>NC_057345.1:149102565-150585065 GCF_016509475.1 Prionailurus bengalensis
CTGCAGATAGCTGCAGAATTGTTTCTGCCCCACACCCCCATCACTTTGGAAGCAGTGCCAGCTTCATAAGAAACCTATTTCTGCAGAGAGATGTAATAGTAATAATTGCTCTCACTTCCTAAGCACCTACTTCAACTAGTTACAGTTGAAAGACTATTGTATATGTATATATATTTTCTCTTCTAGTCCTTAGAGCAACCCCATGAGACCAATGCTTTCATTATCCTCTTCCCACAGATGAGGACACTGAGGCATAGAGGTTGAGGAACTTATAGTTTTAAGTGTTCAGATCAGAATTTGAATGCAGGCAGTCTGAATTTTTCCTACCACCCATTTGACTGGGGGCAGCGGGGAGGAGTGAGGAACAAAACGATTATGGCTACTCTCTGTCTCTGGGTATCTTGCATTTCCATTTAATAAAATGTGGCCTGGCCAAAGAGGAAAGACAGTCCTAATCTGCCAGGCCCTTGAACAGTTGGCTTCAGCCAATTTGGTTGTGCCAACAAGTAGGCACAAGTTCCTGTCCCCTTCTGAGTGTGACATGCTCTAGTCACCAACCATCCCTTTCCCAGGACCAAGAGGTTTCCTTACATACAGGAATTTTGATGCTAAACACTGGCAAAGTTTCAAGCAAACTGGGAGAGTTGGTCACCCTAAAGGGGTCCCTGTATTTGGAGCCTGCAGGGACAGTCTCCCTCAGAACAAAGCTCAGGTGACAACTGGGTCCTTATGATACATCTGTGAGCCACAAACCCCCCCCATCAGGGAGCACACCAAGAAGCAGTAAATCTGGCCACTCAGAGCCCGGCTACGCAAGGGGCTGCCTCGGATTGAGTCCGCTTTCTAATGCAGGAAGCAGAATTAATTCTGACACCTAGAGAAAAAAAAAATCAATGATAGCAATGAATGAGAACAAAATTTACATTTCTTTATATTGGGCCATAAATCCCCCTTGGACTTCCCATCAGTCTAGACCACGTTTAATTCTGTCAGTCACTGTGAGGCAGCACTGTGGTCATAGCAGACAAGGATTTGTGCACACTGCTATAATCCCTTGCCGTGGAACAGGGCATCCACAAATGTCACGAGCGCCTCTGCAGCTGACTTGGAGCTGTTAATAGTGTTCGGCTTGTTGTCAGAGAGGATGTGATTCAGTAGAGGCCACACGACTTACCACCAGCATCCTTTTCCTCTGGTTGTGTAATGAAAGGAAAGGCAGACGTGGAATTGTAGAGTCTCAGAGGTGGAAGGGACACAGAAGAGATGGGCAGCCAGGGGCCTGTGGGGCAGGAGATGGTGCTCAGAGGGTAGTGGGGGCAAGTGGGAGAGCGTGGACATTAAAGATGACCACCATGTGACTTAGTTTCATTCATTTTACTTACTATATTCCCTTCAATATTCCTTCAACAAATACTCATCAGGCATTTGCTGAGTATTTATTCCGGGCATTGAGGATTAGTAGTATCATAGACAAAGTTGTGTCCTCATGGAGTTACATTCTGGTGGGGAGCTAACCTTCCGGAGTAGCCTACGTCCTAACGCCTGGGTCTCACAGTCTTGCTGCCTTTATTGGCTGTTCATTATAGACTTTATACCCAGAATGCCAACATATTACCTTTAAGGATCTGTTGACAAGGAACCATTTTTAAAGAATGTGCTCAAGAGGAGTGCTCCCCCCCCCCCCATCTATGCTTCTTTCTCAATGAATATCTCTAAGCCAATCCTAGGACCACCAAAGACAGATGGACAGGTTGTACACTGCACCATGTTCTAGGAGACTGTACACTTAGATTACAGCAGCTCCCTCTGGACTTGCACGACCTTAGGTCATACTTCTGCCCACCACTATCTACCTAATGCAGATATCCTATCACCCCACCCTGCCAAGAAATGAAGCCTTCGAACTCATCCACAAAAGAGAGTTCACCCTTCTTGATTTCTAGTCTTGAAATCTTGACCTGTTTCATAGTTTTTTTCTAAGATGCAAACTGGGGCAGGGGTGGGGGGAGGTCTGGGTGGCTCAGTTGGTTAAGCGTCTGACTGTGGCTCAGGTCATGATCTTGTAGTCCATGAGTTCAAGCCCCTCATTAGGCTCTGTGTTGACAGCTCAGAACCTAGAGACTGTTTCAGATTCTATGTCTCCTCCCTTGGCCCCTACCCCGCTCACACTCTGTTTCTCTGTCTCTCAAAAATAAACAAAGACTTAAAAAATTTTTTTAATGCAAACTGGTCTTCTTACTCCGTTCCAACTCCTTTAAGGCAGGGACTTTCACACTTTAAAGAAATACATTTTATGTTATGACCCAGCCCAACATACACACATGTGTACATATGTACAATTAAAACCTTCCCCTCAACTACTTACACTGCCTTCTCTTTTCTATTGAGAAAAGTAGGGTGGTTGAGTGTTTAACTATGGGGCCAGACTCACTTCGGTCTCCATTCCTCACTTACTAGCTGTGTGGCCCTATTTGGTTGCTCTGGCTACTATGACAAAGCACCACCAACTGGGTGGCTTAAGACAACAGAAATGTATTCTATCACAGTTCTGAAGGCTACAAGTCCAAAATCAAGTTGCGGCCAGGTTCATTCATTCCGAGAGCTGTGAGGAAGAATCTGTCCCATGCCTCTGTCCCAGCTTCCGATGACGGCTAGCGGCCCTTGGTGTTCCTGGGCTTGTGGACATAGCACTCCGATCTCTGCCGCCATCCTCACGTGGTGTTCTTCCTGGGTCTCGGTCTTCACATGGCCATCTTCTTATAAGGATACCAGTCGTGTTGAAGTAAGGAACCACCCTGCTCCAGTATGACCTTCGTCTTAACTGATGACATCTTCAACTACCCTGTTTCCGAATAAGGATACACTCTGGGATGGTGAGAGTCCGCTCTTCACTGTGTCTGTTTTGGGGGAGACGCAATTCCACCTATAACAGACCTTAGGCAAGTGCTTCATCTGCAAAATGGGGATGACAGCAGTACCCACCTGAGGATCATCGAGTCAATAGAGAACACACAAACTCTCAAAACAACGCCTTGAATGTCATAGTTACCAGTCAAAGAATTTACCAGTGTCATTTTATCTTTATATGCTCATTTTAAACCACTGTATTGATTTTATACCCACATTTTGAAGGTCATTGCTATAAATGTATCTGATCCATTTCTGTCAGAACACAATTCCAACTCCCCCCCCCCCCCAAAAGCTTCCAAGACCTTCAGGATCAGCCCCTGCTAACCACTCAGCTTCCTCCATCCCAGGCTCCCTTCCAACAGTGAACTTCTTTCAGTTACCTAAGCATATCATCACCGCTTTTGCTCTCAGGGCTTCATGCAAGCTCTCATTCTACTCCTACCCCTAATCATCCAGAAAAATTCTACTTTGTCTCTCAGTTTCCATCAAAGAGCAGCTCCTCTAGGAAGTCTGCCCTGACCACTGATTATGGGTTACTGCCTCACAGTTCCCCCTGCATAGCACTTACATACTATATTGTTAGTGCCAGTTTACTTGTGTGTAACCTCCCCTAACAAGCTCCCTAGGAATGGCATCTTATTAACTACTATATGCTCAACATCAGCTACAGCACCAGGAAAACACTCTTGGTGGCCTACCAATAGTCATTTCTTCCTTTTTTTTTTTTAACCTAACTGAACCTTAGTTTGTTCTGATATCAACAACCTCACAAGACTAAGTGAACTCTTAGGGATGAATCATGACCGATCTGTCCCAGTGATGGAAACCCATTCACCTTGCCAGGAACTGATTTAGGGATGGGCAAAGTGACCCACTTCTGGTCCATGAGACATGAGGGAAGGTCTGCTGGGATGACTTCTGGGAAACAGTCCCAGGAAAATTCCAAGGAGTTGTGTGAAGGAGCCCATTGCTTGTCTGTCTCTAGGTGACTGGTGTGGCAGTTGTCCCGCAGCCATTACAAGAGACACAACAGGACAGATGTGAACCTGCTGAGGATGATACAACCAAACTGTGGAGGAATCTTTTGGAGTTCTTGATGGTTTCATTAAGACTTCACATTAGCCATTCTATCTCTGGACTTCTTGAAATGAGATGATACCTTTTCCTTATTGTTGACTGCCCCTTAGGTAAGGTGGTCTGTCACTTGTTGCTGAAAACAACCTGGCTGACACAGGTACTCAGTAAATATGTAAATACTCTTAAAGGCATAAATGATTATGAGCTAAACATGTTAAAGAGGGAGAAGAGAGAAGAGAACTAGAAAGCTGACCATCTTCCAAGGGCGGGCAGGAGAGGACTCTCCTAGGTACGTTATGTTAATCCTCAGCAAATTTGTACCCATAGTACTTCTATTCATGTTAGAGGCAAGAAACTGAAGCTGAGAAAAAATTTGTGTCCTACCCGAGGTCACAGAGTCAGTAAGTGCTGAAGCTGGGAATTATTTAATCATTGTTTTATGAGGGCTTAGTTCAGCATCTTTTAAAAAAATGTTTATTTATTTTGAGAGAGACAGAGTACAAGTGGGGAAGGACAGAAGGGGGGAGAGAGAGAGAAAGACAGAGAGAGTCCCAAGCAGGCTCCATACTCCACAGAGCCCGACACAGGGCTGAATCTCATGACCTACCATGAGATCATGACCTGAGCTGAAATCAAGAGTTGGACACTCAACCAACTGAGCCACCCAGGTGCCCCCTTAGTTCAGCATCTTAGTGTAGACTTTTCTTTTTCTCTTTGTTTAGGTTGTTTATTTATTTTGAGAAAGAGCGAGCACACACACAGGAGGAGGGACAGAGAGAATGGGAGAGAGAGAATCCCAAGCAGGTTCTGTGCTGTCACCACAGAGCCCAATGTGGGGCTTGATCTCACAAACCATGAGAGCATGACCTGAGCCAAAACCCAGAGTCCAACGCTTAACCAAGCAAGCCAGCCAGGTGCCCCAAGAGACTTTCATTTATAATACAGGATTTTTTTAATTCCCCTTTTTTTTTTTTTCATTTCCACTTACCATTGAATTTTTGCCTGCTAATTTAGAAGTTAAGTATTCTAATTTTGATTTATACTGGTCACTCCTAACTTTTGACTCAAATTCATGATGTTATTCACCCCTACTAACTTCTCAATCCCATTCCTGTCTCTGTCTTCCCCCCAGCTAGTAGGGTGCTTCACCCCTCCTCTGAGAGACAGGCCCAAGGGGCTTTCCAAGCAACACTCCCATGTCACTTGATCTCCTCAACTCCTCTCCTGCCTCCCAGCAAGTTAGTACTGGAGTTTCTCCAGGGTTGCCACAACCCACTCTAGTTTGCCATTTGGCAGGAAGCCCTGCTGTGGGAAATGAATCCCATATATGTTGAATTCCAAAATGCATTCCACTCATTATCCCGCGTATCACTAGGCCTGCGTAGACACATGCAGCCTACAAGTATGTTCTCCTAGTGATCTTAGAAACAGCAAAACTCATGCGTTCAGCTATCTGCAGCCCTCTTCTCCTCCCCTTGATGAGAATGAGTGACAGCAGCAGAGAATGCATTCTTTCCGCCACCCGCCAGAATGTGTGCTTCTTGCAGCCAGCATTTCACAGATGAATGCCGTAGAAAATGCCTTAGCTGCATCCAGGGAATTTCAAGTGCTTTCCTCCTGTTTCTGAAAGAAAACAAACATACAAACAAACAAACAAAAACTGTCCTTTCCGCAGCAAAGCCGCAGGCATTGGCCGCGGCGAGGGTCTTGTGAGCTGGAAATGATGTGCCCTCTAGTGGCCATTCGTAGGAAGTCCTCGCCAGATGGTCATTTCCCCAGAAAAGCATCAGGGAGTGTGGGAGACAAAAAGACAGAGGGCCTTGGAACACTTAAATAATAAACTTTAATGGTGGGGAGCCACTTGCTTTAGAATCTTACTTAAAATACCAAATACAGGTCTTGGGTGTTACAATGGACATCCAAGCTGTGCACAGATCCTTGGCAGGTTTTATTGAAGCTGCCCTGACATTGGACTCCTAGCCCTGAGCCCCCCCATGGCCTTGGATGGCTTCCCAAAGCGAGAGTGCTGAGCTGGAAGAAATCCACTCACCAGAATTCCTCCTGGGAAGGGAGAGCTGTTTCCAGTGGGAAATATTTGTGAAGAAGCTGAAACCTGTGTGGACAAAGTGGTTCTGAGGGTTTGCATTTTCTTGCAGCCTGAGGGAAGGAAGGTGAGAAGGACAAATGGAAGAGTGAGAAAGCCCCATGAGGGAAGGCTGCTCACCCCTCAGTGTGTGAGTGCTCCCAGGGCTCCAGCGCTGGCCACCGGCCCCATCAAGCCTTCTGATGGGTCTCTGCTGCCCACTAGTGTGTGAGGGGGTCTTTCCGGGGAATCTCGAAGGGCTGCTGAGCTCTGCACCAGAGACAGTGTAGAAATAAAAGCAGTGAGCACAGGAGGTGGGCAGAGTTGGGGAGGAGGCCAGAGAATCACAAGGAAGTAAGCCCCAGGAATTCACAGTTATCAGGGGAGGGGACTGGACCATAATTATCTAAATTTAACCAGATCTCTGAGCAGGTTACTATCTAGTAAAGTTGGACAGGCATGAATGTGGTCAAAGTAGATGTTTAGGCTTGGGTTTTCAGCGACAAGTATCAGACGTAGCTGCAACTCCAATCCTAATGCCAAAACGTACGTGATAATGACAACGATAAGACACCTTAATCATGGTCCTTGCCAACTCAGAAATGAAGAATGTGACATTTGGGTTCAGGAACAAAGCCTGTGGTCTTAAAACAATGTGGTGAGCTGCTGAAATTTCTTCAGATTTAGTTGTTGTGTTTTTTTTTTTAATTTGCCAAGGTGGCTGAGGGATGACAAAGACAAACCTAGATGAGCGACCCGAGGTCCAGAGACTTGTCTCTTGGAACATGACAAATGAGTAACAGATCTAGGACTCAAATCTAGGTCTTTAATTGCAAATCCCACATTCTTCTCATAGCCTGTTTTGCCTCTTCCACACAGAAAGCCCCTTTTTAAAAAAATCTTTAATCTTTATTTTTGAGAGAGACAGACAGAGCACGAGAAGGGGAGGAGGAGAGAGAGAGGGAGACACAGAATCTGAAGCAGGTTCCAGGCTCCGAGCTGTCAGCACAGAGTACGACACGGGACTCGAACTCAAGAACCATGAGATCAGGGGCGCCTGGGTGGCGCAGTTGGTTAAGCGTCCGACTTCAGCCAGGTCACGATCTCGCGGTCCGTGAGTTCGAGCCCCGCGTCAGGCTCTGGGCTGATGGCTTAGAGCCTGGAGCCTGTTTCGGATTCTGTGTCTCCCTCTCTCTCTGCCCCTCCCCCGTTCATGCTCTGTCTCTCTCTGTCCCAAAAATAAATAAACGTTGAAAAAAAAAATTTAAAAAAAAAAAAAAAAAAAAAAAAAAAAAAAAAACCGTGAGATCATTACCTGAGCCAAAGTCAGATGCTTAACAGACTGAGCTACCCAGGTGCCCCCAGAAAGCCCATTTATATTGTTTTTGTTTTTGTTTTTTTTTATGGTGAAATAGCTCCAGGTGAGAAAAACCCATAGTCAAATGATTCTCTCTGACCTAATCTGCTTTCTTTTCGGACTAGAAAAATCAGTATTCTAACAGCCCTAGAACTGCTAACACATCTGAGAAATATTTAGCCCTTCATCTGAGGATGGGACCCAACTGACCACATAAAACCAAAATAAAGCATATATATCTTTCTTGTGTGCCCGGAAACACATTTTGGATTCTTTTCCACCGAGATTCCTTTCCTCCAAAATAATCCCGGTATGTGGCTTCTTAACATATATCATCTTACACATGCACACCTTGAGAGCAGGGTGAGATCTTCTTTATCTTTACTTTCCAGGACCTAACACCTTTTGGGCACCTTTGGTAAATAGGAAGTGGGCAAATGCTTGGACATGGGCAGTGGGAGGAAGAAGTATGCTCCTCCAATTTTTCAGTGGGACACAACAAATGAAAAGAAAGGGCTCAGTCAGGCAGGGGCACACATTCCCCCCGTCACTAGTCTGGAGCACTGCACATCCAAGTCACAGTTTCCCCAGAGTCTTATGTTAATTGTATAATGATTCATTCAAATGCCTCCAAATGCTATTTCCATCCTCTGAACTGACTTGTGCAGGCAGGATAAAGTGAAGACAATTTGGAGTCATTTGCTTTGTTGCCCCAATAAAAGAAAGACTTGGATTTACACAGCCTCTCTTCTCCAAGAGCTCAGCATGCTTGCCCATCTGGTGTCTCATTTGTCTTCGTTTCATCCTTGTGAAAATCAACAAAGGGTGTGAAGCTGGTGTTAGGTGGACCAGGGCAGGTGAGAGCATATGTAGGCTTATTCCTGCTTACCCCAAGGGGGAGCCCATGAGCTCCCCCATTCACGCTTTGTAGCAGGAGCCGCCTGTTCCTACTGAAGTGGCCAGCCCTGTTCTGCAAGCACCAGAGGATCCCCTCCCCCACACAATCCCAGCCAAGGCTAACAATGGAGAGAGACAAGCGAAGGCAGAATTGCAATATAGTGTGATAAGGGCAATGCTGTGGGGTTGGATCACATGTGGGTGTGGGGAGTCTGGGATGAACACAAAAGAGAGGGAATTACTGAAGGGTTTAAAAAGTAAAGCTTCTAAGTGAAATAACTAAAAAGACAGTATTAAACCCTTTTTAATTAGTTAAATATATCAATTTCCATTCACCAAAATGACTCCACTTACATGTTTTCTATGCTTGATTGACAAGCTTACATTTCCTTAATAATCACAAAATAAATAGAAAAAATATCCCCCTAACACAAAGTAAAGCTTGAAATGACAAGTGTTACTGAGGATGTGGAGAAGTTGGAACCCTCGTGCAGATCTGGTTTGAAAGTAAAATGGTTCAGCTGTTGTGGAAAACAGTCTGGCAGGTCCTCAAAAAGTTAGCATAGAATTACCGTACGACCCAGCAAATCTACTCTTAGGTCTATCCAAAAGAACCCTGAAAACAAGTACTCAAATCCTTGTACGCACATGTTCATAGCACTGTTAACAATCGCCAGAAGGTGGAGATAGCCCAAATGTTCATGAATGGAGGAATGGATAAACAAATTGTGGTATGTCCATACAGTGAAATATTACTCAGCCATAAAAAGGACTGAAGTACTGATATCTAGTACAGCTTAGATGTGTCTGGAAAACGTTATGCTAAGTGGAAAGCTAGACACAAAAGGGCACATATTGTATCATTCCGTTTACACGATATGCAGATCCAGAATATTTCCAGAAAGCAGACTGGTGGTTGTCAAGGGCTGGGGAGAGTGTTGAACGGGGAGTGACTGCTTAATGAGCATGAGGTTTTATTTTGGAATGATAGCAATGTTTTGGAACTAGACAGAGATGGTGGCTGCACAACACCATGAATACACCGGTTGCTACAAAGTTGCTTATAGTGGTTCTTTTTGTCTAAATTTCACCTCCATAAATGTTTTCTTAAAGTAAAGCTTGAGCCACACAGGTGACCGGGAATGGGACAGCGGGATCTTGACAGGTGGCCTGCAGGAGGGCATCTGAGGCACACGGAGTGTGGTGTCTAAGAGGAAAGCAGCACAAAACAGACATGATGGGCAGTGTATCTGGAGCTGCTGGAGGGTCCCTGGTGCCGCATGTTGGCTGGAACAGGGGACGTTAGTCGTGAGGGGGGCTCTACCAGGGAGTAGAGAATTAGCAAATAGTTCACAGGTATATTTTGTTAAGTTCCTGTGGTCTGTTACAGTGTCCTGTTATAATTCCAGATGCTTAGACAACTGAGCAAGTGAAGTAACAGTGGGGCCAACCAGGGGGCCACACAGATCTAGACAGAGCAGACCCAGCCTCACCTGAGGCCAGGACCAAGATCTCTCTTGGAAGCCATTGGTTTTAGGTCTGCCTCTAACCACCACTTGAACATGATCAACACCCTCGACTTGTACTCCACACCGCTGTCCTCTGTGCTGGGGTCTCCTCACATAGCTGGCTACACTCTAGGGCACAGGATCTTTTTTTTTTTTTTTAAGTTTGTTTATTTTTGAGAGAGAGAGAGAGACAGAGCACGAGCAGGGGAGGGGCAGAAAGAGAGGGAGACACAGAATCCAAAGCAGGCTCCATGCTTTGAGTCGTCAGCACCAAACCCCACATGGGGCTGGAACTCACAAACTGTGAGATCCTGACCTGAGCTGACGTTGGAGGCTTAACTGACTGAGCCACCCGGGCTCCTTGAGGGCACAGGATCTTAACCTTTATTATGCCATGCACCCCTCTGTGCTTCTTCATTAATGGAAATTGAGAACATAATCTTCTCATGGCTCTCTAATAATTACACTGTCACGATAAGCAGAAATGGTGTTCTGAGATATCTGTAACAAGTATAGCGTGACATAAAAATACCCATGATTTCTCCTGCTGAAGGAGTCGCTATGCTAACAGTATGGTGGGTTTTGCTCCTATGCGTGATTGAAGGAAATACTAAATTTCAGTTCGAAGCTAATGAAAATAAAGATGTATTTCATACACCCCGGTTCATGAACCCCTGCATTTCAACCCAGAAGGGAGAAGGCAGGAGCTAAAATGCTCATTCCTTGAACTGACTGGTTGTCACTGGTGTCTAACAAAAAGAATTGAAAACTCATGCATGGCAAAGCTGGCTTAGATCTATTCTCAGCTGGATTGGAGAGAGCAGGCAGAGGGAGATGGGATGAGCTGAAGGAGAGCAGTGCCGGGCCCTGGGAGAGGGGGGAGATTTTAAAGGGAACAGTCAGCAAGAAAGAGACATCTAGGTGACACTTTGGTTTCCTACCTGCTTAGATGGCTGGGAAGGTGATGGCATCTGCAATTTTCTCTCTGTAGAACTGGTCAAGCAAGTCCTGCTCAATAAGGTTTGTGCTCCACTAAGCTTTTAGGAATGACATTTTTCTCAAGCAACTTTGTGTGTGTGTATGCATATGTGTGTGTGTTTAGGGATGAGACATATATAGGAAAAAAAAAAAACTCCCCAGAAGTTGTTCTTACCAGGCACATCATAGAATAAGAAGAACACCCAACGCAGTGCACTATGCTTCTTATTCAACCATAATGCAAATCCACTCACTATTTTAAAAAACCTCATTCCCTGTAATGACCATGACGGGTACCTGGAGAATGGCCATTAAACGTGTGTGCACCTCTTGCCCCTGTTTTCCCCTCTAGCCCTCCCACACTCTGTGCCAAAATGCCATCTCTCTTCAACTTGGCCCCCAAGGCCCAACATACACTGGCTCCAGTGACCTCCCCCCCAACAGCCTCTTCATGAGTCATTTCTGCCATCGTCACTGGACACCCAGCAGGACTGAGCCACCCACTTCTCATGTGCCAGGCTTCCTAACCTCCAGACCTTTTCCCACTACTCTGGCCCCTTATGGGTCTGTCTCCATCACCAAGTGAGGATGGGGACCGTGTCTTGCTTCCCTAGCACCAGCAGAGAACTACTGCGCATTTGTTGAGTAAATTAACATTTGAATGACAAATTCCTACTCCTCACACACCATAGAATGTAGCTGTTGAGGTCTTCTATCAGTCTGCTCAGGTTTCCATAACAAAATGTCACAGACTCAGTAGCTTCAACAAACAGAAACATTTTCTTTCCGTTCTAGAGGCTAAAAAATCCAAGATCAAGGTGGCCGCTGGTTGGTTTCTCCAGAGGCCTCTCTTCTTGGCATGCAGACGCCAGCTCTCACCGTGTCCTCACGTGGCCCTTTCTCTGTGCATGCCTGCCCCGACATCTCTCTCTCTTCTTATAAGGACACCAGTCCTATTGGATTAGGGCCACACCCAAACAGCCTCATTTTACCTTAATCCCCTTTTAAAGCTCTTTTCTCCAAATACAATCACATTCTGAGGGGAGACACCGTTCAGCCCAAACAAGTATGGAACAATTTGTCGAGCACGATAGCTGGTGCCCTGAGGCAGTGTAATGGGTTTGCACCCCCTCTTCTGCCCCTACTTCCTACGCTTCCATTTAAATATCATAATGCATATAAAGCCCAGAAATTTGAGACTGAACGTACATGGGCACAGGCCCTTTTGCTGGGATAGTAGCTTTATCAGCAAACTTCTCCCAGGCAGGCCTGGAGTTAAAGGGGCGCTTAGAAAACATTCCACAGTTACACCTTCTCAAAATGGAACAAAGGCTCTTATAAAACTTTCAAACTGGGGTGTCGGGGTGGCTCAGTTGGTTAAGTGTCTGACTTCGGCTCAGGTTGTGATCTCACGGTTGTGAGTTCAAGCCCCACATCGGGCTCTCTGCTGTCTGTGCAGAGCCTGCTTTGGATCCTCTGTCCCCCTTTCTCTCTGCCCCTCCCTCCCCTCTCTCTCAAACATTAAAAAAAAAAAAAAAAAAAAAAAAACAGGTACATCATAGAATAAGGAGAACACCCAACCCAGTGCAGTATGCACTGAATTTCAAAATAACTGAACAACTACTAATCACCAAATTAGAGACACTTTTGTGTTAATATTCACTGGGGAACTCCTCAGAGAGCAATACCCAAAGGATCTTAGAGAATCAATCAGTGTTTGGTCCTTCCAGATCCCCTGAGTATGGGCTTCTGGGCGCTGAGCTGCCTTGCATCCACCTTTAATGTCTTCGGTGCTGCTTGTCAGGCAGGTGCTGCTGATGCTACAGGACACAGATTCAACTCTACATGTTGTTTGGACTGAATCGTGTCCCCCCCCCCCCAAATTCATATGTTGAAACCCTAATCTCCATGTGACTATATTTGGAGATAGAGCCTTTAAAGATACAATTAAGGTTAAATGTGGTTATAAGGGTGGGGCTCTAATCCGGTAGGACTGGTATCCTCATTAAAAAAAGAGATTAGGGGCTCCTGGGTGGCGCAGTCGGTTAAGCGTCCGACTTCAGCCAGGTCACGATCTCGAGGTCCGTGAGTTCGAACCCCGCGTCAGGCTCTGGGCTGATGGCTCAGAGCCTGGAGCCTGTTTCTGATTCTGTGTCTCCCTCTCTCTCTGCCCCTCCCCCGTTCATGCTCTGTCTCTCTCTGTCCCAAAAATAAATAAACGTTGAAAAAAAAAATTTTTTTTTTAAATAAATAAATAAAAATAAAAAAAGAGATTATCAGAGCTCTTGCTTTTTCCACATATGCACAGAGGAGAGGCCATGTGAGGACATGGGGAGAAGGCATCAATCTACAAGCCAGGAAAGAAGTCCTCACCAGAAACCAACCATGGTCCCAAGCTCCCGGACTGTAAGAAAATAAATTTTTATTGATTATGTCACCTAGTCTTCTGTATTTTAAGGCAGCCCAAGCAGACTAATGCAAGCTTGTAAGAAATGCAGAATCCTAGGTCCCACCCCAGACCTACTGAATGAGAACCTGCATTTTAAAAAGTTTTGTTCGGGGGCTCCTGGGTGGCTCAGTCAGTTAAACATCTGACGTCAGCTCAGGTCATGATCTTGTGGTTCATGAATTTGAGTCCCACGTCAGACTCTGTGCTTACAGCTCAGAGCCTGGAGCCTGCTTCGGGTTCTGTGTCTCCCTCTCTCTCTGCCCCCCCCCCCCCACTTGCACTCTGTTTCTCTCTCTCTCTCTCTCTCTCTCTCTCTCTCTCAAAAACAAAAACAAAAAAAAGGTTGATTTCTGTGGTTTCAGATCTTCACATTTCTGTAGTTTCAGATGCACTGTCTTAGAATATCAACTGTCTTAAAACTACTCTGCTTTTGATACAATGGGCCATTCATGAACCTCAGCTATATTGAGTGCTAACAGACAAATCAGATGAAACTTTTTTTTTTAATTGACCAAAACACGCAACTGGAGTGGACATCTAATGCTTTTGTCTGTCTGGCACTCCTCTTCCTATTGGAGGACTTGTCTATCCCCTGTAGTTCCCACAGGGTGAGTCATTCGCGATGCTCCATCAACCACCTACTGTTCACAGGGGTGGACACATGGCCCAGGCCCAGCCAATCATGGTACCTCCTCTGTCTGTCCGCTGTGGTTCATCAAAGCATATAACCAAGCAGGCCCAAGCAGACTTCCTTGAGATCTGATGTGTGGATGCTGAGAGAGAGAGAGCAAGTATCTTTCTTTTGGATCGTAAACTGCAAGGACATAGGTATAAAGCTGCCGGCTTCAGCAGGAAAAATATAAAACCAACCTGAAAAGAAAACCAAAGATGAGAGTTGGTGTGAGAGAGCCCTGACAGCACTGCATGGGCTCCCCAAACCCAGCTGCACCCTTGGCTTCACCAGTGGTGTAAGTCGATTTACGCTTACATAGAGATTGGTTTCTGTCACATGCAACCAATACGTTCAGGTATTAGGACACTTCTCACAAACCCTGTTGCAGTCCGGAGGTTAACCAACCTAGTACCCCCATATTCTAGTATTCTGTGCCAGGTATCAAGCTGAGTGCCAGGGATACCAACATGAAGCAGGTGTAGCCCCTGCCTTCAAGTTGCTGACAGGCTGGGAGCTAAGGCAAGTGGAACATGAGAGATGTGAGCAAATCGTGCAGTAAGGATGGTAAGAGCCATCACAGAGCCATCAGCAAAGTCTCGTGGGAAGACAGAGGAGGGAAGGAGAAGCTTGAGAGGACAGGGAAAAAGCGAAGGCTTGACAAAGGAGTTAGCATTTGAGTGGAGTCTCGAAGTGAGAATTTCCCAGGAGTTTGGTCTGGGGAATGGTGTCCCCAGCTGAGGAGTTGGCATGTGCAAAAGCAAGCATCTGTGAAATGAAGTGGCCGGGTGGGTGCCCTGGGACATGAGCCCACAGAAGGCGTGGCTGAGGGGGATGGTAAGAGGGGAGGCTATGGCTTTGGTGTTGCAAAAAGACCTTGTCCAGCTGAGGAGTGGGTTTTAATTCGTAGGCAGCAAAGAGCTAATGTGGAGTTTTGAGCAGAAAAGAGTTATGAGCAGATGTATAATTTAGAAAGATCCCTCTGGAGGTTAAATAGGATCATTCAACTATGAAGCTCTGGATGGCAGAATTATCATGGTACATGGTAGTATTTAATAATATTTATTGAATTGGGAGACGGTGGTGGTCTCAGTGAAGGCAGTAGCAGGGGGACTAGGAAAAAGGGAGTAATTTGGACAGACATTGAGCTAGAATCTATAGGACTTCTCAAACAATTAGAAAGAATTAAAAATGATTTAGCAGTTTCTCTCTTGGGTGACCAGATGGGTGGAAATAAGAAATAGGTACAGGTTTTCAGGTAGAGATAATAGCCTCAATTTGAACATATTAGATGTGAGTGGCCTGGGAATCCAGGGTGAACTTTCTGGAAGGAAGTTAGCCTAACAGACCAGGAGCTCAAGAAAGAGGTCAGGGCCAAGGACAGAGGGCCCGGAAGTCATTAGAGAGATGCAGTTCAGAAGAAGAGAGTGTTAGTTGAGAGAATTAACCTCTGAAATGCCAGAAATCATTTAAATTAGGACTCTCCAAAGGAACGTGTCCTACTCAAGTTCTTTCATCATTGTCACACATAACAACAAAGCCCCCCTCCCCCTCCCAGATTTCTCCACAGTACAGGTAGGGATAAAACAACCTGGACTCTAGCAATCTGGCTCCATGGGCATGTCTGGACCACTAGCAATCCGTAAGTTTCTGGAGATCCAGACCGGCAGCTGATGTTGGACCATTCATAAGGAGAAATGGCATCAGCATCCACTGAACCAGACAATGTTTGAAGTACTTCTGCCAACTTCAGGAAAACCGTGAAGCCAGGAGATCTTCCAGTCTTTCCATTTTCCTGCCAAACTGGCCATGTGCTCACTCTCCCTCGCCAGGAGTCCCTGCCCACACTTCGATAAGCACCTAACAAGATGCCAGAGTCCTTGTGGTGGGTACTCATGAGTAGATGGGGCAGGCAATAGTGGCCAGGGAGCCAATAGCCCAGGGCCTGTCATACTAGCAATTCTCAGCTAAATGCTCTGGTTTAGCTGAGGTTTTGAACCTATCAGAAAGCTGATTATTTTTCTTGTTACATTTTTTCTTTAAAAAAAAAATTGAATTAACATAGACATTCCTGCTGTAAAAAGTACATCATATAGCAGTATTAGAGTATGACTTTTTGAGTTTTTTTAAAGTCATGCACACACACACATACACACACATACACACACACACACACGTGTGTGTGTGTGTGTGTATGTGTGTGTGTGTGTGTTGGGAATATACCCAAAAGGATCACACCCAAGACTGGGAAGCTAGGATGGAGGGTGGGGGGATGGGAATTTTACTTTTTACCTTTCTGTGCAGTTTGCTTACCAACAAACAGAAAACCCTGTTAATTTTCAAATAAAACTTTTTTTTTTTCAAAAATCAGTGAACATTTTAATCAATCATAGAAGGACAACCAAAAGTTTAATAGGTTTCCAAGGCCTGTGCAGGAACATGCATCACTGAACATCATGGTTGCAAGCAGGTGCTCTTAACCAAGTCAGTACAAGTTTCTGATGACTGCCTGAACAAGTAGGTGGCCTCCTGCCTCTAAAATCCCTCTCTCCTCCCTTTCATCCCTCCCAGGTCAAGTAAAAACTTGTCCAGAGAATGTGTGTAGGAAAAGGGAGTTACCACAGTGGTAAATAGGGGAGTCACTGGCTACAAAGACACTGTGAAACAAGACCGGGCACTGGATGACAAGTTCAATGGGAGCTTGAACACTCCTTGCCCAGACCAACCCAAGTTTATCAGACTCCATCTAAGTCAACATGAAATTCATGTGAGGTCAATGGTCAAGTCTAAAGCTTGCTTGTCCTTGGGTTGAAGGCAGGTGAAAGCATGTTCTGAGCTTCTTTCCCTCAGCAAGAGCTGGATTCTTGACTGGTTGAGGTTCCCCTCCCTGCCAGCCCAGGGAAAGGCCATCAGGAGCATAAATCATGAGATCCTCCTCAGAATAATTAGAAGAAACCATGAAGAATCAGGAATAACTGGCTCAGAAAACATTTCTTAAAGGCAGAGATAAAGAATCCCCATTTGGGGGATTTAATTAAGAAATTAAATAAAATTAAAGATAAAAATCAATTTGGAAAACAATATACCCTCTATTACATTTCTGACACTCTTTTAATATCAGGAAATTGAAAATGCCAACATCAACGATCAGCAGCCCAAACAGGAAAGGTGGTTCTTTAACATCCTGTGATTTGCCAAGAGCTCCTCTGCAGGCATCCACCTGCCCTGGGCAGAGGGTGGGGGTGTTGGGGGGAGGCTGTTAGGAAATCTGCGGAGCTTCCTCTGTGCCCACCCACTCCCCTTCCCCTTCCCCCTCTAACACCCCCATCAAAGGACAAATCTCACTATTCCCACCCTGGCCACCAGGCAGGGTCTTCGTCCTCCACTTCTTTTAAACTATCCTATTTTTGCGTGCATGTTTGCTTAAAATCAGCAAACTTCCAGGCCAGGTTTAGGTAGCAGAGGGGCTTCATATGTAGTTTGTGTTGCAAACACAACTGCTGCAAACACAGTCTGAGGCAGAGTGGAAAGTAACATCTTCCTAAAGAGAGTTTAGAAATTCTAATCTGGGGCACCTGGATGGCTCAGTCAGTTGAGTGTCCGACTTTGGCTCAGGTCATGATCTCACAATTTGTGGGTTTGGGCCCTGCATTGGGCTCTGAGCTGACACAGCTTAGAGCTTGGAGCCTGCTTCAGATTCTTTGCCTCCCTTTCTCTGCCCCTCCCCTGCTCATGCTCGGTCTCTCTCTCTCTCAAAATTAAATAAACATTAAAAAAAAAAAAAAAAGAAATTCGAATCCAGTGAATTGAGATGCTTCTTTCTCTGGGAGCAGGGCTGAGTTATACCTGGCCCAAGGCCACCAGTCACAGGTTATTGCTAAGAGGGCGAGACTACCAAATACAAGACCAACCAATCCACCCCCATGTTACAGTACAGATATCACAACTCAAATCACCTGCACTAAGATGACCTTACAAATTCTTTGTAAGATATAGGTGTCATCAAAAATAAGATCACTGCCATTGGGAAGCCAGAAGCTAGCTATACTAATTCATGTCACATTTAAGATGCATCAAAAAGACTGTTATTGGGGCACCTGTGTGTCTCAGTTGGTTAAGCATCTGACTTAGGCTCAGGTCACGATCTCATGGTTCGTGAGTTCGAGCCCCGCATTGGGCTCTGTGCTGACAGCATGGAGCTTGCCTGGGATTCTCTCTCTCTCCCTCTCTCTCTGCCCTTTCCTCCTTGCACACACTCTTTCTCTCTCAAAATAAATAAATAAATAAAAAGACTGTTATTGATAATACAGGGAAAATGGAACCTTAACACATTGCTGGTGGGAATATAAAATGATGCACCCCCTGTGAAAAAATGGTAAGATTACCATCTGATCTAGCAATTACACTTCCACTTTCAGTATATATCCCAAAGAAGTGAAGGGAGGAATTGAGACATTTGTACACCCAAGTTCATAGTGGTATGATTCATACTAGCCAAAAGGTGGACAACCTCAGTGGTCCATCAGTGGCTGAATGAGTAAACAAAATGTGGTATATATACACACAATGGGATATTATGCAGCCTTTAGAAATGAAGAGAATTCTGACCCATGCTACGATAAGGATGAACCCTGAAGACAAGCTAAACATGCTAGTCACAAAAGGACAGATATTGTACGATTCCACTTAGGTACCGAAAGTAGTCAAAGTCATATAGGTCAGAAAGCAGATAGTGGCTATATAGGGTTTTTATTTGAAAACATGAACAAGTTCTGGAGATGGATGGTGGTGACAGTTGTATAGTTAGAAAGCACTTAATGCCATTTAATGTATACTTCAAAATGACTTACATGATAAATTTTATGTTTTGTATATTTTACCACAATAATTTTTCAAAGGCTGTCATTAGGCCACAGAGAGCAGCATTAAGTCCAACGTATGTTGATCCATGTTCAAGTAGATCCTTTTCTACTTCTGAAAGTTGGTTAATTTTTCTGGCTACGATATCAAAAGTTGTTAGTATCATCAGCCTGATAGTGTCATCTGCCTCACAGTTTTCCATCCTGAGCCTTACACTCTTCTTCTCTCAGCAGCTGCCACCTCCCTAGTCTCCCCCAGCCACAACCAGCACCCATGGTGACCTCTGCTTAACTAGCCCAGGCACAGCCATCTTTGGCTGACCTTGTCCCTCCACATTTAAAAAAAAAAATTTTTATCTTTATTTTTGAAAGAGTGTGAGCAGAGGAGAAGCAGAGAAAGTGAGGGAAACACAGAATCCAGAGCAGGCTCCAGGCTCTGAGCTGTCAGCGCAGAGCCTGATGCAGGGCTGGAACTCAAGAACCATGAGATCATGACCTGTGCCGAAGTTGAATGCTCAACTGACTGAGCCACTCAGGTGCCCTTCCATGTTTTAACCCTACAGGTCACTCCTGACTTCTAGTTACACCAACACCCACCATTATCATCTTCTAAAGCCCCTTCAGCATGCCAATCTGCTCTATACAGAACAAATAAAAAGGCCCACTACCTGTGTCCTGGCAGATAGCATTCTAAGGATGACAATGAACTTAAAGGGGCAGAATTCATTTCCCAAGTTGTGCTTCTAAAAATTCTTAGTGGAAAGAATCTGGCCCATATAGCCTAGGTATGATAATTTCTTCTCATTGTATCTCTCCTCTCTCTCTTCACTCCATTTCCTCCCTTCCTCTAAACACACATACACAACAAAACAGCAAAACAAAACCAAAACACATTCAACTCCTCTCAGGTGGAGTATTTTCATTCCTTTTTCTGAAACATTGGAGTCTGGAATTTCAACTGTTTCCCCAAAAAAGCTCATCAGAAGGTTCTTTTTGAATAAGTACTCACTCTAAATATATTTTGGCACATATAAGAATTTTGATATAGTTATACATATGTATATATCCCTCCTACATTTTAGTTTTTAGAGTCAACCATGTACTTTTACAAGCATGATCAGACTTGATCTTGCCAAGAATCTTGGGAGGTAGTCAGGCTCATTAAGCCGTCATGTAATAAATGAGAAAATTGACACCCAGAGTGGCTGTGTGTGGCCCAAAATTATAAGTCACCCATCAAGAAAACCATGATTTGTTTCAAAATATCTTTATTTCAAGTCTATTTCTTGCTCTACTACACTGCACAGGTCAAAGCAATTAGTCAAATACCATTGGTAACCACCATTTTTGGCTTTCTACCATGGGCGAGATCTGGAGCTGATCTTACAGTGCCAAAACTTAGCCCCTTCCCCAAACAGATGGTTCATTGAGAAAAGAGGAATTTTTTTCGATAGGAAGTGGCTAATGCCAATCACAAATATACCGTACAGGCAATGAATGCTGCAGACGTGCCCTACAACTCCTGGCACATGAACAGACAGGATCTACACAATAACCCAAGACCCTCTAGAAAAAGATGAGCTCCTCTGATTGGTCTGAACTCCTTCCAGGCACTGACTGATTGGTCTCAGTCTGTTGCTTTGTCTTGCACGGCTGCACTTGGGCCTTCCCTGCCCTTTTCGGTGGTAGACCCCAGCAATGACTCACCTCCTTTTCCAAATTTTGCCACAAGGTTAGGTGTGCTGACAAACCTGGCCTAGAGCCACAGACATCCTTGCTATGGATTCTGCCCACTAGGCCACACGCCCAGCCTGCCATCCATGATTGCTTCTCTTCCCCTGGAGCTATTACTCACTCTGTCCTAGAGTAATAGTGCCCCACTTGTCCCTGTAATTTCAGAGACTAAAAATCCTTGGACAATTCAAAGACTACGTCATCCAATAAGTATTTATTAAGCAGCTAGTAGGTGCAAAACACTTATGGCCTTGAGTTTGAGCAAGCAGTAACCATCGATCACATTAATAATTAAACAGATATTTATGTCTGTGATTTACCCTATATGTAGGTGGAGTAGGTGGCCAGTGGAAACTGCCAAAGGCTCACCCAAGTTATCTTTCTGTCAGACTGCCCAATTTGGAACTCACAGGCAAATCTGGGAAGCCAGACACACCCAATTGCTACCACTAAAGAGACTCTTGTTGACTGAGTATTTCTGGACCCATTAGCAATATTGTGATATCAGCTGAAGGAAGGTCTCAGAGGAACAGCAGAATGGTACATGGGGCAGAGAAAATGGAAACTCTGAAGCGTGAAGCATTGACCAATGAAAGCTGACCTAAGGAGCAAACAATTTTGAGTGACCTTGGGCAACCAAAGGTTTAATAAGGACTATCAGGGGAGAGGGTATCTAAAAGCAAAAGAGAATGGAAGGAGAGGCACAAGACAGGGAGTGGCTTCTTCCATGGTTTGGCCCTGGGCCAGCCCTGAGCACAGCTAATGGAAGCCTGTGGAAAAGGGACACCACCTCCCGGTGCCTCCCAACCTGGCCTCTGCCTGGGAAAGAACAAACAGGGTGCCCACGCTGAAATGCTAGCATGCTCTCCATTTTGTGTGAACTCCCAAAACTAAAGAGGCCTCTTTGGAGGCTTTCAACCTAATACTTCTCTTAGGCCTTTCCTCTGTGAAGAGGACAAGGCTTTCACTTTTGAGATGTCACAGCGCCTTGAAGTCTTCTGAGTAGAATGGGATCCTGCTCTAGTTTTTCAATACATCCAATTCACTGGCAAAATTATCTTGTACATAACATTAAGTCTGTGACCAGTCTTCCTTTGGTGGTCTGCCATATTGTTAATGTGCCAGAAAACAGTGGAGATTAAAACTTAATGGAGCTGAGGGAAATAATCTGTAATGAGCATTAATAAGCACAAAGTGTGAAACCATTAGTGGGATTGTTATTGGGATAAATCGCCGTTTTAAATGGTGTGAGATACGTTGTGGTCCACAGAGTACAGCCCTCTGTTCGTGATACTCTGTCAAACCCAGGAAAGCATTCAGTGTTTCAGCTCTCCTGGACCTTTCCCCCCTGTAACTACTGGAAATCAAAACCATAACTATGATGGGAATTTTAAGGGCAAAATTTTATAGCTGGTACACACTTATAAAATGTAAATATTGTGTGATATTTTGTGACTGTTTAACTTGCAATGATTTTGTCATTTTTATACTTGTAAATATGAGAAACTGGCGGGCTGAGACTCGTTAGCATGTCTCTTGAAATGTACAAACTATGATTTCCCACTTTTTTGGCTATTTTATAATGGGGATGTGTGCTGTGTCAACTGGATTTAGCTAGAACTATGTTTTCCAGAACCCCCTTATGGTTCTGAGAGCTAGAGGTGGCCAAAAGAGGAATTTGTGTGAGGTTTGGAAGGCAGGAGTAAAGCAGTATCCATTATTCTCTGAACGTGACAGACACACACAGTGGTGCAGACAAGCTCCAGATTATCCTCACTCTCTCCTGCTCTGTGTCCAGCTCTTCCTAACTGCCAACACTATTGACCAACTGCTCCCTAGGGCCCCCAGCAGAAGCTTGACTAGAGACCATGAGAAGCAACAGTTGCACATAGAAGACGTCTTTCACGGTCCTCTTCTGGCAACTGGATGTATCCGGTTTCCCAGATAGATTCCCCTGCAATTTGCTCACAATGCCAACTCTTAAAGAAGGCAGATTGGTAACTCTTCTCTGATCCTCTAGTCCCTCCTTTCAGGATCTTACTTCCCCAGCCTCTCCCACAATTGTGCAATGAATCCCTTCCTCCGTAATTCTGCTTCCCTGATTGAACCCTGATTGAGTCCCTTTGCCTCACCATGTTGGAAGCAGTCAACCAACCAAAGAGATTTCACAGCAGAGTTAAGAGTTGGCTCCCCGCTTCTCATTCCTGCAGAAAGATGTACAGTGCTAAACTCAGTATCTGTTACTAATTCTCAGCAAAAATAAAGCTGAATCATGTAAGACAATACTCCACGTAAACGTTCTTTCTTGAGCTCTAAAATGAGAGCCTGGCTTTGTAAAAGGGCTAAGAAGTTACTAGTTTTTAATTGTCCTTTTCGATTTCAAAGATAGTTAAATAGGATGGGTGTCAGCTTTCTGCAAATGTTGATGCCCCAATTTTACCTGCTAGTTCACAGAAGTGCACAAAGAAAAAGGAAACTGGAAGCCATGGTTATTATGTTCTGTTTAAATAGTAAGAGTCCCATCTTTAGTTGTGAGCTATGCACACCAACAACATAGTCATCATAAATATCTTTCCACCTTCTGAAAGTATATTACACAAGAGATCTCCCAAACACTGAGACTTCCTTTATTATTCACATATTTCACCCTTTTACATACCCCAAGGGTCTCATCTCTGTCTCTACCAGATGCAGCTTCTCCTGATTATCTCGTGAATTCCTCCATGAACTGCAAGTAATTCTTGTCTGCCTCCTTGCTTTCTCTGCACTTTCTTAGGTGCCCAAGAGACAATCCTAAGCCCCAAATCCCTCGTCTGTTGTAACTTGAGAATATTCTGCCATGCGGTATTAAGTGTGGCAAGAGGACTCACACATCACATCACGTTCATTTCCAGAATATCACACACACAAAGGAAAAGGCCAATTTAAGGAAACCTGGTAAGTCACCAGAGAGGCATCTGCCCATGGTACAGATATGTATGTTGTCCAGTGGACAAGATAAAGAGCTAGAATAAAAATGATACCAGACAACAAGCAACAGGAAATCTGGGAGAACTGGGTTTTATGTAGTCCTGACTCTGCAGTCACTTGGTATGTGGCTGCGGACAAATCACACGCATCTGTTGGGGCAAAAAGTACTAATCACCCCAATATACATTTGCAATTGTATATAACTGGCAACAGGCAAAATGTATCTGAGCATATGATAGCCAGAACTAAAGACTGCATTTCCCAGCCTTGTTTGAAACTACATGTAGCCCTGTGACTAAGTTCTAGCCAATGGGATGGAAGAGGCAAGATTACATGGAAGTTTCCAGAAATTTCCTTGCAACAACAGAGACATGTGCCCTTTGCTTTTTCTCCCTCTCCTCCTCCCACCTTACTTCCTGGGATGTGGAAATGTTACATAGAATCCTCTGTTGGCCCATGATGCCAAGCGTCGCACCCTATTGACTGTGAAGTTGAAAGCTAGATGTAGCCTGGTTGCCAGTAACTGAGGAGCCCCCACACCAGACTTTTATGTGATAGAAAAATAAATGTCTATATTGTTTAAGTGTGCCTGCTTTTCAGATATCTGTTACAGTTAGATCCAATCCTGACAAATATGTGTTACTGCTTTTTCAATTGTACTTAGATGCCATTATAATGAATATGATAAATGTCCAATTGAAAGGTTATTACATTAGCAATATTTTGATAATATGTATTTTTTAATCAGTTGAAATAATGGCTATTGCAGCTTTCCAGGAGATTTTTTATCTTTTTTTTTTTTTTTTAAACATTTATTTATTTTTGGGACAGAGAGAGACAGAGCATGAACGGGGGAGGGGCAGAGAGAGAGGGAGACAGAATCGGAAACAGGCTCCCGGCTCTGAGCCATCAGCCCAGAGCCTGACGCGGGGCTCGAACTCCCGGACCGCGAGATCGTGACCTGGCTGAAGTCGGACGCTTAACCGACTGCGCCACCCAGGCGCCCCAGGAGATTTTTTATCTTAAAAAATCTTTATCCTTAAAAATATTGGGATACTCTGGGAATTGGGCAGAATTTGGACATGAATAGGGGAAAGTAGGAAGTAAGTAAAAAAATAAATCACCAGCTTGCCTTTTTCCACTTCGCATATCCACCTGGCTTATCTACTTTACATAATTGGAGAATGAATATAAAAGAAGGTGGAGGAAAATGTCCTTTGGCTTCACCAAAGCTCAGCATTCATATTGCCGAAATTTGTCCCCAGGTCTCCCAAGTTGTGTTCTTTGCTGGGCCTCTTAACCCCGTTTCTCAGGGACTCATGGTGTGAGCTATTCGAGTCTTCATTGATGCAGAGATATCCATTTGACCTGTCCCTTTCCTCACCACCCTTTGTGACCCCATGTCTGTACTTGAGCTAGAACCTTGACAGCACTCTCTGCCCACATTCTTCCTAGAACACTGACCCTTTTTGTCTTCCCTTCTGTAGTTCCTCATTTCATCAATTTCCGCACTCCCACCTGTCCTGGCTCTCTGTTAAGATGCAAAATAAGCACATTTCATCAGGAAGACACCCACTGGTCAGTCATCTCTTTAAGGGTATTAGCTTTGTCTTCGTCCCATGTCAACTGAGAGGCAGAATGTAGATCCTTCACTCATTATCACAGGAACCCCATTACTCCAAGCACTGAAGCTTTGTGGCTCACACAGAGAGGTCAAATGAAGCAGCACACTAGATTCTTCTCTTCTCCCAGAGGCCCTCTCTAGTCTTGCCCCCAGGAGCATTGTTACCAGAACCGTTTTTCTTTTCACAAGGTCTCCATATGGCTCCTAGCCCCTCTGCTTTCTCCCTGCTTCATTCTCCCTCCCTACTTCCTATGCCTTTTTCTGTGCAGAGCCTTCAGCTTTGAGCCCATTTTTGCACTGCCCATCTCTGCAGACTCAAATTCCCCAAGGTGCTCAACCAAAGGCCTAGCCATTGACAGAAACTTTCTTTGTTTTTTTTTTAATTTGATCTTTTAATGTTTATTTAATCTTGAGAGAGAGAGGGGGAGAGAGAGAGAGAGAGAGAGAGAGAGAGAGAGAGAGAGAGGAGGGGCAGAGAGAAAGGGAGACACAGAATCCAAAACAGGCTCCAGGCTCTGAGCTGTCAGCACAGCTGATCCAACATGGGACTTGAACCTATGAACTGTGAGATCATGGCCTGAGCCAAAGCTGGAAGCTTAACTGACTGAGCCACCCAGGTTTCCCCAGAAACCCTCTTTGGAAGATAGTTTACCCACTCTGTCTTATTGCCTGGCTCTACCCCTTGGGGCCTCACCCTTCCCTCCAAGTTTATTATATGTATTTCTTCCAAACAAATACAATTCCCTTCTCAAGAAGAAATCTACCAGCAGATAAGAGAGTAAAATGTCTGTTTGCTTCTGCCCCCCCCGCCCCCCCCCCCCCGTGAATTTCCCTGTAACCACTAACCTTATCTCAAGTGTGTTTTCAATTACCAGTTAATTTCCTGGTTTGTTACTTTCATGAGTTCATTGAAAAGAATACAGCACTTACCCTTTTGCTTTTCATAAAATTAGTGTTTGTGATAAGCATGATCTAGAACTTTCCTGCATATATACTTTAGGACTGGTAGGCATTGTCCCCCTAGAAAAGTACTTCCTCTTGGATTTTAATATTTGCTGGTAAAGAAATTAAATGGACACTTAGCAGAATGGACATTACTGACTTTATCTTGGGAAATTGAAAATAGAATTAAGTGAGTCTGACCCTTAGCCCTGGGCCTTAAATGACACCTACCGTTTCCAGCCAATCCCATTAGCCTCTATAGTAAAAGGAAAAAGACATAATTTCTCAGTAGGACATGTAAGTAGGAAGACCGTTTTTTTGCCCAGGATAGTGCTAGCATAATTATAAATGGAAGGCTTTTCCGTTCTCAAAAATGTCCCATTTTGGACAATAATCTATATGGTAGCCTGGGTGAAGCACTTCTAGTCTGGTGCTAGCACAGCGATGAGCCTGCAGTAGAGATGGTGTCCCCGGAGGGCTGAAGGATATGACCCCTCTGGCCCACATGTCCACATGCAAATACTGGCTTCCCCTCCAGAGTGCCCAAATCAGTTAGGGTGCTCAGCTGCAAGTGACAGAAACTGACCCTGGCTGATTTAAGCAGAAAAGGAATTTATGATAAAGGATTGGGGGTGCTCATCCAAAATTTGCCAGGAAGTCTGGAGAGCCACACTCAGAGGTAAGACAAAATCCCACTGCAGAAGTAGCCCTGGTGATGGAAGTGCCTGCTGTGCCCTTGAGTGCTATGGTGCCACCCCCACCCTGCCCCTAGATGGTGACACTGCAGGCCCCAGGACCCAACCCTGCCACAGCCAGCACTGGCCCTCAGAGGGCTCTCCATGGCCCCTACTTCTTTATGCTGCAGGAAAGCTACAAAGTACAGCTCCAGGGTTACCCCTTCACCAGGTCATTTTCTCATATCTCTGAAATTTTCACTCTACTAGGCTTCTCTGGAGCCTCTTCTACCATCCACATTGGAGCCCCTGGGTCCCTGACTTCACCATCCAGGAACACTCTATTACAACATTTGTATGGGCATACACGTTAACGAACACAAAACAGGCTCTTTTGTGAGGCTCTACGCCATCTCTATAGATTAAGAAGAAAAAGGCAGGTTGCCTGGGTGGCTCAGTCCATTGAACATCTGACTCTTGATTTTGGCTCAGGTTCCTGAGTTTGAGCCCTGCATCTGGCTCTGTGCTGACAGTGTGGAGCCTGCTTGGGACTTTCTCTCTCTGCCCGCCCCCCAACCTCCATGCCTCATCCCCCTCCCTCACTCACACAAGCCTCTCATGTCCATGCACCTGTGCATGCACACAATGTCTTTCTCAAAAATAAACTTTTAGAACAGAAGAGGGGCGCCTGGGTGGCTCAATCGGTTAAGCATCTGACTTCGGATCAGGCTATGATCTCATGGTTGGTGAGTTCGAGCCCCACTTTGGGCTCTGTGCTGACAGCTCAGAGACTGGAGCCTGCTTCTGATTCTGTGTCTCCCTCGCTCTCTGCCCCTCTCCTGCTTGTTCTCTGTCTCTCAAAAATAAACAAACGTTAAAAAATAAATAAAAGGAAGAAAAAGGCAATGTAAAAATCCTGTTTAAAAACATTAGAAGGATGTGTTCAGACTTTATTTAAAAAAAACAGTACATGCTGGCATGCCTGGGTAGCTCAGTCAGTTGAGTTGAGCATCCAACTCTTGATTTCAACTCAGGTCATGATCCCAGGGTCTTGGGATCGAGCCCCGAGATGGGCTCCGTGCTGTGAGCATGAGACTGCTTAAGATTCTCTCTCTCTCTCTCTCTCTCTCTCTCTCTCTCTCTCTCTCTCTGTCCCTCTCCCTCTCTCCCTGTCCCTCTCCCTCTCTCCCTCCCTGCCTCCCTCTCTGCCCTTCCCCTCACTCATGCACTCTCTCTTAAACACACACACACACACACAAAACACACATCCATACATGCTGACAAAAAAATCATTAATCTACCCCTAAATATATCCCCACAGTGGGCTCTGATATACCTTGGCTTTTTTATGCCTTATATTGAGTAATTTCTTATAGACATTGTCCAGCTTCTCAGAACAACGCACAACCAGGGATTTACACGTGAGCCGCTGACCTTGCTAAATCAGCAGGTCATTCTCTCAGAGCCCTGTGCCATGTGAGCTCTCTGGCAAAGTCATGGGAAGGGAAACACAGTCTCTGGGCCCATTCAGATTTACCCTACTGGCTTGGCAGAGATGCCCAGGCAGATGAAACTATGGCTAGACTGAGCACAGAGTCAGCATTAAATGGAGAGGCAGATGCTATTTAGGCTGACCTCCCCAAAGCTGCCATTCCCATCCCCAGTGAGCAACCGAGATACTGTTCATGCTTGCCAACCTCCCGAATTAGAAAGCTGAGCCTGGCCTACTGTTGTCCAATGAATTTAATGGGCAATGACAAGATCTGAAGGTGATTCAAATGTGCTCAGCCCTCAATCATGCTCTCGGGAGAGAAGGTTCTACTGTGGTAGATAAAATTTTCTGTGTGAATTATGAACCACCAGTGAACTATATTTGAAATTTTGCAAATAATAAGCAAGTCCAGATCTCAATTTTCATTCCACAATTGGATGTTGTAAAAAAATAGGGGCCATAATTGTTCCTTCCAGCTTTTTCCATGTCGAGCCTGTGAGAGGCTTATGAAACCAGAATGGAAGGGGAGGCAGGATGCCAGGCAAAGTCGGAGATCTGCCTCTTATTTCATCTGGTACATGGTATAGGTTTGTCGTGCTTCCTGCCTCGGAACCCTGAAATTTTACAGAAAACAAATTTTCATTTGTTATAAAAATGATGACAGTGAGGCTATTTCTTCCAAAAGAACGGTTAAATCCCATTTGAAAAAGCAAAACAGTCCATATAGTTTATACATGAATACTAATAGAAGATGACTGAATCGGGGGGGAAATCTGTTTAGTACAGCTAATACCCATGAATAAATCAGAAGTTGATGTCGTGAGATTTTAGCTGGCCTGACAGCCCCTTTTGGGTGGCTGAAACCTTGGGGGAATATGGCTGTGCATTGTGGCAAAGCAGAAAAGCACGAGGCAGGGTGAGGGACCTGCTTGGACTTTAGTGTGCATTGCCCCTGAGCCCGGTGTCTGGGCTCATCCCATGGCCTGCACTAAAAGCAGAACATGGAGATATCAAGGCAATGGGACTGTAATTGAATGGTGTCCCCCCAAAAGATGTAGAAGTCATCCGAGTACCTGTGAATGTGACCTTATTTGAAGAAAGAGTCTTTACCAAGAATCAAGTCAATGTGAGGTCATGACCATCCTTACAAAAAAGCAAAATTTGGACACAGAGACTGACACAACAGAGTAGCCAATGTAAAGACACAGGGAAAAGATACTCATCTACAAGCCAAGAACGTCTGAGGCCACCAGAAGCTAGGAGGGAAGCCTGGAGCAGATCATTCTCTCTCACCTTCAGAGAAAGCTTGGCCCTGCTGACATTGACTTATGAGATAGTAAATTTCCATTTTTAAACTACTAAGTTTATGGTACTTTGTTATGGCACCACTAGCAAACTTGTACAGGGAAAAAACAGTAGGGTTGTACCAGAATATAAAGTCTGGGAGCATGACCTGGACCAGGAGGTCAGGATTCCACAGAGGCCACAATTCACCCAAACTTCTCTCTCAGTGCTGTGGAAACCACACAGCTGAAGGAAAAAAAAAAAAAAGTGAAAGAAAACAAAAGAGCCTAGGGAAGGGTTGAAAGCTCTAAACCTACAGGAGAGGGATGGAGACCAGCTCCGGAGGTAGGCGGAAGTTGCATAGAAGCCTGACCAGAGTCCTGGGCTGCCATCTCTAGGCCTGTGGAGAGAGCTTCCAGCAGATATCTTGCCAATAGCACAAGAGTAAGACAAGAGTGTGGGGCCTTGGGCCTGCAGAATAAAGGGGACAAGGTCTAAAGGGGAGGTTTTGGTGTTAAGGCAAGCATGTTCAGAGCCAAGAGGCTTGACCCTTTCAAAGAAGGAGAAAGGTGTTCCTCACTCAAATCAAAGTAACTGGGCTGAAGGAAAACGGGAAGAAACAATTCTTCAGAAATAAGGTTGTGTTCACAATACGTCCGTTTTACCTTCCTAAAAATTAAGTAAAAAACAAAAAAACCAAACATGTGTATTAGTATTCATCACTGGTGGGTCCAGTTTCCTTACTATGTACTGATACCAACAAAACATTTGAGGCTGTTGGAGGATTTTCAACTCTGGCCAGAGAGGGGTACCCCATGTCTGTATGATTACATCACATTAAGAATTTAATTGGCTCCTTTAGGCAAGATTTCTGAATGTTTTCTATTTCCGACAGATAAGCATCAAGCCATAAATCGCATTTTTGATCCAAGGGAAATACCAAGGCAGTTGTCAGTTCAGAAAAGATAAAGTCTGATGGCCAAGGAGTGAATTTACTGAGTCTCGTGTTACATTTGCAAAACAAGCAGAACTGAACTGAGCCTGCAAGTGAAATGGAAATCAGTGTTTCAGAACAAAAATAGAATAATGCATGAACTGTATCCGCTCTTGATCACATCTGAGTAGAGGCGGAGGCACTGGGTTTTCATTTCTGTTTGTCATTCTTGTCTTACCCACACAAAAATGAACTCGCTAACTGAGGTGTAATCATAGTGTCCCCAATGGATCCATCCTCCTAGACAGTTTCAAATCATCTCATAGAACCACATTCAGTTTAAATATGCTTTCCTTGTAACCCATGAAAGGAATGTTACATTCCTCCACCACACAAAATATGAACATTATCCACGTCTCCAAATGAGCAAAGGACTGCCCAGATGTTTGTTACTGTGAATCCTCTGGGAAAAAAGAGAAAAAAACAATCTTTTTTTCTTATAAAGAAAACTGCCTCTGATTCTTACAAGAAGGGACTATATATATATATATACATATATATTCACAAAAAATCTATAAAATCTTTGGAAATACAAATAATGATGGAAATGCTATATTTTCAGCTTCACTTACCATAGTGGCTGACATTTACCTTATATGATAGAAGAGAAATGCTTCCATATGATGCCCAGCAAAGAATCTCTGAAGTGTGTTACCTGGAACTTTAATCTTATTAGCTCCTAAAGATCTTTAAGGGAAGAGGTCAAAGTTGATTTGTTAAATACCACTAGAGCACTGTTCTTTGGGTTAAAAAGAACTTTACAAAATGTGCAGTAACTAAATAGGGTCACTGAATCATCCAGTTGGGGGACATTTTAATTAGTAACTAGACTCAACCATGAATTAGTTTGATCTTGGTAGCAAAAACGATCAAAAGCACTTAATTGAGCATTTTTTAATCTGCTATGTTCTATTGTGTGAAGACAGAGGAAGATACGTACCCCATCCCAATTAAAGAAATGATTAGGACAATTCTACCTAACAAGAATTATGGTAACAAAGTAGCAACTGTCTATCTGTTGAGGACCTATTATATCCTCTGTGTGGTGCTCAGGCTTTACATGCACCATTTCCTTTATCCTCATAACTCTTTGAGGCAGATGTTTTTATCTCCATTTTACAGTTAAGAAAACTAAGTTTAGGGAAGTACTTGCCAAATATCTCACTGTCAAGAATTGTGAAGGGTCTGAGATTTTACCCTACTTGCAAATTAATGAACTAGCCTGCCAATTTCATGCATGCTGGCAGAAGACACAAAACTCCTGGATCAGAGACCAAACGAATTACTTTCCTGGCACAGCAGACATTCTGAGCTTTGTATACACATCAGTTTCCGAGTTAGAGTGACCTTCATCGCAGTTTGCCCAGAACTGTTTCAGTTTCAGGATTAAATGTCCCAGGCAAACCAGAATGGTCGATCACTCTAGTGCCACTTGTCCTCCAAATCCTACAAAGGCGATGGGGAGCAGCCCAGGTGCAATGCTCACGTAGTAAGCCTGACTCACAACTGAGAAACCCCAAGCTCAGGAACCCCACCCCCCCCCAATCATATAATTGTTAGTAAGGGGTGCCTGGGTAGCTCAGTCAGTTAAGCACCCAACTCTTGGTTTAGGCTCAAGTCATGATCTCATGATTCGTGGGTTCAAGCCCCACATCAGGCTCCATGATGTCAGCATGAAGCCTGCTTGCAATTCTCTCTTTCCCTCTCTCTCTGCCCCTCTCCTGTGCATGTTCTCTCTCTCTCTCTTTCTCTCTCTCTCAAAATAAATTAACTTTAAAAATAAAAAATAATAAGATAGTTGTTAGTAAATTTGCCCATTTTTTTTTCCCAGAAGAGATGTTAGTTCTATTATCTTGGGTAACAACAAATGTGCCCAGTACCCTGGAGGGAGAGACTTTATCTTCTATGGCTGTTCACTGTACAAATACCCGTGAAAAGATTATCTGATACAAGCACAGAAAAGTGAGAGACTCAGAGCTATCTCCCAAGCTTTCATAGCTGATAAGTGGTGAGAATAGCATTCAAATCCAGATTCTTCAGATGTCAAAATCCATGTGCTATCCTGCCTCTTACATTATTCTTCTCAGATTTACAAAGTTAAGGTCAAAAGAGGGTGAGCTTTTCTTCTAGCTGAAGCTTTGAATTCTTAACCATATTTAAAAAACATATGGTATTTTCCATCCTGAATGAACTTATGGAATAGAAATTTGGAGGTATTGCAGAAATGATACTGTAATCCAAAATAAAGTACAATGAGTCTGTTACGCTGATTTCTAAGGGCTCTTCCTTCCCTGAGAGTCTGTGATTCTCCATCCACATTATTACCACCTGCTATCTCCTCTCCTCTTGTGATGAATGCCTTGCACAATGTTATATTCTTCTGCCTCATTTTGAATCCAGGCAGAATTTTAGCAGCAAAGCTGGGATGTGTATTTTGATACCAGTGTAATTTAAAACCAAATTACATTATAAAAAGAAAACTAAGATGATAGTGCAGAAACTTACTTTTTTTTTTTTTAAGTAATCTCCATGCCCAATGTGAACTCAAGAATTCAAGATCAAGAGTTACATACTCTACCAACTGAGTCAGCCAGGCACCCCTCACATTTTTTCTTTTTTGACAAATTTTCATTAATTGTGCAATGGTAGCCAGAGCATCAAATAAGTGTGACTTTTTAGGCAAAGCTTAAAGTAGATATTTTCTTTAATATTGAGATCAAATTTCCTTTTTGTTTAACCCAAGGCTTTAGCAGGGGAGGATATTACTGTATGCTTTAAAAGGTTATTTTGAATTCCGTTCTACATAGAGCTGGTTTTTCTCTCTATTGCTCTCCAAAGATCAAAGAAAGATGAAAAGAAAAACCAAATAAGCAAACAGAGAACAAAGAAGTTTCTGTATTGGCTAAGTGACAATTTGCTATAAGGACACTGTGGCAAAATAGGTGCACAAAAGGTGAGAAAATATGAAAAAGTTGATCAAAAATAATGCATCCTTCAAAGAGGTAGCTGATGATCAGGAGACCCTTAGGACATGACCGCATCACCCCCCAACCACGTGGATTATGTAGAAACAATTATGGTTCCCATTCTGGGATCTCCAGGCTGCTCAGGGGCTCTAAAGATTAGCACTCATGACCCACAGCTATTTTCAGTGCCACAAAACTATCCCCTCTCCCAGCAGGGGCTTCCCACACCATCCATCCAATGCATGGAGCAGCAGAGATACCACAGCGGATGGTGTAAATTTTGGCAGACTAAAGAGCACTCATCCCACCTAAAAATACTCAAATTCAATTTAAACAAAACTGCTCAAATAGACTCTGAGCTAATCTGGACAGAGGGCCAAACCGCAACCTTGCCTCCCCGGCTAGCTCACACACATTTTGCTGAGACTTCAGCAGTAGTGAAGAAATGCCCCCACCAAAGCTTTGGTCTATACATCTAATGAAGAAAAGTAGAAATATGACTTTATTATCAAATGCAGTTTGGCTCAAAAATCTTTCAGAACGTGGAGTCTGTGGCATAGAAAATAATGAAAGCGGTGTTTAGAATCGAGCTCTTTTTCTCTCCCAATGAACTGGGATCTGGCATGCTAAAGAGAGCACCAGAGTTCATTTGGATTGTGCAAGAAAGTTTAAGAAAAGTTGATTTTCAGTAGGCTTATTTTTAGAGGAAAAAACTCTTGAGGGCTCCATTTTCTACTCCCCGACACAAAGCATAAAGATGCTGCTGGCTGAGGAAGTACAGGCACACAAGCTTTATTGACATTTCTGCTTGTAATTGAATGGGCTTCGGCAAAGGATATTGCTGCTTTTCTGAAGCATTTCCTGCTGGCTTCAAAACACAGAAGGCTGGCATTTAAGTAGGGCCCAGTTATCTAGACCACTTTGCTCTTGAAATCAGCACCCCTCCCCCTCCTGACTCCCACACTCCACCACCCAACTTTCATCTTATACAAGGTATTCTTTGCATCTTCTTTCTTTCTTCTCTCTCTCCTACCCAATTTTTGACATTTCCATTCTTTCCCTGCTGCCATAGCTATTTTCTGACCTTCTCCATAGTTCACAGGTTTAAGATTCTTTTCTTGTCATTTCTGTTTTCATGGAATACACACTGGTCACAGAGGAGAAATGTTAAAATTACTGTTTATCACAAGTGATTGGCGTTTTGTCTTCCAAGTGCATCAGGAAGATTCTTAGGTGACCTGGATTAGAAAGGCCCACCCTTTCTGAGGTGGCATTCTGGAAGCTGGAGAAGTCAACTTTCCAGGTGACATTCCTGATACCACACAATTAAGATCAAAACGCCTCTCACCACTGTCCTTCCTAATATTCTCAGCACCAATAACATGCATTTATTTTGTGTCAACCACATGCTATGTGATCTGAGTAACCAGCAGATTCCACTTTCCTAATACCCATCCCCACAAGCTCATGCAAAGATAAAAAGGCAGATGTTACAAATTATCCTGTGTTAAAATCCACCCAGGGGCCAAAAAGACCCAGGATCTAGAGCCAAGGTTCTTGTCCTGACTTTCTACATCTTAAAAATCTGTGACTTTCCCTCCCCATCCCCACAAGCTCATGCAAAGATAAAAAGGCAGATGTTACAAATTATCCTGTGTTAAAATCCACCCAGGGGCCAAAGAGACCCAGAATCTAGAGCCAAGGTTCTTGTCCTGACTTTCTACATCTTAAAAATCTGTGACTTTCCCCACACCTACACAGACACAGGATTTCAAATGGCATATATTAAAATGCTTTTATTTTTTTACTTTTTTAATTTTTTTAATGTTTAATTTTGAGAAGGAGAAAGAGACATAGTGCGAGTGGGGGAGAGGCAGAGAGAGAGGGAGACACAGAATCTGAAGTAGGCTCCAGGCTCTGAGCTGTCAGCACAGAGCCGATGTGGGGCTCTAACTCATGAACTGCGAGATCATGACTAGAGCCAAAGTCAGGTGCTTAACCAACTGAGCCACCCAGGTGCCCCGAAGGGACTATTTTTTTAAATCTATATTTAGTTGTGGTCTTATATGAAAGAAGGAATTGTTTTATCATTATCTACCTTGAAAAGGTTTTTTATTCAGAAGTCAGACTATTGGGTAATGTAATCCACAAAATTTATTAATGACCTACTATAAAATGTTAACATGTATATGTGTGTCTTGTTTTTTTAATCTCCAACCAATGTTACTAAAGAGCATATTTTTGTAGGACAACAGGCATTTTCTCACTACTTCTCTTCAACCACAGTTGAAATAAAATTCTACAAGGTCTGTCAGTATCTTCGGATTTCCATTAATTTTTCAATTTCTAAAGTGCATCGTTCACCACATACACCCACAGCACAATCTCCAAGAGAGAACAGAGCACATATGCCTCCTTTCCAAGCCCGTCTACTCCCAACCCACACCAGCACACATCTTCAACTTGAAGACAAATTATTGCCCTTTCTTTCCTACCCACAAGGAAGAAGGGGCTCAGAGGAGGGGCATCTGTGGAAATCTTCCAAAGAAGAGACTTTGCATGCAATGTCATCAGTTTATCATTTCATGTTTCATAACAGGATTATCATAAGTTATGTTTAGAAAAGTCATTCTTTATGGTTAAAGTAGGATTAACTAATAGGATTGAGAGAAACTTAAAACCATTCAGAAAATAAGATTATTCACGGTCGTATTTCTCTGTATTTGAATAATGGAGAATTATCTCTTACCCAAAATGACCATGAAGTTCAGCTCACCGAAATGTATAAGCACTAGAAACATTGCAGATAGTTGTGGAATAGCGTTAGAGAAAGCATTTCCCATTGAGAAACCACGGAGGCCCCTTGTCCTTGAAGAAATATAGTTTTTAATGCAGCACAAAGCAAAGAAACGTGATTCCCTTTCAACAAGTACTTCTTGAGACCCGTGGGTTGGTCCAAATCCGGGATACCCTGAAACTTCATTCATCAACTGTACAAAGCATTATAGCTGGGGCGATGGGGGTATTAGGAACATCTCACATACTGGCATCAGCCAGAGCAGGGTGGGGCAGAGAGAAAGGAAAGTGAAAGCTTAAAGACCAGAAGACACTTAGGAACTGAGAGCCAGCATGACCACAGCTGAGACATCAGGCACCGGAAGCGCCTGGAAAGACATTTTTTCAAGCTCTTTGACTTTCACTAACATTTCAGAGGCAGTTGGCAGAAGCATTTTTATAAGTGAGATGTAATAAGCAAGATGAAGAAATCTTTATTCGAAGTCAAATGAAAAGGACAAGAAGGTAGAAAAATGCCTGAAATAAAAATGCATTTGACACAGTGAGTCAGCGTATATGTCCCACACATGACTGACCTTAACAGTAAAAGGAACTTGAACCAAAAGAACCTTTGTGCTGAGCCTTTTACTGTAGTTGAATATGAAAGCCATCTCCCCACATCCCATATTCTCTCCTCCTAATATGAAGTTGTGGGTTGAGCACTCCTCTGGCAGTTCATTTTCTACAGTGATAAGTTTTGTTTTCTGTATCTAATAATGTTCTTCAAAAGCAGAATGTTAGCTAAACTGCCAGATCAAATTCAACAGAATACTCAGACAACCAGGTTTTATGTTCTCTTGACTGAATTCAACAGGAAGTGCACAATAACACCCGTGAAGTATACTTGCCAAAAAAAAAAAAAAAAAATCAAACCCGAATCAGATCAAACCTCTAGATCTAAACACCAATTTGCAGGAAATACAAGAGAAGGGAAAACATGTTAAATACCAATATGGCAAATCTAACAAAATCTAGAATGTGGCAACTTCTACAGGACTACAAACCCAGCTTCTTAAACAATTGCAAGGAAGAAAATAAGGGAAGGGAACCTATAGATTTAAAAGACTTACCAGATGCATCGACCAAGTGCAAAGTGCGCATTGGTTTGGATTCTGGTGTGAACAAACCATCTATAACAAAAAATTTGTGAGACAATCAGGCAAATTTGAATGCTTACTAAATATTTGGTGACATTGGTGGTTCAGTCCGTTAAACATCCAAATTTGACTCAGGTCATGATGTCACAGTTCATAGGTTCGAGCCCCATGTCGGGTCACCTGTGCTGACAGCTCCGAGCCCGGAACCTGCTTCAGATTCTGTGTCTCTATTTCTCTCTGCCCCTCCCCTGCTCATGTTCTCTCTCTTTCTCACTCTCTCTCTCTCGCACTCTCTCTCAAAAATAAACATTAAAAAATTTTAATATTTGATGATATTAAAGAATGACAGTTAATTTCACTTGGAAACATAAGAGTACTATTTTAAAACAATAGCAATTATTATGGCAAAATGATAGAATGCCAGGGATTTTGCATCTAACTAGTCCAAGAGGGAAGTTTCGTGTGAAGGTAGAGGTAGCAAGAGGAGGGTATAAATGAAGTAAGACTGGCCATGTGTGGGTGATTGCCGAAGCTAGGTACTGAGTGCCCACGGAAGTTAGTTATGCTGTTTCCTCTACTTCGGTGTGTGTTTGAAAATATCAATAATAAAAGGTTTTTATGTAGTGAATATATAACAACATTAAAAATAACAAAATTGTTCTAGGGGAGATTTTTGACATATACATTGATAATTTATACATATTTTCTCATTTACACAAGAAAATTATCAAAGCGTTGGGGCGCCTGGGTGGCTCAGTCGGTTGGACGTCCGACTTCGGCTCAGGTCACGATCTGGCGGTCCGTGGGTTCGAGCCCCGCGTCGGGCTCTGTGCTGACAGCCCAGAGCCTGGAGCCTGCTTCGGATTCTGTGTCTCCCTCTCTCTCTGACCCTCCCCCGTTCATGCTCTGTCTCAAAAATAAATAAACGTTAAAAAAATATATATATACGTATAAATAAAATTAAATACTATTTTTCTCCTATCAGCTTGACAAAGATCAAAAGTTAACATATTGGCAAGACAATGGTGACAAAGGCATTCATATATTTGTGGTAGGAATTGCTCTCCAATATTTATGGAAGGCAATTTTGCAGTATCAGTCTTACAAATGCACCTACTTTTTATTTTTTTTAAGTAGCCTCCATGCCTAGCATAGAGCCCAATACCAGGCTTGAACTCATGACCCCGAATTCAAGACCTGCACCGAGATCAAGAGTTGGATGCTTAACCTACTGAGCCACCCAGGCACCCCAGCACCCACATTTTGATATGCCAATCTACTTCTAGGAATTTAGCTTACAAATAAACTGTCACACACAGGCAAAGTTGCCTTTGTACAAGGTTATTCACTACAACGTTTTTTGAAATAGTAAAGGGTTACAAACAACGTAAATCTTTATAGAAAGGCACTGGTAAAATAAATTCTGATCCATGCATAAAATGGAAGGCTATAAAATCACTAAATAACAGCAAAGCTTTTATTTCTGATTAGGAAACTGTCTTTAAGATGTATGTTAACTGGGAAGCATTAAGTATATAATGTACATAAGGTACCTAATGACATATATGTTATATAACATATATAAGCATATGTTATATATAAAACATGTTTTATAATATATATAGCATATATATTATACTATATATAAGTATGTATATATTATACTATATATAAGTATATATTGTATAATATATATAAACATATATATTAATAATTTCTTAATGTCTAAAATACCTTAGGAAACTGATTACCTTGTGTGCTCCAGAGCAGAGACCTTGAGGTTGCTGGAGAAGTGATCAGAGGAAGAAGGGCATATAGATTCACTATATCTTTTTGTATCTTTTGAGTTTTGAATTACATGAATGTATTATCTACTTAATTAAAAATTTTTAATCTTCAGAGATGTTAAATTGACTAATTTGTAGGAGACTTAAGACAGGTGTTGTCGATACACAATAAGTCCTTAAATGGGAAGGTTTTCCCAACAGTAGAATGGGACTTCCAGAAGAAAAGGGGCCATCACATGACTACAGGGCTCAGGATCCATGTAAAGAGATTCCCAGGCGGGACGCCTGGGTGGCTCGGTTGGTTGGGTGTCCGACTTCAGCTCAGGTCATGATCTCATGGTTTGTGAGTTTGAACCCTGCATTGGGCTCTGTGCTGGACAGCTCAGAGCCTGGAGTCTGCTTCAGATTCTGTGTCTCCCTCTCTCTCTGCCCCTACCCTGCTCGCACTCTGTCTCTATCTCTCTCAAAAATAAACGTTTAAAAAAAAAAAATTTTAAAAAACAAACACAAGAGATTCCCAGGCTCAGAAATCCACTCCCTACCTCGTGTGGCACTGACAGGAAGACCAATACAGGCAAATATGTCTTCGTGCTTTAAAGATCAAGGGATCATTTTCTCTGTAAAAGTTGCCCACACCCCTCCTGAAGCACATATAATGGGGAAACAGCAGAGAAAATAATGAAATAAAAGGGAAAAACAAAACACTAAAGTAAACTGATGCAGACTAAAGAAAAAATTACAGTAGGGGCGCCAAGGTGGCTCAGTCAGTTAAGCATCTGACTTTGGCTCAGGTCATGAGCTCACAGTTTATGAGTTTGAGCCCCACATGGGGCTCTCTGCTGTCAGCACAGAGCCTGTTTCTGATCCTCTGTCTCCCTCTCTCTGCCCCCCTCACTCTCTCTGTCTCAAAAATAAACATTTTTAATTTAAAATTTTTTTTTTAACGTTTATTTTTGAGACAGAGACAGAGCATGAACGGGGGAGGGTCAGAGAGAGGGAGACACAGAATCCGAAACAGGCTCCAGGCTCTGAGCTGTCAGCACAGAGCCCGACATGGGGCTTGAACTCATGGACCGCGAGATCATGACCTGAGCCGAAGTCGGCCGCTTAACCGACTGAGCCACCCAGGCGCCCCAAACATTTTTAATTTAAAAAAAATATTTTTAATGTTTATTTTGAGAGAGAGAGAGAGTGCAAGAGGGGGATGGGCAGAGAGAGAGGGAGAGAGGGAGACACAGAATCTGAAGCAGGTTCCAGGCTCTGAGCTGTCAGCTCAGAGCCCGATGCAGGGCTAGAAGTCACGGACTATGAGATCATGACCTGAGCTGAAGTCGGATGCTCAACCAACTGCGCCACCCAGGCCCCCCCAATAAACATTTGTTTTTAATTACAGCAAAAATATCTGCTATGGATTTCCAGCTCTAGTTCTTCCTCTGACAGAAAAGGCAGGGACAGCCTTGGGCGGGAGGAGAAGGAAACCATCAGCAGAGCAGATACAGCCAAACACTGACCCACAAAAGGCTGGTGGCTGGCAACCTTGCAAGGCCATCTCTTTCCCATGGCCAGTCTGGCTACAGTCAGAGCTCCTTTCTCAGTCTTTGGTACCAGAACCTTTCTAACACACAGAAAAGGTGCCCATTCCTGTGACGTGTATGACCTATTGGTAGCATCTACTGCTCAGAATGTGCTGCTGTGGGGCTGTTTTCTTAACAGTGCGGTATGCAGATTCCCAGTGTGACTTTCCAGATGCTTAATGGGTCAAGCTCCTGGACGATAATAAACATGGGGCCAACAGTGGGTCAATAGCAGCTTCCAATCATTTCTCTACCATTTTACAATGTGTAACAACTCATTTGACTCTCTTTATCTCTTTTTATGGCCTTTTCCCACCTGTAAAGTGAAGTAACTACATTTTTACTTTGTAGGAGTTGGGCAAGGTAGGGATTTGCAGAAATTAGTGTTTTCACTAATCTTCTCAAGTGCACTTCCACAAACAAGTGACTATTACCATCTTCTAACGAAGACTGTTTGTCTCTTCGCTCTAACACCCACCGATAAGCCTCCAAGGCCCAAGGCAAGGGAAAGTATACTCATCGCTGTTTGCCTTATTATCAAGATCAACTAACATCAAAGCTATGCTTACATGCCATCCTGCACAGAGAATCAAGACTCGTTGCTGGGGTATTCTCCTATCTGCAAACGTGTCTCCCTGCATGATAACTCAGAGGAAACATCCCCACATACACCTCTGAATTACTAATGGATTCTTTGTTTTGGGTCTGGCAAGTAGAGAGAGAACACAGCACAAGTTTTCTGCTACAGAATGCAAGGACTTAAAAATGTCCCTGAAGGAAAGGAATATCCCAGTGCTTTGGAGAAAGAGGGGAGAGAAGGGCATACTACATTTTAAAAACAGACAAAGGAAGCTGGTGAACCCAGGGCAGGCACCAGAGGCTCAGAAGCATCTTGCAAAAACAGGAGACAGGGCCCCTCGAAGGGGGCTTCCTTATCAACCACCTCCCACCCGAGAGTCATCGCCTTCCTGGTTGGCTTTCTTGCGGTGACAGTCTGACATATATCTCTCATACTTTCAGAACTGGGCATTAGATACTGTATATAACTAATGTTAAGAGGAAAAATCTAAATATGAAATGCAACTGCTAAACTGTGATTGTATGAAGAAGGTAATAAGGGCTCCCCACATACAAATTAAAAGAAGAAAGTACTACGATGAAAGTGTCATAATTTTAAAATATTATTAAACGTCTTTAATGTTATATCGTCCTTTCGCTTAAAAGACAAAAAAAAAAAGCTATCTGGCAACTTCACTGTTATGAGAAGCCATTTTACAAGGCTTTCAGCATTACTAAGCACCATTTCGAATACTTTGGTCCTAGCAGGAGCTACTCTCCCATTGCAGTTAACCAGACCAATATCCCTCTTAAAATGAGGTTTACAAGCCTATTTAAAGGGTAATAACACATTGCCTTCTTTGGATGAGACTTTCATCCTGATGGAGGCTCTAGTCCATCCTCAGAGTAAAGAATCCAGGTTATACTCATGTCACAGCCTGCAAAACAGGTCTGGGTTTTGAATGACTTACACAAGATAGAGAGAGGACCCTACCACCCTAAGTGGGCTGTCCCACGGTGGTGCACCTGCCCCAAGGGAATCAGAATTGGGATTCCAGGTCTCCTGTTCCTGTGGAAGCAGAGATAGTGGCAGAGTGGGGAAGACCATGCTGGCAGAGATGGGGAAGGAAAAACACATTGTCCTCATTTTTGCTTTTCCCCTCTTCTTCTCACGTTTCTATATAGTAAAACAGGTTGGTTGTCTCTTTGTGGTTTATGCCACTCCTTTATTTACTCCCACATACAGTCTTGTTAATAACTGGTAGATATTTCTATTTGGGGGGTAAAAGGAAACAAATGCCCTATCCATCTGTGAGGCTCATGTTAAATATGTAGGGTTGGGGGGGCGCCTGGGTGGCTCAGTCGGTTGGGTGTCCGACTTCGGTTCAGGTCATGATCTCGCAGTCCGTGGGTTCGAGCCCCGCATCGGGCTCTGGGCTGACAGCTCAGAGCCTGGAGCCTGTTTCGGATTCTGTGTCTCCCTCTCTCTCTGACCCTCCCCTGCTCATGCTCTGTCTCTCTCTGTCTCAAAAATAAATAAAACATTAAAAAAAATTTAAATATGTAGGGTTGGGAAGGATGGAATCTAGAGGGGATGCCCCATGGATTCTAATTACTTACACCCTTCACATTTCCTTGGTTTGCCCTCCTTCACCATCACCTCCCGGACGACATCACTGCTGTTAGCTCAGATTATACTGTTGAAGGCCTTGCTTGTAAATGAGGTGAAAAAGAACCTACTTAATATAACTTCATGGTAAAGTAAGCATTTGCTCAAAAGAAGCCTTCCTTGCCTGGACATGCATCATATTCCATCCAATCAGTTGGGCTGCCCTCAGTACAGCCTCTCCTAAGGGATGGCTGCCCTTTGATGCCCTCCTGGCTTTCTGCACCTTGCAGAAAAGGAGGCCAATCAATGAGTTCTGGACAACAAGCAATCACACATCTAGGTTTTATGCCACAGACCCATGCCATCCAATACAGTAGCCACAAGCCACATGTATTTATTTATAGTAATATTTAAATTGTAATTAAAATTATTTAATTTTAACAAATTTAAATTTTGATTTCTCCATTACACCAGCCACATTTCAAGTGCCCAAATCAAATGTGGCTTGTGGCTACCCTATTGGTCTGAACAGATACAGAACATTTCCATCATCGCAGAAATTTCTATTGTCAGCTACAGAAGGAATCCTCTTAGCCTTCTTCTCATCTCATCTTCTACATCCCCTATGAGACTGTGAGATTCTCTGAAAGTGGGGGTGGGGTTTTGTCACCTCTAAACCCCAGCTTCTTGTCCAGGGCTCTGAGGGAAGGCACTCACAAAATATTTGCTAGATGGTATGGATGATCCCTCCTTTTTGCTCCCACAGCATGTACCTACTTTGGTCAAAACACTTTAACATACTTTTTCCCTGAAAAAAGGTTTTATTGATTTGTATTGATTTTAAAAGTAATACAGAAAAATAGAAGATAACAAAAATCAATGGGTAATATTCTTACCTATATACAACCACTCTTAACATTTTGAAATATTTTCATTCATTATTTAACAAATAGATATTTTTGTTGTTTACTGAGGTATAATTTGCATACAGTAAAATTCACTTTTATATGATCTACGTATGATATGTGACAAATGGAATTGCTGCCACAATCTCTTGACTATTTCTAACAGCCTTGAAAGTCCCCTCCTGCCTCTTTGTGGCTAAACCACTCTCCCCACCCCCTCCTCTGCCAATCAAATCTGATTTCTGGTCCTATAGTTTTGACTTTTCAAGAATGTCATATAAATGGAGTTATATAGTAACTGGCTTTTTTAGTCTTCTTTCATTTAGCATAATGCTTTTGAGATTCATCCATGTTATTGCATGTAATTATCTGTTCATTTTTTATTATTGTGGAGTAGTTTCCTATTGTATGGATGCACCACAATCTGTGTATCTGTCCTACATTTGATGGATTTGGGGGTTGTTTATAACTTTTGTCCATTATGAATAGGAGCTGTTAAAACATTCAGACGTAGATTTTTGTGCATACATGTGTTTTCATTTCTCTTGGGAAAATTCCTAGGAATTGGATTGTTAGTCACACAGTAAGTGTATGACTAATGTTACAAGATATTTTACAGGAAACTGCCATACAGACTTTCAAAGTGGCTTTTCCAATTGGCGTTTCCACCAGCTGTGTATGAGAGTTTCAGTTGCTCCGCATATTCATCAGGATGCTATATTTTCCTTTTCTTTCTTTTTTTCTTTTTTTTTTTTGTTTGAGCCATTCTTATACATGTGTAATGTATTTCATTGTGGTGTTCATTTATATTTCCCTATGATTAATGATGTTGAACATCTTTTATGTGTTTATTTGTTGTCAATATCTCTACTTTGTGAAGTTTTTGTTTTAATCTTTTGCTCACTTTGTTAAATTGGGTTGTTCGTTTTCTTATTACTGAGTTGTTTCTTTATGTATTCTCAATGCCAGCACTTACCAGAAATGTGTTCTACACATATTTTATTTGCCCTTCAGTTTGTGGCTGGTCTTCATTTCCTTAACAATGTTTTCTGAAGAGCAGAGGTTTTGGATTTTGTGTTTTTTTGTTTTTGTTTTTGTGTTTTGAAGTGTAGAAGTCTCTAATTATACTGAAGAACAAAGAAATATTTCTAAGTAACTGCCATATGCTCAACTTTGATCAGCACTGGAGATACAATAAAGCTTAAATTTGGACTTTTTCTTGTTAACAAAATTGGCATCTATTGGCTCCTAACCTACTTTTTCACTGTCTTATCATGAATAGTTTCACATCATTAAATATTATTTGAAAACATGACATATAATGTGTACCTAGTATTCTCATGGCTATATCTTAACTATCCCACTGTATTTGGGAATGTTTATATTGATGCCAATCAATTCTAAAAAATAAAGAAAAAAACACATGATTGCCATCCTTGTGAAGAAGTCTCTGCACATCCCCAATTATCTTCTTAGTATGAATGTTCACAATGACAAAAGCTGGGGCGAAGGCATAGTGCTTTGTTTTCTAAGTGTCTCTTCAGAAAGACTATGGATGTCTCCAAACAAAAATCTTGACCTCCTTGTCGCACCAGAATGCAACCGAGAGCCTGTCACATTGTAGATGCACTGTATATACTCGATGGATGAATAGTTGGTGAGAAAAAGAATTCCACTGAACTTCATCCTCTCCCCTGCCTCTGGCAAAAGAAAATAGGAGTTCCCTTAGCCGTCTACCTTGCCTTCTGAGATAAAGGGAACAAGAAGAAAGCTTTCTTGTAAGAGAAAACTTGCCAAGGAGATGGAGGTTCCCAGAAAGCGAGGTGACAAGCCCTGTTGCTGCTCGGCAATGCCCTGAAGGGGCCCCGCCCCCAGCCCATATAAAGCCAGGGTGCAGTGGGGCAGCAGCTGGCGCTCAGCCTCCAGAGCACCGGACTGGCATTGACACTGGCACACGCTATGACAAATGAAGTGCAAGTCCTGCTCTCCCCGCTGAAAGGGGGGCATCCTCCTGCAGGTAGGCTACCCACCTGCCCTCCATCCTGCAGATGACCTCACTGGCCTCACTGCTGTCGCTGCTCCTCCTTCCACCAACCTTCCGCGGAGGCACCCCAACAGAGTGGAGGTTCTTAACATCCCCCTGTTGCTTTAACTTCATGCAACCTGCTTTCCCCCTATGTCTTTTTCAACCTTCTGGGCTTGTGTACAAACCACCTGGGGGTTTGTTAAGCCCCGCTGAATTAAAAGCTAATGATCTAGGAAGGTATAAGGGACTCAGTGCTCGTGAAAAGGGACCTTCCCTTTCTGACTGGAGATTAGCAGTGATACATCCACAGGAAGGTGATTGACTGCCATGGCAACCTTCCTCCCAAGAAGTTCCAACCCTAAGACTCAGTCACCCCAAGATGCCTGTACATCATCTGACTTTGTACCCAGGCAAACCAGTTTCCACAAAGAGGACGGCAACTTTATTTTTCTCTCTTTCTCTTCAGGCTTTGGGATTGGGCAGTGCTATCAATAATGTAGTTTACCTTGTTATCAAGCTAAGGAGCACTTTTTAATAAGGACCCAAGCTCTGGAGGGGGCTGACTAGAAAAGGTAGCAATCAACGTGTTTTGCAAAGTAGCCACAGTTTTCTCTCACTCTTTTTTTTTTAACTTATGCTCTCTGAAATATGGAAATTAGTTTTATTGTACTTAACCATATGTTCATATAGATTGGCTGAGGTATGCAGGACTATTTTTAGCCAGCTTTATGTTCTTTCAAATGCCTTCCTTCTTTTTTCCTTAAGAAGGATCTCAAAATCTTGACCACTTTGTTCTTGCTTTTCTCCATTTACAAAATTTATTTATTTGTTGGTGTAATTCTTTGGCACCTCTAAGCCAAGGTTATTTCAGCCATCTTTGCTGCAGAGGATGCTGGCAGGTGTAACCTTCAGAAAGCTTCAAAAACTGACACAGAATTCAATGGCTTTCTGGTGGGTGGCCCACCTGAAAAGAGTCCGAATTTTACTACTAAATCTGAGCTTCAAGTTTTGGACACGGTGCCCTGGTTTCCTGTAGCAGACTCCTGACATTTTATATTTGTAATTGGATTTAGCAGTATTTAACATTATCTGTATTTAAAGTTAATGATGCTAACTAATGGTCAGGAACTATACATGCACATTATTAGAGGAGAAGCTCATTACAGAAAGACAAAAGAAAAAAGAACACATTCTCTTCCCGCCACTTCCACCCCAATCCTTCATAAAACGGATAAGCTAAAACCTGATTTGCTAAATTACATTTATGCACAAAGAACACAGAGATAAACTTAACCAAATGAAAGTTTGAATGAAACCACCAGGAACTTTCTGTCCCTCCACTAATGATTGCTAATTACTCTGTGTACATAGCACACCATGACTCCATCAAGCATGTCACAATGCCTCTGGCATGACAATTAATTATTATGAACTGTGACACTACAGATAAGAGGTTTGGGATAATTAGAATGGAGATGAAGGCAGACTTTGGCCTCCCCGCTGAGAGCGAGGGAACAAAGAAACCTCATCCTTCAGCTCGTCTTGCTACATATTTGAAGCCTGAATCAGTTTGCTATGGCGCAAAATTGTATTCATGGCACAAAAATAATTCATTGCCAAGACTCCACTAAAACAGCACCTGACTTTTATAAACAATATAGAGATCCCTGAGAGCAGGAATCAGATGTGATTTGGTGGGGAGGGGATGACATGGCCTTTGGAATCAGGCAGTCCCTAGGCTTAAACTCCGTTCCACATTTCTGACCTCAGTTTCCTCATCTTTAAAGCAGGGGCTAATAGGGGTGCCTGGGTGGCTCAGTCAGTTAAGCGCCTGACTCTTGATTTCGGCTCAGGTCGTGATCCATGATGTGGAATCAAGCCTCACATCTGGCTCTGCTCTGAGCATGGGGCCTGCTTGGGCTTCTCTCTCTCCCTCTCTCTTTGCCCCTCCCCTGCATACACCCTCACACTCTCTCGCTCGCTCACTCTCAAAATAGATAAACTTTTTTAAAAAGTTGAGATAGTATTTAAAAAAAAAAAAAAAAGAAACGTCTGCAAAGTTAGCCAGCTGTAACTCTTTCCCGCCTACATGTGCAGTCTTAGCTGCTTTTCTTTCACGTATATGAATACAATATTTTGCATCTCTGTCAGCCCTGGTTATATATTGGTGCTGTGAAACAAGTCTACATTAAACATGACGTGGCCTAGCCACTCGTCAGCGTAGCTTTGACTTCTCTGCTCTTCTGATTTGCCTCGCTCTCAGTTTTAGAAGAACCCCATTACACAAAGAGCCAAAAATGTGTGAGTGGAAAGTAAGATGAGGAAGCCAAGTAACTCGAAAGAGCAAAAATTCCTGCGTTTTTCTGCATCTCTTTCACTTTGTAATTTGGTTTAAGTCAAATGAATCGGAGCCATCAGAGGGGTCACCATGGAACCCCCAGAGAGAATCAGTTTTCTGGCTCATTAAAGAGAGAAGGAGGTTTGGGGACATGCTCAAGTGTGACTCTCATTCAGAAAATGAGGGGGACGCCATGGCTACATAAGGACGGGTATCATTTAAAATAAAACAAATACCAAAGGCTTAATTCTCAACTCCAGTCTGCTCAAGTCACCGTATGGGGGTTAGTCTGTGAGGCTCGAGGAGACGCTGTGTGATACCTGCTACCCCACACATTACGGGGCCAGGGGTTGGGAAGACCATAGGACCAGCTGGTCTCCTAGACATGCCCACAGCCCTGCAGACCAATGATGCACCCTCATCCTTGTTTCACAGAGGAGCAAGGTTGCTGAAAGTCAGCAAGGTTGAGGGACTGGTCCAAAGCCACAGCTAATGGGGAGTGGGGCTGAGCTTTGAAAAGAAAGTGGGCCCCATGGCAAAGCTCTCCTGCTCTAAAGCCCTCTCTCATTACTTCACCACCTTCTCCTGACTCTCCTTTTGGGTCTTGATTGGCATCTTAAAATGGGCTGAAACATGGGGCCCTTGGGTGGCTCAGTCGATGAAGCGTCTGACTTCAGCTCAGGTCATGGTCTTGTGGTCCGTGAGTTCAAGCCCTGTGTCAGGCTCTGTGCTGACAGCTCAGAGACTGGAGCCTGCTTTGGATTCTGTGTCTCCCTCTCTCTCTGCCTCTCTGCCCTCAAGCTCTGTCTCTGAAAAATGAATAAACATTTTAAAAATCTTGAAAAACATGGCCTGAAACATTGACTGTAAATGCAAAGTGAATGTTTTGCGAACATCTAACCTTTAGTTAAAATCTTCAAATATAAGTGCTAAGTCACAGGCAGAGTATGCACAAACCTTTGTGTTATTCAGCTTTCCCCCATTCATTTTCCACTGATTAGTGAAGGAAAAAAGTTTATTTTGCTGGAGGATGTATCTTTCTTTACCTTGACTACCCTCTACCAAAACCTGTTGTCTGGAAAATCTTAACTGAAAAGTTATTATTTAGTATTAATACTACTCAGAGATAGGAGAGCAAAGGTTCATTTTCCCCACATAAATTTAGATTTTTCTGATGAAACTATCCAAAAGGGCATCTTTCTCTTTTACATTTTTTTTTCAACGTTTATTTATTTTTGGGACAGAGAGAGACAGAGCATGAACGGGGGAGGGGCAGAGAGAGAGACACAGAATCGGAAACAGGCTCCAGGCTCTGAGCCATCAGCCCAGAGCCTGACGCGGGGCTCGAACTCATGGACCGCGAGATCGTGACCTGGCTGAAGTCGGACGCTTAACCGACTGCGCCACCCAGGCGCCCCTCTTTTACATTTTTTAAATCTCTAGTTCATTTTGCTTATTGAAAGGACCTAAAGTCTTATATATTTGTACTGAAAAACCTGTTAAAATGTTTAATCAGTTCATATTTACCTTTCCCAATTGCAGTTGGTCCTTCTACAGAAATTCAAAAGGCAATATAGTCTCAAACATGGAATTGTGTAAATTATTACATCTTTAAGTAAACTAATTTAGATACAGTGGAACTTTGAAGCATTCTCATGAGCAGACCTATCTGGTATATTGAAAATGGGCAAGTACCTAATTGTGTTGGATTGTAAATACTTATTTGCAATGGTTTATCAACAGGCTGGGAGACCAGTGTGATCAGTATTCCCAGCAGAACTTTGAAGATGACCCTCCCACAAACTGGTTCCATCTGGTTCAATCACCCCAAGTAGTGAGAGCCTTAATCGATATCTTAGTGTATCCATCTACAGTATGGGGATATTAACTTCCATGTCTTTCTACTGTACATGGCTGACCAAGTAAATTACCTGCCTACCAGAACAACTTTGGTACAAGAACTGTGCTCTGGAAATCCAAGGTGTCTGTGGTTTACTTATGCTTCCTAAATGACTGAGAGCATACAGCCATCACAGAGAGAATTCAAAGATTCCTGGATGAAAGTAAGAATCTTCTGGGAGGATTTTTAATTTCCCTTCAAATATCTTTGTTTTATTGTTCTTAAGGACATTCTTAAGAATGCATTCTTAAATTTCTTTTGACATTCTCTTAAGTGCCTTATATTCTTTCAAAGGGAGGAAAGTAATTTATTTATTTTGGAGTTAAGACTTTATAATAAAGATCATCTAGTTCAACTTCCAGCAAATTCTCCAAAATCCTCCTAAGATGTTCATGGCAAGTGGACTTTTTTTCTTTAACACATTGAGAGCCAAGGGACTTACTCTTGTCCTAGGCAACCTACTTCACTTGAATGACACAAACTAGCCAGGCTAGTAGCCAGGCTCTGCCTTTCAGGAATGTTCATCCTTTGGTCTTCATTCTCTCCTCTGGAACAACATGAAATAAATATGAGTAATAACAATTGTCAAGTGCCCACCATGAACCAGGTGCTTGTATCATCTCTATTCTCTAGAGCAACCTGAACAAATGGCATTATTGAAGGATGTAGAAACTGAGTCTTAGAGAGGTTTAAGTATCTTGCTCAAGGTTCCAGAGCTCAAGGTTCTAGAGCTATCTGATCCTACATAAAATTTCCTTACCAAGAAGCCATTCCTCTTCCACATGATAATCCCTCAGATCTTTGAAGATGGCACCTAAGTTCCCTTGAGTCTATCTTCTTCAGAAGTGATCTTTCCAGACTCCCCAGTTCCCCCTCTGGTCTAGACTTCCCTAGATTGTCCAGCTCCTTGCAGATGAGTGGCACAGAACTCAATATTCCAAATGGCTTCTCATTCTTAACTATTGCTTATTGTAACTGTTAACAAGTTGGCTTCTATAGTTGGTGATAATAGTCAGCCTGGTGGAAAAAAAATATGTAGAAACAATAGCATCAGGGAAAACACAAAGAATATTAATAAGAAAATAATTACAGCCCTCCATATTTCAAAAGCACTTGTCACTGGGGCACCTGGGTGGCTCAGTCAGTTAAGTGTCCGACCTCGGCTCAGGTCATGATCTCACAGCTCATAGGTTCGAGCCCCACATCGGGCTCTGTGCTGACAGCTCGGAGCCTGGAACCTGCTTTGGATTCTGTGTCTCCCTCTCTCTCTGCCCCTCTCCTGCTCATGCTCTGTCTGTCTCTCAAAAATAAATGAATGTTAAAAAAAAATTTTTTTTAAAAGATACCTCACTTGTCACAAGGAGAATAAAATATACAATGGGAGAGGTACTGAAGGCCCAAACTCTAGACCTCCTGTTTGACTCCTCTCAGTAGGAGAGACAACAGTGCTGTGTATGCCATCACCCCTCACACAGAGGTGCACGCCTCCTTAGTCTTCCCAGAAAAGCCATCCCTTCATTTATTTCACATTTACATTCCCTGGCTGTTCAGAAGATATTTTCACATCATGTGATTTCTGTTGCTGATTACTCTCTATGCCTTTTTCTCACGTAATGTTTGTGTGTGTGTGTGTGTGTGTGTGTGTGTGTGTGTGTGAATTTAAAGCAGATTATGTGTAAAAATAGCATTTTTTTCTAGACTGCATCTAATATTACAAAATTCTAACAAGAGGCTTTTATAATCAATTAAAAAACAACTTGGTGATTCAAAATGACCAAGTGGAGTTTATTCCATGAATGCAAGAATGGTTTGATAGTAAGATATCCATTAATATATCTTATATTAATATCTGTTAATATAATTAACCACATTAAGGACAAAAACCATGGGTCATATCCATGAATGCTAAAAAGATATTTGTAATTTTTAAGCCCAATGAAATAGTAAGAGTATTTCCTTAATATGAAAAAATATATAAATATATACACATATATATCTGTGTGTATGTGTGCGTGTGTGTGTGTCCACCTAAGTGGAAAAACATGAAAAGCAATCTCTTAAAAATTAGGATAACAAAGATGTCAACTACCATGACTAACATTGTTTGACAGGAAGTAATATTATAATTCTTTGCAAGTTATATAATCTTTTTACCCGAAAAACCTAAGGGAATACACCAAAAAAAAAAAAAACCTATTATAAATAATAAGAATTCAATAAGATCTAGGTATAAAATCAATGATATAAGAACAACAATCTGTCAGAGTTATCATTGAAGAATCAACCCCATTTACAATAGCAACAGCAACAAGAAAAAATGCTTAGGAGTTAAACTTAACAATAAATGTGTGAAATTTATGAGAACCAGTTCCTTTTTTTTTTTTTAATGTTTTTATTTATTTTTGCGACAGAGAGACAGCATGAGCAGGGGAGGGTCAGAGAGAGAGGGAGACACAGAAACAGAAGCAGGCTCCAGGCTCTGAGCTGTCAGCACAGAGCCCGATGCAGGGCTCAAACCCACAGACTGTGAGATCATGACCTGAGCCAAAGTCGGATGCTCAACCGACTGAGCCACCCAGGCGCCCCTTATGTGAACCAGTTCCTGAGCGACCCAAAAGAATATATAAACAATAGAAAAGCATACCATGTTCCTAAATAGAGAGCCACTAGGAATATAAAGATACGAACTTTCCCTTTAAAAAAATCTATAAATTTAAAGTGAGACCATTAAAAAAAAAAAATACCAGCAGGACTGTTAAGGAAAGAATTGACAAACTGATTTTAAGGTTCATATGGAGGGGCACCTGGGTGGCTCAGTCGGTTGAGCATCCGAACTTGGCTCAGGTCATGATCTCACAGTACGTGGGTTTGGGCCCTACATTGGGCTCTGTGCTGATAGCTCAGAGCTTGGAGCCTGCTTTGGATCCTGTGTCTTCTTCTCTCTCTGCCCGTCGCCACTCTGCTCTGTCTCTCTCAAAAATGAATAAACGTTAAAAAAAATTTTTTTAATAAAGTTCATATGGAAAACTAAATCAGAATAGCTAGTAAAATTCTGCAGAGGAAACAGCAAAAAAGTATTAACTCTATCAGACATTAAAATGTAATGCTACCATCACTGTGTGTCAACTATTCTTTAATAAATAAATATATATTGCTACCATCATTAAACTAGAGTTGGAACTGCAGTAAAGAGATTAATAGAACAGAGTAGAAGTCAAATAGAAAAAAATGGACAAAATTTTGAGCAGTTCATGAAAAGGAAATACAAATGGCTTGTAACACGCAGAAGCAAGCTCAACCTTTAATAAAATAGAAGAAATGCAAATTAAAATAAGATATCTTTTTCTTTGACTTCTTCGTTGACAAAACCAAACATTTCCAGCTCCCATTGTTGCCGGAGGTAGGGGAAAGGAGCATTGTCATCAGAGCTCCTGAGATTGTAAACAGGTACAACCTCTGGAAGGGCAATTTGGCAAGATGTAACAAAATTCCAAATGCACATAGAACAAGATCACTTGTAGGAATTTATCCCACGGGTATACTTGCACTTGCGCAAAATTATGCATATAAAGCAATATTTGTTGCAGCATGATTTGTGACATCAATGAATTAGAAACATCCAAAATGTCCAGCATTTGGGAGTTGGTTAAGTAAACACAGAATGTTCATATAATGAAATTTTAAAGTAGATGTTAAAAAGAACAACACATCTACATAGATAGGGAATTTTCTCCAAAATTTATCATTGAATGAAAAATATAAACTAACAAGATGCAGAACAATGTGTATCTTATGCTACCATTTAAAAAATAGTAATATGATGAATGGATAAAGAAATTGTGGTTTATGTACACAATGGAATACTATGTGGCAATGAGAAAGAATGACATATGGCCTTTTGTAGCAACGTGGTTGGAACTAGAGAGTGTGATGCTAAGTGAAATAAGCCATACAGAGAAAGACAGATACCATATGTTTTCACTCTTATGTGGATCCTGAGAAACTTAACAGAAGACCATGGGGGAGGGGAAGGAGAAAAAAGAAAGAAAGGTTAGACAAGGAGGGAGCCAAAACATAAGAGACTCTTAAAAACTGAGAACAAACTGAGGGTTGATAGGGGGTGGGAGGGAGGGGAGGGTGGGTGATGGGTATTGATGAGCACTGGGTGTTGTATGGAAACCAATTTGACAAATAAATTTCATATTTAAAAAAAAGAATAGTAATATGATGGGGTGCCTGAGTGGCTCAGTCGGTTAAGTGTCCGACTTCATCTCGGGTCATGATCTTGTGCTTCGAGCCTTGCATCCGGCTCTGTGATGATAGCTCGGAGCCTGGAGCCTGCTTCTGATTCTTTGTCTCTGTCTCTCTCTGCCCCTCCCTGGCTCACACTCTGTGTCTCTCTCTCCTTCAAAAATAAATAAACATTAAAAAAACTTTTAATTAAAAATTTTTTTTAAATTAGTAATACAATGGGGCACCTAGGTGGCTCAGCTGGTTGAGTGTCTGACTCTCAGATTCAGCTCAGGTTGTGATCTCAAGGTTTGTAGGTCCAGCCCTAGGTCAGGCTCTGTGCTGGCAGCATGGGGCCTTTTGGGATTTTCTCTCTCTCTCTCTCTCTCTCTCTCTCTCTCTGCCCCTTCCCTGCTCTCTCTCCCTCTCTCTCTCTCACACACACAAAATAAGTAAACATTAAAAGAAAATAATTAAAAATTAAAAACATTAAAAATCGTGATATGTAGAATATCTGGATAAACACATTGGAAACATGTAACATTAGCAGTACCTAGGGAGATGAACTGGGAGCTGGAAATAATGGTAGGAGGGAGACTGCAGACCTCTTCGTGCTTTTTGAATTGTGTGCCTTATGCGTGTTTTACAAAATCAGCAAAATATGTAATAATTTTTAAAGAACAAGGGTAAAGTCAAATTCACAAGTGCATTGAGAAATAGAATGGGTTTCCCTTATTTTTCATTTTATCGGAACTAGTTTTAGAAATTGCCGATTTGGCGTTTCCATAAAGAGAATTAACAAGTTCAAACAAATCAATGTCCATTTAGCTTTTTCTCATTTGAGTTTGTCAGATTTGAGATGTGCACATTTCCTGGGAACAGAAAGAAGTATTTGCTTTGACTTGCAATCTGAAATGGGTTGTTCCTTTTCAAAAGTTGATTTCATCTGACATTGTTAAACACTTGAATTGCTGTTAGGTCATCTGTAGCCTAATTAACACTAATTGATCTCCTGAATGGCAGGATTATTAATGTAGTTTAATTACTCATTAGAACCTCTGAGTTTGGCCAACATCAGAGGTTTGGGGTCCTGGATGGAAGGTGGGTATCCAGTGGGATCAGAGGCATTTCTCTTGAATTAAATGCCTGTTACCACTGCATGCCCTGACTTTTGGCTCATCTCTCAGAATCTGGCTTTTGAACGCTCTAGTTGGGAAAAAAAAAAAAATGCAAGCCTTGCACAAACTTTAATCTTGTGGGAAAACAAGAGGGTCACATTGTAATTGTCTGTTGCTATCATAAAGAATGTAATTGGTTTGATAACAAGAAAAAATGTTTTTCAGTGAAACACCTAAGGGAGTATGTTGTTATTCTCCTCCCCAAACCAAAAGTGTAAACCTCTCTTGTTTTTTTTAGCCTCAGTTCCTGCTCTCTGCACATCAAAAAGCAGACCTCAGCCCTTCTCCCCTTCCCCACCTTGTTTGCATGACACAATATTTTTTCTTCAATTCAGGGTAACGTTTTATTGTGTTATTTTAGATAAAAGCTTAGATCTTCAGAAACTAAGTTCTAAAATTTTTTTTCAAGTCTAAATTCATACCTTGAATAACAAAGCAAGACTACTCTTTCTATTCTAACCATGACTCTGTGTTGATGCTTATTTTGTATAGTAAAAGCCGGAGGAATGCGAATTTCCAAAAAACAAGAAATTGGCGTCTTGGACAGACACACCAAAAAAACGGGATTAGAGAAAACAAGGTAGGGATTGCCTGATTTCTTCTCTTTCATCACTTCAAGGAGTTTTGAGTGACTCTGCTTCCAGAAGTCAGAGGCCTCCCTGCATTTTAGGACAAACCAACTCTTCCTAGACCTTTGCTGAACAGGGTTAAAGGCAGCCAGCCCAGGAGGGGTGGTGTTGGGGGATAAAGATGAAAGGCACATTCAGGTAAAAGGTGACTACCTTCTAGAAGATTCTGGACCCCCTCACCCTCCTCCTTCTCTCTGCAGCCAGCCCAGCTGCCTTGTCCTTATACTTAAAAAGCACAATCCTGACTTCATCTAAACCTGACTCATGTTCCTTTAGCCTATTTTCACATTAGCCTTTAAAATAGTGTCCCTAGGCTGGCCCTAGTTTCATAATATGCTTTCTGCTGTAGCAAATCTTCTGAATTAAAAATAAATGGGGTGGGTTTCTTTTTTCTTTTTTTCTTTTTTTTTTTTTTTTTTTTGGTTTTGTTTTAAATCCATCACTCAATTATTTAGAAAATAATGGCCACTATATTTGGCATGGCCAGAAGGCATGTAGATACTGAGGTTAGTTTCTCCCTGCTCATTCCCCTGTAACCTTGACAGAAGGCACAATTCCCAGAGCTAAGCAGAGAGCTGTGGGCTGGTCAGGCGCGCAAATGGCCTAACCACCGTGTACTGTGGTTAAAGAAAATGTGTTCCAAAAGAAAGAGACCTGCAAAACTGGCTCCTCCAAGTAGGTAATGAGGGCACTTCAGGGACAATTTCAAGATGGTTTCCATAGATGACTCAATAAGTGATTCAAAAAGAAATCAATTGGAGGGCATTCAAGATGTATCCTAAAGAATTATAATGGTAGTAGTCCCAGAAAGAGAATGCAGAGGGAAATAGACTGTGTAATTTCTGTGGCTGTTTCATGTAAAATTATCTTTAATTCACTTTATTTTTTTAAGAGAGAATGAGTGGGGGAGGGGCAGAGGAAGAGAGAGACTCTCAGCCAGGCCCCACACCCAGCGCAGAGCCTGACTTGGGGCTCAGTATCACAACCGTGAGATCGTGACCTGAGCCAAAATCAAGAGTTGAATGTTTGACCTACTGAGCCTCCCCGGTGCCCATCTTTAAATCACTTTTGAAGTTTTCTTCCCAATTTCTGGGAAAGAATTTTTTTGAGGATTTGTGCCACTTTAAAATGAAAGGCTCATTTGCCCCATTACCAGTACGTTTTTGTTTCTTCTGCTATCAGAAAATAACTATCACATAATGAAAGCCAATGCTATAAATCCTCAACAGTGGGGGTCACATTTTATTCATCTCTGGACCCAACATCTAGGACAGTTCTTAGAATAGAGAAATCACTTGAAATTGAAAGCTGGCTTTATTCTGTAACTAAAACCTGATTCAGGCATAAGCCCTGTTTATTGTGACCTGGTTAACATGCCTGGGCCAGGGGCTCAGGAACAACTAAAAGGTCATGGCTTAGGGGCACCTGGGTGGCTCAGGTGGTTGAGCAACCAATTCGGATTTCAGCTCAGGTTGTGATCTTACTGTCGTGAGATCGAGCCCAGTGTCAGGCTCCGCACTGAGCATGGGACCTACTTGAGATTCTCCCTCTCCCTTTCCCTCTGCCCCTCCCCTGCTCACACTGTCTCTATCTCTCTCAGAAAAAATAAAATCAAATCAAAGTGTTTACTTAGATATATCATCCAGTTGGCAGCCAGTGGACAAGTCATTTATTTCCCTACACTTCAGAAAATGGGGACTTAATTGTGTCGTCAGCTGAATGATGTGGGAAGAGTTGACTAGAGAGTAATAAAGTGGAGATTGGAACCCTCTTAAAAAACTCAATTGTTGCCTAAGAGTCATTAAAAGATGAGAATGGGGCCACTTCAAAACATAAACAGCAAGAGGTAGCTCACTCTCTCTTGCCCTATTCACCAGCAACAGATATAGGTATGTGAGGCCTGATATGTGTAGGATTTGGGAGCCATTTTAAAGAAAAATAGTAAAACATTATAGCTATGAATGGCTAGGAACCCTCCTGAGGGAGAAGGAGCCTGTTCAGGGGGAGGCCTGAAGCTGAAGCTTCATTAGCTCCACCCTAAATTCACCTCTGCTGTTGTCATCGCTTTGTGAGTGTATGCATGAGATACGAGGGCCTCATTTTCATGGACAGACATCCCTCCTTACGTCTTGGAGAATGGCTTTTGCAAAATGTATCATAGAAAATAAATTTCTGAGCATCATCGATCTATGTCCATTTCCTAATAACTTCTAACCAACACAAAACATCCAGAAAAAAAAAAAATGCCAAGTACAGTTTCCATCAAGAAATTGTACTGCAGGCTGAGCCCTAACTGATGCTCTCCTACAAAATAAATTGGCCTGAGAAAAAGAAGCTGGACACAAAGGAGTATTTGCTGTGTGATTCACTGTATAAAGTACAGAAACACTCAGAACTAATCTACAGGGCTACAAGTCAGGGAAACAGTTATCCTCAGGGGTAGCTGGTTTAACTAGTTGTGAATATTCACCAGGCTATATACTTCAATGGAAAGATAAAACAAAAATACACTAGTAAAAGGGCACCTGGGTGGTTCAGTCAGTTAAGCAGCCGACGTCAGCTCAGGCCATGATCTCACAGTCCGTTAGTTCGAGCCCCGTGTCAGGCTCTGTGCTGACAGCTCAGAGCCTGGAGCCTGCTTCGGATTCTGGGTCTCCCTCTCTTTCTGCCCCCGCTCTCAAAAATAAATAAACATTAAAAAAAATTAAATACACTAGTAAGAATAATTTGACCTACAAAGATTTTTGTAGCACATGGGCACACAGAAGCAGAATTTTTTGCCTTCTAGATATTACCAAGCAAGTGTAAAGACTTAAAGGCCAAGTAGATAGCCCCTTGTATAAATCATTTAGCCTCCTTAGTAAGAAAGTTTTCCCATCCTATATGAAATTTTGTCTCATCTTTACAGCGCCATTGCAAATATTGCCAAACTGCAGGCAATGGATACCCTGAACGACACACTGGAGAAGGTGAGCAACGGGTGAGGCCCCTCACAGGATGCGCCCAGTCAGTATTTATCCAACACACCAGTCTGCATGGGTGAACGAGCACTGACCACTGAGCCTCTACCCAGCTCAGAGATCTGATGTCCTATGAGAGAATATGCTCTCGGTCCAAGGAACACGAAGAGGTTTTGGTGAGAAAAGTTGTTTCTCCCAAATTCCTAATGTCTATTTAATAAACCTTTTCAAAGATAAGATAGAAAATGAGGCAAGCATCATGATACCAAATTGGCACAGTTTTACCCTGCCATGTTTTTGTAAAAAAGCAGCTTATGTAATAGAAATTCAGAAGTTTTTGATCTTTCTCCCCTCCATAAGGAAATATTTGATTTCAAGTGAAGGTGGGTGGTGGAGGGTTGCATGGCTAAGGGCTGGAGGAAGATTAGGCACTGGGTTTATCCAGTATAATTTTTTTATGAAGGCGGTTGGCCATTGCCATTTTTGTTTCTATGTTTTGTATTTCTTCTAAGTACCTCCAGAAACTCAGAAAACTCTTACCAGATCGACAGGGGTTTGGTTTGGATTTACTAGTTTGTTTTTACATTTTGTGGGTGAATGAAGTGAGGGTCCTTATTCTACTTCCAGAGGGCAGATACTTGCATTTAAGTCTGTGAATAACCACTCTTTCTGCTGCTTTCACATTAATTGAAGGGACAGGATTGCATAATTTATAGAAGGAAGACTATTGCCGTCAAAATCAGGGATCTGGAAAAGACTGGAGCATAAACTGAGCAGCTAGGCCTCTAGGGCCTCCATTTGGTAGTGACTTCTCCACTACCAAGGTCGATTTGACCTTGACCAAATTACTTACCCTGTGCCTTAGAGAAGTCATTCGTAAAATGGAGGCAAGGAAGAGTATATACTTCACAGGGCTGTTGTGTGAAACAGAGGAGTTTCTACATATGAAGTTCTTAGAACAGTGCCTGGCACCTAGTAATCTGTTTGCACTCTGTTCTGGTTAGTAGCACTGGTTTTATGACAGCGAAATAAAAAGGTGTGTGTATGAAGTCCATGGGGTGTAATAAGGCAGATGGTACATGGCAAGATCTTTTTTTTTTTTTTTTTTTTTTTTTTTTGTAATCTTTACGCCCAACATGCAGCTCAAACTCACGATCAAGAGTCACAGGCTGTACCAACTGAGCCAACCTGGTGCCCCAGGACACGGCACGATCTTGATTATAGGCTACAGCTACAAAGTCTCTAAGGTGGGGGGCTTGGTTCTCCTACAAATTGACTCGAGGTGAGGTCATAAGCAACTCTTTGTCTTCCTAGCTTTAGAAGAAGGACAGGGATGGATGGTGCCCTGCCAGGGTAACACAACCTGCCTACTTCTGCGTCTCACATTCTCTTGCACCTGCCCACTATCCGCCTCTTCCTGAGGGGCCAGAGCATGTCCACACTTGTAAGTAGAACTGGATGGAATGGACACATTCCCCTAGAATATATGTTAACCCCAAATAAAATGTTTAAAGAGAGTGGTCAATAGAGGTTGATGATGCTATGCTAGGTTGATGATGCTATACTATATTAGGTAACAGTGCCAGAGTCTATATTGCTTTTTATAGACATATATGCTTATGTCTATTACATACAAGAGTTCTTTTCCTTTCCGTTAAAAATATGACTTCCTTATTTCACAGATTAAAAGAAAAATCAAGGGGCGCCTGGGTGGCTCAGTCAGTTAAGCATCTGACTCTTGGTTTCGGCTCAGGTCATGATCTCATGGTTTCGTGGGTTTGAGACTGACATCGGGCTCTGCACTGACAGGGCAGAGCCTGCTTGGGATTCTCTCTCTCCCTCCCTCTCTGCCCCTCCCCCACTTGCAAGGTTTCTGTCTCTCTCAAAATAAATAAATAAAAGGTAAACAAAAAAGAAAACAAAAGAAAAATCAACAGGAGTAATAAGTTGTATTCGTAAATCATAAGAAAACATTGAGCTGATGTGCTGTTTTAACAGCAACTATACCTCTTTAAAAAAAAAAACGCCTTTAATACTTAGTTCAATGTTTACTGTCATAGGACTGTGGCTAAGACTGCACAGGTTACTGGGTAGAACAGGTCTGACACAAGACATCAAATGGGTCTCCTGCTGCCTCTGTCACTCACTAGCTATGTGTCCTTGGGAGATTTCTTCCCTTTTCTGTGCCTCAGTTTCCCCATCTGTAAATGGGAATATGGTTCATAGTATGCGCTTCCTTGAGATCCTGTGAGAAGAAAATGAAGTTATATGCAAAGTACAGCAGAGCCAGATGCAATTAGCCCTCATAAGTGTTAGCTTCTATCCCTAAGCAGGTATCCTACAGGACATCACTCAGAATCCCAGGCAAAGGATAAGAGGCCAGCAACAAAATCAAGTCCCAAGATCCCTGTGTATGACTATCTTGAATATGGTAGTTAGAGGGACCCATGTATTTTCTTACCACGAAGAAAAATCCTCCCTGAATCCATAGTTCAGCCTGAAGCATAATAAGATTTTATAAGAAAGGTCAACTTGGAGTGGAAAGACCAATGCCTTTTAGAAAACTAGATCTGCTGAGATCAGTGGTTGTCAGGAGCTGGGGATGAGAGGAGCAGTTGACCACAAAGGGACAGGAGGGAATTTGGGGGGTTGAGGGTTCTGTCTCTTGATTTTGGTCACAGACTATACATACTTATGGAAAGTCATGGAACTGTACACTAAAAGGGTATATTTTACTGTAGATAAGTTATACCTTAATTTTTTAATGAAAAATGCATAAACCCTATAGCCTCATATAAAAATTAGGATATATAAAAGATGTAGTGATGTAAGTACAGGTGTCTGCTGATGGATTTTCACATGCATTATGATTCCCCTCATAATATGTATTGTCATGAAGACCCAACAATACACAATTAGCCAGAAGAAATACACTAGCAGAAATGAGGGTCATATCTTCTGCATTTTAGTAACATTCATTCATGCACTCAACTAGAAGTATGTCTAGTTTCAAGAACCCATGTTAATTCTCATACCAATGCAAGAATTTAAAAGTCTAAGACAGAAAGAGGGCAGTCCTATTCATAGGATCTCATCAACCACTGAAACATGGTAAGAAATTTCTATCCATATGTTATTTATCTCTGGATGACCCACTTTAAAATCAACCTAGGGTTTGAGATTTGGGAGATTGAAAAACAATCCCCCAAAGCTTGGAATTGTATGAATCTAAGTGGCAAGCAGCCTAAAATTTTCCTCTTCCACTATTTCCAACTCCTCCCTGCACACAGACTTCTCTCCCATTACTTTTTTCCTTCCCTCCCTACCTCTCCAGTCAGCCCTTCCTGCCTCTTCCAGCCCTACATGATGAGAGAATTCATATTGCCTGGTGACAGGTCATACAACATGATATTCCTGCAGAAAAGGGGTTTTGCTTTTTTTTGTTTTCTTTTGTTTTTTTTATTTTTTTTATTTTTTTTAATATATGAAATTTATTGTCAAATTGGTTTCCATACAACACCCAGTGATCATCCCAAAAGATGCCCTCCTCAATGCCAATCACCTACACTTCCCTCCCTCCCACCCCCCCCCCCCCCCATCAACCCTCAGTTCTCAGTTTTCAAGAGTCTCTTATGCTTTGGCTCTCTCCCACTATAACCTCTTTTTTTTTTTCCTTCCCCTCCCCCATGGGTTTCTGTCAAGTTTTTCAGGATCCACATAGGAGTGAAAACATATGGTATCTGTCTTTCTCTGTATGGCTTATTTCACTTAGCATCACACTCTCCAGTTCCATCCACGTTGCTACAAAAGGCCATATTTCATTCTTTCGCATTGCCACGTAGTACTCCATTGTGTATATAAACCACAGCTTCTTTATCCATTCATCAGTTGATGGACATTTAGGCTCTTTCCATAATTTAGCTATTGTTGAGAGTGCTGCTATAAACATTGGGGTACAAGTGCCCCTATGCATCAGCACTCCTGTATCCCTTGGGTAAATTCCTAGCAGTGCTACTGCTGGGTCATAGGGTAGGTCGATTTTTAGTTTTTTGAGGAACCTCCACACTTTTCCAGAGTGGCTGCACCAGTTTGCATTCCCACCAACAGTGCAAGAGGGTTCCCGTTTCTCCACATCCTCACCAGCATCTATAGTCTCCTGATTTGTTCATTTTAGCCACTCTGACTGGCATGAGGTGGTATCTGAGTGTGGTTTTGATTCGTGAAAAGGGGTTTTGTAACCCCAAAAGCTCTCTAAACTAAAAATCTGGGAGAACCGGTCTCAGACCAAGTTCCATCAACTCCTTAAAGGCTGTTTGAACTTTTAGAAGTCATGTAGCTCCTCTGAGATTTATGGTTGCTCATTTAATCTTTTTTTTTTTAAGGCAAGGAATGAGAGAGAATGATACTGCCAAATATAATTCTTTAGACAGTTATGGAAGTTAAATTTGGCAATAGTTGTGAAGCTTCTCTGGACATGAAAGTATCCAGTTAAAGCATGAGTAACAAGGTTGGGTTATGGTGTGGAGGGGGATGGAATGTTGAAACCTAGTTAAAGTTGGAGCCACTTTTCAAGTTGCCAGATGTGTCACCATTGCCAAAGTTAGTGAGATGTATGTGAAATGGGATCCTGGGGGAGTGGAAACTATCAAAGGCATCTGCAAATCTAAAAAGGTTTCTCCTGTTCTGTAGATTAACATCGCTCTAGGAGTATCCTTGAATTTCATTGACTGGAGCTGAATGTTTTGTTTTAAGCATTTTGCTTAACGGGGTGTGGAAATCAAAGTGCCAACATTCAAGTTGGAAGTTAACACCCTGGAAAGATGAATGGAAGAGCTCCAGTCTGCTAACACTACCTAACTTCAGGCTCTAAAACAAAACGTGCCGCTGATTTTCTTGCATCTAGAATTTCTCTCCTAGCTCCAGTCATGAAGATTTTTATCATACTTCTTTTGTGTTTTCTCTGAAACTAAAACTATAGGTTCTGAGGTCACAACTACCCAAGATGAAGGTAAATTCTCAATGGAGTAGTTTCTATTGATCTGCTTTTCAAGTTCAGTGTGTTGTCCCTTCTATGATGGAGTCACAGCAAGGCAGAATCCTTTTACATATACTGGCCTTAAATTCTTTCTCTTCTGGGGCTACCCTGGATTCTCTTATCCTAATAAATCTGGCAAGAAACACCTTTCTCTTTAGAAACCCTATCTTTTTTAAAAAACTAAGATGAAAATTCCAAAGCTTCCCCAAAGTTCGGATGCCAGCCTGAAAGACAGCTGGTTGTAGGTTGTACTCTGGAAAGATATTCCTACTTATTTCTAGTTCCAGTTTGAAAATAAAATCTTCCTATTGTATCCTTGATACAAAATTTACAGGAAAAAAATTAGGGCGTTTGGAACTTGACCATTTTACTTACAGTCTGATCAGTTCTGATGGAAGACTCTTTATAGACTCTCCACTGACAACCCCCAAGTCCTTCTACATTAAGGTGTTCCTGTTCCTGATTGAGGGAGTGGGGCATAGGAGAGAACTTGATTCTCTTGTTGTATATTCAAGAGTTGCTATACAGTCTTGCTACTCCCCCAAACCTGTACATCTGTAATTTAATAATTATGGGCAACTTCCCTAAGCCTATGGTCTTTGCCAGAATCATTTCCACTTCCTTCTCAATCCTGTCAATTTTTTCCCCCTGAACTTTCCCAGATCAGTTCCCAGATGGCCAACAGGCCCCAGGGACAGTCTCCCATTCATTCTGATCTGCAACAAGCCCCTCCTAAAAAGCAATTGAGCGGAACTTTTAGGATCTATCTCCGTTAAATGCCTTAGTTAAAATGTAACCCCTAACCCTTGTGCATTACTGGTGGAAACGTTAAATGTTACAGCCACCACAAAAAAACAATATGGCAGTTCCTCAAAAAAATTAAACATAGAATTATCACATGATCCAGCAATTCCACTTGTGGGATATACCCCAAATAATTAAAAGCAGGGATTTGAATAGATATATAAACACCAGTGTTTATAGCAGAGTTATTCATGATAGTTAAAAGGTGGAAGCAACCCAAATGTCTATTATCCTATGGGCCTATCCAAATGAAAAGATAAACAAATTGTGGTACATACACAGTCAGTGGGCTATTATTCAGTCTTAAAAAGGAAAGGGATTCTGACACATATCACAACAGGAGTAACCCTTGAAGACATTATGCTAAATGAAATAAGCCAGACACAAAAGGGCAAATATACTGCCTGAGTCCACTTTTCTGCGACACCTGAAGTAGTCAGAATTCATAGAGATGGAAGGTAGAATGGTGGTTGCTGGAGGCTGGCAGTGGGGAGGAAGGAGTGAGGAGTTATTGTCTAAAGGATACAGAACTTCAGTTTGATGTGATGAAGAAGTTCTGAAGATGAATGGTAGGGATGGTTGCACAACCATGCAAATGTATCTGATGCCACTGAAGTGTACACTTAAAAATGGCTGAAATAGGGGTGCCTGGGTGGCTCAGTCGGTTAAGTGGCCGACTTTGGCTCAGGTCATGATCTCGCGGTCCGTGAGTTCGAGCCCCGCGTCGGGCTCTGTGCTGACAGCTCAGAGCCTGGAGCCTGTTTCAGATTCTGTGTCTCCCCCTCTCTGACCCTCCCCTGTTCATGCTCTGTCTCTCTCTGTCTCAAAAATAAATAACGTTAAAAAAAATTAAGGAAAAAAAAAGGCTGAAATAGTAAATTTTGTTCTGCGTAGTTTACCACAATTTTTTAAGTGATGAGAAAAAAAAATGCAACCTCTAAAGTATGGAGATAAGCCTGAAGATGATCAGGTAACAAGTTAGTGCTGCCAGTCCCCTCCTGTCCCACCCCCACAGGGGTCACTCTCATGCCTGCAGAGCAACAGTCAACTCTGGGGCTTCATCTCCTCAGTCTCGACTTGCCATCTTGCCCTGTCTCACCTTGGTTACTTGCCCACATTTCTGTTAGGTAAGAATTAACTTGTTTCCTTTCTCACCCCTTCACCTTATGTTTGACTTTAAGTACCTTGCCAAATTGTTGTCCTACCTGTAATCTCTTGAATGTGGTTGATCTGTTTTAGTCAACACTAAACACACCCAGTACTTCCAGTAGTTATCTGGAAGAAAACTACTAACATTGGTGGCCTCTTAAGTTTCCTTTTGGTTCTAATGTTGAAAGAAAAACAAAACAAAACACTCTGCCCTGACCACACTATAAAATGCCTGTCATGTGGCCCAATGATAATTGATCTGACAAAAAAAAAAAAAAGTCACTGGCTCTTTTTTTGGATTCTAAAGCAACATTTATGACCAATATCTCAATTATGTGTCTTCCTTCCTGCTGGAATGCCAGCAGAGACCATCCTTGGGTTTAATTAGTATATTACTTCTGTCTGCTCATTGTAAAAGGAAAATTTTAGAAAAATACTGATAGGCAAAGTAAAGCAAATGACTGGGAATTGCCCTATAATTCCTCAAAGATAACCATTGTTAACACATCAGTGTATACTTTTCCAGCCTGTTTAATTTTTTAAGACTAAGAAGAAAGGACTTTCTGGAATCAAGTTTCACAAGAAGGGGAACTCTGTGTGCCCAGAGCTCAGGGATATTTGAGAGGAGATATAAGGCACATATGTTTTCCCTGGCTTAGAAGAGCCCAAACAAACTATAAACAATGTGATGCCTGGGGTCATGTGCAGTTTATCTCCCCCTTTATTTAACTTGAGTGTCAGGGCAAGGGCATCTAAATTCTACAGTGATAAGTTAAATTCCTCATGAGCTGAGGCATCCCTTCCTTGCTGGCTAAGGCAAGTGTCCTTATTAGGTATTTTTCTATTTTATCCATCAGCTTAGACACCAAGAACTGGAATGGACCCAAAAGGTCACTGGGTCAAAATTCTCTTCCTGAGAAAACTATGTCTGAATTGCTCACCGCATTGGGCATCTTTTCCATCTTAAGCTGTCCTTAGTGTAAATTCCCTAAGGTCTCTTGGTTCCATGTGAAATTCCTCTTATTGTCAAAAGTGTCTGTGTCCCCTGAAAGCCACGTAAGCCCTTTTCCTCATAGATGTCTTCCGTGGGATGACTAATGAGAACTTTTGTTACCTGAAGCTGGTAATCACTCTTCAGCTTTCCATTTACCAGGCTGTAGAGATTGGACCATGTGAAATAGCCAATACTGGACCATTTTTACCTACAAATACAGCCATTTCGCACGCTTCAACGTACTAACTGACCCTAACTCTTCCTAACTTCTTTCAGAGGCTCCTTATTTCTGCTCTTTTGACAATGGAGGTGTTCCTCCCCTACAGGACCTTCCCCAGTGTCCCCATAGCCTCCTTGGAAAATAGTGATCCGTATATACATACTAGTGCCAGAATCCTTGCTAATCTTGTAGGAACAATGAGATGTGATCAACCCTTTCTACCTGTACAGATGTCACTTCAAAACATACATATAAATGCACATGTATCTTCGATATGTTATCTTGTATATACTATTATTTATAATTTTCAAAATCAGGAGCCAGCTAATGAGAGAAAACCCAGGTGAACATATACACATATGAGCCCAGAGCTGGAGGTGGTTTAGGAAAAGAGATACTAAAGAAGTAACCAAAAACTGTGAGGTTCCCTTGACCAAACCATATTGTTCTCTGCTACTCATACTTCATGACCAAAAAAGGTCCAATACGCTTATTTTTTCTTTCTTTCTCACCTCTAGCTCAGCCATAAATTTCCAGCAGCAGTGCATATGGCACATCAAAAACCCAGACCTGCTCTGGAGAAGGTCACTCCACTGAAAAGGATCCACATTATTCAGCAGCCTCGGAAATGTTAAGCTGGGACGTAAAACACAGCCGTCTGGCCAACTGCCTCAAACATCCGACAGCTTAGCCAAAGGACCAAAACTTTCCATAGGTCTAGTGCACTTGCTTGGTAAATAAAACAGCTTTTGTATCTTCTCTTTTTACTTTAGATAATAAAGCATCCAAAGTTATAAATCCAGTGCCTTCCTGGGCCTCCTTTTGATGCAGGTCAGGAGCCCACTGAAGTTTACACATGTAATTCTATTGAATGAGTGGAGAATCCAGAATACTTGACTATTCCACTCCACCTCTCAGGATAAGTCTTTCTCTCCTTGATGCTGACCCTGAGCTGTTCCACCCACAGTGAGTTCTTCCTAAAGGACAAATTAGTACAAAGGCTGTATAAAGGCCAAACTCTATGCAAACATGAGGAGTGAGTCTTCTCCATATGTTTATCTTAAGATCCTCAAGTTTTCCTTTGAGGTAAAATGTCATTTCCAGTTCCCCGCATAAATACTTAGTTTGTTTTGAAGGCTTGGTGAGGGAAAATGAAAATTTTAGATTTGTTACAAACATACTCTCCTCTGCAAAGCAATCAAGGGTGGAAGGTAGAATTAGAGTTTCCATTGGAGATTTGCTCAGGGCTACCCACAAAGTTCATCTGTAGAACCTAGGGGGTCACAACGCTACAGGGCATTGTGGTTGGGGTATAGATGTTGATTTTAATTGGGGGTAGGAGTAGGAGGGAAAGTATTGTCATAGCTAACCCTGCTCTAGCTCTCCTACCCTCCACAGCTCTCTCTCTCTCCCCCCCCCCCTCTCTCTCTCCCACACCCCATATACTCACGTGTGAATAGCCAAGGCTGTCTTCAGGTGATAGTAGGGACAACCAGGTTCTTTTTTCACAAAGGTTATCTGTCAGGGGCGCCTGGGTGGCTCAGTCGGTTGAGCATCCGACTTCAGCTCAGGTCACGATCTCGCGGTCCGTGAGTTCGAGCCCCGCATCGGGCTCTGGGCTGATGGCTCAGAGCCTGGAGCCTGCTTCTGATTCTGTGTCTCCCTCTCTCTCTGTCCCTCCCCCGTTCATGCTCTGTCTCTCTCTGTCTCAAAAATAAATAAAAACGTTAAAAAAAAATTTTTTTAAAAAAGGTTATCTGTCACAGTTCTATTCTGCACCTCTAATTAATAATATTATCTGGGGCACCTGGGTGGCTCAGTCAGTTAGGCATCGGACTTTGGCTCATGTCATGATCTCACCGTACATGAATTCGAGCCCTGCGTTGGGCTCTGTGCTGACAGCTCAGACTCTGTGTCTCCCTCTCTCTCTGTTCCTCCCCCACTTACGTTCTGTCTCTCTTAAAAATAAATGAACATTAAAAAAAATTTTTTTAAATAATAATGCTATCCAACAATCAACACTTGTCTTGACCCAAAAAAGTGGTCATTACTCGAGTCCATCACATTATAGGTTGATAACCCTTGGGGAGTGACCAGGTGCCATGCCTATCTCTGATTCCTGGAACTCCAAAAGCACTTGGCTGAAACCCAGTGGTCATGCTGATGCATCTCGCCCCCTCCACCGCACCGCCCCCCCCCCACCCCCAGCATTGTTTGTCTCTTTTTCAGGAACAAGAAAATTGTCTGAGACAATATTGAGACTTCAGCCAATGCCAGTATGAATCAATAAGACAGTTAGTCCTAACCACCTCACTTTGGCTTAGCTCAGTTCCTGGTCCTCTGAGACCATTGTCAGAAATTCTCCTTGCTGGAATATTTAAGTGTTATGAGGCGCACTTGTTCTTATAAATGTACAGAAGTTCAAGGTCAGCCATGAATCCCCAGAGGGACAGTAGCAAAGTGTAAAGAGGATAGTAGATACCAGCTGGAACACTAGACTAGGAGATTAGGAGACTAGGATTCTACTTCTGACCCTTACTAGTTCTTAAACCTTAAACAAGCCACTTAACCTTTCTGATCCTTGTCAAATGGGTGTAATAACACCTGACCCCCACCCCACCCCCAGTTTAACTTTACCAGTGGCACACACTGGGAAGAAGACAAAATGGGCACTGAGGTTTGTAATAAGCTATTTCAAGAGTAGTGAGAGCAAGGTGGTACCAGGATGACGGTTCTGGAAGCTTCTAGAACTATAGTAGCAGGAGAACTATAAGAAGTGCTATGAAATGAGCCTCGAATAGGAATTAAAGGAAAAGCTGAAGATTTGGGGTCAGATGGAAGCGAGGAATAAACAGAGGAGGGTGATACGGGAAATGGGAAGCTAAGATGGCAGGACCACTAGACTTGCCTCTCCTGCAGGTGATAGGAAGGCCAACCACCCAAAGGAAGGAAGAAGAGAAGAAGGGTACTAGTCTCTCCTTCTAGATTGGAAGATGTATTGCAAGAGAAGAGACACTGCTCAAAGGGAGGTTATGCAGTAAGGACCCCAGCAGTAATTTAGGCCCACAATTGCAGTCACTCAAATCACCGAATTATAGAAAGGGGGAAGTTTGATGTGAACTTCAGATCTGAAAGGAATTGAAATTATCTCAGAGAATGTGTAATAGGAAAAGGGCCAGTCCAATCAGATTGCTTTGTGGCGATATGGCTGTACATGTTGAAAGCCAAAGTGGCTGTTCCCTCCCCCTCCTGAGGAGTAAGCCCTGCATGGATGTCCTGTGATTCCACTCACTGGAAGCCCCTGTGATATGTTCACAGGCCCAGCAAAAACCATGACAATGGTGGAGGACTGTGTCAGGAGGTACAAGCCTGGGGATTTGCTGGCGGACACTCTTCTTTAGCTCATTTCAGTTCAGTTCAGCACGCTGTCTGAGGCACTGGGACACAAAGATGAGTACAAAGTGGCCCCTGCCTACCACAAGACCCTAGACCAAAGGGGAACAGGCATGCCAACAGATCAACATGCAGAGCGAGTTTAGAAATGGTTTGGTGAGAATGGGGGGCATGCTGAGGAGGAGGTCTTACACAGTAAAGAAAAAAATGTGTTGGCTAGGGAGATCACTAACCCACATGCAGATCTTGAATAAACAGTCTTTAGTTAAGGTTTCTATTATGGAAATTTTCTTTTTTTTTTTAATTTTTTTAACGTTTATTTATTTTTGAGACAGAGAGAGACAGAGCATGAATGGGGGAGGGGCAGAGAGAGAGGGAGACACAGAATCCGAAGCAGGCTTGGAAATTTTCAAACATACACAAGAGTTGTGTGAATATCATACTGAACCCTCAGGTACTCATCACAAAGCTTCAACAATATGGCCCATCTTGTTGAATCTATAGCATCCAGCCCCCGACTTCTCCTTCTTCCTCTCTCCTTCTGGATTATTTTAGAGCAAATCCCAAGCATAATTTCATCTATAAATACTTCAACATGCTATCTCCAAAAGATAAACACTCATGTGTTCTCTCTCTCTCTCCCTCTCTCCCTCTCCCTCTCTCCCTGTAAACAAAATTTTACAAATATTGTGGAGCAAAAGAGAGTGTTATATAAACAATCCAAGAATCGTTCACTATGAAAGAAGACTGGTATTGCTGTGTGAGCTACAAGAGCCAGAAACAAGTGCAAACACACACACACACACACACACACACACACACACACAGCTGAGCCAGTCGTGCTCACAGAAATGACAGCTGTGAAATTTGAGGAGGCAGTGAGACGCAGAACCTCAGAAAGGGAGGTAGAAAATGAAGGTGGTCTTCAGGTTGAAGAAAAGAAACAGGTAAACATAAAGTTAGTGGGAGTAAACAAAAGGTACAGGAAGAAACCACTGGGGTAAATTAGTTCTTACTGAGGAACAGAATATAGAAAACCCTAACAAATAGCTAGTTCTGAGGTTACTCAGAGGACTAATGGGGTGATAGGCTTTCTTTAGATGGAACCCAAGTCCAAGGTGGGTATGGCTGATTTTGGGGTATGTATTACGTTTTCAAGTGCATGTCGGGATGTCAGCTGGAGTCACCGCCCCCTTCAAATACATCAGATGAGCTCAAACCCCAGCCTACCCCTAGTGGATGTTCAAAGCCCTTCCACAATGTCTGTGAATCTCCAGGAATCACCTCTGATTTCCAACGAATTTGGTGTCCCTGAGTCCCACCACCCTGATCTCATTTTGGCCCTTTTCCGTGATTTCCCAAAAGCCTACTCCAGAGGGTAATAGACATATCAAAGATTTAGCAGAGTTTACATCACAGCAACCAGACAACCTGCAGCAGAATATGAGCTATCCCAGATTTTATGTGTATGTCCTTCCACTACCCATTCCCCTCAACCCAGGATTTTGTTCACTGCTCATCGTAGCCCTGGCAGGCCCCTATTCCTCCCACCGTCTTGCTGATGGCTTCCCCTCTCTCACCCCCATCCTCATTTTTCTGCTCTTCCCCGCCTCCTAATTTCTGTTCAGTTCCACATCAGCAATTAGTATTTCTCGTGTTGTCTTGACCCCTGGAAAACACAACCTCAGGGAGTCACCTTATCCCCCCAAATAATCTCCCTGTTTCCAATAAGTCTGACATCAACTATCAGGATGTCAACATTTTCATCCAAAAATGTTCTGAGTGATTGATTAATTAATTAATTAATTAATTATAAAGGGTGAAGTGACAGAGAACCTGAGCCAAGAAAAATAAGCCAAAAGAAAAAGCAGAGAACTTCCAAAGGAAATGTTGAAGGACTGAAAGACAAACACATGAAATTAGGGTGAGCAGAGCTCCAAGTAAAAATACATAATACGGATAGAATTTTGAACCTGCTTTTGCATACAGGATTTCATGAAATCTTCGCAAAAATCACAAGGTGATAGCTGTCACTACCCCACTTTGCAGATGACAAACATGAGCCTCAGAGAAGTTAAGAGATTCCCAGGGTGTAATAGTGTAAGTGGAGGAATTTCTCTGGAAATCTCTTAATCCCAAATCTAAAGCTATCCTCCATGACCCCGTGAGATCACAGGCTGGAGCTGAAGCTTAGAGGTCTCCAAACAGAGAGGATCTGGATATAATTCTGACTTTAAAATAGAGCTGAATTTGAAGACAGAAATCTATGTGAAAGGACTGGTTTGGGACTAATCAAATCCCTCAATAGGGGAAAAGCCATTCGAGTTCCGATTTTCCGGGTTTTGTTTAAAAGATACAAGTTATTCTTTCTTTTCATGTGGTGGCAGAGATTAAAATTATTTCTTTTTAAAAAAATTTTTTAATCTTTATTTCTGAGAGAGAGAGACAGAGACAGAGTGCAAGCAGGGGAGGGCCAGAGAGAGAGAGAGGGAGAAGTCAAATCCGAAGCAGGCTTCAGGCTCTGAGCTGTCAGCACAGAGCCTGACGCGGGGCTCTTATCCACAAACTGTGAGATCATGATCTGAGCCGAAGTCTGCCGCTTAACTGACTGAGCCACACAGGGGCCCCGAAATTAATTTCTTAAAATATAGGGAATTAGGAAAAGGAGTGAAGAGCCAAAGACATTCTCCCCTTCAAAGATTACAGAATAATGGAACTTTTTTTTCAATGACATAAAGAGAGTTTTCCAAAGGAATATAGGCAAAGGCTTCCAAGAATAAAATAGGTATTGCCACAGAAGCATTTAAGAGAGAGCACAGACAGATAAAACCAAGGTGAAGACACCGGGGCTGAAACAGTGAAATCAAAGAACGGATGTAACAGAATGGGGTTGTTAAGAGCAGAATCAGGTCACGCAAGAACAAAAACACTCCCTTCAAAAATCGAAGGTCTGTGAAAAGAGAGAGGATTGTTGCAAGATTAAAACGGGCAGAATAAGGTACCAAAAGAGAGCCTGGAGATAGTGGAAGGGTTTAACCAGACATATTAAGTGCAAGGAAAGATTGAGCAATGCACTTGGCCGTGGCTGATGGAAGAAACGAGTGATCCGACAGCAGACATCATGGGTCAAGTGGTTCTAAGTGAGCCAGATCTGGAAGCAAGAGAGCCATCCTGGCCCTGGCAGACATGGTCTAGTTCCACCAGGCTTTTAAGAACTGAGCAAACCACTGTTTTCGACGGCAGACACTAAAGAGGAGGGTGCAGTGAACTGAACAGTGAAATAAGGCGCTCACAATATTTTACAAAGGAAAGAAGGTAGACGTTGAGAATAAGATGCCACTATCTTTACAAGCATAGAGTGGGAGACTTTAGTAGGAAAGTTTCCACAACATAACGAATACTCAACAAAGTGGAAAATAAAGTCTAGACTGGTATGAAATCACAAAACATGCCAGGGGCTTAGCGGGGATAAACGACAATGGGGAAGAAGTGGGAGAGGAGGGATGGCACCATGGTCACATAAGAAAGTGGTGAACAATGGTCTTTGCTGTTCCTCCACAGACTGGTCACTTCACCTCCCTTCCGGGTAGCCCTGAAGTGCACCAAAGGAAGGAGCTGAGGTAGGACAAGTCAGTCTGTGTTTTCTGAGCAAGGATGAGGGCCCCATACTGACACACCTGATTTCTTTCAAAAACAGCCTGGAATAGTTTTGTGTGAGATCTCCTGGTTTTTATGTATTAGGTCAATTTTTTGTTATTGTACACTGTGCAAACCAAACTATTCCAGCCTGTGGGTTGGATTTGGCCCGTGGACCATCATCTCACACAAGCTGCATTTTGCTCCTCAGGTTTGCACAGCAATCCTTAGTTCCTGAGGACCTGAGGGGTATAAGAGCAGAGCCTGCAGTGGGGGTGGAGGGAAAGAAGTTAGCAACAAGGAGAATTCAGCTAGAGGTCAGATGTGAAGGTTGAAAGGGAACAGCTGACTTTTGGCCAGAACCCAGCTTTAGTTTCCTCAGATGGTATCAATCTGGAAGTTACTGAAGGCTTATGCCAAGACTGACAAAACAAAATCATCTTGACAGGATGGACTGATGCAGAGGCTAGGACCAAGAGGGCTTTTACTTCAAGGTGGCTGTACAATAGTAACTATCATTTTCTGAGATTTTACTGTGTGCCAAGGGTGTTCTGTTATATCTAACCTCTAATATTTACAACAACCCATTTTACAGATTCTGAATGTATTGTCCAGAGAGGTTAAGCCCCAAACACCCCCAGACCCTTATTCATGCTTTTCTTTTGACATGGTAATTTTTCCCTAGTCTTTTCTGCCAAGATATCCATTACAATATTATTTATTATAGATACCCAAGAAGTAAAAACATGTCCATACAGAAACATGTATACGAACGTTTATAGCAGCATTATTTGTAATAACAAAAAGTTGAAAACCACCCAAATGTCCATCAACTGATGAATGAGTAAACAAGATATAGTATATCCATACAGTGGGATATTATTTGTCAACATGGATGAATCCCGAAAACATTATAAATGAAAGAAGCCAGTCACAAAGGACCGCATATTGTATAATTCCATTTATATGAAATGTCCAGATTAGGCAAACCTATAGACACAGAAAGTAGACTAGGGGTTGCCTAGGGCTGGGGTAAGTGGAGGGATGCAGATATTTGGTGGTGGCAGCTAAAGACTGTGGGGTTTCTTTTTGGAGTGATGAAAATATTCTAAAATTGATTGTATTTATGGTTGCATACCTGTGAAAATACTAAACCCCATTGAGTTGTACACTTAAGTAGGTGAATTGTATGATATACACATTACCTCAGAAAATGTTACCAAAAAAAAATAATAAACAACAGAAAACTAGATATTGAAACATCAGTCATGTGTCATGACACACATAAAGGAGGTGATAAAGGTTGGCACTGTTTTTATATTCTAGCTCCCTCCCAAGGCCCCATCCTAGCTCACTGTCCCCAGTGTTGGGGTCTGGCTTTACCCCCAGCCTCAGACTAGACAAGGCACCTGAAAAGCTATTCTTGGGGCTTGGACTGGAGCTAGAAGCAGTAACAGGTGTCAGTATCTCATTTATTTCCACAACAGCCCCGTGAGAAGGTATTATTATCATTTCCCTTGGAGGGAAGAGGAAATATTTAGCTAGATTACATCATTTACTGAAGAGCGAAGCTAATGTATTACATAAGTAGGGTATAAACCCAGACACCCAGCCAATGTTTAACTGCAATCTTCCAGAGACCGGGTGGGTCCTAAGAGTAGGACACCACATTCTCATACACTGTTAGTGGGACTGTAAATTGTTGCATACTTTCTGGAAGACAGTTTGGTTGGAGGTATCAAAGGTCAAAAATAGAGACATACTTCTTTGATCCAACAACCCCACTTTTAGAAATTTATTCTGTAAAAACCATAGAACAAGTTAACAGATATATATAAACACAAGGTATTTCATCAAGGTGTTGTGTACATAACAATAGGCCAAAAAAAAACTTTTTAAAAGAAAAATCCATATTTCCATCCACAAAGGATTGGTTAAATGATGGCGTAAATACATCCCTCTGCTGCAGTGACCCAGGAATGTCAGGTTTTGTGGATAGGAACTGGGGGGTCCAAAGGTAGTAAGGGAATAGGGGGTAGGAGGAAAGAACCCTCCCCAAAACTAAGTCACAAAACCCAGCATAGCCTGGCATGCGTCCCACTCAGGAAGGTCACCTCCTTACCACTATCCACGTCTTCACGAGGATTGTATTAATGAAAGAATCATTCTTCAGTGTTATTTACCTGAAACATGACGTTTGACATTAATGTTTATGGAATGCTTCCGTAATTAAAAAAACAAAAACAAAAAACAAAAAACAAAAACCCACCTAGACCTTGGGTTGCAAAGTACTACCTCTAAGTAGACTGAACTAGCTGTATGAGACTTGAGATCTTCAACATAGTCCTGGGGGGCAAGGCCAGCCTCCCTTCCTTCTGTAGACCTCTCAGGCTTACCTCTGCATCCATATTTCTTCTTTCTCTGACAGGACCAAACTCAGCAACAAAGTCAGAGACAAAAAAAGGCAAGTCCAGAACCTGATCACATTTATCACTGTTGCAGATGGATGCAAACAAATGAGTTTGAAACAAGTGATATTTATATATTTTTAAATTACTTTTAAACAATGTGTAATTGAGAAATCTTCTTCTAATCCCATTACTGAACTGTAATGGGAGCACGTAGAACTTTTTTATTTAAGACTTGGGGAAGCTTCAGGCTTTTAGAAATGAATGGCTTGCTATATACCAAAGAGAGGAGGAAATATAAGGTCTGAGACTGACTGATGGACACTGTCTGAAGTGTTTGATGAGCTCCACCGTGATATACTTAATTTCACTCCTCACCTGTGACAGTAGATTGCCCAATGACCTTTTGGTACAACGTAAAAGTTAAGACGAGTCTTAGGTTTAGGAAACATTTGTTTCCCCAAGAAGACTCTCTGGTTCACATGATATCACTGCCAATGCATGAACCTGACAACTGTACTGTGGTTATATCCGATACAAACACATGCTGAAATACTTAGAGGTAGAGGATCATGAGCTTAGATGGTTCAAACACTAAATTAGGAGTTCATGGATAGATAGAGTGCACTCATATGGTATAAAATGCTAATAATAGGTTAACCTGGTAAATGGTGCACAGATCTTCTTTGTGCTGTTTTTATTTTTATATTTTTTTAAATTTGATATTATTTCTAAATCACGTGTTGAAAGTAAAAAAGACTCTAGGCCAGAATCTAAGAATACACTACTGCTTCTCAAATGGTAGCATATCACACTGGGAATATTACTGGATTACATCTGATATTATTTTATTTGTTTACAATTAGTTTTTACAATTATTTTAAATAGATTATGCATTTATGTGATTGAAAAATCTGAACACTTGGAAAAGGTAGACACTGAGAAATGTCACTCCTGCCGCATCACCGTCCACTTAGGTACCTCTCACACCTGCGGATAATTACATTTCTAAGTTTCTGATTTATCTTTCCAGTGATTTTTTAAAAAAATTTTTTAATGTTTCTTTATTTCTGAGGGGGAGAGAGACAGACAGAGCTTGAGCTGGGGAGGGGCGGAGAGAGAGGGAGACACAGAATCCGAAGCAGGCTCTGGGCTCCGAGTTGTCAGCACAGAGCCCGAGGTGGGACTTGAACCCAAGAGTTGTGAGAACATGACCTGAACTGAAGTTGGACGCTTAACTAACTGAGCCATACAAGCGCCCCCTTCCAGTGATTATTTATGCAGATATGAGTATATATTATTCCTCCTTTCCTTACAGAAAATGGGCCGTGCTGTACACACCATTCTGCACTTTGCTTTGGTCACCTAGCAGTATATCATGTAGATCTCCCCATTCTATCACTTTAAGATATGATCTTTATAAAGAAATGGATATAATACCTACTTCCTTTATTTACACAGAATGTATGCCCAACCCTAAAATTTGGCTGTGGGTTAAATTATATGTGCTTTGCATTTATATTTCACAGCTGACTAGAAAAGTCAACTTCTGGGATTGTCAAAGATCAAATTCAAAATACCTAGACATTTTCTTAAATATGCTGACAAGTTTTGAACATCAAGGAACAATAAAATTTTAAATATGTTTCTTGAAAGAACACTGAGAAGATGGGTTGACCACAGAGTTTACTTACATGTGCATTGTTCTTTTTTTAAACGCCTCTCTCTGGGAATTTTCAGACAGTGTTTGTTTTGTGTTTTTGTTTTTTGCTCTACATGGCTATAGCCCAGAACTGTCAGAGGAGATTAAGCTTATAAAAGAGAAGTTTCCAAATTTTTTAAATATTATAAGCAAATGGAATATTTTTTTTTCTGTCTACAGTACAATTTAGTTCAGTTCAACAGACACTAGGTCTTGTACAAACCACTGAGCTTTAAAAAATGGATAAGACATTGGTCCTGGCTGCAAGATGCATACAGATAATGCCTCTTTCATGTGGAAGCTGCTGTGCTGTAATATGCACTCACAAAATGCTACAGGAGAACAAAGGAAGGACACTTAGCCCTGCCTCATTAGAGAAAATTAGCAAAGTTACAAAGACAAGGAAATGCTGACCAGAAAAAGAAGGATGGGGGCAGCAGGGGTGCAGGTCATGAAGTTTCATGAAAACATGAAATTACCTAGTATAGATGGGGAAATGGCAAACAGCTCAGTGTCAGTGGAGTTCAAGGTGTTCACAGATGTGACTTAGGGGGAGGGGAGGGCCCTGTATGGTCTGCCACAGAGCTGGGACTTGACTCTGGGCAGCTGTTAAAGGAAGGAGCTTGGGAAGGTTTGCCTTTTAGAAGGCTCATCTTGGCTTTGACATGAAGAATGGATTTGAGGAGGGGATCAATCCATGGGCAAAAGGCTATAGGAATGGAGAAGAGGAGACATATTTGAAAAAACACTGCAGGGCTTGATGACTAAGACTGTGGATGAGAGAAGACCAGGAAGACGCTTGGGTTCTGACTTGTGTGACTCAGGGAGTGGTGGATCCATTAAATGAAACAGGGAAACCTAGGTAGAAGAGGGAGGTGATAACTTCTGTTTGGGTCACGTTGAATTTGAGGATAGCAAGCAGACACAGCTATGACTCTGATGATCAGAGGAAAGTTCTAGTATTAGAGATACAGATTTGGGCATTGTATTTATCCTGAGGCTGCTATAACAAATTACCACAAACTTGGTGGCTTAACACAATACAGGTTTATTCTCTTACAGTTCTAAGGTCAGAGGTCTAAAATCCATCTCACTGGGCCATAAGTCAAGGTATCAGTAGGGCTGGTTCCTTCTGGAGGCTCTGGAGGAAAACTTTCCCTACCTTTTCCTGCTTCTAGAAACCAGCTACATTCCTTGGCTCACTGCCCTTTGTTCATCTTCAAAGCCAGCATTGTAAAATAATGCTTGCTTCTTCGATAGTCAAGTCTCCCCCTGCCTCCCTTTTATAAGGACACTAGTAATTACATTGGGTCCACCCAGATAATCCAGGATAATGTCCGCATTTTAAGAGCTTTAGCTTATTCACATGTGCAAAATCCCTTTTGACAAATAAGGAAACATTCACAGGCTCCAAAGATTAGGACCTGGAGATAATTAGGGGACATCATTCAGCCTACATGTGTGGTTGGCATTACATTAAGTGCGAGTACATACATATAATCAATGGGGTGGACATGTATGGAAAGAAGAACACTGGATCAAGAACAAAGAAGTGGGACCACCAAAGTTAAGGGAGAGAGAATTGGTAGTTGGAACCCAAAGGAGATAGGGAAAAAGTCTGACCAGGAAGGTGAGTACGGGAAAGAGCTGGTGTCATGGAGGCAGAAACTAGTGAGTAACAGGAGGAGCTAGTGGCCAGTAGATGAAGTTGGGAAACCATCTGGAGGTCCCTAGGTGTCCTTTCCACAGCAACATCAGTGGAGTACAAGGGGTAGGATACAGATGGCAGTGGACAGCACTAATGCACAATAAGGAAGCATGGACCCCCCCTTTCAACAGGTTGACTAAGAAGAAAAGAGATGTGATGGCAACTAGAAAAACAATGCACACTCAAGAGAATTTATTTTGTTTTATTTTGCTTTGTTTCTAGGCAAGTATGAGTCCGGAGCATACTTGTAAGCTGAAAAGAAAGAGCCCATAGATTGAGAGATGCCAAAGATGTATGTAGGAGAGAGAATACCTGATAGAACAGGGCACCAAAATAGTCTGATGGATGTGAATTCCAAGAGCACAGATACATAAAATTTGAAATAAGACTATCCTTTGATCCAGCTTCTAGAAATTTATCTTACAGAAAGAAGTCTTACCAAAAAAACTTATAAAAATCCTCAATAAGAGGAAAAAATATACAAGATTACAAGATTCTTTAAAAGCAAAGATATATGTACAAGAGTGTTCAACATGGGAAATTTGAAACAATTGACATGCCTATCAGCAAAGGATTAATTAAATTCTGGAGTTGAGAGTAGCTTTAAACATGGAAAAAATTCCCCATATATGATATGATCCAGACATCATAAATAAAAGTGTTACAGAATTGATACAAAGCAAACAGCTTCTATAGACCCCATAAACAAATAAAGACTAGAAAAAATATTTCTAGTCTACTTATTATATAAAGAATTCCTTCAAATTCATTTTTTAAAGTGACAACCTAATAGAAAAATGAACAAAAGTTATACTGGCATTTCATAGAAGACAAAAATCAAATAGTTAGTAAGTACATATTTTTAATGTTTATTATTTATTTTTCAGAGAGAGAGAGAGAGCAAACTTGGAGGTGGAAGGAAGGGATAGAGAGAGAGAAAGACACAGAATCTGAAGCAGGTTCCAGGCTCCTAGCTGTTAGCTGTCAGCTCAGGTCTTGAGCTCAGGGTCATGAATCTAAGCCCCGCTTTGGGCTCCTCACACAGCGTGGAGCCTACTTAAAAAAATAATAATGATAAAATAAAAATAAAATAATATCTTTGAGAGAGAGAGAATAACAGTGAATTACATTACATAGCAAGTACATGATGTAATATTCTGAAGCCATGAAAAAGAATTGGATCTGGATCTGATAAATTATGTGAAGTAGGGTTATACTATTTAAGTAAACAAACAAACAAATACATACATATATATGTATATAGCTAAATTCTAGGTATAGCAGGATAATCATATTTGGAAACAAAAGTTATTTCTGTTACTAGACAAAATAAGGACTGGTTAACACATCAACATGGATGAATCTCAGATGCATTAGGCTATGTAAAAGAAGCCACCGTCAAAAGGCTACACGCAGTGTAATTCCATTTATATGACCCTCTTGAAAAAGCAAAACAGGGCACCTGGGTGGCTCAGTCGGTTGAGCGAACGACTTCGGCTCAGGTCACGATCTCGCGGTCCGTGAGTTCAAGCCCCGCGTCGGGCTCTGTGCTGACAGCTCAGAGCCTGGAGCCTGATTCAGATTCTGTGTCTCCCTCTCTCTGACCCTCCCCCGTTCATGCTCTGTCTCTCTCTGTCTCAAAAATAAATAAACGTTAAGAAAAAAAAAAGAAAAGAAAAAGAAAAAGAAAAACCGTAGGAACAGAAAATGTATCAGTGGTTGCCAGGGCTGGAGGTCAGGAAGGAGGTCACCGTAAGGGACACAAGGGAAGTTTTTTGTGATGAAAATGTTCCATAACTTACTTGTGGTATTGGTTCCACAACTACATACATTTATACACTGCACAAGGCAAAGTTTACTCTATGAATTATACTTCAACATATCTGACTTTTTTAAAAGTTTCTAAAGATTCCCAATAAACTGCCAATACTAATTACCCCTGGAAGAATGGGAGAAGAGGATCATGGGGCAGAAAGAATCTTTCACTTGTTACACTTCTGTATAATTTGGTTTATTTTTAGTAAGAATACACTACCAATTTTTGAAGAAGTTTGACTAAGTATGACATGCTCAAACATCCATTGTTTGAGGTAAATTAAAAAGGTAATGTTTCGGGGCGCCTGGGTGGCTCAGTTGGTTGAGCGTCCGACTTCAGCTCAGGTCACGATCTCACGGTTTGTGAGTTCGAGCTCTGCATCAGGCTCTGGGCTGATGGCTCAGAACCTGGAGCCTGCTTCCAATTCTGTGTCTCCCTCTCTCTGCCCCTCCCCCATTCATGCTCTGTCTCTCTCTGTCTCAAAAATAAATAAACATTAAAAACAATTTAAAAAAAAGGTAGTGTTTACATGTAACTAACACATAAAGGCATTTACAATCACTGTTAAGTAGAAAAAAAAACAAATTGTATGAAATACGCAATCATAGGGTTGGAAAAATATAATAGAACAATGTGTATACATATATATTTAAGTTTATATGTGGTTGTAACTGTGTATGCAAATCAGAAGGATACCTGTCATGTATTTAACAGTAATTTAACAGCATTTACTTTTGGAGAATAGTATCATTGTGGGTTTGTAGAAGGGACTACTTTTATTTTTAACTTTGGTTGAACAGTTACAAGAGTATGTCATTTCTATAATCATAAAAAACATTATGGTTTTTACTTATTTATTTATTTTTGCCTACTTTTTTTTTTAATTAGATTTTTTTTTAAGTAGGCTCAACTCCCAACACAGGGCTTGAACTCACAACCCCAAGATTAAGAGTTGCATGCTTTAACCAACTGAGTCAGCCAGGCACCCCAACATTATGGTTTTCAAATAGCATAACTGAAGAGGTTGCATTGACCAAAAGGAAGACTATCCATCCTGAGAGTGGAGGCAAGACCAACACGGATGTAGAGAACTTTGTAGGTTGGACAGCAGCTAGAAGAGTCAGTAATTCTGGCCTCAATTTTCTCAACAAAATAGGCCATCTGGTGCAGGGGAGTGGGCTTGGGGGAGAGTAAGGGGTTTAAGGAAGGTACAAAGTTCTGGAATAACTTAAGAGGTACAACAGGAAGGATTGAGGCTGAAAATTGCTACTGAGGGCAGAAGTTACAAATGCCCTCTGGGGCTTGGCCAGGAGGGGAATATGCAAGGGGTGCTGAACAGGAGCTTCAACAAACTGGGGTGGGCAGCCTTGACCTCTGGGGCAGCCCAGATCTTGGTGACTGCCACAGCCCAAGGTCACCATGACTCCAAGGGAAGGCAGAAATACAGCTTTTTAGATTAAATCATCCAACTGAAAATATCGCCAACTAGTTGAATGTTTTAAATGCTGGCCAGGCCAAAACAAGATCTAATAGCCCATGGCGGTGGGGGGGGCTATGTCTGCATGGTTTTGTGTTTTTTTCCTAATATTACCCAACGTATTTTTTTATTCCCCTATTTCTTTACAGTCTAATCCCTTTTAACTCAATAAAGCTTGTTTCAGCGGGAGGTGAGAAACAGTTCAGAACAACAACAAAAAAATCTCTGCTCAGTTGTGATGTTCAGTACCTACCTTTTAAAGGAACCAGCAGAAACAATAGTTTTGAAATTCAAGCTTTCAGAGCCAAGAGCCAAACCCTTTTGAGAGAGAAAAGGGTTTCGGTATTTTAAAAACTTCCTCTCAGATATCTAGAGCAGGAGTCAGGCTTTTACAGAACTGGTGGGAGAAGGAATTCTACAAGATGTAAGAAGAGCTTGCCCTCCAGGAAAGAATTTGATCACTTGGTTGTCAGGAGCACTCAGAGAGGAGAGGAGAGTGACTCCTAAATCCAGATAGGTCTGAAGGGAGGGAGAGGAGGCCAGGGGTCACTCATGTCCCGCTTCCTTCTTGAACCCCTGGGAAGAAGCCTCTTCCGAGCCACCTGGGCAGCTGTATTAGAGTAGCAACTTGAGTAGGACAAGTCTAAACAGACAGAGGGACAGAGCTAGCCTCTCCTTTGACAAGCTTCCCTAAGAGGCTTGGATGGTACCAGAATTTCCCTCAGGCCTCAGAGAAGATGGAGAAATGAGAAGAGAGGTCTGGCCTGCAAGCCGCAGAGTCACCATGGTGAGGGCAGAACCGACCCTGTAGCTAAGGGCTTTGGAGTGAGCAGTCCACGTCACGGCAGGCCCCTGGGAGGTCCGCACGGCCAGTGGGAGCTGAGGTGGGCTGTGACCCCGTCTTATTTGCAACAGGCAATGAGAGTGAGCATCGCAGAAGATTCTGAGGCATGCTAAAATGAGAGCACAAAGAACTAGTGAACTGGCTGGGCAGTGGAGGACTAGTGTGCAAAAGGGATAAGAATACTCGTAAAATGATTCCAGTTACCCAATTAGCGGACTAAATCATACTTGAAGCACTGGCAATGCGGGAACACCCAGAAATCAAAAAAAAAGTTTTTTCTAAGAATATTCTTCCCTCACTTCCTCCCTACCCCTTCTCCAAAATAAACAAACCAACGAACACTAATGTAGTCACCACGAGAAACAACTCAGAGTTCCTTTTTGAATTACATCTAGGACAAGGGCACCATCACTTTTTCATTGCCTTGGGCACTAATGTGGCCCGGATGTTCAGGTGAGTACCTGAGAGATCTTATCTGTATGAGCTGAGGCGCGAGAGATACTCACAATGGAAGAACAAAGAGGCGTCAGGGTTAGAGAGGTCTCCCTAGGGTCAAGAGCTGGTGGGTGTCGTCAGAGCCCCTGTGGGCAGCCTTGGGCTGTGGCCATGGAGGTGGATAGCTAAGTGGGGGACAGGTTGAGGGGTAGAGAAGGGGACAGGTTGCTGACAAGGTCACCAGGATAAGGAGGTTGTAGGATGGAGGAGTGAGGTGCCAGTCTTCAGTGAAAGCTGGAGAACCTCCCAACTGTGAACAGGTGCCCGATGCCCTCATTTCCATAACTGGACCTTCATCTAATGTGGCCCATAGTCATGTTATATTGAATAATAGGTTTGCATGGAATACTAACATAATTACACATTGATTCATAGCATCGATTATTTTTCTCAGGTTTGTCAGACTTTAGCAAAATTAGGATCCATATGTGCAACATTAGCTCTATTGTACTGCTTACTTTTTTTTTAATTAAACACACATATAAAAGTCTCCTTCTTCTGGAATTTTCGATTGACAAAAGGAAACACAATATCATTTGGAAATTTTGTTTTTAGGCAGTTAAAGGTGGACCTGAGCTACCAGGGCCACCTCTTCTGTGCATTTTCATTTGACATTCACAGTGAGATTGCAGAGGCAATTTTTAATTTCCCTTTTTTTTTTTTAAGTCTCCAGAGAAAATTACTATCCAGGAATGATGGGTTTTTTTTTTAACTTGTTTTCATTTTCCCTGTGCCAGACTAAGCATTCCTGAGAGAAAACAGACCTTCTCAGGGAATCCATACTCAGCACATGATCTCCAATTCTGAGTGAATAAACATTTTTCCTACCTAAATGAGTAGAACACAGGCTAGAAGGGAATCTAGGTTGACTCCTCGTTGATCTTTAGTTTTACAGCACATTAGGCTGGTCCCTTCTCCTTAATGATTTAAGTATCTGATGCTAAGCTTTCTTATCAAATAAACTCAAAGTCTGGCTTTATTCGATCTTCAAGTTTGTAGCTAAATATTTAACTAGGGTCTGAAGAAAGAGGAAAAAGTCAAGTTGGTTGTTGCAAAGGGTGATCTAATTCCTGCCATTTTAAACGCTCTGCTCTGCCAAGTAAGGGAGGTTCTTTTTGTTTTGCAGCAATGCTCACCTAACTTTCTCCAATGTGTATTTCACCTTGCTACTTGAGGCTTCTGTTAAGACCTGAGGCAGCACTAGATCCAGTCTAGGAATCAGTAGGGTTAGGGAGGTCCTTGTGAAAATCAAAGTAAGCAGTGTGATGTCCTTGATGCCATGGACTACATTTTCAACTATCCATGCAGAGAGAAGGAGAAATTTTAGTGAGGAAAACGCAGATAATATGGAAATCCTTTGTATTTACTTTGGACCCTTGTCCCAGTGCGCACACATTTCTGTCAAGTGGCCATGCGCCATGATTGCAAATGTACACAAGGTATGGTGGGAGATACTGACTGAGTTGCTTTTGTATCTCCTTGGAATCTTAAAAATGGTAGGGAAGGCTGTGTCATGGGATGGAGACTCTTGAGGAAAAACTCTGAGATCTACTGGTCTCCTGAGTCAGAAGGTTTCTATTATATGTTATGCCAGCTGCATGATTTTCCGACTGCTGCTGTAACAGATTGCCACCAATTCAGTGGCTTTAAAAAACAAACAAAAAGACCCCACATTCGACTATCTTATAGTCCTGGAAATCAGATGTCCCAAACGGCTTTCATGGCCCAAAATCAAGGTGTTGGCAGGGCTTTGTTCCTTTCTGAAGGCTCTAGAGGAGAATCCATTTCTTTGCCTCTTCCAGTTTCTAGAACCACCACACCCCTCCATCTTCTCCTTCTGTTGTCACATCTCCTTTCTCTGACTTGGATCCACTTGCCTCCCTCTTACAAGAAGCCTGTGAATATACTGTCCCCATGCAAAACTCCAGGTTCATCTTCGCATCTCAAGATCTAGAATTGTATCAGGAATGTCCTCTTTGCCTTGTAAGGTGACACATTCATAGGTCTCGGGGATTAGGACGTTGTTCAGCCTACCACACCAGGGCAGGCCCCGTTTCCTCAAACCTGGCACTGATCCCAGTCTTCAGTTACCACAGCAGGCTTCATCTGGGCCAGGGCTCTGCAACACCCACAGTCAGTGATCCTTCTGCTGGATCCCTCACCTACTCCATGACCTACTTCTGCTGTAATACATCCAAGCCCCCAGGAGGACTCTTGGAACACTGCACGGAGCCCACAAAATCATTTCAACCCAAATGAAATGGATATGGTGAATAAGCATGAATGATGAATTATGATATAATCAAAATACACTTTTATCTTTGTCTTCCACTGTCTTTTAAAATTTTGCTCAGGAAAGAGATGCTCCTGTCCTTGCCTCTATGAGTATGTCTCAATGCGGACACGGTTAGCATTTCGAGCAGAGCAATTTTCAGGATTTTTAGTATCCCAGGCTCTAACCTTCTAAATGCCAATAGCACTTTCTTCGCTAATTATTGTGATAATCAAAACATGCTCCCACATACTTCCTTTCTTTTTTAGTCTATTTATTTATTTTGAGAAAGAAAGCGAAAGAATGAGCTGGGGAAGGGCAGAGAGAGAGAAAGGGACAGAGGATCTGAAGCAGACTCTGCACTATTAGCACAGAGCTCCATGCGGGGCTCAAACTTATGAACCATGAGATCATGACCTGAGCCAAAGTCAGATGCTTAACTGACTGAACCACCCAGGCCCCCCGCTCCCATGGACTTCCTAAGGATCTTCAGGACGTGGAACTGCCCCAAACTCAGGCAGACCCCTGGCTTATCAATTCACTCTCAGGTCCCAGGAACTAATTTCTGATGGCCCCTTTAGGGCACATACTCAGTCTCTATTCGGTAATTACGATGCCTGATTAATGCAAAAAACCAAAACTCTGATAGACTTATTTTTTTAATGTTCATTTATTTTTGAGAGAGGGAGAGAGACAGAGCGTGAGCAGGGGAGAGGCAGAGAGCAAGGGAGACAGAGAATCCGAAGCAGGCTCCAGGCTCTGAGCTGTCAGCGCAGAGCCCAATGCAGGGCTTGAACTCACAAACCATGAGATCGTGACCGGAGCCGAAGTCGGACACTTAACCGACTGAGCCACCCAGGCTCCCCAAAACTCTGATAGACTTAAGGCTGCTGCCAGGGAAAATCTACAATAGGGGATTTTGGTCAACTTCTCCCTCACCCCATTCAGGGCCCCAGTTTATTAATGTGACTGGGGAAGTTTCCAAGTTTCTTGTCAAAGGCTTAATCACAACTGACTTTTCCTCTTGGGGAACTTTTGTGGATTTTTCAAAGTTTGCCATCCAGGAATCATTTGTACAACTCTCAGGAAGTATGGAATTCATTCCATTCTTAAGGCCACACCCCCTCAGTGCCTGCACTGGTGGAGCCCCTAGGGCTCGCCTCTCTCTGGGTAAAGTGTCAGGGGTCCAGCAAACTACTTCATTTTGCTTACGGTGACAAGGCCTCCCTTTGGACTGTCAAATCTATGGTATCTTAGTATCCAGTTGAAATTTCCATTGTAACATTTTATTGTGATCAAGAAATAAGAGGATAATTTCAAAACAAATAATTCAAAAAAATTTTTTTTAAGCAGGCTTCACACTCAGCCCAGAGCCCAAGGTGGGCCTTGAACTCATGACCCTGAAATCAAGACCTGAGCTGAAATCAAGAGTCAGAAGCTTGGGACGCCTAGGTGCTCAGTTGGTTAAGCATACGACTTTAGCTTAGGTCATGATCTTGTTGTCGGTGGGTTTGAGCCCCACATCAGGCTCCATGCTGACAGCTCAGACTGGAGCCTGCTTCAGATTCTGTGTCTCCCTCTCTCTCTGCCCATTAATGCTCTGTCTTTCCAGCTTTCAAAAATGAATAAACGTTAAAAAAAAACTTTTTTTTAAGAGTCAGAAGCTTAACCAGATGAGCCACCCAGGTGCCCCTCAAACAAACAATTTAGAGCCAATCCCTCAACACCTGAGAGCCTCTTGGTCTCTGAGATTCTACAACATTGTAGACTACATACAATTCATTTTCATAATCCAATACTTTTTCCAGCTGAATTTGGAAAATAGTCCTCTAAATGTCCTTTAGTCTAGAGGAATGTTTAGGCATTTCCCCCCTCCTATTAAAATGGTCTTCTTCTCTTTTCTACTAATTCTTAAAGCTCTTAACCCTGATACTTTATATTCCAGCACCTTCAAAGTGGAGGTTTGGGGACTGACAGATAACTTCTCATGCATGTTCTGTTTTGACATTAAGGAATATCTGGAAGACAAAGAAGTGACTGACTCAAATATGATGAAAACACAATGACCTGTTTCACAATAACTACCACATGGAGACCCTCACAACCTACGAAGTGTCTACATGTACATGTTCTCCTTTGATCCTTACGAGGCAAATCCTACTTTATAGATGAAGTAAATGAAGCCCAGACACAAAAGGAAGTAGAACTAACATTTAATAAGTGTTATTATATGCTGGGTGGCTTTTTATATATTTGTCACCTCATTTAATGTCCATAATGAATATATAAGATAGGCATTATTATCATCCCAGGACACTGAGGCTCAGGAAGATGAAGTAATTTACCCAAAATCACACAGCCAGTAAGGACAACTTTTTTCTGTACCATACATTAAAAAAAAAATTTAATGTTTATTCATTTTTGAGAGATAGAGTGTGAGCAGGAGAAGGGCAGAGAGGGAGGGAGACACAGATCTGAAGTGGGCTCCAGGCTCTAAGCTGCCAGCACAAAGCCTGATGTGGGGCCTGAACTCACCAATGGTGAGATTATGACCTGAGACGAAGTCTGATGTTTAACCAACTGAGCCAGCCAGGCACCCCTGCTGTCCTGTACATTTAGTCTCCTCTGTTGAAGTAGAACTCATTCAGTTACCCATAAAATGCTTTGACATTCACCCCATACTGGCAAAAAGGGTTTAGGGTGTTTTTGTCTGGTCTGTTTTATTGGATTTTAATGCCAGTGGAAAGTCAGATGACCAAAAATAGTAGCCTTTTACAGTTCCCAATTTGGGCATTTAAGAGTGAATGAAAAGGAACGTGAATTTGAGGAAATAGCAGTACAAGGCATTGCACATCTTTGTAAAACGATTATTTTGAGACCAATCAAGCCAAGATAAACACTGAATCATTTCAAGTGAGAGCAACACCATCTTGCTCATTAGGAGCCCAGAACACAAAACTCAGGAAGCTGGTGATGGAAGGTTAAACTCTGGAGCACTCCTGTAAACATTTCCAGGACCTCCTTTACCCTTTGTCAGCTGCACATTAAACAGTGCCACGTGGGGGGCAGGGCAGGGGGATTGGGGGGGGCTTTATTGCAGACCTCCCACTGAGGGCAGGGACTCCACCTTTGAGTTTACTCTTCACCTATTATTTTAGGAAAGCCCCGTTTGCTCCCTTTGTTGCAGTGTTCTGTACTGCCCAGAGTACTCAGGCTTCCCCAAGCACTTTGTCCCCTGAAGATTATAGAAGATCATCACTCTTCTACCTAGTGTAGCACTCACAGTGCATGGTATTCCTTGTTGCCATTATGCACATTCAAGTATTCCTATGATCATGACCTTATAAATCACTGAGTTGTGGCAAAGAACTGTGTAATACAAGTTCAGATAATGATGTTTTACTGGACACAGGAGATTCTTAAGATAACAATGTACATAAATATTTAGCAGTGGCGATGTGGCTATCCATACCATACCACCCAAATTGAGAAAGACTGGCCAGCAAGGTTCTATCTGAGGGCCCTATCTGAGAGGTGGTTATTGTGTAAATAATACATGTGAATAATGAGGGAGAATTAAGAAAAGGATAAGGCAAGCCTCAAATCTGAGTGACTCCCCAGAAAGAAACCTCTCTTCTCTAAACTCTATAACCTCACTTCAAAGCAATTTTATGGTGCCAATGATTCTATAGCTGGTCAGTAGGGTCACGATGAATTTCTTGTCTTTAGAGCAACTGGTGATGGCATAAAGCCCTCTGGCATCATCCTCAGAGGCTGTTTACCATCTAAGTGGTTAAAGCACCATTGTAAGTTTACAGAAGTAGGTCTGCCCTGTCCAGGGTTGCAGTTCATGGCTGCCTCAATGAGGGTCTTTCAGGTTGTCAGGAAAAAAGGCTCAGATGCACAGCCTTCAATGATGGGGCTTATGATTAACACAGAAGGGTAAAAACCAAAAGGCTAGTATATGGCTAAAACCTCAGGCTCTGGAAATGGGCCTGAATCTGGAATGATTCAGATACTGCCTCTCCCATCCCTATACTGTGTAGACACTACCTAACCTCATTCAGTCTTCATGTTTTTATCTGTAAAATGGGAAGATTAATATCTAACTTACAAAAATTTTGAGATCAAGTGCGGTAATGCTGATAAAGCACTTAATACAGTGCCTGCTACCCAAAACAATGTTAGTTCTTTCATCAAAAAACACCCATAAGAAAAAATTTTAACTTTTTTTTTTTTAAGTAGGCTCCATGACCAACGTGGGGCTTGAACTCACGATCCTGAGATCCAGATTCATGTGCTCTACTGACTGAGCCAGCCAGGTACCCCAAAACAGCCATAAGAAAATTAATAGGTAAGCCACAGACTGACAAAAAAAATATGTACAGAATATTTATCTCAAAAAGTGTCCATATCCAGAATATAGAAAGGACTACAAGTCAACAAGGAATAGATGAACAACCCAATTTTCTTTTAATGGGCAAAAATGTTGGACAGATACTTCAAAAAAGGTGTGCTAATGGATACTAGCACATGAAACTGTGCTCAACATCACTGATGCTCAGAGAAATGCATGTTAAAACTATAATAAGGGACGCCTAGGTGGCTCAGTTGGTTAAATGTCTGACTCTTGATTTTGGCACAGGTCACGATCTTATGGATTGTGGGATCGAGCCCCGTGTTGGGGTCCTTGCTGACAGCATGCAGCCTGTTTGGGATTCTCTCCCTCTCTCTCTGCTTTTCCCCTGCTTGCACTTTTCTCTCCCTCTCTCTCTCTCTCAAAATAAATAAACTTAAAAAAAAAAAAGGATTGACTGGAAAGGAGCACAAGAGAACTTTCTGGATTCATGTTTTGCTTGGTGGTGACATGGGTACATACAATTTCCAAGATTCATAGAACTGAACACTTAAGATCTGTGCATATGATTGTGTTCAATTGTATATCAGCAAAAATATATATAAGAATGTTACTATTATTGTATGATTATTACAACAATCACCCCATCAGCCATACCACAACCCTCATGGAGAACAGGCACGTGATTTGCAGCTCTCCAGGATACACCAGCAGCTCTGTGGCTCCAGCATTTTGTGGTCACATCAGAACATAGCAGCTGGTGTTCCCTAGGCACTCTGCACTCTCGTGACTCAGATTCCCCCTCAGCATCCAATCATTTCTACTGCTGCTCTCTCTTTACTTCTCTTGGTTTTTACTGTTATTTTTTTTCCTTCTTCCCTCTCTCACACCCAAAGAGAGTAAGATTGGCTGAGTTACCATTCTATCTGGGGATCTTTATTCGTCTAATTTTTCATATTCAGCTACCTCAGAAACCTCTCTTCTCTTTACTTATGACATATAGAGGTGCCTTTGTCAGAACTCTATTTCTGGGTCAGTCTGTATGGCCAGGTTGACAGGGTCTGGTGACACACTTCACGAGACCTTGGATGCAAGGGGCTGCGGGTGTTCGGGGACTTGGAGGTCCCTGAGCCAGACATTGTAATGACCATGTTCTACCACAGGGAATCAGTCCCTCTGGGAATCCCCAGTTGATAAGTCTCAAGCTCTAGTTTTGGAGCACAGATCACTGCAGCAGGAAGGATCCACATGCATGTGTCTTACACGCATAAGACTGTTCTAAGACTGGGTCTCTTACTGATAAGGTCACAATGTCACCTCAGCTATATAGTTAAATATATGCTTAATGTCAACTGTTAACTCCAGAAAAACAGATTGATAAAAATCACCTTGTAGGGCAGAATAGTTTCAGGTTTTCAAGGACCTGGGCTAAGTGATTTTTTAGGGAGATCTTGCAAGGTGAGGAAATGACTGGAATTAAGCAGAGTTTATGACACAATGGCTTTGCATACATGGGTTCAGTGAGGCAAGGGTCTTGAGGAACATTTTTGATGCACAAGTTGTTATTCTTGATTGGGAAGCTGTTTAGTGGTTTCAACTCTTATTTTCCAGGGGTAGGAATTTCCCGAGCAAGCAACTAACTTATTTTTCCTTTATCCCAGCTTTGGTTAACACAAGAACAGAGAATTCTCTTTTTCAGTTCTCGTTAATTTGCTTGTAAATTGTTAAGGCAATTTCTCATGTATTGTACTAATCTCCTGCCTTCAAATCCATCAATCACAAAGCAAGTTTGCAACTGTTGGGAGACCTTGGGCAACCAGAGCACGTTGTGACAGGGTGGCTATTATTTCTTTAATCCCGATGAGACACTAGGATGCTTTCGATATTGTATCCGTTGTTTTCATTTTACTAAGTTTATGAGCCAGGGCACTCCTGAATTTCCTCATTTATAAAATAGAGGTAACAAACACGTCTACTTCACAGAATTGTTGTGAAGATTAAACGTGTTACCGAAGTGTAAAGAGCCTGGAAACGATTATTATTACTGTTTCCTCTTTTCTCCAGCCTGGATTCTGCAGCAATCTGTCATGCCTTGAACATATACATCCTGGCAAGTCCTTCTGTGTCCCAAGTCTTCTGCCCGCTCGCTGCTCACCCTCAGCAACCAGGAACACATGTATGGCCACAGCTATTTAATATTCTGCAAACTTCCATGCAGGTGTACAAGTCCCTCGAGTGTCTCCCACCACCACCATTACCACCACCAACTCTTCTGGGACACTCCCATTTCTCTGTCAGGTAACCAAAAGGTAAACACGTTTACTGGGTTTCCAGGAAGGGACTCTGAGACCCTGCACAGCAAAACTGTTCCTCTACTCCCTGCCTCTGCTCTTGGTTCTAGCCCCCTGAAGACCCTTTTTGCTCCTCTGTCTCCCGGTGTTAACCTGTCCGGATAATAATCTGCAGCTTTAAAAAAAAAAAAAGTTTCTACAAGCCTCCCCCAGGCTATATTCAGGTATACAATTATAAGAATTTCAGTAGGCTAATCACTTGAGTTTGATTCCATTTAAGAATCATTTACTGAACTTGGCATTACACTGAGCTGGGGGCTACCAAGCAGGAAAGTCTTCTCAAATCCTCAGCTAAAAGCGTCCTCAGCCGGTAAGGCTGCGGGAGCCCAATGGCTCAGGGTCCAGTAGGTCGTCTCATCCTCTGGAGGTCAGCCAACTCTCTGGCCACAGGCCCCTGCCTGTTCCTGCAGAAATAGGCAGCAACCTTGGAGTTCACACTAACGTGATCTCCTGGTATCCAGCCGCTGCCGTAATAAATAAAGCCTTTCTCTTCCCACTAGCTATCTTCCCGGCTTTGTACCCGGATGCCCGGTTTCTCCTGCTTTTCTTGGAACCCAGGGCAGTTTGTTTCCCAGAAGGGATAAGAGACATTCCTCCTTTACCCAATTACTGCTACAGGTATGCACTGCCTGTGAAGCCCTAAGCGTCATCTCACGCACCCAGACCCTCCCTTACGGGGGAGTGGGGGTGGGGGGTATTCAACACGGCCCTCCCTTTTGCTGAGCCTTCCCCACTGTTTTGAATGTCAGCGGCAGAAGTTCCATGGACTTCCGGGAGGAAGCACAGGGTGAGAGGAGGCATGGTCTGTGTGTGAGGGAGCAGATAGCTGCAGTGGGGTGGAGGCTGTACGGCTCTCCACTGCCCAGCCTGGCTGGTCCTGGCAGGCTCACTGACACAGCACAGGCCCCGGTATTACGAGAGTCACTTGCCTGGCCTCCCCACCTCTTCCACCGAAGCCGGTGTCCTCCTCTTCCACAAGGCATCCTGCCACATTTTGCTCAACAGCCTTTGTAGACTTTGTGGGTCACAGGATAAAATGCCAACTCCTTAGCTTGGCCCAGGCCACCTCCCATGCTCTGCTAGTCACAGAGCGCTCCAGTCACATGACCCTTCATTCATTCCTACGGTGATTAGAGCTGCAGTCACACTCTCTATTCTTTCCCGCCACAATTCCTAGGACCTTCCCTCATACCCTTCCCACCTGCCAAACTCCTGTCCACCCTTCAAGACCCACTCCAATACCCATTCCTCTGGAAAGCTTTCCCAAAACCTCTGTGGGAAGATAGTAGTTCCCTTGTCAGGATCCCCTTAGCTCTGGATTCATACATCTAACACCATATGTTCCAGGTTTATTACAATTCATCTATGTGCATATCTCTTTCTCCCACTGGGCTGTAAGATCCTCAAGTACATAATCTCTCTCCTTTAATATATTTAGTGAATAAGTTAATGAAAAATCTAATACATGCTACTTACAGTTTCTTCTTAAGCTTTAATGTGCTTCCAATATTATGGATATTCTTGTGCTCTCCCCTTTCCCTCTTGATTTACCTTTCCTGGGATTTAGGGATTATAGGAAAAGGAACATTATAATAACTGTGCAGTGGGGCAACCATGTCTCTGGAATATTCTACCTGTTCTTTTCCATTGCCCTTTTTTCCTCCTTTAAGAGCCCTCTCCTCCTCCAGATGCCCCTAGAGAGAACAAAGCCAAATACCACAATTAGTGTGCGAGCATGAGTGAGTCATTCAACATTCTAGACTGCATCTGAGAAATGAGAGGTTTGAACCAGTTGATGTCTAAGGCTATTTGTTGTTCTAGCAATCTATAAGTCATAAAGAAAGTAACTGGAATTTTAGGCATTCCCAAATAATAGTAAAATTATTTCTATGCAGAGGGCCTTTTCAGTGTTCCAGTGTGTCTGTGAATAAGGACAATCCTGGTGACAGCTTCTTCCTTTCCTGTCTCATCCCCTCCCACCACTTCTGACTCAGAGCTACCTCCCTGGTCGCCGGCAGGGCACCTTGGAAAATTTCATTTTGGGCTTATTTACTTTGATGTAACAGCATTTTCAACTGCTACAACTTGAATAGTCCAAACCCTTCCTATCAACAATTTCTTGTGTTTTCCCATCTCCTGAAACTTCCAAAAGCCATGACTCACACCCTGGACCATTTGTAGAGCCTCTCAGAGGAGGAGAGGCCTGGTCCTCTGCATTTTGAGAAGCTCTCTGTCAGGGACTCTTTAGCCGGTGCAGGTAGCACATCACACAACTCTAGGGGGCACCATTCATACTGAGATCACCATACAGTTGTACACACATTAGAAAAATTTGCTGGCAGGTGGCAGCAGATTGTCTGAGGAAAAGCTTTCTTTTCTTACTCACGCAAGGGAACTTTGAGGGTTGGCTGCTGTGGTACCCTCCCCTTTTTCTTAAAAAGGAAGCTATGCCAAAATAAGGTTATGCAAATTGTGGCGGGTCATCAATGTGACCAATCAATATTGTTTTAATTGTAATAAAATATACATAACATAAAATTTAACATCTTCACCATTTTTAAGTATGTAACTCGATAGTGTCAAACACATTCACAATGTCTCCAGAACTCTCTTCATCTTGCAAAACTGAAATTCGATACCCATCAAACAAAAACCCCCATGTCTCCCTCCCTCAGCCTCTGGCAACCACCCTCCTACTTCCTGTCTCTATGAGTTTGACTACTCTAGGTACCTCATATAACTGGAATCATATAACATTGGTCTTTCTGTGACTTACGTTACTTAGTGTCCTCAAGATTCATCCATGTTGCAGCATGTGACAGAACTTCCTTCCTTGTGAAGGCTGAATGATATGCCATTGTATGTGTAGACCGCAATTTGTTTATCTGTTCATCTGATAAACAGATGAAGACACCGGTTGCTTCCACCTTTTGGTTATTGTGTGTAATGCTGGTATGAACATGAGTGTATGAATTAATGTTTTTAACACACAAAAAAAGTTGCATGATGAAGAACTCCTTTGGGTCTTTTAGGGGATTACTTGTGTAAGCTGTTTCCTATTGTGATTATGAGGTCAGGGTCCTACTGCTCCCGTGCCCAACTACTATAGGCTTCTTTTATATAATCCCTCTAGCAGGCCTCCGTTGCATAACTGGCAACCAAAATACATCATTTTTAACACCCTCCTTTAAAAAACAAATTAATTTCAGATATAATCATGAAATGAAAAAAAAGTAATAATGGTAGCCAGAAAAGAAATGCAGACAATATTAATTTTATTTTATTGAGCTTATTTATTGGATTTATGGCGCATATTGAGAACCGAAACTGTCTACAGTCACACAACGTACTGCCTGCAGTAGTATGACTTTCCTTTTCCAGAAAATTCTTGATGAGGAAGATAGAGTTGAACTTCCTGAAAAATCTGTTAATCCAAACAGTAGTCTATCAATTTGCCCATAGTGGGGTGTCTTAGTTCAGGCTGCTACAACAAAACACTATACACTGCGTGGTTTAAACAACAGACATTTATTTCTCGGTTCTGGAGGCTGGGGAATTCAAGATAAAGGTGCCAACAGATTAGTTTCTTGGTGAGGGCCCTCTTCCTTGTTTGTAGACAGCTGTTCCCCCTACCCACCCCCCACCCCATGATGGGCTCACAGGACCTTTCCCTCAGTACATGTGCGTGGATAAAGAACTCTAGTGTCTTTTCCTCATTTTCTTTTTAATGTTTATTTATTTTAGAGAGAGAGAGAGAGACTGAGTGCAGAATACGAGTGGGGGAGGGGCAGAGAGAGAGAGGGAAACACAGAATCTGAAGCAGGCTCCAGGCTCTGAGCTGTCAGCACAGAGCCAGTCGCGGGGCTCGAACTTGTGAACTGCAAAGATCATGACCTGAGCCGAAGTCAGATGCTCAATTGACTGAGCCACCCAGGCATCCCAGGAGCTGTCTTCCTCTTCTTATAAAGACACTAATCCCATTTTGGGGGCCTTACTCTCATGACCTCACTTAAACCTAATTACCTCCCAAAGCCCCACCTCCAAATACCATTACATTGGGGATTAGGAGTTTAACATGAATTTGGAGGAAACACAAACTATCAGTCCAAAACTTTGGGTAAATATCTCCTTCTCAAAGCAATAATTAGTTCAACTGTACTTAACAAATGATTGTTTACTGTTTGAAGACTCACTTCAAAATCCTAACTTTACTATATTAACCAATACTAAACAGTTATATCATAAACCTGTCCAATCCCAATCAGGCCTGACATTGAAAGACCCACCTTAAACCACATCCCGGCAACTTGTAAATAATTCCACCTCTAACATACCTCTTCAGAGACACTACTAAGACTTCATCAAGTTAGTTACCTCCAGAGGGCATCAGCAGTCATCAGTATAATCATCAGTAAAAACACTTTAATAAAAAAACAACCAAAATAAATGTTACAGGACACAAATGAGAACGTGTAATGATTTAAAAGTACATTACTTTCAGGATGCTGGGTGGCTCAGTTGGTTGAGCATCCAACTCTTAATTTTGGCTCAGGTCATGATCGCAGGGTCATGGGATAGAGTCCTGTACTGGGCTCCCAGCTGGGCATGGAGCCAGCTTACGATTCCCCTTCTCCCTCTGCCCTTCCTCTGCTCCATGCATGCACACACTCTTTCTCTTGCTAAAATAAAAAAATAAAAATACATCACTTTTTTAAATAAAAATACATTACTTTTCTTAATTTTTAAAATTAAAAAATGTAATTTTTTTAAAGGGGGAAAACCTTACACCTACCTCTGGTCTGCTCTAGTAATGAGTAGCATCACGGTTTCTATTTTCAAGCTTTCACCTCTTCAGATTTGCCAATGATTGTCCAAATCAACCTTCACATGTTTAATGGAGAGCATAGCTCTCTCCACTCATGTTAAACAAAGGACATTTTGAATTATTTTAATTTTTTAAATGTTTCAAATGAAGCAATAAACAGTTAAGAAAAAATCTTAACCATAAAATGAGATTGGCAGATTCATAATAATCCCATTTAATAAATCCCAGAGACTGTTATATTGTCAAGTTTCTTCAGGATGAGTTGTAGCAATTTTTAAACATCTCTGCAGGAAAAAAAAAATCCCCTAAAATATCTTCACCAAAAAATTCATCAGCAATTTCTACTGTATTTGACTAAAACTTCCCAAATTTTCATTCTGCAAAAGTCAGAGAAAGTGGTTGAATGATAGTAAACATTGATTGTATTTGATCCTTTATTTATTTATTTATTTATTTATTTATTTACTTATTTATTTATTTGAGAGAGAGAGCATGCTCTCATGCACACGTGAGCATGGGGGATGCATAGAGGAGAGAGAGAGAGAGAGAGAGAGAGAGAGAGAGAGAGAGAATGTCACGCAGGCTCCACGCCCAGCAAAGCAGAGCCCAACTCAGGGCTCGATCCCACAACCATGAGATCATGCCCTGAACTGAAATCAAGAGTCAGACACTCAACCGACTGAGCCACCCAGGCACCCCTGATCCTTTACTTTAGAATGAGGGTCTAGGTCTTGGTGAAAATGATTGAAGCATTCAAACATGTCCGTTTGATTTCTTCTGGCAATGTAAGACAAGACATCCTTGTAATTCTTCTGTGAAATGTCTGTTTCCTTATGCTTTGTTTTTGCGGAGTTGGTGTTCTCTACAGTTTCTCTGCTCCAGTCTTCAATGAACAATTTAAAGCTTACCTTTTCACTGTACATTGTGGTAGGTTGATTCTGACGGTTTGCAAATATGTTTGTGTGGGCGCATGTGGACAGGATTAAAAATTGCTCTAGTTCTGTTTCTTGTCTTTATAATCACTGAGTTTTAATTGATTATTTCAGATCTATAGTTTAGACACAGGAATAAGTATTGAACTGTGCCCAAATTGAGGGCTAAATGATTCCAACTGATCATGAACTTACTCCTGAAACAAATGGTTGGAGCTGAGTCTGCGTGTGTCATAGGCCAAATAATAACTAGAAGTTCTCCAAATGAACTTCATGATGTAGAACACAATGTTTATGAAAGAATAAGTAAAAAAAGTGTTAATTGGAAATTTATGCATGTATGTATGTATGTATGTATGTATTTATAAAAACTAAATAGAAACCAAAATAGTTGTTTAGAATTTAGACCAGAAAAAAAAATTCAGGGAGAATTATATATCATTGTCATTTTTTAGAATTGCAGGCTGGTGGTGATAATAAAAAGCAGGCCACTTTTAGTTGGTTTTATTGTTGTTTTTTAATTCCCTTTAGAACAGTGCACTCCATACTGCCTGCATGAGGATTGTTCCCACTGCCCTCCCGTCTCCAGGCCTCCACCTCCTGAAGTCAGCCAGGGATGCAGAATGGGGGACAAGAGAGACCTAAGTAAGACAGCTATGCATCCTCTAGCAGGACTTCTTCCTTGTAAACAGAAAACCAATTTTCTTTAGGTTTCTTCCTCTCAGGAAAGGGGCCTCTGTGCTCAATTCAGGAGAATATACTGATTAATCTAAGATTTTGTGTCAATTCAATTCCCTTTGCCTGTGATTGATTGGTTTAGGTATGGGTATTTGTGGAAGTTCCAGCCAAAGAGCCTTCAAGGAAAGTCTGTTGTGAGGACTTTCAAATCCATCAATGCACCCCAGCATAGTCTAGAGCTAACACTTATAAATAAATCACATACATGCACACTTATCTATATATCTATGTATCTATCTATATCTAGGTATATGTGTGTATATGTGTATATGTGTATGTACATGTACATTGAAAACAAGATAATATATATGTCATCTTGTTTTCAATCTAGATGTGTATTATTGAGATGAATAAAAATGCATTCACATCAAAGGGATACCAAATTCATAGCAGCTCTTTGACTTCATATATTTTTCTCAGCCAAAAGATACTAAAAGTACAAATACTATCAATATAGGTTCATAACTTTATGTTTAAAAGGAGTCTTTTTAATGAACAACCTTCTATTTCTTTGTCACCAAATAGGCGTATCCCCAGAATTTTCTACTAACCACTAGAGGGTAGTGTAAACCAGCAAAAGGTCCAGCCATCTAGTCCGTGAAAGCATAGTCCTAAGAGCAAATAACAACAACCACTTCATCAGAATGGCCAACTTAGGCAAAGCAATTCAGATCCCATTTTTCTTTAACTCAAAATGAAAATACCTTTACTAACTCTCATGACTAATATGTATATTTCAACTGGTTAGACAACCTTAGACATTAAATGTTCAGAGTCTAGAGTCAGAATGACAGGTTTACATCTCACATCTGCCCTTAACAGCAGTGCAACATTGGGAAAGTTTTTCTACCTGTATCTGCAAAATGATAGTAATAACAGCAAATGCATGCTCCATAAGTGCTAGCTCTTATTTAAGCTTAAAGCTCTTGGGCTCTACAGCTACACTGCCTGGATTCAAATATTGGCTCATATTATGGACATATTACTTTTCTTCACTTTGGTGTTCTCATCTGTAAAATGGGGCTAATAATACCAACCCGATGATGGCTGTTTAAAGATTAAATGCACGTCAGCACCCAACACGGTGCCTGGCACATAGTAAAATGTAATACATACCGTTAGTATTACTTTTAATGTTCTTTTTATAATTACTAACAATATTATTATTAGACTTGCAATGAAGAACTTGGTCCTGGTATTTGTACCATGTATTGTTTACCTTAAGGCATATTTGGAAATAGCAACACAAAGTGCATTTTCTGATTTTTCCCAAACCTAGATAGACCCCTGTCCACAGGCTGCTCACCACTATCCTGAAGCTTTGTCTCTACCAGAAATCCAAATCGGAAAGTCATGCAATTAAGTGGAGAATTTGATCTATGTCAACAGATAGTGTGTGTGGAATTTGTGCCCTTTTAAATCTTGCTTTCTTTTCAGAAGAAATTCTTTCATGTGGCTCATTCAAAAACTTTTGAGTCTCTGCTATATGGTTGTGCACAAGGTGTCATCCCTTGTTTATTTCTGGATAGACTTTTACAGATCAAAGTGAGTGTCTGCTTTCCCCACAAGCTGGTGTCAGTCCAGCCTTCCTTGTCATTGAGCAAGGATGGCAGCATTGGCAGTCAGGCGTACCTCCCCCTATCTCCATGGAGAAGCTTGTCTTTTTAAAAAGAAAATCAGACTTCAAAATGATATAAAAACATCATCAGTCATTTTGAGTGTTTTATTATATCTGCCAGAAGATACAATAATTTGATGGTGTTGGACTGTTGCTTAGTATTATAGTCTCTTTTAGTAATAAGAAAATTTATTTTTAATGATGGCAACAAAAATGAATTGATTTTATGACCAAACCAATAGTATTGGGGGGTTTAGAGTTTGCCAAAATGAAACAAGAGGTCCAAATTGCTTATAAAGCCCACAGCTGCCAGCCAGTCTGGTCAATTCTTGGCAACAGATGGACTCCCCCGTCAGTTTTGCTCCAACTCACCTCTGAACTTCCTATGCCACTGGACAGCATTGTGGCTCCTACCCCATTATGGCCAGGGCTCCAGTGGTGATATCATGGAAAGATGGAGAAAATGGCTGGGTTGGACGGCTGCAAACCCTGGATTGCTTCCAGAAGACAACTCCCCCATGTGAGCCAATGAGTCTGTTTTTACCAAGAGTTCAAAAGTCTTATCCCAAAAGTCCAGAGCTTCTGTAGTTGGACAACTGGTGTTCCAGTGTGATCGTGTCTGCCCTTTTGATGTAAAAACTGAAGCACTTTGTAAAACCTGAAAACAGTTTAAGACATTAAAAAAGACACACACCCCCCTCCAAAAAAAGGAATTTTCATGCACTGTAGAAACCATTCAGAGGCAAAACATCACATCCTAGTGAATATAATAGGGTCTTGCTTCCCCCTCTTATTTGAACACAACTCTCATTGACTTAAAAGTGACATTTCAAACTGGCTGCAAGAATGATTTGTCCTCTAAACAAAGCAGGCTGCATTTGTTCTGGTAGAATGGCTTCTCTTCTTTGTCTCCGGATAATTTGATACAGCATTCATTCATTCAAGTGTGACTCTCATTTGAAAAATTTCTCAATGAGACCATTTAAAAAATATTTTTTAATCTGGAGCTTTCATGACTTACTCTAAGGCTTCGTTCAGCCTTGTCCTTGTTAGCTTAGTAGAAATGGCAAAAATTGATCTTTTGAAATAAAATTGTTCCCAGTAAATTTTAACCTGAAAGCAATCATTTTCCCCTAAAACTTTGAACTATGCATGTGCCGTTTGTGTCTACAGTTTTAAGGCTAGGGATTTTCTAATTGCTTCAAGGATTTTTTTTTTCCCCCCCAGCCTTAAGACTTGGAAGGGAAGGGAAGTTACTTGAATCCAGTGTCTTCCATATGCCTGGGGCTATTTCAAGAGGAATAACAAATCTTCGAGTGTTTAAAAACAGTGCTGTGGAAATTAGAGCTACAGGTAATATTATTTTCTCTTCTGGGAAATGCACCCCATCAGGGGCCAGTCTCCATGCTTCCCACCTTCTCTAGTCTCAGGCATTTCCTGGCCTCTTAGGTCAGAATTCCCATAAATTTCAGGGCCTGCCATTTTCTCAGGGCAGAGGTGAGACCAGGGAGGAAGAGGCTCCACAATCACATCTTCATAAACTCAAACAAAGCAGACTTACAGGGTTTACATTTTAAGCCTATGAATCTGCTTCGTGATGGTTCCCATGTCTCTTGAAATAAACAGTGTGGAAAGAAAAATATAGTCTTTATTTGCAGCATTTTCTTCTGAAAATAACTTGTGCAGGAGAGAGGTGAACCAGTGGCATATGCCTGAGCAAGGCTTTCTGACTTCACTTTCACAATTGCCTCTTCCTAATAAACAACCAGCTCACAGTTACCTCAATAGCTGTGTGTACATAAGGAAGCCAAAATTAAAAGATCTCTTTAATACTAAAGGTAAGATTTGTGTTAAATTTAGGACTAACCAGAAGGCAGTCTGGTTAGTGGTTTTGTTTTGTCTTCAGCTTCTTATTTTAGCATATGAGTAGGATTTAAAAGAATAATCAGCTTTTAAAGTCAGTATGGCCCTTTAAGACATAAATAACTGAGAACATCAATGAGATTGTTAAATATCAAAGAGGTTACTACTACATCTTAAATTTCCCCTTGAGTGAGAAGTGAATGATCAAATTCAGAAACACTTCATTTGATAAAGCTAAATGCTATCCTTCTTGCTAATCTCCTCCTGAGATTTTACTCTTCACTTGAGCAAATTAACTGAGGGTGAACAATGATCAAAAGAAAAACTTATGAAGAGCAAACTCCATAAATCACTAGTGAGACTGAAATACACATCAGAAAAAAAAAATCTTTCTTTACCCAGATAAAGATCAGAAGCAAAAGACACAGATATAAGCATGAGATGTAAAATAAATAGAACACAGACACAGGAAGGTTTGGAGCAGGGTTAAGAATGTCACTATCACAGAAGAACTTTGTGGGGCCGGGCACTTCCTCTTCCTATACCTTTCCTGGCAAGTAGAGTCTGAATCATGAGGAACTTCCAATTTATAGCCTCCCTATGCCCACTGCATTCCCACACACACATCATATATGCACACACCAATTTTCTTTTTTTTTTTTTTAAGTTTATTTATTTATTTTGAGACAGAGAGAAAGAGAGAGAGAGAGCAGGGGAGGGGCAGAGAAAGAGGAAAAGGGAGAAACCCAAGCAGGCTCCGTGCTTTCAGCACTAAGCCCGACTCGGGGCTCTGTCCCATCAACCCAACATCATGACCTGAGCAGAAATCCAGAGTCGGATGCTTAACTGAATGAGCCACCAGGCACCCTACACCAGTTTTATTTTTTATGAATAGGGTTCACACAAGAACCTTGAGTGGAGTTGAAATGAACAGTGGAAACTTACATACTCATTAAGATAGCCATACTTTAAGAACAGAAATCTGAAAATTATTTTTGGAATATAGCCTTACAGATATAACTATGAGCATACCAAAGAACCTATGTACAACATTACTCATTGTATGCAGTGTTATTTGTAAAGAAATAATTGGAAACAAACATCCATCAATTGAGGACTGGTTAAATAAGCCTTACCCCATAATAGAATCATATGTAATTGTAAAACACTCTGAGTAAGCTTTCCGGAATATACTGATGCTGGACGGTATACATAGTATGCTACTTCTGGTGTAAGAATGGAGAGGAGGTAGGAATATATATTTGTAGTCACATAAAGAAACTGCGGAAGGAAATATAAATTAATGAGAATGTTTTCTAACTGAGGCTGCATAAAGGCAAAAAGATGGCACTTCCTAATGAATGACTTTTTTTTTTAACATTTTTTGGCTTCTCAACTATGTGAATGTATTATCTATTCAGGACTTTTTATTTAAAATAATAATAATACAACTCAATAACAAAATAACCCACTTTTTTAAATGGGTAACAAATTCAAACACTTCACTAAAGAAAAGATGGGTAGCAACTAAGCACGTGAAAGATGCTCAACATCATTAGTCATTAAGGAAATGCAAATTAAAACCAGAATGTCTCAAATTAAAAAACCTGAAAATACCAAGTGCTGAGGAGGATGAAGAGTCACTGGAATTCATGCATTGCTGATGGGAATGGAAAAGGATACAGCCACTTTGGAAAACAGAATATCAATTTCTTATAACATTTAACATGCATTTACTATACTACCCAGAAATCCTACTGCTACAGATCGAACCAAGAGAAATGGATATATGTCTCTCCATCCAAAAACCTAAAAAAACATGAACACAAATATTTATAGTAGCTTTAATTATAGTCACCAAAAATAGGAAACATCCCAAACATCTACCAACTGATGGATAACCAGTTATATTGCTGGAATACCAGTTAGCAATAAAAAGGAAAGAACTGACGTGTGCAACTAATGAATGAATTTCAAATGCTCTCCGCTAAGTGAAAGAAACCAGATTCAAAAGGCTACATGTGGTATGATTCCATTTCTGTAACAGTGTGGAAAAGGTAATACCATAGAGACAAAAAACAGATCAGTGGCCAGGGGCTGTAGGCTGAGAAAGGTTTGCCTACAAAGGGGCTCAAGGGAACTTTTGGAGGCAATGGAATTGTTCTATATCATGCATGTGGTGTGCATTTGTTAAAATTCATAAAACTGTAAACCTTAAAGGGGTGAATTTTCCTGTATGCAAATTATACCTCAACAAACCTGACTTTAAAAATTATTAATAGTAAATAGGAGGGAGACATGGTCCAACTTGTGCTTGGCAAAGGTCACTTTGGTTGCTAGTTGGTAAAAACACTGGAGTGTGCAAGAGATTTAAAATTGCAGCTGTTACAGTGGTTTTGTGGGACAACTCCCCTGGGACCAGGACCAAAACAACTCTCCTGAGGGCCAGGTGGTGAAACTGGACAAAGGCAGGCCCCTTAAAGGTATATTTCAAGGAGTGAAAGTTGGGAAGACCTACTAATGGACTGGATGTGGGTTAGGAGAGACCTAGAGTTGTCAAAGGGGACTCCAAACATTCTTTTATTTCCCATGTGTCTTAGTCCATTCAGGCTGCTATAACAAAAATAACACTGACCAGATGGCTTAAGCAACAAATATTTATTTCTCACACTTCTGGAGGCTAGGAAGTTCAAAATCAAGGTGCTGGAAGATTTGATGTCTGGTGAGGACTTGCTTCCTGGTTCATATATAGCCATCTTCTCACTGTGTCTTAACATGGCAGAAAGGGCAAGGGAGCTCCCTGGAGTCTCTTTTCTAAGGGCACTAATCCCATTCATGAGGGCTCCACTCTCATGACCTAATAATCTCCCAAAGGCCCCACTTCCAAATACCATCACATTAGGGGGTAGTTTTCAACATATGAATTAGAGGACATACAAACATTCAATCTGTAGCACGATGCCATATGAGGTAGGCATAGAGAAAAGATTATCAAACAGTTCTATTCCTAATGCCACCTCCGGTAGAGTCTCTAAATGTATGAATTATTTGCAGAACCTCCGGTAGAGTCTCTAAATGTATGCTAAGGACTGGAATCATAATACAAAAACTAGAGACCATGAGACTGAGAATCCTTTAGCTGTTTGTCCTAGAAATTAAAGAGGAAAGAACCAAATCCAGGTTTTCTCAGGTAAGAAGGACTACTGGGGGGGGGGGGGGGTTGTGCACCTGGCTGGTTTAATCGGAAGAATGTTCAACTCTTGATCTCAGGGTCATGAGTTTGAGCCCCACCCAAACTCATGGGTGTAGAGATTACTTACAAAAAAGAAACTTTAAAAAAAAGGTGGGGTGGGGGGCTACTGTGAAAGAAAATGCTCCCACTCCAGAAGGGCAAATTTGTCATTTCTATTTTCTGGTCAACATAAAATGGCCTGACAAGAAAAGAAGAGAAAAAAATTGGGGGTTGAAATGTATTTTGTTTATTACTTAATAATATATCATTAAATTTACTTTTTTTTTTCATATGTTAAGTTCATTTCATGTGCTTGCGCGTGTATTTACCTTGGCTGATTATGAACTGACAAGTGATTGCCCATTTGCCTAGCATGGACATTCCTCACCACGCCATTAACATGCTGACCCCAATTTGGACCTAACTATCTAGAGCAAGGCAGTTGCTTTGGTCACCTCAGTTCAGAGTCATTTGGTCAAAATAGCTAAATCATATCTTAGAATGTCATGTGAAGTTCAACAGAAAATCCTTTTAGGTTTGTGCTAGTGAAACCCCTTTGTGATAAAGGTTAAGACCATAAAGAAAAGCAATGATAGAGCCCAAACCTACTATGTACAACCTCTTGTTTTATTTTACATGTATATACATACATATACATACTTTATTTTACGTATATATCTACATACATATAGATATATACAGATATATTCTGATTATGAAAACGACACACAAATCCTATAAAACATTTCAGAAAACCCTCCCAAGTTCACATACCAGATAATCACTATAGCTTTTTGTTACATATTTATTCCTCTAGATTGTTTTCTCCCCAACCACATTTATGTTAGGAGTATTACTTATACAAAGATAATTTAAAGAAATTCAAGCCAAGGTTTTAGCACTGGGTATTAATACTTCTACCCTGATTAGAAGGAGGAAATTATATGAGAGGATATACCTAAATGACTCTAAAGGATATGTCTAAATAATTCATTAACTTTTAAAGTACTAATCTAGGGTTTTTTCCTTTGAGGGTTATTAAGAGAACATGATACGGGGCGCCTGGGTGGCGCAGTCGGTTAAGCGTCCGACTTCAGCCAGGTCACGATCTCGCGGTCCTGGAGTTCGAGCCCCGCGTCAGGCTCTGGGCTGATGGCTCGGAGCCTGGAGCCTGTTTCCGATTCTGTGTCTCCCTCTCTCTCTGCCCCTCCCCCGTTCATGCTCTGTCTCTCTCTGTCCCAAAAATAAATTAACATTGAAAAAAAAAAAAAAGAACATGATAGAAAATTCGTGTAAAAGAGTAAAAGAAAACTACAGACTTATCTGATTCTACATAAAGATTCTTAGCAACAGTATCTCAAAAAGAGTTAACACATTTAATTTATGATAGTGACAGGGTTCAGAACACATTACCCCCAAATATGGCGCCTTGGCATATTGCATATTTTAAGCGGAAGGAATTTGGGAAATGGCAGGTTCAGGAAGGACTCTCTGGTCTTTTCTGCCCTGAAGCACGTCATAAGACCCTCCTATGAGAAGAGCTCTTCCTATACCCAGAGAAAAGGAACATTCCTTTTATCAAAGATGGAGGGACTCTGAGAGGAATTCAAACAGGTATTGCTAAGTTTCCCCCAGTTTACTACTATCAACGTGTGCATTTTGTCCTCCATGTTGTTCCATGACTTTCCACTCTTCTTCAAACCCAGGATAAAACCACTAAGATTTAGCCGTTTCTTGGGATCTTCACTTCTTTATGAAGGCTCTTGCATTACATAAAATTTAGATTAAATAAATTTGTATGTTTTGCACTGCTAATCTGTCTTTTGTTATAGCATCCCAATCAAGATCCTAGAAGAGTTGAAGAAACAAGATTTCTTTTCCTACCCTACAATGGAAAATTTTTACTCTGGTAGAAATGTTTTCTACATAATACAGTCAAGTGTATGTCCTAATGTATTTAGCCATTTGAATTAGGAAAATAGTGATTAATAACTATTAGGTAATTAACATCAAGATATCTTATTTGTCAACACTCAAACTATTCCAGAAAGCTTAAGAAAACTTTTAAACAAATGTTTTGTATCCCCTTATATGCAAATTTCCAGAAGATTCCTGGACGAAAAAAAAATGTAAAGAAAGCAACATTTTTTCAGATTTGTCTGTTAGAAAACATCTTTTTTGCTATCTTCATATTTAATAGTTTAGCTGAGCAGAGAATTGGATTGGAGAGATAATCTCTCAGAATTTTTAAGGCATTGCTTTATTAGCTTTTAGCTTCTGGTGTTGAGAGTTCAATGCTGTGGTATTTCCTCATGACTTTTCTTTTTCTTTTTGGAAGCTTTTAGATTCTTTTTCTCCCTGCTGGGGATTTTACAGTGTCGTTTTCATTTCTTGTTCTTTTTTTTAAGAAAAAATTTTAAAGTTTATTATTTTGAGAGAGAGTGAGGGAGAGCATGCACACATGAATGGGGGAGGAGTAGAGACAGATGGAGAGAGAGAATCCCAAGCAGGCTTCACACTGCCAGGGCAGAGCCCAACTCGGGACTTGATCCCACAAACTGTGTGAGCTCATGACCTGAGCTGAAATCAAGAGTCAGAGCCTCAGCTAGTTGAGCCACCCAAGTGCCCGCATTTCTCATTCTTAATGGGACTCTCCACATCCTTTATTCTGGGATATGTTCCTATATCTATCTTTGATGGTTCATTTTATGTGTCAGCTTGATGGGGCCACAAGGTGCCCAGATATTTGGTTAAACATTATTCTGGGTGTGTCTGTGTATTTCTAGATGATATTAATATTTAAATCAGTAGACTGCATAAAGCAAATTGCCCTCAGCAATGCAGATAGACCTCATTCAATTCACTGAAGCTCCAGGAACAGAACAAAATGTTGAATTAGAGAGAATTCACTTTCTCTGCCTGACAGCCTACCACCCAGGGTGTTGTTTTCCTGCCCTTGGACTCAGACTCAAACTGGAGTTATACCATTGACTCTCCTGGATTTCTTGCAGATGTTGGCACAAATTGGCCTCCACATTCAAGTAAGTAAATATATTACACTTATATGTATATATACTATTGGTTCTGTTTTTCTGGAAAACCCAGACTGGTTCAGTATCTGGTGATTTCTGCCTCTCTCTTTTGTCCTCTTTTTGAAATTCCTATTACTCAGATATTGAACCTCTTGAATTGCCCTACTTTCCTTTCCTTTCCTTTGCTTTGCTTTGCTTTCCTTTCTTTTCCTTTCCTTTCCTTTCCTTTCCTTTCCTTTCCTTTCCTAACTTTTTTGATCTACTCTTGAACAATTCCTCAACTTTATCTTTCAACCATTCTATTGAATTTTTCACTTAACCTATTTTTAATTTCTAAAGCTCTTCCTTGTTCTTTCATTATTGCATTGTCTTAGCATACTATTTTTATCCCACGAATGCAATATCATCACTTATCTTTCAGAGGATATTAATAGTTTGTTTGAAGTTTATGTAGAGGCCACTTTTAGGCAACAGGCTTGAGCAATGGAAACCTAAGCAAGGCAAAAGGGCTCACAGCAACCACCACGTTGAATGAAAACAGGCTCATTAAGTGACCCACCTCAAAATAACCATAGGCCCTAACTGACAAACAGACTACTTACAGCCAGGCATAATTCCTAAGATTACCAAAGAAAGGGAAAATTCCACATAGTCCCTGAACCCTCTCACTCTGCCCTCTAACTATAGCCCCTCACCACCGCCCCCAACACAGTGTCCTTTGCTGTCCCGACTGCCCCCTTGCAGTATATTCAATAAACTTCTATCTCCTTTGTTCTGCCTCGGGTGAATTCTTTCATGGCCTGTGCCGCCAGCCTCCACCCAATCTGGATGTCCCACGGTTTTCCTCTGCCCTTTGCACTGCCTTGGACTCTCCTGAGTTTTATTCTGTCGTTTTACTACTTTTTTTTCTTTGTAAGAAGTTTTCCTCAAAAGTCTTCCAGTTCATATTAAAACTGAAGTGCTAAAAACCAGATTGGAAGCTTTCAGTACACAAATAGGGCTTGTAAAATGGTGAGTTCCACTGCAGGGTAATCAAGTGGAGCTTGGGTGTTTTACTGGACAACCCTAAAAGTCAATAGATCTTTTTCTTGGATCTTCTCCAAAGAGTAATTATCCAGTCTGCTGAGTGAAGGCTATAAGCTTCCCTGCCATTCTTGTGGGGACTAAGGAGGGGACAAAGCCCGGGTGTCACCATGTGGTATGCAGTGGTTCACCAGATTCCACTGTTTTCTGTCTAGTGCTTCATCCCCACCTTCAGCTGTGCCTGTCATCATCTCTGAGTCCAGAGTCTCTTGGTGTAATCTCTCCAATACCAAACCTCCCATTTCCTTCTTGGGTTGAGGGTATAATCACTGGACTTCAGGGGGTGTGGTAGAAGTTCAAGGGGCCTAATTACTCCTTATGCAAACTCTCAACTAATTTTCCTGTGTTTATCTCACATCTTGCCCTTCCTTGGAAGGTCTCTAACTTCTGAGTCTTTCAGATGTTCCCCGCCCATGAATCAGTTGCTTTCCACTGGCAACCACCTCTGCAGAAACGTATGCTTCCATTTTCACTGCTCTAATAATTCAGTTGCTACCTATCCTTCACATGTAAGCTTCCAAAATTTTATGGTCTCTAATCCTCTATAGCAGTCTCTGTTCTATTTCCCCTGTATTGTCTCTTTACATCTTTACTGCCATTTTGGTGAGGTCTTAGGAGAAAGCAGAAATGAACACAAAACACATGTTTGTAATGTTTATTTATTTTTGAGAGAGAGAGAGAGAGTACAAGCAGGAGAGGGGCAGAGAGAGAGGGAGACACAGAATCTGAAGCAGGCTCCAGGCTCTGAGCTGTCAGCACAGAGCCTGATGCAGGGCCTAAACTCAGGAATGGCGAGATCAGACCTGAGCCGAAGTTGGACGCTTAACCAACTGAGCTACCCAGGCGCCCCACAAAACACATGTTTTAAAAGATACATCAAGAGTCCTTTGCCTTGTGTAAGTAGAGAGAACGAAACATGAAAGCACCTTCCTCCGTTCTGCCCAGGCGTTGTCTGTTGTCTGGCACGCACAGCCTCCCCAGTCTACTCTTCACAATCACACATACACAAAGCACTTGATTTTATATTTTTTATTCTGGTCTTGGTTTTGTCACTTAACAAAATGTCTTGGAGCTACTTCCATATTAGTACTTACAGGCCTACCTCATTCTTTGTGTTTTTTGTTTGTTTGTTTGTTTGGTTTTAGTTAATTTTCTTGATTTTGAGAGAGAGAGAAAGCACAAGCAGGGGAGGCGCAGAGACAGAGAGAAACAGAATCCCAAGCAGGCTTTGCACTGTCAGTGCAGAGCCTGATGCGGGGCTTGAACTCACAAATGTGAGATTCTGACCTGAGCCAAAATCAAAAATCCGATGCTGAACCAACTGAGCTACCCTGGCATCCTGTGGGTCTATCTCATTCTTTTTAATGACTACATAGTATTCAACAGTATGAATCTATCATGATTTATTTAACATTTTACCACTCTTTAAATGTTACACATGCACGCAGACATACATATATACATGTACACATTTATATCTTCTTAAAAGATAAAGTAACTAAAATTGCATAAATATCAAATAATAATACTTATGCAAGAGAAGGATCAAAAGAAGGACAATATTACATGCATGGAAATCTTCACTGTTGACTTATGTCCAATAGCCAATGAATAGAACCATCTCCAAAGCCTCCAAAATCAGAGATACTAGGATCCTCCTTCAGGTGAAGACACACCATAAATCAAGCTACAGCAGCCTTGAAACTATGTCAACCCATAGACTTAGATTTATGTCAATAAAAACTATGATTCAATTTATAAGTTATATTTTTACAAAACATATAATGCATTCACCACTCATCAGATATTATCAGAATCCTGACAGGAAATAGATGGAACTTTCAAATGGGGAACAGAGAATCTAAGGAAGGGACCATTTTCAGTGTCGTATCAGGGTTAAAGGAAACCAAAACAAGATGGTGAAGCACTCTGGGGCTACTGCAGAGACAGTCATTGCCACTCCTGCACCTGAGCCCCGGAACTGTGGCTTTGCAGAGGGACCCAGCCAACCTTCAGCAGCCAGAGAAGGAGGAGCTGGGGGGAAACATCTGACCTCACTCTTCATCCTGCATTTTTGCTAAATCTGGCAACCCTAGATGGGGAAGAGTAGAGGGTCAATCTGGAGGGGCTAAGAGAGAATACGCCTCTTACCTGAAGGAGCAGTGTTCTACTGTGCTCATTAGTAGCCATGTCTGTGGACCTCGGGGCAAAGCCAGTCACCAAGAACCACAGACAATGTGTATATCCAATCACAGTAATGAATTCATTAAGTCAGCTCTGAAAGTTTACCACGTCTTGGCTTATAACTCCAATTATATACAAAAGAGACTACATATAAAAGAAGTCAATAAAAATGAAAAAGCAAACTATTCATTAAAAGAGTCAATAAAAATGAAATAGCAAAAACGTCCCCTTGTTGCCCCCTCTCATTAATGTTTGGTTTCTTTATTATTCCAGCCCACGGGCCTGCAAATAAGATATGCCATCGGTAGCTGAATGGAATGTTTCTGTCCAGGTTAGGATAAAAATGCTATCATGACTAGAGGCTCAACAGACCAGAGAATGCAAAAGGGATTACTTGAGCAGAATGGGAACCATCCTTACGTTTATAATAAATATTAACCCATGACAGAAACAACATATGGATGGGGCCAGTAAAAAGACAGAGTTCCTCACAAATCAATATGGTTGAATAGTATTCTGGTAATTCTTAAGCAGCAATCTTCTTTATGAATAAAATTTTAAGTTATATGCAGATAGAAAAAAAATTAGAAATGGATTGTCTGCAGTTTTTCTTATCTTAAAGTAATAAATATGATTAGATGGGGGGGAAAAGAGCCCCAAGGAAGCATTGAGATTTTATAGGTTTGGAAACTACTTTTCCTTTTAAAAAGTCTTTTTTTAACTTAAAGACAAGTTTGATTTATTCCATTTCCATAGTTCATCTATTTGCTACCAAAATAGACATTTTTTTATAAGTTTAACATGTTCTGCTTTTCCCCCCTTTTTTAAAGTAAGCTACACACCCCACATGGAGTCCAAGGCAGGGCTTAAACTCATGACTCTGGGATCAAGAGTGGGATGCTTAACCGACTGAGCCACACAGGCACCCCACCCACATGTTATACTTTTTATTATAAAATTTGTTTTTTAGAAAAGTACTGAAGAGGAAAAGTTATTGTAAGTTTCTTCCATTTGGCTCAACAGCTATAAGAGTTTGAACTAATTTTTAGTGATGGGTAACTACATATCTGGATGCCTGGGGAAGTCCAAGATTCTGGTTTCCCAATAATGACCCACATAGCATAGTGACCTACCTGGGATAGATCACTTTTTAACACACTCTGTCTATGTGACAAAATTATTTTCAATAATAATCACAAAATGAAAAGAAGAATAGCAAAAAAACTGAAAAATTTTTATTATAGTATTTATTTCCAAAAGTAATCAAGTCAGTAAAAAACAAAGTAAATATTATGGTACAAAAAAGGATTGGATTAATTCTGTTTAATTTCATTATAGTAGGTCATTAAAATTTTTTATTTTATTTTTTATATGTATATTTTTTTTATTTTTTTTAATTTTACATCCAAATTAGTTAGCACATAGTGCAACAATGGTTTCAGGTGTAGATTCCTTAATGCCCCTTACCCATTTAGCCCATTCCCCCTCCCACCACCCCTCCAGTAACCCTCAATTTGTTCTCCATATTTAAGAGTCTCTTATGTTTTGTCCCCCTCCCTGTTTTTATATTATTTTTGCTTCCCTTCCCTTATGTTTATCTGTTTTGTCTCTCAAAGTCCTCTTATGAGTGAAGTCATGTGATATTTGTCTTTCTCTGACTAATTTCACTTAGCATAATACCCTCTAGTTCCATCCACGTGGTTGCAAATGGCAAGATGTCATTCTTTTTGATTGCTGAGTAATACTCCATTGTATATATATATACCACACCTTCTTTATCCATTCATCCATCGATGGACATTTGGGCTTTTTCCATACTTTGGCTATTGTTGATAGGACTGCTATAAACATCGGGGTGCATGTGTCCCTTCGAAACAGCACACCTATATCCCTTGGATAAATACCTAGTAGTGCAATTGCTGGGTCATACGGTAGTTCTATTTTAATTTTTTGAGGAACCTCCATACTGTTTTCCAGAGTGGCTGCACCAGCTTGCATTCCCACCAACAATGCAAAAGAGATCCTCTTTCTCTGCATCCTCGCCAACATCTGTTGTTGCCTGAGTTGTTAATGTTAGCCATTCTGACGGGTGTGAGGTGGTATCTCATTGTGGTTTTGATTTGTATTTCCCTGATGATGAATGATGTTTAGCATTTTTTCATGTGTCAGTTGGCCATCTGGATGTCTTCTTTGGACAAGTGTCTATTCATGTCTTTTGTCCATTTCTTCACTGGATTATTTGTTTTTTGGGTGTTGAGTTGGATAAGTTCTTTATAGATTTTGGATACTAACCCTTTATCTAATATGTTGTTTGCAAATATCTTTTCCCATTCGGCTGCCTTTTAGTTTTGCTGGTTGTTTCCTTCGCTGTGCAGAAGCTTTTTATTTTGATGAGGTCCCAGTCATTCATTTTTGCTTTTGTTTCCCTTGCCTCCAGAGACGTGTTGAGTAAGAAGTTGCTGTAACCAAGATCCAAGAGGTTTTTGCCTGCTTTTTCCTCGAGGATTTTGATGGCTTCCTGTCTTACATTTAGGTCTTTCATCATTTTGAGTTTATTTTTGTGTATGGTGTAAGAAAGTGGTCCAGGTTCACTCTTCTGCATTATGCTGTCCAGTTTTCTCAGCACCACTTGCTGACAAGACTGTCTTTATTCCATTGGATATTCTTTCCTGCTTTGTCAAAGATTAGTTGGCCAGACATTTGTGGGTCCATTTCTGGGTTCTCTATTCTGTTCCATTGATCTGAGTGTCTGTACTTGTGCCATAAGAAAAAAATTTTTTAATATTTATTTATTTTGGGGAGACAGACAGAGTGCAATCTGGGGAGGGGCAGAAAGAGGGGGGAGACACAGAATCTGAAGCAGGTTCCAGGCTCTGAATGGTCAGCACAGAGCCCAACTCGGGGCTCCAACCCATGGACCATGACGCTTAATCAAAGTCAGATGCTTAACCGACTGAGCCACCCAGGCACCCCTACAGTAGGTCTTTTTTAAAAGGATGGGGGGGCGCCTGGGTGGCGCAGTCGGTTAAGCATCCGACTTCAGCCAGGTCACGATCTCGCGGTCCGTGAGTTCGAGCCAGGCTCTGGGCTGATGGCTCAGAGCCTGGAGCCTGTTTCGGATTCTGTGTCTCCCTCTCTCTCTGCCCCTCCCCCGTTCATGCTCTGTCTCTCTCTGTCCCAAAAATAAATAAACGTTGAAAAAAAAAATTTTAAAGGATGGGGGACATATAAAGAAATCCTTCCAAAATTTGTGACTATAAGGGGGTCACACAAGGGTTTTTGCAGTGATGGAACAATTGTGTGTCTTGATTATGGTAGTGGTTACACAAATCCTCACCTGTGATAAAACTGTATAGAACTGTATACTCACCCACAAATGAGTGCATGTAAAACTGATGAATGTGGAATGAGGGCTGTGGGTTTTACCAAAGTCAATGTCCTGGTTTTGATATTGCACTATAGTTAGGTTAAGATTCCAGCATTGGGATAACCAGGTGAAGGGTATCAGGATCTCTTTGTACTATTTTTCACAACTTTCTGTGAAACTATAAGTATTTCAAAAATTTTTAAATTCTTTGAAAGCTTACATACTGTGTGATTCCATGTTTTTGATATTATCAAAAAGACAAAAGTATGGCAGCAGAGAACAGACAGTAGCTGCCAGCAGTAGGGAAAGGATATGACTACAAAGGAGGGTGACTGCAGGGAGATTTGGGGGGGGTGATAGAACAGTCCTGAATCCTGATTGTAGTTGTGATTACAGCAATCTACACATGTGTTAAAATTCATAGAACTATATGCCAACAAAATGTCAATTCTACTATATGTCAATTTTTTTTAATTTGGTCATTATCTTACATATTTTTTTGAAAACCGTTGAGAGCTTTGGAATCAGTCACTTTCACTTCAATATTGGAACACTGATTTCACTTATATGAGGAATCCAGAAAACAAAACTAGCAAACAAACAATACAGAAACAGATTCATAGATACAGGAAGCACACTGTTGCTTATCAGAGGTGGGAGAGGTTGAGGGAGAAGGGGATTAAGAGGTACAAACTTCCTGGGGCATCTGGGAGGTTCAGTCCTTTAAGCATCATATTCCTGATTTCAGCTCACATCATGATCTCATGGTTCATGGGATCAAGCCCCAAGTCAGGCTCTAAGCTGACAGTGCAGAGCGTGCTTAGGATTCTCTCCTTCTCTCTCTCTCTCTCTCTCTCTCTTTCCCTCCTCTCCCCCCACCAAAAGTAAAGAAACATTAAAACAAAAAAAGAGGTACAAACTTCCAGTTATAAAATAAGTCACCAGTATATAATGTACAGCATAGGGAGTATAGTCAATAATATTGTAATAACTTTGTATTGTGACAGATGGTATCTTATCAGGGGGATCATTTCATAAAGCATAAAAATATCAAATCACTATGATGTACACCTGACACTAATAAGATACTGTAGGTCAATTATACTTGAATAAATAAGTAAATATTGGGATTTTGGACAAGTTGGTCTCAGTTATATTATCTGTAAAATATTAATATTAATATCTACCTAATGATAATGCATATAAAGTTCTTAGTATATTGCTTAACACTGGGAAAGCACTGAGTGAATAGCATTACTTATTTTTTTTTAATTTTTTTTTAACGTTTATTTATTTTTGAGACAGGGAGAGACAGAACATGAATGGGGGAGGGTCAGAGAGAGAGGGAGATACAGAATCCGAAACAGGCTCCAGGCTCTGAGCTGTCAGCACAGCGCCCAACGCGGGGCTCGAACTCACGGACCGCGAGATCATGACCTGAGCCGAAGTTGGACGCTTAACCGACTGAGCCACCCAGGCGCCCCTTATTTATTTTTTTTATTTTGGGAATTCATTCTGTAAGGAAATTTAGAATAAGCGAAAGAAATTACTGGATGTTTCCAATGAAAAATTGTATTTCCTAGAGCCCACCCTTTGCTTTATCTGATTCAAGCTTTTCACTGAGCTATTTTATAACTCAATTTGTATATAGGTGATAGCAATGCAAAATAATTACCTAGTGTCATGCAGATAAAGTCCATGGTGGAACTGTGGTGTGGTGGTTTAATTTGACTTCCCCCCACACCCTTAAAATCCCCACCTAAGTGAAAAATGCCAGTTTTGTGTCCCTTTGTGAATTCATTTCAACATTTCTTTACTCCATATAAAATAGTGATTCTTAAAAAAAAAAAAAAATGGTGTTCTTTTGACTTTTCCTTTGAACCCAGTTATAATGCATTTCCAGTTTCTTCACTAAATAATGAATTAGGTAAATTTTTAACATGGGTTCATTTTATATCTGCTCTTTTTGAGAGACGTGATTTTACTGTTTTTAGAAATCTATCCTTTAGCAATTAAAAAAAAAAATGTTTATTTATGAGAGATAGAGACACCATGAGTGGGGGAGGGGCAGAGAGAGAGGGAGACACAGAATCCAAAGGAGGATCCAGGCTCTGAGCTGTCAGCACAGAGCCCAACGCAGGGCTCGAACTCACAAACCATGAGGTCTTGACCTGAGCCGAAGTCGGACACTTACCGACTGAGCCACCCAAGTGCCCCTTCTTTAACAATTTTAAGGCCAAGAAAATACTGAAAGGCAATGTGAAAGTGTAATAAAATCACTCTGTGCAGCATTTTATATGCTAAGTCATTTTGGCTATTCTTAATTATCTGGAATTTTAGTATCCTATAAATAAATAGTCTAGATAACCAAATTAAGTTTTTTGTTACCTTTACTAATAATGCTTTCAACAGAGAAGGTCCTTAATAAATATTTGCTAAGTGAATCAATTAAATTGGTATTTCATCTGAGATCACTCAGATGGAAAGAGCCCTTAACTTTTGTATTCACAGGCTGAGGCAAAAATCCACAAACTCTTCATTATTTATTTATGGTCATTCTGAATTTTATCTGATAATATCGTTAATTTAAACTATGGCGGGGTGGGGGGGTGCGGCCTGTGTAGCTCAGTCGGTTAGGCGTTGACCCTTGATTTCAGCTCAGGTCATGATTTCACAGTTCCGAAGATCAAGCCCAAAGTCAGTCCCTGCTTGGGATTCTCTCCTTGCTCCTCCCCACTCACACTTGCTCATGCTCTCTGTCTGGCAAAATAAACATTAAAACAAGTAAACTGTGGAGATATTAGAAGATTACTATACACTTTTGCCCCTCACAAAAACTTTTCCCCACCACTACCCCACAGGCAATCATCGTTTGCACTGTTTTTGTTTTTTTGTTTTTTTTTTCAGTTAGAGTTTAAAAAGGAAAACTTTCGGGGCGCCTGGGTGGCGCAGTCGGTTAAGCGTCCGACTTCAGCCAGGTCACGATCTCGCGGTCTGTGAGTTCGAGCCCCGCGTGGGGCTCTGGGCTGATGGCTCAGAGCCTGGACCCTGTTTCTGATTCTGTGTCTCCCTCTCTCTCTGCCCCTCCCCCGTTCATGCTCTGTCTCTCTTTGTCCCAAAAATAAATAAACGTGGAAAAAAATTTTTTTTAAAAAGGAAAACTTTCCTTTTTATCGTCACCATCAGAAAACCACTGAAGTCCCTGGTAGAGGTGAGGAGAATCTGTAGGCACTAACCTAACAGCAGGAATAATCTGAATGTCTAAGGTGAAACTGAATGCTTAGAAGGAATTCAAATAAAATTTTGAAAAAAAAAAAGGAGGAATGAAAAAATAGTTCTAATTGGATAAAAGAGATTTTTCAAAAAAAAAAAAAACCAGATGGGGGGGGCGGTTTCTAAGAAAGGATTTACCTGACAATCCGCCATGGGGGTGGCTGCAGAGCCCCAGTTGATTTTTGTGTACTCCTTGGTGAAGACAGAATGATTATGCCTTGGCACAGTTTTAAAACAGGAAGAATGAAGGTTTTAAATCACTGTTTTATTGAAGGAAAACCGTAGTCTGCACCAGAGGATTCAAAAAACCCAGGAAGTGAAGTGTAGCCAACTGCTGCCTGGGGGTTTGGTGGGGGGCGGGGAGTGGGCCAGGTCTGTACCTGGATCCAGACCAAGTCTGTTTCAAGTTTATTTGATTGAGAATTTCACTTTGAAAAGAGTACTTCACGGGACCTTTGGGAGCTGTCAAAGGCTGCCCGGGGGCAGAAGATTAACTACTCTGTGGACCAGCAGGGAGAAGCCTAGTAAATCAGAGGCCCCTTGTTTGTGGGTCTGTGGGCTTACAGGTGGCAATGTAACAGGCTGTGCCTCTCTGCGGGTGCCTGCGGGACTTCCCAGTTTATGGGTCAGAACTAACCTTGTGGATGGAAATCAGCATTTGAATCCATTCTCCAAACTGCAGATTGAAAAGTGGGCTTGAATGAGGCTGCAAAAGAAAAGTTTCCTTGAATTATCTATCTTCTGGAAGGATCCCCAGGAAGTGGGTAGCAGTGGTGACTCCCGGGGAGGGGAATAGCCCTTTTGTGTCTTATTGAGGGGGGCGGTCAAGTGTGGCAGTTAAAAAGCATGACACTAGAAGCTTCGGTCTGCCCCTTGGTTGTTGTGTGAGTTTTCAGCCTGAAGTGGTCTCAGCTGTAAAATGGGGATTATCATGAAGATTAAACAAGTTAATTGTATGGAAAGTGGAACAATGAACATAGTGCTATACAACTATTGGCTTTATCATTACATGTATTTGCATATATTACTGAAAAAAATTAATTTTATGTTTTTATAAAGCATTAGAAATATTTTTATAAAGCAAATAATTGTCTCACAATCTCTGATTTCTGGGATTTCCTTTTTATGAATAACATTTTCTTACAGTTACACACAACTATAATGCTCCTTCCTCCCTCTGTCTCCCTTCTCCCTTCTTTTCATTTCTTTCTCATGATTCTGCTCTGCCAGTGCAAGGCTCCCTTTAGTTCTGTAGTGGCGTGGAAGGGTGAGAGGTCATTTTTATCAGTCAGCCCCCATAGCTTGGTTCTCCAGATATCACCTGACTACTCCCCAGAGAGCTTTCAATAGTAAAGGAAATGAAATAATATTTACTATCCCACTCAGGCAACTCCTGCATTATAGGTACCCCCAAAAGGCAGGAGGGTGCTGTTGTCCTCCATTTTATTATGCAGTTGGTAAAGGCAAGGGAATGGCTTCTCAAATTTATGCCCAAGAGCATGGATGTTAAACTAGAACTACTACCCTCCTTTCTTCATTAAAAAAAAATTTCAAATATACAAAAAGGTAGAGAGAATTGCATAATGAACCCCCATATATCTAGCACCTAGATTTAATTGATGTTAACTTTGCTATATTTGCTCCTTTCTTCCCTTGTTTTAAAGAAAATTATACAGCATGACTCTTTTCCCTTCTTTCCTGCTTTTTAAAAAACAGCTTTATTGGGGCACCTGGGTCACTCAGTTAAATGTCTGCCTCTTGATCTTGGCTCAGATCATGATCTCATCATGGTTCATGGGATCAAGACCTGTATCAGTCTCTGAGCTGACAGCGCAGAGCCTGCTTGGGATTCTGTTTCTCCCTCTCCCCCCCCCCCATCTCTCTCAAAATAAATAAACTCAAAATAAAAATAAAAAACAGCTTTATTGAGGTATACTTCACATAGCATATAATCACTCATTTAAAGAGCACAATTTAATGTTTTTTAGTATATTTACAGATGGATATGTCCAACCATTACTAGAATCAATTTTAAAATATTTTTATTGCCCCAAAAAGAAACTTTAAATCCTCTAGCTGTCAACCCCACTTCCCTCCACATCCAGCCCCAGTCAACTACTAATCTACTTTCTGTCTCTATTATACATTTACATATTACACAGAGACATTTCATATAAGTGGAATCATAATTTATGGTCTTTGTGACTGGCTGCTTTCATTTAGCATAATATTTTCAAGGTTTACTCATGTTGTGGAATGAATCAATACTTTATGGCTGAATAATATTCCATTGTTTAGATATACTATATTTTATTTATTTATTCATCAGTGGATTTTTTTTTTCTATTTTGGAACTACTGTGAATAAGGCTGCTATGAACATTGGTCTACAAGTAAAATGATATTTTACCCCTCATTTTTTAATATTCATCTCAAAGAGATAAGGACATTTCCCCCCATAACCACAATAGCATCCAAATTACCAATCATCAAATAACTCAATTAAAATACAAATTTCTCCAACTTCCTCAAAATGGCTTAGGTTTATTTGCTTAAATCAGTATCCAGTCACTACAAAACTTCAATATATTAACATTTCATTGTTATATTTCTTGAATATCTTTTTTTTTAAGTTTATTTATTTATTTTGAGAGAGAGGGTATGCATGGGACAGGGGCAGAGAGAGAGGGAGAGAAAGAGAATCCCAAGCAATCTCTGCACCATCAGAGCAGAGCCTGATGCAGGGCTCAAACTCACGAACTATGAGATCATGACCACAGCTGAAATCAAGAGTCCGATGCTCAACTGACTGAACCACCCAGGGGTCCTTTGATTATCTTTTAGAAGAGTTCCATATCTCCCGCTTTTTTTTCCTGACTGCTGGCTTGATAAACAGCCACATCTTCCTTTAAATCACCTTTTGGCAACCTATAAGAAAACAGCAGATGGAGCTTACAACAGCCTCAATTCTAGTTATCTTCATCCATTGTTTTTGTTTATTTATTTATGTTTTAATTTATTTTGAGGAAGACATAGAGAGTGTGAACAGGGGTGGGGCAGAGAGAGGGCAAAAATCTCAAGCAGGCTCTGCTGTCAGCGTGGAATTCGACTCAGGGCTTGAAGCCATGAACTGTGAGATCATGACCTAGGCCAAAGTCAAGAGTCAGAAGCTTAACCAACTGAGTCACCCAGGCACCCCCTCATTCATTGTTTTTGAAATGCATTTGAATCTCTGTCCACAAAGTAAGTGTAACTTTCTTTTTCTATATAGAACTTCCTTTGCACCCTGCCCTATTCTACTAAATGGTGGAAACTTAATCATGATGGGATGGGCTTTCATCTTTTTCCAGGGTGGTGTCCAAGTTCCTGGGAATTTACAGAGTGTGGACCCCATGTGAAGGGGTCTCTGAACTGCCATCTCTCCGTGGCATCCACTGAGACATCCATATGGCCCTCTGTCCACTCAGCTCATGCAGATCAGTGTTAGATCAGGTCCCCCTCAGCCTGGAACAAGATGTTCTTAGGTCATCTGGCTCTTTGGGCCTTGTCAATGATATTCTTGAGCACATAAAAAATATTCTATGGCTCCAGGAGCACCTGGGTGGCTCAGTTGGTTAAGCATCCAACTCTTGATATTGACTCAGGTCATGATCTCGCAGTCATGAGATTGAGCTCCGTACTGATCGTGGAGCCTGCTTGGGATTTTCTCTCTCCCTCTCTCTCTCTGCACCACCCCCCCCCAAATAAATAAATAAAATTTAAAAATATGTATTCTATGGCTCCAATTTTCAGTTGGGATATTGGACATTCCATAGAGTTATTTTACGTTTGATTATCCAGACCTGTGCTGTGTAATGTGGCCTCCAACTACAGGTGGCTACTGAACACATGACTGAAATATAGCTAATCTAAATTAGGATGTGCTATGACTGTAAAATACATACTAGATTTCAAAGACTTTGTACAAAGAATACAAAATATCTCATTAATGATTTCTATATTGATTACATGCCAAAATAATATTTTAATATATTAGGTTAAATAGAATATTTTAATAAAACTAATTTCACCAGTTTCTCTTTACTTCCTTTAATGTGGCTACTTACTAAAATATTGAAAACTATAAGTGGCTCAAATTATATTTCTGTTGGACAGTGTGCTGGTCTAGACTTTCCACATGGCCATTCCTTCCATATTCTTCTAATGCCACACTGAAGCAGGTGTTTTATTAACTGGTGTTTTATTAACTCTGCAAGCTCTATTCTGGAATTGGGATTTGGCAAGGGGGGATTCAGCAGACCCCTTGCTCTGGAGGGAACAAACACCAGTATCTCACTTGCTTCCTTTTCCTCAACTTTCCTTTCTCTTCCCAATTAAACCATGTTCTGTCAGGGAGTCAGTAAATCAGCTCTTCAGCTGGCCTTCCAAATCTGTTGTTTATACCCTACCTGAGCTTTTGAAAGGCAAAAGCCAAGTCATTTGACTTCAGTTCTATTGTGTTATTCTTACCCCAAGGCAGTCTGTGCATAGAACACCCTAGCTGCTCCCAGAATGGGGGAGCTATTACGAAGAAGCAGGAAATACTGAGAATGAAAACTGCATCAGTTACTATACCAAACATCACCCATTATCTGTCATTCCAGAAATGTGCAATGATTCTGTGTCAAATGCTGTGCTAAGATCTGGGATTATCAGGATGAATGAGATGAGACCCAGGTCCTACTATCAGAGACAGCAGGCCTAATGGATGATTTAAGAATGTAAATCCAGGGGAGCTTGGGTGGCTCTGTTCTTTGAATGACTGACTCTTGATTTTGACTCAGGTCATGATCCTAGGTTGTGGGATCAAGTCCTGGGTCAGACTCCATGTTGAGCACGGGGCCTGCTTGGGATTCCTTATCTCTCTCTCACTCTCCCCCCAACCCCCCACCCTGCCCCTCCTCTGCTCACTCATGTGTATACACACGCTCTCTCAAATAAAAAAATATAATATATATATATATATATATATATAAATTAATTAAGTAAAATTATTTTTTAAAAAAGAATGTGAATTCATGGGTGCAGTGGAATGTTAAGAGGCGCTGCAGCTGAAATATGTTTAGGATATGGTTGGGCACAAGGAAAGGGCTAGACTAGCCACTTCTGCTGTAGGGTGGGCACAGAGCAACCAGGAAATACAAGTCAAAGCACTATGGAAACTAAACTCTTTCTTATGGACTGTTTTAGTGTCTCAGGAAAGTCTCTTTCTGGGCCTTAGTTTCCTTTACTGAGAATAATGTGGATGATTTTGAGCTGTCCTCTGTACTGCAAAGCACTGTTGTAAAGGGGAAATGTTCAACAAATATACCAAACTATTAACATGGTTTGGCTTTGGTGGTGGGATTATGGGTGACTATTATTCTATTCTTAATATTCTGAATTACCCAATTTTATATAATGAACAAGTATTACTTTTGTAATCAGTAAAAAAAAAAAAGGAACAATTTTATTTTAAATTTTGCCTTTGCTGCCAAACTTCTTGAACTAGTGGTCTATACTGGCTCCCTCTACTTCCTCCCCAACCACTGAATCCAACCATTGTAATCTGGCTTCCACCCCCTCATACAAAGGTCTCCAGTGACCTCCTGCTTGCTAAGACCAATGACCTCTTTTCAACCCTTGTCCAACTTGACTTCTCCACAGCATTAACATAGCCCCTTAAACTTTCTGAAAAGCATTCTTTAAGTCATAGTGGTAATGTACCTATACCACAAAAAATAAAAACAAAAACAAAACCCAGCATTTGCAATGCCACCACAATAATCCAACAATGGCCATTTTGGTATATTTTCTGGTAGTCTTTTCACTAAGCATATTTTTTATATCACTATGGCATAAATGTAAAACCAATTTTGAATTTACCGCCTCCTTGAAACTCTCCTTATTTCCCCAAAACAATTCTTTCCTGGGTTTTGAATAATTCACCCATCTCTCAAGCTTGTACATGAATGCACTAACGTGTATAAAATCTCCTAAAATGTTCATTAAAATTCAGATCCCTGGACTCCATTCTATCTGTTCACTTATATCCTATTTAATTAGGATTGATTTGGCCTCAAGAGACTATGTTTTCTGCTTTCTGTAGCATATGGCCCAAAGACCTTACTGAAAAACACTGTAGCAGACACATACACCTTCACAGCAATCAGCTAACCAAGTAACCATAACCCAAAAACAACTTTGGAAACCCAAACCAGTGTTTCCTAATCATCAGATTCTCTAGGGCTAGAATTTGAGTATCTGTTGATTTTTTAAGCCCTCCTTGTGATTCTGATGAACCACTGCCTTAATTACAACCACGCTATTCTGTTTGCATTTCTCTGAACACTTCCAAGGCTCAGAACCTTTGTTCATGCTATTCCCTTGGCCTGAATTCAGTTCCTTCTCACATTCATCCTTGAGCCGAGCTCAAAGGTGGTCTCCTCTATAAAACTGCCAGAGGCTTCTCTTCCATCTCCTCTATCTTCCTTTTCCACTCACAAATTAAAGTTAGTTATATAATGTCTATGACTTTAGGCTGGGCAATGAGCTACCTGGATATATTTGTTACCCATTTCTGTAACAAATTACTCCAAGACTTAATGGCTTGAGAGAAAAATAAAATTTTATGATCTCACAGATCTCACAGCACCTGCCGTTCAGGAATTGAGAAGCAGCTTAGCTGGGTAGTTCAGGCTCAAGTCTTTCACAAAGTTGTGGTCAAGGTATATACCACAGATGTAGTCATCTGAAGGCTTCCCTAGGGCTGGAAAATCTACTTCCCAGATGGCACACTCAAGTGACTACCAAGTTGGAACTAGATGTTGGAAGAAGGCCTCAGCTCCTCTCCACAGGGATCTCCTCATGGGGCAGCATGCACATCCTCACAACATGATAGCTGGCTTCCTTCAGAGTAGGTCATCCAAGAGAAAGCAAGATAAGGTCTTGCAATATCTTTTATGACTTAGCCTTGAAGGTCATACAGCATCACTTCTGCAGGATTCTATTGGTCACACAGGCTAGCCATGATATAGTATAGAAGCTTATGCAAGGATGTAAATACCAGGAGGTAAAAATCATGTGGGGTCATCTTTGAGGCAGGCTACCACAGTGATTACCTATTCTTTGTTTCTATCTATCACCCTTTTCTTTCTGTGGGAAATGCATTTCATGTTGTACAACTGGGGTTGAACATTCGTCATCTGAGGGGAAAGCAGGTAACCTAACCATGACCAATTTGAATATTCTAGTCCCCTGGCCAGAGAGTGGTTAATCAACAGGGCATGTGATCAACTTCAGCCAATCAGAATCTTCCTTGATTTTTGATAGATGGATTCTGAGAGAGAGAAAGTCTCTATTCCTCTGCTATTTTGAGCTCTGAGAATGATTTCAGCTGGAGCTTCTTACAGCCATTGGTTCAGGTCATGTTGGAAAATTTATCTTCAGTAAGGGAAAATGAGGCCAGAACACAAAGAGAGACAAAGATGAGCAGAGATGAAAAGATGAAAGGGAGTCCTGATGAAATAATTTGAGCTCCGTTGATCCATCCATGCCTGAAATTTATGCTCAGACTTCACAGTTAATGTCAATAAATTTCATTTTTTGTTTAAGTTACTTTAAGTTGCTTACAAGCAACTTACTACAAGCAAAACAACTCCCAACAAATCAGCAGCATCCATATCTTTTTTCTCTTGAATTTCTAGTTTTGGGTTCAATTCTTGGTCTCAGTTCAAATTTGATGAATAAATAAATTAGTTATCATATTTTTACATAAAATCAATCTGATTATGTGAATATTGGTGATTCTTTAAAAAAGAATTTGCAACTTGCCAAGGGGTAGGTATAAGAACCCTAAAAATCCTAGACCCTTGAAGTGTTTGTGGATCTGGCGGCCCCCAGAGCCATTATGTTAGTCTGCTGAGCTCACAGTTAGTTTCCTATAGTCCTGTGATGTGGTTGAGTGAGTGGTTTGCCAGGATCCTGAGTAAACACAGAGCTAGGCTGAAAACAGAGGATAATAGGAGATATACACCATATTCCCTCCATGACAGGGAAATGGAAAAAGGCCCCAAGTAGACCTACAAACACTCACTTCTATAAGATGTGGGTAAAATTATGTTTCAGGAATTAAAGAAAGTAAATGGTAAAGGGCATCCATAGATTGCTGGCAATGGGCTGGTGGTTTCTATGCCCTCAAAAAACCGTGACCAAAGAGGAACTTTGCAAAAGCAAGATGCAAGATCAGTTTTATAGCTGCAGATAGAGAGTTTACCAAATAACTGTGTGAGTGATTGGATTATCCAGCTCTTGCCCCACCTTAGGGATTGAAAGGAATAGAGAAAAATATGGCTTCATGAAGGAAGGTTTTGCTGTGACTGAGATCAGTAACCTCACATGTGTGAACAGTTGTTCTAGTATGGGATGATAGAGAGAGATATAAAAGGAAGGAAGTCAAATGTGGAAGAGAGAGAAACAGCTTGTCTGCTGCCTGCCTTTTTCTTCAAAGTCTCCTAATACTCGGCAGCTTTGTTGCGTCTAGGAGAACTGTTATACACATCATCAACCAAGTGACAGGTCTTTATTTTTAATTCATCGCAGAAGCCCTGCTGCCCAAATGATGCCTGACAGACAAATCTCTTGTTGGTAAGGGCCTTTTCTCAAGCCAAGGAAAACCTCAGAATTCCTCAGTTTTCCCCCTGGGCTCTTACAGCAAGTCCAGTTTTCTTTAACCCTGTAGACTCCTGTGGCTCCTGCTTACATGGAGACGGTTATTTTTCAGAAAGGAAATTCTGGTTTCTAGAACAGTGAGAGCCTGGATTTTGGAGTTAGACTCTCTGGGTTCAAATCACTGCTTGTCCACTTACTTGCTCTGTATGATCGAGGACAGGTCACACTTTGTGCCCCTGTTTTCTGGTTGGTACAATGGAGTTAAGAATATGATTATAGTATTTCTTCATCGAGTTGGGGCAAGTATTAAATGAATATATGTATATGTTTATGTATAGGGAGAGTTTAGAACACATATAAGTTATATAGTAAGTCCTATATCATTTGTTTACATTATTATTGTTATGCAGACAAAATACATTTTTCTCTATGAATCTTCATTAAATCTTTGCAATTGTAAGTACATTTTCTTTTTTCTATTTGGCTTTCTCTCTTTTTTTCATTAAATACATCTCATGGTAACTATTTGTGGACCAAATGTTCACTGGCTAAGCCTGTTTTGGTAGTACACAATTGTCAGTGTCTAGGTGGGGCCTCTTCCAATTTGTGCCCGTAGAGCCTGGGCCTTCTCACCCTCCACAGGGCCACTGGGTAGTGAAATTGATGAAAGTCAGTGTTTCACCAAGTTCCATGTGCAAATACTGATTAGCAAACAAGCAAAAGAGTCCTTATATGTGCCCTGAGCTCAAGGCTCCTGATTAGAACCTTGCATGAAAATATGCACTTGAACCAGATATCATGTTGTCCTAAATCAGGATCCAGCCACACTTCTTACTGACTCAGGTGACAGAATCCTGCATTAAGTGGCAGGCACAGAACTAAACAAACACCCAAACCTAGAGCACCATTCTGGACTCATGCAAAACTTATGCCCCATTTCTTTAAAGGTGAGATTCTTGAGGCTCCTGGGTGGCTCAGTTGGTTGAGCTACCGACTTCAGCTCAGGTCATGATCTTACAGTTTGTGAGTTCGAGCCCCGTGTCAGGCTATGTGCTGACAGCTCAGAGCCTCGAGCCTGCTTCTGATTCTGTGTCTCCCTCTCTCTCTGCCCCTCCCCCACTCATGCTCTGTCTCTCTCTGTCTCAGAAATAAATAAACACTAAAAAAAAATTTTTTTTAAATACAGGTGAGATTCTTGTTCAGTACATGTACCTCAAAAAATCATGTGTTTCACTAATAAAAATTATTTCTAGCATCTCTTATGTTAAAGAATAAATCCTCTAGTGTAGATTCAGAAATGAATAGTTCAAGGAGCTGTAGTAGCCACAGATTCCAAGTCCAAGTTCTGATTAGAGCCCTTTGGTACTCACAAAACCACCCCCTGGAGTTTGTATTCCCCATTAGAGCACTTTAAAATGTTCATTAACAACTCCTAGGGTGAATATTCAAACTAATTTTTAAAGTACTCACATATATCTTGCTGCCTAAACTGAAGTATTTAAATTATGATAATAATCACTAAATGCCTGTGAAACCTTCAGACCAAAACTTGATTTTTTTTTTTAGGTGACAGTCTACCTATTAATTCTGAATTTTTGAAGACAATTCATAGATTCCTCATTAAAGATGAATAATTAAAATAACACTAGCTGATGAAATACTCTCTTTGCAAGAAATATTCACAGCTTTTGATTTTATAATCACTGAAAAATGTGTTTTCAGACACGTGGGTGGGTTGGAAGCAATTCTACATGTGATTCAGGCACTTCAGAGGTGACACTAACTAGAGTTCTTTTTTTTTTTTTTTTTTTTTAATAAATTCTTTTCCTTAGGCCTGTTTAGGTAGGGTTTCTTTTTTTTTTTTTTTAATTTTTTTTTCAACGTTTATTTATTTTTGGGACAGAGAGAGACAGAGCATGAATGGGGGAGGGGCAGAGAGAGGGAGACACAGAATCGGAAACAGGCTCCAGGCTCTGAGCCATCAGCCCAGAGTCCGACGCGGGGCTCGAACTCCCGGACCGCGAGATCGTGACCTGAACTAGAGTTCTTTAATACCAGGATTATCAGTGAGAAGTGACCCTCAAAGAAATAGATATTTGATGAAGCAAGTGGAATTCTGGAACTTGAATATCAATGTATTGACACAGAAGATCTTTTAAACTTTTACTGTCTACAGAACAACTTTGGTTTATGGTAAAAAGCCATGCAGCCAAAACGGTGGAACAGAGCTCAATGCCATGTTTATTTAGGACACACTTCACTCCCTTGCTTTTGAAATTGAACTAAAAGTAGGTCACAGTAGGCAAAATATTAAAAGAAAATATAGATATTTATTTTTAGTGTCCTTGATGGTACATAAGTTTGGCTCTAGTTAATTGCACAGAGGGCAGCAGGGGGGCACAGCTTTTCTGCAGGATAAGGGAGAGAAAGCAGAAGGGAGGAAAGATTAAGAAGGGCAATTGCCAAAGACAAGATTTGTCTAGTTTGAAACAGATGGCATAGGGGCCCTGGCTGGCTCAGTCAGTAAAGGATGCAACTCTTGATATCAGGGTTGTGAGTTCAAGCCCCATGTTGGGTATAGAGCTTACTTTAAAAAAAAAAAAAAAAAGAAAATCTTTTTTTTTTTTTTTTTAATTTTTTTTTTATTTATTTTTGGGACAGAGAGAGACAGAGCATGAACGGGGGAGGGGCAGAGAGAGAGGGAGACACAGAATCGGAAACAGGCTCCAGGCTCCGAGCCATCAGCCCAGAGCCTGATGCGGGGCTCGAACTCACGGACCGCGAGATCAAAGAAAATCTTAAAAAAAAAAAAATCTGAAGTGAATGGTGTATCACTAAAAATCTGAACCAAAGTTTTTTGGTTTTGCTTTTTGTTGTTGCATTGTTAGGAGTTAATGAAGGAACCTAATTATTGAGCCATAACAATTCATTGTGGTGGAAGCATGAAGCTGTTTACCTGTTTCCAGCTTCCTCTGGTGGAATCCCCGAGCAGTGGGTTCCCTTCATATCTGAATGACGTCCCCATCCAATTGTAAAACTTCCCAGTCCCATTGCTAATGCTCAGTCCTACTCATTTCTCAACTTTAGTCTCAAGAACAAAACAACACAAAGCTTCAATGTCAATCTAGTGGGAATGGGGGTGGGACGTGTGTCTGCCTTCATACACCCATCTTCTTTCCCAGAGAGGACAACCCTAGTTTTAGGGGATGGAATGAGAGGTGGGATCTCTTTACTTGACTCCTTTGGGAGTCAGCCCATCAAGGTTGCTGCTGCCTCTCTAAATGTCCACAGATTTTCTTCCCCACTACAGCTGCCCATCTTTCCCCTCCAGGGGATCACATGTGCTGCCACATAGTCTCTTGACATGGGGTCTGGCTCAGGCTCAGCTTATTTTTCTTTCTTTCAGCTCAGGCCTCTCCCTACCCAAGTGGTCTGCTTGTACAATATTCTCTCGGACGTGATACTGGCAAGGTGGCTCAAGCACAGTTACTTTGTCTACTCCACTTACAGGAAATTCTATCCTTGCAGGACAAATGGTGGAAATGCAGTCTGGAGCCTCGTGAAGAGTGAATTAGAGCACTTTGTAGGAGACAAGGGGAACAATAGAAAATCATCTGTCATTAACTCAAAGGAATGCATCATTCCTAGAAGTAATGCAGTTCTAGGCTGAGGCAGGGAGTGGATAGATCAAGCGCCCAACCCATCTCCTAATTGTAAGCAGTAATGTAATGCCCAGTGTACAGGCAGAGAAAACATCGGATGCTTTTAATTGGTGAGAAGAGATACTGCTTTTGATTTTAGCTAATAGGCACAGAAGAGATAATGGTTCTACTTAAACCACACCTTTCCCTTTCACACTTGAGGCGGAAGCTACCACCTCCAGAGCTCCCCACATCTCTCCAGTGCTCTGAATCTTGCCCTGATATTGCTCTGAATTGTTAAAATGCTCCTGAAGAAAAATCTTTCTCGTCAGAAATGATTAGTTTTGATGTGTTCTTCCTGAGACCTGATTCAAACACCTTGTTTGTGTACTAACTCACTAACTGAATTGCTCAGCTCCATCCTCCCAGCTCCCATATTTTCTGTACCTCTCTGGGAGTCAAGGGACAACTCTGGGACTCAAGTCGATAGACTATTTTTGTTAACTTATTACTATGGGAAAATTGCAAATTGTAGTAATCAAATTTCTACAATGGTTTCATAAATTGAGATGCTAATGAGATTTATCTGTTTTATTTGACTGAAACATTTCTTGCATGAGTCAGATTACGCTAAGCTATGCTGTGGTAGCAGACAGCTCCAAAATCACAGTGGTTTGCTACAACTCAGATTTATTTCTTCCTCACGTGAATTTCCACTGTAAGTCAGCTTCACATACTCTTCACACCAGGCCCTGGGCTGAAGAAATAGTCCCTATTTGGGAAACACCCACTGCCTGGCAGATGGAAATGAGAAATGGTTAAAACACAATGACTTTTACTTATTTATTCAACATTTATTAATTTTTGAGAGACAGCGAGTGAGTAGGGGTGGGGCAGAGAGAGGAGGATAGAAGACCCAAAGCGGACTCTACACTGACAGCAGAGAGCCTGATGCAGAACTCTAACTAATGAACCGTGAGATCATGACCTGAGCCAAAGTCAGACACTCAACCGACTGAGTCACCCAGGTCCCCTGTCTGACTTGTAATCAGGTCATGATCTCACAGTTGGTGAGTTTGAGCCCTGCGTTGGGTTCTATGCTGACAGCTCAGAGCCTGGAGCCCGTTTCTGATTCTTTGTCTCCCTCTCTCTCTCTCTGCCCCTGCCCAGCTTGTGCTTGCTTGCTCTCTCACTCTCTCTCTCTCAAATATAAATAAATAACCTTAAAATTTTTTTTTGCTCAGAAGTAGCAAGTATCACATCTGCTCACATGTCATTGGTCCAAGAAAATCAAATGGCCAAAGCTGATGTCAGTGTGGAAAAGGGAAGCATAATTCTGCCAAAAAAGAGGGCCACATATATTGGGAATAATGCAATCTATCATACCTTCTAAATCCCTTTTAATGTTATATTCTCCTCACTGCCCTCCACCCTGCAATTTACTAGTTGAAGGAATTGAGTCATTTATGCTGTAGAATTTTCTGGATTCTGGATTCTGCTAATCTCATCCTTGTGGGGCATCCTTGCTCCTTCTATTTCTTCTAAACCTGTAGTTAGATACACAGGCATATTCAGATTCAGGTTCAACTTTTTGGCAAGGATACTTCCTAGGTGGTCATGTGTGTCATTATTATCTCTTGCTGTGTAACAATCATCCCAGAACGTGGTGGCTTAAAACTATTATCTCATGGCTTCTGTGGATCAGGAATTCAGACAGGGAGCAGGGGATGGCTTGTCTGCCTAATGATTTCTGGGGTCTAGCTGAAAAACCCAAAGACAGGACTGAAATCACCAAAGGCTTGACTGAGTCCAAAGATTCCTTGTTCAAGCTGGTGCAATCACTTGGTTGGCAAGTTGCTGTTAGTAAATGGGTTCTTTTCTATGTGGGCTTGTCCATAGGGCTGCTTGAGCATCCTGACAACATGGTGGCTGACTTCCCCCAGTGTGACTGATCCAAAAGACCAGTGTTGAAGCAGCAATGTCTTTTATTAACTTGTGAATTCATACACTGACACTTTAATTGGTCAAAAAAATCAGCCTTTATTCAGTGTAGGAAGTCTATACAAAGGCATAAATACCAAGAGAGAAGGTAAATTAGGGGCACCTTGGATGCTGGATACTATATGCATCGAATGGATTTTGATGTTAAGACAAGTAGGAACAATCTCTAGCATACTGTGTAGGACAATGGTTTCCTAGCATTTGAGATGTCATGGTCCAGTAGAATTTCAAGGGAAAAATAAGGCCAAAGTGGAACTACTAGATCTTTATTTTGCCATGTAAAGTCACTCAAAAAGAGTAACCTGTTAATTCTACCACCATTATTTTTTTCATTTTCTTGAAAGCCTTTTTTTGTATAGAAATACATTATCTCAGAGTACAAATTATCATTTTTGATGTGGAGCAAGGAGAACCGCTTCCCAAATGTACATTGAGAATCCACTTGGAAAACATTCTGTACTCAAGTTGAGGATTCACATACTCTGTCATCCAACATTTCCACTCCCAGCTGTACACCCTAATGAAAGGCATACATGCACACACCAGGAATCATGGACAAGAGTGTTCATACCAGTATGTTAATCATAGCCCTGAATTGGAAACAAACCAAATGCCATCAACAATAATATAAACAAATTGATATGCTTCCATTTACATTAAGTCCCCAAACAAGCAATACTAAAGTGTAGTGCTTTAGGGCACATACTTAGATGAAAAAAGTGGAGGAAAAAAAAAAAAAAAAAACAAGCAAGAGTGTGATTGTGATAAAGATCAAGTTATGGTTACCTTTGTGGGAAGGGATTGTTTTCTGATTTTGAAGAGACACGGGTGGAGACTGCTGAGGTGCTGGCAATGTTTAATTTATTGACTTTAGTGGTGGCTACACAGGTATTGCCTTGATAATTCATTAGGCTGCACATTTTGTTTTTCTGTGTGCTATATTTTACTATAAAAAGGGCATTTTAAAAAGGAAAAAAATTAGTCTTTTTAATTAAAAATTGTAGCTTTAGGAGAAACTTCTTTTTAAAAAGACCATCTATTCTTGGAGTGCCTGGCTGGCTCAGTCAGTTAAGCATCCAACTTCGGCTCAGGTCATGATCTCACAGTTCATGGGTTCGAGCCCCTTGTCGGGCTTTGTGCTGACAGCTCAGAGCCTATGCCTGTTTCAGATTCTGTCTCTCTTTCTCTCTCTGTCTCTCTGTCTCTCTTTCTGCTCCTCCTCTGCTCATGCTCTCCCTCTCTCAAAAATAAATAAACATTAAAAAAAATTTTAAAGACCATCTGTTCTTTCCCAGCTCCATCATCCCTCTCCCACCCCTTTCTCCACACGGGATGTCAGCAGGATCTCTGCTAGTTCCAGCGCTGGCAGCTTCACACTAGAGACTCTCATATACCCCTGACTCAGCGGAGCGGGAGTGGATGTGGTTATGCACACACACGCACACACGCAGGAGCTTCCCTCCCTATGCTTCAAGAAGAGGAAGTACCTTTGCTCCTTTGTACCAGGTTGGCAAGAAGAGGGAATAGCCTTTCCTCAAGAACTCTGCAGTTCCCCAAAGGCATGTCCTAAAAGCTCCCCACTTCTTCCTCCAGGGCCTTCTGGGCAAGAATGAGGGCAGACTTGCTGGCTCTTCTGACAGGCATTGTCAGCAAGCCCCTGCAGGCAGCCTTTGTATCGGAAAGTGCTGGACTAAGACCTGTGTAGTGCTTAATGTTGTAGTTCTCAGCAGTGAACCTGAAGAGCCCATTTTGGTACTGGGCACTTTAGAGCATCCTGTTACACTCATACACGGTTGATGGAACATCTATTACATGCCAGGCATTCTGCTAGTTGTTTACATTGTGCAATGCCTTCTAATTTACAATATTTGATTTCATTTTCATAACAATCCCATGAAATAAATGAGTGCTATCCAATCATTTCCACTCTCAAAGAGGCCATTGAGGCTCCTAAGGTTTCAGTATCTTATCTGAAATCACTATAAAGGGCTAGCCATACCTCTGAATGCTTGCTGTACCCAAAGCCCAACTTGGCAGAAAAGAAACCCTGTGTGGTTCCTCAGGCAAAGTCTGTTTGATGTTATCTCCCGACCCACCCCCTACTCCCGGTCCACCGCTGATTTTGCCAGAAGAAGAGTGGCCTGAGAAAAGACCTGCCCAAACAGGAATGATGGTGATTAGATAGATTATTAGATTATGTCAGAAACATTTTGTGAAAAATACAAGGATGCCGTTGTTATGATAGAAAAAGCTAAAAGACCCCAGAGATGAGAAAGTTGTGCACAGATGCCATTAAGCAGTAGAAATCATCAATAAACAGGGAGTATGAGTACAAGTAACGTTGACTGTGAACAGAAAATGAATTATCTATTTGATACCAACAGAAAACGAGTTACTTGAATGGTACTGGCAGGAACATTGAAACAAAGATTTCAGTGGACTAAGTTCCCATAATGATGGGGAGCAACACTCTTGTTGCCAGGTGGACTTCCTCAGGCCTCTGTTGTTCAGTTCCCTCTCGTTTTTGTTGTTGGTTGGTTTGTTTGTTTGTTGAAAGACTGAGCAGACGTGGGCAGGTCACATCTGAACTTTGTACTTCTGGTGCCCGGAAGCCACTGCCACCCCGCTGGGCCCCCGGTGGCTCTGATCCAGGGCCACCTGTGGAGGGCCGGGCAGCGGGCTGCCTCCCGAGCCTGACAAGCACCAGCACCCCCGGGGCCCCGAGATGGGCTGCTACAGGTAGCTCTTCCTGTTTGGCTTCAACATTGTCTTCCGGGTGCTGGAAGTCCTGGTTCTGGGCAACAGCCTCTGGGCCTGGGGTGAGAAGTGGGTTCTCTCCAAAAGCTCGGTGCTGACAGATCTGGGAGGCCTGCACTCTGTGTGGCCGTTTGTAGTGATTAGAGGCTTCATAGCAGTGGGCTGTGCCCGCTGCATCCGGGCACTGCGGGAGAACACCTTCCGGCTCAACTTTTTCTGTGTTCCTAGTCCCCATCTTCTTCCTGGAGCTGAAAACAGGGATCCTAGCCTTCATTTTCAAGGACTGGATTCAAGACCAGCTCGATTTCCTCTTAAACAAAAACATCAAGGCCTATCGGGACAACACTGATCTCCAGAACCTCATTTACTTTGCTCAGGAATATTGGTCTTGCTGTGGAGCCTGAGGGCCTAATGACTGGAACCTCAATATCTATTTCAACTGCACCGACTTGAACCCCAGCCAGGAGCGCTGCCAGGTGCCCTTCTCCTGCTGCATCAGGGACTCTGCGGAAGATGTCCTCAATGTACAGTGTGACTAGGATGTACTGCTCAGACTGGAGCTGGAGCAGCAGAGCTCCATCCATACCAAAGGCTGCATCGGCCAATTTGAGAAGCGGCCACAGAACAACCTGATCGTTGTGGCTGGGCTCTTTGTGAGCATCGCCCTCCTCCAGATCTTTGGTCTGGCCCAGAGCCTTGTGAGTGACATCAGGCAGTGGAGGCCAACTGGTGAGGCTGCCACAGTGGCCATGGCCACTTGCCTGGCCTCCCCAGGGATACCCCCGCTTTCCCTGACACTGTGCCCATGATGGGCATGGCCACAGGCATTTCTGCTTGGACCTGAGTTCCATAGGGAGCTTGAGTGTGGGTATGCTGGGCATACGTGGAGAAAGCTGTGTGCCTCTGCCTGTGCTGCCTGTCCTGGAGCTGTGTGCACAGAGGGTGGGTATGTTTATGTGAATGTGCACAGGGAGCCACCATCTCAGCTATTATTGTGTGGTGGGCTCTCCCGGGGAACAGGAATGGCACAGCTCAGAGGGTGTGGACTAGTGGGGTGGGAGGGGTCTGCGGTGTCCAGCCAGGCTGGGACACACCTCTCTGTGCATGGCTATGTGGGGCAGGCCTGGCACCTGCTGTCGCTTGGAACACACCCTCATGCAGCTTCAGAGCTGTCTTCTCTACTAGTGTGACTTTGACCCTGCCAGGAACCCACTTCAGCCTCACGTCTCAGATTCTAAAATAGATCCAAGAGGGGCGCCTGGGTAGCTCAGTCCATCAAGCATCAGACTCTGGCTCAGGCCATGGTCTTCTGGTTCATGAGCTCCAGCCTGCATCGGGCTCTGTGCTGACAGTGCAGAGCCTGCCTGGGATTCTCTCCCTCTGCCCCTTCCCTATTTGCACACTTCCACGTGCGTGCTTTCTTTCTCTCAAAATAAATAAACTTAAAAAAATAAATAAAACAGATCCAAGAATTTCCTCTCCCTTCCTTGTCTCTCAGTGATGGCTACAAACTACTACTCAAATAAAAATAAACAAAACCTTGAAAACCAAAAACAAACAAGCAAGGTTTGAGCAGATGACCAAGCTGTGAAGACAATGATCAAGGAAGCCTGAGTCTACTATATATATAGCAACTAATATATTTTATCAGATGACAAGAGGAAAGCCTTTCTTCCAAAATACTGATGGAAGGTAACACAGATGATGAGAAAGTTAGAGAATCAATCTAGGAAGTCTATCATCTGATTAACAGGAAAGAGAGATTAAAAAAAGAGAGATACGTATGGCATATCTGCACATAGGCCAAGAACACCAAGGAAAAAGAGAAGAGTCTAAAAGCTTTAAGGAAGAAAAAACAGGGATGCCTGGGGGTGCTGAGTCAGTTAAGCATCCGACTTTGGCTCAGGTCATGATATCATGGTTCATGGGTTTGAGTCCTGCCTCAGGCTCTGAGCGGACAGCTTGGAGGCTGGAAACTGTTTCCGATCCTCTCTCTCTCTCTCTCTCTCTCTGCCCCTCCCGCACTCACACTTTCTCTCTGTCTCTCAAAAAATGATGTTAAAAAAAAATTCTTTTAAAGAAAGAAACCAGGTGACACACAAAGGAACAGGTAGGAGATGGCACTAAACCTCTTAACAGCAACACTGGATGCCAGAAAACTATATATATATATATATACACACACAATATATCAGTTAACTTCCAGCTAAACTGTCAATCAAACTTGAAGGAGGAATAAAAGTATCTTTAGTATCTTTAATCATAGAAGGTCTTGAAAGATTCACCTTCCAGGTGCCCTGTCTCAGGAAATCACTAACAGTTGGGCTCTAGCAAAATCAGTGTGTAGACCAAGAAAAAAGATAGCATGGAAGGAAACAGAAGTCACAAAGGGAATCCCCCCGCATGGGGGACACCTAGAGAGCAATTACTCTACCTTGAAGCAGGATGATGGCAGACTTAGAGAGGGTGGTCTCCAGAAAAATGATGATTAATACAGTTGAGAGTTTGGCAGAATTTGTAGCTTTATAAATTCGCATTGATCTATTCCTTTGTATTTCATTATCTTAATTACTATACCTTCATGTTATGCTTTGATATCTAGTAACACAAGAACATCCTCATTATTTTTCCTTTTCAAAATTTTCTCATTTGGGTAAGCTAGACATTTTTTTTATGTTTATTTATTTTTGAGAGAGAGAGTTGAGCAGGGGAGGAGCAGAGAGACAGAGACACTGAATCTGAAGCAGGCTCCAGGCTCTGAGCTGTCAGCACAGAGCTGGATGTAGGACTCAAACCCATGAATGGTGAGATCAACCTGAGCTGAAGTCGGAAGCTTAACTGACTGAGCCATGCAGGTGCTCCTGGAGAGGCTAAACATTTAAATTGTAAAACAAAATACACTTTTGGGGTGATTGGGTGGCCCATTTGGTTAAGCATCTGACTCTGGATTTTGTCTTAGATCACTTCACACTTTTGAGATCGAGTCCCACAGCTTGGAGCCTGCTTGGGATTCTCTCTTTCTCCCTCTCTCTCTCTCTCTCTCTCTGCCCCTCTCTCTCTCCCTCTGCTCTCTCTTGTGTGTGCTCTCTCTCTCTCAAAAATAAATAAACATGAAAACAAACAAAATACACTTTTGAATCCATGAAAAATATTATTGAGATTTTTATTTTCAATTTTTCATGGCAGTGTAATAGGATTAATGTTTAGCTGGTAGGTACTGCTGGGTTCTTCTGGTTGTTTTTGATTAGCAACCATTTTGACTACTTGACATCCATGACATACCAACTTTAAATATTTTAAAGTCTCTGTGGCAGAGAATTGTAGCTGGCCTTATAGTTTCTCAACTTTACTATATTTCCCAGTATCTTCTGCAGGTCTCTTAAACGAAATGCAAGCAGAAGCAACGAATGCCACTCCTAGGCCTGGCCAATGAAAGTTTCCAGGCTTATCCCTTATGCTCTCTCTTCCCTCCTCATTGCTTAGAATGGTGATGGCAACAACCAGAGTCACCTTAGGATATTATACAAATGGCAGAGACCCTATAATCCTGAATCCCTGAAGAACTGTAGATAAGGGCTATGTGGGTAAACACTTCCCATCCCTCTAGTCCCACCACTATTGACAGGGAAATCTGCTTTGAACTGTAACAGAACAGAAAGAAACTTACTGTCCTTTTTTTAAAAAAAAAATTTTTTTTTAATGTTTGTTTATTTTTGAGAGAGAGAGAGAGAGAGAGAGAGACAGAGCACAAGAGGTAGAGGGGTAGAGAGAGGGACAGAATCTGAAGCAGGTTCACTGTCAGCGCAGAGCCCAATACAGGGCTCAAACCCACAGACTGTGAGATCATGACCAGAGCTAAAGTCAGACGCCCAACTGACTGAGCCACCCTGGTGCCCCATGAACTTATTGTCTTTAAACCATGGAAAATTTTTAGCTCTATTTAGCCTACCCTACCCAATATGATGACTAGATAAATGTTATACTTTTAAGAGTAATTTTATAGTAACCTATCAAAATAGTAAAAGCAGAAATATTTTGGTGCAACAATTTCATTTATGAGAATATATCATACAGAAATACTTAAATAAGCAGGTAAGGTTTTATGTACTAGGATGTCCACTGCAACATATTCACAGTAACAAAAAACTAAAGATAACTCAGAGGTACATCTTTATTTTATTTTTAGATAGAGAGAGCACAAGTTGGGGAGAGTGACAGAGAGAGAGAGAGAGAGAGAGAGAGAGAATCTTAAGCAGGCTCCACAATCAGTACAGAGCCCAATGTGGGGCTCTATCCCACAACCCTGGGATCATGACCTGAGCCAAAATAAAAGAGTCTGATGCCCAATTGATTGAACCACCCAGGCACCCCTGAAAGGTACATCTTTAGGGAAATGCTTATATAAATTAGGTTGTAAGTATCCAAAGAAATGCTAGCAACTATTAAAAAGAACAAGCTATGGGGTATGAGGATAAATTATGTCCTTTATATATTAGTAAATAATAATTTGCCAACAATATCCATAAATTTTCTGGGTTTTATAAAATAACTGTAAGTATATAAACATATCTAGTGTATAAAAATTTATATGTTCATTATATATATTTATATGTACATAGAAAATGGCCGAGAAAGTTACATATTAATCTATTAATAGTGATTAACTTTAAATATCAGTAGCACTGTGGTGATTTTAAACAATGTCCACAAGTACTTCATTATTCCTCTTTACAAAGGTGTGGCCCAATTTCCATCCCCTCAAATGTGGCCGGATTTAGTGTGTATGATTCCAGAGATGAGGTTGTAAAAGACATTTGACTGCCTCCTTACTCTGTCTTTTGGATCATTTGCCCTTGACACAGCTAGCTTCTACCTTATGGAAACACCTACCAGCTCTAAGGTGAGGTATTGACAAACTGAGACCCACCGACAACCAGCACTGGTTCAACACAACCAACCTGACTCACAACCAGGTATGTGAGTAGATCCCACCTAGGTAGTGGACCCTTCAACCCCAGGCAAGCCTTCAGGTTACTACAATCCCTGCTGGCATCCTCATGGCAATGTGTGAGAAACTCTGAGCCAAGAACCACCCAACTAAGCTATTCTGGATTTCTGATCCACAGAAGCTGGAAAGATAATAGATGTTTATTGCTTTAGGCTCCTAAATTTTGGGGGTAGTTTTTTTATGCAATAATAGATCACTAAAATGAGTATGAAGAGAAGGGGAGGGAATAACATTATTTAAAATGTTTTATATTAAAATAATTTTTTAATATTCCTGTTCATTGTTACATTTTTATAATTAACATTTGTAATTTTTAAATAAAAACATTTTAAGTTAAAAAAGGCAACCTTTGGGGCACCTGGGTGGCGCAGTCGGTTAAGCGTCCGACTTCAGCCAGGTCACGATCTCGCGGTCCGGGATTTCGAGCCCCGCGTCGGGCTCTGGGCTGATGGCTCGGAGCCTGGAGCCTGTTTCAGATTCTGTGTCTCCCTCTCTCTCTGCCCCTCCCCCGTTCATGCTCTGTCTCTCTCTGTCCCAAAAATAAATTAAAAAAAAAAAAAAAGGCAACCTTTAAGGAAAAGTAGTAGCCCATCATTTGCTGGACCTAGAAAGAATACATGTTTCAGAAAACATGTTGGAAACTCTTTCAATGACTAGCAGAAGTGACTGTATAATGTAGAGAAATGGGCCAAAAATATAAAATATCTGCTTCTAGTGATATAAAATATAAGACTTTGTCAGTGATCAATCATTATTATGTTTTTCTGCTTGAAAATTACCCCGTCATCACTGACTTGCAAAGGAGAAAACCACAGAAGAGCATTTCTCTCTGTTGTACAAATGTTTGTGCTTGTGTTAACAAAGGACAAAGAGCCCCTTTCTGATTTTTTTCCTTAGAGAACCAGTACTTAAACTTGCTTCTTTGATTTTAATGCTAATGCCCCTAGTTAAAACGCCAGTTAAAAAAGTTAAGTATTTAACATCTGCCACTAGCTCATCACCTCCATAGCCTTCCTCTGGGTTCTACCCATTTGAACTTTAGTATGTTTTTTGCTCACATCATTTCTTCTCTTCTTCCTAACTATTTTATCTCTGTACTCCTTGGGTAAACCCAACAAATCAGTCCAGCCATGTTGCAAAACAAAGACTCCCTAGCAAAACCATTGAGTTAATGACTTCTCCTGTTCATAGTTACATTTAATTCCTATTGAGCTAATGGCACCAGGGGACTGATGTCTGCATCCTGTGGCAAATATTCCCATCATTTCTTTGTCTCCACTTAAAAACATTCTTTAGCGCTTACTAGGATTAAGGGCCCCAGAGTTCTGTATGTGAGTATTGTATGTATTGCTATGTGGATTTTATTCATGTACCAGATTTTTTAAAAAGTCAGTGTTAATCTTTTCTGTAAACCTCCGCAATTTTCCATATGTAGTGATACCATCAAGGGAGAAAGGAGTGTAAGAGAAGAAGGGGAAAAGTCATTAAAAAGAGAATGTTAGGCTATGACAAAGGGAATCTGGACCTAGCCTGACTGTCTGAAAAGCTAAAGTAATTGTTCAACTTGAATTACATCATCAACCCAAGTTGGGGTGCTCAGGACATTCCAGTCATGGCTATTCCAACTAACCACCCAAGTAGTATAAAAACTGCTCTCAACCTGTTCTTGTTTTTTTTTAGTATCCAGGCCTAATTAGCGTTCAGGCAGGAACTTGACACCTATTTGAGTCACTTAAAATATGTTGGTAAAATTATTGTCCCGACATCCTCTCCTACACCTCTTTGCTAACATAGTCAAAGCATCCACTATAACATTCCCGAAAGAGAGTGGAGATCTTTACTGTTTTGACTGTGGAAAGCAGGCCTTTTGGATACTGACTCCTTTATAGTATCATTTGGATTATGGTGGGTAAATAAGAATGAGATGAAATCCAAATAAACTGACTCTCAAATCCCCATGCTTGTATGGATTTATTTGGTCCTTTGATGTATTTTTTGTTTCTCTGTTGGAATGTTTCAAATATACACTTAAATCACCCATAGAAAAGGCTGCTGATGTAAATGGACATGTATTTAGAATGGGCTGTCATCTTAACCTTCCCAGGGATGCAAAACCCATAAAGCACAAAGGGTCAATTGGAATTACCTCTTCTGTTTCTTCTTTTAAATATGAGAGGTTGCAGAGTTCAGAGTGCCCTTTCCCTCTCGGCTCTCTATTTATTCAGGTGACTCAAATTTTGGCTGTTATAAGGAGGGGTTGACCCTCAACTCTAGGACACTCTTCTTCAAATTGAGTTTTAACTTTCATGGCTTACTTTCATGATTATTTTAAGACTACTAGTTGAGTCTTTGATACTTTATCTTCACAGTGTTTTCCATTAAAAAAATCTATAGGAATATAGGAGTGTGTAATCTGAAGTATTTGAACTCATATTGTAAATGCTCTTTAAGCTAAAAAAATTTTATCAGAAAAGTAACACTAAAGACAAATTGAAAAGTAGAGGGGAGAAATCATCTGTAATGATTCAAATACAAGTGCTGCTAAAAATAGACCTACCCTAGAGGTGAGGTAGGGTCTTGACCCAGCCAAGCACATCGAGGTTGGTATATTGAAATTGGTGCATACTGGCTGCTTAACAGCCCTAGAACCAAAGCCTCTGAAAAACTGTACAGATTGCCTTTTACATGTAACATTTTATGACAAGCATTTTCAAGTAAAGTCTTCATAAGAGAAGGAACGATATTCCTTCAGGTTTATAATTTTTTTTTAGAGTGTGCTTAGAAAAGTCAAAATCTAGCTATATTATATCAACAGCTTCAACTCTGGTTGAATACTTAAGGTCTTATGGTTAGCTATGTAGGAGAAATGAGACACAATGTGAAAACTATTTTAAAAGCTTAAAGGATCATCCTCTCTTTGCTGAAAATTACAGCCCTCAAAGAACCAGGTCAGCTCATCATTCTCTGCCTGAGACTTCTAGGTTGAATCAGCCTCTCTGGCATGCTTGAGTGCATACTTCACTGCAAAATGGGAGTCCTTCCCAAAATTACTATATTCAGAGAGGTAACAAAAAATATATAATGCTTATAATGAACTTAACAAAATTACTCCCACTTTAGGGATTAAAGAATAAGATTTATGTAGTAGCAAATAGAGCCCTCTAAAGCAATTGGGCATCACCCTGAGTAATAGGAGGCATTCTGGAGTGATTACTTGAAGGAACAGAAATAGCATAATGCTGCTTGTCAATTTTATGGCAATGTCTGTATGACCCACTTGGCGTCCCTAATATCTCCTTCTCCATAATCTAATTTTAGTAACTTCGGCTTCTGGTCTTGTGGGATTGAGCTGCAGATCCTTGGTCAGGTTAGTTCACTTTGTCACCTCATTGTGACAAAGAATGAGGCCACAGAAGTATGGACAATTTGGCTTTGTGGAGAGAAATATCTCTTAACAATAAATCTTTTCTTCGCTCTCTCTTCTCCTGTTCCATCTGACCCCCCCGCCCCCAAGGCTTGGAGGTTGTAAGCAACTGAACATGTTATATCGGGAGGCTTAGGGAAATAATGGAAAAAGCACCGATTCTGGAATCAGACAAAACTGAAATCAAGTCCACACATTAAATGGGATTCTTGGAAAAATTACTTGATCTGTGTAAGCCTCAGATTTCTCATCTGAAAACTAAAGTTAAACAATATCAAGGTTTGTTGTGAGAATTAGATGACAGGTATACAACACACAGCTGTAGGCGGGTAGTCCTGTCAGTAATACTCTCTCTCTAGTGTCATTAGTGCCAGCACATGGTAGGGTTGCACTTCGTGGCCCACTTTTGGTTGTATGGGGCCATGAAACTGGTTCTAGCTAAAGAATTGTGAACAAAAGTGACGCATATTGGAAATTGCCAGGGTAAGGCCCTTTCCTTTCAACACGGTGACATATAATGTTCAAGGTGAAGGCTGTTCTCACAGCTTGGGTTCAATGGCTATCATGAGAAGAATGTCCCTGCTGACCCATCAAGGGTGAATAGAATAAACAAGGAACAAATTTTGGCAATTTTAGCCACTGAACTTTTGGTATTATTACTGCATCATAAGCCAGCCTGTCTTGTTGCTTTCCTCGACTTGAACAACAAAGTAGAAAAACTGAGAGGAGCATAATTTAGGATTGTGGAGATGTCTGACAGGTTTTCTGACTTCTCCCTGGTCTTATGTAGAAATTGTATTTTCAGACTGAAGCTAGAAATAGCTTTTCTGGTGTTGGGGATGGATCCATGTTTCAGTCCAAATAGAGGAAGCAGAGCTTTGAGGGCAAGCTATTTATGGTGTCATAACTGACACTTGGGGAAATCTTGAGAAATCTCCTAGGACTTTTATGTATTGCACATTTACTTACGGGCAAATCAACAAGGTTGTACTCTTCCTACCCCTACTGCCAGTCTTCCTTAGAAAGCATTAAAATGTTGTTGGGGTGCCTAGGTGGCTCAGTCAGTTAAGCATCTGACTTCAGCTCAGCTAGTGATCTTGTGGTTCATGAGTTTGCACCCCGTGTCTGGCTCTGTGCTGACAGCTCAGAGCCTGGAGCCTGCTTTGGATTCTGTGTCTTTCTCTCTCTCTGCTCCTCTGTCTGTCTTTCAAAAATAACATCAAAAAAAGTGTTTTTTAAAGCATTAAAATGGGGCGTCTGGGTGGCTCAGTCAGTTAAATGTCCAACTTTGGCTCAGGTCATGATCTCATGGTTTGTGGGTTTGAGCCCTGCGTTGGGCTCTGTGCTGACAGCTCAGAGCCTGAAGCCTGCTTTGGATTCTGTATCTCCCTCTCTCTCTGCCCCTTGCCTGCTCACACTCTGTCTCTCTTTCTCTCTCAAAAATAAATAAACATTAAAATTTTTTTTAAAAAAAGCATTAAAATGTTGTTGAGTTCCAAAGAAACAAATCTATTATATCCATAAATAAAATAAAGACAGTATCTCTTGGAAAGGAACATTTCTTTTAACAAAATAAAATTTAATTTTGAAAAAAAATGTTAGCCAAAATATTTAAATGTCCTATTTCCTTCCCCTCCATACAATTACTACATTTATCAATAAAATCATCTCTTCAGGGGGATAGTTGAATATAACCTAGTAGCAATAAAAAAAAACTGCAATAGACTGGCAAATTTTATTTTAACAAATGTTATTACAGCCAGTGTCTCTGAATAATGAGAATGTTACCAGCCCTTGTTGATAATGGAGGATTTTATGCATTATTTACCTATTAACTAAATTCCAAAATAATAATGGTGAACCTCTCTTAGTGCTCAATGTTAATACAGCTGATTCAAAACCATGATACTTTTTAGAAAAATAAAAGGTAACCTTTATTAAGGTATTCCTATTGGCAGGCAGTATGCTGAGTTGTTTTTTGTTTTTTTTTTTTTAAGTTTATTTTATTTTGAGAGAGAGTATGTGAACAGGGGAGGGGCAGAGAGAGAGGGAGAGCATTCCAAGCAGGCTCCTTGCTTGCCCAATGGGGTGGGGGTGGTGCTTGATCCATTGATCCATGATCGATCTCATGGACTGTGAGATCATGACCTGAGCCGAGATCAAGAGTCAGATGCTTAAATGACTGAGTCGCCCAGATGCCCCATGCTGAGTGTTATGATCAGGATTGCATTCATCTTCATGCAACAGAACCCCAACCACAGTGGCCTGGCCAAATGGAGTTCATTTTTCCATGTAACAAGAAGTTCAGAAGTAGGTAGTTGACTTACGTCACAGCTGCTTAAGAAAATCTTAAGGACCCAGAAACCTCCTAGCTTCCTGATCTACCATCCTTAGCTTTTGTTCTCTTGGTTGCAAGATGGCTGCTTTTCTCCCAGGTATTCTCATTTTGTCCAGAATGAAAAAGGAAGAGCAAAAAGCAAAATACACATCCTGACTGGCTCTCTCTTCCCTCCCCCCCGCCTTTTTTTTTAATCAGAAACTATTGCTTTCCTGGGAGCCCCTCCCTATAGAACAGAAACATATGGTCACCATAGCTGTAAGGCAGTCTGTGGAGGGAATATTTTAGCTGGGCATATTGCTACCCCAAACGAAATCATGTTTCTGTTAATAAAAAGAATAAAGGTAAGGGGCACCTGGGTGGCTCAGTCGGTTAAGCGTCCGACTTTGGCTCAGGTCATGATCTCACAGTCTGTGGGTTCGAGCCCCGCATCGGGCTCTGTGCTGACAGCTCAGAGCCTGGAGCCTGTTTCGGATTCTGTGTCTCCCTCTTTCTCTGACCCTCCCTGTTCATGCTCTCTCTCTCTCTCTGTCTCACAAATAAATAAATGTTTAAAAAAAAATTAAAAAAAGAAAGAAAGAAAGAAAAAAAGAAAGAAAGAAAGGTAGAATGGATCTTGGGTAAACAACTAGCAATTCCTCCATTAAGCCTCAAGGGCTTTATCCTGGATTTTTCAAGAAACTATGAAGTAGCTACTATTATTTTTCCATTTTAAACACTAGGAAAGAGAGGCACAGAGGCTGAAGTTACTTACCTAGGGTTGCACAGGTGGTAGGTGGTAAAACTGGAATATGAAAGAGGATTCTCAAGCACTCACAAAAGGCAAAGATGGCAAGCTGATTAAGTTTGGAGCTTGGTTCTCCTGCGAGTCCTCTCACTGCTTAATCAATCACACAGAGAGCCAGCTCGGGGCATGGCCAAGGTCTCTTGGGCAATTTGCCAGCAGGTCCCTATGGGAGGCAGTTATGCTGTCATACTTTCCCTGATGTAACCACATACCCTCAGACTCCAAACAGTCTTGAGGCAGCTGTGACAAGCATCAGTATGAGCCTGCTAATGAGGCAGAGTTCACGAGTGCAAAAAACTTCTTGGCACATCATGATTCTGGGAAGCAACATGGTTTGGGGGAGGGGTGATTCAAAGGTGTGGCCCAATGCCCTATGGGTTTAGGGAGTTTGGGTTCAGGAATGGTATAAGGCACTTGGGCTCAGGGAGAGAACAAATCATTTTGAAGCAACAAATATCGACAAAAACTTAAATAGTCATTAAAATGCAGGGTGGGGGGCGGTTTGTACTAGCCCTGTTTTATCTTTATTCATTGCTTTAGTTAACTTTAACAACTCCTGGCCTGTAGTAAAATACGTGAGGTATAGCAACAGAAAAAAGTCTCAGCTCAGGGCAAGCCAGCAGAGGCACTGGGAGCCAGCCAGTGTTCTCAGGTTGTAAAATAAAATCTCTAGACCAATCGGACACTGGCCTCCGGCCATGGCAGTGATTAATGCCAGAGTTGTAAAAAGTGCTATGGTGGGAATGGTTAGCCAGGTTGTAGTGCGTGCGTGTGTGTGTGTGTGTGTGTTGGTTTTTTTCTTTAAAGCAGCTTAACATGAAACACACAATTTTTAGTTGGTTTGGAATCTAAAAATAAAGATTTGTTTACTTTTCTTTTTTAATTAAGAACTTAAGCAACATTATAGAAGAAAAGAAGCGTAAGAAACATTAAGCTCTAAACTAGTTCCATGAATCCAGTTCTCTCTTGATCTTTGTTCAGATTCTTTCATACATTTTTACCCAATTGTAATTATTATGGTAGACCTACAATTCTTGGTTCTATTTTTTTCACGTAAATGTATTTTTATGAACATTTTCATACTTATTTGAAATATATATGTCTTATTTTAAGCTTTAGAGTATTTTGTTAACATCAGTCTGCTATGGGTTTGCTTAATCATCTCCCTATTGTTGAGCATATGGCCATTTTCATGGTTTTGCTGTTATAAATGATGCCACTTCTAACATCTTCGTATAAATTCTTTCTTTTTTTTTCCTTGAGGTTACTTCTTTCTTTCTTTTGGTTATGTTCCCCAGAGTGGTATTATTTAGTCAATGGGTATGAAGAGTTACTTGTTTCAGTGCTCTGACTTACAGCATCATCAGCAATGTAGAACACACCTGCTTTTCCATATCACTGGGTGTGCTGATTATTTGCCTGCTGTTTTCTTAGCCCCGCATCTACCCTTCCACACAATCAGCTTCGGAATGCTGGGGACGGGAGCCTGCAAACCTCATTTCCCAGGCTTTATTTCTAGCTGGGTTTCTGTTAGGTTCTGCCAATAGAAGGTTCCAGCAGAAAATTAGGAGGCATTCTAAGGAAAGAGGGGAAAAGTCATAGTTCTCTTTCTTTCTGTTTCTGGCAGTATCTCTGGAAGTGACTTCATTTCTGGATGCCCTCTCCCTGGTATTCCCAGCATCCTGTTTAGCATTCCCAGTGACACAGTATGAAGTGCAGTCTTATTCCTATAATGCTACCTCCTCCTTTTTGTTCCCTCAGCTGCTGTCTATCTTTCTGTGCTTACTAATCTCACAGTTACCTACCTTTCCCTTTTTGACCTTTCAGCTCTCCCAACTACATAATTTCCTATATTAAATGCTGTCTCTTTGAAATTCCTAGTTTGGTTTCTCTCTCTCTCTCTCTCTCTTGTTTAAGGTTTATTTATTTTTGAGAAACAGAGAGACAGAGAGAGAGAAAGTGGGGGAGGGGCAGAGAAAGAGAGGGACACAGGATCCAAAACTGCGCTGACAGCACAGAGCCCAATGTGGGGTTCAAACTCATGAACTGCGAGATCAGGACCTGAGCTGAAGTCAGATACTCAACCAACTGAGCCACCCAGGTGCCCCCCTAGTTTGGTTTCTATTTTCCTGACTAGGCTCTGATTTATAAGATGGGTCTTATAATTCTAATATATATCTTATTAAGGTAATATGTGTATGATGGCTCCCAAAGTATTATTTTCATCTTTAAAATTTCCTAGTGGAAATGGATTTTCTTAAAACTGTAAACATTTCACCCATTTGTCATCAACCTAATTGCTCTGCATGTCTCTACAACGATAAGGATCTCTAGATGACTACATATACATGCATTACTTAAATACGACCAAGTACTTGCATTTAACTGAGAAAATTAAAAATGTACACATTTCATTAGCAAATATAATTGATTTGTAGATTTAAATCTAGTCTTAGAATCTTTATGCAATTTTGTTAGCTTATTTTTCTGTTTTAACAAATATTACAGTGGATTGAGTGGTGGCCCCCAGAAGATATGTCCACATACCTGGAACTTGTGAATGCTACCTTATTTGGGAAAAGGGTCTGTCAATGTGATTAAATTAGGGATTTGGGGATTCGATCATCCTGGATTGTCTGGGTAGGTGTCTGAAATCCAATGCCAAGTGTCCTTGTAAAAGGCAGAGGGAGATTTGGGCCAGACAGAAGAGGAGGAGAAGGACGTGTGCAGTTGGAGGCAGAAACTGGAGTTATGGGGCCACAGCCAAGAAGTGCTGGGACGTCAGAAGCTGGAAGAGGTAAGGAAGGATTCTCCCCCACAGCCTCTGGAGGGAGCGGAGAAGCCTGCTCTCCTGACACCCTTATTTTAGACTATTGGCCTCCAGAATTGTGAGAGGAGAAATCCCTGTTGCTTTAAACCACAGAGACTGTGGCAATTGGCTATAGTGGCCACAGGAAACTAATACAAATATTACGTAATTTCAATATCTATTGTTTTTTTTTTTAATTTTTTTTTCAACGTTTATTTATTTTTGGGACAGAGAGAGACAGACCATGAACGGGGGAGGGGCAGAGAGAGAGGGAGACACAGAATCGGAAACAGGCTCCAGGCTCTGAGCCATCAGCCCAGAGCCTGGCGCGGGGCTCGAACTCACAGACCGCGAGATCGTGACCTGGCTGAAGTCGGACGCTTAACCGACTGTGCCACCCAGGCGCCCCAATATCTATTGTTTAAAACTATTTTTCTTTATTCTGTTTGTAGTATTCAAACTATGTACATGTTAAAAGGGAAAAAGAGCACCTATTGTGATTAGATAATTGGGTCTCAGATGCTTCTTTACTTGTAACCATCTCTTATTTAGTATTTGTTCCCATATTTTTTAGGTGAGATTTATTACAAGTTGTTCTGTTCTTTTCTGTTCCATTTTGCTGATGACTCTAATAAACCTGATAATTAGGCCTCTGTGTCATTCACATTCAAGGGGAAAAAGAAACCTAATAGCTTTTTATCAAGCCAAGACTATTATAATTAATTTATCTTTGTCTATCAGATGTTCCTTGTCTTACAGGGGCTACGTCTTAATAAACCCACTGTAAATTGAAAATATCTTAAGTTAAAAATGCATTTAATACACCTAACCTACCAAACAGCATCACTTAGCCTAGCCTACCTTAAACATGCTCAGAACACTTCCATTAGCCTACAGTTGGGCAAAATCATCAAACACAAAGCCCATTTTTTTTTTTAAAGAGTGTGGAAAATCTCATGTAAAGTATTGAATACAGTACTGAAAGTGAAACACCGTGAAACACAGAATGGGTACAGAAGGGTGGTAAGTGAATCGGTGGTTTGCCCCCATGATCGCGTGGCTGACTGGGAGCTGCAGCTTGCTGTCATGGCCCAGTGTCAGGAGAGAGGATTGTACCACATAGGACTCACCTGGGAAAAGATCAAAATCCAAAATTTGAAGTACAGCTTCTATGGAATGTGTATCACTTTCCTACCATTATAAAGTTGAAAAACTGTAAATAAACTATCAGTCAGGGACCATCTGTGTGTTTTTCCTTCTAATCCTTTTTTTTTTTTAATTTTTGATCCATCTATTATCCTGTTCTCTTCCCCTTCTTTTGTTTCTTCTTATACATGTGATTCCCAACCTGTTTTTCTTAACTTTAGTAAAACACACACGCTTGTTTTTTAATCACCAAAGATCCCCTTGATTATTACCACCCCCGCCCGACCCTTTTAGTTCACAACTTAAAGGATTTTTGTCTTTAACTTATATTTGCCACTTGCAGTGGATATTTGTTGGCTTGCTACTCCCTAATCAGATATTCATTTGGGAACTTACCTTTCTTCATGTAGCCCACATGCTTCAAGGCAAACCAACATCTCCTCTAATGCCAGAGATAGGCCATAGTTGACTTAGGCAGTCAGCACATTGCAGCCCCATTTACTGATATTGGTTTAGAAGAGGGCATTGGACCAGATGGTCCAATCAAGGTTAATTTCAGGACTCTTGCTTGGAATGTTGGGACAGGAATATGTATTCCTTCTTACTGGATGTAAACAAGGAAGCACACAGCCCAGTTGAGGTTGGCAGTTATGTTACATTGTCAAGGGGAATTGTCAAGGGGAACGCTGTTATTGGTTAAGTCTTTTTAAGCTGAGTTTTTTTCTGATCCTAGCCTTAACTGGTGTATGAAGAAATAGTTAATTATTTTTATTAAGACTTGCAAATTTGAAGTTTTGATCAATAACTGTAACACCTGTTACCATTTATTATCTGCTGTGTGCCATTATATTGAAAAGTAGTTACTATTATTCGGCCATAAAGAAGAATGAAATCTTGTCATTTGCAACAACATGGATAGAGCTACAGTATAATGCTAAGCGAAATAAGTCAGTCAGAGAAAGATAAATATCATATGATCTTACTCATATGTGGGATTTAAGAAACAAAACAAATGAGCAAAGGGTGTGGGGGGAGAAAGGGAGAGACAGACCAAGAAACAGACCTCTTAACTGTAGAGAAGCCATTGATGGTTACCCGAGGGGAGGTGGGATGGGAGACAGGTGAAATAGGTGATGGGGATTAAGGAGTGTACTTGTCATGATGAGTACCGGGTGTTGTATGGCATTGCTGAATCACTATATTGTACACCTGAAACTAATATTACACTGTATGTTAACCAAATGGGATTTAAATAAAAACAACAATAAAAAGAAAAGTAGTTATAATCACAGCCAGTAGGAGTACAGCTAGGTCAGCTGCAGAGAGGGGTAGACTGACACAGAAGGACACACAGAAGCAACACATCGCCATGACTTTACATTTAATAATAGGCATTCTCATTCTTAAAATGTTCCTTGGGAGGCACCTCACTGGCTCAGTTGGTAGAGCATGTGACTCTTGATCTTAGGGTTGTGAGTTCAAGCCCCACTCTGGGGGTAGGAGTTCTATAAAAAAATAAAATCAAAAAATTCCTTCATACCCTCATTGCAGGGCACTTCTGGCGGGAGTGGGTGTGGTCCTTCCTATATACATTGCTTCACACTTTTTGCTATTTTACTGTTTCCTCTTACCTCCTCTTCTTAGAAGCAAACACAAATTGCTCTCCCTGTCACAGAGCAGTCTGGCCCTTGTCTGTGATACCTTGCTGCTTAACTCATACATGGGACCAAAGGTCTCACTTACTGACCCAATAAATGTTTTCCCAGTAAAGATCTTCTAAAGGGGAATTCTGATGCCAGTTATTAAGATAACAGTTTCACCTTGGGTTGCAATGAGGTTAAATTACTTTGTCAAGGGCTCACAGCTAAAAAGAGCAGAACTGGGATGCGAGTACAGGTCTGCCTGTCTCTAAAGCCTAAAGCCTTTTATTTTATTTTTTTAAAGTTTATTTACTTATTTTGAGAGAGAACATGTGAGCGTGTGCACACACAAGCAGAGAGGGGGCAGAGAGAATCCCAAGCAGGGTCCACACTGTCAGCACAGCGCCTGACCCAGGGCTCCATCCCACGAACCGTGGAATCATGACCTGAGCCAAAATCAAGAGTTGGATGCTTAACGGACTGAGACACCCAGGATCCCCTAAGGCCTTTTTCTTACACCATGGCAACTCTCAACAAGAGCATTAAAGTTTGTGTGACTTCTGAGTCTTAGAAAAGGCCATGCAGCTTCTGCTGTTGCTCTTGGGAACTTGCTCTGTGAGCTCCCTGCCATGTTAAGAGGTTTGGCTATGCTGGGGCCACCATGTGAAGAAACCACAGAGACAGATAGATGTCTAAGGAGCCCTAGCTTTTCTGGGTCTTCCCAGTCCAAGTGCCAGAACTCACTGAGCTATATTCTGACTGCAACTGCATGAGGCATTCTGAGAACTACCTGGTTGAACTCAGTCAGACCATAGATCATTATTGTACAAAGACACTGAGTTTGGGGTGGTTCTTCACACAGCAATAGACAACTTGGAAAAATGCAGAATTTATATTCACTCAATCATGCAACATGTTCCTTGTCCTTTTGGAGCTCACATTCCAGAAGAAAAAGCTATCAGCTTTTAAGCCACTCTGACATTTGGTTACAGGCATTATTGCTCTTTTCAAGGGCCTCTGGAGGTTATGTTTCAATCAACATCTGGAGCCATTCTTTGTTTTTGATACATTTGTCATTCTAACTGATGATACACAGGACCTTTTTTTAATGGCTATTGTTTACAAGTATTGGTTTTCAACCTCCTGAGTATTTTTTCCCATCTGATTTCTTAAAAATTAAACTTTTTCTTTTGAGATCATTGTTAACACATGCAGTTGTAAGAAATGATGCAGAACTCGCCTGTGCCTTTACCCAGTTTATCCCAAATAGTAGTATCTTGCAAAGCTATATCGTGTACTGCCACAAAGATATATATTGATGTTGAGACAGTCAAGAAATAGAACATTTCCATCTACAAGGATCTCTTCTGATTTTTTTTTTTTATAGTTCCCTGCCCTTCACACCATCCTGTCTCCTGGCAACCACTAACCTGCCCTCCATTTTTATAATTTTGTTATTTCAAGAATGTCATATAAATGGATCTTTCATTCTGTAACCTTTTAGAATCGGCTTCTTTTATTCAGTATAATTTTCTGCAAGTTCATCCAAGTTGTGTGCATCAATAATAGTTCATTCTTTTTTATTGCTGACTAGTATTCTATGGACGTTTCACAGTTTGACCATCCCTCTGTTGAAGGACATCTGAATTATTTCCATTTTTGGCTATTACAAAGAAAGCTGCTATGAACATTTATGTGTAGGTTTTTGTGTACACACAAGTTTTCATTCATCTGAGATAAATATCCAGCAGTGCAATTATTGGGTCATATGGTATTTGCATGTTTATTTTTTTTTTGAAAGAAATTGCCCAACAGTTTTCTAGAGTGGCTATTTCATTTTATATTTCCATCAGTCATGTATGAGTGATTCAGTTTCTCCACATGCCACCTGATCTTGAATGGTAAGTTAAATATAGCTTTCCAGATAAATATTAGAAATATTTTTCCCCCATTGCAGGTACCAATTCTTTGTCAACAAGATTTAGGCGTCTAGCATTTTGATTGGCCCTTAGGGGTAGGATGAGGGCATGAAGAATTAGAAGATGGAGAGCTGATGAGGACACCATCTAATTTTAACCCTCAGTGATTGTGGTCTTATTTTGGGTTGCTGATGTCTTGTTTTAACCTGTTTCTATTGTAATTGTATCAGTAATCTCTCTCCCTTCAGGAGGTCTTTTCAAAGGCACTGAAAACCTTGAAGAGAGGCAACAGATGAGCTGTAAAAGCAAAAAGAGGCTTAGTAAGAGCTTTGAATCCACTGAAAGGTAGCAAGGCTTTAGCTACAGCTCACTAGGTAGTCAAATCAATCTTTACTAAGTAGCTGGTTTTTAGAGCAAATGCTCTAGGTAAGAGGTGACTTCTCTAATGAAGCCCAGTGGTTTAATTTCTTGTGATAATTACATTGTGCCCTATTTTCTCTTAGGCAGACATGACTCGCGTCACAGCCACTGAAACATTTAGACATGACACACACGGAAGATAGAGCAAAAGTTTATATTTAAACATTTCTGCCCCAAATCTAAAATGTTCAGATCTTTAATAGACTGTTTTAGATAGAGCTTCTAATTATTGTATTAAAATCCCAAGACTAGTTTAAAAAAGTTTCCTAAATGCAGGAATCCTGCTTTAAGCACATTTTGTCTTGGAAGGCAAGTCCGCCTATTCTGTATTGTCTCTTAGGGGAGAAACCTCTCTCAGTTCTAGAAAGTTGATTGTCAACATCATCATCATCCTAATCATCATCATCAATATTCCTCATCTGTTTCTGGAGTAGGTTGTCCGATCATCAAAGGGAAAACAGCAAACTGATTTTTAAATAAAACCAAACTTTCCATTTTGGCTAGTCTCTCTGTATTTATGCCCCCTCCCCTTCCCCAGCTTAAACCACATCTTTTGGTAGGTGCTATTTCCTGATTTATATTTCTTCAAATAAATATGCACCTGCAAGGGAGTTTTGACTAGTTCTTGGTCTTACAGAAAATATTTATATGGGTTCGAGCTCATAATTTCATTAGTGTTGATCAGTACTCTTTCATAGAATTGAAAGGATCTTCAGTAATTAATGATGTAAGTAAGATTGTAATGGTAATTGCGAAGAATCTGAGCAAGAATTTTTTTGAAGGAAACATTTCCTTCAAATCAATACATTGTGTAATTAAGAATTTCCAGGGGCACCTGGGCGGCTCAGTCAGTTAAGTGTCAGACTTCAGCTCGGGTCATGACCTTACAGTTTGTGGGTTTGCGCCCTGTGTTGAGCTCTGTGCTGAGAGCTCAGAGCCTGTAGCCTGATTCGGATTCTGTGTCTCCCTCTCTCTCTGCCCCTCCCCCGCTTGCGCTCTGTCTCTCTCTCTCTCTCTCTCTCTCTCTCAAAACTAAATAAACATTAAAACAATTCAAAAAATAATTTCCATATATTTTTGCATAAAGTGAGGTACTCTTATATTGTATATATACTGCAATTTTCCCTCTTTAAAACTAACACAGGAGAAAAATGTAACTCTGTAGATGGCTCCTGACTGCTTCTGTTTGAGAAAAGAATTGTCAATTTACCCCCAGATGAGCCTCTGAGAGCTTAATTGGAGTTATTATCTGCTACTAAATCATAGTTAAGGCACTCTTCCTTCACATTTGGCAAATGTGGGCATTCTGGACTTCTCTGATCAGACTTTACATTGTTATTCCAACCAAAACGGTCCCAGGTAATGGGGGGGGGGCAGTCAAAAGCATAGCTTATTGTCTACTAAATAAAAGTTACTTTCTGTAGAGCATTTTCTAATTCATTAAGTGCTTTTTACCATATTTCGTTTAATCTTCACCACAAACCTGTGAGGCACAGATTCTATCCTCCTTATTTCATAGATGAGAGGCCAGAGACTTAAAAGGACTAAACGAATTGCCAGGAATCACAAACAGTAACTGCCAAAGTCAGCACTGGGATCTAGATTTTATAACTCTAGTGTCAATGCCTTTTATACAACTTGCTGAGAAGAGGGAAAGTACCACTCCCAAGGTGGAGAATATTAAAAAAAAAAAAATTCTTTAATGTTTATTTATTTTTGAGAGAGAGAGAGAGAGGGATACAGAATCCAAGGCCGGCTCTAAGCTCTGTCAGCACAGGAGCCCCACGCGGGGCTTGAACCCATGAACTTTGAGATCATGACCTGAGTTGAAGTCGGACACTTAAGTGAGTGAGCCACCCAGGCGCCCCTCCAAGGTAGAGAATATTAAAATGCATTTGTTATACTTAAAGTTAACAGCACATTTCTTTTTAAGCCATCTTAACCAGACTCAACAACATTTATTGGAGGGATTACTACCTGATTGCATTACCTCAGCCTTCCTAAACATGGAAAATTTCTATTTCCCCCTATAGACCATTTCACCATCAGAAGACTGAACTAAAGCTATGTTTAAAATGTTAATCAGATGGCATACCATCTTAAAAAAAATTCTCCCGGGATTTTAGTTACTCCATTATTATTATAGGGAAATGTGACCCCCTGAATCTATTTCCTTATTTTCTTCCCTCTGTGGATTCCTTATCAGTTTAAATAATTCACTGCTTCGCCCCTATTGGATGAGATTTTACAATATTGGCAGGGCATGTGCTAGACCTACAGAGGGGGTTATATGTTCCATTAGATGACTTTTACTTTGACTGCCTGGCTAACTGTATACAACTGCAGTTTTTGACATCCTAGGATGAATGTCTGCTGTTAGCCTACCTCTGACCATGGTGTTGATACAAGTGTGTGACCATGAATTGTTACATACCCAGGAACTGTGTAGGGTATGTAATTTAATTGCTTTTCCCAGCGGATTTCTAACTATAACCCAATTTATTTCAGTATTCCCCATGCCCTTAAAAATGCTTTTCCCCCGAAAATGTTAAAAGGGAAAGGAAGAATGAATGGACCAAAGGAGAATGAATTATGTAAACTTGAAAAGACACTCCAAGATAGGCGAAAAAGCGTTTGTGGGCTGAATTATTTGGAGTCTGGATTTCCTACCTGGCCTTAATTTTTTTTTTTTTTTTTTTGGTCCCTTCTCAGTTTTTGTATTTAATTACTACACTGTTTTAAACATTTCACTTCTCACTATGTATTCTATACTAGGCATACCATAATAAACACTGGCTCTGATCCTAACTTAGGCTTGATTTAAAATAGAAGTACTTAAGAATCTGAGCAAGGGGAAAAAAGCATACTAACACTCATGAGACACATTCTTTTCTCACGCCTTCCTCAGCCTATTGCCCTGGGCAGTAAATTGTACATTAAAATAGCCAGTTTATTATTTGCTGTTTTCTTTCACTCTGCTGAGAAAAGCTACATTGCTGGCAAACTGACAGAAAATTTTAAAACGGAATCCAATATATTGTATGTATGTTTGGTGAATATGTTCAAACATACAACACTAATGTGATTTATATTTGTCTTTTAATTATTTTTTTCAGCTGGAATCCATAGAAATGTAATGAGTGAGCTTTTAAAATTCAATGGGATGAGCAGAAGTACCATAAGGAAAGCAAGAGGTGATTCTTGCTCACCCCCCACCTCTAAAAATAAAAGCAATCACCTAACAACTAACTAAAAATATCTTTTATTTTTTTAAGGGAAAGGCAGGTATTTAAAAAGCATCGAAATTCATTTTTTGAACGTGTGTTTCAACTAATACTTCACATTTTTAGATTCTTAGAAAATGTTTAAGTCTTTCTCTTATAGACTTAATCTTAATGCTCCCCCCCTTCATCCCCTCCCATGAATTGTGATTACTATGAGTTTTGGGTCTCGTCTTCTAGAAAATGTACCATTTTCACTCACAGCTTAAGACAGCTTTGATGTTCTTAGTATGACATACTGTATGTAATGTTAGCTGTTCAAAGCTGGAGATCAGATTGTGCATAATAACATATGTAGTTTGGATTATATAAACACTACGGGAAGAAGGGGAGAGAGGGCCCTTCTGTGTACAAATCTCAGATTGCTAGCTGTATGCCTGTTTAGAATGTTAAACACTCCTAACTAGGCAGTGATGAAGTTACTTCTAAGTGACTGAGACTTCTGAAACTATAGAGACGAAAAATTTTCAACTAAAAATAATTTAAAGATGATGCTGACAATTAACATATTTACTTTATGTGATTTTCTAGTTGCTACTTAGGGAGCTTTGGGGATAGAGGGGGGAATATAAATTTCATTGTCTTTAAAGCCCAATTTAATTAAGCAATTTCATCAAAAACTCGGAGAATATAGCTTAAAAGAGCCAAAGACAGAAGAACCTGATACAAATTGTAAATTTCATCCATTATACATTTCACCCATTGTCTGAGGCAGGGAACTGTACCAGTGTGTTTCCCTACGATTGCTTCTTTTATATCTCAGTATTTCAGATTAAACTACTGTGGAGTTTTTTTCTTTTGTGTCAGTCTTTTATTTCTAAGGTGGCTGTCTGCCTTTTCATCTGTTGAAAGATTGGTAACTTTTATGCATTTCATTTCAAGAGAAATTAAATAAAGCATATTACCATATTTTTCAGTGATGAGACATTTCAGAGTGAAGAAATAAGTCAACAAATTTCTGATTTAATAAGTTAACATTTTATCGTAAATATTCAGATCCTGATTTCTTTGAGGAAGACCTCAAGGCTGCTGATATGTTTACTGCTCAAATATCAGGACAGTAATAATCAGGCCTTTGAAAGTTGGGGTGAAAAATCCAGCCAATTTCAGTTGTCTTTTATTTATGTAGGAAGATTGTCTGGCATTTTGCTTCCTGTCCCTGTTCATAAGAACTCTAAATATGGACACCCATCTCTAGAGGTATCTTTATATTGGGAAGCTCTGCATGAGGTTGAAATTTTTATGGGGAACTTGCTTAAAACACAGTTGTCTTTAAAGGCCGGTTTGCCACAGCAAGGTTAGGGGTTGCCAATAAATCCATTTATAGCAACTTCTGTATTCCCAGCTCCAGACACACAGTTGGGGTGACTTGTGCAGTTTCCGCAGGACACACAAAGCAGCAGCAGTCCTAGTTGATCTTTCTGTGACCAAGGCTGGTCCAAAGGGCTTGGGGTGTGGAGTGGGCTGAGATGTGTCCCCCCCCCCCCCCCCCCCCCCGCGCCTGGCTTGAATTGACTGCCTCAGATTCCTGCGGGGTGCTGGCTGAACCCAGGACCCCAGAATCCGTAGGCCCTATCCTGGCTTTCACTCTGCTGGGAAATAACAAAACATTTTGGGAACTCGGGAATTTAATTTACTGCTACCAACCGAAACAATAATAACATCTTTGTTTCTCCTCCTTCCCGACCTCCCTCCTCCCACCGACAGAAACATGATGTTGGCCCTCCGTGGATATAGCAGCGGTAGGAGGAGGCTGCAGCCCCGGTAGGAGGAGGCTGACGACACCGGGCCCTGGGGACCCCCGGACAATCACCAGTCCCTGAACGTCCCTAGTTCGCTTTTGGGAAAGAAAAAGACAGCAGGGGATATGCTCTTTACATCTTCCATCTTCCCTAGCTCATTCTTGCCCCCAAAAGCGAGTGTTTGAGTGTGTGTGTTAAGTGAGGCAGAGAGAATTCAAGAAAGCCACAAAAGTCACCGTGAAGCATCCACCAAAACTTCACTTAGTTAATTGCTCCCATATGTCGTCTTCGACTGTTTTCAAAACGCAGCAAGGAGGGGGACGCCTTGTCACTGATTTTAAAGAAGTTGAAAACGACTACTCATCTTGATCCAGGCCCAGAGGGCCCCAGGCGCAGCCTCAGGAGACTAGCCCCCTGGCGGGGCGCTGGAGACCGGCCCCGGAGAGGTAGGGCGGAAGGCGCTGCGCCCGCGCCCGGCGGAAAGTTCGCGCGCTGCGCCCCAGCGGGTCCCGGGAGCCGCCGCAGCCCCGGGCGGGGAGGGGCGCGGGAGGCGCGGCCCGGGCGGGCGCGCGAGAGGAAGGTGCCTTCGGGAACACGCGCAAGGGCGGGGATTCGCGCTGCCAATGAGGCCCGGGTGTGGGCCGCGCGAGGCGGGGGGACGGGCCAGAACGCAGCCTTCGCTGTGGCAGCTGCGGGAGCATTGGCCGCGTCGGGAGCCGGAGGAGAGGCAGCCGCGGACCGCCGAGCTGGCCGCGCCCCGAGGCCCGGCCCTGGGGTAGGGAACCGCGCCGAGGAGCTGGAAACTTTCCCGGCAGGTAACTCCCGCCGCCCTGGCGCCGCCGCCGGACTCCCTGCGTCCCGGGCACCTCCAGCTGCTGCGGTGCTGAGGGGAGGAGAGGGTCCCGCGGAGGAGGAGAGGGAGATGGGGAGAGTTGAAAAGCATGTGGGAAAGTTTCTGGAGCCTCTCTTCCCCACCCCCTCTCTGGCTGGGCACACCCGGGAGCTTTCCGGGGATAGGCTTGGACATGTTGGGCGCCCCGGGCCTTGGTCCTGCCGGCTCGGGAAAGTCGGCGCCTTCCCTTCGCGGTCCCCTCCGTGCCGGACCGACTAGTCCCCGGCCAGACTGAGGTGCGGGGGCAAGCGGGAACGCGCGGCAGCACGCTAGAGTTTCGGGACCACCCCCGCCCGGCGCGCCTCCTCGCCCCCTTTCCCGCCTCCTCTGTAGCCCGCGGGCTTGGCAAGGGCTTGGGCTGCGCCTGGTACCTGGGGCAGGGGAGGCGGAGGAGAAGCGCGCCTGGCACCGCGGGGTCCAGGGCGCCCCCCGGAGTGTAGGGGAGCGCGAGTCGCGAAGTTGCCGGGTGAACTTAAGCCGGAGAGCGGAGTGTGTGTGGGGGGGTGCTGTGGTATTGCCCCAGTCTGGGCTAAAAGTCCATTGCTTCCTTTCCAAAACACCGCGATTAGCATATCCACGTTCTTTTTTGTGTGTGTGTGGGGGGGAGGGTAAGATTAGACATTGAGGGGGAGCTGAAAAAGACGATGATTGTATCAGGATTGTGAATCCCCCGGTTCTTGGATAGTGGAGAGTGGTCACTTTTGGGGGGACTTACGGCAAGGCTCGCGTCTTACTGGAAGACTTTGGGGGTGCGGGCGCTCAGCGCTGGGAGTTTGGGGGGCTCCCCGCTTTGGCGCGGCAGCTTTCCGGAACGGCTGGCGAGGAAGGAAGCCCTAGGCATTGTGTGGCGTATTTGCAGACAGAAAGGTCTCAGGATAGGCAGTCTCAAAACTTACTTGACTTATTGTGTAAGGCTCGGGGAAGAAATGCGGCGGTGCCCGGATAGAAATACCGCGCCGTGGCCAGGAGTTGAGAGGACGCTGGGCTCGGCCACAGTGTTCCCCTCCAGCCCACTCTTGACAGCCCTAGATCATTGTGCCTCCGGTGACTCGTAACGGTCGCGCTGTCCCCGCTAGAGTCAACTAGGGGAGGTGGAAGGGCACCTTCATCTTGAACTTGACCCTAGGAGCAGCGCCGTCTGGGCAGGTTGCAAGGTAAAGGCAAGCTGAATCTAACCGTGGATGGGCCTCGAACTCTGGCACGGAAAGGAAGTGCCTTGTCCAGAATCTTTGAGAAAGGGTTTAGGGCTGCTGAGTTCACTAACTCTGGAAATACCAGATCACCAGACTGCAGAAGTTGATGTGTTTGGAGGGGGTGGGGATGGGAGAGGAGAGGGGAAACCTGGTTAGTTGGTACAGAAAGTTGGTATTTCTCTGTAGTGAAAATGAGGGGAGTCTGCATCTCTGCTTTCACCAGATCCGTTACTCTGGTTTTTTGTTTGTTTTTTCCTTCCTGGGTCATCTTTATTTCTGCCAGGCTGGCACTCCGGGATGGGGGAGGGGAAGGAGAAGCAGCAGTTGTGAAGCTCCACTGGCCAGCTTGGAGGTATTTTAGATCTGCTACTAGGAAGATTCCTGGATTTTAACAGCTGCTTCTTGATTGCTGGGAATGAGAGAATTTATGAGTGACTGAGAGATGGTCATTATAGTAGTAGTCTGAATGTTTTACTCATCTAATCTACTTAAGGATCTCAGGAGGGACCTTCTTGAGACAATGCCAGCTTCTGCAGAGTTTGTCAGCCAGAATGTTTGGTGGGTGTTAGTCAGAACTCATGGTAAATATATCCTGGTGGTACTGAGATGAAAAGTATGCAGCAGTAAAGGAAATGTGGTATCTGACATCCTTCAGGACTTCCTCCTAGCCTTGCTCCTGTTACCTGCCAAGTGAACTTGGTCCAGGCTTCCGGACTGTTGTGATTTGACAATAAGGGATGGGAAATAGTGTCATCCATTTTAGTGGGGCAGGAAAGTCCAGAAATAAATGTAAGGTTACTTTTTCATGACCCTGGCTTTCAGCTGTGATGCCACAAAGTTAACTTTTGCTGGGACTTGGAAGCACTGTTTTTCCTGCTTTCCTGGTTTAACCACCAGAACGCCCAAATCATCATAATTTATGTCCATTGTGGAACTAAAGCATAACTGATTCATAGTCAGCCCTTTTCTGCTTCCCATAAGAGCCTGTAGAAAAAAGAACATTTTGTCTCTTTCACCACACTCAATTTATTTGGTGCCATAGTGGGTTTTTGATACTGGGTGATCGAGGGCACAATTTTAAAGACAATGAAATTGTCTCCATAAAATTGTCCTTTTTTAGGCAACAGCCCCTTCAGAGTTGCTGATTAATTCTTTATCTCCCAGGGAACATTAAAACCAGTATCTCTGGCCTGGTATAACTATAATCCATATTATAATGATGCCTGTCAGCTTATCTGGAGGTTATAATGTTATGTCAATGTTTCTTCTAGCCATTTCTAACCCAAATGTAAAGGTTTTGTCTAGGTTGGGGTGAAAGTTGTCTGTGAGCCTCACAGTAAGAGAAATGGCTTTATTTTTATCTTTCTGATGGAAAGTTTAGTTTAACTTGTTATAGGAGTAAAGTTTACAAAGGCAAAATGAAGCAGAGGATGTGTGTGTGTGTGTGTGTGTGTGTGTGTGTGTGTGTGTGTGTGTTGCTGGGAGAGATTTTGTTAAAAAATTTTTTAAGTTTATTTATTTTGAGAAAGAGACAGGGGAGGAGCAGAGAGAGAGGAGAGAGAGAGAATCCTAAGCAGGCTCCGCACTGTCAGTCAGAACTTGATGCAGGGCTTAAACTCATGAACTGGGAGACCATGACTGAGCTGCTATCAAGAGTTGGACATTTAACTGACTGAGCCACCCAGGCAGCCCTGTTTGATTGTCTTTTAAATGTGTTTTTCAGTGGAGGAAAATTAGAACCTCCTCTCAACCAGTTTACAAAAGTGTTTTTGTACAAGACTCTAACACCTTCCTGGGCCTTGATTTTCTCATCATTATCATTTCTAAAATGGGATTATCTTTCAGCCCTAAAGTTTTCCAAGAGTTTGAGAAATATAGACATTCTGGAACCTGTGCTGTAATATTAGCACAGCGTTTTGGGATTTACAAAGGGCTTTACTTAAATAATTTTAACCCTTAATTCTCAAGTTAGGAAATTGAGGCTGAGCAAGTTAGATCAGTTTGCTAGATGTCATCTACAAACGGTGGAGTTGAACTTGAACCTAGGTTCTCGGATTCTCCCCCTCCTCTCCACCCCTTTTGTTTAGGGAGACACCTGAGAATTGGCCAAAACTTGACAAACAGACTAATGTTAATATGTGGCAGTTTCTCACAGTATTTCATTTATAGGTTATTCTGGTTTCAGAACTCCAGGGTTAACATCTATGCTTTGATGTCAGAGATTAAAAACAGACCAGTAATAATGGTAATAAAACTTTCTCCCCAAGAGAGTTTCAGAAATTCACATACCTCAAATTAATCATTTGTTTATTTTCAACTTTTCTTTTATTAAGTAGGCTTCAGGGTCTAGTGTGATTTATAATCCAGACTAGTAACCCAGACAGCATTCTTAAGGAAGTCAATCCTCAAATCTGTATGTCTTTTTTTAAAATAAGAAATGAACGTATCATTTGCTTTTCATCTTGGTATCTCTCAGCGGAATAATATAGCCTGGATATAAATGTCCCTTTTTTGGTGTCATCGTTTTTGGGCTCTTTCTACTGATGTCTGGATAAGTCTAATTTTGCAGCTCTTTTTGTGCTACATAAATTCTTCCCTTATGCTGTTGGTTTAATGGTAAAGAAGTAAGTAGTAGGATGCAGGTGACCCATTTTCACCGTGACTCTAAATGTTTGTACTGTGTCTTGCTTGCCTGTTTAAGAGCACTGAGTGCAACTTGACACTCATCTGGAAGCTGGTATGGATTTTCTTTAAAAGGTTCTAAAATAAAATTATGTGCTAAGCTATAGGCTCTTTTATGTCTGAGCAGCCTGTCCATCTTTAGCTTTTTAAACTTATTCTCCGAAGACTGCCTCTTCAGAAAGTTAAGCAGTGGGGTTTAAACCTCAAAAAAGAGTGTGTACCAATAAGTATCGATTGCCTGACTGTAAAGGCTGCCATTTCTGTGTGTGTGTGAGCAGAGAGAGCATTATGAACCCGTCTTTGCTAGTGAAGTTGGGAGACTTTGTTATCAGTGTACTAGAAGGGGACAAGAACAGCAAAGCAGAAGAATAGCTTCTGGTTTTTTATTATCAGGAGACTGGGTTTTGAATGATAGGGGAAGACTTTTGATAAAGAAGGCTATCAGGAAATATCTTGTGGAGAGTGAAAGGGGTTCTGGTTTGGCTAGGCTGCGGTATTGATGGGGTTTGCTCTTCTACAGTAGACGTCTTTAAGGGCTCTGGCAGGTGTGTGTAATCAAGAAGAATATTCTGGAAAGAAGAGTCCCATAGGCAAGAATGTCAAGGACTAAAAGAGTGTGGTAGAAGGATGGCATGGTCCCTGGATTTTAGCACAGATATTTGCCACTACTGTGAAGGAATTCATTAGTAAAAATCTTCTGGCCACAGTTGTATGTAGATCTGAACCCAGTATGTTTAGTTGTATAGCCCAGAGCCACAGTGACTCACCACCTTTCCTGCCCCACCCCAGCACACCGAGGGTTACTTGCCTATCATGAACAGTGGCTTATTACCTCTGTAAGTCCAGGTGGGGGTAGGGCAGTCTCTAAGAAACACTTGGTTATATTCTTTTCATGCATACCTACTCATGCAAACAGGGTCCTTTATTACATGTGCTTTTTTTTTTTTTTTAATTTTTTTTTTTTTCAACATTTATTTATTTTTGGGACAGAAAGACAGAGCATGAACGGGGGAGGGGCAGAGAGAGAGGGAGACACAGAATCGGAAACAGGCTCCAGGCTCTGAGCCATCAGCCCAGAGCCTGATGCGGGGCTCGAACTCACGGACCGCGAGATCGTGACCTGGCTGAAGTCGGACGCTTAACCGACTGCGCCACCCAGGCGCCCCATTACATGTGCTTTTGAAGAGATGTGAAAAAGATTTGACATACAAGGGTGCATATATCTGCACAGTTTAGAGTACAGTATATACTTGTATAATGTGCTTTTTTTCCCCCTGTCATATCAGTAAATTCTTTGGCACTGTTTTAATGGCTATTTGGTAAATCCATTACCTACATTACCATAATTTATTTAGCCAGTCCATTTGGACGTTTAGGTGTGTTGAAAAGAAATACCTCTTAGGCATTAAGAGCCCTTTGGCTCAGATCTGATTTACTCATTAAATTATAGGGTCCAGCACACTGCCCCACATAGGGGCACCTGGCTGCTGGTAGCTTCAGAAACTCCCATCATCAAGAAACTGACTCTTTGCTCTTAGTTCCAATTTGGGAAAACCCTGGAGAGAACTCAGATTGGCCTGATGCCAGCCAAAGGAGAGTTACGGTCGGCAGTCTCCATTTAGACCCACAAGATGGGACTGTGGGGAGACAAAGTGTCCCACAAAGAAGGAGGTTATTGTTAATGGAAGAGGGAGGGAACCGGCTAAACAAAAAGAGCTAGCTGTTTAATGTAGGATATGTTTCCAAAAGTGGTATTGCTGGTCATAACAACATACCAATGTGTCAGAGGGTAAGAACATTTTTAATGCTCCTGTGATATACACTCCACAGTCTGAGACTTTTCCACATTCTGTGGAGATTTGAATTGCTGCATATACAGGCACTCGTGTAACAGGATAGTGAATTACTGGAAAAAAGTCGGGAATTGGTTATTATTATCATGTATCCCATTATACTCCCCTCTCTTTGCCATGCTTTATTCTAAATTACTTGGGGGTGAGTAACATCAATTATTAATGTTTATCGAGTGCTTGCTTACACTGAACTAGATGTTTGAATTTAAAAAAATCTGTGGCAATGAAACAGTATAGTTTTTTCTTCCCCCATTATCCTGCATGCAGAGTGTTATACCAGGGATGGCTAAACCACAGCACTCCCCATCCTGGTCTCCTTTCCTTCCTATAGTTTAAACCAACTACTGTTTAGTTGGTTGGGATTCAGAAGTTGGAGCTGGGCTCAGCTGGGTGGTTTTTCCGCCTGGGCCTAGGCTCACTCATGCCCTGGTGGTTACATGATTCTTTGCAAGGGCCACTGCTATAATAATTTCCACATTACTTGGTATCATAATTTTGTTTTTGATTAGTTTCCCATTGGCCATTCACTTCAAGGTAAGTTGGGTGTGTCCTTTGCCTGAGGGAGTGAATCTTGATTTAAGTCAAGTCAACTTTAGTAATATACCTGTTGCCAGTGACTGGTTAATGAATACTTATGTGACACTTTTTGGGTACCACCATATTAGGAACCAAAGGTGGTCAGCAAAATAGAACAGGTTGATACTGTGAGGATCACAGAGTTCAAGGATAGATGGTGCCTAAGAACACAGTGACCTTTTTCAGCTGCTGAATTTACTAACCCTAAAACCACTGTGACTCAGAACTTCTTATGTGAGCATTATTTTTTATTATTGTTATTGTTTGAGGCAGTTATCTCCAAGTAGAGTGTGCTAGATCATCCAGTATGGAAAGGAAGAAAATATTAGAACTTTATCCAGAAAAGAAAAAGCTTTACTAATATTTAATAGACGATTGACACTGTTTGCCATATCTGAAAGTCTCCTGTTACTTAGGTTACATGAGGGACGAGTTGGCATTTTACAACCTGGTGGAATTGCCAGTGGTACTCTCATTCTTGCCTTTGATGTACTTTATCTGTGTAAAGGGGTTTATGGATTATATTATCTATTTTTAAGTAAATCGACTCCCACAGAATGGGCAAGTGGCTTAAAAAGATTCTTGCAAAGAAAGTTTAATGATAATGATCTGAGGCTATAGGAACAAGAAAATGTCTTATTGTGAGATTAAAAAATGACTTTTAAAGTTTACTTATTTATTTTTGAGAGACAGATGGAGTGGTGAAGGGGCAGAGGTAGAGAGAGGGAGGGAGGAAGAAAGAATCCCAAGCAGGCTCTGATGCTGGGCTTGAACTCATGGTGAGATCATGACCTGAGCCAAAATCAAGAGTCCAATGCTTAACTGACTGAGCCACTCAAGCGCCCTGGAAATGACTTTTAAATCAGATTAGTAAATTGGTACAAAAATTGTATATGAATTTGTATTAATAAAAATAAACTTGCAAATGCTATTTGAATCATTCTCATCTTTTAAAAAGTTTTTAATAGATGTTTTATAATGTACATACTACATACACCTGTAATTCATAAGTCTAGTGTTTTAATTATGCATAAATTACATGCAACTTATAACATGTTGGGGGTACATGTTTAAATTTTTTTTACTTTTAGGGCTGCATGATCCAGAAAGTTTTGAGACCATGTTTTCGTGCCACTTGTAGTTATGTAATTTTTGTTACTTGTAGCTGAAGGCACAACCCATTCAAGGTCAGGTGAGAGACATGGCTGTTCCCTTTTTATTCATAGCTTTCAAGATTCTCCATGATCTGGCTCATAACTTTCTTTTCCAGACCCAGTTGTCTTCTCTGTGTCTCTGCAAATGACACTTCAGCTAGGGGCCCATTCTATAACTGTCATATACTTTCTATAAATTTTGCCTCTGGGGAGGCTGTTCTCCCCCCCTCCCCCCACTACATTTTCATTGTCCTTCAAGAACTAGCTCAAGTAAATACTGCTTCCTTATTAATATTTTTCTGATCTCCCCCTTCTGCATTTACATGGTTGCTTCTATTTAGTCCCCAGCACATTACTTGAACAATTACAATGTTTTGTTTTTTTTCTTTTTGCCTTTTATTATTAAGTTGTTGGCCTGCTTACTTTGCCTATGGGTTATAGCTTCTTGATGGTTGGAGTCCTGTCTTGCCTGAGTCAGCTTTTTAAATTGCTTGTTTCCCTTTCCGGGGAGAAAAGGGAGGCAGGTGGAGAACCCAGTTACTGTGGGGAGCTTCTCTCTCCTCCACTTCTCAACAGGCTCAGGAGATTGAGTGCTCCATATACATGTAAGGGATCTGAGGGTAAGGAATGCACACGGCCAAGACAGGAGGATCCAGGGTCCAAACCCAGGACATTTTTATTCCAGAGGTTTTTTGTCTGCCCTCTCATGTGTTGTGCACAGTTAAACATTGTTCTTCTTTCATGTGGAAACACTGACATGGGTAAAAATGGGGAGGTCGGTGGGCTGATGCTGTAGAAACCTCCCTGGACAATCCTAGGCAGGTGCAGTCAGTTCAAAGGAGTGTCCGCTCTCCTGTGGAGTAAAGACAAGGCCTGGAGCGTGGGTTGTGTGACAACCTAAATGCCTGTGGACAGTTAGCTGTCTGCAAGTAGCACCAAACAAAATCATGGGGGAACTCCCACAGTAGGATTTGGCCTGAGTGTCCCCTTTGAGAAGCTGGAGGTGATGGCCTCTCCATGGTTCAGCTGAGTCAGATTGCATATGCCGTTATTCTCTCTGTGGTAAGGATAATTGAAGGTTGACAAGTTGTCGGCTTTCAAGTTGAGCCATGTTAGATATATGCTATCATGATGGAAAACAGACATCTCTCCAGGGTTTTGAGGGTCAAATGACAGAATGCGTATGAAAGGCTTTTGAACATTGTAAATTGCCTCCTAGATGCAAGGGATACATCAAATTTTATTGTTTCCTTATAGCAGTGACTTCTAGCTCAGATTTCTGTGTTAGCAATTTTTGTCTTCTTTTAAAGTGTACTTCCAAAGACTTTTTAACTGTGGAGGCTCTTAAATGGAATGGGACACGTTTTTTTCTTAAATGAACTGGAGATATTAGTTGAAAACTTGCTTTTAAACTTTTGGCCGTGGAGTAGATAGAATTTGTGGTAAGGTGAATCTGTCTAGGGATCTAGTTGTTCAAGTACTCAAAAGATCATTTATAAGAATGGGACCACGTCTGGTGCAGAAAGATGGGAATCGGGGACTTTGAGGTAAATTGTTAGAAGCCCTTAGGAACTACCTGAAAGACTGTCAGAGAGTTTTGATTTCAGGTTTTGTTTTGTTTGGTTTTGGTTTGGTTTGTGTTTTGTTACTGTGAAACCACTAACTTATTTTGAGGAGTCATTGGAGAGGGTTTGAGGAGCCTTTGAAATATCTCAGGGCAGGGACACCTTGGTGGCTCAGTTGCTTAAGTGGCTGACTCTTGATTTTGGCTCATGTCATGATCTCATGTTTATGAGATCGAGCCCCATGTTGGGCTCTGTGCTGACAGCAAGAAGCCTGGTTGGGATTCTCTCTCTCTCTCTCTCTCTCTCTCTCTCTTTCTCTCTCTTTCTGCCCCTCCCCCACCATGTACTCTCACTCACTCTCAAAATAAATAATAAAAACTTAAAAGAAAAAAAGAAATATCTCAGGGACATTTTGAAAGTGAAAAAAACCAGGTGTGGTTTGACAACTTGTGAATTTGAAATCTCTTCCGTTGTAGATTTCAAAAGGAAATAGATTTGAATAAGTAAAATTTAACTCCACTTGAGGGAAATTTTGTAGTGGCAATTTTGTATTGTAGAAAGAGTTTGATTTAGGGGCAACTTGGTGGCTCAGTAGGTTAAGTGTCAGACTTTGGCTCAGGTCATAATCTCACGGTTTGTGAATTTGAGCCCTACATTGGGCTTTCTGCTGTCAGTGTAAAGCCTGCTTTGGATCCTCTGTCTCTTCCTCTCTCTGCTCCTCCCCCACTCACATTTTCTCTCGCTCTCCCTCCCTCTCAAAAATAAATAAACACTAAAAAAATCAGAGTTTGATTTAGAAATGAAAACATGCTAACTTAAAGAGTCCACATGTACTTATTTATGGATGCAAAAGACAGAAAGCGAGAGGCTTTTAAGTTGCAAATAAAATTGTGAATTATTTATTGTTTATTTACTATTATTATTTTATTATTGGAGTATGTGAGTTTTTTAATTATTCAGGGTTCTTAGAACATGCATTGACTTAAGAGAGCCTTACCGCAGAGTGATTTAGCTAGATAAAGCAGCAATTCCCAAAGGAGTTTCCAAGGAAAATGCAATTCTTAGGAAATTAGTAGATGTTATGCACTGAAAAAAGGTTCTATGTTCAAATAAGTGGGAAGATTGGGGTTAACCAAAGTAAAATAGGTATTTTTGTTTTTTCCCCTAACATTTATTTACTCATCTGAGAGAGAGAGAGAGAGAGAGAGAGAGAGAACTCGAGCGGAGGAGGGGCGGAGAGAGAGGGAGAAAGAATCCCAGGCAGACTCCATGCTATCAGTGCAGAGGCCACAGTGGGGCTCGATCTCACCAACTCTGAGATCATGACCTGAGCCAAAATCAAGAGTCTGATGGTTAATTGACTGAGCTACCAAGGGCCTTGGTAATTTTCTTTTTAGCTGCAGGACTTTTGAGCACCATTATTTTTAATATTTATTGTAAATCTCCTTGGAGGGAACCAGAGTTTTAAGCATTTCCCAAATGCATTGAGTTGTAGAAACTTTTTTGCAAAGCATCTTTGCCAGAGAACAATGTTGGGTTGTTTGGTATGGTCAAATAGCTTTAAACCAAATCCCAGACATCATTTAATTTCACCTGACAAACTTTGGTATGCATTTCTAACTAAGGACTTAAAAAAAAAAACAACCCACCACCTTGTTATCACTTTTCATAAAATTAACAGTGATTTCTTAGTGTCAGTTTTTTTTTAAGTTTATTTATTTTGAGAGAAAGCAAGAGTGAGCGGGGGAGGAGCACAGAGAGAGGGAGAGAGAATCCAGAGCAGATTCCACACCGTCAGTGCAGAGCTCAGTGTGGGGCTGGAACCCATGAATCGTGAGATTGTGACCTGAGCTGAGCTGAAATCAAGAGCCAGATAAAGTTTACATATAGCACTGTGTGTTTTTGTTGATTTGGCCTGTTGGTCTTTTTTTTTTTTTTTTTTAAGTTTATTTATTTTTATTTTGAGAGAGAGAGAGAGCAAGCGCAATCATAGGAGCAGGAAATCCTTGGGCAGAGAATCCCAAGCAGGCTCTGTGCTGTCAGTGTTCAGCCCAATGTAGAGCTGGATCTCATGAACATAAGATCATGACCTGAGCTGAAACCAAGAGTTGGGCGCTAACCAGCTAAGCCACCTAGGTGCCCCCACCTTTAGTCTTTTTAAATGTAGAAAAATGCTATTTCACTACCCCCTCCCTCTCCCTCCTGACTTTTAGAAGATAACTTGTAGGACGTCCTATATCTGAATTTGTTTCCTTGTGGTGTTGTGTACCTTGTCCTTTGCCCTCTGTATTTCTTATAAATTCGAGGTTAGATTTCAAGGCATGGTTTAAATTTAGGTTAAATATTTTGGGCAAGAACAGGTCCTAAACTATGCTTTTCTCCTCCCTATGATTTGAGAACAGGCATTTTAATTTAGCAATTCATAAGTAGGTCATATATATATATATATATATGTACACATACATATATATATATATATAATGGCTTAGAGTTTGTTTGGAAATTAATTTTATTAGTATAACAAGTGGATGCAAATTTAATTTATTCCAGTTGGGGTTGGAAACGTGGTGGTATTCTGAATAGTTGGTCTGGTTAAATGGATATAAGTTTTCAGTGTATCTTAAGATTATAAACCATGCGCCTATTGGTTAAAATGGCTTGAGTGTTAAACATTTTGATGGTTGGATTTTATTCAGAATGACAAGGTATCTGAGTTGTAATTGTAAACACTATTCTATAAAAATTTATTCTAAGGACATTAATTAAGAATATGCATTAATTCTACTTCTGTTGGATAAATCTTAACAATATCATTCTGACAAATGCTTATGCTAATTTCAGGTACAGCCATAAATCTAAGGACACTCTCAGGGTAATAATTTTATACATACATTGTCTTGGAAACTCGGACATGTAAATAAAAGTTCCTACTGTAGCTGACTTTGCTAACTTAATTTGATATTTAAGTTTTTTCCCTTGATATCCTTCCAAGTGCTTTTATGTCTGGGAAAAATTAAAATCAGAAATTTTGTGTGTCTTTTTTTTTTTTTTTTTTAAACATTTTTTTTTCCAACGTTTTTATTTATTTTTGGGACAGAGAGAGACAGAGCATGAACGGGGGAGGGGCAGAGAGAGAAGGAGACACAGAATCGGAAACAGGCTCCAGGCTCCGAGCCATCCGCCCAGAGCCTGACGCGGGGCTCGAACTCACGGACCGCGAGATCGTGACCTGGCTGAAGTCGGACGCTTAACCGACTGCGCCACCCAGGCGCCCCAGAAATTTTGTGTGTCTTAATGAAGAATAGTTTGGCATATATAAAGTAACTTTGTGTGAAGAATGATAGCTATCATAGGGAGTTCCCAGCACATTCTTGTGTTTAATCCCTTAGAGGGTAGGAATACTGTTGTATAAATTGAAATTTGCTTGTTGTAAATGAGGTACCTTGGACAGTAAGTACTTTGCAACTATAGTAGTATACTAAAAATAGACACATAGCACTCTCTTTTTTCTCCTCCTCTTTTAAAAATACAAATAAATAGGGTATAGTGAAAAAAGCATGATCTTTGAAGTCAGATGAACTGTGGTCTTGTGTGTGATTCTGGACAGTTTACTTGACCTCTGTCTCTTTGCCTGTAAAATGGGGTAGTAATCCTGTTTCATAGGCTTCCTGCCAAGATGCAGGTGAGAACCTATATAACACGCTTAGCACTGTGCTTGGCTTATAGGTGCCGAAAACACGTCCTCTTCTTCCTTCTTTTCCTCTTAACCATATTTTTAAGCTCAGCATTCTGGATCAGTAATTGAATGGAAATTTTTGCTTATTCTGAGTATTTTTAAAATTGCTAATTTTAAGGTACTTGTTATAGAAGTCCAGATAAGACACCAATTTCAAGATAATCTTTATAAGTTGGTTGGTTGTTTGTATTAAAACAATTAGATGTTTATATGAAATGTTTTCAGCAAACAAGTGGGATATTTTTAGGTGGTAATCTAGAAGGAACCAGAGAAAAAATGATATTTTGTTGTTGGCATGAAGCTGTTGCTAACAAACTGTCTGGTTTTAATGAAAATCAGTATTTTAAAAATCCATTTATTTACTAAGGTGTGTGAGAACATGAGAAGCTCTGCGAACTCGTGTAGACTGTTGTTTGAGTGTCGGGTAGAATAACACGCTTTCTTTTACCCAGATGAAGTAAGCCTGTAGCACCACACTCAAGTCATCTGTGTGTGTTTATGAACAGGGCTGTTGCCAAACCAGGAGAACAGCCTTCCTGCGGAGGAGAGGGGTCGGTGCTTCCCTGACCCCCTGAAGGGCCTCAGGAGCCTCACAGTGGGGAGGAGGAGAGATTCTCCTTCCTGGCTTGTGCCTTGTTAAAGACTCACGTAAAGAGACAGTTAATATATTTTAACTTTCATATGGAAAGTAGTCAAGGAACACGTTTTGGAGGCAGCATAAATAGACATTTATGGGGCTTGACTCCTTGGCAGTTTGGGTGAACCAAGAAGTGTTCTTTTCCAGTCAGCTGTTTCTGAGTCTTGGGACATGTGACTTTGTTAATGGCTTGTGCAAGAGCAGGTCCCAGGAAGACCAGTACTCACACTGTTCTCTGCCCAGGTGACACCTGTTCTCTGAGAAAGAACCGGATTCCCCAAGGGCACACAGGTCCAGCGCACTTGAACTTCTTACACTTTTTTTTCCTACCATTAAGTAAGTTTTGTTTATCCCTTTGTTTCTGAAATGTTTTGCTTCAGTAAGAGGGACTCCTTAAGCTGTCCAGTTCCACCTACTGAAAGTCAAGCCAGGAAGAATCAGAGAATGTGATTTCCCTCTCCCATCATGGCAAAAGGGAGGAGATATCATTTCTAGAGGGATAGCGATTGAGCTCTAAGCAGATGGAATTTATAAAGACATTCATCTACACAGCACTTTTTTGCTTCCTTCATTAAGAGCAATCTTAGCTCAAGGAATATAATATCCTTATGAGTTTTAGAAGTAAAAAGTTACCGTGAAGGTGTTAACTGTTTGACAAATCAGAAACTGTTTTCATTTGGTGGAAGGCTTGCAATAATTTTTCCAACAAATACTTTTTGAGGGCTGCCATTGTGCCCTTCTGAGGTTGAAGCCCAGCTCTGTGCCTCAGTCTGAGGAGGCCAGTGCATACATAGTACAAATATTAGAAGGCAGGTGTGGAGCAGGAGAGTAGAGAAGGAAGGGGAGGGGGAGAAGGAGGAGGAAGCAGATGAGGAGCTGGTGGCTGAGGAAGACTTCAGGGAGGGGGTGAAGGATGCGTTGCACTTTGCCAACTGGGGAAGGGGGTGAGGGGCTCTCCGTGACGGGAGCATGACCGGCAGAGGCAGGGAGGCGTGAAAATACAAGTCATGTTTGGAGTATTGTTACTAGAACAGATGGTGCTTGGCATTTGGGTACAGTGGCAGGGAGGAGAGAGAGCCAGATTGCAAAAGGCCTTGCATGCTAGGCTAAGAAGTGTGGACTTGATCCTGTAAAGCAAGTGATAGCTGTCAAAGGTTTGAAAGCAGGGAGATGATGTAATCAGAGCTGCGTGTTGGAGAAAAGCTCTGGTGGCGGTGGTATGGAGGAGAGACTGGATCGGGGACAGATGGGCGGCAGGGCTCTCTGTTAGGAGGCTTTTGAAGTAGGTCAGGTGAGAGATGATGTTTGGGGCCTGCATTAGTGGGGGAAGAGAACTAATGTCAGTTCAGCACCTTTTGTTGTGCATTTAGGATGCATTAGCTCATTTCATTGTCGCAGAACTCTGTTCACAGAGTCCTGTTGTCCTCACCCTCATTTTGCAGAGAAGGAAAGGGGCTCAGAGTAACCTGGCTCAGCCAAGGTTTGAACTCAGCTGGACAGTCCAGTGCCATTGTGCTTTTACGACAGAGGGAATGAGAACACAAAGAAGGGTGCTCATGGGAGCTGCTTTGTGCAGCAGAGTGGAAGCTCCTTCCAGAATAGAAAGGGCTGCTTGGCGGCTGACTAAAGGTAGAGGGCAAGGCTGTTTCCAGGCCCGGCATCGAGGTGTGCACGATCGGTGATGCCCCTCAGAGGCCTCTCTGAGGAGGGGATGGACAGGGTTTGGGGCCCCTCTGGGATACCCATTTGGAAATTCCCAGTAGCCAGTTGGAGATTTGGTTCCTGAAGTCCTTCCCAGCCTCCCTGTAGGAACTCCTTGAAGTCCTCCCGGTAGGCTTGGACTAGAACTTGTGTAGGGGGGGGATGGGTAATGAGCCCTTCCTCCCATAGACCCTAGTCCTATAGTGTGTTGTATTGCCCGTCTTCTGAAGGGCCCTTTCCAGGCCCTGCCTGTTGGTGTTTCAGTTAGTCTGGAGTGAGTTGGCAGTCTGCATTTATAGTAAGATCCTGGGATCCTGGATTGAGCCAGACAGGCAACAAGAGCATCATACTGTTGAGAATATTTGGCTGTGTGTGGTCTAGGCTGTCTTTTAACTTCATTTCTTTCAGGGGGGCTTTCAATAGCACCTTAATATGATGTTGATCTCTAGTAAGAACCGACACCTTGGAAAATTGCTTGTTTTTAGGAACTTAACATTCATATTTAATTTTGCCAAGGTCATTTTTTAGTTATTTAGTATTTTGGATTAATGCTCAAAAGTAGCAAGCCCCCAGTATTAGGTTTGGCTTGCCTTTTAAGTGGACTTTTGGCAAGAGATTTCTAGGGAAATTAGATAATGAGTATTTTCCTTGCTTATGAAAAAGAGGTTGGAAGAGGGAACCTGGCCATGTGGAGAGTGAGGAATAGTGCCTTGGGGCTCTTGGTTTGCCTGGGAATGGCCTAGGTGGTCACAGATCAGAAAGTCTCTGAATGGGGACCTAATGTACAGCATGGTGACTATAAAATTACATATTTGAAAATTGTTAAGAGGGTGGATCTTTTTTTTTTTTTTTAATTTTTTTTTCAACATTTATTTATTTTTGGGACAGAGAGAGACAGAGCATGAACGGGGGAGGGGCAGAGAGAGAGGAAGACACAGAATCGGAAACAGGCTCCAGGCTCTGAGCCATCAGCCCAGAGCCTGACGCGGGGCTCGAACTCCCGGACCGCGAGATCGTGACCTGGCTGAAGTCGGACGCTTAACCGACTGCGCCACCCAGGCGCCCCAAGAGGGTGGATCTTAAATGTTATCAAACATGGTCAACCAACTGGTCATTAGACCATTTCTTTGTTATTGGTCATGACCCTGGCCTAATCTCCTCCCTCTTTCCTCTCTGTCACTGTGTCTTTTTTCTTTCTGTTGAGATATAGTTGATATACAATATTACATTCGTTTTGGGTATACAACATAATGATTCAATATTTGTATACGTTGTGGAATCATTACCACAATAAGTCTAGTTAGTTAACATCCATCACCATATATAGCTACAAGTTTTTCCTTGTGATGAGAACTTCTAAGATCTATTCTCTTAGTAACTTTCAGGTATACAGTACAGTATTGTGAACGATAGTCACCATGCTGTACATTACATCGCGAAGACTTATTTATTTTATACCTGGAAGTTTGTACCTTTTGACCCCCTTTAATTCACATTGCCCATCCCCTGAGTCATGTGTGTTGGGGTGAGTGAAGGCTTTGAGGCCAAACAGACTGGGTTTGGGTCCCACCTCAGAGTGACCTGACTGTGAATTATCTCAGTGTGACCCTGGCATGCTACCCAGCTTCCATGACCTTGTTTTCTGTGACTTTGGAATGTGAGTACTTCTGAAGGTTGTTTGGGAAATGAGAGATATAAGGTCAAAACACCTAGGTCTAAACCCAGCCTTACTCCCTTAATCTTGGGAGGGAGAGTCAGACCTGGGAATGTGCTTTATTCGTCACACGTTAAGCGCCTAATTCTTCCACTCCGCAGTGTATTGAGGGCTGATTGCAGTGCATTTCTTTACAACATTGCCTACCGTATTCTACCTTTCCTAAAGAGGTAGGAGGCATTTTTGTTTGGTTGTGGCTTATAATAGGAGAGAAAGGGTTTTTTGGTTTTTGTTTTCAACCTGTGTGCCTTTTGTATTGGTGTATGGTTACCCTTGGGATAATTTTTGTTGCTTTGTCTCACCTAATGAGTAAGGTTTGGGTTCATTAACTGCTTGCTGCTGAAGTTTCATTTTTATCATGTGTGAGAAGGAGGAACAGCTTCCTCTTGTGTCCCCACCTTTGCTAAATGCCATTATACTTCCTGTGTTAGTTACAGGGCTTCCCCACCGCTTTTCCTTATCCCTGTCCTGGTGCGGAGGACAGGAGGGGGTCGGCTTGTTCCCTGGTTGGTTTGTTCATTCATGGAATAGGTGTCAGGCTCTGTGCTAAGTGGTTATTCTTAGATGGTCTGATTTCATACTCTCAAAGGCCGTAAGAAAGGAGCAGGCATTCTTACTTTGCTCACCTTGCAGATGAGGGTCCGTATCTGACGGTAGGTTGCCTAGCAGGTTTATAGGGCCCTGGTACCTGCTCCTGTAGTGCTGCCCTCTGTCTTGCCCCTCGCCCACTCCTGGGCCTTTCCAGGGGTGGCTCTGTCTGTGCAGGATTGGTGAGCTTTTCAATCCTTTACAGGTGCAGGCCCAAAGATCACTTTTAGCAAGTGGTATGAGGACTGTGGATGCTGTGGAGTTGGGGGTGGGAAGAAAAACATGTACTGTGACAGACAGTGCTCACTGGGAGAGCGAGCTGGTGGGATTAAGCAGGGATATCGCGGCTGCTTAAGTCGGCTTGTCTTCTTTATTTTGAATGGCTCCCGAAAGACTGCCAGGGTGTGCTACGTGCACATTTGTGGATGCTATAGACAAGGTTTGCTTGTTCATAACTTCCTTTTTGTTTTCTGCCGTTTAGTGCCATTTGGCTGGCTTCTTTGGGGGGACTGTAGTGCCCTTGGATTACCCACAACAGTTACGAAGATATCCTGCCCTTCGGGACTGCATATTCTACCTCCTCACTGAACTTTCAGCATCAGATCTTGTGGCCGACAGCATAATAGAAAGATCAATGACTCTGGAATAAAATAGACTTGGCTTCAAATTTCAGCCCTCTCTTATTGCCTTTGGACAAGTTTAACTTCAGGGCCTTGGTTTCTTCATCTGTAAACTGGGTATCATTGTGTTCAGGGAGAAATAATGTTTGTGCAGTACATTTAAAGTAGGGCTTGGCACCTAACAGGTTTTAAGGAGCTTCCTTATTCATTGTAGCTTGAATCAACAGTATTAAATATATTTAATGTGCCAGATATTATGTTAAACTCTGGCAGGCACAAGGATTAATAAAATGGTTTCTTTCCTGGAGAAATTTAAAAGCTAGTGGCCAGGGCTGACACGTACAGATTCATCACGAGGAGGTTAAGTGCAAGCCCTGGGCTGTGGTGGAGGCCAAGAAAAGGTGCCCAGAGGGGTGGGAGAGCCTTTTTTTTCTGGAAGGTTATACCTAAGCCTCTCTTGAAGGGATTAAATAAGAATTAACCAAGCAAAAGAAGGTGCAATGGGTGGCAGCTAAAGCAACAGCATGAGCAATGCATGGAGCATTTGGGAGAACTGTATGCAGCCTGGGTTTGGCTGGAAGCAGGAAATACTGGGGAAGGAGCCCAGAGAACCTGTGTCTGGGAAGGTACTGGTGGGCCTGATGGGCCTTGCTGAAAAACTTAGAAGATGTGAAATTTGCTAGGATGAAAAATCAAAATATAAGGAGAAAGAATTAGGGGCGCCTGGGTGGCGCAGTCGGTTAAGCATCCGACTTCAGCCAGGTCACGATCTCGCGGTCCGTGAGTTCGAGCCCCGCGTCGGGCTCTGGGCTGATGGCTCAGAGCCTGGAGCCTGTTTCCGATTCTGTGTCTCCCTCTCTCTCTGCCCCTCCCTGGTTCATGCTCTGTCTCTCTCTGTCCCAAAAATAAATAAACGTTGAAAAAAAAAAAATTAAAAAAAAAAAAAAAGGAGAAAGAATTACGTTAATAGTGTTTAATAACATTGTCAGGCATTTTTCTTTTCTTTCTTTTTTTTTAAGTAGGCTTCTTGCTGAGTGCAGACCAGCACGGGGCTTGAACTCAAACTCAGTAACCCTGAGATCAAGACCTGAACTGAGATCAAGAGTTGGATGCTTAACTGACTGAGCCACCCAGGCGCCCCAGTCAGGCATTTTTATAGCGCATAGTCTGAGTTAAATAGATGATGGTGTATCCACATAAGAGAGTGATCTGCAGATGTTAAAAGAATGAGGTCAGTTTATATGTGCTCTTAAGGAAAAACTTCCAAGAATATTGTTAAATGCAAAAGGTATATATGCATAGAGTATCTTTGAAAGTACATATCAGTATATAGAAGTGGTGATTGCCTTTGGGAGGGATGCGGGGGTCTGGAATAGAGGACAGTCTTACATTTTACTACAGACCCTTTTGTACCGTTGGGCCATTTTCCCACATGCATGCATTTCTTTAAAAAAGAAAAATACTGTAAAGAAATGACTAATGTACATTATCAGGTGAGCCGGAAACCAAGCGGCAGTGTAAAAATAACTTGGGCTACCGCACTGTAATGCTATTATGCAGAATGCTAGATTATTTCATGCTCTGACAATAATACCATTCATGGGGCATTTTAGAGTTTCCCACTTTTACATACATTATTTCAGTCAGAATTAATCACTTTCATCTGTTCTCACAGCAATTAAAATGTTTTAAGGATTATAAATGTTAAATAATGCTAAAGTTTGGAAGAGGAAAGAAAATAATAAATACTGTTTGCTTGTTGCAGCGTCCAGGATTTGATTCCCTTCTATTCTTTGTATATGCCTTTGTAAAAAATACAGCTAAATAAAATGTACATTTACTTAGAGGATTTTCTGTTTGTACGATTTTATGTATTTTCCTGGGTGTTGTGTTTTTCTTTTTGAATAGCTGCTCTTTTTAAAAAAATTTTTTTTTCAACGTTTATTTATTTTTGGGACAGAGAGAGACAGAGCATGAACGGGGGAGGGGCAGAGAGAGAGGGAGACACAGAATTGGAAACAGGCTCCAGGCTCCGAGCCATCAGCCCAGAGCCTGATGTGGGGCTCGAACTCACGGACCGTGAGATCGTGACCTGGCTGAAGTCGGACGCTTAACCGACTGCGCCACCCAGGTGCCCCTAATAGCTGCTCTTTTTTGTGGAACGTTGTGGTTCCTTTCCCTGTGACCCCGGTGACTCACTCCTGCTTGAGTGCTCTCTAGCATAGGTGTGTTGGTTTTCTGAGTTGATGTTCATCTCTTCCTAGACCCTCAGAGATAGGATGGTCCCTTTGCACAGGGAAAGGCCTCAGCAAGTGGTTATGAAAGGATGAATGTTCCTTTTGGGCTTTACAACAGCGGTGAAGGTAGAGATGGTAGATATGTGCAGCTTTCAGCCAAAGAAAGAGATTCAGGTTAAGCAGTCTTCCCAGACTCATGCAGCAGCAACCTGTAAAGTGGCTGAATTCAGTCTTGAATTCAGTTCTCCTGATCTCAGCTGCCTTTCCACTTTTCTTGAAGTCAGAGTTTTCAGTAGGTTTTGCTGGGGAAAGAGATGGCTGGGTTCCATTTAGAATGAGTGAGGAGGATTTTGATCTTTTTGAAATATTTAATTGCTCTGGTGTGTGTTTTGGCAATGGGTGAACTGGGTTCAAACCCCAGGAGCCTGTGTGACAAGTGGCATGACCTTGGGCAAGTTGCTTAACATCTGTGGGCATTAGTTTCCCATTAGTGAGGCAGGTATAAAGAGTGTGGGCACCTACCTCCATAGGGCTATCAGAATACACGTAAAGCTTTTAAGATGGTGCCCAGCACATGGTAGGGGCTTATTCAATGCGAATATAACTTTTTTTCCCTTATGGTTTGAGGTGTTGGTAAGAGTGATGGGGAAATGAATACTCTCATACAGTGTTGGGAGAATAAATGGGGACAACTCTTCTGGAGGGTAGCCTTTCAATGTGCTAATTTAAAACATGCCAGCTCTTTGACCCAGAAAATCTAGTTCTAGAAATTAGAATGAAGAAAATAATTGTATAAATACAGTTTCATTACATGGATATTCATTGCGATATTGGTTAATAGCAAAAAAGTGGGGAAACCAAATATTTACCTGAAAAGGAGCTCGGTGAAAAACTTGGTTACCCATACAATGGAATAGTAAGCAGCTTTGTACAGGGTGAGAGAGAACTGAGTGGGGTGATATGGAAAGGGGTCTTCTATTTACTGTGACATTGAAAAACAGGTTACAGCATAGTATGCATGCTGTAATTGCATTTATGTTTTTTTTCTTCAAAGTATGCATTATATAACTGTTTGACACAGTTAAGGCTCTATGTGGAGGTTGTAGGCTCCTTTAATAGGTTTGTGTACGTAGAAAAGTCTTAAAGAACTTTGGGTGGTAAGATTGAACAGTTTTCCCTATTTAAAAAATACTTTTATACTATTTTTTCCTCATTTATGTATTAACTTTAATAAACCATATTAAAAAAATTAAAGCATTTTCCTCTGCTCTTAAAAAAAATTAAAAACACAGGCATTGCCCTTTTCTCCATCTCCAAATTTGAACCCTTAAACTTTTTTCTTAAACTTTTAGAAAGTTAGTTACTAAAGTTCTCCTTTGGTTTGTCTAAAGAGAAGACACTGTTTTTTGTCCTGAAGTGCACTTTACTCCATAACAAATAGGATTTGGTGTCTCCTGTGTGAATTAATGTGCTACGGTTTGGCAGTGATATTCCAAACGTCTATAGTGTGTGTTTGACACTATCACTCTTGATCATTTAAAGACTGCTTAAGAAATTAAATCATTTTAGTATGAAAAATTTTTCAGGTGATTTGGACAAAGGAACTCTAGTGTACTTGACATACCTCGTTTAAACTTTCTAGGGAGGTTTCTGTCTCAGGACATTGGAGATTAAACTATCAGTGGGTCCTAGCCTTTTTTATTTCAGGTTTATATTTTTTTATTTTTTTATTAAAAAAAATTTTTTTTTTTAATGTTTGTTTATTTTTGCGAGAGACAGAGACAGAATGTGAGTGGGTTAGGGGCAGAGAGAGAGGGAGACACAGAAGCAGAAGCAGGCTCCAGGCTCTGAGCTGTCAGCACAGAGCCCGACGCGGGGCTCGAACTCACGGACCGTGAGATCATGACCTGAGCCGAAGTCAGACGCTCAACTGACTGAGCCACCCAGGCGCCCCTATTTTTTTTATTTTTTATTTACTGGTGGTGGTGGGGAGGGCAGAGAGAAAGAGAATCCCAAGCAGGCTCCATGCCCAGTGCAGAGCCAGCCATGGGACTTGACCCCACTGCCATGAGATCATGACCTGAACTGAAATCAAGAGTCAAATACTTAACTGACTGAGCTACTCAGGAGCCCCTATTTTGTGGTTTATAGATCACAGAATAGATTGGTTGTTTTGCAGTTAACTGTAGGAGCAGGATCTCTTTTTGTGGGGAGGGGAGAGTGAGTGGAAGGGGAGAAGAAAGGGTAAAGAGAGGAATTGGGTAATATATTTTAGAACACAAACTACCTTAGTACTTACTGAGAAGGAAGAAAACATCAGTGCTGATGTTCATGGCTCAATTTGAGACCTTCATATTGAAAAATGTTGACTTTTTAATATTTTAGGTTTGCAATCATTTAAAAAACTTGTAATCAAGTTAACTTGTGGACTTTGTAAAATATTATTTTGCTAAATCATAACTGGTTAGCTTTATTGGGGTTTGAGAATATGCTTTAGATTTTAAAATTGAATGTTTTGCATTGTATATGAATTATATTGTAAAAGAACTATTATTTTGAGGGAAAAATGGATTGGAAAACTGTTTTTTTTTCTTTTCTTTTTTTTTTTTTTTTTTTTTTTTTAAAGAGTGCTACTAAAGGTATGTTTAAGTCTGCTTTCGAGTTTGTTGAAACACCTGACACCAGTCTAAGTGGAAAGATGACAGGCTTGGAGCTGGACAGAGCTGAGTGTGAATTTATTCTGCCATTTCCACACCGAGTGGCAATTTCCAAGACTAATCCTTGCCTCACTGGTTGTGAAGACTGAGGGACAATGTGTGAAACATCTGCTGCCTTGTCCAGTTAGACGTCCGGCACATACTAGTTCCTCCTGAGCTCTTAAAGTTGAGATGAAGATTCTCTCCCTGTGTTTACGCCGTGTGTGATCCAGCCCTAGAGGTGGCTAGGTGGTGGGCACAGTGTTGTGCACTGAAAAATTATGACAAGCTGAAATTCAGTCATTATTGCCATTGAACTTTCCAGTGTAATGGCTGGTTACCAGTGTTTATTTGTCTTACTCCCTTTTAAAAAGCAAAAATTGTAGGGATGGAGTGCAAATTCCAATGTAAAAATGTTAATCTTTGAAAACCCAGAGCTAGGTTCCTGTTATCAGCCACTTGAGTGTTATCAAATCTGCTACAGGCTAACCAGATCCTATTGGGTAATCCTCCCCACCCACCCCCAAGCACTTGGCCAGATGGCGGGTAGCCAGAGGGTCAGACACTTGAAACTGAAGCTCCCCAAATGGCTGCCATTGCTTAGGATCTTCCTTGGGTTTTTATAGAATGAGATAATGAGAAAACTTCCAGATAGGTGCACTTATTAATACCTGTCTCCATTCACACTCCACCTCCCTTCTTCCTCTCACTTAAATCTTTCCTGCCCTTGAAAGCTTCATCCAGCACCCACATTTCTCTGGATGCTTCCCAGACTTCTCTCATCTCCACTCTTGTACTTCTGCCTGTAGTGAACATATTAGCGCAAACACCACTGTCCCTGCCTTTTATTTGTTAGTCTGAGATTATGACTGACCTGGGGACACCCACAGCCATGCCTTTTACTTGCTTTTCTTTATTTACATCTCCTACCTGGATGCAATGTGGACCTTCAGGACACAGCTGCTGATTTTGTTTCTTCCTCTTTGGCCCAACACCTGTGTCTTGGAAAAATCCTCTGTAAAGTTTTCCACACAGCAAAGTCTTCTCTTCTTTACTTTTAATTAAAAAAAAAAAAAAAAAAGAAGAAGACAAGAAGGAACTTAAAAAAATAATTTTTTGGTGTGTGCTCTTTCCTTCAGTGTTTTCTTTTCATAGGCATACATGCACATGATATATATGTTAAATTACATGCTGTACTTTTTGTATGGTTTGCTGTTTTTATGTACACATATGGTGCATATTATCTCATTAATATGTATTTTACCAATGATCTCTAATGGTTGTGTGTTGGTCGTATTCCAGCCTATAGGCGTAACATAATTTTTTAAAATACTTATTACTTATTTTAGAGAGAGTGAGTGTGCACGAATGGGGGAGAGGCAGAAGCAGAGAGAGAGAGAGAGAGAGAGAGAGACTCTCAAGTAGGCTCCGTGCTCAGCTCAGAGCCTCACGCAGGGCTGGATCCCACGATCCTGGGATTATGACTTGAGCCAAAATCAAGAGTTGGTTGCTCAACTGACTGAGCCACACTGATGCCCCACTTGTTATTGAATTTTAAATAACACTGTAGTGAACATTCTTCTGTGTTAACATCAATATAGTAGTTTAAGAAGATAAATTTGTAGAATCTGCTTATTGTATTAGTATCTGAGTAATCTCCATGGTCTGGAACTGTTCTAGTTGTTGTGGGGTCCACTCAGAAATAAGTATTAAAGAATGAAGGATCAAATAAAACATACATACTAATACAAAGGGATGTCACATATTTAAATAGACTGTTTATATAAAATAGACACTAAAGAACTTATGGAAACAATCTAAGTGTCCATCAGGGGATGAATGGATAAAGAAAAAAATATATACACACACACACAATGGAATAATATTCAGCCCTAAAAAAGGAAGGAAATTGTAGTCTTTGTGGCAACATGTAGGAAACTGGAGGGCATTATGCTAAGTGAGATGAGCCAGACAGAAGAAGACAAACAGTGCATGATACCATTTATATGTGAAATCATTAAAAAAAAAAATTAATTCATAGAAAGAAAGTAGAAAAATAGTGAACAGGGGATGGGAGGGATAGAATTTGGTAAAATAGTAGAAACTTTCAGTTATAAGACGAATAAAGTCTGAGGATCTGATGTATAACATGGACCTTCAGGACACAAGTTGGTAATTGAAGTTGAAGTTGGACAACTATAGTTGGTAATACTACATAAACTAATGAAATAAATTTGCTAAGAAAGTAGAACATAAAGTTCTCACCAAAAAAAAAAAAGAGGTAATTATGTGGGATGACAGATATATATGTTTTTAATGTTTTTATTTATTTACTTATTTTGAAGGAGAGAGAGACAGACAGAGCATGAGAGGGGGAGGGGCAGAGAGCGAGGGAGACACAGAATCCCAAGCAGGCTCCAGGCTCTAAGCTGTCAGCACAGAGCCCTAATGTGAGGCTCGAACCCACAAACTGGGAGATCATGACCTGAGCCGAAGCTGGACACTCATCTGACTGAGCCACCCAGGAGCCTTTTATTATTTTTTTTAAATTGTTTTAATGTTTTTATTTATTTTTGAAGGAGAGAGAGAGAGAGCATGAGCGGAGGGAGGAGCAGAGAGAGAGAGAGAGAGAGAGACAGAATTCGAAGCAGGCTCCAGGCTCTATGCTGCCAGCAGAGAGTCCCATGCGGGGCTCAATCTCACGAACCGTGAGATCGTGACCTGAGCCGAAGCCAGACGCTCAACTGACTGAGCCACCCAAGCATTGCTGGGATGACAAATATATGAATTAACTTGGGAGAAATCCTTTCATAATTTATGTATATCAGAACATCACATTGTGTACAATGTACGTCTTACAGTTTTGTCAGGTATCAGTACAGCTAGAAAAGAAAAATAATTTTATTTAGGAATTGTATGCACATTAAAAAACAAAAAGAGGACTGTGCATGTGTGTGCGGGTATGTGTCTCAGCGTGAATGTAGACTTTGACAAAAGAATCTACCTGTATTATAGTTGTATGATATAACCTCACTGAAAGGAATGAGGGACAAAAAGCATAGACCTGACAGCTTTGGAAGATGGTGTTTTGAGTAGACACTATTGTAGTTGGTAAGATTGTTTCTCATGGAGTACAGGTTAGCAGTTATGAACTGCTTTACATGTGTTCAGGGGTCTAACAAATAAATGATGGTGGATGCTGGGACCCAGATTTTCTTGCTGTTGGAGAGGGAAGTTACAGATAAGCAGGGGCACAAGGCTACAGTGAACCATGTGGTACTGGATTGGAGTTGGAGATGTCAGTATGAACTTATGTTTAGATTAATATGGACATGAAAGTTATAGATGTGTATACATATGTGGACTTTTATACATGCATGTATTTCCTAGATCTGATCCACTGCAAGGGCTTGAAAGCAATGACATTCCAGTAGTAGCAACATTCCCAAATTTTTGTTTCTAAATACCATTCTTTAATAAAAGTAACCAGGGCTCCTTGAAACATGGATAATTATAGGTTTAGAGCATCTTGTATTATGAGAAAATTATGAAGTGTTCAGAAAAGTCAAAAGGGCTTAGGAGCCTTACTCAAAGAGCCCCTAATAGCCAACGCTGGAATACTTTGAGCAACAAAATAGTGTAGTACTGCATTATAACCCAGAGTATAAAATAAATAAATAAACATGAGTTTGTACAGGGAGAAGAGACATCCTCCTCATAGAAGAATTCCAAATAGTTTATGTAGACACTTACCCCTTTAGGAGCTGCGGCTTAATTTTCCTCATTCCCTTGAAAGTGTGCTGACTTTAGTGACTCACTTCTAAAGGACACAGTGTGGAAAGGGTGAAAGGTATTTTATAGTGAAGAAAACTGACAAACACTACCTTAACCGAGTGATCAAGGTTGACATCACCAGTGTTAGCATGCGCCCTTATTATCGTATGATGAGAAGGGCACTTTACCTCTGTGGTTTCCCCTCCGAACCCTGGTCTCATTGGGAGAAAAACATCAGGAAATCTCAACTAGGATCTTAATACACAGTACTTGATCAGTATTCCTCAAAACTGTTAAAGTCATGAAAAACAAGGAAGGACTGAGAAACTGTGATGGAACAGACAAGACTAAGTAGATAGCATGAATAATTACAAAGCGGAGTGGAAAAAGGACATTAGTGGAAAAATTAGAAAAACCCAAATGAGGTCTGGAATTTGGTTAATTTTTTTCAAAAGATATTAAAATTTTTTTCTCAACATTTATTATAAAAACATTCAAATAAATGTAAAGAAAAGTTGAAAGACGTGTACAGTGAACAACCACATACCCACAACTAGATTCTACAATTAAGATTTTGTGGTCTTTGGGGGCGCCTGGGTGGCGCAGTCGGTTAAGCGTCCGACTTCAGCCAGGTCATGATCTCGCGGTCCGTGAGTTCGAGCCCCGCGTCAGGCTCTGGGCTGATGGCTCGGAGCCTGGAGCCTGTTTCCAATTCTGTGTCTCCCTCTCTCTCTGCCCCTCCCCCGTTCATGCTCTGTCTCTCTGTCCCAAAAATAAAAAAATAAAAAAAAAAAAAAGATTTTGTGGTCTTTGCTTTATTACATACCTAACCCACCAATTTAAAGTATTTCACAGTAAGTTGCAAACATCAGTACACATTACCTCCCCCCGCCCTACTCTGCCACAGAAAAAAAACCCCAAACTTGGTGAGAATGTAATTTCTGCCAAGGTTGTTGTCCGGTACCTACCAGCACTCACAGTTGACATTATGTCTGTGGTTGTGCCCAGAGGGGGATGAAAGGTTAGAGAAGTTGTAGGTTATGTAGGCGCTTTCCAGAGGTGATCACAGTAGCGTATGATTAGGAGGCCATGCTGGACTGAAATGGATCTCTGCTTGTGGGCACAGAGGTGTTGTGGGGCCTGTGAGTATCCAGGAAATAGCAGCTGTTTTCCTGCCGCATGTTTCCAATACCTCACATGATCTTAACCAAGATCACAGCTCACAGGATAGCTAGAGGGCGGCTCACAGGATAGCTAGAGGAGAAGGCGGGTCTGGAGTGGGACCGTGTTGAATGCTCAGGTGGGAATGTATAGCGCCTGAGCATTTATTTGGGGAGAGCCCAAGGCCTCCCTGCCCATGCCATTCTTCCCTTCTCTCTGGTCCCCTGGGAAAATAAATAGAGCGGGAAGAGAGAGGCTTAGCTCTGAGCAGGGGTAGGAGGACTGATCAGCTCATCAATCAGGAGAGTGTGTAATTATGTGGAAAGGACAGAAATCACTCCCTTAAGGCCACAGACTTGGGGATTTGCCCAGAAGAGGACCTTACAGCTGCTAACAGTAGCCCTATTCAGCTTGGGTGCATAATGATTTTTAGACTAATCAGGAACCAAAGCCGGAGGCAGGGGGGACAAACACAAATATCTTGTTGACAGAGCAAACATCTAGATTTTGTTGGATAGGAAGTTGCTGAGGAAGGTCAGGGTGATGTAATGGTGTGTGCCAAGCTTTCATCCTCAAACAGATGGGCCCCCGAGGTACCATCTGCAGCTCCCTGGGACCCTTCGAAATTGCTTCCTATAAATTAAATCATTGTAAGTCACTATTGAGAAATTAGTATGGAAGACATACCTGTAGTAAAACTAGACAAAGGAAGGAAATTTCCACTGGAGTTACCCACTCCCTCTTCCTCCCTTGCCTTATAAATAGACCTGAGACTTATTATTTGGTCAACTTTCTTGTTTAGTACTTGAATATCATTGCCTCCCCCAATAGCCATCCAAAGTAAACTTCCCTTTCTCCTCTTAAGTGCGGACAACTGCACTTATCCCCACCTAAGCCAGTGTCAGCTGGATATTTTTCATAAACTGTCTTGCTATTTTGGGTTTTCTGTTTTGGTTGAGGAGGAAGTAGTGTTTTTGTTTCTGGTTTTTTCTTTCATCAAAGGAATATTTGTTCTGGGAAAGCAGGGGGAAGGGATGTTTCTCAGTCTAGACCAGAGGAAGAAAATGTACGGCACCATATGTAAGTGGCTGATTATGAGTCTTAATTGGTGATGTTTTCAAGAAAACATTTTAATAAAACATTTAATGAAACACTTGAGAGCAGAAGGCAGAGTCTCCTGTACCCATCCTTTGATTTATTTGGAGTTGTCAGCTATGTGCCAGACACTGAGGATTCACGGTGGACCATGAAACCTCTGCTCTCAGGGAGAGACACAAACAGAGGAAATGGCAAAGTGAAGTTTGCAGAGGTATGAGTGGACCAGTGAAGAAGTCAGAGGAGGAGTGAGGGGAGACTTCCTGGAGGAGATGATTCTTGAGCCACAGCTCAGGGGAGTAGTCAGGTGAGGTGTGGGTTGAATGGAGAGGACTGAAATGAGAAAGGTAAATGGTGTGTAGGAACAAAGTGGAGGGAACATGGAGTTCAGTGGGAAGTTCAGGAGAGGTCCATGTAAGGTTTCTTTGGAAAAGGAGCCAAGAGGAAAAGCCAGGGAGTTGCATGCAGATGCCATTGGGTAAGGTCAGGGACAGGAAATTGGGGTGTTAGCCTGTCAAGCCTGCCAGCTTCCGTTTTCTGGGTGAAGTGGGAGGCAAGGTCGTTTGCTAGAGCAGGACTGGGGAGAATGATGATAAAAGTTTGAGATAGTTGTTGAGGGGACTTGGTTGGGACTTTTTAAAAAAGCCGCTGAGAGCTTTTCAGGGTCAAAGACATTTGATGCACTTGGTGGCATCTTTCTGTGAGTGGTGTGAGTTCTCTTCAGGGATTTCTGGCCCGGAGTTTAGGTATGGGGAAGCAGAGCTGTGGTATTGATTCCCGTGGATGTGGTAAAAGGAGAGGGTTGTAGAGAACGGAGGGTGTGGCTGTGGAGGTAAGTCAGATGATCAATGGTGGGGTCCATGCTATCAAGGAAGGAAGAAGAGGACACACTCCAGGGCATCAAAGAACACGTATCCTGGGAGTGAGGGGATGTAAGAACTGGAAGGATAAGAGGTGTGGTCATCATGCCAGAGCATTGAATTGTGACCTCTGACTCTAAACTGTGGTCCTGGGAATGGCTGACTAGAGTCAGGAGCCAAGGATTAGAAGCCCAAGTGCAGTAACAGTGAGGGTAATTCAGGTCAACTACTAAGTGCTGTATGCTGGCTCTGTGAGTAGGCACATTATTATACCCACTCATAGGAAACGGAGGCCCCCGGGACGATAAGTAATTGGTCAAGGTCACAGTTAATAGATTATGGGGTTCTAATGTAGGTTGTCTGTCCTCCACCCCCAAACTCCTATGCTGTCGTTCCTTTAGGAGCTGACCTTTGGCCAAAGAGCCAAATCCCTTCCTCCTTTTTCTAGTATATGAGAAGTTACCAAAACCAGGTAGGTGACAGCTGAGAATTGGAGTGGAGGGTGGTGTGACTGTGGGTAGTGAGTCTCCAAGAGGGGGACAAACTCAAAGAAGTGTGTATTTTTAACATGAGTTTGTAAGAAAAATGGGTTTGGCCAGTGTCTTCTGGTGGAGAGGGGCCCTGTCAAAGGCGGGGAGGGGGCTGGGGAGTTAGTGTTTAATGGACACAGAATGTCAGTTGAGGAAGCTGAGAAAGTTCTAGAGATGAATGATGGTGACAGTTGCACAACAATGTGAAGGCACTTAATGCCACTGAAGTGTACATTGAAAAATGGCTGAAATGGTAAATTTTATGTTGTGGTATGTTTTGTCACAATAAAAAAAAAAAGATGGTGAAGGAGACAATGATAATTGCTACCACTTAACGATTTCCCCAGTATAAGATGGATGCATTTAATATTTGCATGCTGAGGATTCTGCTAAGTGCTCTACGTGTAGTTTTATTTAATCCAACTTCAGAGATGAGGTAAATTCTGTGGTACAGATGAGGAATCTCAGGTTTGAAGAGATTAGGCAACTCACCCAAGTTCATGTATGCAGAAAAGGCAGAGGCCAGGCACTACCAGATCCCCCTGACTCCAAAGCCCTTGCCATTAACTCCTAGGGAATTGAACAATGGAAAGATGGTTCCAGAGGCAATGGTGGAGAGGGTGAGGGCCGGGTTGTTTGCAGAGGGGGACTGGAATAAGGAAAATGCTGGACGATGAGGTTGGGCAAGGAGGGAGAGCAGTAGGACCATGGGGATGGGAGGCTAGATGCAAGGACTCCTGTGTCTAGATTGGGCACGAGCCCTGATAGAACTTGTGGAAAGGCCGGCCAGTACTGACCTGTCTTTGAAGGGGCTGGGGCTACAGAGAGTGCTAAGGGCAGAGTGTGTGGGGGGGTGTCTGCCATCTGCAGTTTTGTTGGCAGAAGGTTCTTTCTGGACCTGCAGGAGGAGGGGCTGGAGGTGTGGAAAGTGCAGAGACGGGGCTCAGCCTGTACCCTCTTTCTGAACTTATCGTTTTCCTCCTGAACTTCTTTACACTGCCTGTTGAATCTGAAGTCAGCCTGATGTTGAATTCAGGTGCATGAACGCAGGGAGGAGGAGGTGGTGGAGACAGGGGAAAGGATTGGCTATATTTCTAATGCTGACAGAGCAAATACCAAGGGTGAGGTCAAATCATGGCCAGCTCTCTGTCTTTGTAGCTGATCAGCAAACTGCAAAAGTTTTGCTGCAGCTTTTCTTTCTTTGAAACAGAATGGTGTGAAATATATATAGCAGGAAATAGAGATACCTGTCTCTCCACGAAGTTTTTGAGGTTGTAACCTGAAACTCCTAACGTGTATCCTGGCTTCAGTGGTGGCCAGTTGGCATTTGTGATCCCAGGGTGGAGATGTGACTCTATCTCAGATATTGGGATTCGGCGAGGTGTTTGTAAGGTGATCTGAGCTGTTTATAAGGGAAGTGCTCTGTTGAGAGTTCCTGTTATTATTTTACTTCACGTGCTTACTTTGGATTCAGCAGAATTCTTTTATTCTCCTGCTGGTGGTTTTCAATTCTGTGCCGAGAGACAGGCTCCTTGAGCAATGCTGTCTGTGTAACAGTGGTGACCGTGGAGAGCGTGGCCTGTGATTATATAATAATTTTGAATAAATAAAGAGATGTTCTCATGACAGGTCCTGCAAGGGCAGCCTGGAAGCCAGCATCATAAGGGATTAAGTTGCACTGCAGTTAAAATTTGCAGCTGTCAGAGGTGCCGCAGCATGTCAACCCTAACCTCCAGGTGTAAACAGACCTTCATCAGCATCGTTGAAAAGTGCTGGGAGGATCTGAGCTCAGCAGGATGCTATCCATCCAAAGTCATTTGCAGAACCTTGTTCCTGGCTGTGATATGTTTTACGCCCAATAGCTGGCTGGATCTACAGACCTTTACAACAATTCTTTTCAAGGGAAGTAGAGAGTTTATATGGTTGCTGGTGCCAAACTCTGATGAATCATTTAAATGTCCTCTTTGCTGCCCTTTTTCTCTGGCTAAGAAACACTTGGGGGCCAGGTAGAAGAAGGCAAATGGGATTTACCTTAGCATGAAAATAGGACTAAAATAACAATAACGACGGTAGCCCTTAGTTTGGGAAATAATAATGGCTGACATTATAATGAGCGGTTATCTTCTGGGCCAAGTGACTTCCGGGTATTATCTAAAAGCCTCTCTGAGAACAGGATCATGTCTTTTGTTCACAGCTATATTCCTCCAGCCAAAAACAGTGCCTGGCACAGAGGAAGCACTCCAGTGGATGAATTTAGCACAGATAAGGATTCTAAGGCACAGAGAGGGTAAATTGCCTGCCCAAGGCCACACCATTAATAAGTGAGATTCTTTGAGAATAGGTTGATAGTGTGGAAGGCACAGAAAATAATAATGTATCTTTGAAACCTCTTGATTGAAAATATTATTTACTATGGTCACAGAGGTGTCTTGGGTTTTACAAAAGTTAATTTATCCATCTATTAAAAACTAATCTTTATAATTAATTTATTAATAATAAATGTAATTATATAATTTTATAATTGTAATACTGCTTACATGAAGATTACGTGAGAAAGAACTTGGAACACTGCCTATACTATACACGCTCATTGTGTTTGAAAATTTGCCTTGAGGATCCTTTATCTTTTAAAGGATGTTTGATGGTTCACTTGGTTTTAATTTTGAAGTAAAGAAAAAATAATTTTTTTTCACAATGGGGATTGTCTTTAAAGGTAGATCTGCATGAGAAAATATAATTCAGAGACATTATAGGAAAGCCAGGAGTGAGGTCTGAGTTTAGTAATAACAATGTTATGTTACCATCCAAACACAAGATGAATACAAAATATTTTCTTAGCCAAACAACTAGAATACAGTATTTTAGTAGGAGTAGTCTGTAGAGCACCAAGAAAGGTATTTTAGAAGAATGTGTCATTGTTGAGCCTGATAGTCTAAACATTTTTGACACAGAGACCTATCAGTAAAATACTTTTGGTCACAGCTAGAACATTTGTATATTTATGAATTATAGTCATTATAAAACACACAAAAATAAAAATAAAAGAATGAGACAAATAAACATGATTAAACATTCTGATGTTTTCTATGTCCAGGAGGTCACCTTGCACCTTCCACATCTGATCCGGTTTAGAAATACTGAAAGTAATCCAGAAGAGAAAGCACATAGCATTTTCTGAAGGAGGGTCTGTTGGATGGAGTGGTGTGGGGATGAGCAATTGACAGAGAGGTAAACTGTCAGGCAGATTGAGTGTAGGATGTTTTGCAGAGTGAACCAGAACACTGTGCCTGGCCATCTGCTTGAAAATGTTGGTGAGGTGGTCACAAACTAAACTCCTGAGGATTAAAGTGTCCCCATTAGAATGGTCACATCACTTCCTCATAACTGCTTATGCTAGACTCGCTGAGTTAGAGGGAAAAAGTACATACGCTAAGGTTTGCAAAATGCTTAAAAAAAATTTTTTTTTTAATGTTTGTTTATTTTTGAGAGACAGAGTGCGAGTTGGGGAGGGGCAGAGAGAGAGAGGGAGACACAGAATCTGAAGCAGGTTTCAGGCTCAGAGCTAGCTGTCGGCACAGAGCCCAATGAGGGGCTGGAACCCATGAACTGTGATATGACCTGAGCTGAAGTTGGACTCTTAACCAACTGAGCCACCCAGGCACCCCTCATTGAAAGGTATTTCAACTATTTTTAAGGAATAGACCTGAATGGAGTAGTATGGAAGTCAAGTTAATTGTTTGCAAGTGAGCAAGTGGAGTAAGATGAAATCACTGGACCTGACCTTGGGAAGAGGTGTGGGTGGGTAGAGGGGTAGTGAGGAGGTGTTGATTGTGGCTCCAGGAGAGATCAGGGTGGAGGCTATTGAGGCCTCTGGAAAGGCAGGAGTAGAGCAGAGAGTGGGGCACTTACTGTGGTTATTATGGAATATCTGCTGGTAAATTAGTCGTAGTTTCCCCACAAATTAACATTTTCTAAGATTGTCAAATACCTTACCTGTTTCTGGATTTAAAGACCATGGAGGTGGGGTGGGGCACCTGGCTGGCTCATTCGGTTGAGTGACTGACTCTTGATTTCAGCTCTGGTCATGATCCCAGGGTCATGGAATGGAGCCCTGCATTGGGCTCTATGCTGAGTGTGGAGCCTGCTTAAGATCCTCTCTCCCTCCCTCCCTCCCTCCCTCTCTCTCCCTCCCTCCCTTCCTTCCTCCCTCTCTCTCCATCTCTCCCACACACACACATTTGTTCTCTCTCCCTCTCAAATAAAAGAAATAAAAAGATCATAGGGAAGGGAGGCTGTCAAGTTAACAAACTGTTGTTTGCTTATCTGGGGAGAGTCCTGTAGTAGCATTCCATGGCAGTAGTCGTCAGCCTGGCAACATTGGTAAGTGCTTCACAACAACAAGTGGTAATGAATATGAATTTTTTTGAGATGATGGTTGAGGCAGATTGATCACCTAGTTTTCTGTTAATCTCTGGGACTGGGTTTCACTACTGGGATAAGTGGGGAAATGCAGACAGAGAATTCAAATTGTTTCTTGAAGGACTAAAAGCAGACTGGAGAAATAACTGATTGATTACCCAAAGCTTCATTTTCTTTTATTCATTATCTACAAATAAAATACTTGAGTATTATTGGAATATTTTCGGGAGAGGCATTTTACAACAAGAGAGAAAAAAGCCTCTTCTGGAAATAGGTGGACCAGATATTAAAGAACCAGAGGAAAAGGCAACATGGGCCACTGAAGGGTACCTTCCTTTCCCTTCGGAACTTCTTTGAAAGACAAAATAAATAGAGGGACCCAGTCTTTGGCAGCATTCGGCTCTGGAGAAGTTTTTTAAAATGATAGTTACAATATCATTCTTAGGGGCACCTGGGTGGCTCAGTTGTCTGAACATCTGACTCTTGATTTCAGCTCAGGTCATGATCCCAGGGTCATGGGATAGAGTCTGATAGAGTCTGCATGGAGCCCAGCATCAGACTCTGTCTCTCTCTCTCTCTGTCTCTCTCTCTCTCTGATTCTCCCCTGCTCTTGCGCGCGCTCTCTCTCTCTCTCTCTCTCTCTCTCTCTCTCTCTCTCTGTCTCTCTCTCAAAAAAACAAAAACAAAACAAAAAACAAAACCCAAAACCAAAAACCCAGTATCATTCATAGAACATTCGTAGAACATTCCTGTCCTTAATGTTACATAAAAAAGGCTTAGTCACTCATAAATTACTGGTTGGTGTGTTTGTGGCTTCATGGGGAATATGAGAAACTGTGATAGTTGGCAACTACTTAGTGCCAGGAATAGAATTAGAAACTGATCAAATAAGGATTTGGGGTTGCTGGGAGTCCTTGAGAAAGGTGACCTCACTAAAGAAGTGAATCAAAGAAAGTTATATTGATTCCAGAAACATTACTCATTAGGGCAATGCAACCGAGCCCTTCCTCTCTGAATGAGAATTCCTGGGAGCATTCTATCTTACTGCAGGGGTGCCCATAAACCCATTGTTCGGACAGTAACGGAATTCATACTAACGTGTGGCTCTAGTGTACAGATTCTATAATCTGCCAAACACTATTTCAAGGATGTGGGAAGGGGATAACATTCAGAACTGTTTGAGGAAATGAATGAAAAGCTTTTAAAATTTTTCTCTGAGTAACCTTAGGTACATCACTTGTTTACATTGGGTCTCAATTTCCTCCTCTAAAGATAAAAGAGAGGTTTATTGAAATAGTCTCTGAAAGCCCCTTCTGCTTCTAAATATGTGTCCATTTTGAGTAGCTGAGGGCGAGAGGTAGCATTTAACACTACCTACTACATATGTTCCTGGTGCTTTATGTATAAAAGTTCCTTTAATCCTCATCCTTGATTCATTCTAAATCCTACCCGTGAGGTAGTGACATCATTATTCCCAGTTTACAAATGAGTGTGAGTCACGTGGACAAGGTCACTCGGCCACCACTAATATGTGGCTGAGCTAGAATACAGAGAGAAATGGTGGTAATAATAGTAACAGTGATTCATCATAAGTTTTGAATGAAATGAAAAAAAAAGTGGGGTATTGGAATTGTTCTATTTTCTCAGAGGTTACTTGGAAGTAAAATAGGCTCTTTAAAGATAGCAAGATCTTGGGGTGCCTGACTGGCTCAGTCAGTTGGAGCATGCAACTCTTGATCTTGGGATTGTAAGTTTGAGCCCCACACTGGGTGTAGAGATTACTTAAAACTAAAATCTTTAGGGGCACCTGGGTGGCTCAGTCGCTTACGTGTCCAACTTCAGCTCAGGTCATGATCTCACGGTTCGTGAGTTTGAGTCCCACATCGGGCTCTCTGCTGTCAGCACAGAGCCCGTTTCAGATCCTCTGTTCCCCTCTTTCTCTGCCCCTCCCCTGCTTATGCTGTCTCTCTCTCTCTCTCTCTCTCAAAAATAAATAAACATTTAGAAAAAAGTAAAAACTTAAAAAAAAAAACCAGCAAGATCTGAAATTCCACCCCTCAAAGAGGAAAAGCTCATGTTTTGGATTGTTGGGATTTGGGGAGGGGCAATAAGCTTCATCCCAGTTTTTCCTGTCAGTCTGAGAGCTGACCCAGTTCTGACAGGGACAAGAGGGAGGAAGACATTGGGAGTTCACACTGCACCCTTTTTTACTGATAGAACTGATATTGGAGAATATGTGTTGGACCACTGAGGCTCCTTGACATGGAAGTCTGCTCCCATGTAGCCAGAATTTTAAGAAGACTTAATTGTGTGTCTCCAGAGAGTAGCTTGGCACTCAAGGAGAGGAAGAGGGGAGGGGCTGGGTCCTCATCCCCAGTTACTGTTTCCAAACCACAAGGATTAGATAAATCACCATGGCTTTTAGGAGGGAGGGAGTGAGTGAGGGGCCAGTGGAAAGGCGCAGATGGGAGCTGGAGGCCTGCTCTCCACATGAAAGGAAATAGGAACCAGGTATCCCCCCCCATAATAAATATATTATTTATTTATATATATATTTATATATAATATATTTATTTATATATATACTTATAAATATAAATATATTTATATATATTATGTATATATTTATAAATATATATATTTATATATATATATATTATTTATATATATCCCCCCCATAATAAATGCTGTTCTGTTTCCCAAAGTCAACAACATTCTGAATAAATTGTTCTCTTCTACTTGAGATACTGGCTTTTGTAAAAGTGAAATTGGATTTCAAAACAAAACAAAACAAAAAAAACCCCTACCTGTGTTGTTGCTGAGGCAAGCTGCTCTGGTTTCCATTTTAGTAGGAGTCAGAGTAAACTATTGTCCGGTATATTGTTCACTCCATGTTCTAAGAAAGTCCCTGTAATTGTGCTAATAGAAGTGTCTTTCAGAAACTGAATTCAAACACATGCCTTTGGAACTTTAAAATACTTTGGTGCTTCTATTCTTTTTGGGAGATGGTGAATAGATGGAAAACTTCAGGTAGACAAAAGCCACCCTTTTCCGTATGGCTTGTCAAAGTCTCTGCTCTGCAAGAGTCCCAGTTTTAATGTTGTTCTCCCCCCTCACACACTGTTTTTTTCCTAAGAGTAATGGAACATACTCAGACTGAAAATTATTGTGGGCAACTGGCTTGCCATTTTCTAAAGTAACATTTTTATTCAACAAGTAAAACAAATTTGCCCAACTAAATTATTCATAGGAATTATAAAACTTGTCATTTAGAGTGGATGTTAGGATATTCAGGTCATCTAGAAGACTGTGGTTAAAAATAAAATGACCTAAATATATAGTTCTAATTTTTTTTAAGGGAAGTTTAAGCTTTTAATTTTTGCTTGACATTGGTCCTAATTCTGTTTCTATTGGGAATGTAAGAAGCTAGCCTTTCAGTGTTCTAAATAAATAAAATTCCTTCCTCTCTTGTTTGTGTGTGTGTATGTGTATGGTTTGTTTGTTTGTTTTTTTGGTCGTTTCTCATGGTATATGTGGCTCTGATTTTTAGCCAGGTTGTGTAAGTTCTGTATCTTTTCTGATACATGAGGGGTATATGTGTGAGTGAGAAAGAAACTGTAGAGAATAATAAACACATGACTCCTCCCAGAAAAATTAAAGACCGTTTGTTAATTGTTCCGATCACTCCTTTTGTACTTTAAAGGAAGGAGCCTTGACATGTGAACTTGTCCCAGTCTGCTTTTGGGCAGTAACTGGAGCATAAAATGTTGAAAATCAATTATGTATTTAGGAAGATGAAACGGGCTGACATATTGAAGGCATATTGTATTCTGTTTGGTGGAGGACAAAGCAGGGCAGTTATGTCATATTCCTGCAGTAAGATTGTGTCCCAAGGGGGTGAAACACCAAGGATAACACATCGTGATGTACCCAAACTTCACAGAACATGGGAATTTTTATAACATGCTTGCCATTTGTCCTGGGCAAAAATCTGGTCTTAAAAATTACCTCTGGTTTTTTGGTTGTTAGCTGATAAGTAAAGAATTTGATTTTTTAAAAAATGCATTCTTGGCTTTGATTTATAGCAGCATGGTCAATTTACAATGCATTATACATCCTGTTGTGCCAGTGAGGTGGTAAGATCTTTGCAGGAGAGGGTAGAGAGAGTTCTAGATAACCCACTGTGCCTGACACAGCGCTGACTAGCTACATAGCCAGTTGCAGATTTGCAGGAAACTCCCATGGATGTTGTCTTATGTGCACCTGAATGGAGATGCTCCCGACGACTGGGTTCTGTGAAGTCTGAGGCCACACAGTGGGTAGCTGTATTAGTCTGTATTAGCTGTATTAGTGTGGGAAGGCTGCCGTAACAAAGTACCACAAATTGGGTGGCTTACACAACAGAAACGTATGGTCTCACAGCTCTGGAGGCTGGGAGTCGAAGATCAAGGTGCTAGCAGTTTTAAGCCTCCTCCTTTTAAGCCTGTGAGGAGGGAAGGATCTGTTTCTGGCCGTCCCTGCTTGTCTTATGGAGGACTGTCTTCTCTGTGTGCCTTTATGACATCTCCCTCTGTGCATCTCTGTCTCTGTGTCCAAATTTCTCCTTTTCTTAAGGACACCAGTCACGTTGTAGGGCCCACTCTAATGATTTCATTTTAACTTGATTACCTCTGTATAAAGACCCCGTTTCCAAATAAATTCATCTTCTGAGGTGCTGGGAGTTAGGACTATAGTGGATTTTGGAGAGACACAATTCAGTTCATAACAGCAGCACATCTTGGGGTCACACTTTCCTTTTGTCTCCGAATTCCAGCAACTTTCTCAGTCTGTTTAATAAATATTTGTTGATTGGCTTGTATGCAGTTTGGACAGGGAAAGCCAAATTTTCTACTCACAGAAATGCCAGCTCTTCAGTGGTTCCCTGATATGCTGGTTTATAGATAGAAGTCATTTCTTAGATCACAGCAGTTTTGCTTGAGGCTGTTTATTAATGTGTTTTAAAAACATATATCTTCTCCCTCTAGATCCCTGGAATATAAAATTCTTGTCATTTAATGTACACATCAGTTTAAGACATATAAACCAATATATGTGCACTTTGCCTATGATCTTTTCTTTTTTAGTTTTTTTTTTTTTTTCTTCTCTTAGCAAGGGAAAATGATTGCCAGTGTTTGAGGGTTTATATATAGGACACACAGCCACCTGGATGGTTGGTCTTTTAACTACCAGGTGTCAGTAAAAATCAAGGTTTCAGGTAGTTCTCCCACTCCAAGTTTGGGTTGGTACTCAGAATATTATATCGAAAAGATAAAATATATCCTCTCACTTTGAATTTTCAGTAATATTTAAAGGGATCAGGGGCACCTGGGTGGCTCAGTCGGTTGAGTGTCCGACTTTGGCTCCGGTCATGATCTCACGGTTTGTGGGTTCGAACCCCACCCACATCGGGCTCTGTGCTAACAGCTCAGAGCCTGGAGCCTGCTTCAGATTCTGTGTGTCTCTCTTTCTCTGCCCCTCCCCTGCTTGTGCTCTGACTCTCTCTCTCTCAAAAATAAATAAACATTAAAAATTTTTTAAAAAATCCAGGGATCTTTCCTGCCCAAAAGGTATCAGTTTATTTAAGAAATCTCTGAGTGTCATGCAGTTTCTCCTTAGAGATAGGCCCAGTTTGTCTGACTCAGGGTTGTAAACTCATAGGAAATGGCCCTGTAAATGTTAGGAAATAACTATTTTCAGTGGTTCTGAATCAGACAACTACAAACACATACTGGATGTATTGTGTGTGCACACACAGGTTAAATGCAGTTGTCAAAGTAGTTTTAAGTTTGCTTATATTTTAAATCTTTTTTTTAAAATGAAGAACAGATACCAGCATGTTGAAATTTAAAAATAAGACCCTGATTGAAACAGTTTAGGATATTCTCTTCTGCATGTTGATTTATAGCCTGGCAGGACTCGTGTGTGTGTGTGTGTGTGTGTGTGTGTGTTTTGAATGCTGTTATAGAACAGGTGTGGAGATCAAAACCTCTTGTCACTGTTGCCCAGTATCCCGGAGTTCAAAGGCAGCCAGTAACATAGTGCTTGGCAGGAAGCCTCCCATTCTGTATATTTGTTGAGAGAGAACGAGGCATCTATGTGGAGCATTTTATAATGAGGGAAGACCAGCCCGACTGCTGTAGGCAGGTACTAAAAGCCTATCCCACTGGCCTCATACTGTATGTGCTGCACATGCATTCCCATGAGGTCACCAAATTGAGAGAAAGCCCACTCTTGTGCAGTACAGCTGTTAAAATAGTTAATGCTGTTCTTCCTAAACTATTATGGGAAATACAGTATCTGGCTTTTGAGAACATGAACTTAGAGTGCATTTGGGGTCTTTGAGATCATTAACAATTTAATTCTAGCAAATAGCAGCAGACTAAATTGTGTAGGCTCTGCTAATTCATTTTTTTTTTTTTTTAAGATTTTCTTTTTAAGTAATCTCTACACCCAACGTGGGGCTCGAACTCACAACCCTGAGATCTAGAGTTGCATGCTTCTTCCCCTACTGGGCTGGCCAGGCACCCCTCTAATAATTAATTTTTAAAAATCGTGCTAAAATATACACAGCAAAATTGACATTTTAACCGTTTTTAAGTGTATACTTCAGTGGCATCAAGAATATTCAAATTGTTGCCCAGTCATCACCACCTTCCGTCTCCAGAACTTTTTCATCATTCCTAAGAGAAACTCTAACATTGCTGTGACATTGAACGCTAAGCCCTCATTCCCCCCTTTCCCCCTTCCCCATGCCCCTCTAATAGGAATTCTGCTTTCTGACTCTCTGACTCTATTCTGGGTACCGTTTGTAAGTACAATTGTATAATATTTGTCCTTTGTATCTGGCAGGTTTGGTAATTCTTACGTTGTATCTGAACAGCTTTCACCATATGCCATTCTCTCTTTGATCATAAAATAATATAGTAGATAACTTGAGGATATTAAAGCTGTAGGACAGAAGTTCAAAACTCATATGCCTTCAGGGGCCAGCCAGTAGTAACATCTGATATTTATAAAGCAGTTGCTGTCTATCAGGTACAGCTCTAAGCACTTTGCAGGTGACTACATATCTTGCCTCACCCCAGCGCCATGAGGTAACTACTATTCATATCCCAGTTTTGCAGAGGGAAACTGAGAGATGAATTATTTGTCTGAGATAATGACCTGGCTCGTATATGGCAGAGCGGAGATTCAGCACAGTAGTCTCTGTGCCAGAGCCTGGACTCCTAAGAAGCTCCTTTGTTGTGTGCAGGTGGCATGGACAAAGGAAAATGGAATCCTGAGCCTGGGACAGAGTGAGCTGACCATAGATGGCATCTGATTCTTAACCCCTGTGTTGGGGTTAATTAAGGGAGTGGTAGATGTGGAGATGCTGCTGAGTGGGAATGTGAACTCGGTACTCCTGGCACTTCTAAATTTCCAAGAGAAGCTAGAATCCCTTCTTTAGGTACGACCTTGCTATTCCTCGGTCTTGGCAACCTAACTTGATTAAAAACAAAAACAAAGCATGTGGGCGGAACAGAATTTCTGTAGCCTGCTACTGGAGGTTTCTGGATAACCTTTTACTTGTCCAGGCCCCTCAACAGAGTGTCTCTGGCACTGTCAACACTTGCCATTGTTTGGACCCATAGGCAGGTCTTTGCTGATCTTTGCTTCCCCAGCCGCAGCTTTCGTAGAGCAATGTTTAGTGAATGTGCGCTGAGTGAGTCTCTACAGCACTCATGATTTCTTCCTGCGTGCCGCAAGAGTTCACTGAAAGTCTAATTTAAAACAAAACAAAGCCAGTCGATTTTGAGAGGTTCATGTCCTTTCCTGTAGAGCTTCATAGTTTATTGTTTCATTTTGGGCTTTTTTGACTTAACAGTGCTGATTAAAATAAGACTTTAAAGTGTTTTTTTTTCCTTTAGAAAATCACACCAGAGAAATTCAAATATATGCTGTGTACAACACACATAAACCTAAACCTCCTTATTCTAAAAACAGCTGCTAGCATTTTTGACATGCTTACTGTAAGCTAGCCAAAATGTTAAGGATTGTACACGCCTATTTCTTTACATTCAGTCGGTTAAGAATTTGGATATAGGTTGAATTTTAGAATTGGAAGTGGTTGTACACACCTAATCCAATTTGCTGACTTTGCATATGAAGCTGATTAGGGCCAGTGAATTTAAGAGCCTAGTTCAAGGTCATACATCTGTTGAGTGGTATAGCCAGAACCCTTTTGGACATAAATGTCTGTTGAGTGGCTGTAGCCTGTGTCTCCTTTTTCCTGACCTCTGGTTCCATGGTCTTTTTCTAGACACCATAGTACTGCTACTTGGATCTTTCTGTCATCTGTGGGAAAGTAGGGCTTGTTAACTTAAAGTATAATGTGTTATCATTCCTATAAATAGCTTCTGAGCTATGGATTGTTACTAGGGTATTTGAAATGGTTTGTTAGTACAGGTGTGGTTTTGGATCATCTGTTGTGCCTTTGTGAGATGCCTGGAGTCTGGAGTTACATGAGGCTAAGAAAATATACCCAAGGGGGTGCCTGCCTGGATGGCTCAGTTGGTGGAGCGTGTGACTCTTGGTCTCAGGGTTGTGGGTTTGAGCCACAAGTTGGGTGTAGAGATTACTAAAAAATAAAATCTTAAAAAAAAAAATAAGAAAGAAAGAAAAGATACCCAACTCCTTACCTAATTAGCACAGGACCCTAAACTGAAATATCTCATCATCCCACAGAGAATACTGTAAATGAGAATGTAAGGAGAATGGTTAACTTACAACAGGTAATTTACAGATGATACAGTATTCATCACATTAATCTAATATTTGATCCTTTGCCCATACTTGGTAGGTGTCTGTGGTTTTCAAGTCTACATTTGAAGCTGGAGGGCGGGGCTTGGATACTTCTCTCATTCAACTGAAAAATATTAAGGCTTTTTTTTTTTTAAAGTTATTTTCCTGATGACAAAAGTAATCTATGCTTTTGGTACAAATTAAAAAAAAAAAGACAGAAGAGTAATTTTTACCATTCAGAGTTTTACTGCACACATTTAAAATGAGACGGTAAATTTAGTTTTATTTAAATGGAACAAAATGCAACTGAAATTAAAACTGAAGGAATTGCCGAACTTAAATGTTTTTTTCAAATTTAATGTCTCCTGCACACACCCCAACAATATTGCTCTAAAATTAAAAAAAAAAAAGGTATATGAAAGATATTGACAAGCCAGCACAAGAATCTAGATTACTTTAACTTCAGAATTCCTGTCTTTTCTACTTTACCAGATGGTCCACATGCAAGAGAAGGATAAACACTATGGAGTGACATATAATTAAGGACTAGAGTATGTGATACAGGCCTTGGGTCAAAGTTTGAGGACTGGAAAGGGGACTTGTAAACTCCCATTTAAAAAACTTAAAAACTTGAGGGGTGCTTGGGTGGCTCAGTTAGTTAAGCGTCCAACTCTTTGTTTCAGCTCAGGTTGTGATCTCAAGCATCTCTTCGACATGCTCTGTGCTGACAGTGAGCAGCCTGCTTGGGATTCTCTCTCTCTTTGTCTCTCTCTGTCCCTCCCCTGCTCATGTGTGTGCGCGCGCTCTCTCTCTCTCTCTCTCTCTCTGTCAAAATAAATAAACATTTTTAAATGTTTAAACTTAAAAACTTAAGCTGAAAATTTACCTAGATAAATTAATCGGTGTCTTTTTTCGACATTTCAAGATTATACAAGAAAAGAGTTCTGCTATGTCAAAATGGGTTTGAAAACCCTGGTTGGATATATGTGATGTTACTTGCTCACAACAGCCTTCGGAGGTATTTCTTCTTGGATCATTAAGACTTGAAGTCTACTGGTGGCGGAGGTTGGGTGGTGGGGATGACACAACTCCATTGAGGTGGTACTGCTTGTCAAGGGAGTGGCTAGAGTACCACCCTCTCTCAGCTTGGCGTTCTTAGTGGTCTACACCCAGGCAGGAGATGTAGATACTGCACAGGAACAGTTATGTATCACCTGGCAGTCTAGTTATCCTGAACACAGTTACACTTTTGGAATTAAGCAGAAAATCCCTCTGAGCAGTCCAGAATACGTAGTTCATGTGAGTTTATGTGCACCTATCTCCTGAGTCCAGGAGCTCTTTTATTTGGAGGTCATTTGAATTGTGAGCATTGAAATGTGTTCAGGGATTCTTTCCATAGAAATGACAGTCTGGAAATTGTAGACATGCTTGACTGTGTAAGGACATCAGCTTGGGAAGAACGCATGCTGTGCAGCCTGACAGGCTTTTCTGAGATCCCTTGGCAGGATGGTAACTGGGTTTTTGTGATGACTCCAGGTTAGGTCTTGTTATATTCCCAAATATTTATTTGGTGTGTACTATGTGCCAAGCTCTGGGCGTATGATGATAAATTAGGGTCCCTTTCTTACAGGCTAAGAGGGTGGATGGTTTCATCTGTAAATACAAGACAGTATAATAAGGGGTACAGAGTAGAGATGAATGGGATATAGTGGGAGCAGAGGGAAAATTGAGACCTCTACTCTGGAGTGAACGTAAGGTGATGGCGTCTTGGGGAGTGAATAGGATTTGTCCAAGTGGATTAAAAAGATACCCCAGGTTGAGAGAGACCTGTGTACACTAATAAGGTGGCTGGAATCTGGGTTATAAATGTTAGAGACAATTCTATTCCAAATGCGTAACTTGGGGCTTTTAAAAGTTATTATAAAAATCATCAAAAACATACAAGTAGTGAGAATATAATGAACTGCTGTATACCGATCAACCAGCTTCACAAACACTACTATTTTGCCAGTCTTGTTTTACTAACCCTTCACTGTTTTTTATGTAGTTAGACCATTTTATTATTAAAAAATTTTTTTAAATATTTATTTTTGAGAGAGAGAGAGTGTGAGCAGGGGAGGGGCAGAGAGAGAGGGGGAGACACAGAATCTGAAGCAGGCTCCAGACTCGGAGTTGTCAGCACAGAGCCCCATGAGGGGCTCGAACCCACAAACCGTGAGATCATGACCTAAGCCGAAGTCGGATGCTTAGCCGACTGAGCCACCCAGGCGCCCATGGTTGGACCGTTTTAAAAGCAAATTCCAGACATTATGTAATTTTGCTTGTAAAGAGTTCAGTATGCATCTCTAATTGATAAGATCCCCCCATGCCATTATCACACAATAAAATAAGGGTATTTCCATAATATCTGTCCGACACCAGTCCACATGCAGATGTTCCCTGTTAATACAGGTTTTATACTTAAAGGGAGCCATTTCATTATCTAAAAGATGACTTTATTTAGCATACCTAATTTTTCAGAGATGTTGGATAAATGGGGCATTACTCTAATACCATATTTTTATTCCTTTCTTAAGAAATGTTATACACTTTATTTGGTCTTCTGATCATTTTAACTCAGACTGGCCCTGTTGGAGAGCTGTGTCTTATGATTTTCTATATTACGTACTTTTCCAGGATTTGGAAAAACTCAGACTCTGAGAGCTAGATTATAAATGGCTTAGGATACTCTGACCAGTTCCTTTGGTTTTGCTTCAATTTCTAGCTGTCAGTGACTAATTCATGGGCTGGAAGTGTGGAGTTCATGCTACATAGTATTACCCCCGTAGCCTTTGAAAGCTCTTTCCTAGCATGCCTTCTTGGCTTGGACCAGCTTAGTGTCTATCCAGATTCACATGCCAGGCTCGTTGCATGCTCCACAGGCTCAGCTTAATCCTCCAGGGGTTGGCCTGAGTTACCCTCCATTTTGATGCTTTCCTCAACTACTTGAGCCTTCTTTGGTTCTCTGTCCCCTCTCCATTCTTCCTGGCCTTTAATTATATGCTAATCTATATCCTATATACTTCATTTGCATGAAGGCAGTATGAAGCAGTAGAAGGGATGGGAACTTTGAAGCCAGCATAATCTGAATTGCTGAGCTTGTTTCTTCTTCTTTTTCCTTTTTGTAAATTGTGGTAAAACACCCACACGTACATAACATGAGATCTACTCTTTAAACAAACAAATTTTTAAGTGTGCTTTATAGTATTTTTAACTATAGGCACAATGTTGTACAGCAGATCTCTCCAACTTTTTCATTTCATACAAGTGAAACTTTATATCCAGTGAACAACATTTCCCTGTTTCCCCCTCCCTTCAGCCCCTGGCAACCAGCCATTCTACTTTCTGCCTCTGTGAGTTTGACTACTTCAGATACCTAGTATGGGATCACACAGTATTTGACCTTCTGTGACTGGCTTCTTTCACTTAGCATAACCCTCCAGTTTCATCCATGTTTTAGTATGTGACAGGATTTCCTTCTTTTTTTAAAATGTTTATTTTATTTATTTTGAGAGAGAGGGAGAGAGCACGTGTGCAAGTGGGGGAGGGGCAGAGAGAGAGGGAGAGAGAGAGAATCCCAAACAAGCTCCACACTGTCAGTGCAGAGCTCAATTCAGGACTTGGTCTGACAAACCGTGAGATCATGACCTGAGTGAAGGACATTCCACTGACTGAGCCACCCAGGTGCCCCTCCTTTTTTTTTTTTTTAGGGCTGAGTAATAGTCTATGTGTGTCTGTACCTCAGTTTCTTTATCCATTCATCTGTCAGGGGACAGTTAGGTTGCTTCTACAGTCTTGGCTAGTATCAATAATGCTGCAATGAACACTGAAGTGTGGGTCTCTCTTTGGGGTCCTGATTTCAGTTCTTATGGATAAATACCTGGAAGTGGGATTGCTGGAATGCTGGAATATATGCCACACACACACACACACACACACACACACACACACACACACACACAATTTTGTTCCCTTCCACAGCCCCTCTTGTTCATGTATTTATTTCACTGTGTTTTATCATAGGTAGTGAGTACTTTTTGCTTTACTAATGCCTTACTGTTTTTGATCATGTGTTCAGTAACTTTGAGAATTATTTTGAGGCAAAGTCATCATTTTCCAAAAAGAAAAAAGGAAAAACAAGCTTTTTTTCACTGGTCAGTCACAGCAGCTGTGTCATTGAGGAAGTGTTGACACTGCTTTTGGTTTTTAAATGACCGTGTGTTATTCCTTCCCAGGACTGAAAAAATTGCAAGGTTGGAATTTTCAGGATTGTTAACAAGATCAAAAAGCAAAGATATAAAGCCAAGAGGGAAAAGTCTTTCTATAAAATGGTGGCGGAAAGCAGAAAATGCTAGAATTCTGTAGAAAATGATAGGTATTACAAAAATAAGCTTTGACCAGAAAATGAAGGTTGCTGTTTTTCATGTTATTTTGAATTGGAATACAGCTTAGCCAGCTAGAGTTTTTAATGTCTGATTTTTTTTTTAAGATGTTGATAAAAATGTATATATAAATTTAGCCTTGTTAACAGGGTTTTAGAACAGGACTTGATTTCTGTGGAGAGAAGACCTACCTCATTGTTTTTGTATTTGTAATTTTAGTAGCCACCGGTGTTAGCTTTGGAGTGGTTTGTAGAAGCCTTTTTGCTCCCTTCCATCCAGGGAAGATGCAGTTTGCTGCCATTTGTCTGATTTTCCTCAGGTTTCACCTTAGAATTAGTGAATGAAGGTGTTATGGCTTCAGCATACCCGTAGTCAGCATGGGGGCATTTTTACGCATTTATTCTATATTTTAATAGAAAAAGACATGTTCTGTTTTCTCTTGCTTTGTTGATGTTTTGTTGCTGGGATTTTAATTTCTGATAGGTTAAGATCCAGATCTTGTGACTTATTTGTGTTCTGGCCAGGGGACCCTCAGCTTTGTGTGATCCGAGTAATTTACTTCTGAGGCCCGGTTTGGGCCTGAAACTCCACGCCTAGTGGTGGGGGACATGTAGTGGGGGCAACAGACCTACTGTGCAGCTGGGAGGAAGTCTAGTGTACCAGGAGGAAAGAACAGGGGTCTTTAGTGCTAGTGGTCTGGGAGACAGTGGTCTAGAGTGGCCCAGAACATCAGAGTCTCCTGACATGGGTACTCATGCCCCCCCCCACCCCCCCATGGGTTCAGAGAAGACCTCTGGTTCCCTGGATGATTGCCAAGAGCAAGGAAGCACCTCAGCCCCCAGAGTCTTGCAGTTTATCAGAACTGAGCTAGAGGGTGAGTTAGGCCTGTGGAATGTGGGAGAAAGAAGTCGAGTCACTAGACACAAGGTCAGGGCCTGTTAAGCAGCAAAAGCAACTTGGCCCAAACTGTTTAAATCTCTATTCTAGAAATTCCCGCTGGGTTGAGCCAGCCAGGGAGGGTGGGGCAAGGGTCAAGAGGCTTCAGCTGTGGGAAGGAAGGGCTGTAGAAGCTGAAAACAGCAGACTAGGCCTGGATGTCCTGACAACCTTGACCTCCACCCTCCTAAAATAGATCGTCAGTACCCTGGTAGGTCATTGTAGCCTGTTTGTACAATGAATGGGTCTGAGTGTAAGGGACATATTCAACAATGAGCCTGAAACAAAACTGAGAATTGCTTTTGTGAATCTGCAAATAGATTTAGTTTTTAACTCAGTTTAGAGTTAAGTGTAGATAGTTAACTTTAGATAAAAAAATTCCTTGAACAAAGTGTAAATCATAACCTTTCATTTATAGAACTACAAAATAAGTTCATTAAAGTACTCTCTTTAGTAATCCCAAAACAAATCAGTACTTGTGAGTGCTATTACTTATCAAAACAAAAATGGGAAGTTACCCAATGATCAGTTCTGAATAGATAACTAATTGAAGCCATTTGAGGTTGGGTTGCTTTTAGATGAAGGAAAAACTCACCCTCACCTTTGTGGTTCAGATAGGTACATGCAGTGGTGCAGAATTTATTCCTTGGCTCCATATCCCATATGGATTAGATTCCAAGATAAACCAAAGCTTGTCCCATTGTTGAATCCTAACATTTAAACTTTTATTTTTTAGCTCCTTAAGAGAGCAGGAAAATCTGTATCTTTAAAGACCGTAGAAATGCTAGGGCTTATGTTACCTATACTGGAATTAAAATTAAAAAAAAAAAAAAAAAAAAAAAAAGGAAGAGATGCTTGGGCTATCTTAAAACACACTTACTTAAATCCCTCTTTCCTTAAGATTATCTGGCCTATAGGGCTTCTAGATTAAGTGAACCGACACAGGGTCAGGAGGCATCAGCTGTGAGATGCAGAGGTGGGGGGCATGGTGTCCATACATGGTGTTCCTGTGCTCGAGGATGTTTATTTTTTTTAATTTTTAAGACTTGTTTATTTTTGAGAGAGAGAGAGAGAGAACGTGAGTGCACAAGTGGGGAGGGGGAGAGAGAGAGACACACACACACAGAATCCAAAGCAGACTCCAGGCTCTGAGCTGTGAGCACAGAGCCCAATGCGGGGCTTGAACCCATGGACCATGAGATCATAACCTGAGCTGAAGTTGGTCACTCAGCCAACTGAGCTACCCAGACTCCCCTGTTCAAGGATGCTTAAATCTGGTAAGGGTCTTAGCTTACAAATACAAGAAAAGGTAGATGAGAAGTGACTAGTGTGTGGAGAGTATGGGAGTAGCCAGATGGAAGGTTTCTGATCAGAATGGCAATGCTGAGGGTTGTGTTCCTGCCTCTGAAAGTCTGTCCTGGTGTTCAGTGCTGTTGGAGACCGCATAGAGACAGTGCATTGCAGTTGGATACAGTGCCCGTTCTTATTTTTGAGAACACATGGGTCTTAGGGACAGAGGGTGACCATGTGAGCATCTTCTCTCCTCGACAGAGTGTCTTGTAGACCCACTAAAAGTGAAATAACCTTTTCCTAGTGCCCAGCATAATCTTTCAGGGCCACTGATTGTGCTGTTTTGGAATGCCTTGTTTTGGTGTCCTTGGACACTTTTGGGGATTGAAAGGCTATTTAAACTATAACTATATTTAAATTATAATCTACTATTTGGGATTTTATAAGTTGTCTCCTGTCAGTCATAATTGCTCAGGGCTGTCATTATGCCTTGATCTAGCAGTCACCAACCACCCTCTTGATTTACAGTGGTCGGGGAAACCAAATATTTTCCTCCTGTTAGAATCCTATCTAAAAGAGGAGTAAAATAGCTCTCAGGAGGGCCTGCGAAAAAGGTGCTGGATCAAGGTGGAGAGAGGCTAGGGAGTTCTCTTTTGAGCTTGTGTGTGAATTTATTCACAGATTTTGGTAGCAGCAAAGACTAAATTTTGGTTTGTAGCTGTTTGCTGGATAGTTGAGGTTGTTAGCTTATGACTTCTGTCCCTTTCCTACTACCCCCAATAGTGTGTAAAATTTTCCCCCCACCTGTGCCTGAAGCAATTTTATTATGGAGAGGAGAGAATGAATTTTTCTCAGGGAAAATGAGAAGGTGAATGAAGGAAAAACCCAGGGCTGAGGCAAGCGTTTGGTCTGTCAACCATTGGTCTGTCAACCATTATTCTTGAAGCCTAAGATAGACTGATCTCTGTGGAAGATACTGAGGGATTATGTGGAGCTTGCCTTCAAGAAGCTGAATGTGTAGTTGGGAGAGAGAACTAACAGACCCGAAATCCTAAAGTGAAAGTACTAGAGAAGTTTTGCGTCAGGTGTGACTTGAGTCAGGAACTTTGAGCTGGCTGTGCTGGGGTCCAAGCGGTATCTGAGAAAGTGGCCATGCAGTGACATTGGAGAAAACAGCTACACTGGGAGAATGTAACCCCAGTGAGGAAGTGGCAGAGGTTATGGAGAGGTTTAGCAGCACATCTGGTAAACCCATTTCAAAGGAGAAATGGAGGAGAGTTTTTGGTTCACTGTTGTGTCTGCGTGGTTGATTAAAATGTAGACTTTTGGGCACTACTCCAGATAGTATGATCCCCTTCTTATGTGGTCTGGGGTGGTCTCCAGGGATGGCCCAGATCATTCGGGTACACTGGCCTGCAGGACATATTTTAGGAAATATTGGTCAAGGATGAATTAGGCAAAGCTGATTAATTCCTCCATGAGACACAGGAATTGGGAAGGAGGCATCCAAGCTGGGCTGCCTGATTTTTGTCACTATTTCAGAAGGATGAATGGAGAGCAGGTTGGCCTAAGAATTAAAGAACATGGACGTGAGAATAAGCTCCTCAACTGGAAACAGTGTTCCTGCCGTCCTCACCCTTCACCCTGATACCCATGTTCTCCTCCCTAGCCAGTCACTGTCACGTCATAGATCATAATGATGCTAATTGAAATCACATCTGGGTTCAGCCCCTTATGAGCCAGCTGGTTTTCTGTCTAGGGAAGATCTGTTTTTTGGGTGCTATAACTCCAGGCGTTATCTCTTAATGAGTATGTGCTTTGTTAGATTTGGTGAGCAAGGAAATAAGCATCATCAGTTAAAGAAAAACAACAAACCTGTTAATACTGTTAGCAAAAGGACCAGGAGAAATCATAGCGGTAAATACAGTTTAGTTGATTCTTCACATATGAAAACCATCATGTTATATAATCACTTCTTACATAGCAGACGCTTAACCTAGGGATGTTCTTTACAGATGAGCTTTGAATTGTTACCTCTTGTCATCCCCGTGGCAGGGCCATCCAGAGCGTACTTGGGGAATGACCCAGGCTTCCCCCCCACACCCCATGTCTTCTCCCTGAGGGAGTGTTCCCTGCAGGCACACCTTGCACTCACTTTAGTGATCACCAGCTGCAAGTTGTTACTCATTTCAGCTTCCTCCAGCCCTCTCCCCGGTCCATTTGTTTGTCCTGCTACCCCTTATTTTAGGCATAAATATTTACTGCTGCCCCCATACCTTCAAGAAAAAAGAAAACACTCTGGGGATAGGGCAGGGGTGGAGGTTCACAGTCCTGGCTATACATTAAGGTCAGCTGGTCAGCTTTATGAAGTATCAACAGTTGAGCCTCATCCCCGGAGATTCCGTTTCCATTCTTCCGGGCGTCAGAACTTTTAAAGCTTGCCAGGAGATTCTGATCTGGTGGCCACCTCACTGTAAGTTAGATGTAATGATATTAGCTGTACATGTGTCTTAAGGAAAATGGAAGCTGCAGGATTTAGAATGAACATAGGTAGTATTTTAAAATAATGCTTTTTGCTGCTTGTGTTTCAAATGCATGTTGAGTCCCCAGGTTGTCCTTCCCCCTGTCTTCCTCCTTTATATAAGCCTGCTTTCTATTAAGCACCAGCATTCAAAATGAAACAAAACAAAAAAACCCGAGAACATTCTTTTCCTTGCTTTAGCATTTCTGTGGTATTGTTTTCCATTCTGTCCATGCAGCTAGCTGATTGTGACTTGCACCTCTGTGAACTCTCAGACCCAGCAGGCTGTGACCTTCATCACCTCTCTGGGCCTCATGTTCTAATGGAGCAGCATTCGGGGCTGCAGAACCCTGTACAACCAGGGCTGGTGGACTGTCACACGAACGAGTGGCCACACACTTTAGTCCATGAACACATACAGTAGTCTTTGTTTTGTCGGCTGAAGAGGCCCACTGCTAGCGTTGGGGGAGAAACTTGAGAGGTAAAAAAAAAATTTTTGATGAATACTTAACTTCTATTGGATGAACAACTTGGGAGTCTCTTTGTTCATCCTTGAAAGCGAGTAAGAAAGTTTGGCAGGAAGTAAACCCTAAAAATTCTTAAAAGCATTTTAAGTTTTATTGTTTGTTTTATTTTTTATTTATTTATTTATTTTTTTCAACGTTTTATTTATTTTTGGGACAGAGAGAGACAGACCATGAACGGGGGAGGGGCAGAGAGAGAGGGAGACACAGAATCGGAAACAGGCTCCAGGCTCCGAGCCATCCGCCCAGAGCCTGACGCGGGGCTCGAACTCACGGACCGCGAGATCGTGACCTGGCTGAAGTCGGACGCTTAACCGACTGCGCCACCCAGGCGCCCCTTGTTTTTTTTATTTTTGTTTGATTTTTTTTTTAGGAGCCAATTGGAGATTAGATCTGCAAAGTAAAAACTAGTGATTGGCAGTTGAGGGTTATCATTCACCTGGGCTCTAAACTCCCATGTTTTATGTTCCATAAAAATTTTCCCAATAAGTGTACTTTGTGGTCTTTTGGATTTTACGTGAGAATATTTTATCACATAATGCTTGGTTTTCAAAACTTTCTTGGGCCCAAATTTCAGATTATGCATTGAAAATGAATGGATCCCTTTGAATGGAGGAATAATGAAACAAAAACAAGTAAAAAGTAGACAGTTCCACTTTAATACAGATTCTGAAGGACAAAAGGTGAAAAGTCCAGGCATAGGGTCTGTTCTGAGTTTGGGTAGGTGAGTGATGTAACTGCAGTTATAAGTAACTTCTCAAACACCACTCAGAGTTCCTCTGGTCTCATTGACCTCCCTTTTTCCTTTCTGTAATTACTGAACATGGCCCTGAAAACCCATGTAGGGCCAAATACAGAATCTAAACTCTGTGATCTCATCACCACAAAAACAGACTATAGGGACAGTCCTCCTTCTCGCCGGAAGCCGCCTCCCTTTGGGACCACTGTAACTCCATAATTTGTAGTGGTGCCTTTGTGGTCTTGAACTTAGAAAGGGCATTTCCCCCTGTCCTTAACAGAAGTTGTGTAACAGATGTGTTGTTCTAGGTGGAGAAGGGGCCAGAGGGAAAGTGTGTGCATAACCTGTTACAGATGTAATTTTAAGGGTGCCCACACATCTTTGGGTCCTCTGGGCAGGTCTGCCTGACAGCCGGCATGTCTGGGCTGTGATGGATATTCTTTTATACTTGTGTGACGGTGTGGTTGGGACAGATGAGAAGCCTGCCTTTTCTACTGAGGTGTGTTTTAAGAAAGGAGGTTGGCTGAAGTACTCACACCGGCTGTGAGATGGATTCCCTCCCTAGCTGCCAGAACCCTCCATAAAGAGGCAGGTGATCCCTATTATGGGCAAATAATAGGAAGACGCCCTGAGATATTTGAGCTGCTGTTCACCAGGTGGTGCTGTCCTGCAGTGAATGCTTAAATACTACAAGTGAGGTCAGCAACCTGGTGGAAGAAAGGTCTGGGGTGCCTGGAAGACTTGGTAGCATTTGTTGGCTGTCACTGGACGTGAGATGAGACTCTTTTGGAGAAAACATCTGACCCAAGCGCGATCACCTGGTTCGTGTAGGTTTCTCTTCCACGTTCTGCTTCAGTGAGATCTCTGTTGTCTCTGAAGCGGAGGAAGACATGAACCCGTGCCCTGCCTCTGTCTCTGGTTTCCTCCTAGAGAAAGGCTCCTGTGCTCCGTTCTCATCTTTGAAGTCCTGGTGGGCAAGGGGGGCATGTCTTTTAGAGCTCCTCATTAAACAGACTTAAAGGGGAGAAAAGGCCTCCACCCAGCCTTTGCATGCACAAACCTATTATATTCTGCTGCCCTGCCAAGGTGCTTTTGTTGGCCTAAACGTGACTACACATGATTCTGTCCTATTAGGCAGTGAAGCCTGGAAGGCATTGACTTGGACTGAGCCTGATGGCTGGTGTGGTTGAGCATGGATAGCACCCTTGTAGAAGAGCATTTCCCAGGGAAAGAGACTGAGTCAGTCATGGGGAACCTCTTATTGGAGTTCTTCTTTCAACAAGCCTGTGGTCGGCATCTTCTTGTGACAAGAACAGGAGGTTGGGATAGGGGGTGACAGGTAACACCAGCTCTGGGGAGACTGGTAGGAGGGGAGGTCAAGGCAGAAGGAAACAGATGCTAGAACTCAGATCCCTGAGAGGCTTTTTGAGCTCAGAGGAGGGGCTGGTGGGATGCTGTAGGGGTGGGGCAGGGCATGCAATGGGGGTGTTTGAGCTGTGTGTGGAGGATGACTAATTTCCAAAGTGCAAGAGAGGTGCTTCAGCATGAGGGACCCGGGAGAGCAGAGGTGTGAAATTGAGCAGTGTGTTCAGAGTGAGCTGTGTCCAGAGCTGGGACCTGTGAGGAGTGAGGCAGGAAGTGTGGGAACTTCAGCACCCTGAGTGTTTTACAGAGGTTCTGGGCTCCTTATCTCAAACCTTTGAAACATGTCTTTGTGTACTGGGTTGCAAACCGATTAGCCTCACTTAAAACCTGAGCTAGGAGAAGTAAACAGATACTTCAGTACCTTGCTCAAGACAAGGAACTTTCAGTAAATGTCCCCGGTCAGCTTGGATAGAGGGCATCAGAAGAAAGAACAAATTTTCTCAGTTTTGCCATCCCCTCAACCTGCTTTCCCCTCTGTTAAGAGTATGTATATGGGTTGACGTCTCTTTTCATGGCTTGGTCGGGAGTTTCAGGGAAGTTGTGGCTGGTTTTATAAACTCTTTGCTTCTCATCTCCTAGGGTGAATGTGCTCACATGTTGTCTTTTTTCCAGTTCTCTTTCTAGCTTTCTGTGGTTGACTTGTCCCGAGGAACTTTCTGGGTGCACCCCGAGTGAGCCAGCTTCTTTCTGTTGCAAACAAGTGGAGTCTAGGGTGAGGCAAGGTGAGTGAGATCCATGGAAAACCCATCCTCTGACAGACCACCTTTTCCAAGATTGGTTATTCTCTGAAAATTTTGAGGACTTTGGAAGTAAATTGGGTTTTTAGTCAAATTTAAGAAGAAATTTTTAAAATTGGTGTTTTAATTATTAGGTGAAAACACTCTTGTTAATAAGGATGCTTCAATACATTTTTTTCCAGAACTTTTCTGAGTTTTTGGGTCTCTCTTTATGGTTCCTAGCATGGTACTCTTCCAGTGAAAACATTTAGTACGTGTTGTGTGAATAGCTTAATACCTTAGGGCTGACAGTTTGCAAATACAGAAGTCCTGTTAAGTTATTCTGAGTTGTGTCTCTTCTCTTTCCTGGGTTTTAAGGAGGATTGTTTAGTTGTGTTCCTTTAGAAACTTCTGTACTATGGTTTTCCTGTACTGCAGTTCTATATGTAAATTTTGAAACAAAAATACCTACCTCAAGGGTTTTGGTGAGGCTGGAGGCTCCCGATGGCTAAAACTTCTGTTCTTTTCAGGGGCACCTGGGTGGCTCAGTCAGTTAAGCGTCTGACGTTGGCTCAGGGCATGATCTTGCATGAAATCTTTGTGATTTCAAACCCCGTGTTAGGCTCTCTGCTGTCAGCACAGAGCCTGCTTTGGATCCTCTGTATCCTTCTCTCTCTGCTCCTCTCTTACTCTCTTTCAATCTCTCTCTCAAAAATAAACAAATGATAAAAAAAAAATACATATATATATACATATATGTATGTGTGTATATATATATACATATATGTATATATATATATATATACATATAAAACTTTTGTTCTGTTCACATTGTTATATTCCCTATCTCTAATGTGTAGCAGTTAGTAGGGCTCAAATATTCGCTCTTTCCTTTAAGAAGAGAGTTGGCTGAGAACAGAATCTTCAATCCCATCTTAAGTGAGCCCAGCTTGGAGGGCAGTTATTTATCCTCCACTGCTCACAGTTGAGACCGTGGAGCAGGAATCCCTAGGAGGTCCAGGACAGAGTGGTTGACTGAGGGTTCTGAAGACCACTCCATATTCCTTCCCTTCTCTGAGTGGTGGAAGGGGCCCCCATAGGAGATGAGGGTCAAGGTTAAAGCTGCCTCCAAACTTCCGTGAATTCTCAAAACGTGCATGCAACGTGCAGGTGCACTATGCCATCTGTCTTGTGTGGCTTGCTGGCAGGATTTCATATCCTGTACTCACCCCTCCTGCCATGCCTCACTCTTCCATGAAGAACACAGTGGTCACATTGCCCCAAAAACTTTGGGGGATCCTGACAAAAAGTAAAGCTTGTCAGAAAGAGCTTGGCTGGGGAATACACATCAGAATCTAACATGAAGCTTTAGAAATTAGAATACCGGGACTACCCCCCCCCCCCCCCCCCCCCCCCCGCCAAGGTGTGCTAAGCTAGAATTTTGGGGATGGGGAGGGAGTCCTTGCTATTTATGTTTGTTTTTTTAAAAGCTCCTCAAGAGGTGATAGTGTATAACTTCTTGAAAAATATTTGTATGTGGAGTAGACTTAAAAACAAAGAAGTTCTTTCTTAGGCTGAGCAGATGTTTGGGGGAATTATTTTTGAAGTCTACTAACTAGTTTAACCAGTTTATACAGCCAAGCCAAACATTCCCTTGTTGTGCCATAATTTGTATTGTAGAACCATTTTATAACTTTAAGTTAAAATTGCCTGGGAGACAACACTTTCTATGGTTGTAAGTGTACAAAGAACGAGAAAAAATGACATTGAAGAACAATTTTCTAAATTCAATAAGAGTTAGGGCTTATTTAGAAATCCAGGTGGGAATCTGCTTAAATGGAATTTCACCCAAAGTATGCAGAGATTTGCATATTGAAACCAAAGCTTTTTGACCTGTGGTGACACCTTTTTCAAAGTAATATTGAAATAGCAATTTAAATATATTGCCCTTAGAGATTTATTTGACAGGAAATTTATTTAGTAAGGTATACATTTTTTTCCCCTTCCGGGACGTTTCTTGGTGGTAGAGAATTAGCTAATTTTTCTTTATTCCTTCCCTGGGACCATCTTCAGGAAGTAGATAGGAGCTTAATAGCAAAGATCAAGTTAAATGTTTTTTAACTATGTCTTTTTTGCAAATTCCCTTTCTCTGGAAGAAAACCTTGCAACTTGTTACTTGAGGTTTTAATAGTTTAATTGATTTGACAGAGAATAGGTTTCTTTTCAAGATCAAAGAATCTTACTGTTTAGTAGGACTTCACAGATGGCCTATTATCTGTTTTTTATTTCCTCAACTTCATGGAAACTGCTCTTGTTAAGGTTACAAATGACCTCTGCTAGGACTCTTGGCGTGACTTTTCTGTAGCACTTGATACTACTGACTTCTTTAGTTTTGAGAGAGCACGAGTGGAGGAGGGGCAGGAGTGGGGGCAGAGGATCCGAAGGTGGCTCTGCACTGACAGCAGCGAGCCCAATGAAGGGCTCGAACTCATGAACTGTAAGATCATGCCCTGAGCTGACCAACTGACTGAGCCACCTAGGTGCCCCTTTTGCACCATTTCTGACATTTGCATCCCTGCCCCCTCCCCTGCCTCTACAAGGCACCTCATCTCTAGGCTTCTGTCTGCTTTTCCCACATTGGTCATTGGCACTATTCAAGCCAGAAATGTGACTCATCCTTCATCCTCCCTCAGTCAGCCCATATCTTTATTTGCAGTTAAGTTCTATCACTTTAATAACCTAAATAATAAAGGAAAAGGCCAGTCCACTGACATTTAAATATTATAGGTATTAAAAGTTGCAGTTTGGGGGCGCCTGGGTGGCACATTCGGTTAAGCGTCCGACTTCAGCCAGGTCACGATCTCGCGGTCCATGAGTTCGAGCCCCGCGTCAGGCTCTGGGCTGATGGCTCGGAGCCTGGAGCCTGTTTCCGATTCTGTGTCTCCCTCTCTCTCTGCCCCTCCCCCGTTCATGCTCTGTCTCTCTCTGTCCCAAAAATAAATAAACGTTGAAAAAAAAAAAAGTTGCAGTTTGGTTTATATAAGCAGATAGAATAACATGAGACAATTGTGACCATTTATATAATACACATTTTATGCTCAGCGTAGGCCTACATATGTTGTCATGTTATTTCTAATTTTCACAACTATTCCGTGGCATATTATCTCTGTTATAAATGAGGACTCTAAGGTTCAGAGAGATTAAATTACTGGCCTAGGATCACAGGGCAAGTAAAGCATGGTGGGGTTGGGATGGGGGGATTTTAAACCTGTGGGTTGGTCTGCCTGACTCCAAAGCCTTTAACACCATGTCACTCTGTCTTGCTGTGTTCCCATAATGCCACAGTGCCATTGTAGACCTCTGGTTGGTAGGTTGACTTTGTTGAGGAACTGGGTGTTATTCAAATTTGTGTGTCCTATATTTTTTTCATAATAGTAGGTGCTAAAGGCAAGATTTTTTTTTAAATGGGGACTTTCTAAAAAAGTGTTTATTCATTTATCCTGAGAGAGAGAGTGCACACACAAATGAGGAAGGGGCAGAGAGAGTAGGAGAGAGAGAATCCCAAGAAGGATCTGTGCTGTGAGTGCAGAGCCCGACACAGGGCTTGATCCCAAGAACGGTGAGATCATTACCTGAGCCGAAATCAAGAGTTAGACACTTAACCAACTGAGCCACCCAGGCACTGCTAAAGACAAGATTCTTAATGGCAAAGCCATGGACCATGTCTTCTGTGGCTTTATCTGGGTTCAGTTCCTGGTTCTTAGATGTGCATTAGCTAGGTAGCCGAGGTTAGGATGGTGGGATCATGCTGCTTATCCTCCCAGAGTTCTTATGAGAAACAGGTGGGATAGCAGAAGAAAAAGTGCTCTAAAATTTGGGTGCGTTTTGGGGGAAATGATCAGTTGTGGATGTCAATAATTGACTGCTCAGATGAGCCTCTCTTTAAGTTTTTACTTTATAATTACATTTAGTTAGCATACAGTATTTATATTAGTTTCAAGTGTACAATATAGTGATTCAACACTTCCATACACTGGTTGGTGCTCATCATTACCAGTGCACTCCTTAATCCTCATCATCTCTTTCACCCCTCCCTGCCCACTTCCCCTCTGGTAACCATCAGTTATCTATAATTAAGAGTCTGTTTCTTGGTTTGTCTCTCTCATTTTTTTCCTTTGCTCATTTTTGTTTCTTAAATTCCACATATGAGTGAAATCATAGATATTTGCCTTTTCTCTGACTTACTTCGCTTAGCATTTTAATATCTAGCTCCATGTTGTTGCAGATGGCAAGATTTCATTCTTTTTTATGGTTGAGTAATATTCTGTTGTATGTATATACATATACGTATGTAGGTGTATGTATATATACATATACATATATATATATATGTATACATAACCTCATCTTCTTTATCCACTCATCAGTTATAATTTGGCTATTGTTGATAATGTTGATATAAACATAGGTGTGTGTGTATCCCTTTGAATTAGTGTTTTTCTACTCTTTGAGTAAATAGCCAGTAGTGCAATTGCTGGATCATAAGGTAGTTACATTTTAAAAGTTTTGAGGAACCTCCATATTGTTTTCCACAGTATCAACACCAGTTTGCATTCCTACCAATAGTGCACTAGGGTTCCTTTATCTCCACATCCTTGCCAACACCTGTCGTTTCTTGTGTTGTTGATTTTAGCCATTCTGATGGGTGTGAGGTGATAGCTTATTTATTTACATTTCCCTGATAAGTGATGATGAGCATTCTTTCATGGGTTGGCCATCTGTATGTCTTCTTTGGAGAAATGTCTATTTATGTCTTCTGCCCATTCCTTTTTTTGTTTTTGTTTGTTTGTTTGTTCTTTTATTTATTTGATAGAGACTGAGACAGCACAAGTTGGGGAGGGGTAGAGAGAGAAGGGGAGAGAGAGAGAATCCTAAGCAAGCTCTGTGCCGCCAGCACAGAACCTGATGATGCAGGGCTCAGATTCATGAAACTGCGAAATGTGACCTGAGCCAAAACCAAGAGTCGGATGTTTAACTGACTGAGCCACCCAGGCACCCTGTCTTCTTCCCATTTCTTAACTGGATTGTTTGTTTTTTGTGTGTTGAGTTGTAGAAGTTCTTTATATATTTTGGATACTAACCCTGTATTGCGTTAAGTCATTTGCAAATATCTTCTCTCATTCTGTAGTTGCCTTTTATTTTTGTTGTTTCCTTCGCTGTGCAGAAGCTTTTCATTTTGATGTAAACCCATTAGTTTATTTTTGCTTTTGTTTTTCTTGCCTCATGAGACCTATCGAAAAAGAAGTTGCTAGGGCTGATGTCAAGGAGGTTACTTAAGTCTGTGTTCTTTGAAGATTTTTATGGTTTCAGGTCTCGCATTTAGATCTTTAATCCATTTTGAATTTATTTTTGTGTATGGGGTAAGAAACTGGTCCAATTTCATTGTCTACCATGTTGGTATCCAGTTTTCCCAGCACCTTTTGATGAAGAGACTTTCTTTATCCGATTGGATATTCTTTCCTGCTTTGTTGAAGATTGACCATATAATTTTGGGTTTATTTCTGGATTTTCTACTCTGTTCTATTTATCTGTGTGTCTGTTTTTGTGCCAGTACCATACTGTTTTGATTACTACAACTTTGGGGGGGGGTTTGTTTTGTTTTTGTTTTAAGATTGTAAGTAATCTCTACACCCAAGTGGGGGCTCTTAACAACCCTGAGATAAAGAGTTGCATGCTCTACCTGCTGAGCCAGCCAGTCCTTGAGCATGGAACATCTTTCCATTTTTTTCACCTTGTCTTCAGTTTTTTTCATCAGTATTTTATACTTTCCGGAGTATAGGTTTTTTCACCACTTTGGTTAGGTTTATTCCTAGGTATCGTATTGTTTTTTTTGAGCAATTGTATATGGGATTGATTCCTTACTCTTCTTCATTTTTAATGTATAGAAATGCAACAGATTTCTGTACATTGACTTTGTACCCTGAGACTTTACTGAATTTGTTTATTGGTTCTAGCAGTTTTTTGATGGAGTCTTTTAGGTTTCGTATATACAATATCCTGTAATCTGCAAATAGTTAAAAGTTTTACTTCTTCCGTATTGATTTGGTTTCCTTTTACTTCTTTTTTTTTTTTTTAACGTTTATTTTATTTTTGAGACAGAGAGAGACAGAGCATGAATGGGGGAGGGTCAGAGAGAGAGGGAGACACAGACTCTGAAACAGGCTCCAGGCTCTGAGCTGTCAGCACAGAGTCCAACTCGGGGCTTGAACTCACGGACCGTGAGATCATGACCTGAGCCGAAGTCGGCCGCTTAACCGACTGAGCCACCCAGGCGCCCCATCCTTTTACTTCTTTTTGTTGTCTGACTGTTGTGGCCAGGACTTCTACTACTATGTTGAATCGAAGTGGTGAGAGTGGACATCCTTGTTTTGTTTCTGACTTTAGGAGAAAAGCTCTGTTTTCCCCCCTTTAGGATGATGTTAGCTATGCTTTTTTTCATATATGGCCTTTATTATGTTGAGGTATGTTCCCTCTAAACCTACTTTGAGGGTTTTTAGCACAAATGGATGTTGTACTTGGTCAAATGCTTTTTCTACATCTGTTGAAATGATCACATGGTTCTTATCCTTTCTTTTACTAATGTGGTGTATCACGTTGATTTGAGAATATTGAACCATCCTTGCAACCCAGGAGTAAATCCCACTTGATTGTGGTGAATGATTTTTTTTTTTTAAATGTACTGTTGAATTCAGTTTGTTAGTATTTTATTGAGAATTTTTTCATTTATGTTCATCAGGGACACTGCCTATAGTTCTTTTTTGGTGGACTTTTTATCTGGTTTTGGTATCAGAATAATGCTGCCCTCATAGAATGAATTTGGAAGTGTTCCTTCCCTTTCTGTTTTTTTTTAATTTTTTTTTTTCAACGTTTTATTATTTTTGGGACAGAGAGAGACAGAGCATGAACGGGGGAGGGGCAGAGAGAGAGGGAGACACAGAATCGGAAACAGGCTCCAGGCTCTGAGCCATCAGCCCAGAGCCTGACGCGGGGCTCCAACTCACGGACCGCGAGATCGTGACCTGGCTGAAGTCGGACGCTTAACCGACTGCGCCACCCAGGCGCCCCCTTTCTGTTTTTTTTAATGTAGTTTGAGAATAGGTATTAACTCTTCTTTAAATGTTCGGTGGAATTTGCCATGAAGTCATCTGGGAATTTTTTCAATTAAAAAATTAAATTTCTTTGCTGGTCATCAGTCTGTTCAAGTTTTTTTTTCTTCTTGTTTCAGTTTTGGTAGTTTGTATGTTTCTAGGAATTGATCTATTTCTTCTAGGTTATCCAACCTGTTGACATATAATTTTGAATAATACACTTATGATTATTGGTATTTCTGTGGTGTTGGCAGTTATTTCTCTTCTCTCATTTGTGATTTTATTGAGTACTTTATCTTTGTTTTCTTGGTGAGTCTGCCTAGAGGTTTTATTAGTTTTATTGAATTTTTTTTTCCCCCAAAGAACTAGCTCCCGGTTTCATTGACCTGTTGTATTGTCCTTTTTTAGTTTCTATATTGTTTATTTTGCTCTAATATTTATTAGTTGCTTCCTGTTGCTAGCTTTAGGTTTTGTTTGTTCTTTTTCTAGCTCCTTTATGTGTAAGGTTAGGTTATTTGAGACTTTTTTTTTTTTAATTCTTGAGGTAGGCCTGTATTGCTATAAACTTCCCTCCTAGAACTGCTTTTGCTGCATCCCAGGGATTTTGGACCATCTTAATTTTCATTTGTTTCCATGTACTTTTTAAATTTTATTTCCTGGTTGATCCATTTTTAGTAACGTGTTGTTTAACCACCATGTATTTGTGGTCTTTCCAGGTTTTTTCTCGTGGTTGACTTCTAGTTTCATAGTATTGTGGTCAGAAAGTACTCATGGTATGATTTTGATCTTGAATTTGTTGAGGTTTATTTTGTCGGCTAGTAGGTGTTCTATTCTGGAGAATGGTCCATGTGCACTTGAAAATAATGTGTATTCTGCTGTTTTAGGATGAAATGTTCTGAATATACCTCTTAAGTCCATCTGGTCCAGTGTGTCATTCAAAGCCGTTGTTTCCTTGTTAATTTTCTGCTCAGATGATCTGTCCTGGATGTTATGGTCCCCTTCTATTATTGTATTTTGATCCATTAGTTCCTTTATGTTTGTTATTAACTGTTTAATGTATTTGGGTGCTCCCATTTGGGTAAATAAATATTAATAGTCATTACATCTTCTTGTTAGATTGTCTCCTTTATTATTATATAGTGTTATTCTTTGTCTTTAAATACAGTCTTTGCTTTAAAGTCCATTTTGTCCCATATATGTATTGCTACTCCAGTTCTCTTTTGATATCCATTTGCATGATAAATATTTCTCCGTCTCCTCACTTTCAATCTGCAGGTGCCTGTTGGTTTGAAATGAATCTCTTGTGGAGCCTTGGAGCTTTTATCTTTGTTTTTACATAACAGCATGTGAAAATGTAGATTCTTCTGAATCTGTGGTCATGTTGTTTGACTCATTCACATGCTGGTCATAATGTAGGCAGAAAAAGCCCTTTCAAGTAAAGACTTTGTGGATAAGGATAGCATACATAGATCTAGTTATTCAAGCTTAGCTGTGTTAGAACAGGTGAGGGTACAAAAACCAGAGAGAGTACGTATGTAAGTAGAGGCAGGTGAATTATTGATTGATTGATTGATTTACATTTATTTATTTTTGAGAGACAGAGTGAGACAGAGCACAAGCAGGGAAGGGGCAGAGAGAAGGAGACACAGAATCTGAAGCAGTCTTCAGGCTCCCAGCAAGTGTTCAGCACAGAGCCTGATTGATGTAAGGCTCGAACCCACAAACCAGGAGATCATGACCTGAGCTGAAGTCGGTCACCTAACCGACTGAGCCACCAGGCACCCTGAGGCAGGTGAATTAAACAGAGTCTATTGACATTTTTTATTTAGTTAAATTGATCTTGGGAGGATGGATTTGAACATGGGTTGTGGTATACTAAAGCAAACTCCAAATCAAGGAGAGGAGGTTCTATACTTTGTATCCTCATAGGTCTCTCCTTTTGCCCTGTCCTGAGAGGGAAATACTTTTTGTTTTCCATCATCCTTCTCCCTTTTGCATCAAATTTTGATAACAAAAGTTTTTCTAAGGAGAGTGTCCCCTTTAATAAATACATAAAACCAATTTGTCATTGTAGAATTTAAAAATTGCTTAACATTTCAAAGTCTCTCTCTCTCTCTTTTTTTTTTTAACAAAGTTGCCCTGTAACTTTGGAGGCAATGCTGTATTTTGTAGGGTTGTTTCAACTAGAATATAACAGAGGTAACCTAAAGCATAGTGGGTCCTCGGTGAATAGTAGCTCCTATTGTACCCACTTAGTTATCAGAAGCCTACAGTTTCAGATTTAAAAAGGCTTTTGCTGGTCCATGAAGAAAAAATTTGGGAAGGATTGATGTGAGATGGGAAGGGAGTCAGGAGAGTCTAAGGCAGTGGTTCCCAGGCGTTGGACCTTGAGGAGCAGAGTCTTCACAAGCTCAGACTTACTAGAAATATAATGTCTCAGCTTCAAACCAGACCTAAAAATCAGTGGCAGTGGGACTCCACAATTTGCCTTATTAGCAAGCCCTAGAGGGGATTTTGATGGACTTTAACTGACCTGAAGTTAGAAAAATTAGGCTGCAGGCTCCCCAAGTAGTCCAGTGGGGGGGGATATAGTGAAGACCTCCCCAGAATTGTGGGAGTGGAGAGGGGCTGGAACTGGTGAGACTTAGTAATGTGATTGGCTATTGATCAGACCAGGAAGGAGGCCATGAGGATGTAGGGGGCTTGAGTCTGGTAGACTAAGCGGGGGTGGTGCTATCAACAGGAACCTGGAGCCCAGTCTGGTGAGTGGGTGTTGGAGGTCAGGGGAAGAGAAAGGTGAGTTTAGTTTGGGACACTTTGAGTTTGTGTTGCCAGGGTTGATGTCAGCAAGTTGGAAATAGAGTACTGGAACCGCAGCACAGGTAAAACAATGGGGAAACCATATTTGTGAGCTGCCTGAGTGAAGGCAGCTGTTGACGTGGGTATTCAGATAATTTTTCCGAGGAAAATGGTGCACAGAAAAGAGCTGAGATTGATGGGTTTGGAATTGGATGTTTGCGATAATAGCATTCAGTTTCTCCTTCGGCAGTGTAAGTAGAAATATTGAGGAATACATTATGATAATAGTTTTAAATGAAACCAGATTATCACAAACACGTTGGAGTGTTTCATAATGCTATCTTTAGAGGCCCCATTCTGTGCAATAGAGGCTGATCTTGGACATCATTTAATCCGGGGATCTAAGGTTTAGGGTGCCAAAGCAAGGTTCTTGTGGAGTCCGTATTCAGAGCGAAGGTGGCCTGGGGCAGGCCGCTGAATTTCTCGGTCTCAGCCTCATTATGTGTCAAAGAGAACAAGGAGAGTTCTACCTTCTTGCTGTGAGGACGAAACAGGACCCCTCACTGTGGAAAAACTTAACCGTGCCTGCTGAAGGGTGCTTTTGTGTCTCCACCTGGGCTGTGATTTTTATGATGTTTTGTTGGATTTGTGGAGTAAAGGTCTTATGTTTGTAACAAATTTACAGTATTGGTTTAAGTACTGAGATAATTTTAAAAAGTCGTAAGTCTGAATCAGAGATGAATGGCTTTGTGGTTTTCAGTGAATTATCAATACATTGAAATATGTGTTTTATTAGGTTTGTGAGAAGGCAGAAGGGAGTCGGCTTGGGAAGTTTGCATAAAAACAAGGACCAGATAGTTAAAAAGCTATATCCAGCTTTGTTGTAGACTCACATATTTTTCTGTACGAGAAAGATGTTTCCCTGAGACCACGGAAAGTTAGTACATCTGTGCAACATCTTCATTATATCTAGAACAATTTCACATCCACTGTTTCTAATTCAGAGTCATTCAAGAAACATGTGTTGCTGTTTTTCACTAGGTTCTAATTGGGATGTTTTTCCTTAAAGGGACCACACACTTCTATTTAGGAAATAACTTTGTCAACTGTGCTGCAACTACAAGGAACCTTCTCAGTTTGGAGACTGTAGAATCTGAAACTCACCCTCCCACCCCACCTCCCCCAGCTTCAAAGAAAAGGGATCTATCTGTGTATGTATAGGTATGTGCATGTGTGACTTCACAATAGTGATTTTGTTCCTTAGGTCTCAGATATGCTTCATACTCTTGGTATGTGTTAAGAGAAGTGGCGACAGAATCCACGATCAAAGGTTTCACTGCAGAGTTACTAAGGACTTTAATTGAACCTTTCACTGCATTTTAGAGGGAAAACAATCTGATGTTCATACGTAGCATGTCACATAACTTCACGTGTAAAGCTTGAACTTCATAGGTTTGATCAAACTTCTGTGGGACTCCTAAAAATAATAACAGTTGTGATCTCTATGCATAGGGAATTACTCTGTAATTCACAATTTAGCCAAAGTGTTTGCTGTTGGGTCGGGTTTGAATGCTACCAGCTTAGCCCAGCACTACCCTCCTGGTTCTTCTACAGCTACACAAGGCTTGCATCTTCCTGGGAAATTTGGCTGCTGCCAGAGCTGAAACTGTGAGCCAGACTTAGGTAATTTTATTAGTCTAGAAAAAGTATTACGCTCCTGCAGCTGTTGTTATAGGTCCTAGCCATGAAAACAAAAACCGTCTCAGTTACCCAGGATCCATGAGAAACTGGCAATAGCCCAATGTTAAGTCCATGTATTTTGGACTCTGAATTATATTTATCTTCATATGGGTATCCCCTGATTTAGGGCACACAGCTGGGGAATGGCCTGACCGTATGAGGCAGTGCGCGTGGGAGAGGCCAAGCCTTGGGTATCACCCTTAACTAGGAAGCCTGATCCAGTTAATTGGAAGACTATACTTGCTGGACCTTAAACACTTTTAAAAAGGATAAGGAGAGCATCCAAGAAAACAACACCATAATAAAATACACTTGTCCCATATATCCAACCTGGCTTTCCTGTTTTTGTATATTGTCTCACGGTGTAAATCCCCACAGGTCTTTTTCTCCTGCAATGCCAGGCTGGTTATTGTGGGTGGGTTAGTAATTTGGTGGTGATGGACTTTCTTGTTAAGTAGAACTTTTATAGATTACTATGAACACTAATCATGGGACTTGGCATTTAATTGCTAGGAGTGGTGCATACGTGAAATACCCCATCTTGCTAATGTGTGCCAGTCAGTAAATTGCTGTTTAATTTTCTGAATTTCAGTGGTTCTGTTAGTGGGATAAAACTGAGCTACTGTTTGTCTGGAAGCTCCTGGGCTATTAGCAGACCACTTAGCAAGTCTGAGTAATTGTCCTGTTGAGTCTGACTCTGATTCTTTGAGTCAGGGTTCCTAATACTGAGATCATTGGATGCACTTCAGGGGTTCTGTGAATGTGGATGGATGGAGAAAAAAATTTACATCTTTATTTTCACAACCTTTAACCAGAATGTGGCTTTTCCTTAAGTCATGAAAACATGCAGCATACAGTAGCACCTGTGGCTTTGGCAAGTAGAAATCAGATTTTGGTATCACATTGTGGGAAATAGTTTAAACCATCGTTTATGCCCATCATTGCTTAGAAAACTACAGTAGCTGTTAGCCCTGCTGCTGTGTCTTGTTATGTATGTGTTAAGCACACATCACTATTATCACATCTTTGCTTCTTTTTTTCTTTCTTTTTTTTTTTTTTTTCAACGTTTATTTATTTTTGGGACAGAGAGAGACAGAGCATGAACGGGGGAGGGGCAGAGAGAGAGGGAGACACAGAATCGGAAACAGGCTCCAGGCTCTGAGCCATCAGCCCAGAGCCTGACGCGGGGCTCGAACCCACGAACCGTGAGATCGTGACCTGGCTGAAGTCGGACGCTTAACTGACTGCGCCACCCAGGCGCCCCAACATCTTTGCTTCTTAAATAGTTTTATATGTGCATTTCAGCGTAACTGATTTTCTTTGTAAGCGTATTTTCTTCATCAGAATCATTCAGAAACATTCTCATGAGAGGATCTAGATTGCTGAAGCAGTCCGTGTCCCTTAAAAGGTCATAAGCTTCTGCCTTGGATGGCATCCTTGTGTCTTTCTCATCTTGCTTTGAGACTAGATTAGTTAACTTAAAAAAAAAAAAAAGTCTTAACATATTCGGCTTTTGCTTCCTAGTTGTCTTTGACTTTTATCATCTGGAGCTCCGACTTCCCCCCATTTTGGGGCTCTTGGGGTGAATGATAAAATAAGACCATCCCCTATTTCCAGGTGACCTTTCTTAGGGCCCACTGTAGCAGTCCCCCTTAAGACGGCTTACTACAACGAGTGTTTATGGCCAACAATGGTTTCCCTTACAAATTTCAGAAAAGAATACACAGTGCTCCGTGTGTTGATATTTGCTGTAGCTATGGAAAAGATGATGTTGTGTGACTTGTATTAGTTTCAGTGAGTTCTCCATTGCATTATTGTGGCAGGCATACCCTAGTTTATTTTAGAACTTTCTATCCAAAGTTAAAACCTTATTATGTCTATTTGGACTGTGTAAAACTGCCCAGAGAAATGCTGGGCACCAGGCCATTCCTTGCCCCATCCTCTATTAACAGGTTTTATGAAATTCATTCAGTGAGAAATGGGGTGGGATTTTTGAGATCCTTTTGAATACACCGTTCCTAACTTCTGGATGTTAGGAATAGGGGAAGCATTGCCCATGTGACATGGAGGTCTCTATCCCAAATACTCTCCCCCATTGGCAATATGGCACATCTTCCAGTATTGTTCTTTTGTGAGCTCAGGAATTGAAGAACTTGCTTATTCTAGCATGTATTTTGTAGCATGACACCTCCAGGTCACAAATATTGACAACACTGGTGGTTGAAATAACTCCTGGATGCCTAGCAGAACTTGAGCAAGTGGACAGTAGGTGTCTCTCAATAGAGCCAGACTCTTTTTCAGTATAGGTTTGAGACCTGGGATGCTGCTCTGTGGATGGAGGTGTGTGTGTGTGTGTGTGTGTGTGTGTGTGTGTGTGTGTGACCAACAATGATTTTTTTTTTCCTCCTATTTGGCAGTTTTTTTCTGTCTGTCCATCTCATCAGGCCCCTGGGAGCTAGTCTGTCTCATTTTTTAATTAAAAAAGTAGGCATAGGAGGGACTATATAGTTAGGCTCTAGAGCAGGACAATCTGGATGGACACCCTGGTTCTGCTCCCTTGAGCTGTGTGACCCCAAGCAAATTACTAGCTTCTCTCTGCCTTTGTAGAATCGGGATCTTAATAGTACCTTCTGTGGATGGTGGTGGTAAGGATTAAATAACAATGTACGTAGGCTAAGTGCTTAGAGCAAGGCCTGGTATGTAGTTAGTGTTAAATCAGTGTTGCTGTGTGCACATTAGAATCACCTAGGGGAGTTTAAAAAAAAATGACACTGGGTGTTGGGAACTCCCATGCTAATGAAATTAGGACCCGGTGGAGGGGAGGTTATAACCTTGTTTGGAGCATCCTAGCACATCACTGACAGGAGTGGAGGAGGGATTTTGATGTCTTCTGTAGGGCTTTAAGTGAAGGATCCATCTGTCAGCTACATAAGCAAGAGATCTTTGTGTAATGAATAGCTGCCTTTCACGGCATCTTTGAAGTTGTCTGACCTTTTTCACTTTGAGGCCAGATGCAGTGCAATTTAAAAAATTTAATTTCTTTAGATTTATAATACCAGACTTCATTCAGCTGGCATTGATTGATTACCTTTTAGCAGTTTTTGAAAAATGGACTTTCTGACATGTCTTCAAGGTCTCTTCTCCTTTCCTATAAAGGCTTATCACCCATGCCATAGACTCCAATGAGGGGCCCTTTTTTCATCTGCAGTGATGGTTTAGCAGTGGTGGTTTACCAGCTACTATGATTACAGTGGTCTTATGAACCAGAAATAAAATTTTCCCTGTGAAATTATAGCACCTGTAGGTGGAAGAGGCCTGATTGTCCAGTCAAGCCAGAAAGGGAGCAGTATTCCTGTTAGATACAGGAGTCCATAAAAGGGGAAATAACTAGCCCAAAGTTATTTTGTTTACAGAATGCCTTCTATCCTTATTAAGGGAGTTGTAGTTGCTATACATCAAGAAGGTAGTCAGTGTAAGCTGGGAGCTCATAGATCTGTTAAATGACACAAGTGGAAAACTTCCCAGAAAGGAGAAGGGAAAAGAGAAGAAAATGTAATCAGTGTGGTTGTTATAGAGCTAACTGCCATTGTGAGGAACAGGGCTTGGGTCTCCAGTTGCTGTAAACCTTACAGGGGAGCATCCTGTGACCCTAGTTACATCCTCTACAGAGTTGTGTGAGAGAGGATGGAAGGAAGCATGTTCAAAGACTGTGGTTCATATTCAAACCCTGGGTGGTCCTCCATGGGCTTTTGACCTCATGGCCAGTGGGGCTCACGCTTGATGTTGGCCTTCTCCCAGCTCGCCTTGGCTGGATCCATAACAACTACACTTTCACCCTTATGCAAAAGCCACCTTGTCTTTGAAGCTTGTATTATGCACTCTCCTGGTCACCTCCCTGTCCCCCTCCTCCCCTCCCCCCAGTTCATTGAGGACTTTGGAGTCAGCCAGTCAGTGCCTGAGCTTTCAAGTTCTACCTTTACACATTGTGTAACTTTGAGAAAGTTGTTAATCTCTCTAAGCCTTTCTGCTTCTTCTGGTTATAAAAAAAAAAAAAAAATCAGTAAGCTATCTCACAGGATTTTTTTTTTGAGGATAAAAAGAGATTATATATGTATGTAAAACTCTTCACTTTACCTGATATATAGTAAAACTTAGTAAATACTAGCTATTCGGGTGATGGTTGATATCCCAAATGCTGCCTCCATTACTGTAATAAGCATCTGAATGGCCCTTCCATACACCAGGAATCAAGTTCCGTGATTTCTTTGCTTCCAGCAACCTGGGCTTGAAGACATTCCACTTTACCAAACAATGCTGTTGGCCATCATGTGACCTTTATCATTGTCTGGAATCACATCCGAAATTTAAAAGTTTATTCTGAAGGACTGGACTTTTTTTCAACTTCCTCATTCACTTAGTGTGACTGTTTTGTTCTTTGATCTCCTTGAGACACAGTCCCTGTTCTCTCTGGCTATCAGACCTCTCTGGGGCCTCCCTCCCTCCCTGTCTAGCCTTCATTCCATGGTGTACCACTTTCAGCACATCACAAGAGCACTCTTCTGAGTCTTGGAGCTCCTGTGCTGGACATTCATTCGCTGGCTCATTCCTCTCCTCCTCTGGGTGGTCTGTAGGGCTGAGCATGAGGATACAGTTGCACACTCTGATCTGGTGCCATGGCTTGCTCTGTAGCCTAGATTGGGCAGTCAGAGCTGTTCAGCTGTCCTTTTAATCTTGTGCTTACCTTCCTCTCTTCTGCAAGGGCTGTTTTCAACCTTCACTGCTCCTTTCATACCTTATTTTTACTTTATAGAGAAAATGGAGGCATGAACTCCTAGCTTCCTGCCCATGTTTGTTAATATCATTTTCTTCCCTTTCCATCATATTATGTTTGACTTCTCATCCTTTGCTTGGTACAAATACTTAGGAGTGTATAAAATGAAAAACTCCAAGCATAGGGCTGATTCCTTAATTGGAAAATCAGGTTGTAACCCTGTCTCTCTTTGCTGCCAGCTGGCCCAGGAGAGTCAGGACAATTTCCTCTAATCCTCAGAGCCTTGCATTTTATTAAAAAAAGTTTTTTTGTTAATGTTTACTGATCTTTGAGAGAATGTGAGCGGGGTAGGGGCAGAGAGAAGGAGACAGAGAATCCCAAGCAGGCTCAGCACTGTTGGCACAGAGCCGGATGTGGGGCCTGAACCCACGAACTGTGAGCTCATGACCTGAACCAAAATCAGATGCTCAACGAACCGAGCCACACAGGCGCCCCGGGACTTGCATTCTAAATGACACTGTTACGTTTATTTAAATTTATTAAAGGATGGCAGTCTATTTTGAGATACAACCCTTCCCTTGGAGAATTATAGATGGAATAAAATTCTGTTCCTCCCCAACGTATCCAGTGGTACTGGAGTGACCATACAAATTCTGTGCTGATGTGGGGAGTGGGGCAGGGTTTGACCATCAGACCTAGAGGAGGAAGCAGGTGGGTAAGAAGGCCTCAGGAGTAGGAGGGGCTTTGAGGTAGCTTCTGAAGTGGGCTTGGGGGAAATGCCTATGCCTTCTCAAATAGATCTACATATCTATGAATGTCTGGCTGGTGGTGGTGGTAACAATATGGTGGTTACTTTGTCTTCTAGTTAGGAGCTCTAGTTAGGAGCATTGCTATTGGAGTAGGGAGGTATGTGCTTGGTTGGGGAGCTTCCAACCCGAAGACAGCTTCTGGGTGAGCAGGGGCTTTCTGTAAGGTTGGTGCTCAATCTTGTACAACAGCCATTGGCCCGGGAGGCATAAAGATTATTGCCAGAAGTGCTGCCCTTGGTTATCTTCCCATCTGAGTTTTTCCTGGTTGGAGGAGAATGTATTGATTTCAGGGTTTGATTTTTCTGTCATTGTACTTTTTCCTTCTGTATGCATATTTGAAATACCAAAATAAAACCTCCCTGTGACCTTCTGAAGGCCTGATAAAAGAACAGATCCTGCTGTGGAAATGTATAACTTTGACCATAAACTTGGAAACCAGTGGTTAGTACTGGAAAAAATCTTAAATTATTAGTCCACACCCCTTGCCATTGATTTTTGAGTTCCCTTCCATGACAACCTGTTGTTCATTCATTTAAAAAATGTACCTAGTGTTGATTATGTATAAGGTACATTACAAGGTGCTGAGAGGGATTTGTAGAATTAACATTTTTCAGCATGATTTTGTGTCATAACCATATATCAGTACAAAGTGGGATGTGGAATTAAAGATAACCCCCCAAAATTTTTTTTTTTTTTAATTTTTTTTTTTCAACGTTTTTTATTTATTTTTGGGACAGAGAGAGACAGAGCATGAATGGGGGAGGGGCAGAGAGAGAGGGAGACACAGAATTGGAAACAGGCTCCAGGCTCTCAGCCATCAGCCCAGAGCCCGACGCGGGGCTCGAACTCATGGACCGCGAGACCGTGACCTGGCTGAAGTCGGACGCTCAACCGACTGCGCCACCCAGGCGCCCCAAAAAAAATTTTTTTTAGTGTTTCTTTATTTTTGAGAGAGAGCGAGAGCATGAGCAGGGGAGGGGCAGAGAGAGAGGGAGGCACAGAATCTGAAGCAGGTCCAGGCTCTGAGCTGTCAGCACAGAGCCTGATGTGGGGCTTGAACCCACAGACTGCAAGATCATGACCTGAGCTGAAGTCAGATACTTAACTGACTGAGCCACCCAGGCAACACTAAAGATAACTTTTTATGGCTATGGCCTGGGAATGCTTTATGGAAGAGGTAGACAAGTTGGGCTGAACAAATCTCTTCACAAAATAAAAAAGCTCCTGCAGTCAGAAGGAAGTAGCTTAGTCTTGTTTTGCTTCTAAAGTGAAAATTTCTTTTTGCCAACTAGTTCACAAAATGAGAACTTCTTTAAACAACTTGCATATAGTAATTGTCTAGTAATTTGAAATACCAGCTTGGGAGAGTCAGGTTTTTTAATTTCTTAATTTTGTAAAAGATTTTATTATTTTTCAGGAATCTTTACACCTAATGTGTAGCTTGAACTCATGATCCTGAGATCATAAGCCACATGATCTACTGACTGAGCCAGCCAGGTGCTCTAGGAGAGTCAGGTTTTTTGTTTTTTTGTTTTTGTTTGTTTGTTTGTTTTTTAAGAAACTTTTCCCCAAACAACGTGTATACCTTCCTACAGAATATGTAAAATATGGGTTGAAAGTGATTTCAATCTAATTGATAGTTTCCACTTAATTTGTGCATCAGAATTTAAACATTTGAGTTGAGACTTCATGCCCATAGATCTTTTAAATTCACATTCTGTGGGACTGTAAATTTACTATGCATTTAATAACTCATACTCAAATCAGAAGTCTTTTTGCTTATGACCAGCCTAACTAAAGAAAAGAACAGCAGAATTAGAGGTACAGTTTGTAGAGTGGTTTTGAATAAAGAGTGAATGATTGGGCCTGTGTGTCTTGGGAAATAAATTATAGTCCAGTGTCTCCCCCACCTTTTCTGGCTGACGCATCTGAATCCTGGAGAAGTTCAGTGACTTGTTCCTAGTTACAATGTGTGGGCCACAGCTGGGATTAGGTCTCTTGATTCTTAGGCGGCTTCTACTATAAGAGGGGGGAAAAAAAGCTGGGGTTAGGGGGCACGGGGCACCAGGAGCCAGAGCAGGGAGAGAGACCTACTGGAATTTCAAGTATTCATCAGGGGTTGTTTTTTCCCCAGCTTCGTGGGAGCCCTAAAAGAATGTTGAGATGTGGCTCTTGCTTTCAGGAAGCTTCTATAATGTAATTTTCCGTGAATATCCAGCCAAGGGCCAGTGCCCCAGCTAGCAGGCCCCTTTGTTTCCTTTTGTGGTCTTTATGCTGCTTTGTTTTCTTAATTTGCCCTGTTCTATATATTATTTATCTTGAAGGGTGCTTCAGACCTCCCACTGCCACCACACATTTCCTTTCTTTTAATAAACACTGAGGATTGCTAATGCAAAGAAAGTTCCACAGGTAGTCATACCAGAGGACATGGCTATTATTTTGATAAGTCAGACCTTAGGAGGGTGGAAAAATATTTTCAAACCCTTAAAGATGAGGATGTTTTTGATGTCTCTCCCTTTTCTGGGGAAAGAAAAAATCCCTAATTATGTACAACTTAGTTTTCAGTGTTTCACTTGTAAATATTGCTATTTTGGTTTGCTTAATTTTGGCAAAAGGGAGCCACCTTCAGAAACAGCGTTGCTTTGAGGTCAGATATATGGTTTGATGGGAGATGCTCCTTCTAGTGGAGTGCATACAAACTCAGAATAACTGGATAATAAGATTTTGTTACCAGGAGATTTTAAGATTAATTCAGGTGTTGACTTGAAGGGGTATTAGGAAATGTAGCATTCCTTCCCTACTGTCTCATTGCCTGATGTCACATGAATTTAACTGTGTTTTCTGTTTCTGTGTTTCTTGTGAATGAAAATCTATAGGAATGTTCCTTGTAACTTATAAACCGCTATAAATGTTGGCTTATTGCTTGATTTGGAGGAAGTCGCTCATCTGTGTTCATTGCAGCCTAGTTAAATCTGTCAACAAATATGGAGAACAGAGTGGGTACGAAGCCTGTGTTCTGGCTTCTGTTTGTATTAAAGAATTAGCACAGTCCCTGCCCTCAGCTCACAGATTCCACTTGGAATTGTGTAAACAGGCAGTATGGCACTCCAGAAGAGGAGAATTTTAAAGCTATGTTACGCTGTGATTTCAGACAAGGTGGTCATGGTTACGATGCTGCCGTTGTGACTGCAAACCAGACCAGATTTGGTCTTGCATTTAAATCCTCCCTGTTTTACTTAGGGTGATATTTGTTATAATTTGCATATCATTGTAATTACTGTGTAGAATGCTAACACATAACATGGAGATGTTGTGCCTATCCCCAAAGACTTTGTGTTAAAGGAGAAATCCAAAAAGTGAAAGTAAGCTTGGTAGTTTATTTAACTTCTGGGCATTTTAAAAGGAAGAACCTATGGTATTTGGGAAACTTAGATGTTGAATAATAGTAGGAAAATAAGGAAATCTAGGTCACTTCAGGTCATTGGTTGTCTAGGGTTAACATTATTTATTCACATTTTATTTTCTTTTAAATGAAAATTATAGCAACTTTTCCCCCATTAGAGAATTTCAGAGCCTGATCTAGGGGCTAGTCTTTTCTCTCTTCTTCGAAAGTATATAATTTAAAGAAATAGAAGCTGAGTTACTTTTGTACTCAGGTACACTTAGTTAAAGTTTCTCCAGGTCATAGTTCGAATAAGTCTTGGAAAAAAAATTTAAGCTTTATATGGAGGAAAGCAGGAACTGGGAAGAAAAATTACAGTGGCTATCTGATAGCCTCTTTCACTTAACTCAAGACCACTGATATGGAAGATGTGACTATCCTGAAAATAGCTGAGCTCCCCAAAGTAGGCATCCAGGGAGTCTGGGATGAGATGCCCAAGCCTGTGTCTCCTAGTCCTCGCCCTGTGGGACATGTCTTTCCCATGGCAAGGCAGATATGCTGTGGGTTGGAGATGACCAGGGTGATTAATCAGGGGCAGCCTCACTGCCATGGTGGGGTCTGAGCCAGTCTGTGGTCCAGGGAAGTACAGGGCTCTGGGAGAGCTCACTAAGGGACCATAGCCTAGCTCTGTTGGCACGACTCCATCAATAATTTTCTTTTATTTTTGAAGTATGTTGTCTTTGTTAAATGACAAACCTTGAAGGTTGATTGATTTGGAAAAGAAAAAATCTGAGCTTAGCAGGCATCTATTATTGAATTTTGTCCACCATTTTTTACACAACATATTTCAGTGTTTCTTTTAAGCATGATCATAGAAATTGGTGTTGCCACAATTTGGTGGTCTTCCCAGGTTCAGTGCTTGCCCTTCAGGTGAAACACAAATCTTTGCTGAAGTAGCATTTTAATTTTTTTAAGTTTTTAAATTTATTTTGAGAGAGAAAGAACATGGGTGTGCCTGAGTGGGGTCGAGGGGCAGAGAGAGAATCCATAGCAGGCTCCATGCTGTCAGCACAGAGCTTGACGCAGGGCATGAACCTACAAACTGTGAGATCATGACCTGAGCCAAAACCAAGAGTCGGACACTCAACTGACTGAGCCACCCGGGCGCCCCTCACTGAAGCAGACTTTTAAAAAAAAAATTAGACTGTAAGCCTTTTGTGTGTGGAGACTTGTTTTGTAAAGTGATTTAACTCCATTAAACTTTAGCTTTCTCCAAATTCTGCTTAAAATACTGTCTTCCTGGTATCTCTAGGGTGGGTTGATTTGTTGTTGATTTTTGTTTGTTGGTTTGATTGCTCTTGCCCAAAGCTTTCACTTTCTGAGAGGAGAGGCAGTGTGTTGGAAGAAGACCCTTGTTGGGGGCCTGCAGATTTGGATTCTGGCCCTGCTGTTAATTAGCTGTGTGACCCTGGGCAGTCAGCCTTCCAGGGTCTCTGTTTCTTCGTCAGGGAAACAAAGGGCTTGGAAAAATAAATACAGGCCTGGACCAAATGATAGAAGGTCATGCTGTGTGCTTATGTTGTGTGACTCTGTGAATGGCAGCACTTTGAGACTCTTGGCTCTCCGTGGTCCCCACAAAGGCTCTGTTTCACTCTGGGATTGAGCAGTTGTGCGGGGTGTTAGTTACATTGAGGCCATTTCAAGCATTCAAGCTCACTAGGCAGGTGGAGCCCTCTTCTCCCCAGCAGTTTCTCCCTCTTTCCCTTCTCTCCTCTCCTCTCTCTCTCTCTCTCTCTCTCTCTCTCTCTCTCTCCTTTTTTCCAAGAGCAACCTGCTTGCCTTCCACCTTCCTGTCCTTAGTGCGTTAACAACGGTGTGATGGGTAACACAACCTACTCGGATTCATGACCACTGGGAGTTGTCCAGCCATCTCCTCTGAGTTCCTGGAGGGAAGAGAGCTACTGGAGACTCAGCGATGAAATAATGGCCCTTTGTCTGTCTTTTGCTATAGGGATGGTTTTAGGTTTCATCTTAGGCCTGGGCCATTGTGGTGTTTTTACATGCTCAGTACAACCCTGTTTAAAAATGCAGCTTATCGTTTAAAGGATTCAGCTGTAGCACCACAGACGGTTCTACTTTCTTCCCCATCCCCAACCCTCCCACCCCCTACCCCAAGTCCTAACTATATGTAGTAAAAACCCACTGTAATGTATGCTGTTTGATTGGGTCCCCTGACATCAGCTTTAAAATGTGTTTCCATTGTATTTATTTTATAAATGTTTATAAGGTTATGTTTTAATCTGATAAACTTACAAAACGTTTTCCTTGTGGTTATATAATCAGTAGCATCTGCAAAACGTGCCTTTAAACATGTAGCTTTCTTCTTAACCATTATCTTGTTGATTCTCTGTTCTAATGTTTTCTTTTGATGAACTGGGGTTAGGAGACCTGAATTCCTGTGCCAAACATCTTACAGTAACGTGCCCAGATTTAGCCTCGTAACCTTAATTAGATGTGGAATGCTGAGAATGCCCTGGTGTGAGTTTTTTTTTTTTAAACTTTTATAACAAGACAGTGAACTTCTGATCACTTCTTTAAATGTTATAAAATACTCCTTGTGTCTTTAGCATTTAGTTTCCCATCTTAGTCTCTTCAGAGAAAAATAATGTAAAACTCAAGGTACCTTTATATTCTCCTAAGCAATGTGTTAGGGCACAGGTTATCTTTTGTGTCAGTATGCAAGTTATATTCCAACTCATAACCCTTAATTCCTCTTCCCTCCCCTCCTTTTCTCTTTAGAAGCAAAAGAGTGTTGAAAATGTTAAAGGCTGTGCTGAAAAAGAGCCGAGAGGGAGGAAAGGGGAGCAGGAAGGAGACAGGTACGTACAGGAATGAGCTGAACAAGCAGGTGGGTATGGGACATCAACACCTGCTCACTCTAGGCTGGACGGATGCCCTTGCATCGGGAATGGGTCCCAAGGAGTGCTCTGGGTGAGAATGCACATAATCCTGGAAGCCATGAGAAATTAAATACACTTCTGAGCTCTTTTATGGGAAGTGACTTTGAAAACTGAGTTTGGGTTACGAACCAAATCCTTTCCGCAGAACACTTGGAAGGTTCATAATTTTAACAGAACATTCAGATCCAGAGGCAGTCAGAGTTAAGACATGGAGGGATAGCAGGTGTGTCCAGGAATTTGATTTCTAGAAAGCTCTTTCCCGTTTCCCACACACGATTTCATTTTATATGTTTGACCAACTGCTGGCTGACTGGTCCTCCTCTTTTGAGTATCAAATTTTCCGCCTAACAGGTGTAGCCTCACTCAGTGCCAGACTGCTAGTTTTCATTATGATGAGAGCTACTTAATTTGCCTTGGATTTCATTCCTGTTGATAGAGTTCTGGTGCATATGTAGTCATTGTGACTCTTCACTGCATTCCATGTGATAAACTCCTCTACGGTTATTTTGGTGGCCACTAGTGGTCTGTTTCTCTTGCTAGGAAAATTACATATTTTTTACCATTTTATTGTACAATAAAAAATCTGTTAGCATTGATTGATTTCCCCAAGATGTGCTGTTTCACTCTGCAAACTCATGATGATCTGGAGTTGGAGAGTGGCTGGTTTTCTGAGTTATTGTATACTGAATAACATTGCAGTTTTAATTTCTATTTTTTTAATGTTTATTTAGAGAGAGAGCATGTGTGTGCGCACACATGCCAGGAAGGGGGAGAGCGAGCGAGAGAGAGAGAGAGAGAGAGAGAGAAAGAGGGAGAGAGAATCTTAAGCAGGGATACTTCATGCTCACAGTGCAGAGCCCAGCACGGGGCTTGGTCTCACGCATGAATGGTGAGATGATGACCTGAGCCGAGATCAAGAGTTGGACGCTTCACTGACTGAGCCACCAGGCGTCCTGAAATTTCTATTAAAGTATAAATAAGTACACTTATTACCAAAACATCACTGAATTATAGTTAACTATTCAATTGAAAAGATGTTGCAATAGCTTTTATTACATAATGTTACTCTGTAATGTGTGTGTGTGATTCATAATGTATGTTATGTAATGTTAAGGATCATGTTAATATGTGTTGTTTCTGTACTTAAGAGAATAGGTGGGCTTAAACTTTTTAGTTATATGGAATTTAGACACATTTTCTATTAATTAACCCTTAAACCAAAGAGTCTGCAAAATGTCAAACTTACTTTAAAAGTAGAGTCTTTAGGAGTGCCTGGGTGGCTCAGTTGGTTGAGTATCTGACTTTGGCTCAGGTCATGATCTCACGGTTGTGAGTTCGAGCCCCGCATCCGGCTCTCTTGCTGTCAGTGCAGAGCCTGCTTTGGATTCTCTTTTCCTCTCTCTCTCTCTCTCTTTCTCTCTCTCTCTCTCTCTCTCTTTCCGTTCCTCCCCTGCTCATGCTCACTCTCTCAAATAAATATTTAAAAAAAGATACCCTTTATTGTAAAGTTACTGTTAAGATTCTATTAGAAGCTTCTCATTAATACCTGTATAGCAGATACAAAAAAAAGAAACCAGTTTTTAACGATAGAAACGAGAGACCGTATTCTACTTTTAATCTTAAAAAACCAATCCCTACCTTTTGAGTAATTAATTAGAATGGTTACTATAGAGATTTTTCAGTACACATGATTTCTATCCAGGAGGATATTCACCCTCTGCTGGGGCAAGGCCAAAATATCCTTCTTTTGATTTCTCTGAAAGCTGTTTAAAAAAATTTCCCTCCCCAGTTTTGGCTTGTCTGACACTCATGCTAGGGACTTTGTTAGTTGCTTCTTTACATGCCTTTGGAATTTTCAGCATTAAATTGGGTCCTAAGCCGTCTATCTAGCTGGAGCTGCCCAACCACTGGCCTGGATCTCCAAGCCAAAACTCCCTACTTTGTAATGGAGTCTTTCACAGCAGACCCACGATGCTCTTTGACCAGTGCCAGTAAAATAACAGTACAGTAATGATGTGGGGCACCCTGCCTTTCAGAAGGGCCAGACCGTGAACATAGTTTGCATTTGTAACTTTTCCAGTTTTAGAGCATGTGATTTTGGGTTCATTTCCCCCTCTGGTTGTTAAGAGCAACTACTGTTTTTTTCTGAATCATTTCTTCATAATAATTCCCACACTATGGCTTTTCACTAATGCAAACCAACTTGAAAAAGCAATGGGAACATTTCTCATAAAACATCTGTATGGTATGTGCCTTTTTTCTCTTAACTAGAATCTGGTTGTGGTCGTTGGGGAACAAAGCAGATGGAATTTTAAAACTTGATGAAGTTATGTCACAAGATGATTGAGGAAAATACTTGGAATTTGACCAATCGTATGTTAAGTTCAGTGCCAACTCTCATTATATAAGTAGATCATAGCTAAGTTTCTCTGTAAATTAAAGCTGGTTAATCTATGGAGACTGCTCTGAGACTTGGGTAATAATATCTCCTACAAATGGAAAAATTTTGCTCTCCTGTTTCCAATTAAAACCAATCTTTGTTGCAAAGACAAAGGAAAATTCATTTTTATGTACTTGAACTCACAATTACAGAAATTTAGGAAATATTTATGTCTAAAGTACTGAGCTTCGCTTTTTATACATGTCTTGTAGGTTGTTTTTACAATCTTGAACTATACTTTTTTTTTTTAATCGAATCAGCTTTGAGAATTTGGAAAACATAATCACTGAGTTAAATTTAGTATTCTTCAAAAGAAAGCAGACATTTTTTCAGAAATATATATTGAAAAGTCATTACATCCTCAGTTCCTATCCCTAAAAGAAAGTGTCACATATGTGTACTTTAAATTATTGGTAAAATTTTAGGTATTGAAATTTATATGTATATAATGGTATTTGAGATAATGTATGTTGAGTATTAAACTGTTAAAAGCCATTGGGTGAACTCTGAAAATGGTGAAATTCTTTTTTTTAATTATGCTTTTTATAATGTAGGGAATGCTTATAGCTAAGCAAAACGTGTTTTCTGGAGGCTTGAACTGTGTCAGAGAATGCAGTATTAAAAACTTGAAAATGTTTTTTGGGAAAGTACATTTGCTTTGTCCCCACCATTCCATCAGTGCAAATGAGTACTGTATTTCTCTTGACCTTGAGTTAGGCCCGAGGGAGCAAAAATCAATATTAAACCACAACATGGGGAGAGCTAGATGAGGGCATCTATTTTTTTTTTCCCCTTCCCTGCTCTTATGTTAAGGCCTTGATCTAAAGCAAATGTATTTATTTTGAAGCTCTCCAGAGAGGAGCGACCACATCTTTTTAAGTGACCTTTGCTATCAAAAAACTTTCATGTTACTATTATTAAACCTACTTAATTTAAAGATGAAATAATTGCTGTGAGTATATTGAGAGTATTCTGATATAAGTATGGACCAAGTAAGAGTTTAGAGTCGATAAAAGAGCAATGTAGGGAATTAATATTTTTTCTATAGAACAGCACTGTTTAGAAAACCAATAGGGAAAAGTCCCATTTTATAATAGAAAGAAAAACTTTCATAGATCAACCTAAGAAAAAATGTACAAGCCTTACATTGAAAATAAAATAAAATAAAACTTTGCTGAAGCACTTACAGGAAGACTTGAATAAATGGAAAGAAATACTGTGTTTTCCAAGTGGACAAAGGCATTATTTTAAACCGATTAACTCTCGTAGAATTACCTATACATTTCATTTAATCACTAATGAAATCCTATTTTATTTTTAAAGACATTGTTTATTTTGTTTTTGAGAGAGAGAGAGAGCATATGCATGCAAGTTGGGAAGGGGCTGAGAGAGAGCGGGACAGTTTCTGAAGCCGGCTCTGTGCTGACAGCAGAGAGCCTGATGCAGGGTTTGAACTCACAAACTGTGAGATCATGACCAGAGCCGAAGTCAGATACTTTAACCAGGTGCCCTAAAGACATGGTTCTTTTAGAACAGTTTTAGGTTCATAGCAAAATTGAGCAGAAGGTACAGAGGTTTCCCATATATCCTCTGCCCCCACTTACTCACAGATGTAGTACATTTGTTACGATAGATGAACCTACACTGACACATCACAGTCACCCAAATCCCATAGTTTACATTAGGGTTCACTCTTGATGTGGTACATTCTATGGGTTTGGACAAATGTATAATGACCTGTACCTATTATAGTATCCTACAGAGTATTTTCACTGCTCAAAAAAATCCTGTCATTTTTTTTTTTTTAACACAACATAGCCAATTGATTTAAAAATTCATCTGGGAGAAAACATGGTTAAAAATGGCCAAGGAATAACTGAAAGTGTGGGGCGAGTGTATCTAAATGACTGAGCCTGGTTCCCATGCTGGGTTCTAGCTGCAGAAGTGGGACAGGTGTGTATTTTGACTTCTTAACTTTTACAGGGTGGACTTCACCTCCCACTGAGACATGCATTGAAGAGGATTCTTCTGTCCTAGACATTGGCAGGTCCCCTCCACTTCAGAAACCAAGCACAAATCTGTAGGATAGCTCTTTGGAATAGCTGCCACTTCCAGAGTGAATAAATGAGTTGGCTAGTTTTTTGGACTTTTTTTTTTTCCTATTGGGCTCCCAGAAATGAAACCTAATTTTTTGCTAACATCTTTGATATAATTGCATCTTACAGTTGCTAGCAGTTTGGGTTTTTTTCTTTTAATCCTGGAGATAGTGGCATCCTTCTGGAAGCAATAGGCAAGACCTGTTGCCCTCCTAGAGAGGGTTCGTCCCTCTCTCTGTATCCCTCCCTTCTGCTCTGTGCTAAGCTTGAAACTGTAGTCTTTTGCCCTATCCAACTTTTGCAATTGTTCTGTTTTGGTGGGGAAGAAGCTCCAAGTTGAGGAAGAAGAACAAAGTTTGGTGAACTTCTAATTGAAGCACTGCCTCAATTAAAATATAGACTGGGTAAAGAAGGGTTGCTTAATATGCCCAAATAATTGTTTATTAGCCTTTTCCTTTCAGTTTAATTATTTGTGTTCTTTTTTTTCAGCAGGGAGGCTTAGTTTGAAGCAATTTATTAAAAAAAAAAAACACACATTTGACCTTCACCTTTTCATCGTTAAAACCCAGCTGGTTGGCTAAGTGCACTTGTAATGGTGTTAATTAAGGCATTGGATAGTCTCTAAACTTGAATGTGTACTGAATTAATCTGTTAGCTTTGCATCTAATCCTTCACTTTGAATTTGTAGTAAAAGGAAGCTGTTTGCCTCTAAAGTTTAAAAGCCACTGATGTGATTGTTAAATGTGGTATTTTAAGCCATTCCAGGCTGCAGTCTGGTTTTCAGTGGTACCTTCTAAAAATGCCTCCATACAAACGATGCTTTGTTTTATCTGGAAAATATGAAGCTGCTTTTGATTATTCTGTGCTGCATTGCCCATTTTCTGTGGTTGTGGACTATTATTTAGGAATTTAGTGCAGTGACTGTCTTGCTGAGCTATGGATATATGGTATCGTGTTGTTAACAGACTCCAAAAATGTTTCCCAAGCAACAAAACAGGCAGAAATAGTTCAATCTAAAGGTATTGTATTTCTCTTTACCAGGACACTTAAGAAAATTCTGTAAAATATTGGGACATGATATAAAAACAGAATAGAAGCCAGGTTGGTTTTTGGTAAAGTCAGGAATGCTGTTCCCTCTGGTTTGATTGGTTCCTTCACCATTTTTTCTTTGTTGTCTATACATGTCTCAAAGTCTATAAAAAGCACAGACTTTGGAATTAGAAGTCACAGATTCAAATCCCAGCTTGATCACCTCCTAGTTTACTTGAATTTGGACAAATTTATTCACTAAGTTACCTTACAGGGATGTTGTCAAGGTTAAATACAAGGACCTTTTGGCAGAAGTCTCACTTGACACATGGCTTCTGCTAAATATTCAGTAGAGCTTTGCTTTCCTTAGAACACTGTGTGGTGCCTTTAAGAACAAACAAAACCCTTGTAAAGCTTCTTGTTCTTTCCTTGAAGAGAAGGTGGGACTGCTCTCAGGAGTGATGTTCTAGAAGCTTCTTTCCACGACTTCCCATTTCCAAATACTCTGCCATCGTCTTTGCATACTGAAGTCTTTTTGTGCCATCTTTACCCTTTCCCTCATAATAAAACTGAGAAAGCGGAGTCATTTGTCTGTTGTATGGTGGTCTATTCTTTAGAAGTCCTTTACCTTTTAGCCTATATCAAGTACTGCCATTTTATCCTTTTTCTTTGTGAAATTAAATGAAAAGCCTCTTTCCTTTGCTTAAAGAGATTTTGGGAGTCAGCGAGCAGCTTTAAGAATAGATTTCTAAGTACAGTTTATGTAGTTTCTGAGATGTTTCATTTCAACACGTCCTTAATTAATGAAGGTCTTCCTGTTTAGAAGGCTCTGCCTTCCATCCTCTTTGTACCTTTTCCATATGTTTTAGGGAGCTATAAAGGATGAAAGAGAGAAGGAAGAGAACAAATACTTAGCATTTATCATGTGTTAGGTGCCTACACATAATGGACCAAGCTGGTTCATCCTGAACAGCCTGTTTCCTGTGAAGGGCATAATCAGTGAAAGCTCTGGACACAGAAAGTGAAATCAAGAGCCTGCCTGGATCTTCTTTGTTTTTTGGCCAGTAAGACTTCCAAGACTTCCATCATAAAGTTTGTGGCAGAATTCTCAAACAGCAGCACTTATTTACTTGGGTCCTTCTTGGCATGTATAGTTGACCACGAAACAATGCAGGGATTAGGGATTCCCGACCCCCACATAGTTGAAAATCAACATGTAACTTTTCACTCCCCAAAACTTAACTACTAATAACCTGTTGGACTGGAAGCCTTATCGATAACATAAACAGTCTATTAACATATATTTTATACATAGTATTATATACTGTATTCTTAAAATAAGGTAAGCTAGAAAAAAATTTGCTAGGAAAATCCTAAGGAAGAGAAAAATATATATTTACAGTACTGACTGTATTTATTGAAGAAAAAAAATCCACGTATAAGTGGACCAATGCAGTTCAAACCTGTGTTGTTCAAGGGCCAACTGTATATGTGTAAATGTAGTAGGAAACTTAATAGAGAAATACAAAGTAACAACTCAGAGTCCGGTTTTTTGGGTCAAATCTAATTTCATTTATAAATACCATATTAAAAAAATTTTTTTTAATGTTTATTTTTGAGAGAGAGAGGAAGACAGAGTGCAAGTGGGGGAGGGGCAGAGAGAGAGGGAAGCACAGAATTTGAAGCAGGCTCCAGGCTCTGAGCTGTCAGCACAGAGTCTGATGCTGGGCTCGAACCCACAAACACAAGATCATGATGTGAGCGGAAGTTGGATGCTTAACCGACTGAGTCACCCAGGAGCCCCTAAATATTTTTTATTTTAATTTTTAAAAATACTTCCTTTGAGGGAGACAGTGTGTGTGTGCAAGTGGAGGGGGAGCTGAGAGAGAGGGAGAAAGCAAATCCCAAGCAGGCTCTGTGCTGTCTGAGCAGAGCCTGACATGAGGTTCAGTTCTACCAACCATGAGATCATGATCCAAGCTGAAATTAAGAGTCAGTTGCTTAACCAAATGAGCCACCAGGCACCCCTAGTTTTTATTTATTGTTTTATTTTATTAAAAAAAAATTTTTAATGTTTATTTATTTTTGAGGGAGAGAGAGTGTGAGCAGGGGAGGGGCAGAGAGTGAGGGAGGCACAGGATCGGAAGCAGGCTCCGAGCCAGCAGCACAGAGCCTGATGTGGGGCTCGAACTCACAAGCTGTGAGATCATGACCTGAGCTGAAGTCAGATGTTCAACTGACTGAGCCACCCAGGCACCCCTGGTTTTTATTTTTTTAAGTAGGCATCATGCCCAGCATGGAATCCAATGCAAAGCTTGAACTCATGACCCTGAGATCAAGAATTGGATACCTAACTGAACCACCCAGGTGCCCCTATCAATACTTTTTAAAAAATTAAGTTGCTTTTCTGTAAACAAATAAACCCCCCAAACAATGGTCTTATTTACTATATATCGAGTTTTCAAAGAACTTTGTCGTGTGTAATTTCTTAATTCTCATAGAAGCTCTATATTTGAATTTTTATGTGACCAATTTGCATTTTCTAGGGGAATTCCAAGGTTTTATTTCTCTTCTACAGGAATATAAAAATCTTGATTTCATATAAGCTACCGGAAAATATAGTTTCTGAGGGGGGGAGGTAAGCTACCAAAGATTTGATCTAGATAGACTTTTTTTTTTCTTTTGGTTCTGTGAAGGATGATATGAACTTATTATTCCTCTTAGGAGGATGAGGCTTTGACCTTGCATTTGTCCTGCAGCTGATGGATGGCCACTAGGGGTAATCAGCTGGGTAGCCCTAGCCTTGGTGTAGAGCTTTAAATTGAGAAACCTTTATTCACATCTGAAATCATGGCATTGGAAAGTAGGTCTCTATCCCACATTTCTCCCTGCTTTGGTAGCAGGCTAGTTGTGAAACAGCCATTAAAGGTGCTGGTGTAGATAGACTCAGAGAATTCTTTTTTTTTTTTTTTAAAGTTTATGTATTTTTGAGAGAGAGTGTGAGTGGGGGAGGGGCAGAGAGAGGAGGAGACACAGAATCTGAAGCAGTCTCCAGGCTCTGAGCTGTCAGTACAGAGCTTGATGCGGGCCTCGAACCTATGAACTGTGGGGTCATGGCTCGAGCTGAAGTCGGATGCCTAGCCAACTGAGCCACCCAGATGTGCCCCTAGAGTTGGAGAATTTTTAAGTTTTGGCGACCGCAGCACTATTTTAGGGGTAAAAATAAGACATGAGAAGTTGGTTTTTAATTCTTTACTTTCAAGTTTATTTATGTCAAAGTTTCCCATCTTTTTTTTTTATTTTTTTATTTTTTTAATGTTTATTTATTTTTGAGACAGAGAGAGACAGAGCATGAACAGGGGAGGGGCAGAGAGAGAGGGAGACACAGAATCTGAAACAGGCTGCAGGCTCTGAGCGGTCAGCACAGAGCCCGACGTGGGGCTCGAACTCACAGGCCGTGAGATCATGACCTGAGCCGAAGTCGGACGCTTAACCGACCAAGCCACCCCGGTGCCCCAAAAGTTTCCCATCTTTAAGGGAGTTTGGGGACACCAAACTACTGGATTTGGTATATAATGACGGTCTTTGTGTCCTGAGACTGTCCTGGAACACAGAGTACTTAGGAAGGATGATGTCTCTGATAGGGGATACATACATAGGTGGCTGTAATAGTTTGAGCACGTGTCTGGAGTTTTTATAGATAAGGAGCCGACCGGCAGCAGAGGCTAGGAGCCTGGATGCAAACTCCTGAGTAAGGATGGGAGAGAGCTACCTGTATACTGCTGATTTCCGATGATTGCACTTCTATTTCAGTTCTCAAAATTGAACAATTTATATGTTAATAATTTTTGTCTTTGGGCACCTGGGTGGCTCAGTTGGTTAAGTGTCTGATTTCAGCTCAGGTCATGATTTCACGGTTCATGATTTTGAGCCCCAAATCGGGCTCTGCGTTGACAGTGACAGTCACGATGGGATTCTCTCTCCTTCTATCTTTGCCCCTCCCCTGCTAACAGTCTCTCTCTCACAGAAATTAAATAAATAAACTTTAAAGGGGGCTTCTTTGTCCCTACCTCTCACCGCTCCCCCAAGAAAATTTTGTAGATAACTTTTGAGTTATATAGAAAATTTATTTCCAAGTGTCAGATATTAAAAATATATATATTTGTTTGATGGTATGTTTTCTTATTGTCTTAGTTCATGCTGCCATAACAAAATACCATGGACTGAGTGGCTTAAAAAACAGAAATTTATTTTCTCACAGTTCTGGAGGCCAGATGTCTGATACCAGAGCACCAGTATTGTTGGGTTTTGGGGAAGACTCTGTTTTGTAGACGGTTGCCTTCCTGTGTCCTCAAATGGTGAGAGAGACCACAAGCTCTCTGGTACCCCTTCTTAGAAGGACACTAATTCCATCATGAGGGCCCCACCCTTGTGATGTCATTTAAAACTAATTATCTCCCAAGGGCCCCATCTCCAAATACCATCATATGGGGATTTGGGGCTTCAATAAATGAATTTTCAGGGGACACAATTCAGCCCACAGCACTTGTCTCTATTCTAATTACAAATGTAATATTGTATTTCATTGATTATAAAACACACCATTATTTCATGTACCTCTAAGGAAGAAAGACCTACTGACCTACTGACATAATACTTTATTAATTAAAATGTTCATTTGACTTAAGTTTTCCCTTTTTCAGAGAGTTATTTTTACATATCTTAATCTTTTTCATAAAACTGAAAGAAAATATAAACAGGTTGGTTAAGGCATTTCTAATTTATATTCAGAGCCTTATTTTTGTAAGTCCTTATTTTTTTTTAACCTAGTTGTCACCATCCATTTTTCTACACACTACATTATCTTACCTGCCTTTGAGAGCATTAATGATAGAGTGTTTTTTGAGTCGGTTACTATATTCTCCAGGGCTTTCTTCCAAGCTGAAGATCTTCATTCTGCATATTTGATACTATCCTTTCATGATCTCCAAAGGAGATTTTAATGGAAAGTTTTCAGATAAAATCCAGGGTTCTTCTTCATTCCACAGTTGATCTTAAGTGCTTTGTTGACTGAAACCTGGAAAGGCTTAAAATTGTCTAGTCACCCTAGGTTTGTGGTCAGTGGCCTCCACATTACAATCACTGCTTGGCTGATAGTGATTTTTAAGATGCCATCGACTGTTAACGTACATTTTGGTAGTGAAAACAAATATAGGTCTTTGAATCTATGCCCAGTATAGCATGTGTTTATTGTAAAAAATTTGGAAAATACTAATAAGAATAAAGAAAAAAACCCAGGATATTCTTTGTCTTTTGCCTTACCTCTCCAATGCCATTAGTCTTTGATCAATGCCTAATATTTTATTGAACTCATATACCATGATTTTGCTTGGGTATGTGCTTTTCTCATTCATTGAAAACAAAACAGAAACAACGTCTGGAAAATAGGTATCTGTATACAAATCTCTGATTATTTTAGTAGAATGTTTCTAGGCAAGGAATTAATAGTGCAAGTAAGCAAACTTTTCAGAAGCTGGTCGTACCTCTTGCCAAATTGTTTTCCAGGAGGATTATATTGATTGCCACCTGTGTAAGCAGTATGTGCATGTGCCTGCTTGCGTGACTCTTACTAGTATTGGGTATTTGTAGGTTTTAACAATCTTTGCCAATTTTATAACTTAAAACATGTTATTTGCATTTAATTAGCTTTTTTTTTTTTAGATTGGTAGACCTCTTAAGTATTTACTGCCCATTTATATTTTCTCTTTATTGTCTTTTTATGCCCGTGTCTAGTTGACTCTTGAACAACATGGGGGTTAGAGACACCAACCCTCCACCTCCCTCCCTACCACAGTCAAAAATTCGAGTATAACTTTTGACTCCCCAAAACTTAATTAATAGTCTGTTTTTGACCAGACTTCCTGATAACATAAACATTAACACATTTTGTATATTTATTACTGTATTCTTAAAAAAACAATAAGCTAGAGAAAAAAAGGTTAAAATCATAAAGAAGAGAAAATATTTACAATATTTACAATATTGTACTGTATTTACTGAAAAAAATCTGTACTGTATTTACTGAAAAATTTACAATATTTACAGTATTGTACTGTATTTACTGAAAAAAAAAATCTGCACTTAAGTGGACCCATGTAGTTCAAATCTGTGTTGTTCAAGAATCAACTGTTTATTTTTTTTATCTGTTGGGAATGTGAGAGGCTCTTCATTCTGGTTCTTCCCTTTTCCTAGTATGGCCCTGGTATGTCAGAATGGGGTTTCTTTATAAAGTCACTCACCGAAGAATTTTTATTGAACTTACTAAAACTTGCCTGTGTTCCATTGGTAGAAGTGTCCCCTGCATTGTTGAAGTTTCAGTTTGTGCTGAGGCTGGAGATATGTTAGTCTGATTGGCTCTATTTAATAAATTTGTAGAGAAACCAAAATAAAAGCATAAAACCAACTCAAAATGAATCATCAAATTTTTCACAGTACTTGATAGCATTCTGTCTCTGTGCACAGTCAAAAAGTCTAAATACCTCCTACCACCTGGAGGTGCCCAAAGCTGGACTCCCGGTGAGTTGCTAACAGCAGGCAGGGATAGTTCCAGATAATTAGCATCTCCTTAATAAATTGCTGTATTCTCAAGTGTAAAAGTTTTTAATCCATGGCTCAAAATCTTAGATTGTTATGTGTAGGGATTATTTTTCAAACTAAGGTAAAATAATGAAAGGATTTAGATCTAGAGGAGTCTTAAGAAATTCACTGTCTTCATTTTTTTTGAGGAATATTTGGAAAAGAGGCACTGAGCAACTGTCCAGCATTATATAGCTAGTTGAAACAAACATGGAGTCCAAGTGTAGTTTCTGACTCCAGACTAGTTCAGTTTCTATGTCTCTGGCTAGCTGCATTATTTTTGTTTCTAGCACTGAATAAATAGAAAACCTGTCCCTGAGATAGAAGATAGATTTCCTATATATTTATAATTTTTCTCTACAGGGATTATTTTGATTTCCACCCTGCCCCAGCCCCAAAGGATTATTTCTGAGTTTCTTACGTGGTCTTTATCTAGACCCAGTAACTGTGAGTGATATGTCTTCTTTTTCTTTATCTTAAGGACCATTTCTGCTTGGTGTCTTTGAGACTGTTACAAATCAGCCCTATTTAGTTTTTGTAAAGCCATTAAAATACCGTAAATGTAATAGTTAAATATAATGCAATTGTTTTTTAAAAAGCTATACAGGGGCGCCTGGGTGGCGCAGTCGGTTAAGCGTCCGACTTCAGCCAGGTCACGATCTCGCGGTCCGTGAGTTCGAGCCCCGCGTCAGGCTCTGGGCTGATGGCTCGGAGCCTGGAGCCTGTTTCTGATTCTGTGTCTCCCTCTCTCTCTGCCCCTCCCCCGTTCATGCTCTGTCTCTTTCTGTCCCAAAAAAAAAAAAAAAAAAAAAAGTTGCTCAGTATTTATTACATTGGACAGGTAGCCTGTGGTTTCTTTATTCCCCTGTTGACGGTTGTATCTCTTTTGTTGTCATTATCATTAGTACTAGACTGAACTTCCTTGTACATACCTGCCTGCGCTTTCATAAAAATAACTATAAGAAAAAGTTAGTTAACAAGTTTGTTCATTTATAAACTTCCTAGATTTTTGTCAAACTGCCCTTCAAAAAGATGGCATTAAATTTACAACTCCACTTGTGGGACTCCTAGCTGGCTCAATTGGTTAAGTGCCCAACTCTTGGTTTTGGCTCAGGTCATGATCTCACCATCATGAGATCATCTGGGCTTGGTGTGGAGCCCAGCTTGGGTATCTTTCTCTCCCTTTCATTATGCTCCACCTCCCTCAAAATAAATAAACTTAAAACCTGTAAAATAAAAATGTATAGTTCCACTTTCAATATATGAAAATGTCTCTTTATACACTTACTAACATGGGTTATAATCAAATTGTTTCATCTTTGCAGTGTGATAGGCAAAAATTGTATCTCATTGTTTTAATTACGCGGTTCTTCAGAATGAATTCATACACATTTTTCTGTTTATTGGCTGTTTGAAATCCTACTGCCTGGATTTGTATCCTAGCTCCATAGTTTGCCAGCTGTGTGAACATGAGCAAATTACTTAACCTTTCTGTGCTTCCTGGGTCACTTATGAGGATTAAATGAGTTAATATTTATAAAGGGCTTAAATCCGTGCTTGACATATAGTATATGTTATATGAGTATTTGTCATAAAGATTTAAGTTTTTTTCTCTCTTGCCTGTATGTTTACCTATTTTTCTGTTGGGTTCACTGTTTTAAATTTGTTTTAAAATTTGGTAAGTGGCGAACCATTAATTGTTTACCAGCTGGAGTTCTAAGCAAGTTACACGTGTCCTGTTTAATTTTGAACTATAAACCCTAAAAGGATTCATACAAGTCATCCTTCGTTTTTGGTAGGATTAAGTGAAGGCTTTTGTTTTAATTCTGTAAGTTCAGTGTTGAAAACTGACTGAGAGGTTACACATCATTATTTCAGGGAGGTCAGCTCTCTCTCTTTCCCTGCTTTGTGTGAGAGTTTTGATGCGCTAATCTGATTAAACCTTTTAAAGCTACATCCTTAGCTCTAAGATTGTTAAGATTAGAGGTTCTCGAGTTTTCCCCCCTTTATCCATTAAATGGTTTCCATGGTTATTGGACTTCGCAAACCGTACTTCAAATCCCTTGTGCTTTGTGGAAGCGGCGTCTCCAAGAAGAACAACGCTCTGCTGCTTTGGCTTCAGGAAACTTGGAGTTCTGGTTTAATGTAGCTACTAGCTCTCTGTGAACAAGTGTTTCACTTTTCTGAAGCTCTGTTTCCTTGCCTGTAAAATGAAGGTAATCGTCTGTCATATACTAATTGTAAAGGTCAGATGACGCTGTGTTGTTTTGTTTTGTTTGTTTTAACTTCTGGCACCGTAATATTGGTGATGTGGGGAATTTGTTTTGTTTTTAACCACATGGTATTCTTGGTTTGGGGGAAATGCCCATTAAGTGAGAAAATAAAATACACTCATGAATATTTAAATTCATATCAGGAGTTTTTGATACCCAAGTGTTGTGAGGGAGGGGTGCAATACCTCTTTTTCTTCCTCAAATATATTAAAGAAACTAGGAAGTGAATCCCCTGGGAGAGGATATGGTGGCACTGATAAAAGTTGCTCTTTGAGTACTTATTATGTATCAGACAGTGTGCTAAGTGCTTATAAACAGTTATGCCATATCATGGATGGGTTATTAAGTAGAGCTTAAAGAGCTGATTTAAGACTGTGCAGTTACTAAGTGGCAGAGCCAAGATTCGAACCCAGTTTGTCTCCAAAGGCTGTGTTCTCTTTAGTATAGCAGCCAGGTTGCCTAAGTTCAGTTCCGTTTTAAAATCTGCAAAATGTAGGGGCGCCTGGGTGGCGCAGTCGGTTAAGCGTCCGACTTCAGCCAGGTCACGATCTCGCGGTCTGTGAGTTCGAGCCCCGCGTCGGGCTCTGGGCTGATGGCTCAGAGCCTGGAGCCTGTTTCCGATTCTGTGTCTCCCTCTCTCTCTGCCCCTCCCCCGTTCATGTTCTGTCTCTCTCTGTCCCAAAAATAAATAAACGTTGAAAAAAAAATTAAAAAAAAAAATCTGCAAAATGGAGATAACAACAGTATCTGTCTTCTAGGGGTGTTGGTTTTTCTGATGATCCAGTGAGTTAAAGGGCTTAGAACAGTGCCTGGACCATAGTGAGCATTTTAGGCTTGCTCTTATTGTAATTGATGGTACTTTATCATTCTGGTTCTTTCCCCCCCCCTCCCCCCCCACCCCTTAATCTCCTCCTTTAGCATTTAATAAGTGGCAGCCTCTTGGATATTTTTGTTTCTTTGCCTGTGTGGCAGACACAGCCCTGGCCATTTCATCTGGTGCAGATGGAGGAGAGCCGTGGTGATGGGCCTGACCTTAGCGAAGTGCTGTGGGGGCAGTTGCTGTAAATAGTCTGAGATGGCATGTGCTGGCTAGGACAGGGAAGGGGGAAAGGATTTGAGCCCCAAACACAAGGACCCGCCACCAGAAGCCTCTTTATCTGCCAAGAGAAGATGTGTGTGCACTCAAAGGTGTAGTGCCTGCATGATTTGGTGTTCACCTTGCCTTTTTAAGAGTGTGCTCTAGTATAATTGTCTAGTGCATTCATTGCCAAACGTGGCTGATTCACTGGAGGCATTTGTGAGTTAAATTCCCATCCTGCGTATTGGATCACTCCTCAGTGGTGGGACCCAAGCATCTGTATTTGTAATTTTTTTAAGTTTATTTATTTATTTTGAGAGAGTGTGTGTGTGCACATGTGTGTGAGTGGGGAGGGGCAGAGAGAACCTCAAGCAGACTCCATGCTGTCAGCACAGAGCCCGACGTGGGGCCCGATCCCATGAATTATGAGATCATGACCTGAGCTGAAAGCAAGAGTCAGATGCTTAATTGACTGAGCCACCCAGGTGCCCCTATAATGGCTTTTGAATGGTTAGCCAGGTTTGAGAGCCACTAGGATGCTGTTTGTTTCTGAGTCTGTGCAGGGCCACCCCCAGCCAGCCATGGCAGAAGTGTGTGTGTGTGTGTGTGTGTGTGTGTGTGTGTGTGTGTGTATGACTTTGAAAAGTCTTGGGAGAAGGAACTTCCCCATTATCTAATCAACCCCATTCTTGGCAGCCCTCCAAAGATGAATTGGAAATACAGGTCTACGAGCAGGTGAGTGATAGGGGTTCCATTCCAGAAATAACCAGGGACAGGATTTCATCAAATTAATTTGTTAGTTATATTTTATTTGGGTCTTGTGTTTATGTCGATGCCTCATCAATATTTGCTTATTCTCATGCTTCGAAGTTACATACACAGGAAGTAATAGCTATTGAATGTAATTTTGATATTTAATTTACATGCAGCTTAATGGAAGTTGTTAGAGGGCTGTGTTTCCCAGTGCAGTGCTCAGAGAATGAATGGAGTAGCTCACATTCCATTTTATAGTCGAGAAATCATGATTAGAGTGGAATGTGAATATGGTTAGCTGTGGTGAGACAATATTGACATTGTTGCTAAGATATTGTACCAGACATGTCATTGAGGCTGCTTTTTTTCCGAAACTGAGTGATGCTCCCCCCCCCAACACCCCCCCTCCCCTGCCCCAATTTGTGGTGCTGGTGGTGCTGGTGAAGCAGGAATATAGCAAATAAAATAACAGATGCATAAAATGTCTTCTCATTCTCCCACTCCCTGCCCCGCAGTACAGGCCTGAAAAGGATCTTGTTAAACAGCCACATGTACACAATTGATTTAGTCTGCTTTTTTCTAGGATGTGTGCTGAATTGGTTACATTGCATTTTTAACGTGTTTTTGTAGGGAAGAAACTTTCAGGGCTGCCTAGAAACTTGGAGGCATTTCCCCCCAAATGTTTATAGATCCCATTTTCCTTGTAAGGAGTTGAAATGAGATAAATGGTGGCAGCTCCCTCTTCTCCTTCCTTTCTCTTGTAACAAGGCCTGTTGGCAGGAGTATTGCTGATGGGCCTGCCAGGGTTTGGATTTGAGTAGTCAGTGAGGGGGTGGTGTGCTGGTTATGGTATTGTTCTAAAAGTCTTTTTCCCTCCACTTACTTTTCCACCCCCAAAATGTCATCGTGTCCAATATGACAGAATGTTCCTGGTGATTATCATTCAGGGAAACATGACTTGCTAAATTATCTGTGGATGACAGTCAGAATTTCTTAAGCACTGAAAAGCATTCCATGCTTGGTACACACCTTGGCTAGGAGATCCATGGTGTACACAGAAGCAGGCCAGTGTAAAGCCATGATGCAGAACTCTGTGGGTCAGACTGCCTGAGTTCAAATCCACATGTAGCACTTACAGGCTGTGGGGCCCTAGGCAGCTCACTTAGTAGGCTCCCTAAGCAATAGTTTTCTCAGCTATAGCCCAGGAGCAATGCCACCAAATGGAATAGGATGAATAAATAAGCTAACGTGTATACAGTGCTTAGCAAGATGTCTGGTACACAAAGTAAGGCCTTTACTGCTAACTTAATCACCCTCATTATTATTAGGACAGTTACATTTGATGAACATGTATATCTAGTTAGAGCAGAGAACTCTCTGTAAATCCTGATGTGTTACTTGGGTACTTCCTGCAATGTGAAATTCCAGGGTAAGTGAGCTCCAGCAGTCATAGTGGGGCTAAGCGTGTAATTGAGATGGAGAATAGCTTGAGGAGTTGGATATTCAATGGGTAGCTGCAGTCCTCAGGGCTGCCTCCTTGCAGTTCCAAGGCACCATGCACAATAGACGTGAGACAGTGATCCTACTGTCATTCTTCCTCACATCACACTCAAGATCTACAGAAAAAGTGGAGTTTTCTATGTTATTAAGAAGTCATATTCAGGATATTGTTTTTGAGAAAGTTTAATGTTAAGAGAAGTTTGGTTGGAGATTGGAGGTTGTAAGCAGAGAAATCAGAGTGTAGACAGAGCTGGGGCAGTGAGGTTCTATTAAGTACTTTGAAGTATATAGAACAAGGAACTGGATCTTGGACTGCACAATGACCATAGAATACAGCCAGAACAGACCTTCCCTGTGAGATCAACCAATAAGGAAGACTTTTTGATATCTGTAAGACTTGGGGAAAAGAGGACCATAGACAGTTTAAGCTACATGGACAAGGGCAAGTCTGAGCCAGGTGGTTGAGTAGGCATAGTTGGAGGTGCATGGATAAGGGAAAAGTGAGTCTCTGTTCCTGGAGAAGGGTATTCATAAGAGCAATAGCTTGGCAGGTATCCATCAGGGGCTTACTGGGAAACCTCCAGAAGTAGAAAGAGATAGGTACAAATTTATGTTTCAAATAAATGTTTGATGGAAAATAAATTGTGTTTTCTTTTTCTTTTTTTAAGCAATCTTTTTTAATGTTTATTTTTGAGAGACAGAGGGAGAGACAGAATCTGAAGCAGGCTCCACAGACTCCAAGCTGTCAGTCAGCACAGAGCCTGATGTGGGGCTCGAACCCGCAGACCGTGAGATCATGACCTGGGCCGAAGTCAGACAGTCAATTGACTGAGCCACCCAGAAGCCCCAAGTGTGTTTTCTTATAAAACATTCTCATTATAAAAATGTCAGAAGATATGTCAAATGAAAAATGTAAAAGGGAAAAACCATTGCTGCTTCCACCCCCTTAAGAATAACCATCAGCATTTTATCAAACCTTCTTCTGGCTTTTGGTTGTGCATATTCTTTTCCCATTGGTATACAGCATATACAAAATTGTGTATACTGGCTTAAATGTTGCTCCCTTTGTTTTTTTTAAAAAAAAATTTTTTTTTCAATGTTTATTTATTTTTGGGACAGAGAGAGACAGAGCATGAACAGGGGAGGGACAGAGAGAGAGGGAGACACAGAATCGGAAACAGGCTCCAGGCTCCGAGCCATCAGCCCAGAGCCTGACGCGGGGCTCGAACTCACGGACCGCGAGATCGTGACCTGGCTGAAGTCGGACGCTTAACCGAATGCGCCACCCAGGCGCCCCTGTTTTTTTTTTTTTTAAAGTTGATCATATGGTAAACTCAAATCTTTCTTTTTCGTAATTTCAGTTCCTTGGCAATGAAAATGGTTGTTGTGGTGTTCTGCACTCCTCTGCTTGTTTAGGAAACGGTGGGGCGGTGGTGTGGGAGAGCTCTCTCTGCCCAGTGTCACAACCATGCAAAAAATGTTAGCCATTGTTAGCAAGTTCTGGCACAGGGCATTATTGTTTTAAGAGTTTGCCAGATAAGGTAAGAGATTGTTTCTGCACTAAGGGGTGAAGGATATGGTTCAAAAACCACATTTCCTGAATGAGCAGGGACTGGAAGCAGAAGAGGGAGACAGCTGAATGAGGTGTTTGGAGGCTGGGCTTGGGCTAGAGTTTATTGCCTTTTTTTCTTTTCTTTTCTTTTCTTTTCTTTTCTTTTCTTTTCTTTTCTTTTCTTTTCTTTTCTCTTGTCTTGTCTTTTTTTTTTTTTTTTTAATGGTAATGACCTCAGTATTGAGTAGTTAATTTTAGTTCTTAAGTAACTTTTTTTCTCAAGAAGGATAAATGGGCTGGGCATTTTCTGAGCCTTTGAGTTTCTGATAATTTTTTTTTTTCTGGTTGATACTGTACTTAATGGAAAACTTGGTATAGTTTTATAAGGTTTGGTCTTGCTATTCCCTCCCTCAAATTCTGTGGGTGTTGCTTTTGACTTCTGTTTTTTTGGTATTGGTTGGAGAGGAGAAGTGTTGTGGGTTGAATTCTGTCCCCGCCAAAAAATGTTGAGGTTCTAACCCTCAATACCTGTGAAGGTGACCTTATTTGGAAGTAGGGTCTTTGTAGACATAATTGAGATAAAATGAGATTGTACAGGACTAGGGTAGGCCCTAATTTACTATGACTGCCCTTAGAAGAAAAGAAGCACAGACATAGGGGAGGAGGCCATGTGATGACACAGGCAGAGATTGATGTGTCTACAAGCTAAAGATAACAAGCAACACCGGAAACCAAGAAAGGCTTGGACTAGATTCTCCTCTGGAGCGTTCAGAGAGAGCCTGGCTCTGCCCAACCCTTAAATTGTAGACTTGAAGCCTTCAATTTCTGTTTAAGCTACCCAGTTTATGGTAGTCTGTTACAGCAGCCTGAGAAACTAAGATAAGCAGTCTGAGGGGAGTTGGGTTCTGGTTCCTTTGAAAGTCTCTGTGGTTTTGTAGCCCATTAAACTTTTTTTTTTTTTTTTTTTTTTACTTTTTCTCTTTCTTTCTTTCTCTTTCTTTCTTTCTCTCTCTCTCTCTCTCTCTCTCTCTCTCTCTTTCTTTCTCTCTCTCTCTCTCTTTCTTTCTCTCTCTCTCTCTCTCTCTCTCTCCGCCTTACCTGGATATTTGTGATAAAGAAAAAATTATCAGCTTAGTTTTGCCAAGATGAGTCAAGGTGCAGTCCCTTCAGGGAAACAGCCTGGGGTATGGTGGGTTCTTTTTATCTGCATACTTTAATTCAGAAAAAATATTTTTTTAATGTTTGTTTATTTTTGAGAGAGAAAGAGCATGTGTGTGTGCACACAAGCAGGGGAGGGGCGGAGAGAGAGAGGGGGACAGAGGATTTGAAGCCGTCTCTGTGCTGACAGCAGAAAGCCCTATGCAGGGCTTGAACTCAAGAACTATGAAATCATGACCTGAGCCAAAGTCGGATGCTTAACTGACTGAGCCTGCCAGGTACCCTGTTGGGTTTGTTTTCTTTTTTTCTAAAGTGTATTTATTTATTTTGAGAAAGAGAGAACACATGAGCAGAGAGGGGCAGAGAGAAGCCCAAGCAGGTTCTGTACTAGCAGCATGAAACCCCGTGTAGGGCTTGAACCCACAAACTGTGAGCTCATGAGCTGAGCTGAAATTAAGAGTCGGATGCTTAACTCACTGAGCCACCCAGGTGCCCCAAGATTTGTTTGTTTTTAGTTTTTAAAATATCATGTCCTCATTTCATCTCAAAAACACCTTTTGTTTTTCATATCTATAATCTTTACTCACATCATTAAAATGTTTGCCCTTCTCCTCTGATTCTGGGGAGACTTCCTCAAGCTTGTTCTTTATCACCAAGTGGATTTTCTATAGTGTTAATGTTATTCTTTATGCCTGAAATGTGGATCGAAATCTGGTTACTGCTTTTTAAATTTCCTTTCTTGTCTTCCCTTATTTTTAGTGTGAATCTAGTGTATAGATGAAATAATCAAAATAACACAGCATATGAAGGGTATAGAGGCCATATTATCCTGTATTCTACTGAGGGTGCCATGCAATTCACTGAATTTTTTTTCTCCGTCTTTTTTTTTTTTTTTGAGTCTTCAAGAAGATACTCTTTTCCTTTCTCTCATAAGCTATATGTTTGCTCATTCTGCCATCATTTATTATTTTGGGGGTGTTTGTAGGGGAGGCTTTTCATCAAAGAGAAAAGGTATAGTCAGCCCTGTTTTTTGTTGTTGTTGTTGTTTATTTTGATTTGTTTGTTTTGTTTTTGAGAAAGAGAGAGACATAGAGTACGAGCTGGGGAGGGGCAGAGAGAGACACACACAGAATATGAAGCAGGCTCCAGGCTCTGAGCTGTCAGCACAGAGCCCAACGCAGGGCTCAAACTCATGAATGGTGAGATCATGACCTGAGCCAAAGTCAGACTCCTAACCAACGGAGCCACCCGGGTGCCCCTAGTCAGCCCTGTTTTACCTACATGGATTGATCTGTTGGTTCCTGTTGGTAGGTGTGGGGGAAAGACAGGAGCAGATGCCCAGGAAAGGGCCTGGATAGCTCTTTGACCTGGTGGGCTAAGTGTGCTTAGGCCCCTGGTTGTTTCAATAACAACAAAAGATGCCCTGTTACTATCCTTACATTATTGGAAGTTCTTTCCTTTTCTGACACTCCCTTATCTTTCCATATGCTTTTTACATTTATGAGCTTGCCTCTTACTTTGTAGTTACAAGTATTTTATCAGGGTCTTGGGAGATAGTTTTAAGTGAAACAGGAATTACCACCTTTAGCCTACCATCACCCCACCCCCTGTACTATGGGCTGTCCCCCCTCTTCCTTGTACTTCCATAGTCCTTGGTCCTGCCTGTTTCATTCCTAGCCCTTTCAGCCTCTGCTTCCTCCCCATCCCCTCTACCCCCCTGCCAAGCCTGTCTCTCTTCCTGCCCTCTTCCCTGGCAGACCTCTGGATTATCCTGTGTGTGCTGCAACCACAGGTGTGCTCACACTCCACCACCAGCAGCAGAGACGCCCAGGACCTGGAAGAGAGCCGGAATGCAGGGTGGGCAGAAAAGAAATGAAACGTGTGCCTACAAAGAGCCCATCGATGACGGGAGCACGTGTGTTCTGTGCTACCGAGAATCCGACCTTCTTCAGAGCAGAGTCCTGTACTGCGTCCACTTCAGTCAGTAGAACATAAGCTCCTCTAGCGGTCAGCCCCAAACACGGTCACTTTGGATGATCTTTGTGGAACAGATCTTCATTTCATCCACTTGCCAGGTCAGGCCACGGTGGGTGGCCCATTTAGACTTAAGATCTTCATGTCCATACAAGGCTCAATCCTAGGGGATGCAAATATAAAATATTTACAGGAAACATATGCACATAAAATGTAAACCATATAAAAGTATACACCTCTCATCCATGCTCCCAACTGGTCATTTCCCTTTCCCAGAGTCAGCCACTGCTGCTGGTTCCTGTGTGTCCTTCTAGAGACCCCACACATGTACAACTGTGTATGTTTACACAGATTTATATACATAAGTTTATAGTGTATATACAGATGTGTATACAGATAGGCACGCATATATACACACACACACACTCAAGGAATGTACATTGTGTTATAATCATCTGTATGGTGTTCTCCAATTTCTTTCCCCTTTCATCTCTCCCACCTCTGTCTTGGAATAGGAGCATAAACATTTTGGATCTCTTTGACCACCTTCCTGCCTCAGTGGTTCTCAATCCTGGCTGCACCTGAGAATCACTTGGGGGAGAACTGTCAGTGCCTGAACCATACCCCAGACCAGTTACAACAGCCTCGCTGGGAAGGGCTCAGGTTTCCCTGTGTGCAGGGATTGGGCACTGCAGCTTTAGTCGTGTGCAGGAGCAGCAGGCCCAGTGGACTCAGGGACCCGAGTACTGAGTGTACCTGACAAGGAAATACAGAATAACGGATTCCATGTAGATTGAGGATGAGTCCTACCAGGCTGCTTTGACCACAGCCGGCCCACTGCTTTCTTCTTCCTCTGGGCCGGATAGAGTGGCCACATTCTTGGTTCGATGAGGCGAGAATGACACTCAGCACATCCACCCTGGGCAGAGAGAGCAGGGCCCAATGCTGCAAGAGTTAAATGAATTTACAGTGCAAAGGGAAAGGAGAAGAAACTATTTAAGGTGCTTGGTTACTAAACATCTAACTCAGATCCACTTTGCTTGCATGGTGACAGCATAAGGTGTGACTGACTGAAAGAAAATTAATGATCTGAGCCCGGGTGCCTCCCAAATGGAATGGTCCAGGAGTGCTGTGGAGCTAATTAACCAGCCTGCACGAAAAGTGAAAATAGATGAGGGAACAGGTTTCTTTTCACAGTGGCCTGGTACTGTGCATAGACCTACATATACTATTTTTGGCATTCCCTATTAAGTATTCAAAATGACGTAATGTTGAAAGGCATAGCTCAGTACCCTTTTTTCAGGGTAGTGGAATGGATTCTGGATTGGACTGCCTGGATTCAGAGTCAGCCCTGCCATTGGTCGGTGTCCTTGGGCAAGATGCTGGGTACTTTCTGTGTGGTAGACTCCTTGTCAGAGGAGTATTAAAAACAACACCCACTTCATGAGGTCGTTGTGAGGATATGAGATAATGGGTATAAAGTGTCTCCAACGAACCCTGTCCTAACACATAGTACGTCAAAGAAGGCACTTACTGTGTTGAAATACACCCCTCTAGGGCTTGGGGGTAGGAATTTTTCTGAGGTCTTGTATTCTTTAAGCTTAGAAACTCTTGCCTGGTGGACCTGCCTTGAAGGAGAATTTTGACAATAAGAGAGGAAATGCCAGTCTCTTTCCTCATCGTCTGTGTCAGGGTAAAGTATGTCTGGTTCTGTAACCACTGAGTATTGAGAATAAAACTGTGAGGATAGTATTTACTGATCTCCATGTAGAATCTGCTTCATGGATTTTTGAAGACAAAAGGATAAACTTGTCCTGTTGACCAGGTTTTTCTGTACTGGGGAGTGGGGGTGGAAGTTAGCTGCTTTGTTGCCTCCTAACAGTATTGTTTGAGTCTTAGTCACGACTCTGTGAATAATGTTCTGGAAAATTGCTTTCTTGGATACATTTATCTTGACTCTCTTTTTGAAAATGTACATTAACAATCAGTAGCTTTGGCTGGTTACTTGGGGAGATCCTATAAGACATAAAACGGTTTAAAATGCTTTCGGTTGCAGAGGGAGCCTTCCAAAGGCTCCCAAAATGATACTTGGATCTTGTGGGAGGAAATCTTCCAATTTTCTAGGTTTCTGTAAATATATATGAGTTATGTGGTTATAAAACCTTATGATGGAAAATATGTTTAAGAAACATTAATGCACTCCCAGACGGGGACTGCACAAAAGATGCCCTAACACATTTAATGCCCTAGTTAAATGTACTGCACAAGTCCCGTTTTCTGGAACTGGATAAACAGAACATTCTTTCTTTCTATTCTGAGCTTCCATCCTCCCCCCTCCACCTGACCCTCCCCACCCCCCACCTAGTGATTTCAATGGCACAATAAATGGAAATCTTATTTCCTGCATCTGCAGACCTATTTACCTGAATGTCTGAGCTCACCCTTGCCTTTCTCAGGTCTGCTCTTTCTGAAATGCGATTTTGCTTTCATCTCCCTGGCTTCTTTGCCCTCGTTTTTTAAGCCTTCTCTAATCCTGCACTCCATTTACTTTAATCTGTAATGTTGGACATTGCCATTCTGCATAGACACCTTTAAACATTCATCATCTCCCAGATTTGCATTTTCTTCCATTATGAACTTAAATCCCTTTTCACAGTCTATAACAGTAGAAAAAAAATTTAAAATAAAGAAGTGTTATCAAAAGCCATTTCTGCCAATTTAAAATGCCTTATTGGATGGCTTTATCCCCTTTGATAATTCCATTATCTTGGCAAACTATGACTGGGACTTATAGTTCCTTTGTGTTATACATATGTGCATATGTACATATTTAGTTATATGTATTACAAATAGGAAGAACCTTATGCCCCCATGCCATTTATGGTCTTTTATTTTTGGAATTCAAAGAAGTGGTGATTTTAAAATAAAAGTACGTGTGGGTTTGTGGTGTGTGTGTGCGTGTGTGTATGTGCGTGTGTGTGCACGTGTGTGCATGCGTGTGCTGGAGGCTGTATGTGACCTGCAAAGCCTAAACTTTAAAAGCAAAACTGTGCTGACCCTTTATAGACTTGTTACTTAAAAATGTGTCTGTTTGGGGTACCTCCATTTTTTTTTTTTTCAAAGTACAGGTCTTTTTTTTTTTGTTTGTTTATTTTTGAGAGAGAGACCAAGCAAGAGCAGGCAAAGGGCAGAGAGAGAGGGAGACAGAATCCAAAGCAGACTCCAGGCTCTGAGCTGTCAGCACAGAGCCCAACACGCGGCTCAAACTCACAAATTGTGAGATCATGACCTGAACCAAAGTCAGGTGCTCAGCCGACTGAGCCATCTAGGCACCCCTCAGATGTGTGGGGTAGTGTGTTAGAGCCTGAGCTGGCCAGTTTTAGGAATTGGGAGAGAAGGTCATTCTAGGTGTTTGACCCCTGCTCGTCAATTTCAGCCCCTATGTCCCATTGTTTCCTGTCTGTGAAACAATGTGATTGAACTAGATACTCTCTGAGATTAAAAGCATGGTGGGGTGGGTGCATGTATCTGTGGTGTATGAATGTTTCATGGGAAACACCTGCCAGTGGAACAGGAGGGGACCTGATAGATCATTGGTGGTTGATAACATGGTCATCCTACCTAGCCTGGCATTTCTGGAGTAGCAGGAATGGTGATCAAAGTGTATCTTATCACTTAATTGAGGTGGGAATAAAATAGGTCACAGTTCACAGGACACCAACTATTTGGAGCTAAAGGAAATGTGTCCACAGTGCTGGTTATTGCAGTGAAATGTTTTTAATTCTTCTTAAAACCTCTTTAAGCATCTGCTGTGGAATGTTAAATCAACCAGAGAATTTCTGGTGTCCTGTTGCCAGAACCAGTATTGTATAATTCTTCTGGATACCCTTAGGAGATTTTCACTTTCTGCCCCTGGCGTCATCTGCATCCTTGTGATGCTCTGGAGATTTACTTTGACCTGAACCCCTTTGCCTACAAGTAGTTAAAGCACCAGGCTCCGGAATGCTGCCTCCAGCTTCTAAGCTGCTGAATCACCCCACTTGTTTCATGCTGCCTGTTCATACATAAAATTTCTCTCCCTGCTTTGTGCCTTTCTAATAAAAAGAAACTGGAAGTTAGGGGTTTTTGTGTCTGAAGGACAAACCAACAGAAAATGTTTGGGAATGATAATATAGTAAGATGTTCAAGTAATTCTGAAATAGAAACCCTTCCTTCCCGAGCCCCATCTCTGAGTCCCTTTTTATTGCAGACCAGATAAAATCAGAGTGTCAGAGTGCAGCTGCTCAGAAGGCTGAAGGTCCTCATGGTTAACAGCCTGCTTTGGAAACTCATCCCCACCATACTTGCAGTTAATGAAAATATTTGCTTTGCTTGATATAAACAAAGTTTATGGGCACATTTTATAATTAGGAAACCCTTTAATTTTCTTTTATCCTTAACTCCCCCCTTTTGTTTGTATCATTGGAGAATATGAAGTATTTAAGAAAATAAACCCTTTCTCAGTAAGGAGCTTATTTTTTATTTCTGGTGTTGTTAGAATAGATGCCTTTCTCCCTAATATTGTGTCCCCATCCAAATTAAGGGACTTGAAGTCTGGTTTGGGTTTCGTTTTGTTTTGCTTATTGTAAAGGTTAGAAATATTTCTGTATGAGTAGGGAAGACCATACCTCGTCACAGTGCCTGCTCCTATCAGGCCAGTCTAGACATTGGACTACCAGCTTGGTGATTGGGAGGGTGTAAGGGCCAGCCACAGGGCAATGAAGCTCTTTTCAAACCACATGGACAACCTCTTCAAGGTCCCCTGCCCATCGTGTGCATGTACCCCTTGAGACTGTGGCCTCAGCACTTTCCAAGTTCTACATCTCCTAGTTTCGTTGCCAAATAGCCAGGAGTCAGGTGACCAGGCACCATTCTTGTAGGCATAGCACCTGCTTGCATTCCCTAGATGAGACCAATGTGGTGGTGGGGACTGGTCATGAGCACCAGATATAGGACCGGAGAAAACAGCTCTCTTTTCCTCTATCTTCTCAAATCTCCTTAGTCGGGGAGGCACTTAGCCCCAGTGGGCACTGGCATTGCAGTATACCCCCAGCTCTGCCTTAAGATCTCTTTCATTGACAGATAGTCAAAGGAGAGGCACCTGGGAAACTTCATGTCCTGGCTCAAGACCTCAAGGACAGGTGGTTTCAGAAAGATTTCTGGCTTTATCCACAGTGGTGTAAGAGTAGCTCCTGGGTCCTGGGAATTGGTGGTATCTCACAGTACACATCATAAAGCAGGGTGAGCGAGGGTTATAGGAGGACCAGAGTGGGTGACTTCACTGTTCACATAGATTTAGGATCTAAAGATTTCCACTAATTCCTTCTTGCTTCCTTCCCTCAGGGACAGAACATTTGTGTGAATGCTCCTTTTTTTGAAAATTCTGGTGAAGGTTTCCTGGTAATTGTTTTCTTCTTCAAATACCAGTCACTTGGGAAACTCAAGATTTATCACTAAATGTCCAAGTTTGTTAAAATCCTTCAAGCATAGCTGGCCCAGGTGTGACTAAAATTACCTTTCTGATGTTGCCAACTTATCCATTGTGGGACCCACGGCTTTTCTGTTCACAGATCTACTGGTTTTGAGCTGCCTTTGAGGATCAAGCATGAGCCTGTCTGCCAGTTTTAACCCCCACCCCCCAAACTCCCAGTGTGTGGAGGGGGTGACTACATATTTCACCGTGCCTCCTAACATGAAAAACAAGCACAGCGATGCAATTTGAACTTGATGATTTGGATCACATCCCTTTTGAGTCTTGCGCACAAAGATCTACACAAGTTGAGTTCTGGTTCAAATCCAGGCCTTGAGTTTTCAGAGTCAGGAAGGCCTGATAAGGACAATTTGGGTAGTATTTATCAGAGAGACTAGTTTGCTTATGGAAAACTTTCTATATCTTTCCAGTTCTGTATATAAATTAGAGCTTGTAGATGTTTTAATCATCAGGGTAATGATTTACCTTCCCTCTTTACCTGTCCTCAGTTGCTTCATAGTACACACTAGAGGGGGGGGAAAGTAATGGGTAGGGGAGGAACAATAAGAGGAGAGCTTATTATCGGAATACTTGAGGACCAGCTGTATCTTTTTCAGAGAGGCTAATCCTCACCACCATACTCCCTTCCTTTTGTACTCTCTATACTGTAATTGCATCCTCTGTATTTTGTTGTTGGATCTGCTTACCCTAGAATATCTGATTTCATAATAGTAAGCTTGTTTATTCTTAAGCTGAACACCAAGAAGAACCAGCTTCATCAGTAAGCCATATTTCTAGTCTCATGACTAAGGGTTGAGCTGGTCGAATTGGAGGAGGGGATCTAATGAGAGAAGAGATATAGTGCTGGGGAGGAATGTTGAAGTAGAGAGACCCTCTCTTGGAGTATTTTATTGGAGAGAAGTGAAGTCGGAGTTCTGGAATGAATCTGGGTGTTCGAATCTACTCTAAGATACTTGGGTAAGACCAATAACCTCCCTCCCCTACTTCAGCTGAAATCTGAAATCACAGCTTCTTGTGAATCATTCATACTTGGTCTTAATCTAATCTGAGATTGGCGGCTTTCTGGACCCATTGTTAGGAGTGAAACTGGGCCAGTTGATATGGTCCAGAATGGTGTATGAGGCAGAGTTCATTGATACTTGAGTGGTGAAACTTGAATTTTCTCTCACATAGAAAAAGTTATAAGAGTGGTAGAAGAAAAGAAAACATTAAAAAACAACATAGGTGTCAACGTAGGTGACATATGAGAATTATATTCTAAGGATGTAGTTCTTAGGAATTAATCTACCTGTAGTGGATGACCTAATTTATGGTTTTTTCTCTTCACTCCAGGAGGTGACTTTGGTCCAGAGACTTCTCCCCCAGTCCTGCCCCCTGGCCATGGTGGTGACTTGTCTGTGAGCAGCGTTCCTGTGGCAGAAGACACCTACAGGGTGAGCTTGGCCAAAGGTGTCTCAATGTCTCTGCCTTCATCACCTCTGCTACCTCGACAGTCTCATTCGGTGCAATCAAGATCAAATAAAAAATCCCCAGGTAAGTAAGCAACAAAACAGCACCCTAACTGTCTTCGTTATGTATGTAAGGCATGTATTGAGATTAAGAAAAACTAGTGCTTGTAAGAAATTTCCTGGGAGGTTTTTTCTTTGTTACAGTAACTTCTGGAAGAAGAAAATCTCTAAAAAACAAAGTTTTGATTTGAATTTAGACTAATTTCTTTAGTTTAGCCTATATACAAACTATTTTGATAGCTTAGGTTAGACTTTTACCAAGATTCAGGATCTTGTTATCAGTATTAATGTTAATCAATCATTGGTCTTGTTTTCTTGGTGGTGAATTAGGAAATGCTATAATCTAAACTCATTGTGGTGCATTTAAAGATTTTGGATTTTGGCAAGTGTAATCTGACAGCAGTCCATTTATTACTGCCAAGTGTTATATACTAATATACTTTCCTTGATTACATCACTCAGTATTTGAGTAGATATACAATTTGTGAAAATTCAGATTTGTAAAGGGGTGGGAACAAGGGTCTCATGGATTACTTGTTTAAAGTATTTTGGCTTCCTTCATCATTACCAACTTTTTGCACTTAACATTACCAATGAAAACACAAACGTTAGTTAACTTTGAGAGGTTACGAATCAGACGTGAGGAAAGCCTTTCCAGAATGCTGATACCCACAATCATGAAAGTTCTTTGATCTTCTTTTATGTTTGCTGAGCATTTGTTTTCTGAGGGTAGGATAGTTTGGGGTCTTTACTGATCAGTCATATGCCAGTGAAAGGATTCTTCTCATTTATCCATGAATGTGTTTGGGATTGGTCTACATTGTGTCCTGGGCCTATAAAATTGGTATCTGTTTTTCTGGTTTCCTAAATGTTTGTATTATTTGAGATGTGATAGGCATGATTTCTGAATCATTTAGTGGATATTTTCAGTTTGTGTGGTGACAAAATTAAGAGGACAAACCTTGACACTTTGAATGTTAGAAATGATGCTATGAATTGGTAAGTGTCCAAAATCTTTTATTGTCCTAGAGCTTTCTTATTTTGGACAACATTGTTTACAATCCAGTCATTAGCTGGAACTTGGAAACCTTTTTGGTATGAAGCAATTTCCTGTGCCAAGGAATTTGACCTGTTTATCAGTATTTGGGGAAATTCCTGGAATGTCCTTCTTTCTCTTTGCCTTTCCCTACGACTGTATCTCTGTCAGATTTCTCTTCTTCTTTCAAATCCTGGTTCCCACACTGCCTTTCTTGCTGGTTACCCCATTGGAATGACTATGCAAATTGTACATAGCGTTATACTTTTTTCTGTATCAGCCACGTCATTTGCCCTTTTTCCTTGAATCAGTGTGTTCATGTGCATCCTGTGTCTGGTGGGCATCGACAGGCATGATGTCTTCTTTAAGTATACTTCATCTATAAAAAACAGATAATAGAATTCTGAACCTATCTGGATTCCTAAGGGAATAGTACTTGCAAGTGCCAAGTGCAGAGATACGACCTTAGGAGAATTTGCCCTCCTATATAGCCTGTGTTGCTGCAAAGGAATTGATGCTTCTTGGGCCTTAGGCCTGGTGAATGCCTAAGAGACTAGGGAATATGCATTTCAGATAGGATTTTATTATTAACAAATTAAAGATTTGTTTTAGTGGAACTTCAATCTTCTTTTTAATTTTTCTTAATTTGATTTCTTTCCAGTTCTATGGAGATACACTTGACCCATAACACTGTGTGTGTTTCATGTGTATAACATAATGATTTTGTATATGCATGTGTATATTACAAAATGATTACATTAAGGTTAATTAACACATCTATCACCTCATATAGTTATAATTTGTTTATTTTATGAGGTTTTAGTGGGATGTTAGGGATGTTAGGTAGCAATGAATGGCATGGCAAGCATGGGAAGCATGGCTATCCAGAAGTGTCTCAGAGTCTATAGGCTCACTGGCCAGAAATCCCTGACGAGGCCTGGTCTCCTGTGTCCTGACCAAATTTGATATCCTTAGTGTTGAGAAAATATCCTATAGTTTGTTTCTTCTCCATGGGAATAAAATTTATTTCTGCTAAACTCTGCGCAAGGCCTTATGAATAGAAGAGAGTAGTTTTGCAACATTCAGCTTTTTAATGGATTGAAGAAAATACTCTCCATTTAGATGCTTTGGATCCAAATTTAATACACTAAGCAGATTCTCCTCTAACGGAGCCATGCTTGTGCGTTGCCTAAATTTGTGCAGCAAATTAGTGTCTCACAGTGGTAATTTGGCTTCATTATCTTGGCAATTTTAATTCAAAAGGGAAGCTAAGGGCAGAGATGCTTGCTTAAAAATGGCGTGACTCAGAGTACATCAGACAATAAACAATGTTTTTCTACAGTGTCTAACACAGGCAGGTTTCTGTTGAAGCCATATTGTTAGAAAAGTACCCAGAGACCTACTGTTCTACCTGCCTGTAAAATAAGTTGACATATGGTTGTGAACGTGCACTGGATTTAAAAATAGCCTTCTATTTAAAAAGCTAGCACTGTTGCTAATGATACAGTAAATACATTGTGTGTGCCACACCCCTAAGTATTGAGGCCTGCACTAGTGGGCTATGCTTCAGAATCTTGTCATCTTTCAGACCTAGCTCTGAAATTACCTTGATGACTTCTGTTCTCTTTTTTTTTTTTTAATTTTTTTTTCAACGTTTTTTATTTATTTTTGGGACAGAGAGAGAAAGAGCATGAACGGGGGAGGGACAGAGAGAGAGGGAGACACAGAATCGGAAACAGGCTCCAGGCTCTGAGCCATCAGCCCAGAGCCCGCCGCGGGGATCGAACTCCCGGAACGCGAGATCGTGACCTGGTTGAAGTCGGACGCTTAACCGACTGCGCCGCCCAGGCGCCCCTGTTCTCATTTTTAAGATAAGACCCTCTCTCTCTCTTAAGAAGGTACATAAAAAAAAAAAAAAAAAAAAAAAGAGAGAGAGAAAGAAAGAAGAAGGAAGGAAAGAAGGAAGGAAAGAAAACCTAAACCTGTTTTACTTGTTTGGATAGAAACTCTTTACTAATTGATGCTAATCAAGAAACTGTCAGGGACTGAAACTATTTTGGCAAAGGTCAAATACTATAAACCCCTGTAATAGGCACTCAGCATAGCCTGTATTAATGAAAGTTTGTATTTTAATACAATAGGTGGTTAGCTCCTGGGCCTTGGGAACTCTGGGCCAGAGAGTTTCATTAACCTTGCAATAATGTGACCCTGCATTTTTCATTGTTGAGTTTCTTACATTCCACTTATATTGCTAGTTAATATTATTTACTCTCCTACTACCTTGCTCCATATATTTATATTTTTTCTATTATTTAGTCTGAAGCTGCAGTTTTTGAGTATTGTTGCAAAATTTTTTTTTTTTTTCTGAATGATAACTACATTGTGGCTAAAGAAAACAAGGACCAGTATCCCTTATAGTCTTGTGGTGGTTGCAAGCCTTTTTGGACTAAGAAGTCATTAATATTTGTAATGTATCCTTTTGTCTTCCAGAGAAGAGCAAAGCCCATTTCCCGTGGTTTATTTATTAGTAATATCATTAGTTACTTTATAGTTGGATTATATTTCCCAGATCACTTTGGGCCCATTATGAAACACTCAAAAGGTAGGGCATGAACGAGAAGCAAGCTTTTAAAATACTGTGATGGGGGTACAGCAGCAGATGGTGGAAAGTGGGTGATCTTGCTTTTTTCATCCTCACTTATACGAGGAGACTGGATGGTGCTGGCTGTTTGCACCTGTGCTGCTTCCGGTTCTAGTTCCGTCTCCGTTGACAGAGCTGATGTAGCAATTGTGAAAACCCTCCTGGCTGTCTGTTTCTTTAAGGGAGAAACCTCAAAGCTGACAGCCTGTAAAGTGAAAGTCATTCTACCCTTTGATTCTTGGACCGTAAGTTAATTCTCTGCCAAGGCCCTCACCCTCTAAGAGTGTTTCTTGTAGAAAATTTGGAGATCCCAGGGTAGAAACAGAACTACTCTTAGCGTTTTTATTAAAAAAAATACTTTTACCTATTCCATCTAGACCTGAAACCACACTCGTGCTGCTTTTTTTCACTTAATATTATATCATGAACAATTTCCAATTTGCTTGAAGAACTTGAGATTTAATGTCTGTTGTTTCAATATCCTATGATTGATTAAAAAATTTTTGTATATGTTTTATTTATTGAGAGACACAGAAAGAGAGAGAGAGACAGACAGAGTGGGGTAGGGGAGGAGCAGAGAGAGAGGGATTCACAGAATCTGAAGCAGGCTCCAGGCTCTGAACTGTCAGCACTGAAAGCCCAATGCAGGGCTTGAACCCATGAACCACGAGATCATAACCTGAGCCAAAGTCGGGGATGCTCAACTGACTAAGCCACCTAGACGCCCCTCTATGATTGATTTTTAAAAATTTTTTTTTCAACGTTGTTTTTTTTTGGGGGGGGGGGACAGAGAGAGACAGAGCATGAACGGGGGAGGGGCAGAGAGAGAGGGAGACACAGAATCGGAAACAGGCTCCAGGCTCTTGAGCCATCAGCCCAGAGCCCGATGTGGGGCTCGAACTCACGGACCGTGAGATCGTGACCTGGCTGAAGTCAGACGCTTAACCAACTGTGCCACCCAGGCGCCCCATGATTTTTAACTAATTTCCAGTTGTTGGATATTTGTTATTTTTTCAGGCTTATTTATTTATTTACTTTGTTACTGTGGGTTGTTTTTTTTTTTTAAGTTTATTTATTTTTGAGAGAGAGCAGGGGAGGGGCAGAGAGAGGGAGAGACAGACTCCCAAGCAGGCTCCCCAGTGCAGGGCTTGAACTCACAAACCATGAGATCATGACCTGAGCCGAGATCAAGAGTCAGACGCTTAACTGACTGAGCCACTGAAGTGCCCCCAGATCTTTTTAAATTGTAGCATAAGCCCAGACATTTTGCTTTGTTCTTGCTGTCAAATGCCTATGAATTCAAAATTATTAATTGCGGTAAAATACACATAACAGTACTTACCATTGTAACCATTTTTTAATGTACAGTCCAATAGTGTTAAGTACATTCACATTGTTGTGCAACCGGTCTCTAAAACTCCTAATGTGAATGTTTTGTCCAGTAATTTTTACACATATCCAATCTCATAAGAGTGGCAAGTTCCCAGAAGTGGAATTATTGAACAAAATGGACTGCATTTTTAAAGAATCTCGATACATACTGCCCAGTCACTTTCCAGAAAAGCTGTATTGATTTCACATTCCCTCCAGCATTCTTTGAGAGGCTGCTTTTTGAAGTTAATGTCTTCTGGGAACTGTCTTAGATGGATACTGCTGGTGAGGTGCTTTGTCCAGGCTAGCTGTGGACTACTCAGAATTAGTTAGAAGGGGCTGAGAGAAGCCCTCCTGTCACCTTCCTCTTTTGAACTCCCCTCTGTTGGCACCTCTCAGGAAATTCTCACTTTCTTTTCCTTCCACGATATTGTGTCAGGGGAATTATCACAGCTGAGTCAGATCAAGTTCATGGTCAGAAAAACATAAAGCTGGCTTCCAGTTTTAGCTACAGCCACACTCTGTTATGTGGGGAAGATGATAGACATGTTAGAGTTGGAGAGGTCGCCAGGCCACCTGTGCAAGGCCTCTTTGCAGATATGGAAGGGATGGAAGGTATAGAGCTTGCCCCAGTGGGCAAGTATTGATAGAGTTTTGGCCTTAGCCCAGGTCCCCTGCTCTGTCCCCAGTACGTTCTCCTAGTCCACTCTGCATTGTTCTGCCTGTACATTGTTGACACATGAGCTGTAAATGACGTGGCTTTGCGTTCTGGTTGCATGCACACAGGGAGGCCATAAGCTTATGTGTCCACATGCATCTGTGACAGGAAATGCACAGTCCCAGTACAAGCCTGCTTGTAGAACCAGCGAGTGCTAGGCCCTGCTTTCACCTAAGTGGTCAGGGCCACATTCAGTGCTCTGACTTTCATCAAGGACAGTTCCTCCTGCTGTGTGAATAGGAAAACATTCTTTGTTTCCTCCTGGAGACTTGTTATTTGATAGCCTCCTCCTAGAAGTAGGTGGCTGCCTGTGCCTCACTGCCACACCCAGCTGTGACCCAGACACACACTTTCTGTTGTTCGGTGTTTACACATAGAACTCATGTGCATGCCTTTGCTCCCCTGTGTGAAGCTGCGGACCTTTTTGTGTGCCGTTGACTAACCCACCCTTGATCCTGGTTTGTCCGTACCTTGGAATCACCCCAGAGTTTTAAAGACTGCTGATGCCTGAATTCTACCTTCAGAGATTCTGATATAATGCATATGAGGTATGGCCTGGACATTGGGATTTAAGATTTAAAAAGAAAAAGCTTCCCACATGATTCTAATTAATATGTAGCAAAGTTTGAGAACCATTGATAAGGAATTAGATGAGATAATCACATATTCTTTTTTAATGAAGGTAAATACACAGGTATCTTTATTTTCTAAATTTTAGAAATCATATTTGAGGAGGGAAATACATTACAAAAATGTACTAAAGATACAGTAAATCTTGGTTTCCTCATGCCCCAAGAAAGACAACTTCTTCTGACACTTGGTTGAATGTCTTTCCTGCCCTGTTGTGTACCACTAAATGACAGTGATGTATTTGCCCATTTGCCTGAGCACTGGACATGTGAGAAGCTCCCAGTTTTCCACTAAATAAAGAACAGTGGAAGAACATTCTCGTATATTAGTATTTAAAGGCCATCTCTGATATTTTCATTGCATAGACTTTGAAAGTGGGATTACTGGGTGAAAATGTAATGAATGTTGAGAGTGGCTTATTCTATACTTGTCATTTGTACTCTCTGGTGTGTGTGTGTGGTGGGGGGGGATTTTTGTGGCATTTGCCCTCTGTTCTACTTGGGTGATAGGTATTTCTTATCAAATCATCACAACTTTCTTGCTGTTTGTTTTAAGGCCATCAGTCATGTATGTCACTAAAACATTTTCTCAGATGATCATTTTCCATTTAATTAGGTTTATAGTGTTTTATGACCCACCAAAGTGTTTTTTGTTCTCTCAGTTCAAATTTACATACTTTTCCATTGTGATTTATCCCGTTGCATTTTAAAACACAGCTTTATTGTGATGTATCACATACCCTATAATTCACCCATTTAAGGTTTACAGTTCAACATTTTTAGCATTTTCACAGGGTTGTGCAGCCATTGCCACAATCTAATTTTAGAACCTTTTTATCTGCCTTTAAAAAAAAAAAAACATTTGCATTAGCAATTACTCCACATTCCTCCCTACTTCCCTCCCCCTCTTCCTAATCCACCATCCTGCAGCCCTAAGCAAACAGTAATCTGCTTTCTATCTCTGTGAATCACCCTTCCTGGACATTTCATATAAATGGAATCTTGTAACATGTGGGCTCCATGACCGACTTCTTTCATAGAACAGTGTTCTTTAGGTTTGCCATGTTGTATGTAGTATGTATCCGTACTTTGTTCCCTTTTATTACCTAATATTTTGTGGTATGTGTGTGCCACATTTAAAAATCCATTCTTCAGCATATGGACATTTGGGTTTCCACTTTTTGGCTCTTACGAATAATGCTGTTGTGAACATTTGTGTATACATATTTGTGGGTATGTAGCTTTTCATTTCTTGGGTATACACCTAGGAGTAGAATTGCTGGATCATACGACAACTGTATGTGTAACATTTGAAAGTACTACCAAAATATTTTCCAAAGTGACTGCACCGTTGTGCATTCCCACCAGCAGAGTGTGAGATTTCCAGTTTCTCTACATTATTGCCAACACTTGTCATTGTCTGTCTTTTTTATTATAGCCATCCTAGTGCATATGAGCTGGTCTCACCATAGTTTTATTACTAAGTTGTAAGAATTCTTTTTTTATTCTAATTACAAGTTCTGTAGTATGCAACTTTTCTTCCATTCTTCAGGTTGTCTTTTTCACTTTCTTGATAACGTTGTTTCAAGTGCAAGTTTTTAATTTTGATGTAATCCAGTTCATTTTGTTGCTGTCCTTTTGATGCTCTAAGAAACCATTGCCTAATCCAAAGTCACACAGGTTTATGCCTATATTTTCTCCTAAGAGAGAAAAGGGAGCAAGATCCCTTTTGAGTTAATTTTTTTATGTTTATTTTTGAGAGAGAGTGTGCACATGTGAGAAGGTGACAGAGAGAGGGAGACAGAGAATCCCAAGTTGGCTTCATGCTGACAGCAAAGAACCCTGTGTGGGGCTCGAACTCGGGAACTGTGAGATCATGACCTAAGCCAAAGTTGGATGCTCAAATGACTGAGCCACCCAGGTGCCCCGATTTTTGAGTTAATTAAAAAAATACTTTTAATGTTCATTTTTGAGAGAGAAAGAGAGGCAGAGCATAAGCAGAGAAGGGACAGAGAGAGAGAGAGGGAGACACAGAATCTGAAGCAGGTTCCAGGCTCTGAGCTGTCAGCACAGAGCCGGATGCAGGGCTCGAACTTGGGAACTGCAAGATCATGACCTTAGCTGAAGTCGGATGCTTAACCGACTGAGCCACCCGGGACACCCTTGAGTTAATTTTATGCATGATGTGAGGTAGGGGCCAACTTCATTCTTTTACATGTAGTTATCCAATTGTCTCAGCACTGTTTACTGAAACGGTGAGTGGCCTTGACCAAGTCATCTCTATGCTCTAAACCAGCCCTGGTGTTCTGCTTTCCCTTTTGCTTAGTCCCTCCTTCCCATGCCCAAGGTCAGAACTTCCTCTGTTAGAGTTGACCTCGTGTATGACTTGCTTCTTTTCCTTCATCCAGACTTCCCTCGTGTCTCTCCTTTTCGCTGTGTGAGAAAAAACTTCACGCTCCAAATACCTGTAGCCCTGTGCTTTCTCCTCCCTGTGCACAGCCTCTCATTGCATGTCTCTGCCCTGACAGTCCATGAGCTCCTTGTCTTTGGTTCTTGTCTTTGTTTCCCCATGGAAGCCTTGAAAACAGGATGTAATCACTTCCGTTGGTTACCCTGGTGAGGGGGCATAGGTATCTACTGGTTAAAATGAATAGGAATTTAGTAATTGATGGTCATCAGCTCCATGTGATTGGCTGAAAATACTAATAAGCAATTTCAGTGTAATGACCTTATGTTTATAAGGCTAGAAACATACCTTCCCCCGTATCCACAGAGAACTGATTCTTTAACGCCCTACCTCTCTCTCAGGTCTTTGCTATCATTAGGCAGTGAGCAAAGGGGAGTAGGTTTTAAGCTGGGTTTGTCAGGGGCCTTCTCAATCCTACTTTTCTATGCTCCCTCCTGTCACTCTTCCATTTTCTCAGGCTCTTGGCATTTTTGCTGCATGTTTCCCACTGCCTGCGGTTAATGATGACTGGAGGCTTTATCCAGTCACACTTTATAGCAGCGTCAGCTGCACCCTGTGGTGGTGTCAGATGGCAGCTAGAACAAACCCAGTGCCATGCTCAGAAAGGAGTCTTTTTACCTCAAGAAAACAGATGGGGGCAGGGACAGCAGTGGTGGGAATCTCTTCTTTCTGATCCTTTCTGATTCTCAGAGAAACACAGAAGTCACAGAAGCTCATGGAACCTACTGTATTTGTAAGTAACATTGATGAACGTCATTGTAAAGTAGAAGTCGGCAGGAGGAAAAGAGTGATGTTCCAGCTCGAATCCTCAAGCTTGTTGTGAAACAGGTCTGTGTGTCGGCAGGAATGGCTGGCTGTGTTCCAGGTGGAGGGGCAAGGGTGTGCAAAGCCTGGAGTTGGGAAGCTGAAGTGAACACGGAATGGTGATCTCTAGAGGAGAGCTCAGTAAGAACCAGGGTGCCTTACAAAGGGAGAACTGGGACCACAGGGAAAATCTTCATTGTCCAGACCTGGAATGTTAAACCAGTAAGCTTTGTCTCTGGGGACTTATTGAGAGTAGCTAGTGAACAGTCGCACGTGGAACCCTTTCTTGGCACAAGTGTTCTGAGAAATAAAATTTAGGAAACCCTTCCAAGGAGGTGTGACTTTCTTATCCTTTCCATCACCAAGTAAGTCATCCTTTATTGGTTAGAGGTCCTACGTGGCAATTGATGAGCCCACTTTTTTTTTTAATTTTTTAAAAATGTTTTGTATTTATTTTTGAGACAGAGAGAGAGCATAAACGGGGGAGGGTCAGAGAGAGAGGGAGACACAGAATCCGAAGCAGGCTCCAGGCTCTGAGCTGTCAGCACAGAGCCCGATGCGGGGCTCGAACCCATGGACCATGAGATCATGACCTGAGCCGAAGTCGGATGCCTAACCGACTGAGCCACCCAGGCACCCCTCCCACTTTTTTTAATAGAATTTTTTAAAGAGCAGTTGTAGGTTCACAGCAAAATTAAGTGAAATGTACGGAGATTTCTCATACACCCCTAGCCTCCACACATGCACGGCCTCCCCCGTTATCGACATCTCTCGTCACAGTGGTACATTTGTTACAATCTGTGAACCTGCACTGACATGCTGTTATCACCCAAGGTCCAAAGTTTACATTCTGGTATTAGACAGTCTGTGAGTTTGGACAAATGTATAATGACGTATCCATTTTTATGGTATCATACAGAGCATTTTCACTGTCCTAAAAATCCTCTGTGCTCCATTGCATCTCTCCCACCCACTGGCAACTACTCACCTTTGCAATTACAAACTCCATAGTTTTGCCTTTGCTGGAAGGTCATATAGTTGGAATCCTATAGTATGTAGTCTTTTCATACTGGCTTTTTCACTTAGTATGCATTTAGGGTTCCTTCACATCTTTTCATGGCTTGATAGCTTATCTCTTTTTAGTGCTGAATAATAGTCCATTGTCCGAATGTACCACAGTTTATTTATCCCTTCACCTACCGAAGGACATCTTGGTTGTTTTCAGGTTTGGCAGTTTTGAGTAAACCTTCTGTAAACATCTGTGTGCCAGTTTTTGTGTGGACATAAGTTTTTAATGCCTTTGAGTAAATACCAAGGAGTATGATTGCTGGGTCATGTGATAAGAATACGTTTAGTTTTCTAAGATAAACTGACAAACTTTCAAAGTGGCTATACCGTTTTGCATTCCCACAAGCAATGAATAAGAATTCCTGTTGTTCTAGGGGCGCCTGTGTGGCTCCTTCAGTTAAGCATCTGACTCTTGATTTCATCTCGGGTCATGATCCCACAGTCGTGAGATTAAGTCCCGCATCAGGCTTTGTGCTGGACATGGGGTCTACTTAAGATTCTCTCTCTCCCTCTCCTTCTGCCCCTCCCCTGTTCACATATGCTGGCACACATGCTCTCTCTCTCAAAAACAACAACAACAACAAATTCCTGTTGTTCTACATCCTTACTTGGATTTGGTGTTGTCAGTTTTTTGGATTTTGGCCATTTTAATAGGTGAATGGTGGTCTCTTATTTTAATTTGCAGTTCCCTGATTGCATGTTGTGGACCATCTTTTCATAGCTTTTTTTTTTTTCTTTTCTTTTTTTTTTTTTTAATTTTTTTTCAACGTTTTTTATTTATTTTTGGGACAGACAGACAGAGCATGAACGGGGGAGGGGCAGAGAGAGAGGGAGACACAGAATCGGAAACAGGCTCCAGGCTCCGAGCCATCAGCCCAGAGCCTGACTCGGGGCTCGAACTCACGGACCGCGAGATCGTGACCTGGCTGAAGTCGGACGCTTAACCGACTGCGCCACCCAGGTGCCCCTTCATAGCTTATTTTCAATGTGTATATCTTTGTTGGTGAACTACCTCTTAAGGTTCGGATCATTTTAAAACCCAGGTTTTTTGTGTTCTTGTTGAGTTTTAAGAGTTCTTTACATACTTTAGATTATAGTCTTTTATCAGATGTATCTTTTTTCTCCCAGTTTGTGGATTGTCTTCTCATTCTCTTGACTGTGTATTTCTCAGGGGAAAAGTTTTTAGTTTTAATGAATTTCAGCTTATAAGTTACTTCTTTCATAAATTAGGGTTGTAGCTAAACAGTCATTGCCATAGCTAAGGTCTTGGGGTTTTCTCTTCTCTTACCTTCAAGGAGTTTCATAGTTTTGCCTTTTACATTTTGGTTTGAGATCGATTTTGAGTTAATATTTGTGAAGGGTGTAAAGTCAGTGTCTACATTTATTTTCTTGCATGTGATGAATGTCCAATCGTTCCAGCATCATTTGTTGAAAAGACTTTGCTCCATTATATTGCCTTTATTCCTTTGTTAAAGATTAGTTGACTGTATTTATGTGGGTTTCTGGGCTCTCTATTCTGTTCCATTGAGCTATTTGTCTGTTCTTATGTCAATACTATATGGTCTTGATTTCTTTAGTTTTATGGTAGATGTTGAAGTAAGATAGTGTCAGTCCTCTAACTTGGTTCTTCTCCTTCAAAGTTATTTTGGCTATTTTGGATGTTTTGCCTTTCCACATAAACTTTAGAATCAGTTGGTTAATATCTACAGAATAACTTGCTGGGATTTTAATTGAAATTTCATTGAACCTGTAGATCAAGTTGGGAAAAAAATTGGCATCTTGACAAGGTAGAATCTTCCCTTTTATGAGTATGGAATATCTCTCCATTTAGTTAGTTGTTTGATTTCTTTCACCAGCATTTTGTAGTTTTTGTCATGTGGATCTTTTACATATTTTTTTATACCAAAGGATTTCACTTTTTGAAGTGCAAATGCAAATAGTATTGGTTTTAATTTTTAAATTCCATTTGTTTATTACTGGTATATAGGAAACCAATGGACTTTTATATATGAACCTTGTATCCTACAAATTTTCCATAATCCCTGTTCCAGGTATTTTTTGGTCAGTTATTTTGGATTTATTACATACATGAGCATGTCATCTGTGAAGAAAGTCAGTTTTATTTCTTCATTCCCAGTCTATGTGCCTTTTATTTCCTTTTCTTGCTTTATTGCATTAATTGGGACTTCCACGGTAATAATGGAAAGGAGTTGGTGAAAGGGGATATCCTTGCTTTATTCCTGATCTTAGTGGGAAAGCTTGTTTTCACCATAAGTACGATATTAGAGTTTTTGTAGATATTCTTTATCAAGTTGAGGAAGTTCCCCCTCTATTCCTAGTTGACGGAGAGTTTTTATCATGAATGGGTGTTGGATTTTGCCATGAACTGTCAATGTCTATTGATATCATCATGTGATTTTACTTTTTAGCCTACTGATGTGATGAATTACATTTTCTGATATTGAACCAACCTTGCGCATCTGGGATCAATCCCACTTGACCGTCATATATAATTCTTTTTATACATTCTTGAATTTGATTTGCTAATATTTTGTTGAGGATTTTCGCATCTGTATTTATGGGAGTTTTGGTCTGTAGTTTTCTTGTAATGTCTTTGCCTGCTTGTGGCATTGGAATAATGTTGGCTTCATAAACTCAGTGAGTGAGGAAGTATTCCCTTCATTTCTATCCTCTGAAAGAGATTGTAGACAACTGGTATGATTTCTTCCTTAAATGTTTAGTAGAATTCACCAATGAACCCATCTGGGCCTGGTGCTGTTTTGGAAAGTTATTTGTTGATTCAATTTCTTTAACAGATATAGGCCTATTCAGCTTGAGCTCACTGTTTGAAAAGCCTAGGAGAATAAATTATCCATCAGAAGTCAGAAATCTATGAGACCCTGGTTTTAGTTAACTAAAATATTAATGATCTTGATAGGTGCAACTGTCTCCATCCGTCTCAGTCTTGGGCAGATTGGAACTGGATTCACCTCCCACTTGGTGTGCTTGGGAAGGTTATAGGTGTTTCCTCATCTGGGAGATGGGAGTAATAATGGTGCTTCTCTTTATAGGGTAACTGAAGTTTAAATGAGATGTAGACGGTGAAGTATAGGGCCTGATACACAGCTTTTCTGTGGTGGTTGCTGTCTTAGTGTAGCCATCAGTTATGGAGCCCGTCTTCATCTTCCTTCATCTGACTTAGTGGCCTAGAATGGATTCCCACAGTATCTGTCTTCTCAGTTCCCCATCCTCAGCCAGATGCCCCTCAGAGGGATTTCATCCTCAGACATATGTGTTTTCTGGCAAGCATATGTCTTTTTGATGTGCAGCAAAGCTTTATTGTCTGTGAACAGGACATGAAAGCAGCATAATGCAGTGGCTGGCCCACTGTCTGGCTTCCAATTCCAGCTTTCCCACCAACTACTTGTATTATTCATCTCTTGGTTTGCATGCGATTTGTGTGAAGTGATTAAAATGATGTCTGTAAAATTGCCTTGTAAACTGTGATGCAAGTGCAAAGGTTTAAGAAAGAAGTTCTGAGCAGAAAAAAGAAATTTGGGCGAAGCAAAGGTAGGATGGCTGGTGGTCCCCTGCCTCAATGACTTGTGAAGCTCCTGTGAGCTCTTTATGAAACAGGAGAAGCGGTCCCTGAAGCTGGTGGAGAGTAAGTGCTCCAAAGTGGTTCACACTTGCTCACCGGGCAATGAGAGCAGAACTTCAGTGGAAGTTGAGCAGACAGTTACTCGTGTGAAGGTGTGCATGCAAGCATAGTTACAGAGTTGTTCCTTATGCAGGTAAGTGATAAAATTGGCATTTAAGACAGAAGTCTTTGTGCCAGGTTACCCTTGAATACCCCTTAAGTTGCTCCTAAATGCCATATGCAGACAGACTGCCTCTGGATGGCACATTTTTCTTCTGCCATTGACACAGATTGTTGTTTATTTGGATGTACCAGATGAAGTAGGAAGCTTGTACTCGTGTCTGATTGGTACCAGAAATGTGTACCTTACACACAGAATCCCATTATGTGAGGGTGTGTAGGGCCAAGAGTGGCTGAGGGAACAGTAGGTACGTGTGTCTCCTGCCTTGCAGAGCACATGCGGTTGAATGCAAGTGAAGTAATTGTGCCCAGGTTACAACTCCATTGTAACACTGTCATTTTGAGAGTATAGGAGGTATTATGGGCACTTCTCTCTTGGGCATTTTGATATTTCACAAGGACTCTGGATGTGAGGCTTCAGTACGCAAAAGAAATTATGTGCCTGCTGTGCACATCCTAGGGTCTAGTGTTAATATTTGATACAGAAATTAGAGGTCTTGAAGTGAGGCTCACAGGCTAGGAATCTCCTGTTATTTTAATCAGAAGATTGTAGACTGAGATCTTTAGCAAAAATTCAATAGAAATTTTCTTTATTAAAGGTAGTTTACTTTTACAAAATAATTTACAGCATTTTTTTTCCAGTTCTAGAGTTCTTATTGGAGCCAGGTATATGTACTGTATTTGAATGAATGTATATATGTACTCATACATGCATTAAAGTTTGAGTATATGCATATAAAAGATTCTGAGAATGCATGATTTTTTTAGAAGTGGTGTGATTTAAGCAGATCTTATGTACATTAGGGAAGATGAACTTGTATATCCTTCGTTTCCCTTGCTGTCATCTAAATGGGGAAATTCTATCCAAGCATGTAGTGCTGTGGTTAGTTTCTAGCCCTAAAAGGTGGATAGACCTGAGGTTCAAATCCAAGGTCCCTGTTCTTAGCAACTCTATGCCCTTGGAAGTGACTTGACAAGCTCTTTGATTCTTGTTTTCCTCATCTGAACTGGAGAATGAATGATCTACCATATAGTTCTTTGAGAGGATGGAGAGGATGCTGGTAAATGCCTGGCTCCTAAAACACACTCAGGAAGTTTGCTGCCACCTATAACTTCTGAGATTAGGTAACTTGCCCCTTTTTCCATGTGTTGGCTTCTCCTACTTCCTCCTCTTATGACTTGAGTTTGTCTGACCTGGACAGTGAGGAAGACACCTCTGCCTCAGTGCAAGGACCGCTGAAGCCTTACTGTTGGTACCTGGATTTGGGTCTATAAGCACAGGAGCTGACCTGCCGACAGCTTCTGTGAAGGGTCTGGTCAGCTCTCTGGCTGCTGTTCATTTCCTGTAATAGGTATTGCTCCCAGTCACATGCCTTGTTTATTTATTCTTGGTCCTATTGTAGTTCTTATTGAAAGCGGTAAAGATCAAACAGTGAGAATGCAAGTAGCCAAGATTTGGAGGAGTGTGAGAAGCAGTTTACAAGGAAGCAAGGTGATAACCAAAGTTTTTGGGGTGAGGGTAGGAAAACCACCCAGCGTCTTGAGGGGAGGGTTGATTCTGCCTAGCTATGAAAGATCCCTCACAATGTGAGCCATGTGAGACTCTCAGGAAGAAATGATGTCAACAGACCAGGTCAAGGAAGCACACGTTAAACACTTTCTGAGGACTTGATATTTACTTGATACTAGGCTTTGCTGCATGTTTTTTAAAAGTTTGTGGTGTTTTTAAATTTTTTTAAAAAAATTCTAAAATTTTATTATTTATTTTTGAGAGAGAAAGAGACAGAGTGAGAGCCAGGGAGGGGCAGAGAGAGAGGAGACACAGAATCTGAAGCAGGCTGTAGGCTCTGAGCTGTCAGCACAGAGCCTGACGCGGGGCCCGAACTCACAGACCATGAGATCATAACCTGAGCCGAAGCCAGATGCTTAACTGACTGAGCCACCCAGGTGCCCCAAAAGTTTGTGGTGTTTTAATAAGCAATTGAGGAAGAACAGGTCCTTTTAGGGCAGGAAAAACCTTACTATAGCTTCATACGCATGAGTCACCTTGACTTTTTCACTGTTGCTTGTAGATTTCTTAACGATGTAGTAAAAGGAAAAAATAAAACCTTTTGAGTCCAATATGTTTTCCCTGAAATGAGAAAGAAACCTAGCAGACTGCTCAAGAGAATGATTTTTAATTTGCATTTGGATACTCTTATTTTTGTGGTTTACTTTCCATTTCTTCCTTTCAAACTGGAAATTCTTAGTTCGTGTGCCCTTTGGCCTTTAAAAATAGTCCCTCTTTATGCACTACTGCTCTTCTGAGCTCTTGCTTCCCCCACCTCTCCTGGACTCGCTGGCAGCTGAGTTGGCAAGAGATTTTTCCAGGATCCCTTTCATCGTAAGAGGACACTGTGTAGGTGGATGTGACTTTTTTTGGTGGTGACCTTTATTTTTCTGAATGGCCTCAGAGGCACTCTGAGTTGCTTCAGTCTTTCTTTTAGTTGGTGATTTCATGAGGCTCCATAAACATTTGTCTTCTAAAGGTTTATTGAGCATGAGCTGTATGTTGGGCTCTGGGATAGAGGTGAGGTAGATAGGAAGGTAAATAAATACTTGGCCCCAAGCTTTGAGGACCTTCCAGTTTAGTGAGAGAGGTGCTAACTTGTAATGCTTAGCGGTGTCTGCAAAGTTGTGATGCCATGGAAAAGAGCAAGAATCTCTGGGGGCAGCTGGTAATGTGCCAAGTGCATGTGACACTGGAAGGCACTCTTAACGCATGAATTAGGAGGTCCATAGCTAATGGGGTTTGAGCTGGGCAGAAGGACTGTTCTGTAGGGAAGGGACAGCCCCCTCTGAAATCTGGAGAACATGCAGGCAGGTGAGTGACTGGAAGGTACTGGCTGGAGCTCACAAGGCATTGTGGGGCAGCAGGTAGTGTTAGAGAAAAGTGTGGGAATTCAGTGGGAGCCAGGACTGATTTTAGTCTTTTGGCAGTGGTGTCCTTTAGTCTTTAAGTAGAGACATGGAATAGATAAAGGATTTAGGACGGTAACTATTTTATAGAGGCCATCTTGGATTTGGGGAGACTGGTTGGGCCTCTTTGGTAATGATTCAGTTGAAGTATAGTTACTGAAGCCTCTGCACTGATGAGAGAATGGAGGGAGGGGGAAATCTGCTTAAGAAAGTTGTAGGAAAAAGAATCTATAGGTTGCGGTGACCTATTTGTATATGGGAATGAGGGAAGGAAGACAAATGCAGAATGGCTCTGGGCCAGGGCTTGCTGTCTCTTTTCATATCATGGCACGTAGGAGATGTTTGTCCAGCCACGAGGGTAAATGGACTGTCCCTTGGGGTGCTACCCCAGACTTCCCAGCAGTCCTGACAGCTAAGGGATCCATATCTCTGTACGCACTTCATTCATTCTTTGCAAACCAGTTGGGAAGCTTGCCAGGGGCTCTAGCTTGGTTTTCTAGGTGGGTTCAGATTAAAAAAAATGTGTTGCTCTTGTGGTTTTACCCTCCCCTCCTATATAATTATCAGGGTGTCTCCAAGGTGATTATTAGTCTCGTATTTTAGGTAAGGCTCTGATGATTGGAATTTCAACTCCAGTTGTGGGATTTCAAGTCATGCTGTTTCTGTCCTGCCATGGATGTAGGTGCTGTGTAATTAACTATGGTGTGGATTACAGAAACAGGTTGGTTGGGAGGGGTGCAAAGTTTGACTTTGAATATCTTGAACCTTGGATGTTCCACAGAGCCTTGTTTGTGAAGAACATTGGGGAGTTGGAAGTGCAGAACCTGAGCTAAGAAGAATTTCAAGACATGGCATCTGTGGGAGAGACTGGGAAGTTCAAGTACAATAAGGAATGGAAAGTGTTCACTTTTGGAAATAGGGTAGTTGCTGACAGAGTAGAATTTACAAGTTTCTTCTGTCAAGGGCCAGATAGTAAATATTTTAGGCTCTGAGGGCCATACGGTCTGTGTTGTAACTACTCAGCCTTTTCATTGTAGCACAGATTAGCCATAGACAGTACATAAATGAATGGTCATGGCTATCTATATTGCACTAACATTTTATTTATAAAAACATGAAATGGGTCAGATTTCACCCCTAGGCCATAGGTTGCCAGCTTAAAGGAAAGGAAGTGAGGAATGGAAAGTTAGTATTTGTTTAGTACTTAACTGTGTACTAGATATCTTATAAATAAATATATTTAACCCTGAGGTATAGGCACCCACCCCATTTACTGTTGATGGAGAGACCCAAGAGTTTAGATAATTTGCCTAAAGGTTGCATAGCTAGTTACTGCCTGGCTGGGATTTGAACTTCCATCAGCCTGATTGCAAAGCCCTAGACATTTCCATTTCACCTCATTGCTGACCAGAACAGCAGCCTTAGGTTAGTTTCCTCTCAGTAGGTGCAGATGGCACAGAAGCCATCAGGCTCTTTAGTCCCATGGCCTTCAGTGGTGTCATGTTTTTTTGCCTCACCCCTCTATTAGTTTCTAGTGCTGCCATAACAAAGTACCACAGAGTGGGTGGCTTAAGTAACAAAAACGTATTTTCTCACAGTTCTGGAGGCTTAAGTTCCAAGATTAAAGTGCTTGCAGGTTTACCGCCTCCAGTGGCCTCTCTCCTTGGTGTACAGATGGCCTCTTTGTCACTGTGTCCTCATATGGTCTTTTCCCTGTGTTTGTCCTCCTGTCTCTGTGTATCCAAATTTCATCTAAACAGGACACCACTCAGATTGGATTAGGGACCATAGCAGGGGCCTCTTTTAACGTAATTACCTTTTCATTTTTTATTTATTATTATTTTAAAAAGGTTTATTTAAATCTTTTTTTAAAAGTTTATTTATTTTGAGAGAGAGGAAGAACACTAGCAGAGGAGGGGCAGAGGGAGAGAGGGAGAGAGAGAGAGAGAATCCCAAGCCGACTCTGTGCTGTCAGCACAGAGCCCTATGTGGGGCTCCATCTCAGAACCATGAGATCATGGCCTGAGCCGAGATCAAAAGTCAGACACTTAACCGAATGAGCCACCCAGGTGTCCCTTAATTACCTCTTTAAAGCCTAGTCTCCTGGGATACCTGGGTGGTTCAGTCCGTTAAGCATCCGAATTCGGCTCAAGTCATGATCTCGTAGTTGGTGGGTTTGAGCCCCACATCGGGCTCTGCACTAACAGTGTGGAATCTGCTTGAAATTCTGTCTCTCCTTCTCTCTGCCCCTTCTCCACTTACACTTTCTCTCTCTTTCAAAAATAAATAATCTTTAAAATAGCCTAGTCTCCAAATACAGTCACATTCTGAGATACTGGAAGTTGGGCTTTCAACATATGAAATTTGGGAGAACCCCATTCAGCTTGTAACAACCCTCTTCTTCTGTGGTGGCTATCAAGGGACTATCAGGAACAGAGCCTAAATTCCTTAATGTAGAAGATAAAGGCATTCTCCGGTATGTGAAGGTGTCTCAGTTACCATTTGAGACTTGGATGAACTTTTAAAAATATAAACTTATTTTAGTTTTAGATTTATAGAAAAGTTGCAAAGATAGTTCAGAGTTCCCATATACCACATACCTCGTTTCTTGTATTATTAACATAGTACATTACTGTCACAATTAATAAACTAATACTGATACATTATTATCAAGTAAAGTCAATGCTTCATTCACATTTCTTTAGCTTATAACGCATATCCAGGATCTTATTCAGGATACCACATTACATTTATTTGTCATGTCTCCCTAGGCTCCTCTTGGCTGTAACAGTTTCTCAGACTTTCTGTGGTTTTCATGACTTCAGCAGTTTTGATGCTTACTGTTAGGGTGTTTTGTAGGATGTCCTCCTGTTGGGATTTGTCTGATACTTCTCTCATGATTAGACTGGATTTAAGGGGTTTTGGGGAGGAAGACTATAGAGGTAAAGTGCCCCCCCCCTTTTTAAGTTTACTTATTTTGAGAGAGGGAGAGCGTGAGCAGGGAAGGAGCAGAGAGAGGGAGCAAGCGAATGATAGTGCAGCACCTGATGTGGGGCTCAAACTCATGAACTGTGAGATCATGACTTGAGCTGAAATCAAGAATCAGATGCTTAACAGACTGGGCCACCCAGGCGCCCTGGTAAAGTGCCCTTTTTACCACATTGTGTTGATGATGAATACTAACAATGTGACTTATCACAGTTTACATTAACTTTGGTCACCCGGCCAAGGTAGTGGTTTCCAGGTTTCTCCATAGTCAAGTTACTCTTTCTTCTTATGCCCTTCTCCACGTCCTACTTTCTGGAGGGAAGGTGCTATGAGCAGCCCACATATGCGGGGTGGGGTGTTCTCCTCCCCCTCCTTGACAGTGGGGTATCTGCATCGATGTGAGATTTTCTGCATGAGAGATTCATCTTTTCTTCCCCATTCAGATACTTGTATCAGTGTAGATTCATGGGTAGAGGACATTTTAGGTTGCACTGAGACAAACCAACTCAGACACTCCACTTTTCTGCCCCACATGTTGCCTTGTGGGCTATAAGTGAAGTGAAGCTCTTTGCAAGGGGCCAAAAGTTATCAGAATTCATGTTAGGTGTAGCATAAAACGTGAGCAAAGAGTTGCTGTCCCTGCAGTTTAATTCCTGAACCATGTTCCCTGAAATCATCAAGAAGAAGCATTTCTGGGCTTCATGCTTCTAATTCCTAATGGGTGCAAGCATTTTTGTCCTGATGGTGAAGAAATGCATTTGTGGATTCTGTCTGAAATCTATATTGAAGCAGCGCCACCGTGTGGTAAATGCTGAAGGATCAGTGTATTCTAGGAATAGTTTCTGTGCAGTTCTGGGACTCTTCTGATCCACGTTCTTAAAAGGCTACCTTCTGACTTCAGCTTTGTACATGTCCAGGTTTACATAAAAAGTAAACACTGGAAGGTTGAAATCCCCAATAGTTCTTTTTTTTTTTTTTTTTTTGGCATAGTAACTGCTAACTTTGGTCACCCAGACCAAAAGGTGTCTAGGTATCTTAAGGTAAACTTTCTTTCCTATTATTTAAAATTGTTTAATAGCTGAGGTGTAAAAGTGCAACAGGTTGAAAACTCGAACTTCTGGAGCTGTTTTTCTTTGGCTTAGTCAGGTTGGGGACTTATTTTAATAGCTTCATTCTTCTTTGCTCAAAGATTTAAAGATGTTTGAGCCTGTGTGGAAAGCAGACAGACAGTCCCACCCACCATGGTGTGTGGGAATGTGAGGTGGGCTGGGATGACTGGAACGTTTACAGGAGGAGGAGTCTTCGGGAAGGGAGAGGTCGGGGAGTTAGTTGGGTAATTCGTAGGGCCTTGTGGTTGACCTGGTGACTGGTAGCAAATGGTAAGCTGGAGGTCAGCGTGACAGCCTGTTAGAGTTGATTTAAAGAAAAAAAATCAAGCAGCCACTCTTGTTGTAATAAGTCATTATGGAATCAGGAATTATAAGCTGCAGATTAATCTTGATCAGCTTTTGAGAGTGAGATAAAATTGTAGTTGCTTTGATGAAAAAGAAAAATGCTAAAGGACCAGACTGTAACTCCGTGTGCAAACCCAGTCCCTGAGGTCAGGGCATAGAAAGTCAGATGTTGCTGGAGGAGGGTTTTGACTGGCTGGGTCACTGCAGGGGCTGCCCATGACCATGACAGAGATGTGGTCTGCCAGTGGCTCTTCAGCTGGCTCCTTGTCAGTGATGTCATGGGTTACCTATGTCATCTCTGAGTGCAATTTGTCCTATTCAAACTCGAAGGAGATAACAGCTAAGCCTGTAGATATCAGTCTGCTGCTGCTCTCTTAGGTTCCTGAGGCTTCCAAGAGGTATTTCAGATAATGGCAATCACATGCTTCAGAGTGTGAGCTTCTCACCCAAGAGGTCAGAGAGGAATGTTTGCCTCTGGCTCACAAGCCCAACCTCTGCTCTGCTCTTGCTTTTAGTCTCCAAGGAGCCTGTGCTGGGACTCTTTGGATCATTAGAGGCCACTTGTGTGTGACCTGATGCACCAACCTCTGACCATGTACAGCAACACCATGGGCTGCTCCTGACTCCTCAGAGAGAGTGTCTCCCTCTGTACAGACAGCAGGAACGTGGAGGAGTGAGTCCTCTGGGGGATGCTGACAAGTATACCACGATGACCATGGGGGCTGTGGTTGCACATGGAAGGTTCTAGAATTCAGCTGAAGGACCAGAAATTAAGTGGCTATCTTTGTTGGCTGGCTAAGGGCTGTGGGAGACAGAGTTAAGGGAGTTTTGGGGGGTCTTTTTTTCCTCTCTCCCTCCTTCCTTCTTTCCATCATGAACTTCTTCCTCTGAGCATTTTACAAGTGAGAGACTGACTATACTGTGGAGAGACCATTGTTAAAATGAGCCTTTTGATGTCTGAGAGCAGCGTTTTGTATACAGATGATAATAAGAGTTTCAAATTACTGTTCAAGGTAGTGTTGTTAATTTTAAATGTGGCTTTCCATAGCCTTTAAACTCAGTTTACAAATCTTATGTTTATAATCTAATTTAAAGTCACACATTTAAAATGATTTTCACTTAAAGCTAAAAATTAGATATTTTGAATAGGAATCACAAAGCTAATCAGTCTGAAACTCCAATAGGCTATATTTTGTTTTATTTAGTTTTTAAATGTTTATTTTGAGAGAGAGAAAGAGCACACGTTCACCCACACCCACAGACAGACACACACACACACACACACACACACACGCTTGAGTGCGGGAGAGACAGAGAGAAAGGAGGAAAGAAAGAATCCTAAGCAGGTTCTGTGCTGTCAGTGTGGAGCCCAGTGTGGGACTTGATCTCACAAACCATGAAATCGTGACCTGAGCCAAAATCAAGAGTCAGTCGCTTAATCAGCTGAGTCACCCAGGTGCCCCTACATTTAAAAAATGTCAGAAATTCTAGGGGTGCCTGGGTGGCTCAGTCAGTTGAGCGTCCGACTTCAGCTCAGGTCATGATCTTGCGGTCTGTGAGTTCGAGCTCTGTGTCGGGCTCTGTGCTGACAGCTCAGAGCCTGGAGCCTGTTTCAGATTCTGTGTCTCCCTCTCTCTGATCCTTCCCCGTTCATGCTCTGTCTCTCTCTTCTCAAAAATAAATAAACGTTAAAAAAAAATTAAAAAATACAAGAAATTCTCTACTAGACATGTTTCCTGATTATACCCAGTGACCGCAAACTTACTTCCTTTTTTTTTTTTTTAATGTTATTTTTGATAGAGAGAGAGGAAGAGACAGAGACACAGAATCCGAAGCAGGCTTCAGGCTCTTAGCTGTCAGCTGATGCAGGGTTTGAGCTCACAGACCATGAGATTGTGACCTGAGCCAAAGTCAGACACTTAACGGACTAAGCCACTCAGGTGCCTCTACACAAACTTATTTCTAAATGTAACACAGTTGTATCAATTATTTGGGGCTGACTTCCTTCTTCAGCTCTTCATTTAATTCTCAACCTTGCTGAGGCTGTGGAGAACCAATATGATTGATCAGCTTAGGCAAATTGAGGTTAGGGCCAATAACTCATAATCACAGTACATTGCTACATTAGGATTAGGTCTGGCTTCAAGGAAAAACAATCAAATACATAATAGCTTCAACAAAATGAAAATTTATTTCTCTCCTGTTAGTAATATGGAGTTAGATGGTACAGGGCTGAGGTGACTTCAACCTGTCATCAGGGGACCAGGCCCCTGACTTGTGTCCATTCTCTGTGTTAGTTTCCTGGATCTGCTGTAACAAAGTACCGCAAACTTGGTAGCTTAAAACAATAGCAATTCATTCTCACAGTTCGGGAGGCCAGAATTCAGGAATTAAGGTATGAGCAGAGTTGCACTCCCTCCAGAGGCTCTTGCTTGTCCTAGGTTCTGGGGGCTACCCGTGACCATTTTTTTTTTGTGGTTGCATCCCTCCATTCTGTCTCTGTCTTCACATGGCTTTCTCTCTGTGTGGCCGTCTGGTCTCCTTTTTCCTTGCCTCTTTTGTCAGGATACTTGTGATGACATTTTGGGCTCAGCTGGATAGTCCAGGAGGATTCCTGTGTCTCAGAATCCTTAACTTAATCACATCCACATGAACCACTTTTCTAAATAAAGAGCATTTACAGGTTTCAGAGATTAGGTCATGGACATACTTTTGGGTGCCAGTATCAGCCTGCGACACCTTCCTACCACAAGGTCACCTCATGGTCCGATGGGATTATTAGAGTACCAGCTAGCATGTCAGGATTTCCTATCAGATGGAAGAGAGTGAGGAGAGTAATAAGGGGCCCCTCTCAGCTGGGTTGGCTAGTTTTAAACACTCATCCTTGAAATCCCACCTAACACTCAGTTTCCTTTCTGACTGCACTTACCTAGCTGCCAAGGAGGCTGGAAAATGCACTCTTTGATTTATTTAATGCCCTGTGCTGCTAAAGTATAATTTTCAAGAAAGCAAAAATAGGACATGCAAATATAAAAGGTCATATGTCAACAATTTTATTTAGCTCATTAATTAAGGAGGGAGTGAGTAAGATGTTAAGACCAGTTTAAATGAGAATTTGGATTACAGAGATTTCTATTCTCTGCCACACAAAATTCATTTACATTGCTATGGACAGGAATCATTTGCATTGCTATTAAGCTCTTGGAAACGTGCAGAGCCGTAAAATAGTCCAGTTACTAAAAAGCCAGTCAGGAATATAGAATGAGATGGTCTTGGAGAGTCTGCTTTACATAAAACAACCCCTACCACCCCACTCAAGGGATACTCTATAATCTCTTGGCCTCTTTTTTTTTTTTCTTTTTTGAGAGTGAGAGTGAGAGCGAGAACACATGGACACATGCTAGTGAGGGAGGAGCAGAAGGTGAGGGGGAGAGAGAATCTTAAGCAGGCTCCATGCTCAGCTTGGAGACTGACGAGGAGCTCCATCCCTATGTCAAGACGGTGAGATCATGACCTGAGCTGAAATCAAGAGTGGGACCCTTGGGGCGCCTGGGTGGCTCAGTTGGTGAAGTGTCCAACTTCAGCTCAGGTCATGATCTCACGGTTTGTGAGTTCGAGCCATGCGTCGGGCTCTGTGCTGACAGCTCAGAGCCCGGAGCCTGCTTCGGATTCTGTGTCTCCCTTTCTTTCTGCCCCTCCCCTGTTTGCACTCTCTCTCTCTGTCTTTCAAAATTGAATAAACATTAAAAAGAGAGAAAGAAAGAAAGAAAGAAAGAAAGAAAGAAAGAAAGAAAGAAAGAAAGAAAGAAAGAAAGAAAGAAAGAAAGAGTTGGACACTGACCGAAACACCCAGGTACCCCTCTTTGCCTCTAAGTATTGGGTACTTTTTAAAATAGTGACCAGTTAAAAATTAGGTTTTTTGTTTTTTTTTTTTAACACCAAGGTAGAAGGGGATGTGGTGGATGCTGGGACTAGCCTCCAGCTATTTCTGCCTCTCAGTAGGTCAGAGATATTTGCCTAGAATGGAGGTGTCCTACAACTACTGATACTCCCCTACACAGATGGACACCCTAAGTCAGGCCATCCTTTAAAATTTTTTTTTTCATTTTTTATAGCTCTACAATAAAGTTCACTTTTCGTTGTACAGATCTATAGGCTTTAGCAAATGCATAGAGCTGTTTTCAGCACCCCCACAGTCAAGTACAGAACAGCTTCCTCACCCCAAAATATTCCCTCAGGCTGCTGCTCTGCAGTCAACCCTTACTTCCTGGGAACAACTAAATCTATGGTTTGTGTTCTCTAGAATGTCATATAAATGCAACGATACAGTACTCAACCTTTGAGTCTGGCTTCTTTCACTGAGTACAATAAGTACGTTTGAAATTCAAAACTTTGTAGTGGGTATCAGTACCCCTTTTTATTGCTGAGTATCCCTCTGTTGCATGGATATCCTATAGTTTAGCCATTCGCCAGTTGAAGGACATTTCAGTAGCTTCTACTTTGCGGTGATGATGAATAAAGTTGCCATAAACATGTACATGCAGGTTTTTGGGCTAACATTTTCATTTTTCTGAGGTCCGTATCTAGTTGTGGAATTGTTTGGTCACATGGTATGTTTAATTTTATATATAAATGTCAACTCTTTACTAAAGTGATTTGCCGTTTTGCATCTCCACCAGCAACAGAGGAGAGTTCCCCTTGATCTGCGTGCTTGCCATCAGTTTTTACTCCTCCATCTTTTTTTGTTGTTGTTCTTAAATTTTACTATTCTACTCTGTGTGTAGTGGTGGCCCGTTGCCCAAGTTAGGCCCTTTTTGTTGGTCTCAGTGCAACCTAGGTTGTAACAATATCCATTGCTAATATTTCGACCTAATCTTATTAAGCTTATAAACCCTCTTATCCAGAGCAACAGTTCTGATATTTCTCTATAGAAACTGTTGGAGTCTGCATTCTTGCCTTTTCTTGGTCTTGATCTTGTCACCATGAGCAGAGAAGGATTAGTTTTATGTGGGTGTGACAGGATTAGTATAACTGCAAGTAGGTGTGAGGATGGAGCTGAACAAAGTTTTGGGTGTTTCCTTCTATATCCTTATCTCTGTTGTGGGCCATGAAGTTTCCTTTTGGCAGGGGGGGGCGGGTTGCATGTGTGTGCATCAGAGGTTTGAGGAGAATGGAGAAGTCTTGGCCTGGTCACTGTGGAGGAATGGGAGGGGAGCTGATGAGTGGGCCATGGGACCTCTCGTCTCCTGCCCTCTCCCAGATACTTAAGTCCCGCCAACAGGTGGGACCTCTGGATAGACTGGGACTCATGCTTTTCCCTCCCACCTCTTCCCTTACCCCTAAATCTCCCACCCTTGACAGGAAGAATGAATGGAGGTTAGAACAGGATTCCATAATAGCTACTGTGCTGAATATTTGAAAAATAGCCCCAAATCAGGAAATTCCTTAAAAGTGATTAAAGCCAATAGTGGTAATTCATTTAAAGAGCAGAAACTCTTGGTTGTCACAATTAGTATTTGTGCACCCCTTGAGTACACGGTGCTCTAAGGGAGCCAACAAGAGGCAAAGTTCTCTTCCTCAAGCTGCTTTCATTCCACCTCTGTGCACTCTCTGGTGTGATTGCCCCCTGCCTCCCACCCAGCTTAGGTCCTGCCTCTTGCCTCTACTGCTGCTGTCCTCCCCAAGTCACTTAACACTGGCCATGGTGGCTCTTTCTGTCTAATCTTTATACTTGATGGTAAGCTGTTTCAGGACATGGGCAAGGTCTTACATAGCTACACAGGACTGGGTAACCCAGTGATTTTCAAACCTGAGGACACAGCAGAATCACTCTGGTCTGGGATGGGGCTGAGAATTTGCATTTCTAACCAGATCCCTGGTCACGCTGTTGTTCCTGGTCTAGGCACCTACTTTGAGCATACTGATCTGAACCTTCAGGGAAAGAAAGTTCTCAGGGATGCTCCCTGTCTCTTTTCGAAGTCATTACTTCACCATGCAGCAGAGCTTGGGTTTGTTTCCTGCTTGTGTGAATAACAGGAGAACCCTTTCCCTTATGGGCTTCTTCCCCAGTTCTTTAGGGAAACTCTGAAATTACCATTCCAGGAAGAAGTCAGAATTTTTCCCTCCTAGGGGACATCTTAAAACCAAGGTTGTGGTTAGCCATTTATTTGTGATGCTTTGGTTAATGATTATTACCAGCATGACAAAACAACCTTTAGGCATTAGATCTTTATGGTAAATTATAATTACTACCAATAGAGGAGGTAAGGGTTAGAGAGGTCCCCCTATAAACTCAGGTGTGAATGAAAACAAGGCTCAGACAGAGTTCTCTGTCTATACATAGATTCATTAGCAGGCTAGCTCAGTGCAACCATATAACCTGTTTTGTATGCCCAGTAAAGTTCCAGCTCAGTTCTTTTAGGGGGCCGGTGCCTGACAGCACCTTGCATTTAGTGTTACCGGTAGCAAGTATTCCAGGATTTCATAGACAATACATTCGTTTTCCATTGTTGCCCTAAGAAATTACTACAAACATATGAGCTTAAAACAAACTTATTGGGGCGCCTGGGTGGCTCAGTCAGTTACACGACCAACTTCGGCTCAGGTCATGATCTCGCGGTTCGTGAGTTCGAGCCCTGCGTCGGGCTCTGTGCTGACAACTCAGGGCCCAGAACCTGCTTCGGATTCTGTGTCTCCCTCTCTCTCAAAAATAAATAAACATTAAAAAAATTAAAAAAAAAAAACCAAAAGCTCATTACTCATAGTTCTGTAGGTTAGAAGTCCAGGCACAGCATGGCAAAATTGGTTTCCCTGCTTTGATTTCACAAGACTCACTGAAGATGTTGGCCAGGCTTCAGCCTTTCTGGAGGCTGAGAGGATGAAACATTCCCAAGCTCATTTATAGTGGCAGAATTCAGTGTCATGTGGCTGTAGCATTGAGTCCCCACTTCCTTGCTGGCTCTTGGCTGGGATTGTTCTCAACTTTTAGGGGCTGGCTGCATTCCTTTGCTTGTGGCCCCCTTCCTCCATCTTTACCGCTCACAACATGTCAAGTCCAGAAGGGTTGAATCCTTCTTATGCTTTGAGTCTCTCTGGCCACTTCCCCCAACTTCTGCCTTATCTTACCTCATACTCTTTTTTTTTTTTTTTAATTTTTGTAAATGTTTATTTATTTTTGAGAGACACAGAAACAGAGTGTGGGCAGGGGAGGGTCAGAGAGAGGGAGAGAGGGAGACACAGAATCCAAAGCAGGCTCCAGGCTCTGAGCTGTCAGCACAGAGCCCAACACGGGGCTCGAGCCCACAAACCGTGAGATCATGACCTAAGCCGAAGTCAGACGCTTAACCGACCGAGCCACTCAGGCGCCCTTTACCTCATACTCTTTATTACTAATGTGATTTTATCTATACCTAACTCAGATTACACTGACTTGTACCCTCCTTTCCTTACACAAGGCTCTGGGCCCTTGTAAAAGTGTTTCTGGAAGACCCCCAGGGGCACGTCACATGTGCTGATGAGCTGAAGACAGACTCTTCAGTCTTCCTCTTCTGCTTTTAAGGGCTCGTGTGATTACATTGGGTCTATCCTTTGTAAGGCTATTTTAAGGTCAGCTGATTAGTACCTTAATTCTATTTTTTTTTCCCCCACACAAAGACACTTTATTAGTTTCCTCTACAAGAGACAGTAAACAGTAACATCAACCTTTTTAACAGAAATCTCAGGTCACTGGAGAGGCCAAATCAATGGGAGAAAGATGAAAATGAGATATTTACATTAATCAAAGGCACTACAACCCCACCTAAAACCTACTACCACGGTGGTAGCAGGCTCAGGAAGATTAAGCTACGGCAAAAACAATCCCATGTAAATGTTAGAGATCACATAGCAGGAGGTGAGTTTGCTTTCCAGAAGACTGTAGTACAAGGAACATTTGGGCTCGAGAGGGTTATCTGGCCAGGGAAAGGGCAAGATGGCTGAAGGTCAAGTCGAATGGAAAGGAACAGGTACAAAGAAGAATCCAAGCGACACAGTCCCCAAGTAGGGGGTGAAGGATCAGGCTTTTTCTTCCCAAGAAACATTCACTGCCTTGTGTGCTGCCATCCTGTAGCCTTAATTCTAAATTCCGTCTGCAGGACCCCTTCACAGCCGTACCCAGATTGTATTTCATTTGGTAACCAGGGGACAGGAATCTTGGAGTGACATCTTACAAGGTTCCACCTACCACAGACAGAATTCCACTTATCCTGTCGTTTTGCCTTGGGGCCAAATAATTCTCTGGAATCAGCAGGTAGACCTGGACCTTTTCCTTATTAAGCTAGGACACGTTTCTGCAGGCCTGCTAGAGTTTCTACTGGGGTCATACAAGGGCTAGAGAGTTTCCGGGATGTTTCTGGTTAATCCTCTTAACTCAATATGACTTTTACCACTGTAGATAAATTTCCAACTACATAATAATGATTTACCAAAATCAGGAACTTCACCAGTGTGGAAGTCCATTTCTGACCTCAAGCGTGCTAACTTGTGTTACTGTGGTGGCTGTGGTAGGGATAGCTAGCTGATTGACTAGTAGTGAATGGTCTGCTCTTGAGTGTGGCCTTATGATTAAAGGCTAGTTAACCTCTGAGGTCTGTATTCCAGATTAAGACAACTAATTGCTTTTAGGCAGTAGATTAAAGGCACCCGACATACATTTATATCACATTAACTATATTGAAGTGTTTGGAAATAAAATTTAGGCAATGTGATAAAGAGTTTTGTTCCCTCATCTGAGAGCTTTAGGAGAGCATGTTGATATCTTTCTTGTTCTCACCCTGGGCCTGGCATGCAGTGGATGCCAGTGGATACTTGAGTAAATAAAGAATTAATTACTTTATTAATTTTTATGAATTAATGCATTTCCATGCTTTGGTATATAAAGACAGTACAGTGTAGGAACAGCAAACTGCATTGGAAGAAGGTGGCAACATTACTCAGGGTACATATTTTGTTGAGCTTGGGGTTTATTGTACTCAAAGTGCTGGAAACATGCACACTATAAACTGAGACTTGAAAATCTTTGTCAACATTTATTTTAAAGCTGATATATTGAAAGGAATATGGCTCCATCTTGAAACACTGTTTTCCTACTAGATTTAAGTGCCTGAATGGCAATGCACGTTTATATCACACAGTGCCTTGTGCATTGGGTGAATAAATAAAGGCTGTCTACCCTTCTCAATGCACTCTTAAAAAAATAAGGTATTTGAAATAAGAAAAAGGAGGCTTATTGAGAGTAATGTTAGGTAACTCTCATATTTCAATCATCATTAGCAGGTGGCCCATTGTTTTCCTCTGACCAGTTTTTTCTTCCATAGAATTAGCCTGCATTTTCCCAGACCTTACCTGTCTTTAGAGGAGGTTATATACAGTAGTAACAACTCAGGTTGCACTGACTTACTGTCCTCCTCTCCCTACACAAGGCCCCAGGCAGTCATAAAAGTGTTTCTAGAAGTTTCTGGAAGCCCCCCCAAGGGGCAGACCAGAGAAGTTCTTGCTGATGCACTTCCCCTGAAGCCTTGCCTTTCATCAGCTTCCAGTACCCAAGATGTAGAGCTGGCTGGGGAGCCTCTTGCTGCCTTTGTCCATCCCTGGAGTAGAGCCATCTCCAGCAGCATTTTAGGTTTTTATATGCAGTATCTCCCCTGCTTCTTGTAGGAGAAATCCAAGTGATGGACAGCACACTGTGCTTGAAATTGCCCTCACTTTGGGTGGAGGCTTCCTGACTGGGGTTGGTTCATTGTCTGGCTCCTTCCCTCAAAGTGAATCCTCCCAAGAAGCTCTCACTCCTCCCAGGTAGGGTTGTGGGCAGTCCCACCAGCTCACCTGCCCTGCCTCAACTCAGCACAGGACAAAGCAACAAGAGAGTACACCTTCATCCCATTTACAGTGTTTGGTGTTCCCATCGTGCCCTCAGGCCAAATTCCTCCCTTTCTCAGTTCGGACTGTGTCTCTTCCTCCCTCCAACACTTTCCTTTTGGGGCACAGGAGGGAGAGGGTCAAATGAAAGCACTGAGTATTGTGCCCTTTAAAAATCCCGACTGTGATCTGATCGTTTACCAGAGTTTACCATTTGGGAACTGACTAATTAATGACATTTGCTTAAGTGATAAAGCTTCCCTCCCCCAAAGGAGATTCTCTTACTTATCCTTTTTATCATTCCCCTCTTGTTGTGGACATTTCCCAATGTAATATGAAAACCCCAGACCAGATAAAATTGAAAGGAACCTTTTCTGTAAAAGTTCAAGATGCTTAAAAAAGAAAACAAAAACAAAACCCTCTAAAATGATTGATAATACAAAGTTCCACTTTTCATAGTCTCCAGATGTTGTGAAAAATGTAAGACTGCTTTAAATGCAATAAATAGCCTCAGGTATTCCACATCCCAAATACTGCTTTCATATATATAATTATTTTTAACTGAAACACTCAGAAATGTAAAGTAACCCCTGCCCTTCTGTCTTTCACCGCCTGGAGATAAAGCCCAGTTTGGTTTATTTCTGCCATCCCTTTTTAAAAATATTCCTTATATGGCAGTTTCTAAGCAGCAGAATAGTCAGCTATGTGATTAAAATGTCAAAAAGAGTAGGAAAACTGGCCGCTGGGAAAAGTACATTTGGAGATTTCCATAGGCAGAGGACTGAATGGGAAGCATGCCTGCCTCTGAGGCTGGAGACTGAAGTGATTAAGGGTGGGCTGCTGATCCCCCTCCCAGGCTGACACAGGTCCTGCTGAACTGTGAAAGGAGATGGCAGGAGCTCTTGTGCAAGCTGAGTACTGAGTGCCTGTTTAACCTCTTCGGGGCACAATCTGTGTCTCTTTGTCTTAAGAGCCCTTTATCTTTAAAGTCGAGGACCCTTCCCTTGTATCACATAGTAGAGAATGGGAAGGGGGGTGGGGGAATCTGGATGAGGTAAAGGATCCATAGTTACTATGAAATGAGTTATAATTGAGAACAATTCCCATTTATGATTGAGAACATCTCCATTGGTACCCCAACCATGACCCTAGACTCTGCTTAGACCTGAGGGAAGAAGGGTGGTTGGTCCTCCTTAGGGGCCCTGCCCATAGTAGCCTATGCTTTTCTACTTGATACTCTTGGTACCAAAGCATGGCCATGGTCCCAGCCATACCTAGTAAGTATATCGGAATCTTCATTTTTTTAAAGAAGTTCATTTTGTTGGGATGAGCACTGGGTGTTGTATGTAAGCCAATTTGACAATAAATTATGTATTTTTTTAAAAGTTCATTTATTTTGAGAGTGAGAGAGAGGGTGAGTAGGGTAGGAGCAGAAAGAGAGGGAGGGGAGGGAGGGAGATAGAGAATCGCAAGCAGTCTCCACACTGGCAGCATAGAGTCTTACATGGGGCTTGATCTCACAGACCATGAGTTCATGACCTGAGCCAAAATCAAGAGTTGAACCTTAACCAACTGATCCATCCAGGCACCCTTCCTACTGTTTTTTTGTTTGTTTTGTTTTGTTTTTTTAAGTAATCTCTACACCTAATGTGGGGCTTGAATTTTCAACCCCAAGATCAGGAGTCACATACTGTATCGACGGAGCCAGCCAGGCACCCTTAGCTGATTTTCAAGCTAATACCTGACAGTCTTGTATCATATCGTTTCTAAGGAACTCTTGCCTTAAAACATAGTAGCCAAAGTACCATGCTTTCTGCATAATTAGTATGTAGCATTGTATTCTGGCTAATTTGCAGGGATTAACCTGATAGGGAAGGGCAAGGGAGATTACTTTAAGATAGTTTATGCTTGGGAACATTGAGCATTTTACTTTAAACAAAGAGCTGTGTGTAGGGGTACCTGGATGTTCGAGGTCTGCTGTTAGCCCAGAGCCTTCTTTGGATCCTCTGTCCCCTTCTTTCTGCCCCTTGCCCCACTTGGGCTAGTGCTCTCTCTCTCTCTCTCTCTCTCTCTCTCTCTCAAAAAAAAAAAAAAAAAAAATTAAAATTTTTAAGAAGCTGTGTGTAGAAGGCAGCTGGGTAGTAATATCCTTGAGTAAGAGGGTAGTAGGGAGATGGAATTCTCAATTTGGGTCTGTTGATAAGGAATGCGGCCACTTCATTTTGGGGGAGTTTTTTTGTCTCAGTGGCATAGAAATCAGTGTCATTGTGGTTTAATAGACAGCAGTTCAGGTGTAAGATGGGTGCCTGGTGATCACATGGCTCCTAGTGGGGTAGCCTCTCTTCTCGTCATCCTTCAGTCATTCTTATCAGTTGCCCACCGCATGGATCCTAGGTGCCTTTTGTTGTGGTAGCCCCTTGGGTAGTGGAAGCAGTAACTCTCCTCATTCTGGAGGGTGTTCCTCCTGTTTTGTCTGATTCCTCAGAGTCCTTTTCTTGTTTCAGTTGGTGTCTTTCAGGACCTTTCCTTGACCTTCTGATTCTAGTTTGTATGTTGGGAGGAACAAAGAAGCTGATTGAAAGTGCCGGATAGGTGTTGAGGTATTGAGGACAGGCTTTGTAATACAGTGGTCAGGGATCTACCATTTCTTTCTTTCTTTTTTTTTTTTTTAATGTTTATTTTTGAGAGAGAGAGCGAGAGCCAGTGCAAGCAGGGGAGGGACAGAGAGAGGGAGGTACAGAATCCGAAGCAGGCTCCAGGCTCCGAACTGTCAGCACAGAGCCCAATGCAAGGTTTGAACCTACAAACCTTGACCTGAGCTGAAGTTGGCTGCTTAACTGACTGAGCCACCTAGGAGCCCCAGGGATCTACCATTTCTTTCAGGGGACGTCCCCAACTAGTTACCTACAGGTCTTTTCTCTTGGTGACTTTCTCCCGAGAAGAATCCTCTAATGTCTCTCTCTGTCACGTGTGAGTGCTCACTGCCTGTGTTTTCATGGCTAAACGCAGGGGTGCATCTGGGGCCTACCAATCCGCATGTGGAATTTTTCTTAATCCCAGTTTTTTAGTTTAGCACTTAAGAGTTTAGCTCGAATCTCTATGGTCTTGGCATTCAGCCTTTCCAGAGGAAAACCTCAGCCTCCAGGATGAGAGAGAGAATGCTTCCTAGTTCTGAGGGTCTAATTCTCCCTTCAGTAGATTCTCAAGACCTGATCTTGTGTGCCTTCAGAGGTGCCTTGTGTCCCTGAGGCTGAGCCTTCCTGTCCCCTCCCCCAGTGCTAACCTTTTCTAGTCTGCTCAATTCACTGCTCCTTGGCAAACGGTTTCCCACTTTCAGAAGTTTGGTTTCTTGCCTATGGTGTTCTCCTTTTCCCATTGGTCTCTCAGATCCCTTTACTGCAACTTTAATGATATTTTGAAAAGGAGTGTTCATCTGCTATGTTTAATGGAAAGTGTGCAAAGATTCTCTAATGAGCAGTTGAGAGGAGGAAGGAACAAAACCTCTATAGTTATAAATTTTTCTTATTTTATAGCGTTTTGAGGTTCAGCTGTTTGTGGAAAGCACTTTAAATAAAAGGATCATGTTGAGAGCAGTTGTTTATACAGGCATACCTCATTTTATTGCACTTCGGAGATGTTGCATTTTTGCAAATTGAAGATTTGTGGCAACCCTATCTCCAGCAACTCTGTTGGCACCATTTTTCCAGCTGCATTTGCTCACTTCATGTCTCTGTGTCACATTTTGGTAATTCTCATAGTATTTCAAGCTTTTCCATTACTGTCTTATTGTGAATCTGTGGTCAGTGATCTTTGTTAACTATTGTAATTGTTTTGGGGTGCCACGAACCATACCCATATAAGACGGAAACTTAATTGATAAATGTTGGGTGTGTTCTGAATGTTGCACCAATACAACAGTTTTGAAATTAGGCCACTTAATTTAACCCTATAATGTCCTCTAAGTGTTCAAGGGAAAAGAAGAGTCACATGTCTCTCACTTTAAATCAAAAGCTGGAAATGATTAAGCTTAGTGAGGAAGACATATCAAAAACTGAGAAAGCTAGCTTTGGCATCAGATAGTTAGCCAAGCTGTGAATGTAGAGGAAAAGTTCTTGAAGGAAATTAAAAGTGCTACTCCAGTGAACACATCAATGAAAGGAAAGCAAAAACAGCCTTATTGCTGATAGGGAGAAAGTTTTAATGATCTGGATAGAAAATCAAACTAGCCACCACCTTTTCTTAAGCCAAAGGCTAATCCAGAGCAAGACCCTAACTGTTTTCAATTCTGTTAAGGCTGAGAGAGGTGAGGATGCTGTAGAAGAAAAGTTTGTTGCTAGCAGAGGTTGGTTCATGAGATTTAAGGAAAGAAGCCATCTTCATAACATAAAAGTATCAGGTGAAGCAGCAAGTGCTGATGTAGAAGCTGCAGCAAGTTATCCAGAATATCTAACTAAGGTCATTACTGAAAGTGGCTATGATAAACAACAGATTTTCAGTGTAGATGAAATCGCCTTCTATTGGAAAATCCCACCTAGGACATTCATAACTAGAGAAGAGAAGTCCATGCCTGGCTTTAAAGCTTCAAAGGGGTCAGGGTGACTCTTGTTAGGGGCTAATGCAGCTGGTGACTTTAAGTTGAAACCAATGCTCATTTACCAGTCTGCAGATCCTAGGGTCCTTAAGAATTATACTAAATGTATTCTGCCTGTGCTCTATAAGTGGGACAACAAAGCCTGGACGACAGGACTTCTGCTTCTGTTTACGACATGGTTTACTGAATATTTTTTTAATGTTTATTCATTTTTGAGACACAGAGTGTGCACAAGCTGGGAGGGGCAGAGAGAGATAGAATCCAAAGCTGACTCCAGGCTCCGAGCTGTCAACACAGAGCCCAATGTGGGGCTCGAACTCACAGACCACAAGATCATGACCTGAGCCAAAGTCAGACACTCAACCAACTGAGCCATGCAGGCTCCTTGGTTTACTGAATATTTTAAGCCCACTGTTGAGATCTGCTCAGAATAAGATTACTTTCAAAATACTTCTGCTCATTTACAATTCCCATGGTCACTCAAGAGCTCTGATAGAGATGTACAACAGGCTTAATGTTGTTTTCATGGCTGTTAACATGGTGCTCATTTTGCAGCCTGACCAAGGAGTAATTCCAACTTTTAGGTCTTATTTAAGAAATATGTTTTGTAAGGCTATCAATCCCTCAGATAGTGGTTCCTCTGATGAATCGGGCAAAATAAATTGAAAACCTTCTGGAAAGGATTCACCATTCTAGATGTCCTTAAGAATATTTGTGATTCATGGGAAGAGGTCAACATATCAATATGAACAGGATTTTGGAAGAGGCTGATTCCAACCTTCAGCAATGACTTTGAGAATTCCAAGACTTCAGTAGAGAAAGTAACTGCAGATGTGGTGGAAACAGCAAGAGAGCTAGAATTAGAAGTAGAGCCTGAAGATGGGACTGAATTGTTGCAATCTCATGATACAACTTTAATGGATGAGGAGTTGATTTTTATGGATAAACAGTTTCTACTCCCCATGAAGATACTGTAAATATTGTTAAAATGACAACAAAGGATTTAGAATACTACATAAACTTAGTTGATAAAGTAGTAGCAGTATTTGACTGCTAGAGGTTTGACTCTAATTATGAATGAAATTTTGTGGGTAAAATACTATTAAACAGCATCACATATAGAGAAATCATTCATGGAAGAGTCAATTGATGTGGCAAACATCATTGTTGTCTTGTGTTAAGAAATCGCCACAGCCATCCTAGCCTTCAGCAACCACCACTGTGATCTGTCCACAGCCATCAACATCAAGGCAAGACCTTCCACCAGCAAAAGGATTACTAATCACTGAAAGCTCGGATGATAGTTGACATTGTTAACAGTAAAGTAATTCTTAAAAAAAAAAAACAACACTATTTATTTTGAGACAGAGAGCATGTGTGTGAGCAGGGGAGGGGCAGAGAGAGAGAGAGGGAGAAAGAGAATCCCAGGCAGGCTCTGGATCTCACAAACTGTGAGATCACGACTTCAGCTGAAATCAAAAGATGCTTTGGACTGAGCCACCCAGGCACCCCAATAAAGTAATTCTTTTTTAAAAAAAATTTTTTTAGTATGAAATTTATTGTCAAATTGGTTTCCATAGAACACCCAGTGCTTATCCCAAGTAATTCTTAATTAAGGTATGTACATTGTTTTTTAGACATAATGCTATTGCACATGTGACAGACTACAGTGTATACATAATTTCATATGCACTAAGAAACAAAAAATTCATTTGACTCAATTTATTGCAAGATCTGCACTATCTCACGTAAGCCTGTATTCATTTCATAATGTTCAACTCCTAGTAAAAGGGGTGATCAGAGACAAATAAATATGAATAAAATATTTGTTGACTCTGCTAAGTCTATGGATGACCAGGTGATGGTAGAAGTTTCCCCTGCTCTGGTCTTTTCTAGGACTGCATGTTTTATCTGGGTTTCCCACTTTTATAAGTACTGAGTGGGGGTTGAGTACATGGGCTTCAAACCTGCATGGACCACAGAACTATTTGAATTCCTGTTTTGCCATGTGTGGGCTATGAGCAACTTGTTTAACTGATTTGAGCTTCGGTTTCCTGACCTAAAAATGGAAATAGTGCTTTTCTTCCAAAGTTATTACCATTGAATGAATTAATGTATGTTAGTGCTTAGCCTTGTGGGTCCACCGAATACACATTTTATTTCCTTTGGTATATTCTATGTCTCCTTTCCTATCTTGCACCCCTGTTTACTGTGCCAGGCACTGTGCCAATCCTGGGAATCCGTTCCACCTGGTCTCTGCTCTCATGGATGTTCCCCTTGGAGCAGGAGGCTTACGTGTTCATCTTTTAGCTCTGGGGTATTACTGAGGTCCAAGTTGGGGGAGGCTAGGGACCATGTTTGAATCCAGGTTTGCCCAATTCCAGACGCTCTGCTCCTAATACCCTCACTCCTCAATGTTGAGTATTTCTTATCATTAGCAATTGACCTATGAACAAAATACAGTCCTAGACAATTGAAAGGATGGGCATGGATGCTTTCTGAAGGCTCTGGATGATGTTTCTGGGTGACGTTGGGGTTCGATGTTCCAATCATTCATAAAACCATTCACGTGAAACCATTCATATTTCATCCATGTGAAATTTTAAGAGAGTACTTACTGTAGCCCACATTTTAAGAGAGTACTTACTGTTAGAAAATATATATATATATATATTTTTTAATGTTTATTTCTGAGACAGCGACAGCATGAACGGGGGAGGGTCAGAGAGAGAGGGAGACACAGAATCTGAAGCAGGCTCCAGGCTCTGAGCTGTCAGCACAGAGCCCGACGCGGGGCTCGAACTCACGGACCTGAGATCATGACCTGAGCCGAAGTCGGACGCTCAACCGACTGAGCCACCCAGGTGCCCCTGTTAGAAAATATTTTTGAAGGATATGCGGGGTAGGTAGATTGGAGCCTGGAAATAGATCTGATTAGATTTGCTGTTCCTTATACTCTGAAGAGTTAAGGTGAGCAGAAATTTATAGGTGTCTCTTGAGCAATGGCATGCTGGTTGGGGCAGTTTGAATCACTGGACAATAATAGTAAAGGGCTTTACTTCTTTATTAGGGCAGATGATGGGGGAAGAGACGCCAGCCATCTCTTTTACCGTAGATAATAGGTCAGGAACCAAAAATGTAGAAAGGTTCTCATATTTGTCCTGGTTCCATTTCTTCCTGCCCTGTTAGGGCCCTTTCTTCTAGTTTCTGGCTCCTCTATAGCAAATACTTTTTAGTATCCCCTTACCCTCCCCGCCCTCCTCCCCTACCAGTCTTCTCTCCATGCATATTTGTGTACAGATATGTGTATTTTTAGATAAAATCTGAATGATGCTTTGTATTCTGTTGTATAGCCTACATCTTCCATTCATATTGTGAGCAGGTCCTCCCTCTTCCCCCATAAGCATTCCATTTTAACCTTTGAAAAATCCTCTTTCTGACAGGATTACATAAATTATGGAGATAGCCATGTGATTAAATGCTGTGTTAGTCATTTAAAAACCATGGTTTCTAAAGTTTGAAATAATAGCCCTATTTGTCAAGTACCATAAGCTTCTTTGATAACGTAGCCTGTTTTAATCTGTAGTACACTGTAGGTGGCGGGGAGTTGGATTATTTTTATACTGATGTAGATGCTCTTGCAGTAAGCCTTTAGATGGCAGCATCTCTCACCACAAACCATATTCTGACCGGAACTCCTCAGACTCCTAAGATGTTTGACACAGAAGGGTGCTCAGGATGTGCCCGATTCACCACCTCAGTGTGCCGTGACAGAGCCGAGACCCCAGAGAGTCAGGGCTATGGCTCAGGGCTGAGCAGGAGGGAGGGCTGTTGACCCATCTGCCACTCTTTCCACCATCCTGTCCCTCACTGGTGTGAAATGTTCCCTGCCTTTGTGGCCGTGTTAAAAGCACACTTTAAGGCAACCAAGGAAAATGAGAGTAAAGTGGGTGATTCTGGAACAAATGTGATGTTTGAAAGGAATAAAATAGGCACTCTTTTTTTAAGTTGCTTTATTTAAATATAATTCACATATACAATTCACTCCAAGTGTACCCTGTAGAAGTTTTTAGTATATTCCTAAGGTCATGCAGCCATCACCACTAATTTTAGGACATTTTTATCACTCCAGAAAGAAGTCTGATACCCCTTAGTCATTAGCCCACAAGCCTGCATATCCCCCAGCTCCTGAAAACCATTCATACTTGGTTTCTATAAATTTATCTATTCAGGGGGTGCCTGGGTGGTTCAGTCAGTTAAGCATCCGACTTCAGCTCAGGTCATGGTGTTGTGGTTCATGAGTTCCAGCCCCGCATCAACCTCTCTGCTGTCAGCACAGAGCCTGCTTCAGATCCTCTGTCCACCTCTCTTTCTGCCCCTTCTCCACTGATTCTCTCTCTCTCTCTCTCTCTCTCTCTCAAAATAAATAAACTTAAAAAAAAAAAAGCTTAAAAAAATAAATAAATTTACCTATTCTGGATAATTCCACACTAGTGGACTCCTACAATATGTGATCTATGGGGACTGGCTTCCTTCCCTTAGCATAGTGTTTCATGCTGTAGCATGAATCAGTACTCCATTCCTTTTTATTGCCCAATAAGATTCCACCGTATAGGATATCACATTTTATAAGTAGTTGATGGACACTTGGCTATTGATAGTGCTACTGTGCACACAAGTATACAAACTTCTGTGTGGACGTGGTATGAACATAGAGGTGGAATTACTGGGTCATACAATAACTGTTTAACTTCTTGAGGAACTACCAAACTGTTTTCCAAAGTGGCTGCACCTGTACATTGCCACCACCAATGTGTGTGAGGGGGTCTATCCGTTCTTACTGAGAATTCCAGATTTTCTGATAATAAGTTGAGGTTGAGGGGGAGGTAAGAGATTGGACTCACAGGCTCTCTTGTGTCCCCAGTTGCCTGCTGCACTGGCCACTGTGCTTTTCTGAAGGTGCCTCTGTCATGTGCCAAGAAAACCATCGCCTTCTGTGCCCCACACAATTGCCGTGCGTCACCAGTCTGATAAAATGCCTGCTCTCTGTGGTCTCTCAGAGTGTGTTGATCTTTCAGGCTGGCTGTTAGTAATCCTTGCCTCCTGACTTTGGAGATACCAAGCAACCCAACCGTCTTTGTCCCAGTTAGAGACAAATTCCAAATAAAAAACCCTTTGCCAAAAGCTGTCCAGGTTTGAACATGTCAAAATCACTCACTTGATGTACACCAACGACAGCTGTAGAAACTTCATAGCAAAAGAGCGGCTTTTGTTTTTGTCAGAGTTTACATTCTCGAAACTGAGCTTACCCATTTCTTCTTTGGCAGCTCAGACTGGACATTCCCGTGTCTGTACTGAAATGACCGTGTGTGTATTCAAGGGAGGAGAAGGGGCCGGCTCTTCCTTTAGGCATATTTGGGTCCTGGTGAGGACACACACTGTACATTCTGAAGCTTTGTTTGCGTCTGGAAAAAATTAGCCACACTCAGATCTTTTCCACTGCAGGACCCGTCAGGAAGCCCAAGTATGTGGAAAGCCCCAGAGTGCCTGGAGATGCAGTTATAATACCGTTCAGAGAAGTGTCCAAGGCAGCAGAGCCCAATGAGAATGGTAAGAATGTGTTTTCAATAATTCCCCCCTCCTAAAGATTTTACATAATGACACTCCATTTCTGAGTGAAACTTGAGTGCCTCTTGTAGGAGGAAGCTTTGCCAAACTGAATGTATTTGGGAGATTTTTTTCCCCTTTTGCAGTTATACAGATCTGTTTAGCTAATGTAAATTCTTGGAGTTATATACACAGTATAGGAATAGTTGAGTGGGTGCATATGCATTGTTTAATGGTTGAGTCTTCTTTCCTCTCAATTTTGACCTCCCCGGCTTGGGGGGGGGGGTAGGTGGGAATAAGGAAAGCCCGCCAGAAGGTTGCTTCCGGCGCTCTTTTGTTTTTTGTTTTTGTTTTCTTTTTTTTTTGCTACTCCGTCGTTTTAGAGTATTCAACAGGCTTTGGCTGAAAAGCTAGCACTTTCACTAGACAAGTTTGTGATAACTAGCTTTCTTAAAAGCATTTGATAGCTTTTGAAAGTTTTTTTTTTGTTTGTTTTTTTGTGGTTTTTTTGTGGGTTTTTTTGTGTTTTTTTGTTTTGTTTTGTTTTGTTTTTTTTAGATCTAAAGTTGTTCTTCAGGGAATGTTGAAGTAAGAGCCAAAAAAAAAAAAAAAATCCAAATTAATTGAAATCTTTAATAGAGATATTTTATATATTTCTTTTTTCCTAGATCTGGAAACATGTCTAACAGACATTACAAATGATAGCATTTCATAAATGTATCAAGAGTTCTTTATTTTTTTTTTAATCAGTTTGGGAATTTACCTGTTTGTTCTTTTCTGGGGGTAGCAGAGGCTCCCCAAGTCACAACTCTGTGGGCTTTAATTTGAATGTTTTGAACTTGTATCTCATTTTCCTGCAGAAACTTGTGGTTAGGAATCCTGGCCCGTCTGGAGAAGCCCATTCTATCTTCAATGTCAATACTTTGTCATACAATGTCATACAACATCAATAGTTTGTGTAGTAATGCTGAAAGAGAAAACTCCCCCATATTTCTACTATGGGACATCTGGCATTTTCCTTGCCCCAGTTGTGGGTAGTCAGGAATATAGCTCTTTGATGTTGTAACTGCTGTGTGTGCATTTTGTGTTTCTGCTGATATATAGTATGGAGTGGTTCAGAGGAGGATATGGTAGGAAAATGGAATAGGATGGTGGTGAAAATAAACCTAAAAATGAGCTAAGAGGAGGAATTGGCAGAAGATAAAAATAAGAAGAGTTTAGGATGGGTGGGAGATGAGACAGGGCCAGGAGCTGGGCATTCTGGGCAGGGAAGAGATACTGCTGCCTGTGTGTTAGCATGAGAAATTTTACCCTTTCCCTTCTGTCCAGACATCTAGCTATTTGGTTTGGGTAAGAGGTTTACACTAAGACTTGTGCTGAGGAGGGACAAGGGTGCCACGGGAGTGGTGGTAAAGAGGGGAGAGTCCCCAGTGGTGTGTGGTTAGGATGGCCATCCTATAGACATGAAGACTCTCTTGGTGGTGAATTCACGTGTGCAGGGTGTCTACTTTTAGATCTGTTCTGTCATTTCTGTTCTGGGGGTTGAAAGGAAAATAAAAACCTGATCCTTTGAAGTGAATATCTATCAATAATCAAATTTGCCAAGCTGTTTGCCCATTTCAAAATAAGCCTCCCGTTACCCTCATCACCACCCGCCAGAGCCTTTGAAGTTCTGGTTATTTATGCCCTTGGTGTTTTGGCTGGCCAAACACGGCCATGATGTTACCTTTCTCTCCCTGGTGGGGAATATCGCGGAGGTCCTGTTCTGTTGAGAGTTTAGGACTCCTTCTGGGACACGAATGGAGGAGAAATTTAAGAATCGTATTGGACAAAGAAAAGATGTTATAAATAGCTCCCATTGTCAACTTTTCTCCTCTTGCCCAAGGCAGAATTGGCTGTCATTCTTGGGGGGAGGAGGCATTCTCATGCCTGGCTGCCAGGTGAGCTAATTCAAGCGTAAAGATTGATATTGCTCCCGCAGCCTGCATTTTGCATGTGCCCTCACTGCTGAGACCCTAGCTCTCAGATTCAGCATCGTCAGTCTCCTAGTGGGCTGAAGTTTTGACATACCAAGTGGCTGTGAACATGGACCAGAAGTTTTGTCTACAGGTAGGGTACATTTTCTTCTTTTTAAGTGTCCAGAAAAAGAGAAAGAGGTAAAGTTGATGTTTGTAATCATGTGGTCTTGTGTGGATAGCCATCAAGGTGGTGGAAGCCCCAGCAGTTAGCTGTTGGTTCCTGAGAAAGTGGTCGCTTACAATTTAGCTTGGCAATTAGTAAAGGATGGTGTATTTTGTAATCCCCATGGAATCCTTTACATTTCAATAGCGTTAATTAAGTCTGCCATATTAAAGTGTAAATTTTATGTCCAGGTCAGTGAACCTAAAGGAGAGGCTGGAGCAAACTAAAACTAATTGAGTTTGGGTATTAACCCAAGCATGTACTGATATATGGTGGACAAATCCTAATTTCTAGGGTTTAATATCAAACATCATCACTTAAATTTTAATTCTAAACTTGGTCTTACACTTTTCATATTTTCTTTGGGATTTTTTTTTTTAATATCTTAAAATGCGTTTTTGGACGCTGTTAATAACAAACAGCTCTTTGTGAAATGGTTTTGAAATTTCCCGTAGGCTCATGAAATATCAGGTTACTACTGAATATTTGAAATACCCTTCCCAGACTAAGCTGCCTCGTTTTATGGTTTAGCTACATAAATTCTTGATTCTTAGCTGTTTGAAATTTAAATCAAAGTAAAACAAAACCAACAAGCACTTTGAATTTGTTCATTAACTTGTAAGTAATTATAATTATGTGAAATTGCATATTTTAGCTACCTGGGGAGTGGGTTATATGATATGGACAGATGAATATTTTTATTATATATCAAGAATCTATTAAAGTTTACATTCACCTGGAAACACCTTTAGAAAAAGATACTTTATTTAATATTTTAAAATATTTTGGAAAAATAACATTTTCTACTCTGGGAAAAAAGAGTGACTTAATGAGCTCCTCAAACAGAATACAATCCCCTTTTTCCTGTCAAATGGTTCTCATAACCTGTGTGTGTCATACAGAATATGGTCTTTACAAATAAGCTTCCTATTGCTAAACCAACATATTGTTTACGGGGAGAATGTCATTTACCCACAAGACAATACTTCTGCCTTAAGGGGGAAATAAACCCCAGATAAATTAGAGAGGATTATTAAATTATAATAGGATTCACAGCTATGTTTCTTTGAATTAGGGGCAACCATAATCCGTTTAGGTTTGCTTCCATCTGTCATTAGCTACTTGAGCAACCTTTGATGGGGAGGGGTGAGAAAATTTTAGTCTAATGAGTCATTGCTTGGTGAAGATCAATCTCAAAACATGATGAAACTTCTCACCTGGCAGTATAGTTAGGAAGTAAAATGAGCATGTATCAAACAACAGAATAATTACATGCACAACTATCTTGGGGGGAATAAGGCTTTTTTTTAGATTTGTTTAAATACTGGTGCCTGATGTTTTTGATTATTTCAGATGTTCAAAAAGATGTAGAGAATGAAAAGCTATAAAGCACATGACACCTATCTACCTACTACTCAGTTTAAGAAATAAAACATAACTATATTTCCTCCTGATCATATTCCCCTTCCTTTACCAAGAGGTAACCTTGCTTCTGCTAATTTAATTTTCAGCCTCTTAGAATAGTGGTAGGCCATTTGACCAATAGTTGAATAAGGTTTTAGTTAGATGAAAGCATAGAAGGAAGATGTGCCTTGTATGTGCTATGGAAGAGAGATTAGAGGTAGAGTATCCATTCATTCTGCATTTCCTTAAATAAATATTAATTAAATTCTGATGCTGTGAAATGCACTATGTTGGATGCTCTTTGAGATGGGCTATCAAGCATGGGTTCTTTCTTCATGGAGCCTTAGAGTCTGTCTGGTTGGGGTTTAAAGACCTATATACGCAGAGTGACTGTAACAGGAGAGGGAAGTAGTGTTGACTAATCCAAGCTGGTGTTGGGTGCCGGTGGGGGAACTGAGCTGGGAAGGACTTGATTGCCTTAAGATTTACCTAGCAACAAAGTATAGAATGCAGTGGGGCACAGAAGAGACTAGGGTCAGGGAGATGGTTAGGAAGAGATGTCACTAGTTAGGTAAGACAGAGCAAGATCTCAAATGAGAACAGGATCAGGAAAGAAGGGGAGATGAGTAGGAAGATTCTTGAGAAATTGCATGGACCTGGGAGCTGAAGACACAAAGATGATGACTTCAAGGCTTTGAGGTGACATTGAGATGGCACTGAAAGAGAGGGAAGCATCCGTTTTGGTTTGAGTTCAGTTTCAGGCACGTTGAGTTTGAGATGCTGGTGGAACAGGTAGGCACCGGTGCCCACTGAACGATTGGAAACTCAAACTGGGTCTCAAGGAAAAGTTCTGGGTATGAGCTGGACTTCCTTTTGTTTGGAGGGAATGTGATGGAACGAGATGCGTTAGACTGGGAAAAAGGCCACTGAGAGGAGAGGACTGAGAAACTTTGGTATTTTATTCATGAGCTGTGAATTGGCTGAAAGAGGCACCAGCAAAAGGGTAGGATAAGAATCCTCAGGACGACACAGTAATTCTGAAAACCATGGATTTCCTCTCTGAGTGTCTGTTACGACAGTTGCCACCTTCCTCCTTGGAGGACAGAGTATTTGCAAGGTCAAAAATTATAGAAAAGTCAAAAGAGGAGATTGGTCATTGAAAAAGAAAAATATTACCGTGCCTTACAGGGCTGTTTCAGGAGGCTTGTGAAGGTGAGTGAATTTAAGTTGCAGGTAGGTGAAAGGGAAATGCAGTTGGTGAGGATAAACCATTGCCTTTTTACCCCCAGGCTTTGAGCAAGTAAGGGAAGATGAGAGATCAGTTAATAGGTTGAGAGGCGTACATACACTAGTTTTTACTGATTTTAAAGGAAAGGGAGAACTTAGTACAATTGAAGACTTAGAGGTTCTCAAGGTATGGGCTGTGGACTTAGGAGCATCCCCAAGACCTTTACAGGGGTCTATGAAGTCAAAACTCTTTCCATAATGACATTAGGAATATACTTCCATTTCTCTTGCATTTACATGTGCACTGATGGTACAAAAGCAATTATTGGTGAGACTTCTGGTGCCTTAGTGTGCATCGAGGTAGGGCCACCTGCTGTACTAGAGCTAGGAGTGGTATTTTTCACCACCATGCATTAGTATTAAAAATAATAACTCGCAGGGTAACATCCCTGACAAAGCACTGAAAATAACAAATGTTACTAAATCTTGACCTTGACTGATCTTGTTAATAGTCTGTGTGATAAAATGGGAAGTCCCCATAAAGCAAGTCTGCTGCATGCTGAAGTATGATGGTTGTCCCAGAGAAAACCACTTGTGTGGCTGTTTGAATTGCAAGCTGACCTAGCCACTTTTTTTAATGGAACACCATTTTTACTTGAAAGAATGACTGGCAAGCCAGAGTTATTCAGAATTGGGTATTTGACACAACATTTTCTCAAAAAAGAACAAAATGAGCACGTCCTTTCAATTAAAAAATAAAACTGACAGGGATTAGTTGCCAATGATAAAAGTTGACCTTTCAAGTGAAAAATCAGGTTTTTGGGATTTGCACTGGTCACGTTGAGTTTGATGGCTTCTCAGGACTTTTCATTTGAGATGAGATATTAATGAATGTGATATTTTGGTATTGTATAATAAATGTGTCAGCACTTGTAGGATCTGCGAAACTAATATTTTCCAAATCACCCAATGCATGATGTTAAGAAATCACGCATGGCTAACTAAGTCCATTTGAAGCTTATAACAGATCATGGACTATTATTGTAACAGAGTGCAAAAAGTATATTGATACGGATTCAAAGTCAAAACTAGAACTAACCTTTAAGAAATTGCTACTTGTCAAGTTTTGGTGAGGTATCAGAGAAGAATGTAATTAACTGAGAAGGTTCCTCCCATTCCCAGCTGCATATCTCTCTGAGGCCACACATCTTCACATGCTTCACCCAAAAGAACATATCACAACAGATTAAATGCAGAAGCAGACGTGAGAATCTAGCTGTCTTCTGTTAAATCAGACATGAAAAAGAATTTGCAAAAGTGTAAAACACTGCCATTCTTGACTTTGAAAATATTTTGGGGGTGCCTGGCTGTCTTGGTCAGTAGAACATGTGACTCTTGATTTTGGGGTTATAAGTGTGAGCCTCACGTTGAGTGTAGAGATTAAAATCTTTGGGAAAACATTTTTTTAAATGTTTTTATTTATTTTTGAGAGGAAGAGAGAGCACAGGCAGGGGAGGGTCAGAGAGAGAGGGAGACACTGACTCTGAAGCAAGCTCTGGGCTCTTGAGCTGTCAGCACAGAGCCCTATGTGGGGCTCGAACTCAGCAACCACAAGATCATGACCTGAGCCAAAGCTGGATGCTTCACTGACTGAGCCACTCAGGCGCCCCCCCCAAAATATTTTTTATTAAAAATGTTTAGCATGTAAGTTTTACTAACTTAGAATGGATTAACATTGATTCTTAAAAATTCTTAGTTTTAATCTCTAATGTGATAAACATCAATAATTCATATATGCCAAAGCTCTTTGGAGTCCTCGTTTTTTTTTTTTTTTTTAATTTTTTTTTTCAACGTTTATTTATTTTTGGGACAGAGAGAGACAGAGCATGAACAGGGGAGGGGCAGAGAGAGAGGGAGACACAGAATCGGAAACAGGCTCCAGGCTCCGAGCCGTCAGCCCAGAGCCCGACGCGGGGCTCAAACTCACGGACCGCGAGATCATGACCTGGCTGAAGTCGGACGCTTAACCGACTGCGCCACCCAGGCGCCCCCAGAGTCCTCGTTTTTAAGAGTATGACAAAAAGTTTGAGAACCACTGGCTGTGAGGAAGGAAAAGAAGACAGTGAAAAATTTTTAAAAAGATGAGAAAATTGATCCAGAGTCCGATAGTTATCTAGACTTGAGAGGATGAGGACTTGATAAGTGGCAGTATGACTGGAAAGAAAAAGGCTAATTCAGGAGACATTTTGAAAGAGGAAGTGGTAAGATTTGGTGACAGTTAATATGGGGTGAATGAGGTGGAGTGCTTAAAGACAACTTGTGCAATAACTATGTTTTTGTATTAAGGACTAGAAGCCAATTATTGACAGAGTCAGCTCAGGTTCACGGATAGATGCTCCTCTATAAATAACTGTTTTTGTAAATTCAATTTTGTAAATTGATTTTGGCTCAGGTCATGATCTCGTGGTTTGTGGGATCATGCCCCATGTCAGGCTCTGTGCTGACAATGTGGAGTCCGCTTGGGATTCTCTCTCTGCTCACACACCAGCATGTGCGTGTGTTCGCTCTCTCTCGCTCTCTGAAATAAACTTAAAAATAAAAATGAAAGCAGTTAAGTGTGGGCCAACGTGGAACAGTTTGATAATTAGAAAAAGGAAGGAAATTTGTTGTCATGAAGGAATAGTGAGTTCATAGAAAGTTAAATAAGCAGAAGAATCATAAAAAACTATGTTTAATAGGTAAGAAAAATACAAGCACGTTGAATATAGATAGGAATCCATGACACCAGAAAATGAAATAATAGTAAGAAAGTGGGCTCTTGGTGTTAAAATTGGTAGAAATAATGACCAACTTTGATATCACATCTTATTTCAAAGATGCTTGGTGTGTAAGGTATTTTCTCATTTTTTTCATCTTCTTTGTTGTTATTATTATTATTATTATTATTATTATTATTATTAAGCTCACAACCTATAAGAAGTGGGTTATGGCTACTTCCCTCATGAAGAAATTGAGGGTTACAGAAGTTCACGCTGTAAGTGGTCCAGAATAGTTTTGGCCAGGAGAAGTCCTTTCTTCTGAGACTGTAGGGAAGGATAAGGGGATGGTTATAAGGGGCACAAGTGGATTTGAAGTGAGGATGGTGGTAATTGGGAAGGTGGCCCATTTATGGACCATACCTGAGGGTTGGTGCCCCAAATGTAGTCCAACAAGGTGTGGGTAGTTAACAAGAGACAAGAAGTGACCTGAAAAATTCTCTTTGCCTTCCTCCACTTGGTTATTTCATAATGGTGTCCTGTTGAAGATTCCATGAAAACATTACTGGGAAGGAATATCACTCCCCATTTGTCTAATAGAGTCCCAGGAAGTATGAGGCCAATTATCCTTTCAACTCCAAATGCAGCCATCATAAATTCCTTGGATATTTAAATCTGTGAGATATAAAGTGTTGCTAAGAGATGATGTCTCTCTAGTACTTATCCCACTTGTTTTGGGTAAGGTACACCTATTATTGATGAGTGATTTAGTATTAACTACATGAATGAAAATACTGCCATTTAGAGTATCCCATTGGATTTTGGTTTGGAGATAATTTTGTAGTAAGAATTAGTTCCAAGAACATCTTATCTTACTGTTCAGATCTCAGTATTTGGTGATCGGCTGTGGAAGTAGAAATTCATTTTAATTTCACAGTCTAGTATACCAGCGTGAGTTCCCAGGCAACTCATCTCTCCCAAAATGGCACCATCACTCTTCACCCAGGGGTCCTTCTGCCAGAATGAAAAGTTCAGCCAGAGAGAAAGCTCTGTGCATTAGGGAGGGGAAAATGCAGACGGCTTGACATGGATTGAGGAATTCAGACTGAAGAGGGTTTCTGAGGGGAAGGTCACTAGAATGACATTTGAGAAGAGAGAATTATATGAAGAGACAGTTGGGAAGCTTTTGGACGAAATGAAATTGCAATGGCTTACTGTATGCTAAACCTGAAATAAAGGACATCTATTCATCCCGACTCCAGGTCAGGTTTGAGAACTTTAGGGGCATTCAAATCCAGGTTGAGCGGTTAGGAGAACAAGTTCTTCATGAATTTGGAGGTGTCCTGTCAATTTAGACATTAAACCTGGAATTGCCATAGCTCCCAGCTTGTGGGCAAGGTTTAGATGAGGAGTTAATTGTCTTTGCATAAATACATATGTTTTAGTGAAAACCTTGACAGTCTAGGGTGTCTGTCTACAGACACAGTGTGGAGGCAGCATTGACTCCTCGGGGGGTAACCCCCCCTGCCAAGGACCTACATGGGTTACAGGGTCTCGGAAGGAGCCCCACGTGAGCAATAGGCTGTGGCCTTGTTTGTCGTCAGGGTAAATTTTGTGGCAGCCAAGCCTGTGCAGCTGTTCTCTGTGCCTCCACAGCAGCTGCCAAATGGGAGTAGTTTCTGGCACTTTCCCTGGAGTTTCAGGTCGAACCAGAAGCTAGACATTCAGACATTCAAGGGCACAGTCACAATTTGGTAGCCGTATAGAGATTGTTTTGAAAGGCAAGGGGGACGTGTAGTAGAAAAACTGCTGAGTTCTGGCCCCTTACCCTCTTCTTTCCCTTTCCATCTGCATCCTGTTCTCTCCCTTTGGTCCAGCTGCCACCTGAGATAAAATAGCTGCCCTGTCTGAGCCTTGGGGCGAGGCTGTTCTGAAGTGTTCTGATCCTGTTCTGAAGTGGTTCAGCCCTTGGGTGTGCCTGGGTTTTACTGATTTGGTTTAGTTCCTGCCGCCTTTTCCCAAATGCCCAAGTGCCTTGGGAATCAAAATGTGGTTGGAAATCTCTGGTGGGAAGAGGCCTTTTGTAGAGTGGCCTTCTGGGTGTGGTTGACCCACCCTGGGGTGCTCTTTTACTCCATTGGCTTGTGGCCGCTGCCCCTTCCTGTTACAGGTTTAACACAAATGATCCAGAAACATGCGGGCACTCTTAACCCAAAACAATCAGCCTTGGTTCTTTTACCCCCGTGGTTTTCTAGAGCAACTAAAAAACATCTAGGCTGGCAAACAGCAATTCTTACCACACACATTGGGAGTTCTGAGAGTAAGCAAGGGGTGGGATCCTTTTCCTTCCTTGAAGATACGACCAGCCTGGTTTTCCTTGTAGCTGCTATCCTGGGAGCATGACTGAGCAAAACTGATATGTGAGTGAGGATAATACAGATGGTCTTCTCAGCTCTACTTGTTTTGATTTTTGCGGTTCCTTAAAGAAGGCAAAGTTAGCATTGAACTTTGGTGGTGGAATTGTAGCTCAAAGGTAACACTGCTGTTTTGTTCTTTCCTCTTGTTATCTTTCTAAGACTCACCTGCAGATTTCCACGTCTAGGAAAAATTGGTTCATGAATGTATAGGTCTGAGTCTCTAGACAACAGAAAAGAACAAAACATTGAGTGAGAGTATTACAGGTTGCATATTGCTTTTTAAGTTCTAACATCTGTAAGCAGAGTTTGCTTTATATGTTTTTTGTTTTTTTAATTCCCTGATGGATGCTGATTTAAAAATACAGGAAAGGTGTTAGAATGGTGTGAATATCATTTCGTCACCCTTAATTAAGTTCCCTTAAGCCTTTGGATACAAGGTTAACCTGTAGCTCAACATTTAAACCCAACAATAGAATGCGTTTAAGTGGGAAAAATAAGATGGCCAGCCGGTCAGGGAGGCCAGAGGAAGGACAGGTTCTAAGCATGCCCTGTGACCTTCAGGTTAACTGTGCTTCCAGCATTACTGTGGAGTGTGCTGAGAACACAGCCTGATTTTTCTACATCCCCATGTAAACAGCAGAGTGTATTCTTGGGCCTGGTCCCCTGGGACACATTTTGCTGGGTTTTAAAATCTTTGTTTCAGAGTAGATTCCTGACAATTGACCCTTGAGTTGGAGTCCTGGCTTTGACTTTTGACTGTGGTGGGAATGGGGTATGCACAGGACATTTCCACCAAAGTAGTAATGCCCCTGTCTTGGTTAATAAGAGCTGAGATTTCAGGTGTACCCCAACATTTAAGTAGCCGAGGTCTCTGCCAGTATGCCACTGGGGTTTAACTTTATTTCAGCCTCCTGTGGGCGTTGGCCACCCTATGCTTTTAAAGAGTTGAGATGAAGGGCAGGCCTCTTTCTGCCTTTAGTGTCTCATGTATACCTTTTTCACAGGACCTGGAAATAGGAATTGCTATCCTATAATCACACTGTGTTCTGATTCAGGTCAAATACTTCACTCTTTGCACTTGGAGTTTCTCTTTTACTGTTTTCTTAACCTGTCACAGCCTCTTAATTAGAATGTATTGCTTGAGGACAGGCAGCATTGTCAAACTTTGTGCATTTTATAAAAATACACAAAAGCCCCAGACAAGCAGCTGCAGCGCGGACTCCTCCAGATGCAAACCTGAAATTCCCCAGAGGGGCATCTTCATTGTTTTCTCTCTTTGTTCCAGAAGCAAAGGCCGATAATGAACCGAGCTGTTCGCCGGCAGCTCAAGAACTGTTGACAAGGCTGGGATTTTTACTGGGAGAAGGGATCCCAAGTGCCACACACATAACCATTGAAGAAAAAAATGAAACCATGGTAATGCCTGAGGAAGACCCTGAATGTCCTACCTGCTCAGAGGATGAACGAAGGCATAACCGTCTTCTCCCCCTCCCTGAGTGAGGAAGTCCCTGTTCAGTCCATGAGTCTGGGCTGTTGTGTATTGAAGTTTACTTCGACAGTTTGTGATTTCTGCAGTGGGGAGGTGGGGAGAGGCAGAAGGGCGCAGAACTGAAGAAAATGTCCACATTAACCTTCAGGTCACTACCCAGGCAAGGGTAGCTAAATGAATTTAAGTGGCTGCAAGAATCTCCTAGTCATGATACTACTTTTATCTTTATAACACCATTCTTCTCAGCTGGCTGCTTTGGGATGTGCTTTCCTGCGCTTTTTCGTGGTGGGGGTTTTGGAGGGTCAGCGGGGTGAGGAAAAGATTTGTAGGAGATGAGGCAGAGACAAAATAAGAGGAGATCAAATGGTTCCTGCATGGGAGAGCACGCTGCATCCTAGTGAATGGCAGCCTGCCGCTTCCCATTCGAGATGTATATGTCTGCATGGCTGTGAGGGGCCAGAGCCTCTGCCCCCTGGGAGGGTCTCTGCCAGGGTATCACACACTGATTGAGATTGCAGTGGCCATCAGCCTCCTTGCCCTGACCGCAGAGCCCATAAATCTTCAGGAATTGAATCAGGCTGCAGTGCTCGTGAAACATTACAAAAACAGAGTTCCCAGATTTTCCGTACAGAGGTCAAAGAACCCATTTGTCTTCTGCAGACTTTAAATGAAAGGAAGTCTGCCTGCTTGCTATTTCTGTTTTATGAATGTGCATTCCCACTAAATTATTTCTAAGACTGCCCTTTTAATTAAAAAAAAAAAAAAGAAAAGAAATCACAAGGGAGGGGGACAGAACAAGAATATTTCTCTTCTAAAATTTGGAAGACCACATACATATTAAGCTCCCTAGTTTTAAAAAGCTGTTTTCCGTGTTCCTGTTTTGAGTTTTATCGCTGTCGCACCAGAAACAAAAGACTGTGTAGCAGCATCCTGTGTAAAGCCGTGCTAACTCCTCCTTCCGTTCGTCTTGCAGTGCACAGCTCTAAGCCAAGGCATCAGTCCTTGCTCCACACTAACAAGCAGCACCGCATCTCCTAGCACCGATAGCCCCTGCTCAACCTTGAATAGCTGTGTCAGCAAGACCGCAGCCAACAAAAGTCCCTGTGAGACCATTAGCAGCCCTAGTTCCACCCTGGAAAGCAAGGACAGTGGAATTATAGGTAAGAAGCACACGACTCGGTAATGTAATGGCTCCATGTACGTCAGCCAGAGCATTCACCGGGCACTTCTTAAGAGGATTTTAGCGTGGTCTGTGAAGGTCAGTCTGCCAGGGCCCGCCTTGTTCTTCACAGACCGCGCTGGCTCCATGTGCAGCCGAGAGGATAAAGCATCAGCTTTTACATTCCTTGGTGTTTGTTTGTTTGTTTATTTATTTATTTATTTATTTATTTATTTATTTATTTATTTATTTTCATAACACTGGGTTCATTTGGTTAAAAAATTTCCAGACCAGATCTGGCCTGTGAAGTTATAAAATTTTACCTCTTCATCGATTAATTCCATTTGTTGGGGATCTCATCCCACGAAGACATACACCAGGGCAATAAAATCCCTGCATATTGAGGCGTCGTCCTACCTCAATCTCAAGGTCATTTATTTCCTCACTTATTTCCAGGCGTTTGTTCTTTAGTTTCTTTTAATGGTATCTGACCGCTTGTTTTGAGGCCAGAATTTTGTAAGGATATCCATCCTGTGCCCCACACACCCACACAGTAGGTATGGGTGTCCTAAACTGTGGGTCAGGAGACACAGATTCTAGTACTGACTCTTAGGATGCTTAGCTGGATAATCACTTGCATAACATTTGAGTTCTTTGCACACTTCTTTCCTTCTCTGTAAAAGTAAGGATTCTGATTAGTTCAGTAGATTTTAGTCCCAGATGCACATTAGAATCAACTGGGAATTTAAGAGCCCTTGTTTTTACATCTTACCCCAGACAAGTGTGCCTTTATGTTTTTTGCAGTTGGGGTTGGACACCTGTGTGTCTCAGGTGTCCAGCTTGGTGCCTTTCAGATAACAGACATGTGGGACCACTGGATGGATTGTCCGGGCCCTCCTGTGCTCCAGCGTTGTGCTGCTGTTGAACAATATTCAGCTCTACTGAACATTCAGTTCCTTCCCTTTTTCTGAGTTACACACATGTCTTTGAGGAGTATTTTGCATTTTAAGTAAGTGGACTGAACCTCACTTACTTCCACATTAGAATATAATTAAAGGGAATGACATTTGAGCTCCTTATTTTCTTTAGTCACCTTCTATTTCTTTCAAGTGTAATTTGCAAAACCAAGTTGCAGGTTCATGCACTGTATATTTTGGAGATTGCCCCAGAAGACCTGTGAGATCCCCGATGTAGACCTCACTGCAGCTTTCTGAGGGGCCCTCTGCATAAGGATGGCAGTCCGTGCCCTCAGTCTTCACTTGTTTCAGGCTCTCCAGTAGGTTTTCATTTCCTGCAGTTTTAATTGTCTTACTGAGATGTACTCACATGTCACAGCATTCACCCATTTAGACCACTCAACAGTTTTAGGTCTGCTCAAAGGCGTGCAACTATTACCACCATCTGATTTCAGAACATTCTCACCCCAAAAAGAACCGTGTAGCCATTAGAAGTCACACTGCATTTCCTCCACACCCCTAGCCTCACTTGTCCAGTAGTCTGCTTTCTGTCTCTGTTGATTAGTTCTGGACATTTCATTAAAATGGTGGCTTGATGGGGCACCTGGGTGACTCAGTTCGTTAAACGTCCGACTCTTGGTTTCGGCTCACGTCATGATCTCACAAATTTGAGCCCTGCATTGGGCTCTGCACTCCCATGCACCATGCAGAGCCTGCTTGGGATTCTCCCTCTCTCTGCCCCTCTCCCCCTCCCTCTCTTTCTCTCTCTCTTTATGTCAAAATAAATAAATAAACATTAAAAAAATAAAAAATAAAATGGGGGCTTGAGGTTTCTGTAGCAAATTTAAATTCTTTCACTCAGTTTTAAGCCCTTACAGTGAGCTTATTCTACTGATTTCCTGTTCTCTCCTCACTCCACTTCCCCACCTACTGTTTAGGTCAACTAGTTTTCCCCAGTGTTACTTCTGTCCTCACACCCTCTCTCTGCGCTGTCCATCACTAATGGGTCTCTCGTATTCTGCGGTAGCCAGTTGACTTCCTTTACAGCATTCTTCACCCTTCTGAAATGTCCTGTCATCCATAGTTTACCTTCCTTCAGAAGAGGAGTTGGTCAGTGCTACAGTTTTTTGGGATAGCCTTTCTCTTTTCATGAAATGATCTGCCTTTGACCTTACATGCCTCTAATTATAACCAAGCCAGTTTCTTGTTTTGACAGAAACTTTTTCAGTGACAGAAAATGACCTTCACTCATTTATTCATTCCTCCTGCTCTCTGTCTCTCTCTCTCTTGTTGAGATACAGTGCTGCAAATTTAAAAGTGTTCTATTTTTTGTTTTTTTATTTTGGGGGTGGGGGGTCGTGCACATGTGGGCAGGGGAGGGAGCAGAAAGAGAAGGAGAGAAAGAATCCCAAGCAGTCTCCACGCCCAATGCAGAGCCCAACACACAGGGCTCGATCCCGGGACTGTTAGATCATGACTTGAGCTGAAATCAAGAGTTGGACACTCTGTTGCCTGAGCCACTGAGGTGCCCCTAAAAGTGTTGTAAAGAGTGGAAAGAAAAGTTGCTGGTTTTGTTTTCTGTCGTGTCATTGAGAAATTGAGCTGCAGGAATACCAAGGCTCTTAATTAGTACTTGCAAAAGTACAGTTCTATCCAATCCCAGACTGGTTAGACCTCCTATCATATGCTCTCCATAGCACCTCAGTATTTTCCTTTAATTTACTTGTTCTGGTTTTGTTGTTTATTTTTGTCTCCATATGGATGGAGAGCGGTCCTTATTTATGTTATTCCGGCTGTCTACTGGGCTCCTAGCATGGTGTTGGGAATGAGAATTTAAGGAAGAATTGTTGCCACTATCAAGTTGCATCAAAGGAAGGAATGTTTAATTGGTTTTGAAAGAAGCTATGCAGTATTCCCATTCCAAGTTGGCATTGTCACATCTTTTAATGTTTGTCTTGTCGTTAAAGGTAAATGACACGTTTCATGTCACTGAGGCTGTCCTTCATTCCTTGGCTCCAGTCAGACACGTTCCCTTAACTCAGCTTTGCATGAAAAATGGTGCCCATTGAGATGAAGTGTTAGTCATTAGGCAGTGTACATCCATTTTTCACAGAAGACCCCCAGCTTTGGAAATTGTGCTTCTTACTGCCTTAGCTGATCTTCTGCAGGGAGTGAGGACTGTAGGCGGCTGAGAGGGAAACACTGCTGGGGACAATGTTCCTCTGTTCACTCTCCTTCCATGACCTGCAGAACTAGAACCTGTTGCCAAGGGATATAGGAGAGGGTGTGGTAGGGAGGAGAAGGGGGAAAAAAGCAAGTATTTCCTCTCTAGGCAGACTAGCCACACCTCTTTGAAGAGGCAGGATTGGTGGGGCCAGAGGAGGCAGAGTGCTTCCTTCTGAATTAATTCAGGGTATGCAGGTTTCATGGCCTCATCACAGAGCAGGGATCTGTGACTCAATTGTGGTTTTGTGATTGCTGGGGGTGGCGTGTGTGCTTTATCTACCTGAGGAGCATGACTGTTTTTATAAGGTGTAGCCTGGGAACAGCAGCCTTTAGGCATCTTAAGTGTTCAACAGAGTAAAATATTCAAGAACACAGTGATCTGAATGGGTAATGATGAAGGTGAGCTACCTTGGCTTCCTGCTTTGGAAGGCCTGGCAGCTGCTTGTCATGGGCTGATTGGGATCCCTGTTCTAAAGTTCCATAGGCCCTGGAGAGAGCAGGGAGGAAATTTCCATTTAATTTTCCACTTTAAATTGTTTAAGATTTGTCAGCCCGTGCACACAGTTGCTGTGGCATTGTGTAGTTTAAGGTAGCTGCAGGCGCCCATATGGAGCTCAGAATTGTATGCACAGTATTAGCACGGTTTATATAGGGCACTTAGGGGAAATTTCAAATAGTTTTAACCCATCCTTAGAAATTCCTGGCCCTCCTCTTACTATGTAAGCTGATTTCCATCTTGCCGATTATACTTAATCTACATGTTTTTGCTCAGCAGATGCCATGAAGGGAAGGTTCCGTTCCCACATGCTCACACAGCCTTGTGAGGGCTGCCGTGGGGTGTCCTTCTTCTGCTTCTGCTGGTTTTGACATGTTGCGGGTGAAGAGAAGTTTCTTTTTGGGAACAGCTTAGTGGGGGAGAGGGCAGAACAATGACCATTAGGAGAATTTCTTGGACCCCTTCCAATCTTTCTGTGTGGAGGTCAGAGGGTAGCAGATCCTCTGCCCTCTGTTCCAGCTTTATTGTGTCCTACAGAGGGGAGTCTCACTTCACCCTACTTTGACGAGGTCCAAGTTCTCATGATGTTCTTTTTTTTTTTTAATTTTTTAAATCTTTATTATTTATTTTTGAGAGAGAGAGGGAGAGAGGGAATGAGCAGGGGAGGGGCAGAGAGAGAGGGAGACACAGGATCTGAAGCAGGCTCCAGGCTCCGAGCTGGTAGCACAGAGCCTGACGTGGGGCTCGCACCCATGACCCGTAAGATCATGACCTGAGCAGAAGTCAGACGCTTAACCGACTGAGCCACCCAGGTGCCCCGCGTTCTTATGATGTTCTTTAGAAGTATCATAATTCTGTCATGCACAAATCCTGTCTTTGACAGCTAGATGGGGAGTAACTGAATTCCCTACAAACACATATATTTTTTAAAGTAAAATTTCCTACCCTGTAGATAGTAAAATCATTAGCATTACCTAGAAATTAGTGTCTGATTTTTCAAATTTGCAGTGTGAAGACCTTCTAAATGTGAAACTATACTCAATCAGCATAAGGTAACTTTTTAATAACTTGCTTTAAAGGGAAACCTCTGTAAAGAAGTGGCTCTTAAAGGGATCTCTTCCGTGCCTGAGAAAACATTTTTTCTTAGTGACACTCCTTTGAATAAATTTACTTCCACTGTTAACAAATGGAACTTGCAAACTGTGTTAATTTCAGCTCAGAAAAAAATGAAGTAGGTGTATTCCCTGGAATGCGTGTGAATACCAGTTTGATTATTTTTTATTTTTTATTTTTTTTTAACAAGCACTGTTTGATTTAAACATACTGTTTAGTTTTTGTCTGTGCCCACATCATGGTCAGTGTTTGTGTGTGTGTGTGTGTGTGTGTGTGTGTGTGTGTGTGTATTTCAAGAAAATAGGTTATTTCTCTCTTTAGGAAGAAAGTGAATGCATATTGGATGAGGAGAAACAAAACCCAGCTTTCCTATCACGATTTAAAAACAAAATAATAATCCTTCCTATGCGTTAATAATAGATGTGCCCAGGAGAAGGACTTATAGGTAGCAATTAGAAAAATTCTGGCTGAGTAAGAGGCCATTAAAAGTTAGTCATCTGTCCCTTCCAGGCCCTTCTTCTGCTGTCTCCTTGTACCTGCTGACATTTATAGTCTCCGAATTACTTTCGTAGTATCCCAGATCTGTTTCCTGTTGAGAGTTGGTATTAGGACAGCTCTATGAAGGAGGAGGGTTATTCTGAATGGACTGCATCCACATCTCCCCCACTGGGCATGTGTCCCACACAGAGCAGGTGTGTTGTTCACCTGCCCAGCTTCCCAACACCTGAGCCACCACATTCCACCAGGCCAGATAGCTTTCAAGAGATTAAGTGCACAGAATATGAAAAGGGTAAAGAACTTAGGCTCTTCCTGCTGCCTTTCCCCGTTCTCTGGCGGGGAGGTGTGGTGCAGCTTGTTTTTGCTCTTTCTCCCTTTGAAGCTAGAAGGCAGGTGTAAATTTAGGCAGGGGCATACCTTCACAGAAACATTTCTTTTGCAAACGTGGCTTGCAAGAAATACTGGGTACTTGATTAGTATCCTGCTGGTGCTTGCTAGAGTTTGATAATATTTGTCTTCTGCCCAGTAGCTTAGTATATTTAAAAAAAAAGTTTCTCGTGGGCTGACTTTTATCTTCCTGTGACTCAACTCCCTCCTAGGCTTGTAAAATGAGAGTGATTCCAGAGGTAGCTAGAGACCTTTTGTTCCTTTTATTTCCTGGACTTTGTGTCCCAAGGGAGATGATCATATGCATAGAGAGGCCTACAAAGAGGAATTAATTGTATTTTATTTTCATTTTAACCTGTTGTAAATCCTGCCCTTGTGATTTTATGCTAATACTGCTTTGTTGCCACCTGTATTGCCCTGCTTGCTACTAAATTGAAATGCTTTGAAATTGATTTGGTAATAACTATTTAGAGTGTTTGAGATCTGTGTTAATATTCATTTTGCTACACTGCCTGCAATTTAAAAAATCATCCTTAATTATAGAAGCTTTTTCTTTTTAATCTCCTGGGTGAAGGAGGAAAATTTGCCTTTACATATATAATTTGGTAATATACTTAATGTGGGAAAGAAATCCTTCGTGATGATTCGAGGCAGCAGAATGCCTGCTGTAGTACTTGTATTCACAGTGTAGTTGGATTCTTCAGGCTGTTGTGTTGGTGTAGCAAGCATTTATTGGCACCTACTGTGTACCAGCAGCAAGTTTCTTCAGCATCGTTACAATAAAGCCCAGGTACAGTATCTGTTTCCAAACTTGTCCACCTGTGGAACCAAAGAGTGGTCTTCCGCCCTTGGAGACCTGGGCAAGTTATCAATTACTGAAAAAGGGTTTAAAACATGGCAGTGATTGACACCTCTTGATGGAAGATGTATGCTGTAGGTGCATAATAATAGCAACTACTGGTGGTGCCTTGTGCTCTTTTCTGGAAGAGTGCACAATTCTGGGGAGTCACTGGACTATGTCAGAAGCTCCAGTGTCTGTGCCTTCAGTATGCAGGTTAGGTGAAGCTTTACCTAAGCATGGCATTGGGTGTTATCGCTAGAAAACTTCATGGTGTTTAAATCCACAGGCTTTTCTCTGGAGTCTGTTACCTGCTGTGTCAGACTGTGTTTAGGCAGTGTGGCCTATCCTCCACTCTGCCAGTGCCCTGCGCCCACTGATCCTTTAGTGTTTCCACAGTCTAAGGGACTTCACAAATACAGCTGTGAACCATGGCTTGGGTCCTTGGCCTTCCTGCGTGTCATAACAGAGCATGCCTTGCGCAATGCCATGAGCACTGAGCTGGAGATTTGGTACAGAGATCTGTCTGCCACAAGCCAAAGCATAGTGCCGGTGTGCAAATCCAGAAGGGGAGCAGGGCTCTGCAGTGCTTTATACAGGCCAAGCCGTTGTCCATCGGAAGTTGTGGAAGGAGAAGCCAGAAAGTCCCTGAGAGCCAAAGGTAACTCAGGCCACCTTCCTTGTGGCATTCCAGGCAAGGACGAGTTAGGTTGAGTGCCTTCCCTGGAGTCCTCTCCTCGCCAGGCTGAGGGAGGTAAAAGCAGTCACTCCAGGTGAGCTTCCTCTGTTCGCTCTGTGGTTGGTTACTTTGCAGGTGGGGCTGAGGGAGAAGCCCAGTCTGGTGTTTCTGGTCCGAAGGTTTCAGGCAGGCTGGTTTCATCCATGCAATCCTTCCCTTTGTCACCTGGGGAGATGCAAAATACAGCACAGCAGCTGCGAACTGTGTAAGCTGTTGGGGGTGAGCAAGGGAAGAAGCGAATCCTGTCAGGCCAGGAGGACCAGGGCGTTGGGCACCGTTGCTTCCTCGACTCTTCTCTCTGCCCTTCACCCAGTCTCATTTAGACTCGGGTTTCTCTTCCCAAAGTTGTTAGTGATCTTTATGCTGGCAGGTCAAAGGAGGTGGTGTATCTATAGTATAGCTGGGATTTTCTTTTTTCATTCCCGTCTCCCACTTTTCTAAGCAACCATTATGTCTTTTTCTTGTTTGATCTTTAATTCATTGGTCGAGCGTTTTAACTTTTAAACTTTGTGTCAATCATCATACTGAATATAGGAGTTGAAAATGTTTCTTTGTTTTTTCAATGCTACTCTATTTTCAGTTGTGTAGGGAGGAAAACATTCTTGGGTATTCATGATATGTGAGGCACTTTACATACATGTCCTTATATCTGATTTTGTCCACAACCCAAGGAAGGACAAAGGACTCTCTTTCTAGAGCCCTGGCTTTGAAAATTGTAGAACACAAGACCGTCTGTAGAGTGCTTGAGACAAATGTCAATTTGTGGGCTTTTTAAAAAGTCTCTTCAAAATATATTTTTTGGTGTATGATTGTATTAGAATAAATTAGGGTGATGCATGTACATAATTTGTAAATACATGGGTTTGGGATACATGCTCCAGTTTTTCTGATAGTGTGGCATGATCAGAACAGCATGGGGCACCATGACAAGGCTTCAGGCTGTATGCAGCTTTCCTGCCTGTACGACTGTTAGGAGTATTCAGCGAGTTGACATATGATAAGGTCTTAGAACCCATACATGGTAAGCACTGTTATATTTCTGTTAGCCACTGCTGTTATTTCCTGAGGCTGCTTTATACTTAATCCCTCCCCAGTGGATTTGAAATGCTTACAAATAGACATTTAGTAAAATAAGATTTTTTTTCCCCATGATGATATGAGCTGAGGAAAGAAAATAAAAGCAAGTGAAAGAGCGGAAGGGAGGGAAGGTGAGGGGGGGTGGAAATGAATGAAGGGGGATGGGAGATACAGGTTTCTATTTAAGGACTGAATAAGTCATGAGGATGAAAGGCATAGCACAGAGAATATAGGCAATCGTATTGCAGCATATGGAGACAGATGGTAGCCACGCTTCCTTGCAGCGAGCACAACATAATACAGAGTTGTTGAATTGCTTCGTTGTACACCTGAAACTAATGTAACATTGTGTGTCAACTATACTTAAATTTAAAAAAATAAAAATGCAAAACAAGGGTGAAGTCAGGAGTCAGGTTCATAAGACTTGATTCGTTTTGCTTCTCAGTGGGCAGAAAGGTTTAGGATTCCTAGCAGCCTGTACAAAGAGACACAGTCAGATACCTAATTATGATGTCTGTAAGGTAAAGACAAAAATGTGCCCATCACTAGTACTCTGCCTGGAGGTGCTTACCCCTTATGGGCCCTCGGAATTTGAACCGAAGCCCTTTGCACTTTTCACATCTTGTCTTTTCTCCACCTCAAAGGGAGACAAATTCTGCTGTTTGGGACACTTGTTTGATATGGCCTTTAGTTCCTCAACAATTCTGGACTAATGCTATAGTCATTTTAATTTTCTTCTTATTGTTCCTTTAAACTGTAACTTGATTTAGATCCATCTGAACTACTTACTGGGGCCTGGACTTAACACTGATTTTTTAAAATTCTATTTTAAGTGTACATTCAATATATCAAAGAACCTTCAATAGGCAAAGAAAAGGGTGGGTGCAGGAAAGCTGGGAAGGGAAAGGAATACAGTTTTATTGTAGTACTTTATATAGCAAAACATTTAATGTCTCTTCCACTTCCTGGCTGCTGTGTGCCCATGACTGGCTTCTCTCCGCTAGCCCCTGCCTGAGGGCTACTGTTTTTAACAAGGCAAAGTTCATGAACTGCAAAGTACTTTTTAGCCACACACACTTAGAGAACTTTTGCTTGTTGAGAGCTGTGTAAGGCAAGGGGAGTTTCAATACATATTGTGTAGGCAGTCAGAAAGGCCGGTGTTAGACCTACCACTAACCATGTGTGTGTTTGTGTGTGAGAGAGGTAGGGGGCGGGGGGAGAAGGAGAGATTAGTCTTTCCCAAGTGCATTCCATATCTGTAAAGTGGGTTGATGGTTCTTAGCCTGTCCACCCCTTCTTAAGCGCTGTGGTGATCATGTATATGTCCTAACATGTTTTGAGTGTGCATTGAAGTCACGTAGCTCTTTGTGCTAGTAGGTTTGGTTAAAAGTGCCGTTACTACATAGAAATGAGAACACGCCGTCCCTGGTTAAAAGGCGTTTGCAATGGTGTGCAGAGTCAGAAGTAGCACGGGTGAATCAGTGAGCAGGACCAAACCGAATTTAATACTAAATTGTGAGAAGCAAAGTCTAATCTCCTAGCTTGATAAAACTTGAGGTTTAATCATTTAACAGAATACTGTGAAATCACTCATTTAACAGAATACTCTGTGTTGGAAGAATGGTAGAGACCCTGTCTGAATGATAATGGCCAGTCTTAATTGACAAAAGCTGGCATCTGTACGAGTTGAAGAAATAAAATGTTAGAAGTTTTGAGTTGTTAGGGAACTTGAAAGATCCAAATCTCCAGAAAATATCAAATGTCACTTAGTTTTTTTTCAGGTGGTGCTTTTTTTTTTTTTTTTTTTTTTTTTAAGTCATCATAGTGGGCATTTAGTTCCCGGTGTCCACTCTCTGTAAAGAGAGCTTTCCTACTATTCTTCCTTTCCAATCTTTTACTCTAATAAACTTTTGCTTGCTGCTCAAGCAAATAAGTAAAGTCATCAGAGTGGAGATGCTGCCATAGGGGTGTGTGTGTGTGTGTGTGTGTGTGTGTGTGTGTGCCTGTTAACATGAAAGTGACTGATTAACTTAATGAGGCATTTGAATTTGTTAGCCTGGAAGAAAAATAGGTATTTTTGAATTTTTTTTTTCCAACGTTTATTTATTTTTGGGACAGAGAGAGACAGAGCATGAACGGGGGAGGGGCAGAGAGAGAGGGAGACACAGAATCGGAAACAGGCTCCAGGCTCTGAGCCATCAGCCCAGAGCCCGATGCGGGGCTCGAACTCACGGACCGCGAGATCGTGACCTGGCTGAAGTCGGACGCTTAACCGACTGCGCCACCCAGGCGCCCCAATAGGTATTTTTGAGTAGACTGTCATTTGTTGTAAGAACCAGCTTCTCTTTCTTGGCGACTTTGTTGTTGCCCTATCCGGTGTGCTTCTTGGGTCATACAGGAAAACTGCTCTTGTTGGGCCTGGATCTGCCCCATTGTCTCTGTGTCAGGGCTTCATTGTGGGGCTACACTGTGGGGCTTCAAGCTGTGTGGGCTGCATCTGGTGCTGCAACGTAGGGAGGAATACTGTGAAGGGGGGCAGTCTTAGTGGGAGGACCTGTGGCTGGAGAACTTCTTGCCTGCCTGCACAGTGGAATGTGTGTCTTAGCTGAACACTATGAGGGCAGTTGGGAGAGTCTCCTACTTAGAAATACATTATGAACTTACCCTCATTTTGAAATGGCAACCCCATTTTGGACTTCCCTTTTCAGCTACTCTTCCTGCAGCTGAGTGTTTTCCTCCTGCACCCACTTTCCTGCCACTCATCAGTACCTGGGCACCTGTGGCTGAACAGTGAGAATGGGACTGCCAGCCTGTCCCTGCAATCTAGGACCCCTGACCAGGTCATCCCTGTTCTGTTCTACTGCCTCTGGTGCTGTCATGGTAGCAGGAACGAGGGAAGTCCCAGTCCCTGATCACACTGCTTGTGGACTGAGTTAGGACTCAGACCTTTGGGGTTATGACTCTGATGTGTGTTGTGCTTAGGGAAAGCAAATGAGGAGAAACCTCACTCTGACTTTCTATGTATTTTTGACCTTAAGAGTATGTGCCCCCAAATAAAACAGCAACAAAATAAAACCAAACAAATCACCTCCACCTCTGCTGCCCCCCTCCCCCCGCCCCGTCACTGTTTCTGTAACTTAGATATTGGGGTAGCCTGGGAACCTAACTAATTATGTCTGCAGCAAGAGCATTCTGAGTCCCAAACAGTGGGCTAACAAAGGAAGGCCTGTAACAATCACAGCTTATTAACAAGATTACAGTTAATAATAATTAATAAGCAATGATCTCACTGATAGAGTATTCCTATGAAGCATTAGCACACTCCGTGCCATATAGTAACCTGAAATAAATGTTAGTGGCTGTTATTACGATCATCACCAGCATTTTCAGGGTGGAAAGAGTCATGCTTGCCATACTTATGTGCATATGAATGGTCCATTTAAAAAAACACACAGGGCTGTGACTGATTCCAAATAGATGGAGATACCAGTTTTAATACTATGGATAGAATACTTGGAAATGTTGGGAATAATGGCAGACACCCTGGGGTGGGCCTGTCCCAAATCAGCTTAGATTTTTGTTGGAGACAGAAAATCAAGTCCTGAATCAATAACCATAAGATTAAATGTAGCGTCTCTGAGCACAGCTGGAGGAGAAGTTTGTTCATTTGCTTATTCATTGAGCGCTTAGTATGTGCCAGGCAGGGGCTGTGCTCTTCCGAAAAGGGGGGTAGACACTCTGAGGCTCCTGTGTGTAGGAGGGGTTTTTAAATAGGGAGACAAGCAGTGGATAATGAGTCCACACTGGAGCAGCAGGACTAAAGGACATTTTAGAATCGTGACAGAATGTCTTCTGTCACAGCGAGGAAATTATTTTGTCTTCTAAACCTTAAAGAGTGTTGTAAAAATAAACAAAACAAAACTCTCTCAGACCCTTTGATCCTAGATAAGCCTGTTGCAGCTCATTCACCAGCCTGCTGATAGTATGTATCGTCGGGGTTATATTGATGAAGTAACTTAATCCAGGTGGCTGAGTTCTATTATACCACACTCTGATCTGCCACATCCCATTGAATCTCTCACTTACGGGCCTAGACTGTGTAGATCCAAACAGGAAACACAAAGGGAGCAGAGGACATGGCCCTTGTTCTCTAGGACACAAGCCAGTGTTGGGTCTGTAGTAACCTGTGCTCGCAAGGGGCTCGGGTCTTTAAATTAGAAGTGGCTATTGGTAGAAGCCATGTAGGATGAATATTGCTGTTTTCTTACATCATGTTCCTCCTCTTTTGCCAAGATGGTTTTCCATGCTGCTTTTCTTTCTTCAAGGTTAAATTCTGTAGTCAAGCATCCCTTCCCATGCTTGTGTTTTCTGTGTGCTGGGAGGTTTTCCACTCTATGCTGCTAAAGGAGAATAAAATCACATCATTCTTTCTGATTCATCTTGAACAGATGCTATAAAGTTTAATTCTAAGGATCAAATTCTCTGCTTGACTTTATAATTGTATTTTTGTTCTTCTAGAATCTCTCCTGCATCTTTTCTGCATTAACCATTGTACCACCGTGTCCTCTGCCCCATATACAAATGCTAATTTGGAAAAAAAAATGTTTATAGGTTCAAAGGAATTTAATGAGATATGAATTCTTTTGTGAGCAATTTATCTTTAAGAGGGGATATATCATCTCTAGATTACATAGGTTTACTGTTAACTCTCAGATACTTTTAGACAGCTTTTTCATTATCTTACCAGGCTTTGTTCCCTGGTAGAATGACTTAGTTTATTTCCCGTGATAAGCAACATTCTTCTAATGTACCAAAATACATTGTATGAAACATAACTTTGATAAAAATCTGTGTGGACCGGAAAAGTTTCATTGATCACGGGGAGGGCAGTATGCTTGTGTTAACTCTCAGCAGCCCCAGCTGTGCCTGGCCTCCTTCAAAGTATTTTGGTCTCTCATTTCAGCCACAATTACAAGTTCATCCGAAAATGATGACCGGAGTGGCTCCAGTTTGGAATGGAATAAGGACGGAAGCCTAAGGTTAGGGGTACAGAAAGGAGTGCTTCATGATCGCAGGGCAGATAATTGCTCCCCAGTGGCAGAAGAGGAGCCCCCTGGGTCAGCGGAGAGCGTGCTGCCCAAAACTGAAGCCTCAGTTGGAGATGGTCCAGTCCCTTATTCTCAGAGCTCCAGCTCGCTAGTAATGCCACGGCCCAACTCAGTTGCAGGTAAGGTCATGCCTCTCTCCAGAAGGGTTATCTCACTGGGTCTGAGGTGCCCCATGCTCACTCTCTCCACTTGGGAATCTGGTCCAGACACAAGCCAGATTTGTGATCGTGGGTCAGGCACTTACCTTGTCTAGGCCTCAGTTTACCCACCTGTAAACATGATAAGGCTGTCCTTAATGGTCTTTAACTGATCCTTCCACTCTGGAATTCTTTAAATCTAATATTTAGACTCTATGGCACTTTGTGTATGAAGGAAGAAAGTACCAAAAATTTTGTCCTTGTTTTTGGTACTTGAAGCTTGAGTGAATTTGTACCTTCTTATTATATGTTGGTAAACAGGGGTCATTTACAGTGAGTTTGTTAATACCAACTCAAAGAATTTTGAATCCAACTTTCAAGCTAATTTTTTTATAATCAAGGCTCATCATACAGATAGGAGGTCCTCTTGCTGTATCCTTCAGTTATAAGGGAGCTCACAGCGAGCCATAAGCAGCCCAAGTGCGGCCTGTCAGTCAAGAAAATGAAAACGGGAAAGACAGGCACTCCTTAGTGGAATGGGGTCAGCTGGAACAAGAAGGGGATACAAAAGGGGTGACTGTTGCTAGTTGACAATCGGGGGTCCTCAGACAAGGAGAGCAGTTTGGGATGGGCGAAGACAGGAACTCTGCATCCAAGCTGTCCTGCCTGCTCTGACGGTCCCGAGTTTCTAAACTCCACGCTCCTGGGTTGAATTTAGAAGATGACCTTGTTGCAGTTATTCTCTGTTACCAATATAGCACTGAAAATTCCCCCTCTACTGACACTCCCAGGTTCTGTCTCCCTGCATCAAACGATTTTTCTCTACTGTTCCTTGGGGATGTGGCCAGCCAGACTGGTTGTTCTTGGGCATTCTTTTTTCAGTGGAACTCTGAAGCAGCTGATACATAAATGGCCCTAATGGAAAAGTTCTGAGGCGCAGCTCTAATTCACTTTCAAAGGAAGTAAATGGCCTTGTTTCAGAAGAGGGATTTGGCACGTCTGCCAGAGAGAAATACTGGGGAGCGTTATGCGTATTGAGTGATGGTTCTTCCGAAAGCTTTTATGCCCTCCCACCACTATCCTGCTACATACAGCAAAGTGTGTTACACCCAAGGCCTTTTAGACTGTGTCTATCTACCTAGTTATGATGAACAATTCATTTATATGATCCCAGAACCTGATAGTTTTATTGACTTCAACAGAATAGCAAACTTGCATTCAATTTAATCAAGCTATTTTAAAATTAGTAAATGCATTAATACATTAATAGTGTTGGAAGCACCCCGTTTGGGGTTATGTTTTCTGCCTGATGTTCTTTCATGTGATCTCCTGGCATGTGGAGTGACAGTGGGTGTGAGCTGAGTTTTTCCAGGAGACTGCGGTGATTATAGAGCAGCGCTTTCTGATTTCTGCTGTGCTTATTCATTAGCGTCTCTGTACGCACTTGAGCTAGACCTCCTGTGGAATGGGAGGGTGTTACCTCTGGGTTTGAGCGTGGCTGCCTGGCCTAATGGGTTTGCTCATTTCTTCTGTGTTGCAAATTTTATAAACTGAAAGCTTGTTTTGGAAGGAAATAAGCAAGTTCCTTACCTCATGGTACCTTTTAACAAGCAGGAGTCTGGGAGAAACTTCACTGCCTGCCTTCCTACCCCTGAAGCTGGACCTTAGTTAAGAAGTAATGGCAACTCATATTAAACAAAATAATAATAATAATAAGAAGTAATGGCAAGACTTTTCCAGTATCATTGAAAAGAAAAGATTCAGGTCATATAGACTGTGTGTAGCACTTTGTCTAGTGATTAGAAGGCCAGCTGTTACAAACAGGGTAGTAAACAACCCTCAATGTTAGAAGGCCTTAAATAATATGTCACAGACCATATATTGCAATCCCTGGGAATTATTTGCATCTGAAGATCCATGCAAACACAAATTGCCATTTGGGAAACATCAAGTGAGTACATTTGGCATATGAGGGCAAGAGTAAGGACTGGCAGATGAAGGAAAGGCGATACCAGGCTTCTGGTTGCAGCTGCCCCAAGGGACCTGCCTGCCCCTTCCCCCAGGGAGTGAGCCTATGGAAGTGAGTTCCTGAGGTTGCCAGCCTTTACTGTCAGTGAGCCTGTTACAAAGAACTGTGGTTGTCTGTTCACTGTTGTGTCTAATACAATGAAATCAGTAAAATTCTTACGTCAAAGACTATAAAAATAAGTTGGCTAGGTTTGGAGATTGTTTCACTGTACAGAGATTTTCTTTGTAAAGGTATCTGTTGGAGCAGAATTGGTTTAAAATGCTGCAGTCAGGTTATTACTTTATACTACATCAAATGTGTGGCATGGGCACCTCATTCCTTTATTAGGAAACAGGAGGAGAAGCCTTTAACATGATATCTTAGATAATCTAGAAATTGGGTAATTAGGTTCCACTGTTTTTGACTAACTTCTTTTTCTTTTGAATTGCTAAGTGGATCGCAGACACTGTATTTAGTTTTCTAGAATACCAACAAACAGAATTACCAGCCAATTTTCTTGAAATTCCAACTGGTCATTGCCTCGACTTAATAGTATTTACCTTTGATAGGTTAGTCCATGGTATTCAACCGATGTTTCTTTTTGTTCCAATTAGAGAATTTTCCTTCTGCTCCCTCCACCCTACTCCACCCCCTCAAAAAACTCTCCTGCAGCATCTTAAAATACCCTTCTCAGATGGTCGATGTGATGTGTGTGTATGCAACAAGTGTGTAATTTAACCATGGAGCTACTAGCTGTAGGTTTACGGCAGCATAAAATTATTGTTTTCCCTCTGCTTTTTCTCAGCCCTGAGTTGTGTTGAGGATTTTGAAAACAGTTATCGTTAAATACTGGAAGTGAGTCTAGCTGTTGTGCTGGTAATATCTGAAACTCTACTGTACACATGTGTGAGAAGGCAACACGTGGTCCAGGTCGCTTGCTCTGGTAGGTGGGGAGCACCTAAAGCTTCACTGCCCCAACTCAAGTCTCTCTCAGTGGCCGTGACAACGCTGTAGGAAGCAGTGGTAGCTGGCAGCTCCTGTCTTGCAGCCCCACTGAGCCACGGTCTGTTTCGCTGCATCTTAATCCCATTTGCAATGGAGAATCAGAGCTTCGGAGAGGGTGAGGCCACTTTGTTGCACACTTTGGAGCCAGAGCTATAGTGACGGTAAATCTGAAAACAGAGGTGTTTGAAGCCTCACCATCTCCTGCATCTATGTCAAGTTAGGGCTTTTATTTGCAATCCTCTCTTTGGAATGCCCTTTGTATACTCTCCTATTCTTAGTCCTTTTAGTTGTCACAAAATTATAAACTGAATGTCATGTTCTAAGGGGTTAGGGGAAAAAGAGAAATAGGAAGCCCTTTGGAGGCTCCAAGTGTCTTTGAGTTCTCTAGGGCTGAAGCAGCAGGCCAGATATTTGTGGCTGTTCCAGCTCCAAACCCAACTTGGCTTATGGGTTACAGCTGTGGCTGATCCTTCTCCCCACTCCCAGCCTCCAACATGTGGTGTGTCCACAGTGAGGCATGCTGAGGAAAGGGGGCATTTGCAGAGGCCTGGGTCAGAGTCCTAGGTCCCAGGCAGGAACCTAGAACTATATGTTCCAAGCGATATTATCGTAGGGAGCCAGAGTAATTAGTTTGGTCCTGGTGGCCCTCCTGGAAGTTTCACACACCCTACTTGTGAAGGACTGAGATTGAAGCTAGAGGCTGCCATTGGATTCCCATAAATTAGGCTTATGTGGGAGTCCTACATAAGGACTTAGCCGAATGTTTCTAATGGGAAAGATTGGTGTGGAATATTGACATTAGCATGCACACGATGTGTACCTAGGCTGTGGATATACACCAGAAGGATCCAGGAGTATACGTGTATGTTGTTGTGAAGTCAAGGCGTCAGATGTCTCTCCTGGGACTGGGAAAGTGAGTAGGGCATGGGGTGGATTGCCCTTTGGGGAACGTGGCAAGAGGGGACATGCCACCACAGAGCCAGGCCTTGGAGCCGCCCAGGTGCTTATTGAATGGAATGAGGAGGGTGGTGCTAACAGTGATGAAAGCCCCAGGAGGGGAAATGGGGAGGACCCAGATTGGTCAGATGGTGCTGGTAAATGGCTGGATGCTGTGCAGCCAGAAGGCTTTCGGCAGACAGATGGCCCAACTTGACTTCTCTCCCTCAAAACTTGGTCCCGCTAATGATTTTACCAGTCCTTAGAAGCCTTAGCCCTCAGAATGCCACTCCTGTTCCCCACTCATTTGCCCTCAAATGATGCCTGTATTTTATTATCCTGGAAGAGAATTGTACGTGTAGGATCAGCAGTATCTTAATGTTGGGTCACCCAACCCACAAACAAATTAGGTTAATCCTATTTAGAATTCTCTCATTGTGACCTAGGATATATATGTAAATAAGAGGAGGCTCTTTTTTTTTTTCTTTTTTTCTTTTAGGGTAAAAACATACTGTGTATTTGTTAAGATTTGCTAAGAATTAGCAACATTATTTTGTATTGGTTGTTTTTATTTTTTATTTATTTTTAAATTAATTAATTAATTTTTTAATTTTTTAAATATATGAAATTTATTGCCCAATTGGTTTCCATACAACACCCAGTGCTCATCCCAAAAGGTGCCCTCCTCAATACCCATCACCCATCCTCCCTCCCTCCCACCCCCCATCAACCCTCAGTTTGTTCTCAGTTTTTAAGAGTCTCTTATGCTTTGGCTCTCTCCCACTCTAACCTCTTTTTTTTTTTTTTCCTTCCCCTCCCGTATTGGTTGTTTTTATAATCGAACTTGTATGTATGCTCGCATAGACCCTTAATGCGTTTTAACTGGTACCTGTGTGGTGTGACTTACTGATTTGATCAGAGGTAAATATTACTTGTTTTTAGAATTTTTAAAAATACACATAAAATAGCATATAACATATACATAAAAATGTAAAGCTTAGGAATGTTTATTTCTGATGAAATCCACATGGCTCCTTTCACTGTCCTGAGCTGACTGTTAGTGTTCTGAGCACCGTGGAATTGTACAGCAGAATCTGCTCCCTGAATTAACAAGGTTGGGATTCCAGCAACAGCAGAAGGCTCTCCAGAATTGCAGGGAAAGACCTCTGGGACCGTGCTCTGTGTCTGCAGTATGTACTGCAGCTGTATTGAGTGACATGTGATGGTCAAGTTTCTTCATAAAAATTGTTGGTGGAGTCTGTGTCTTTCCAGGAATAATGGAGAATTCTGGAAACCATAGCAGCACAATTTTAAGAATGAGAGACACTTGGTTTTTGCCACTTTTCGGTGAACTCCTTGCTGGAAAAATAAGCTGGGATGGGCAAACAGAACTAAAGTTACTTTGAAGTGAATGGAAAGCCTGGACGGAATTGCTTAGTAATTTATAATTTGTAGTAGTTTGGGTATGATATTAAAATCAACTTTGAAAAGACTAAACTTCAGTTTAATATTACAGCAACAAGCTCAACCAAGTTGGAGGATCTGAGTTATTTAGACGGGCAGAGAAATGCCCCTCTTCGAACGTCAATTAGATTGCCGTGGCACAATACAGCCGGAGGTAGGGCACAGGAAGTTAAAGGTACTTATCTTTGCATCTGCTGGGATAATGGATATAATGAGCACATTCACTCAACATTGAGGATCTGGGATAACCAGCGTTTAAGCCAGCTCATTTAAAACCATGACGTGAATTGTGTGTGTGTGCTAAAAGTTTGTTAAATGTGCTAGGAAGCCGTCCTTTAGTGGTTTGGGACTTCTTCCTTAAAATATGTGATGAACTCGTTTCTAGAGTTGGAAAATAATTCCGCAGTATATTATTTTGGAATGAGGAGTAATTTAACACTCACTGGATATTTTTTGTGACCAACAAAGAGTCAGCTTTGTTTCATTTCCCTGGGCTGTTGGTCACCTCTTAAGTCTACCCGTAACACACAGTCGGGTGGTCGGGAACCTTGCCAAAGGGGCCACTCATCATCACACCAAGATGAGAGCTGGGGCCCCGTCTCTAGGAAAACATTTCCATTTTACTAACACAGTAGTGGAAGGAGCCTATCTTAAACACTGTTTCAGACAAACCGATGAGGCCTGGTTTGGCCACTTGAATCCCTTTTCCTAATCCTCTGGTGTCTGCCCTGAGTCATGATTAAAGAAGTAGCAAGTCATTTTAATAAGACCCTTTGTAAAACCAACAGGGGATTATAAATGAGGTATTACAGAAGTATTCATAGAACCAGACTGGAAATACGGATTCCTTGTAGGGTAAACCTAAGTTTAGGCTAATACTAAGTATATCAGTGTATAAAATTATGACATTCTTCTAAAATAATGATTGTTTTTTGTTTTTTGTGTTTTTTTTTTTCTAAGCACGATTTGCTCCCTACAAGCCACAGGACATTTTGTTGAAACCCCTGTTGTTTGAAGTACCAAGTATAACGACGGACTCTGTGTTTGTGGGAAGGGATTGGCTCTTTCACCAGATAGAAGAAAACTTGAGGAACACAGAACTGACAGAAAATAGAGGAGCCGTGGTGGTTGGAAACGTGGGCTTTGGGAAGACCGCAATCATTTCTAAGTTGGTGGCACTTAGCTGCCACGGAAGCCGCATGAGGCAGATTGCTTCCAGCAGCCCCAGTTCACCACCAAAAAGTATGTGCATATTTAAACACTCGTCTAGTTTATGATATTCGTGTCAGGTAGATGGGGGACATTGCTGTGGGATAAACAGTCTCCATTTTCCTCAAGTTGTTCTAGCTGCCGTACCTTGTCTGCCAGCACATTGGGAAACCTGTTTGAACCCTTCCATCTATCCTGGCACCCAGGAAGCCATCACCTGGGATGAGAACAGCCTTCCCTGGTCTTGTCTCAGCTGTAGGGCCTGTGAGGCCTGATCAGGTGCCCTGGAGAGTTCGGCTCCTGGCAGAAAAACCCAGGAGGAGTCTGTGCACGATTCTTTTGTACCCTCTTCTCCACAGCCTTTGTCCTCTGTGCTGGGTTTACTCATAGTATAAAAACTAACTTAAAATAGAAGCCAATATTTGAGTAATCGCATCTTATTGTATGTATAATAAACCCATTAAAAGAAAGTGTCTCTAACATGGTGAACAGGAACAGTGAGCCATGAAAGTTTATTTATATATATATATATATATACACACACACATACATATTTATATTTATTTATATATATTTATATACATATATGCGTATATGTATGTATGTGTGTGTGTGTGTGTGTGTATATATATATATATATATATATATATATATATATAGCGAAAAGACTTTATATAAAGAAAATGAAAGAAACCGGAAAGAGCACTGCTCCTGGGAGGGTATCTGGGTGTATGGGGGGCAGGGCTGAGAGGGACACTTTGTGTTCTCCGTTGGACCTTTGCATTTGGAACGCTGTTCACTCATTACCTATTAAAGTACTCTTTGGGTCTACTCAAGCAATCCGTTCCCTATCTCATCATACCCCTATTCTGATGTTGTAATGATGAAATTGGCCTCTTTCTCGGCAGCTTCGGATTCCTCCCAGGATCTTCCTTTCACTCCGTTGCTTTCACCGAGCTCTTCTGCAGTTGTTACCAACATGGCCAAAACACCCCCTGGGTCTGGGTCTGATACTCCTGAGAACCAGAGACCAAGAGAGGACGCAGTGAAATACCTCGCTTCTAAGGTAACCTGCTCCTGCTCTAGGGGACTCTTCTAGAAAGAGAACAAGATTTGTTAGTTTGGCTTCTGAGAAAGGAATAGAAAAAGGGATCTTGAAACAGAGATAGTTCTTTAATGTAAAAAGGTAGCTTTTGATAAAATAGTGATCAAGTACTCCAAGTAAAAGGTATTAATGAAAATAAATATCTCCAGACACTGGCAGGGGACTTTGATTCATCTTAAACAATGGATTGAGGGGCGCCTGGGTGGCTCAGTCAGTTGAACGCTCAACTTCAGCTCAGGTCATGATCTCGTGGTTTGTGAGTTCGAGCCCCACCTCAGACACTGTGCTGACAGCTCAGGGCCTGGAGCCTGCTTCAGATTCTGTGTCTCCCTCTCTCTCTGCTCCTCCCCTTCTCATACTCTATCTGTCTCTCTAAATAAATAAATAAACATTGTAAAATTTTTTTAAAAATTAAAAAAAAATGGATTGAAAGAATTCCTCAAAGTAGCAGGTGGTATCACAGGTGCTACAAATCCATCCTTACAAGCATGTGCTGTCCTTCACTTGGGAGCCTTGAACGTGATCCAGTTCACCACGCCTGTTCTCTGTTGCCTGGGGACTTTGGTTCCCTGCATCCCTCTGTCAGAGGTTTCTTGTGAGGTTAAAAAAGAGACTTGGCTGACTTTCTCTTGATAGATTCACGGTCATCAGGGTCCTTCTGAAATTTTCCATCTGCTCAGCATCTGTGACAAGTTCACAAGCCACCCTGTGCATTAGAACAGTTATGTCTCTCACTGCTAGTGACCTGCTGGGGTCTCCCTGGGCAGCAGTGGTGGGGCAGGCAGAGCTGGGGTGCATGAGGTGGATGGTGCCAGGGGCATCTAGGAATGCCCCTGGATTCAGAGGAAACGCTCTGAGGGTGAATTTGGTGCAGGGGACTGAAAAGAAGGCTTTTTTGCCCAGATCTTTGCTCCTTGCTTCTCCTTCTCGGGTGAGAGCTGCTCCTCACTGGCGTAGGCAGCTCTGGCCACTGATTGGCGACAGTCCTCTAGTCAGAAATGAGCGATCTGAGATGAAGAGTATAGTGCAGACTTCAAAGCCACCCTGCTATAGTGATTTTTCAAACCACTTTGTGACCTGCAATAAGAGATATATTTTACCCGGAAGACCTGTGCACGTACTCACAACACACAACTGAAGCAAAAGCATCACGGTATTCTCGCAGCCTTATATAACCAACTTTATGAAATGAAAACAAGTTGTTGTGGCTCCAGACTGGTTTCATGACCCACTGTTGGGCTGACAGACTTCTTCGGTCAGACACGGTGCTTGACATAGACTGGGGTGCTGCCTGTCTTATTGGTGGTTTCTACAAGCTTAGGGGTCCTCCTGTGTTCCTGCTCATCTTTCTAGGGCAAAGGGGAAGAGCAATCAGCTTTCCTCAGAGTGTGGATGATAATTTTAATCTAAAACAGAAGTCACACAACAGTTCCAAATTGGCCATGTCTACTCTTGCCACTTGCTTTTAAGAGTCTACAGACCTATGGGGCGCCTGGGTGACGCAGTCAGTTAAGCGTCCGACTTCAGCCAGGTCACGATCTCGCGGTCCGTGAGTTCGAGCCCCGCCATCAGGCTCTGGGCTGATGGCTCAGAGCCTGGAGCCTGTTTCCGATTCTGTGTCTCCCTCTCTCTCTGCCCCCCCCCCCCCCCGCCCCGTTCGTGCTCTGTCTCTCTCTGTCCCAAAAATAAATAAAAAACGTTGAAAAAAAAATTAAAAAAAAAAAAAAGAGTCTACAGACCTGGAATCTAATCCCAGAGCTTCCACTGCCTGCCCTTGTTACCTGGTGAGGCATTTAACCTGTGTGCAGTCCACAGCTGTGAACCACACCTGGTGAGGCAGGGTTGTGAGGAGCTCTGGGAACAGCAGGCACTCAGACCCTTCTGGAGAACAGAAAGCACTTTGCACACATACATTTTTACTTTTCTCACCTTCCTTTTCTCATACTCCCTGTTCCTCCTTGTATTCTCATGTGGGAATGTATCAGAGTTTCCATACATCTACAGAGCTCTTCTCCCAGGACAATTCTGCACCTGGCACTTTCCTTGGACTCTAACAAGTAGCCTGCTGCCCCTTCAAATCCATCCCAACAAAGGCAACACTCCTTATCCCCTCAGTGCTTGGGAAGGAACCTCTCTCCTATGTGTCTCTTCACGCTATAGGCAGACGTTTGGTAATTTCTGATTTTGGTCCTTCAAACCCTGGTGTTGTTGAATATCTCCGGTGTCAGGTGTGTGTGCGGGGAGGAGACTAAAGGTTTGAGCTAGGCTGCTGGCCCTCCTGTCTGGGAAAAAGAAGCAGCTGTGGGTGTGCCTGGGAGGCTCAGTCGGCTAAATGTCTGACTCTTGATTTTGACTCAGGTCATAATCTCACCTTTTGTGGAATCAAACCCCGCAAGGGCTCTGCACTGACAGTGCTGAAGCCTGCTTGGGATTCTCTCCCTCCCTCTCTCTCTCTCTCTCTCTCTCTCTGCCCCTCCCCTGCATGCATGCACCCATGTGTGTGCAGGCTTGTGCTCTCTCTCTCTCAAAAATAAATAAATGTTTGGGGCGCCTGAGTGGCTCAGTCGGTTAAGCATCCGACTTCAGCTCAGGTCATGATCTCACAGTCTGTGAGTTTGAGCCCCACATCAGGCTCTAGGCTGACAGCTCGGAGCCTGGAGCCTGGTTCAGATTCTGTGTCTCCCCCTCTCTCTGCCCCTCCCCTGCTTGTGCTTTGTCTCTCTCTGTCTCAAAAATAAATAAAAACATTTTAAAAATTAATAAATAAATAAATGCTTAAAAATTTTTTTAGCGTTTATTTATTTTTGAGAGAGACACGGAGTACAAGACGGGGAGGGGCAGACAGAGAGGGAGACACAGAATCTGAAGCAGACTTCAGGTTCTGAGCTGTCAGCACAGAGCATGATGCAGGCCTCGAACTCAACAAGCCTTGAGATCATGACCTGAGCCAAAGTCGGATGCTCAACTGATTGAGCCACTTTCCTAGCCACCAACTTTATCTGCTTTTGGGGAGCAGCACATGAGTTTCCCAAGGAAATGCTGCTGTTTTGAAAGTAGGAATGAAGTGAATGTGGCACTTCTGGATGTTGAGTACATTGGGATTATTCAGAGATGCTCTAAGCCAGGATTGGCTTTAGGTTTTATGAATGAGGCTTATTCATTATTTTTGATACAGAGTACCTTGTGCTGATCTTAGTGCTAATCAAGATGGATTTGCGGCTGCAATTAAGAGTCTGCCCAGAACTTGGCAAACCGTGTGAATGAATGAAAGAATAACTGAAACAATTAAGCTAAATAATGACTCAGTGTTGGGGAATAGAAACAACGTATTTCATTCCCCTGGCAGAGGGGGCATCGCATGTGTTTGAGATCACGGAGGGAGCATGTGAAGAGGGGTGCTGACGGCTCTGCTTCCCGCATAGGTCGTGGCCTACCACTACTGCCAAGCTGACAACACGTACACGTGCCTGGTGCCCGAGTTCGTGCACAGCATTGCAGCTCTGCTGTGCCGGTCCCACCAGCTGGCCGCCTACAGGGACCTACTGATCAGGGAGCCCCAGCTACAGAGCATGCTGAGCCTCCGGTCCTGCGTGCAGGACCCAGTGGCCGCCTTCAGGAGAGGAGTGCTGGAACCGCTCACAAGCCTGAGAAACGGTACTTCCGAGCAGCCACCCACACCCTCTCTCTCTAGTCCAGAGTCCCCGGGACAGTCCTCAGAAGCACTTGGATGGGGGCGAGGGTGGGCGCCAGGCAAGGATGTGGGTGAATGTGTGCACTGCTCATTCCCTTACTCAGGACCATCTCCCTAGGGTCCCTGCTTGCTTCTTGAATGGTGTAGTTTTGAAAGAAATGCCTACAATAAAGAATTCACTCCCCGTTGAATATTTCCAAAGTAGCTAATTTGTAACCATAGGTTATACAGATGACTTATGCCCTAGAAACTGTTGCCTGCATATTTTATATTCCTACCTAGTGGGGGAACAAGTTGGTTGATTGGAGAACTTGCCAGCTATTTTGTTTTCAGGGGCTCTGCTCAGTTGAGTTGATCCTAAAGGCTTTTCTAGAAGTGTTCATTTGATTTTTTTTTTTTTCCCCTTGAAATACTCGACAAGGTAGGGGACATTAATGCTATCATGGGCTGTTCATTTCTTATCCTTTCTCCTCCTCATTCCTCACCTTTTAAGCTAGTTTACCTGCCTCCATAGCACTTTGGGATGGAAACAGGTCTGTCATCATTTGTCCTCAGTCTCTTGGACAGAAAGTTGGTGCTAATAAATGGAAAACTAGATTCAGGCTTGTGAGAAAGAGCCCTGTTCTAGGAGTCTGTAAAAGTGAGGTTCTCACCACTGGCTGGCTGTGTGCCTTGGGCCAGATGCTTGGCTTTTGAGGGTCCCTTTTCATTCCCAGACATCCACTGCAGGGCAAGGGGGATTCTATGGGGAGGACCTAGCATCTTTTCCAGATTTAATCTCCATATATGCCAGTTATCTTAGCTATAGCTCACCCCAGTGAAAGGAGTGGATGAAGAGCTAACTGTATCATATCCATGGGTGAGATCCTGCTAATGTGTGTAATACAATATGTTTCTGAAAACTGTTTTATAAGATTTGTTTTTCTCTTGGCTGTCTGCTCTGGTTTTCATTATAAATTTAATAGAAAATGTGCTTCTCTGAAAACCGTTTCTTCTGCAATATGTAAACCTTTTTAGCTTTTCCTAACACTAAAATTCACTGGGTGGTGCCATTTTCTAGAAATGTATAATTTCTTAATTAAAAAATTATTTTATCCTTTAGAGCAGAAAATTCCTGAAGAAGAATATATTATTTTGATAGATGGCTTAAATGAAGCGGAGTTTCATAAGCCTGATTATGGAGATACGCTTTCTTCATTTATTACCAAAATTATTTCTAAGTTTCCTGCCTGGTTGAAGCTGATTGTGACTGTAAGAGCAAATTTTCAGGTGAGAAAGAATTCTCCAGTCTCTTTCCAAGACCTCATACCCAGAATTTATAGTGATTAACAACATAAACTGTTAAAAAGCGTTTAGCTGCTTAATTGAAAACTACATTAGGACTTTGATATATTTAGTCCACAAAGCCCCAAATGAGTGAAACTCTGACCTTTTTACCTTCCATGAATCAAGATGTCAGGAAAGTCTCCTCTTAGCACTGCACTGTCCCTGCACGTCCAAAATACAAGAGTCCAGCCCTGGAAGGAACTCAATTTATCTACTGGAGTTTAAAGTTATTCCTGTAGTTATTTGTGTGGAATTGCAGTGGGAATTTGTTTCTTTTATTTTCTTTCCTTCCTTCTCTGTCTTGTTGTTTCTTTCTTCCTTTCTTTCAAGGAAGAAAAGATTTTTAAGGCTAATTCTGAAATAAGGTCTATTTTTTCATAAAACTTCAACATAAGATTCCACTTGTAGCGAAATGAAGTGCTTTTTTTAAAATTCTTTTCCTCATCTTTCCCTTCATTTGAACCCAAATTATATCTTACCAACCTTTGACTTCTTCCCTCTACCCCTGTCCTTTTTTAGTAAAGACATTACTCTTAGATTTTGATTTTTGCCCTTTTGTGATGATGTCTATTTAAAAATAGCATTTGGGTTCTTTTCTTTTCTCATTAAAAGTGGCATTAGGCCTCAGCCTCACTTGACATTTGTTTTTATGGCCATTTGATTTATACCCTTTGCAGTCATTTATCACACAGTAAACGGAATTTGGTAATCGATAGAGCAAAGGAATAGGAGTCCTATATTGTTTGTACTAGCTGTTTAGATTTTCACAGGGTTCGGTTACCATCCATGTAAAATGGGAGTGATTATACTCAGCCTGCCCCCTGCAATTATTATATTCAGTGAGGACATGGGTCAAATTCTTCAGAAACGATAGTGGTTAGTTTATTTTTTTTAATTTTTTTTAGTGTTTGTTTATTTTTGAGAGACAGAGAGAGACAGCATGAGTGGGAGAGGGCAGAGAGAGAGAGAGGGAGACCCAGAATATGAAGCAGGCCCCAGGCTCTGAGCTGCCAGCCCAGAGCCCGACGCGGGGCTTGAACCCACAGACCGCGAGATCATGACCTGAGCCGAAGTCGGACACTCAACCGACTGAGCCACCCAGGCGCCCCAGATAGTGGTTAGCTTAAAGGAAAAACCAAAAACTCCTCTCTGCTGTTAGGTGTGAGGAGAGTGCTTATCTTTCGGATGGGGGTGGGATGGAAAGGGGCACAGGGCTTCCGAGAGCTGGTGACATTGTTTCTCGCTGCTGGTTACACAGATGTATTTAACTTTGTAAAAATTAATGACGTTGTGCAATTATGGTTTGTATGTTATACTTGAACTTAAAAGTTTACTTGGAATGAACAGCAGTTAAAAAAATGCTAGCAGGCTATCCTGAAGTACGGCACCTTCATTAAGGCATGCTGTGGCTGCGGTATAGCCTGCCGGGGGGCAGGGGCCGTTTCAGATTTCCTGGCTCGGTTATACAGTCCCAGTATCTGATGCACAGAGAGGGATGGATGCCTCTTATCTCGGTGTCTGGCCGTGTTCTTAGATACACAGTGCTGGTTTGTGTCTGTCCTTGTTATGTAACCTCTGCACAATGTAAGGATTATGAGTATTGGGTCACCTCAGGGTCTCACTGCCCCTGTGCTGGAATGGCCAGCTTGCCATTGTCTGCCCGGGGCTCTTACATCTTGCTCGTTTCTGAGTCTTCAGATGAGGGCCTCGGGAAAGCCATTACTGATTCGATCTCGCATCAGGATTTCTTTCACATAAGCTTTTTATCTTCAACTTATCCTATTACATGTTTTAATACAAAACAATGAGTCCCTGTAATCCATGAAAATCCTCCTTGAAAGAAAACTAGTGAATCTAGTTTGAAATGCAGCTGACATAAAAAAGAAATCTCTGTGGACTGACACTGTGGGTTTTTGGTGGTTTTTTTTCCACAGGAAATTGTGAGCACGCTGCCATTCGTCAAGCTTTCCTTAGATGACTTTCCGGACAACAAAGACATTCACAGTGACCTGCATGCCTACGTCCAGCACAGGGTCCACAGCAGCCAGGACATCCTCAGCAACATCTCCCTGAACGGCAAGGCCGACGCCGCCCTTATTGGGAAAGTGAGCAGCCACCTGGTGCTGCGGAGCCTCGGCTCCTACCTGTACCTCAAACTCACCTTGGACCTCTTCCAGAGGGGACATTTGGTCATCAAAAGTGCCAGCTACAAGGTGGTCCCCGTGTCTCTGTCTGAGCTCTATCTGCTGCAGTGCAACATGAAGTTCATGACCCAGTCCGCCTTCGAGAGAGCACTTCCGATTCTAAACGTGGCCCTCGCATCCCTCCACCCCATGACGGATGAGCAGATCTTTCAGGCCATTAACGCTGGCCATGTACAAGGGGAGCAGGGATGGGAGGACTTCCAGCAGAGGATGGATGCTCTCTCCTGCTTCCTCATTAAGAGGCGAGACAAAACCCGCATGTTCTGCCACCCGTCCTTCCGGGAGTGGCTCGTTTGGAGAGCAGATGGTGAAAACACGGCCTTCCTATGCGAGCCCAGGTATGGCAGGCCGCTTCCTGTCTGCTGTTTGCAGGGAGTCTAATGTGCGATTAGAGAAGGGATTGCAAACACAATTCACCCTTTTTTCCCCTCCTCTCCAGTTCACCCTTCTCAATGGAAAGGCAACACATGATGAACAATTCAGGAGGGCCGTGGAAAACCTTGCTGCTAAACAAAAACTTCCATCCTTTAATTGCTAGAAATTTGTATGCGAGTACATCCAGTGAGAGAGAGGCTGAGCAATGCCTGGTGACCTTTCTTCGCTGTCCATTCTCTTCTAGACCTTGGTCTCCTTTATGGGAGTCACAGTGTGGTACATGCTCCAGAGAACAGTGGGCTTCTCCAGAAGCCACTCTCAGCTCAGCTTCCTCACCTTGAGTCTGTCCACTGTCCTGGACCCCTAGCATCACTGCTGCCCCTCTTGGGCATATAGCATCTTGTCCCAGGGATCAGATATGCCTGCAGGCCCCAAATGGAGCACAGTGATCACAGCTGGTTGTGATTATTTGCATTTGTGCTTCAGTGCAGTGTAACAGGCTTGGGGTCAGCAGGATTCAGATTCAGACCTCAGATGCCCCATTTATGAGATGGTCCTGCGGCAGCTGCATCTAGGGAGTGGAAGGTTCCACTGAGGAGTCTCAGCAGGGTGGAGCCAAGACTCCGCTCTCTGCACTTCTCAGGGGAGGGAAGGCGGTAAGCCTGCCTCTCATGTGGCCTCATGCTAGTCAGAGTGCGAGGTCAGGGAATTTGAGGGTGCAGATGCTTTTGTTTCCTTATATAAGGGTGGGTTCTTGTCTACTACTTCTGCCTGGCCCTGGCCTTGGCCTGCATCACTGTTGTCTTGAATGGTTTCTGCTGTCTGTGAGTCATAATTGCCCCCGACTCAGTACCAGGTCCAGCAAGCTGCTAAACTGTTCCCTATGAGCTGCACTGGCCAGGTGACCAGATGCTGGGGTCCAGGAATGAAGAGGTGAAATAAGCATTTGTAAGCTGCACCACCTTCTTCCCCATGAGTACTGATTTGACATTGACCAGATGGGAGTCTGGCTGTTTCATGTTGGGGGTACTGTTGTTTTCTGAGGTAACACCAGGCTAAAAATGTGTTCTTTTGAGTCTGGTTTGAGGCAACAAACTGTAACTCCCAGGTTATTTAGCGAGACTGTAAATAATAAGGTGATATGTGTACCATATATTTGACATACTTAGCCAAGTTGGATCATTTTCTAGGAAGATAGGCTACAGTTGAGTTTGTAGAAACATAAAAACAAGTTGAGAAACTTCAACAGGGGATGTAGATTTGTCACTAGGGTTTGAAGCAGAGGAAGTTGAACTGTAGTCACTGTAAAGCCTCGCTCTGCTTTGGGTGGTGGGCAGCACTGAGGTAATGCAGCCTGGAGCAGAGCTCACTATGCAGTGACTAGCAGACGTGTACCTGAAATGTTGGGCTCCTGAGTGCTGATGTGTTCCAAGAAGCATGTGTGGGGAATTACCCAGGGTAGGAGCAGGACTGGACCAGGACAAGAGAGACATCCAGGGTGCAAAGTATAAGGAGTTCCTATTTGGCATTGTGCACATCAGCATTTACCCAAGACCCCTTTAGTTCTGGAATTTCATTCAGCAGACAAGGCTGGTGAAAGGACACTACTGGATGCATTTCAGCAGAAGTCTCTGCGGGCCCACCACATGCAGGGTACTGTGGCAGATTCAGAGAGTCCTGGGATAAGGGCCCAGCTCTCAAGGGCTTCCCACACAAGGGGGCAAGTGAGGGAGGAAGTGACCATGTGGGAAGAAAGCACTGCACGTGGACTTTAGGAAAGGGAGGCTTCCAGCTAGGCAAGACCGTTTTTGGAAAGTGTTTCACATACATGAGGACATTTGGGCTGGGCCTTGAAAGATGGGTAGCATTTCTCTTCCCACCCTAATTAGTTGTAATTTTCCCCTAATTAGGGAGAAGCAGCAAAAAGAACCCAATACCCAGAGTCAATGACATCTCACTTTTTATTTCTGTCTCTTTCCATGCATTTTAAACATTCTCCAAATCATCTTTTCTATATTAAAATTCCTATCCTGCTTTTTTTTTTTTTTTTTTTTTTTTGGCTTACACATCATGGATAGCCTAGCAAGCAGTTTGGAAATCTTAGCAAAGTATCATTTTTCATGGGTGTGCAAACCTCCTAGTAGGCGAATAATGATGTACTTTATTTACCCTTACTGTGGGGCCTTGCAGTTGTTTCTGGGTTATTTATAAATAAAGCAACCTATTGTGCATGTCTTGGTGCTTTTCAGGAAAGGAATAGAATTTTTTTCTTTGTTTTCATTATTCCTTATGTTAGAATTACAGGAGCAGAATTAAAAAGATGAGTAAGTTGCTTAAAGTCTTCTTGCACATCACCTAGACTGAAACATAATTCACATTTTGCAATATTTACTACATCTGTCATCTTTTGCCGATAACAAGTTGTAGATACCACGACATTTTACCAAGTAACTGATTATGTACCTCAAAAAGACATTTTCACACTTAACCACAACACCATTGCCACACCTAAAATGTTAAGACTAATTTATCAGTATTATCACACATTTAGCTGTGACCAAATTTCTTTACTTCCTTCATATTTTTCTAGTATGTTTGAATCAGGATCCAGATAAGATCATGAAAATGCGTTTTACAGTGCCTCTTTTAATCTATAGATTTGCTTCTCCTTCTGTTTCTGCTTTGTCCTTGCATTTTATTTGTTTAAAAAGAACAACTGAGTAATTTGTCCTATATGGTTTCCCATAATCTGAATTTTGCTGATTGCATTCTCATGGTATTTACTGTGTTTATCACCTCTATTTCCTGAAATTGGTCAGATTTTATCTTAAAATATTTTTTGCAAGGATACTTAATAGATAGTAGGTCTGCTTCCATCAGGAGGCACACAATGTCTTAATGTCTCTCGGAGGCCTGATGATTATTTCCCAGATCCATCAGTTCATTAGGGTTGCATCAGGAGTTTTAAAATCTTGAGCAACCTCCTGTCTGTTGTCATGTCATGGACTTGAGGAATGAACAGATAGGATTTTAGTAGGTGGAAAAGAGGCTATTGCAGACAGAAGGAGCTGTCCAAGTCATCATGTCAAATGGCAGGTTGTGTTTTGGCAACAACAAACCTAGTTTGGCTGGAGCTTTTGTCATGGGATAGAAGACTTAACAGAAGGATGTGCTAGGGAGAATAGACTTTAATCAGTCATCTCTGGAGAGCCCTCAATTGAGCAGGTCGAAAGTGCAGACTACCTACATTGGCAGGAGTGTGGAGGGTTGGACCATGAGATCCTGTGTGACAGGAGCAGGGACTTGGTGGACCTGGCTTCGGGATGCAGAGGGGTAGAGACTGGCTCTGCTAACATGAGATGGGTGGGCACAGCTTGGCCTTATAAGCAAAGTCAAGGAGAAGGGGGAGCTGTAGAGGACATCAGGGTGTTAAGCCACAGAAGCTAGGAGTGGCACTGTTCTTAGGAAGGGTAAGAAAAGCAGGAGGTGTGGAGCACGTGTTGCAGGACATGAGATGCCTTTTGCTTATAGCAGCTTGAGCTGGTGGGGTTGGCAGAACTGCCTGTTCAAGTGGGGGGGAAGTCTGATGGTGGGGAAGTTGGAGGTGAAGATGTGGTATCATTCATGGAGAAGTGGTGGAGGGGTCTGATGAGGGAGTGTAGTTAGCAGAAAGGGAGCTCTGACTTCTGGGGTATGGAGCAGAATTCCAGGAAGGAGGTTGGGGTGCAAGAGCTGCTGAGAGGTGAAGGAAGATGATAACTAAGAGGGAGTTTGGCTTCCCAGTGGAGGAGGAAGGTCCCACATTCTTAGAGATTCCTTCCATCCAGCTGTGAGTGATGGAAGAGGAGAGCGCCAAAATTCTGGGATAAGAAGTGTAAGGGTGGAGAGGTTTGGGTTTGTTTGTGGGGAAAGGGTTTTTTTGTTGTTGTTGTTGTTTTAACACAGGAGTTGGAGGTGTTGTTGGAAAGGTGTGGGATAATGTGGGGAAACCTAATGGAAATGCAAGGGGAGAGGGGCGGGGAGCACAGGCAACTTGTCTCCTCTGTATTCCCATTGAGGTGATTCATGGCACCATTCTGCTGAATGTTGTTTATAGTCCTCTGGTAGCTGAGAGCTCCTCCAGGGAAGCACCTCACATTGTTCCCTGTGGAATCCTCCATATCAAGCATGGTGCTAGTTACAAGGTGGATGTTAATGAGTGAATGAATGAGAAATCATGGTGCACTGATAAAGAGCATAGGTGCTTGCATTAGGTAGACTGCAGTTCAAATCTCTTCTCAGTTGTTCACCAGCTATTTGATCTTTTGGGCAAATCATTTGACCTGTCCAGGCGACTGTTTCCTCATGTAAACAAACTGTTTAGTGGTTTGCGGGATTGTACGGTTTAGTGAAACAATTAGCTAAGTTTCTGCATCTGGTATATAATGAACAGAATTATAAGTGCAGGTAGCCTTAGAAAGCACTGCAGGATCTAGGAGGAAGGGAAGAAAAGTAAATGGGATATAGAGGAATGGAACACAGCTATCTAGTGATTACGTGAATGGTCTCCTTAGGCAGGAGGCCACGTGCTTAGTTGAGATCACTAGAAGCCACTGAAGGATGCATGATCATTTCCCCATTAGGGGTGTAGCCATGGTACTTAGCCTAGTATGTCTTTGTGGTGGACACAGTTGGTGTGGCCATTGAGTTCAGCAGACTGGGAGACTAAGGATGGCTTAGGCCATGGCTGGGAGATGCGAGCCAGGTTGAACCCTGGGACCTGCCCATGGCTAGGGACTAGGGAACTAGGGAGGATATAGAGCCTGGACCACTGGTAGGTGGGAGGGAGCAGGAAGGGTGGGAACATGGGAGAATCTCATCTGAGAGGGAAAACCCAAGCTTGAGGTGTGGGAGGTGGAATGTGTGCAAAGAAGTACAGACTGTGTGCTGGTGGAAGAGCTCTAATCCCTTACGAGATGTTGGACAAGGCACTCAGTGTCAGCATGTTTTTAAGTCATGCCTTCCCCTGAAGTATAAAAAGCAATCTCTTGGTCTCTACTTGCCTTGATTTTTTTCATCTCTAACATAGTTTATGACCTATTTGAAAAACAGGCAGGCAGTTGGATAGCTAAACACTATTTAAATGATGCATGATTTTACTCATCTAGATTAGTAACTCCCAGAAAATATTGGGGAGAATGCATTTTTTCCCATAATGCTTCCTTTTCTCCACCATTACCTGCTTTCCCTCCAAAACAAAACAAAACAAAAAATCCAGCACCTCAGAGTTGTCAGATTGATAGAAATAAAAATAATTCACATTGTACAGAAGTCATTGCTGTTGGAATAAGCAGCCCCTAACATCTTTCCCAAGCAAATTGGCTCAGACAGAGGCATGGATCCCACAGGAGACGGAATGAGTCTTGCAGATGTGGAGAGGGTGATGGGTAGGATGGCTTCTTCATGAAGGGGTTAGTGAGGGGTTAATTGGTGGTGTCAGTTGAATGTCCACCATGTGCCCAGACACAGCAAGTCTGCTTGTACATCTTAGTTTTCTCCACCCAGTAAGGAACTGTGTTCCATCCGAGCCTAGAATTCTAGGTATTTCTGAGTATGTGCTGTTGCTTTGCATGGCTTGGTTTTTGTTTTGTTCTCTTTGTCAGGTCTTATCCTTTGGCCAGGTCTACTCCCAGTGGTGATTACACTGAGGGGGGAGACTTGAATGCCAGGTCCAGTGATGGTTCTGCTCCACCTGTCCCTCTGTTCATTCATCCATACAAGAAATACATATTTGAGTGGTTGCTATAGGCATTTGCTAGGTATTATGCCTATTGATGTGCCATAGGCAAGACCCTTAATCCCATGGAATTGACATTTTTGTGACAGACCTAAATAAATAAACAAGGTGAAGAATGATGGATGAGGGACAGAGAGTGGATGGTTCCAAGGGTAAAGACCTGCCTTGTCCTAGAGCTTCTTTCTGGGTCACTCCACAGAGATAGGGGAATCCAGAGAAATTCTAAAATGACTTGTAAGAATAAATAGCATTGGCCGTCTTTTGTAAAGAGGCAACTTTTGACCCATTTTGTTTGGCGATGCTGAAGCACCAGGAGAATAGTCCAGAGTCGTGTGGAGATGTTCACACCTGAGAGCTTACAGTTCGTGGAATGGAGTCTTTTGTTCCTAAGCTTTGTGTTTCTTGTTCCAGGAATGGGCACGCTCTCCTGGCATTCATGTTCTCTCGACAAGAGGGCAAGCTGAATCGCCAGCAAACCATGGAGCTTGGCCATCACATCCTGAAGGCACACATTTTCAAGGTGAGACGCGCCACCTTGAAGAAGAGTTTTGTTGTCATTTTGAGTGTTTGGTTTTGGAGATTTTCAACAGCTTTATCAACCCTCTCAGAGCCTTCCATGAGCCCCATTTTTTTCCCCCTTAACATCTGTTTTAAAAAGTTCCTCTTCACCTAAAGTTTCCATTTCTTTCGTTCCCTTTTGTTTCTCGGTTATTTAGTTGCTGAAGAACGTGAGCTACGTGACCTGTGTAGTTTCATACAGCCTGGATTTTCTGATCGCGGTCTTATTTTTCATGGTCTAGTTTAACATGGTTCTCTTTCCTCTGGATTTCCTGTCATTTGCTAGTTGTTTGTTTTGAAGTTTATTTCTTTTGAGAGTGAGAGTGAGTGCAGGTTGGGGAGGGGCAGAGAGAGAGGGAGAGAGAGAATCCCAAGCAGGCTCTGTGAATCTCGAGATCATGACCTGAGCTGAAATCAAGAGTTGATGCTTAACCAACTGAGCCACCCAGGCGCCCCATGTCATTTGCTAGTTGTATGTAGAGGCTTAATCAGGTTCGGGTTTGGTTGTTGCTTGTTTTTGTTTTGTTTTGTTTTGTTTTTGCAGGGTGTCACAATTACTTTAGAGTTATACTTAGAGTTTAAACTCTTTATATGTCTGTAGGGTTTTTCTTCCATCAGGAGGTAAGGAATTCATGTTAGCTTCTCTTAGTGGGGTATTATCAGTCACTACTGATGTTTGCCTGGACTCTGCATTAAGGGTTACAGGATGGTGATATTCCAAATTTTATTCTTCCTTTGACTGGAGAACTTCTATAAGAAGAAACTTGGTCTTCATTGCCATGTCTTTCCTCAGGCATCGTGTATGTAGCAAGGGTGGGCTAGTTCCTTGATTCTTGATTTTAGGGTTGGAAGGACGGCTTACATGTCCAGCGTTCTCTGTGCCTCGGCATTTCCCTGAGTTAGTGCAGGTCTGCACCTTCCCGGGCCTACCCCTTTCAGCCTGACACAGCTGGGAAAGGAGAGGATGAGGCCCACTTGTCTCTGATTACTTCCAGGGCCTCAGTAAGAAGACAGGAATCTCCTCAAGCCACCTCCAAGCCCTGTGGATCGGGTACAGCACCGAGGGCCTCTCTGCCGCCCTCGCCTCTCTCAGGAATCTCTACACCCCCAATGTGAAGGTGAGCGACCCTGTGTCCGGAAAGCTGGGGCCCCAGCCCCCACCACCTTTCCTCCAGCAGCCCTGCTGTCCCCTGTACCATGTGGCAGCCACAGGAGCTAGTGGAGCCTCTAATGATGCTTTTCCCCCTGATATAAATCGTACAGGCTTGAATGCCCTATTACTGGTTTTCTTGTAGAAGTTTAGCTTTTTCCTGGGCAGGGAAACGTGGGCTGCCATGTGAGCACGTGGGGACTAAGAGAGGATGTGATAAGGAACCAATTCACAAAGGAAACCAAAGGTCAAAGGGAGATTTCTAGGGAAAATTGATTTTTAAACTGTCCTGGGTCTCTAATCTGGACTATCTCTTTATGGTTCATAGGAAATTAAGCATTGATGAGTGACAACAAAGCGATGGTTGCACAGAGAAAATGTGTTACATAAAGGTTGTGTGTGCGTGTGCATTTATGACTGTGGAAAGTGTAGGGGGGTCGACCTGCTACTGGGCCGGGAGCTTCTTCCCTCCTGATCAGTGGCTGTCATGTCACAGTGCACTGCTGTGCTTTTTAGAGTCAGTTTTCCTTCCTCCTTTAAGCAAGTCTGAGAATCTAAAACACATGAAGGCCAAGTGTCTTTTAAGGCAACACAGGAGGGTTAACTCCCACAAAGATTGTGGGAATTACTGGTTTATGTTCCAGCAGCATACAACCATCCTATCCAATGCAATGTAGTAAAAAGATCACAAGTGTCTTCCACTCGATATGTCAGCTGGACTCCAGGCCTTTCAGCCCCAGGCCCTGACGTGCCCTGCTGCATACAGAACCTCTGAGGCAGTTTCCCAAGGAGCCAGGTCCTCCCCTTCCAACACCTCCATGAACACAATCATACCTGTTGCCTGCTCAGCAGCATCAAGGGTGAGTATAAGCAAGTGGTCATACAGGGAAGGACTTTCGAAGCCCTGGAGATTTCTGGGCCTCTCTCTTCCCTATTCCTCACTTCAGTTCATCAGACCCACCTGGAAAGAGTGCCCTTGGGGGACTCCTGCACCTCTTCTCCCCCACTGTGTGCACACCCCATCCTCAGCACCTGCCACTCAGCTGTGTGCCTGGGAGTGTGGACCTTGCAGAGCGCTTCCTTGGTAGACATAGTTCTGCTTCCTTTCTCTCTCCTCTGGCTTCCTGGTAGAGAGGGTAGAATGAGCACACAGAGGAGCCCCTATGTCATAAAGGATATGGGAGTCCCCCGACTCTGGAGCAGGTCCCCTAGAGCCCTGGTGCTCCATGCAGGACCTCGGTGCTGGTTGGAGAAAGGCCACTGCTCCCCCATGGATGCAGACGGGGTTTTTGCAAGGATAAAAGCACAGCCTTCTGTGGGCAGACTCAGCCCACTGTTAGGGTCCTAGGCTAAATGGATTTCAGCCTGACTCCCCTTTTGGCGGGGCACCTCGCAGCAAAGCAGCAGTGGAGAGCCACTCATAAGAACCCTGTGCTTTGTCCCACTCCTCCAGTTTCCAGACTTTTCGGTGTGAGTGCTGTGTCCAGGCTGAACCCACATGCATGTTTTACAGAGAAGCTGGTTTTAGTAGTTAAGGAGAACTTCTCCTACTGATCACAGGGATGATCATAGTGGAAGTCATATTAAGAGTTTTTGTTTTACTTAGATTTTATAGAAATGAGAGTTGAGGTTACTACAATAGCATGGTTTCATCTTTCCTCTCAGCTAAAAGTATATCTTTTGAATTCTCCACAATTAATAAAATGCTATAATGATGAGGAAGAAAGAAATAAAAATGTGGCAATATCTGTTTTCACTAGTGCATTATGGGCCCAGAAGTTCCTCTTTTAAAGTGGAGGAAAGTAAATGGAAAGCGTTATACCCTGTCAAATACAGGGTTTTTAAATACAAATGTTTTTAAGACAGTAAATTAAAAGGTACAGCATAAGAATGTAACGAGCTTGACCCTCCTGAGATCATAGACTTTACTTTTAACATACTTTCAATTCTAAGAGTTATTTGTCTTTACTTTGTTTTATAGAACCCCAGTGTCATCTGCTTCTACACTGTGCTCAAAATTCTATAACTTGGTTATAGAATTTTAAGGCGTTCCATTATCCTTCTGTTTCTTTTATCTTTCAAGAAAAAAAAAAGGTTTTCACAGAATCTTGAACAAATTACAGTAATTTAAAATTATGCATGCAATTAGGGAACTTTTTTTAGAGAGTATTAAATGTTGTCATACAGGAATGAATGTCATTTTGAGCAATTGCAGTTTGCCACTTTGGTAAATTAAAGTGACTTGCTCCAGAATGATGACTTTGGTAGATGAATTTTAATTTTAGTGGCGCGCCAGTGATTTCTAACACTGTCGTCTCCCCTCACCAGGCCAGGGTCATGCCGGCCCACTAGGGTCTGTGCTGCCAGTGCCTCTAGGCTCCCACCCAGCGGGTTGTTTACACTGTACCACCGGAGTGCATGCCGGCCGTGGGCGTCCTTCCCAAGGCTGTGGACTCGGGAGAATTTTTCTGTCAGCCAAAGGCAGGGAGGGGAGAAGACAGGAACTAGGCATGGACTTTGGCCTGACTTCCCTTGGTGGAAAGGATCCGGTCATATTCTACATGATAGGCGATACACATTTGAAACGGTTGTGTTGCTATGAACCTCCAGTATGCTTGGAAAACTGAGACTCCAGTGTCGCTTCTGTTTTCGTGATTACATTGCTTCGCCTGGCTCCCTGGACCCCCTTTTTTAAATTTTCTTGCATTCATTAAACCCAGAAGTTTATAGATAACATTGCCATTTCCAAATGTTATCCAGGGAGAGCTTATGTGGTGGTGATAATCAGGAAATTTCCATGTGGTTAGGAATAAATGTACGGGATGAACCATTAACCCCTTCCTTGAAGGCAGAGCAGTGTTAGCTAGAGCTGCTGCAGCCTCTGGGCTGTGACAGTAATTAGCTTTGTGCCCAGAGCTAATCTGTGCTTTACCCCTCTGAGCTTCTGTTTTCTCACCTGCCAAATGGAGGTCACAAAAGAGCCTGTCTCCTAGAGTGATCAGAAACCTCATTGAGATGTTAACACTTTTGGAAAAACACTTGGCATCTTCTGCATGGTATTAAAAAACAAAATACAGCAGAGTAAGTTTGAAGATCTAATTGGCTTTATTAAGGGATTCATGAATTGGGCACCATCCCCCCTAGCAAGTAGAGGGGCACCCTCAGGAGTTGTACAAAATGGAAGGGTTTTTTTTGTTTTTGTTTTTTAAGCTTATTATTTTGAGGGGATGGGGAGGGGCAGAGAGAGAGAGAGAATCCCAGACATGCTCCACATTGCCAGCGCAGAGCCCCACACAGGGCTGGCTCGAACTCTGGAACCGTGAGATCATGACCTGAGCCGAAATCAAGAGTGGGATGCTTAACTGACTGAGCCACCAAGGCACCCCAAAAATGGAAGCTCTTTATAGGAAGGAGGGTGGGGCAAGAAAGTTATAAGCAGAAGTAAGGAAAGGATTATTCCAGACAAGATCACCCTCCCTGAGGGGAAAGGGCAGAGGGTCTTACTATGCACATTCTCTTTTGGTGGGTAGAGAAGGGCCCTGTGACAAATTACCTCTTTGGTGCTGACCAGAACATTCCCTACTGACAAAGACTTATTTTTGGAAGAGGTTGCAACTGCAGTCAGGTTAGGTATTAAAAGCCCCAGTTTGGTGACCGGGCCTGGCCCAAGTAACACCATTTTGGGCTTGTGGTTTTCTTTTTCACAATGGTCAAGGGAGTTGTTCTTACTAGGTTTTACCTACTTTCAGGGAGCTGAGACTTTGCTGTAGCTACCTGAGAACTTCTGGATGTGCCGTTTGGTGGCTGTTAACAGGAGCTGCCTATGTCTCCCCTCAAATAAGTGGGAGATCTCCCTGCTGCTCTGTGCTAGTGATAGCAGGGGAGGGGAAGGTGGTAGGGAGACCTGGGTTGCCAGACACCAGGGCAGAGTTCCCTACTGTGCTTGTCAGGGGCCTGGGGTCTTGTCCCTTCTGAAGATTTTACAAAAGATGACTGTGACCATGGCAATATTTATTTAGCACTTATGAGATGCTGAGGGCTGTGCTAAGTGCTGTATGTATGTGTGTGTGGCATGTTCATTTTTAATCTTCACAACAGCTCAGTGAAGTGAAACTGTTATCTCCATTTTTCAGATGAGGGAACTGAGGCCGAGGGCAGTTGGAGCGTGCCCCAAATCACACAGCTGGAGGGTGCCTGGCTCCGAGCAAGCCCATGCTTTGTAGCTGCATTTATCACCTGATGTGTTTACAGCCCTGGCTGCCAACGGCAGTCACTTGGGAGCTCTTGGTACCATGGCCAAGTCAGAATCTCCAAGGGTGGGGCTCCAGCACTGGAAACTTTCAAGCTCCCAGGTGGTTTCGGTGTGCAGCAGGGTTAAGAACTGTGGGCTGGGGGAAGAGCCACAAACTGATTGGGGGTTAAGTGGTAAAAATACCAGCAGCATTACACCGACAAAGGAAATGTTTTTTTCCAAGAAGCAGACGAAGTATTAACTAACGACAGACATCTTTAGGAAAGTTCTGCCTCTAAGCACATACCTTCCAGGTAAAGTCTTGTAAGGTGGTCAGCAAGGAAGTACTAAAAGTGCACCTTCCAACGTTGTTAACCAAGAGTACCTATTGGGTAGCATGGGATGGCATTCTGCTGGGTTTTCTTAGGAGGTACCTGAAGCACAGAGAGACTGAGTAATTTTCTGAAAATCACACAGCAAGTTTAGTGGGTGGTGGATGTGGTAATCAGTAGAAAAAACAGATTATTTTCTGGGAGTCTTGTGCTGCTGACAATCCCAGAGGCACAGGAACATTTTAACGTGTTCTACTTTTTCTTGTAGGAACGTGTCCTATAAAAAAAAGAGTATTTGCATTTACTTTTGTCTTTGTTAGCTCACTGTTAATTATTTAATCCCGTGATTATTTCATTGCCATAAAAAATGGATTTTCTATTTTTATTTAAACAGTGATTTTTCAAAGTGTGGTCCACTGACCAACAGTATCCGTATCATCAGGGAACTATTAAAAAGCAGTCTCAGGCCTCACTCCAGACCCGCTGAATCAGAAATCTGAAAGTGGAGCCGGAGAATGTGCATTTTAAGATATTTTTTCAGGGTGTTTAAAATTTTTAATTTTGGTTTAAAAAAAAAAACATAAAATTGACCATCTTAACTATTTAAAAAAATTTCTTACACATTTATTTATTTATTTATTTTTGAGAGAGATAAGAGTGCGAGTAGGGGAGGGGCAGAGAGACAGAGACACAGAATCTGAAGCAGGCTCCAGGCTCTAAGCTGTCAGCACAGAGCCCAATGCGCGGGGGCTCGAACTCACGGACCATGAGATCATGACCTGAGCCAAAGTCGGATGCTTAACTGACTAAGCCAACCAGCCACCTATCATCTTAACTATTTTTAAGTGCGGAATTCAGTAGCGTTAAATATATTCACATTATTGTGCAATAGCTCTCCAGAACTTTTTCCTCTCATAAAACTAAAACAGTACCCTCATTAAAGAAAACTTTTCACCTCCCCTTATCCTCTGGTACCATGATTCCACTTGTCTCTCTGAATTTCACTTCTCTATGTACCTCATGTAAGGGGTATCATACATTTGTCTTTTTGTGACTGGCTTTTTAAATTTAGCTTAATGTCCTCAAGGCTCATCCATGTTGCAGCATGTGACAGGATTTCCTCCCTTTTAAAGGCTGGATGATACTCCATTGTATATGTGCATACCGCTTCTGCTTCTCTATTCATGGGTCGAGAGACATTTTAGTTTGTTTCCATCTTTTGGGTATTGTGAATAGTGCTGCAGTGAACATGGGGGTGCAGGTGTCTCTTCAAGATCCTGATTTCATTTCCTTTGGATATATTCCCAGAAATGGGATTGCTAGATCTTGAAGAACCTCCACACTGTTTTCCAAGCAGCTGCCCTTTTAGTTTTCCACTATGAAGAATGTGCATTTTCAGTGCATTCGCAGATAGTACTGTTGCACACTCTAGTTTTGGAACTCCTGGATTAGAATGAGGATACCGCCCATCTCCACAAATGCTGTTGTGACTGACGTTTATGTGAGAATTCATCTTGTTGGGGGATATTATTCAACAGGTCAGCCGTCTCCTGATTTTGGGAGGGGCCAACGTGAACTACAGAACAGAAGTGTTAAATAATGCCCCAATCCTGTGCGTCCAGTCTCACCTTGGCCATGAGGAAGTGGTCACTCTGCTCCTGGAATTTGGCGCCTGCCTGGAGGGAATGTCAGAGAATGGCATGACCGCCCTCTGCTATGCTGCAGCTGCTGGCCATATGAAGCTGGTCTGTCTGCTGGCCAAAAAGGGGGCGAGGGTAAGCTGGTAGCATTCCCCAGTGGGGAGAGGGGGAGGATGTCTTCATAGCCTTGTTAGAATTGTCATCAGCTGGGCCAGCCTCCCTTTTGTCTCTGCTTTGTCGAATTGCAACTAATAGAAATCGCCACCTAAACAGAAAGAGTGAGCTGCCTGCTTCGGTCAGGGCGTGATGGTGCCTGATGTTGGTGGTCAGGTGTGCGGCCTTGGAGAGGAGGCGTCACGTGTTTTGCTCATAAGCTTTTAACTCTCCTTAATACTACCCATGGGGAGGCAGGACACCAAGGAGACCCTAGGCCAACAGCAGCGTGAGTAGAGGTCATCCTTTCAAAAGCCTGGAAATGGTGACCTAGAACTCCATCAATCACAGATTTTAACAGAGCACTAGATTGGTTTAAAAGATTTGAGGAGGGTTTTTTGCCTCTTTTCTGCCTATCCTATTTCATTTCATGTCTTTTTTTTTTTTTTTTAACAATAAAATGAGTTCCATGGGTCTTAGAAGCCATGTACTTGAGCATATGGCTGCAGGAGCTGGACAGCCCACAATCCTCATTTCTCCACCTGCCAGCTAGGATGCTGGGCACACTGTCCAGTCTGTGTGCCTCAGGCTTCTCATCTGTAAAATAATTATGACAACAGTATCTACCACAGGTCTGTTGTCTGAGCATTAAATAAATGTAACTATATTATTAAACAAGTTACTCTAGGACCATTAATGTTGAGAGATTAAATGAGAACAGTGCCAAGCTCACAGTAAACTCTCTTTAGGTTTGCTATAAGCATTTCTTTGGGAGAGAGGGGATGTGCTTTTGAATAAAAATAGAAATAAATCGCTGGTATTTGTCTTTATAGTTAATTAGGATATTTAAGTTTCAACAGAAAGACATTAATTAGGTTTATAGAAACTATGAGAGCCTTTTAATTTTTCCCTCAAAAATACAATATTTGGGGTAAAGGGACTTCAGCTCATGGAAGAAGGGGAATGTTGCAATTAAGCCTTCCCGGCGGGTGCATTAGTGCACATCTCCATGCCTTCATTTCTACATCTAAATGGTGGCTTAGCTTTCTGTGGAGGCTAGCAGGCCCCCTCCCATCACCGCTAAAAGCTCTGTAGGAGGAGGCTGGGTGTCATGCAGGTGTCTCCTGCAAAGCTTCTGGGTGAGGGTGTAGAGTATCACCAGAATTTGCAAGTGAGGTGAGGGTGGGCCCTGAGCTCCTCTTCCAGTCCAGTATTCCTGGGGTTAGACAGGGAATGACCCATTGTTGCTGCTTGGACCTTTAGAGGTAAGCAGCCCTTAGACACTAACTTTGTGTACAGCTGGCCTTCCTGGCTTTGAGGCCCCACTTTACATGCTGACATGTCCTAGGTCACCTGACTGTGCATGGCCTCCTTCCCCAGTTAGAAGGCCTTCAGAGTCCCTTCCTGCCCTTTCTTGGTTATAGCTAGATTTTCCAGATCCCTGCCTTTTGCTGGCTCCCCTATTTCAATGACTAAAGAACTGCTTTATTCTCCCCAAATCCTAGCTTGTCACAGCAGATTTAGAGTGTTCTACTCACCAGCAGCGTTGGGAAGCACAGAGCTTTGGCTGAGGCTTTGGTCTGTGTCCCCACACGTTTCCCAGAGAACTTGGAGCTTTAAGTCCTTTGCTAAAGAGACAGGAATTGAGGGTGCCTTGTGTTTGCTGGATCTACAAAGGGTTCCCTTGGCCTTAGGGCCGATTCACTACAAGGAAGTAATTCAGATGGATATTTGGTGCACTAGAGAAAGTTGCATTGGAATGTGAACACCCCACCCCCACCCCCACCAAGCATCTGCAGTGATACTGGGTTTGCGCACTTCATTTGGGATGTGATACTAAACCATGACCTTCTCTTGCCCTCCAGGTGGACCACTTGGATAAGAAAGGCCAGTGCGCATTGGTGCACAGCGCACTGAGGGGCCATGGTGACATTCTCCGGTACCTGCTGACCTGTGAGTGGTCGGCAGGCCCTCCCCAGCCAGGTGCACTGAGGAAGAGCCAAGCCCTGCAGCAGGCGCTGACAGCAGCCGCCAGCATGGGCCACAGCTCGGTGAGTTGGCGCTGAGAGGACACTCTTGGGAAATTGGAAGCCATAGCCCAATATGGGTTGGGTGCTTTGTCTTTAAAAAAATTTTTTTTTATGTTTATTTATTTTTGAGAGAGAGAGAGAGCGCGCACGCACACACACGCTCGCGCACGCACGAGCAGGGGAGGGGCAGAGAGAGACGGAGCCACAGAATCTGAAGCAGGCTCCAAGCTCTGAGCTGTCAGCACAGACCCCAACACGGGTCTCGAACTCATGAACCACGAAATCATGACCTGAGTCGAAGTCCCACGTTTAACCTGCTGAGCCACCCAGGTGCCCCTCAGGTGCTTTTTTTAGTTATCTTAGTTGCTAGCCCATGATGCACTTTAGGAATGAAAGAAAAGGAGGATTTCAAGAAATGGAAGTTGGTTTGACCACGTGTCTAGGTCTTCTGTTGACATCCCACCCTTTGCGTGAGAGAATTCGGTGTCCAGGGTCTTGGTGCGCATGTGGACTCCTGCAGTTGGGGGTGGGGGGAGGGCGGGCTCTCTCTTGGCAGTATCCCAGTTTCTCCTCTGTTCCACGTTTACCCTCCAGCTCAGCTGTCTTGCACTTTTTTCTCTTTGATTCATTCTTTTGTCCTTGTGATCTTTTAAAAATAATCATGTGGAATACTAATGCTAAAATTGTTCTTGAGTATTTGAAGGATTTTTAAAAATAGGACTTCAAAGTTCTGGTAGCATGTAAGAATGCTTGTCATTCACAGTTCCTGTGCTGAAGGAAAGCTTCTTGCAGTAGCTAAATAGAGCACATATTTTTGGTAGATGTCAGTATTTCTCAGTTTGAGGATTTTTTTTTTAAGTTTCTTTTTTTAAAGTTTATTTATTTTGAGAGAGAGCGAACGAGGGAGGGGCACAGAGAGAGGGAGAGAAAGAATCCCAAGCAGTGCTGATAGCACAGAGCCCCACACCAGGTTCTGTCTCATGAACCCGGATCTTCTGATCGGAGCTGACATCAAGAGACAGAAGCTTAACCGACTGAGCCACCCAGGCGTCCCCTTAGTTTGAGGATTTAATTGTAATCTCCTGACCCATGTGTCTGAGGATTTAATAACATTTTTACCCGTTCTCTTCCACCTGTTTCTTACTCTGTATTATCTTCAAGCAATTAGAGTTGCCAGTATTTGGTAAGATTGGAACCCACAATGATTTATAGTGAATTTGGGTACAGAGCCAGCTGGCTGACTTTTTGGCATTTAAAACACAAGGGCAGACACGGACGTACACACACACACACACACACACGTGCATGTACACATACATACTGAAAGCTGGCTTAAATTTGGCATTTAAAACATTAAAAGTACACATATACAATATTTAAGCCAATACAATATACTGCAACAAGTTAATTACAGAAACATAAGAGAATGCAGCTGTCTTCTCTTAAGAGAGGCATAAAAGAGATTTATAAAAATAGGAAACAATGCCAGCCAACCTCCCTATATGTTTTAGTTTTGGAAAAAATAGTAATTTCACTTAAAAAATACATATTTCATAACAGTATGTTAAATGTTACTGTGTAATAGGTTTATTGTTTCTTTAAAAAAGAACTATAAATGTGTTTTTTAAATACTCATATACAGAGAGCATGTTAAATACACAAATAAGCAAATGGAGATGTTTTTCCTTTTTTAAAGTGCTCCCTAAATCTGCATGGGAACGCAAAGTGTGAAAAATCATCACAGGGAGGACAGTGAATGCCACATTCACATGTGACCTTTTTCTCAACTCCTGTTAAACTCAACCTGTTTCAAAGCTGGCTGGGAGGAATGCTGTGCCAAAGCAGCCTCAGCAGGGCCAGTAACTGTCTCCTAGAAAAGGGCAGGGCTCATTCACCAGAAGCCTTGAAGGGTGTATGCATTTGCTAATGCTGTTATAACAAGTGACCACAAACTACAGTGGCTCAAACAACATTCATCTATTTTCTTACAGTTCTGGAGGCCAGAAGGCTAAAATTAACATGTCCAAAAGCCAGTGTTCCTTCTGGAAGCTCTATAGGAGAATGTTTCCTTGTTTTTTTAGAGCTTCTAGAAGCCTTGTATTCCTTAGCTCATGGCCCTTCCTCTATGTTCAGAGTGCATCACCTTCAAATTTTTTTTTCACATTTATTTATTTTCGAGAGAGACACACAGAGTGTGAGTGGAGGAGGGGCAGAGAGAGAGGGAGACACAGAATCCGAAGCAGTCTCCAGGCTCAGCTGTCAGTACAGAGTCCGGTGTGGGGCTCGAACCCACAAACTGTGAGATCATGACCTGAGCTGAAGTCAGACACTTAACCGACTGAGCCACCTAGACACCCCTCAAAGTGCGTCACTTTAACCTATGCTTCTGTCATTCCATCTCTTCCTCTGACCTTGATTCCTCTTGTCCCTCATTTGAAGACAGTTGTGATTATGTCAGGTGTATGAGATGAACACATGGGTAATTCAGGATAATCATCTCATTTCAAGATTCATAATCACACCTGCAGATTCCCTCTTGTCCTATAAGGTAACATCCACAGGTTTTGGGGATGACGGTGTGATCATACTTGGGGCTATTATGCAGTTTACCCATAGGGTATGGATTGGGAGACTGGGAAATGGCTTCATTATGCTCTCCTGTTGCTGCTGTTGCACAGGGTGGATGCTGGCTCGGGGCTCACATAGTGTTCTTTCCCCATGAGCCAGCACTCCTGCCTCCATACTTGTGATCTCAAGCTCTTTTTGATGGGGAAGAAGGGAAAAGAACTAGGGAAAAGAGGAATGATGCTGTCAGTAGAAAAATCTTCTGGACAATACTATTTATTTTATTTTATTGAAAAGGTATATATTGCTTTGTTTTGTATCTTTGTGAAAAAACGGATTCACCATCTTCCTGCGATTTATGCAGAAACTGCACTTTGTATGATCTCCCGTGTCCTTTGTTGATTAGGCTGGCATATTTGGGTCATGTTGGAATTCATTAGAATTCTGAGTACCTAGTAATCCTGAACAATGTTGCTGAAATTCACTGAGGTTTTTTTATTCTTCTCAAAGTGAAAATGTGAATAGCATATGAATTATGCTTGAAAACAGTTTTCATTATATTTTGTCTCCTTGTGTAGCATGAGATAATTATGGTTAAAAAACAACATGCTTTCTCCTTTGATACATGGGATATAATAAGCACATATGGCTGTGAGAACTCATTAAATCACCTCGCCACTTCTGACAGGTGGTCCAGTGCTTGCTGGGACTGGAGAAGGAACATGAGGTAGACGTCAATGGCACCGACACGCTGTGGGGAGAAACAGGTAATTATGGTTCCACTGCTTGTAGTCTGGGCCAGCTTTCTTGATGTTTTAGCCCCCATTTTGGCCTAAGTTATCTTAAGAATTACTTGAGATACATGTTAGTCCTATTCTTATTTTATCACAAGGCATTTGAAGTTTAGAGCTTTTAAAACTTCCCAAATATGGTAAAACTTTTTTTGAAGCAAATCAGAATAGTTTTGAATTTGACTATTAGTTCTTGCACTTCTGATGAATCTCTGTTAGAAGTACCTAAATAAGGTGGTAGTTTCCGCTTTGTGGAATCTTCTGTATTTTCCCTGACGTGGTCTTCCTATGAACAATGCAATATGAGCAGGACAGGAGCCTTACATTCAGATGAGTCAAAGTTGCTCAGCAAGGAAGGCTGCAGCCTGCCTTGTAGAATGAGAGCAGGACTCCAGCCTTGTGGGGCCTCTCTCAGCTCCTGAATACAAGCTGCCAGGTCCCTTTTCGCTGGCGTGGATATATGTATTTAACTGAAGTGTGGGAGGGGAGCCCCAGGTGAGTGCATCATAATGAAGATCTGAGTTGGTTATTTGTCAGATTAACACAGCTAACGCTGCTTTGAAATTTTCCATTTGACCGAATTGGTATTCAAAATGTAAGACTTTAAGTTATGAGTTGTTGTTTAATAGATGTAACCAAGAGTGCTAAATGCATTTCTGGGCTGTGTCGTGTGTGTGTGTGTGTGTGTGCACGCCTAGTGTACAGGCATACCTTGGAGACATTGCAGGTTTGGCTCCAGACCACCACAATAAAGCAAATATCACAATAAAGCATGTCAAATGAGTTTTTTGGTTTCCCAGTCCATAAAATGTTATATTCACACTAGACTGTAGTCTACTAAGTGTGTAGTAGCATTATGCCGTAAAAAAAATGTACAGACCTTAATTTAAAAATATTTTTTGAGGGGCTCCTGGCTGGCTCCATCGGTTTAGCATCCAACTTCAGCTTAGGTCATGATCTCCTGGTTTGTGGGTTCGAGCCCCGTGTCAGGCTGTGTGCTGACAGCTCGGAGCCTGGAGCCTGCTTCAGATTCTGTGTTTCCCTCTCTCTCTGCCCTTCCCCCACTCATACTCTGTTTCTTTCTCTCAAAAATCAACATTAAAAAAATTCTTTTAAATACTTTTTGCAAAAAAAAAAACCTGTCCTCTAAGGTTTCAGGGAGTCATAATCATTGATCCCAGGTCACCATAACAAATATAATCATGAAAAAGTTGAAATATTGCAAGAATTACCAAAACATGACACAGAGACACAAGCTAAGCAACTGCTATGAAAACAAACCTTTCTCACCTCAGGGTTGCCACAGACTTTCAATTTGTAAAAAAACACAGTATATGAGAAGTACAATAAAATGAGTACAATAACACAAGGATGGCTGTGTATGACTTCTGTTTCTGCCTGCATAGAATTATTTCCAGATGCTTCTCAATTATTCCTAACAAGCCAAATGGTAGTGTGTCGAGTTTATCAGGTAACTCATACTTGGAAACACCTCAGAGTTCCCCAGCAGGAAGTACAGGCCTGCACTTCAGGGCCTCCTGGTGCCCTCTGAGGCTGCTGCCCTGTGCGTGGTTTATAAAGCTAGTTTGTGGTACGTTGGGAGGGGGTGGCCTGCGCCATGGTTCCAAGGAGAGGGCAGGACCCCAAATGGGGTTCAATTATGCTTGGGCTCAACGTGTATAGATTTAAATATTAATAAATTTATTTATATATATATATTTATATATATTTTATATATATATATATATAATTTAAAATTAAATACTCTTGATTCCACAGAGTGTTTCCTCCACCCATTTAAATAGCACAGGTTGCTTTGTAATTTGGCAAAAGAAAAGTGTCCATCCACTTCCATATTGTGTTGTGGGTAGCAGATCAGGTCAGTGCATGACCCTGCTTTGTGCTGAGCCAGAACGTCTGAATCCCTGCCCTTCAATTGCCTGGTTAAATAACTTTGGATGAGTTACTTTGCCTCCTTGTCAAATGAGGTAAATAGTACCCGCTTTCTAGGATTGGGGCAAAGACTAAATGAGATAAGGCAGTCTTGCCCAAATGAATGTACCCAGTGATAAGACACCCCCCCAGCCTGACATGATTCACTTGCATCTAGAAATTCTGGTTCGTTAGTTCTGGGATGAGACTGGGACTCTTTTTTCTTGTTTTCTCAAACAAGCGTTTGAGGTGACATGGCTTCAGGGCAAGAAGAGAACCTCTGTAGAACGTTGTCTAAAGGGCCTGACTTGGGGATGGGACACATGAGAAGTACCCATGATGGCGATGGGGTTGAGTGCTAATAGTAACTGTGGCACTCACTTAGGAGAAACGGAATCTGTGATCTTTAACGTTGACTTTTTTTTTTTTCCTGAGAAGGGCTGCCTTTGAGGGTGCTGTGTGAGCATTGTTTTGTCTCTGATGACCAGTCCTGAATTTCAGTATTCTTCCCTCTCTGCTCTCCCCCGTGAGACTCTGAGGGGAGACCCCTAAGAGAAACTACAGCTCTCCCATCAGCCTTCATGAGAAGATGAGTAACGTTTCAGCCAGTGTCTTCCAAAGGCTGGTGCCCAGCGCTCAGATCACTCTGCAGCCTGAGAAGCAGCTCACACTCTTCTTCGGGCATTAGGGGAAATTTCATCAGCCAAAAGTTTGAGAGACTTTTTAAAACTAAATTTAAACCAAAGAAAAAGCTAAGCACTGTTTCTCAGGCTCAGGGGGACCCTGTGACTGTGTGTAGACTGTGTGTCAATAAAACCAGTCTTGCCTTTGCTCCATTTTTCTCCTTGGGATCTTTCTCCTGTGTTCCTTCAAAAATGACCATTAATGTCTCGTACCCCAGGTCCTCCCAATTCCAGGTCTGTGCTTGTCAAAAGAATACTTTGGAATCTCGCAGAGGATATTTTAGATGAGGGCACATCTGCACGTGTCCAGATTGGGTGGTCTGTGTTTGGGATTGGCCACGAAGTGTCTACAGTACCTGACCCCGAATGCCTTCTGGAACAGAAGGCCCTGGTAACGATAGCATGCGTGTGTGGGTCCGCTCCTGTTCCTTGTTCTTACCAAGCAGCAACCAGGCAGGTCCCCAGACTGCGTGGACTGCCCCACTGTGTGCACTGTTTCTCTTTGCTGGGACCCTTGGAAGTAAAAGCAGTTATTTTGCTTCCTGGTTTTGTTTGGTCCTCATTCCTGGGTGTGGTCAGTGGTGCTCTGTGTCTAAAGCACCAAGCGTGAAGCTTGTCTGTCTCCAGCCACAGCCCGGGGGCAGGATCCTGTGAGTGAGCCTGTCAGGGGTGTGGGAAGATGACAGAAAAACTGGAAGCATCGTATGAATAAAGTGGTTCAGTATTTCTCTTTGAACCCTTGTAGAAGTTTATACAGGTCTGTTGAGTATACATTTAGTTATGAACAGCTTGGCTTTAAAATACCAGCTGATGGGGTAACCAGGGAGGGTCTCCTTGGTCTGTTTTGGCTCCCCTTCCCATTCTATTTCTGTGCACTGACACCCCCCTGTTTGCAGATGGCAGCTACCTGTCCTTCTCTCACAGCCAGTTCTAGAAGTGGGAGGGCTAAATCTGTGCACAAAATCCTTCCCCACTTTTCTGCCAGGAGAGACCCTTGTGCTCCCTGTGTATCTCCTTTATATTGCAAAAATGTCATTTTTATGCCTTTTGCTGATTAGAAGTTGCATGTCATCGGTGACAGGTGATGACAGCTGACAGCCAGAGAAGAGGGAACACAGGGAACAACAGACCCATAGAGACCCCTGGTCACTCAGGCCAGTCCCTGTGGGATTGGTGGGAGTAGGGACAGTCCTATGCCTTCTGTACCCTGAGCATCTCCCTGCTGATGACCTACAGTCCTCAAATGTCGTCACAGAAGAGGATGGTTCCTATCTTAGCATTATTATTATTTTTAATCTTTATTTTTGAGAGCGAGAGAGTGGGGGGGGCAGAAAGAGGGAGACAGAGGATCCAAAGCTGTCTCCACACTAACAGCAGAGAGCCCGAGGTGGGGCTTGAACCCACAAACCGTGAGGTCATGACCTGAGCCAAAGTCTGACACTTAACGGGACAAGACACCCAGGTGCCCATGGTTTCTATCTTGAGTTTTAAGAGACAAGAAAGTATAACAGATTTTAAAGATGCTCATCTAAAATAATAACAATATTTAATTTGGAGGTTTATTGTAGTAAACCGCAGTTTTTAGAAAACTTAAAAAGGATATCTCTACTGGTTTTAGAGAATAGAGAGCTTAACTTATGTAGGTCCCCCTTTCACCAGCATCTGGGGCCATTTGCTTTTCCTGTCTGGTTGCTATTTATAGGGTCCAGCCCTTGGAAAACCTGCTGTGTAGTCTGGTAGCTCTTAGCACTTCCCCTCTGGTGGAAGAAGTGGTGGGACTTGTCAGAAAGCACCAAGCCACCGAGGAGGGGGCTGCTGACGCGTGCGGCCACCCACAGCTCTGCCCTCCAGGCTGCGGAGCCCCTTTGCTCCATGACATTCCCAGGCGTGGCCAGGCCATCTCAGGGCCCTGCTTCCAGGGCGGCCTGGAAGATGACAAGAACCCATCAGATGCTTGTGTTATCTCTGTTTCAGGCATTCCTCAGCCATGACAAGTAATCGCTCCCACGAAGTCCCGGCCTAAGTTACTGTTTCCATATCCATGTTTGTTGTGGATTAGCCCAAACTGAAATGATCAGAGATGCCTAACTGGTGACCTCATGCTGTTGCAAATTGTCAGAGGAACTGTGTTTCCAAGCTGCAGGCAACTCTCAAGTCTGTGAGCCTACTGTCTGTGTTTCTGGTCAGAATTTCTTATTCTTTATAGGGAGATAGAGGCTCTTCTATGTTAGCATTTGCCATTTTACGTGCAGATGTGTCTGTCTTGTAAGCAGGGCCTTCCCCACCCGTGACTGTTTTGGGTCACTTTACAGTTGACCATTTATGAATTTGATTATTGATGTTGATTTGGTCAGAGGTGGGTTTTCCCAAATGGTAGGCTTTAGGAGAGCAGAAATTTTCCTGTCTCTTGTGCTTACCTGTGTGAACAGCAACTATTTAATCTAGTATTGTCTAACCGAACCTCCTGTGGTGTTGGAAATGTACTCTGTGCCTCAAAACCTGGTAGCCACTAGATACTGGCCTTTTGGGTGCTTGTCACATGGGTGTTGGCTGAGTGAACAAGTGGGTTTAAAGAAAACAAAACCAGGGGTGCCTGAGCGGCTCAGTCCATTAAGCATCTAACTTTGGCTCAGGTCATGATGCTATGGTTTGTGGGTTCAAGCCCCGCATCAGGCTCTGTGCCAACAGCCAGAGCCTGGAGCCTACTTTGGATTCTCTCTGCCCCTCCCCCACTCACACTCTGTCTCTCTCTCTTTCTCTCTGTCTCTTTCTCAAAAAAAAAAAGTTAAAAAAAATTAAAAAAAAACATACAGTTTTCGGGCAAGTAACATTAACCTTGCAGAATAATTTGGGAGAAATTGTGTTGTTGGGGTGGGGAGGGGTAAGGAGCCTGGTGGCTCATAAGGCGCTAATCTTCTGGTTTCCTTGTGTCTGTCATAGCAGACCGTGTCCTGCTGGATTCCAGGCTGGCGTAGAAACTCTTGTCTGAGTCACTGGTGCCGCAGGCGTGCTGAGGGTGTAGTTGTGTGCTGGATTCCACCTTTGGGGACATAGCTGTTAACAACCAGACGTGGTGTGGGCATGGCTGATAGCACAGAGTGGCCTGTGCCAGCCCATGCTTAATGTCCCCCTCCCTGCACTGCGAGCCTGACTGCTCACCCTGGATGTGCTGTGTGCTCATACTGTTGTTCCCTGGGAAGTCCTTCTTATTGCTCGCTGGCTGGTCTGTCAGCAGGCCTGGGGCCCTGGGCTTCATGCCCAGACAGGATGCTGTCATGCCCATGGGCTGACTTCTCCCAGGGCTCCCCTGCCCTAATTTCTGCAAGGGGGTGATGCTCTGTCAGGGGGAGTGAGAAGTCTGGCTGAAATACCTCCTCTAAAGTGTCTTTTATGTTGCTCATGCTATTGCAGTTGGCAAAATACTTTAGTTGGCTAGTTAGTACTTCCTAAAGAAGTTTAGTCATTGTAAATACCATGGTTTTTTAATGTCAAAGTTATTTAAAACCCCTTAGTTTCCTCTCTAAGAAGAGCAGAATCTACTTCACTGTAAATTGAGTAGATTATTCAGCTCCATGGCCCTCCCTTTTCCTAGCAGGTGGGGGCAGCTTAGTTCTGCATGTGTATTAATCAAAGTTCACTATTTTCTTAATTCTGGACAGAATTCTGGGTAGGACCTCGCTGCCTCTGGACCTTGAATCTGAGGCCTGGCCCTGTCAGCTGGGGTGCAGCGTTTCCAGGCCCATCTTGGGGGAGGGTGATGCTCACACTAATTTCCTTACTGGACCGTGCAGCCGGGGTAATGAGTCGTATTGCATCTTTGATGTTGCCCTCTTGTCTCCATGGAACTGCTTTAATTTCCCACTCTGTGGTTCTGCCCACCCTCCCGGAGGTGGGGTGTCCTTCAGCTCTGAATTGCAGGTGGACCCAGGCCATGGACGGCTGAGCCTATCACACTCAAGGCTGCCACAGAATATGGTGCATGCACCCCAGGAAACAGGATGACTTATTGTTGGTTGAAAAATGACCCTTTGGTCAGATTTTACTTTGCTTTTTTAGAGAGAGGAGGGCTATCACATGGTAACAATTTAAAGCAAATTTAATACTTACTCCAGTAAGTATTGACTTTGGCATTCAGACTACATTCTGAGATGTATGGGCATCTCAGAGCAGATTTTCAGACGAGAGACTAGAAGAAAAAGCATTTGTCCATTGCTTTTTGGGGCATGTGGAGAACTTTTATGTTAAGGAATTTGCTAAACGTATCCTGCTGAGGAAAGCAAAGTGACTTATTATTGTATACCTAGGATATTCAATTTTTGGAGATTCTCTGTATCTCACCAGTGCTGTTGTTGGAAAATCCTTGTCAAGGCATCCCTTCTTCTACTGGTGTTTAAGAAAGTATCTAAGATGAGTAGAAATCCAGGTTTTGCCAATCCAAACAAAAGTAGTTCTTGATTGTCTTTGACCTCAAAACATGACAGAGGGGTAATCCAGGACCCTAGAGGATGTGAGGGAGGGGATAACTCAGGATGAGGATGGTAATACAGGATCCTGGAGGATATGGGAGAGGGGGTAGCTCAGGACCTAGAAGGGAAGGGGAAGGGGTGCAGAAGGGGTGGGGTAACCTAGGACCCTGTAAGGGGAAGAACAAAGTGGGGGAATGTAGGGAGGAGGGGCTAACCCAGGCTCTGCAAGGACGGAGATGGGCGTGAGGGTCACCCTCAAGTAGAGACGGATTTGGGGGTAAGAACTAAGGGGTTTGGGTTTGTCTGCACCCTGTATTTTTACTGTTCTGGCAGACCCCTGGGGTTTGCACCGCCCATCCCCACCTCACTGCCCCGGCGTAGGTGTGCTATGGAGAGCCATTCCTCTCTGCTGACAAGACAGCAGAGATCAGCTGACTTGTGTGTGCCTGCCCTGCAGGACTGGTTGGCGTGGGGCGGAGGCAAGTTGAAAACTCACAGAGTGCATCTCGCTGCAAATGAACCGGTAACCTGGCCACTTACCTACTGGAACTCTGTTCATGGTGCTTTTGCTGTGCATAGAGTCCATCCTTCTTGTAATTCCCTACTGTTTCTTAAAAGACAGCAGATGCCTTCGGCATTAAAAACTTGTACTCCTCTACATATAAGTAGCTTAGAGTACCTTTACCTACAAACACCGTTGCTTGTTATTTCAGTCACTCCTGGAAGAACTGTGTGTGGTTCATCTGCACTTCCTCAGAAAAATCATAATTGTTTCTTTCAAATTCTTATTGAAGTGTTTGGATCCTTCCTTCCTTCCTTCCATCCTTCTGGGCTGAATGTGAACTTGCATAGAGTGTATCTGTGGAAATGCCCTCTTTAACCCTGACCCCTTGCATGGAGTCCTGCACATAACTGTCCTCCTTCGGGCATGCTCAGCCCTTTAAGGAGAGAAGGAAGAACCACACATTACATATGCTTTAAATAACGTGGTGTGTAAGAGGGTCTATCAAAAATGTGAGCATTCTCATCACACTTTAGAAATGACAGCTGTGAAAAGCTGTGTTCTGATTTTTTTTAGGACAAAGTCTGTATGAAATGTGATTTATGTTGTCCGTGTTTTAGGAAATTGTTCCTAAATTGAATTTGTTATTTATAGTACATATTATTCCTCAAAGGATTTGCGGAGACTTATTTGAAATAGTACATAAAAGAATAGGGAAAAAAATAATGTCAGGAATAGGACACAAGGATTTGCACAGATATTCCTGCTCCTGTGTCCTAAATGTTCATTAGATTGAGCTGTTTTGGTCTTAGGATACCATGTGACCAGAGTTGGAAGGGAACATAATCATTGTAGATTATTCTTATTGTCTGTGGGAGAAGGCTTAACAGTTCTTCAGGAGAAGAAAAGTGTTTTCTGGTACTCTTATCTAAAACAACATTCATAGTCTGTTTGATTAGTTGGACACATATATATTTTTTAAGAGAGTGTGCGTGCACAAGTGTGTGGTGTGGTGGGAGTGGCAAGGAGGGGTGGAGAGAGAGGGAAAGAGTATCTATCCCAAGCAGGCTCCATGCACAGAACAGAGCCCAGTGCAGGGTTTGATCCCACAACGCTGGGATCATGAGCTGAGCCCAAATCAAGAGTCAGACACTTAACCAACTGGGCCACCCTGGTGCCCCTAGTTGGATATTTTTCAGGGGAACATCCCAGAGGCAACAACATAGGAGTTAGGATCTCCCGACTTCAAATCCTACTTCTGCCTCCCACTAACTGTGTGACCTTAGGCAAGTTGATTAACTTCTCTTGGCCTTATTTTCCTCATCTATAAAACCAGGATGAGCAATACTTACCTCATAAAAGTTAGTTGTATATTAAATGAATTTGTGAACCTAAAGGGCCATGAAGTGTCAGTGTAGGAAGCATTTTATAGGTATCATGATACAATATTAAAATATGTTAGGATTTTCCTGTTTTGAGAGCATGAATCCAGGTTCATTCATTCAGCTGTTTGGATTTAATTCCTGACTGATAATTGATTGGCTGTGGGTTCGGGGAAAATCATGTAACTCTTGTGACTCGATTCCTTCACCTCAATAAAATGGACAGTCACTGAATTCAAAGGATTCTTATCAAGATTAAATAAAAATTCACCCATAGTATTTTAGCCAGAGCTTGGCAGTTGTTAAGTGTTCAATAGATGCAGTATGCTGCTAGGGTTGTGATAAATTAGTATTAATTATTGAATGTTACATAGTTATACTATACATTTGGTCTGGATAGAGTATTGAAATGGATGTTGAAGTGATAGAACCTTAGTTTGCAGTTACTTTACAGAAACGAAGGACAACAATGACTTTCGGTTACATGTGAAGTCCTGTTTAGTGGCAATTATAAATTTTATTTCTGTAATGAATTCCTTGGCAATTTGAGGTTCATGTTTAGTCTTTAATTAGTCTTTAATTATCACACAGAGATTGACAGCATGTTTTTACAGAACTTTTCACACGTCAGGAGTGTCCTGGTTCCTTAGATTTGGCCCTTGCCTTGTTTTAACCTCCATAGGTAGGTCATTGGGAGCTGGCGTGATATGATGGGGAGTCACCGTTTCATGTGATGGCTCGGTTGTTGCCGGTTGCTTGGTAACATCCATCCTTTCCTCCATCCCCGAGGCCCTCCTGGGGGACTTCTGCCAAATGGAGAACACTAAGGCAGGGTCAGACCTAGGACGGTGTTCCCAGCCATTACTTGGGAGACTCTCTGAGCATCTGGGTGGTGCTGGCTTCCCGTTCATAAGGTCACAGAGCCCACCCAGCGGGGCTTTGTTCAGGGCTGGGAGTGCTAGAGACTTTTGAGGGGTTCATCCCTCAATGCAGTGATATTTTTTAGTAAGTAATAGAGTAAGAGTAAAGAGTAATCTCTAAGAGATCTCAGTAAGAGTAAAGAGTAATCACTCTTTATTGTATTTCATTTTACTCTTTATGTTGTTGAGAATTACATTAAGTAACTGCCTGGTCCCTGTGGAGATGAAGAATTTATAGCTGTAGGAAGTTGTTTTTCTGTCTAAGGGAAGCCTTCCCATCCCCTGAACAAAGGAAGCAAATGCCTACCAGAGCAAGGCTGTGGGGTTTGGCTTTTATAAATCTTAGCCCTACTCCTAGCAGGTGGATAAGGGGGTGTTGCCTGCCTTTTGTTTGGGGTTTAGTGCTACTTTCATTCATTCGGGCAGAGAACTTTGGGGCTAGCCTGTCAGAGGCCCTCAGGGTGGCCGCCCAGCCCAGCCCATACTGAGAAGAAAACAAAGCCAAACACAGCAGGGGTCAACTTCCTCCTTAACAACTTCTAAACCAGTCAGTTTTTGGAATTCAAGGGAGAGAGGCTGCCATTCCCAAAGAATTTTTTTTTTTTTAAATCATAAAATTCCTGATTACATTTGACCTCTTAGATAAATAGCTGAGAATTTTCCAGCATTTCATGCACACTCTTTACTTTTGTTCTCCTCCTTTGCAGTTGGGTGGGGTTTGTCCAGAGAGCCTCCAGCTGAGGTTCAAACATCACTGCCTGTGGCACATCTAATGGTTTCCATCTTGATTGCAACTAGATGACATTTATGAGAATCCTGCTGCTTATTATAAATGTTGGCACTTTGTTTTTTTTTTTTCCCCACTCACTTTTGTGACAGACAGGAAAAGTCAATATATTAGGAAATAAATTGCACCAGTAAACATAAATATATAAGCAAAGCAGAGCCACTCTGCCCATGTCCCTCTGTCAGCCATCTGGGCCAGCATGACTGCCCCTTTGCAGGTGCAGACGGTTGGGCTCACGTGTTCCACTCCGGCCTCGGAGGGTGGCATGGCAATGTGTAAGGAGTGTCTGAAAAGGCCGCTGTCTGGAAGTGGGAGCCGCCACTGTGTGCACTGACCTGTCACCCTTCTCTCAAGGTCTCTAAATTAGGGACAGAAACATCCGAGGAGGGGAATAATGATCCATTGTTAAAACCCTCAAGCCAGCCATCCTGTGCCTGTGTACTTGAGTGACAGATCTGCCATAAAATGTTATAAACAGCCCTGTTTGTGGAATGACTGCGTTCCTGGCAAGTTGACAATTGAGTGTTTGTAAATCAGACCTTTGCCCAGAGAACTTGAATATGTAAAAGATTCCTGGAAATGATCCATTTTACAAAGAACCAGATCTAACTGATGTTTTCAGGAAGCTCGTAATATTGAGTGTCAACTGGGTCTTCTTAACAGGAATGTCTGCTGTGACAAATCTCCTGTTCTGAAGACAGGACAGTATTGCTGAGGTACAATTATTCAGAATCTTCCAGAAACGATCTATGCTTTCATGGGAATTTAATTAGAAAAGTGCCATCTTGTTAAGGAATTTGCAAGTAAAAGAAATTGTGTCCAATTTGAGTCATAAAAAGTGCCATGTGTTCACTCACATTGATTTTAGAGTCTCCATTTCGTGCCAGGTCTTTTCGCACCTTCGTCTCCGAATTTCTTTGGCCAGAAGATAGGCATTTCCCCACTGCCAGAGCCTCACCCGCTCCTCCTGTCTCCCCCCACCCCTCTTTTCTTCTGGCCACACAGAGTGCACTGACCCTCATTAGAGTCTGGTGGTCAGCTCAGAGGTCAGCCTTTTCAGCAGAATAGTTGGAATTCCTGAGCAGAGTCTTGCCTGATTTTGTTTCAGCATGTGGTTGACTGTTCTTCAGTCTTGCTTGTTTCTCAATCTGGTGTCCTTAAATCTGTGGCTGGTGGAACTTGAGGTGCCCTCTAGCCTCAGGGGTTTTGAGTGATGAGGCCAAAAGTATTCACAGGAGTAAAAAAGGGAAACACAGGTCCTATTGACCTACATCACTTGAAAAGGAGAGCACCTCATTAGGACTTGATGTGCACAGCGTGGGCGGTGTTAGGCCAGAGCAGACTGTGTGACACTCTTTCAGCCTGTGCATATAGGTGCTTTATCTCGAAAGGAAGTTAATCACCAAATGCACAGCAGGTCTGGCTGTAAAGGAAGAGAAGGGAATCCAGCTCTGTCGCCAAGCCTGGGGTGGCGCTCTCATCCGCTCATCAGCTGCTCCAACTTCTGGCTTCTCTGGCGCCTCCATAAAACACACAGCCCTATTTTTAGTGCTGGGCTGTCATTTCTGATGTGCTGCTGTTGCAAAAATTCAGTAGCAGCTGCACCAGACATCCGGATTTAAAGGCCCCATTTACAATACAGATGAAACTTGTTTACTAAATAGAAGATAATGGAATGTTAGTGAGGCCCTGCTGCTTCAGGACCTCATCAAACAGAAGTGCCTTGAGTTTGTTCCTTCCCAGGCTGTCCTGCATATCTGCTGGCCATGACTCTGCCTGCGGTGTATGTGTGGATTTATTCATTCATTCGTTCCTTCGTTCATTCTTTCCTTGCAGTGGTCAGCTGTGACCAGAGGAGGGGAGAGGAGGAGATCCCTAATTGGAGGAGGCTTACAGAGGTCAGCAGGTCCAAGAGGTGTCTCACTGCCCAGAACTTCCATCTCTTTTTTTTCTTTTTTAATTTTTTTAATGTTTCTTTATTTTTGAGACAGAGAGAGAGCATGAAGGGGGGAGGGTCAGAGAGAGACAGAGACACAGAATCTGAAACAGGCTCCAGGCTCTGAGCTGTCAGCACAGAGCCCGACGCGGGGCTCGAACTCACAGACTGCGAGATCATGACCTGAGCCAAAGTCGGTCGCCCAACTGACTGAGCCACCCAGGCGCCCCCAGAACTTCCATCTCTTGAGCCACTCATTGGTCGTGTTCCAATCCATCCAGATAACACTCTTAAAAAGTGCCCCAAAGCTTGTGTTATTTAGGAATCATTAACGTTAACACCATGGCAGGAACGGACTATCTTGGGCATGCCTGGGTCAGCTGGGGCCAGGGCCTGCTAGTTTAGACTCTATAGTATAGACAGGATCCCCTTGGGCACTGGTTTTCAGATACTCTGGGTATGGGAACCCTCACCTCCACCCCAGGGCATCAGTATATAAAACTGATACAAATACTGTTCTCTTTATGGTGTTTGTTTACAAATTCCTTATGAGTTTAGATGTATGGTCAGTGGCAGTGAGCCTCTTAGGGTAACCCAGGTAAGAATGGCACCTGCAGTCGAGACCCTCGTCTCTGTCTTGAGAAAATCAGCAGTGCAGATGGCAGCTGCTAACTGTGGCCCTTCTTAGAGTTGTAGAGTTGTAAGAAATTCTTTGAATGGATGGATGATGACAGGAAAGCATTATTAAGATTGCCCAGTGACAAGCTGCTCTGGTGACACATTCCCTGCCTCAGGGGACTTAGGGCCAGAAGCAAAGTGAGTGCTCACTGCCTTTCCAGAAGGAGAGGGCTTGCTTTCTACACCACCTTCCACAGCCTGACCTTCACATCTTTAGGGCCCCGAGAGTAGGACGGCCTGGCACATTTGCTCACTTGCTCACGAGTCCTGCCATCTTCCTCACTTTCCTGGGGCACAGGTCCCTGGGATGGATGGGAAACTCAGGTGATCTGCTGAGCAGCTGTGGCACCTCTGTGTGAACAAAGTCTCTGGCCCCACTGCACTGTGTCTCGGGAACAGACCGAGGAGACTTCTTTGTTTCTTGGAAGAACTGTTCTTCTCACAGGCAGATCAGGCCCAGGTGTCAGGTTTACATGCTTGTGCACATGTGGCTCCTGGGGTTGAACTGTGGTCAGGCTGACTGGAGGTGGAGTAGGTGTGGTTGTCTGTCCTGAGAGGGGTCTGAGGAGGACAGAAGGATGGAGATGTGCATGTAGAAAGCAGGGTTTGTAAGCACTTGGCTCCCCTAGGCCTGACTCCCTTAGGTGCCCAGGAGAATGGGACACAGACCCTGCGGTCTGCAGTGGAGCCAGGCTGCCCTCTAAAAGGAGGTGCCTGCGGCGGTGGGGTATGTGTGCTACGTATGACTAAGTCACCGTACATGTTCCTTTGTGTGTTGTTTCTTTGAACTGATGACAAGTTTGTGATACTGGTGCCTTGTGTTGCCTTCAGTGGTGTGGCATTTGTCGTTCTTGCTGTACGGTGTTCCATTGTTTGGCTGCACCGTATTTCGATGCACTCCACTGTTGATGGCCATGTAGGTGCTTTCAGTTTGTGGCTGTTGTCACTACATCTCTCAGTGCCCTAGAAGCGCATCTCCAGGCACGTGTCTGCCAGTGGGGTTGCTGTGCGATGGGATGTGGATATCTTTACTCCAACCAGCAGTGTGTGTGAGCGTATCCATTTCTCAATTACTTGGATTGCTGACGAGGCTGGGTACTTTTCATAAGTTCATTATCACATGGACTTCACCTTTGGTGAAGGGCCTTGTACTGTGTTTTCCTGATTTTCATACTGAGAGGTCTTACTGATTTGTAGCAACACTGGATCTCTTCTGGAAGCCGGGCATGTGTAAGTGTGAGGCTGAGACAACGTTGTCTTAGGCAGGCAGCAGGAATAGAGCCACATTACCACACTCAACCTTCTCCTTCCTCATCTGCATTGTCAGTGCTCCCTCCTGAGGTGTCGTTCCTTCCCAGCGCCTTCCTGTCCTGTCCTCCACTCAAACTTGTCTTGTTGTCCTGGCTTGGGATCGTCCCTGGAATCTGTGACTATCCTTTCCTCTAGATTATCATTCATGTGACATAGCAGAGGACCCTCATCCAATTAAACCCCTCTTTTTACTACTCTTCATCAGGAATCATGGCCTGGGACAGGGGTGAGGAGGCATAGTTACTGAAGTGGGGGCATCATGAGAACCTTTCCAATGTATTCTCTTTCCCTCCATTCTATTTTTGTTTTATCCTTGGCTGACTTTCCTAGAACATCACTACTACCAGCGGCCACTTGCTGCTCAGTATCGCACTAGGCTATTTACCTGAGCACTCGAGGCCCCCAATAATCAGATTCCCTTTTCTTGCTTTCTTGACATTCTTAATCCAGCATCTTGACTGGTTATAGAGATTCGAAGCTCTGTATAGACAGGAATGAGTTGATATGCCCTTGACTGCCTCAGTAATTACTAGTTCTTGCTGATTGAAATTTATGACTTTAAGGTAAGAGGCTGGACTGGATACTACTGAGTGTGAGTGTGTGTGTGTGTGTGTGTGTGTGTGTGTGTGTGTGTTGCACTATATTCTGATTATCTCTTGCTGTGGGTGGAGGGACAAAAAAAGCAAAACAAGACAATGAAATAAAAACATAGTGGCTCCTGAATCTACAGTGTGGACTGGGCTTGGTAGGGATGGTTCACCTCTGCTCACCTGCTTTACCTGGTGCAGCGAGACTCTGTCTGGGGATCCGTTATCAGGATGGTGCACACCCATGCTTGCCAGTTTGTTGCTGGCTGGCTGCTGGGAGCTCACCTGGGACTGTCAACCACACACAGGCCTGGGTGCTTCTCCCTGTGAGTGTCACCACAGGGCCACTTGGGTTTCCTCCCACCATGGCAGCTGGTTCCAAGAATGAGTGTTCCGAGGAGAACTAGAAGTTTCCCATCTCAGGACCTGGCCCAGACACTGGCATGTCGTCATTCCTTCTGTGTTGCATTGGTCAGAGGTGTCACAGAGCCCACCCAGATCCAGGGACGCAGGGAAGGGTGCAGAACCGCCTTCCTGGCAGTGGGAGGACTACCCAAGAATCTGTGGCCCCCTTCAGCTACCACACACTAACAGACTCCCTCTGCCCTGTGACCTTCCCTCAGCCCTGACTGCTGCTGCTGGAAGAGGGAAGCTGGAGGTGTGCGAGCTGCTGCTGGAGCACGGAGCTGCTGTGTCTCAGACTAACAGGAGAGGAGTCCCACCTTTGTTTTGTGCAGCACGCCAGGGGCATTGGCAGGTACCCGGTGGGCCCCCGAAGGCTTCAGAAACCGTGGGTGGGATAGAGCTCACTAGCGCCCATCTCCCCAGGGGCCACATGCGGCTCCCCTGACCCTGTCTTTTTCACATTCTTGGCTGCTGCTTGTGCTGTCAGTTCTACTCGATAACTGCCAACATTTGACGGGCTAGCGCAGTCAGCCATTGTAGGCTGGTAACCTAACTGGGAGCAAGGCTGGTGACCAGGGGAGACCAGCGGCTGCCTCCTTTTAACCAGGGAGGGTTAGTTTTCTGTCATGAGAACTGAAGACTTGCTGTAACATACTTGTTGTCGTGATTTTGTGACCCATTTGTCCAGCACACTTGGAAGAAGAGTGGTTCTCTTGTGCTCTTTAGAAAAGGAAACATTTTCTCTCTGGTCTAGGACTGTGATTCAGCCTGGTTTCTTTTGTGACGAGTGGCCCATTGCCTCTAATTGAGGGGCATAGGAGATCTTCGAGAACAGTCATTTATTCATTTATTCATTTTGCAAATAGTAGCCACGTACCCACCCCATGCCTGGTATGAGGTTACATTCAAGCTGCACACAAATGGATCTTACTACATACATTATAGGAAGAATTTTCTAGACCCAAGTTTACATCACGGAATCATGATGCTAGTGCAATTTTTAGGAGCTACCAGTGCTCTCCACCAAGATTGGCTTTTCAGTTCCATTTCCAAGAGCTTGGTTTGTACCATCTGCGTCCTGTCCTCCTCATAATGTCTATCTGATGCCCTAGCTAATCCTCTCTCCTGGTCTCAGTACTTCCTAAGTCATGGGGAGGTTTGGAAAGCATCTGTCAGTGTCTCAAGAAGAAGAAAGCAGTGGGAATACTCCACCTTCTGTTGTCGCCATATAACTAATGCTGTGCCAGAGGGCACTCACTGTGATGGTATTTGTAGGAGACACCTCTGTGGTTTTTTGTTTGTGTTCCCCAGTCTTATTGCCATGCACTGGTTGAAGGCACAGAGCTGAGGCTGGGAATGTCTTCCAGGAGGCTTTGCTAAAAATTGTCTTCTGTGAAGGTCAAGCCATCCACTAAGCCGGGAGGCTTAGAAAAGCAGATTGCTTGGGGGTGTGGTGGGTGAATGCTTTCCTGAAGCCCCCACCCTCCTACGGGAGTGTAACTGCAGGATCATCACCCCGGGACCCAGGACCTTTGCCCCTTCCTTTAGTTCTGCCCAGTGATCCCATAAGCCGCATTGTGGCTGTCTGGTCATGACTTGATTGTGACTGGTATCTCCCCTTCTCCACGTTACTACTGTTCATGCCTTGTATGTGCATGTTTTACAGCTATAGTAATTGAGTATGTGAAAAAAAGTACATATTTGGAAGAAGATTCTGTTCAAAGGAATACAATGGAAAGATGGCACGGGCCCTACAAATCACACAGTATAGGGAGGCATTTGAAGAAGGAATCCTTTATTGCTTTTAAGTGTGGAAAACCTGCCTGGGTAGAGAGCACAAGACTGAAAGTGGAGCAGGGAGATTGTAATTCCAATGTTTCTTTCAGATCGTTAGATTACTTTTGGACCGTGGCTGTGATGTGAGCCTAAGTGACAAGCAGGGCCGGACGCCCCTCATGGTGGCTGCTTGTGAAGGACACTTGAGCACCGTGGAATTTCTCCTTTCAAAAGGTAGCAGCATGGGAGCCCCTGCAGAGGTTTCTTCAGAATGGACAAAGAAAAGAGCTTTGGTAGACCCACTGGCAGTGCTTTTCAATTCAAGTTTGAAAAGTCTTCTTGTTACGGACATTCTCTGATTCACACACAAGTAGAAAAAATAGGTAGTAGACATATATACCTATTACTCAGCTTCAGCAGTGGTGACCATTTTGCCAGCTTCAGATATCACAGGCTTGATTGCCACCAGTCAGGCCAGGTGTTTGCAGATGTGAATCGATTGGCTTCTGGGCTTTGTCTTACCGAGCTCATGTTTTGCGAATGGGCTTTTCTTTCAGGTGCTGCCCTTTCTTCTCTGGACAAAGAGGGACTGTCAGCATTAAGCTGGGCTTGTCTGAAGGGTCACAGGGCAGTGGTCCAGTTTCTGGTTGAGGAAGGAGCCGAGATAGACCAGACGGACAAGAATGGCCGCACTCCCTTGGACCTGGCTGCCTTCTACGGTGACGCAGAGACCGTAGGTACCCCGCAGGTGGTCACACACTCCACCTGCACACCAGGCCAGTGCTACAGCGAAACCCAGGAGTTGAATTATTCCCAGAGTGCATGTGAGGCCGTGTTGAGTGTGGTCAGTGTGGACTTGTGTGCTGTGGGGTAGCTTTCATTTTTCTCTAATTCTCTGGCATTCAGTCTGTGGCAGAATTTTAGTAAAGATTTTAATAGACTCTTAAAACCTTCAAGATACATGATTACAAACTGTGTCTTCAAACATATGTTGAACATATGTATATGTGTGTGTGTGTGTATATATATATATATATATATATATATATATATATATACACACGCAAATGTGTGTGTAGTTTTATTTTCTTCTAGTAACCCATATAAATAGAATTCCTCTACAGAGCATTTAAAAATCACTTTTTTATATATATGAGCGGTTACTAATCAGATAATTATCTGGTTTATTTTTAATAAAAATGTGGCAGTCTAGAAATAATATAAATAATATATATGAATATATATAATAGAGATATATATCTATAGATTATATGGTGTCTATAATATAGACATAATATAGACATATAGACATAATTTAAATATATCTATATTATATATATTTATATATTATAGACATATTTCTAGACAACATAAATAACATAAATAATGTAAATAATAACATAAATAAAAAATAAATAACATAAATAAAACATAACATAAATATATAGATATAAATATATATAATACATATTATATAGAGATTTATATATTAGATATAAATATATAATATTTATATATAAATATATATATTATATATAGATTATGTATTATTTGTTATTTCTAGACCATGCTGATTTTTATTTATTAAAAATAAACCAGATAATTATCTGATTAGTAACTGCTCATATATATGTTTATATTATTTCTAGACAATGCCACATTATTTATATAGATTATATAGATGCATATAGATATAATGTCACATTATTTATATAGATTATATATATATATATATATATATATATATATATAAAGAATATACAAATAATATAAAATATTTAGGGCACTATATTCATCCCTTTGCCAAATGTTTAATTGAGAGAAGAAGGGATAAAATATTAGTAATATAAGAACTACAAAATGTCTTTCAGGGCAGAAACCATGTCTTTGTCAAGTTCCACATCCCAGGCACCAAGCAGGTGTTAAAGGAATGTTCAGCTCCTTCAGACTTACGATTTTTGAAGAATTAAATATGTCTAATGTGCAAATTAGCCAGAGAGATACTGTGTTTCTGGAAACCATGGAATTTAGAACAAAAGCCATCCTTGTTCTGCATGTCTGGGCCTTGATGCTTTTTAGATGGCAGCGATGTTCGTGTTAAATGGTCTCAATTTCCTGGACAGTGTAAATTGTACTTAATGTTGATTTTCAAAAACAGCTGTTTAAACCTCACATATCCATACTTTTATTTTTCAGCTTCTATTACCTTACCAAATCCTAGTTTGTCAGCATTAGGAAGAGTGAAGGAGCTTAGCATTCTAGGGTAATTTTTTTTCATTGTGATTTAAAAACACATAACATAAAAGTTACCATCTTAACCATTTCTAAGTGAAGAGTTCAGTGGTGCTAAGTACACTTCACATTATTGTACAACTAATATCCACACTTTATCCTGTAAAACTGAAACTCTGTACCCAATAAATAAGACTGTTTCTCTCCTCCAGTCCCTGACAGTCACCATTCTACTTTGTGAATTGACCACTCTACAGGTGGAATCATAGAATATTTTTCCTTTTATAAACTGGCTTCATTTCACTTAGCATAATGTCTTCAAGGTTCATCCACCTTGTAGCATGTAACAGGATTTCCTTTTTTAAGGTTGAATAATACTCCACTGTATGTCTGTGCCACATTGTGTCAATCATTTCATCTGTCAGTGAACACTTGAGTTCATTCCACCTCTTGGCTATCATGAATAGTCACAATTTACAATAGTCCACTGTGGCTATGCAGATATCTCTTCAGGATCCTGTAGATTCTTCAAGATTTATCTATATTCTTTTGGATATATACCCAGAAGTGGGATTGCTGGATCAAGTGGTAGTTATATTTTTAATTTTTTGAGCAACTTCCATACTGTGTCTAGAGTGTTTGCACCAGTTTACATTCCCACCAGCAATGCTCAGGGGTCCTATTTCTTGACATCCTCGCCAGCACTTTTTTTTTTTTTGATAGTGGCCATCCTAATAATGTGAGGTGATAATCTCATGGTTTTGATTTTCGTTTCTCTAATGATTAATAATGTTGAGCATCTTCTCATATGCTTCTTAGTCATTTGTATATCACCTTTAGAGAAATGTATATTCATATCCTTTTTAAGATTGGGTTATTTGGGTTTCTTATTGTTGAGTTGTAGGAGTTCTTTATATATTATGGATCTTAATCCTTCCAGTGTCATTTTGAATAATTGGTGGACTGTCAGATTCACATGAAAATCTAAGGTGACTTCTTTTCAGCAATTTGAGTAGCCCAAGTGATTTTTCCTCTGTGTTCCATTTCTGAGTGACTGCTGTCATACCACGTCAAATCAAGCTATGTACCATGGTCTCAAACCTTGCCTCTTTACATACCCAATATTTGAGTCTCTTTCCTAAGCCTTAAAGTGCGTAATAATTGTTTTTTTTCTAATCTAAAGCTGCTAGTTTTTCTAGCTTGCTATACCCAGGCTGTGTGGGTCTGAGTGTTTCCAGAGGTCCCATTGCTGTAGACTGCCAGTATGCAGGAGCTGTTGTAGAAGTCTGCCTCCTAAGTAATTGGAGATGAAAAGATGACTGTGGCCATCCCTGTGGTCTGGGAAGTTGATATGCATATACTCCTCTGTGGTATATGAATGCATGTACATAACATGTCCCTCCCTAGGAGTGTTCACCTGCCTCCCTCATTGCTGATGGCAGAGTGGACTTTAGCTGTGGATTATAGCCCTCTTTTCGGTTACCCATTGGCTTCATTTCCATTAGGACCCTTCATGGCCAGAGGCGTTGAAGATCACAGTAAAGCTAAGACTGCCAGTTCCACCCCAGGATGCAGAGGTGGGTGGGGTGTGACACTTCTGCCACCAGCCACCCCTCAGGGCTCTGTCTCTCCCTGCAGGTACTGTATCTGGTTGAGAAGGGAGCCGTGATTGAGCACGTGGACCACAGCGGCATGCGCCCCTTGGATAGAGCCATTGGTTGTCGAAATACATCTGTAGTGGTTACACTGCTGAGAAAAGGAGCCAAATTAGGTCAGTGAACACCTCATCTCAGCAGCGGGAGAGGGAGGTTCACTTCAAATTCTAGAGTATGTCCAGGGCCATAAAGACTTACCTGATACCAGGTTAAGAAGATGTCAGGTGCCTAGAGATTTCTTTTCTGTCCTCTACAAGGCTCATTTAAACACAGTCATTCAGAATGCTTAAATAACTCATGACATTATCACTGCAGTGTGGGTAGAAAGCAGTGGCCAATGTTGAACAGACCAGTCTAGAATTGTAGGGTGTTAGGGATGCCTGAGAGCCACAGCAGTGAGCAGCTCCATTCAGCTCTTCGGGGGAGGCTGGTTATGTGGTTAAGAAAGCTCACAGGTGGCTCTGCTGAGCAGCTGAATTGGCGAACCACTGTTCTGGAGTAGTCCTAGTCGGGTAGGGTAGCCACAACTCCAGCCGTTTCTGTGAAGGAAAGTTCCTGGGATTTTACTGGAAACTAGATGGGGGAGGGGTGTCACTGAAGGATAATGACAGGGCAGAGGGGACTCAGAGTAGGAAGAGCCTCGTTCTCTGTGCTTGGTCAGAGCGTGAGCCCCCACTCACAATGTGTGGGTAAAGAGCAACAAGAACATGGCTCTCGTAGTTTAATACGCCAGACCTTCGGCCAGTGGCAGCCCCCAGGAGGGGACTGTGGCAAAGATGAACAGATCTGATCTTACTAAGCAGTTCACAGTACCAGGAATTATTCTGAGCAGTTTCATGTTTTATCATAGTTAATCCTCACCTACCCTCTAAGTAGGTAGAGATAACACCATCATGTTGCAGAGGAGTAAACCAAGGCACAGTGGAGGTAAATAGCTTCCCTAAGGTCATGGTAATCAGCAGAGTCAGTGGAGCAGAGTAGTCTGACTCTGAGACTGTCCTCTCTTAAGCATTATTCCCTGCACGTGCTCAGAAGTGGGGCTGGCGGCTGGAGAAACATGAGCTGTGACAAGAGGGCGGACTAGCCAGAGCCAACCTGTCTGGGCAGATGCAGTATAGACTGCAGCAGAGAGTGAGAGGCTGCTAAGAACACGTGCCTTCACTCACCAGCAGACATGGGCCCTGCAGGAAGCTAAGGAGATAATTCAGAAGCCATGTTTGATTTTCCCCAAAAATCCCAGCAGAAGGGAGGGATGGGCCTGGCTGCTCTGACGCCTTGGTTTCCCAGCACTCTTTTCATCAGAGTAACAGGTGCACGGGGTACAGCCTCCTCCCAGGAGCCTCATTCAGCATGAGGCAGATTGGAAGGGAGACCAACTCCTGGGGGTCCTGCTCCCTGTCCTTACTTGTACTGCTGTCTGGAGGCTGCAGGACACAGTATGCTGCCATCTGTGACCTGGGCTGCCATCTGGCCCCAGCAGCAGTAAACTCCTTCCCTCCCGGAGCACTGACGTGCCTCTGAATGCATGTTTGTTTTGCAGGAAATGCTGCCTGGGCGATGGCTACTTCCAAACCTGATATTTTGATTATACTTTTACAGAAATTGATGGAGGAAGGAAACGTGATGTACAAAGTAAGTGGTATCGCCCTTTTCTGGGATGTGACAGCCTACGAGCAACCTCTTAGTTTGGTGTGGACCGGGCAGGACCATGCTCCTGCCCACCACACCTGTAGCCAGGCTTCCGTGGACGCTCTGGGAGATGCACACCTGGCCTCGTGCCCAGGCTTTCATGTCTCCACAGCAGAGCCTTCAATGTGGAAGGCACTATTTTGTCGTTGAGAACTGTTATTTCTGAATGAATCCTCACAGCTATGACTGTGACGTATGGCCTGAAGCCTTGGTGTGAAGGTAGAGTAGCCTCAAGCAGGACATTCCTTAATTCAGGAAAGGGCCACTCAGGAGACATTTTCTGAAGAAAAGAATCATTAAGTCTCCTAAGACTTTATTATCTTATTTTTAATAGTTGTAAGTTTCTGCAATTTGAAACAGTTTCTAGAGATATTTTTACTTAAGATAGTCAAGGAATATATCATACTCAGTTACTGGAGAGACAATTTTTTCCCCATTTTCCCTTAGAAATGGAAATCTAAAGATTAATAAAAGTAAACATTTTAAATAAAATTTGAAGTCAAATTTCCAAAATAAGCCATTAGTTTAGATCAGAGGTCAGCAGACTTTTTCTGTAAAACGCCAGACAAGGAAATAGGCTTTGCCATATGGTCTCTGTCACTGCTCCCCAGCTTTGCTGCTGTGGCATGAAAGCAGCCACAGGTGATACAGAACAGATGGGTGTGGCCATGTCCCAGTCAAAGTGCATTTGTAAAAATGGGTGGCAGGCGAGATTTGGCCCAGAAGCTGTAGTGTGCCCACCCCTGGCTTAGATAGATGCTTAGGCCATAGACCTAGATCACTGTTCTTTCCAGGTCTGTAATTAGAAGTAAAAGTTCTGAAAATAAAACAAAAAACTGCATTATGACCATTTTAATCCTTTTATCAGGAGGCTGCTGCATGGACTGCATTTAGTTTTTCCCTTTTCTTTTTTTAATAATAACAAATATGTAGGCAAAAGCACGACCCAGCGGGGTTCCTGACTTGTAATCCGTTTGAAATTGAGTTCAGAGTATATGTTGTTGTGGCTTTGAAGTGGTTTTAATATGAATTTTGGTAGGCAATTATGTTAGAAATATCAAGCCATTTTCAGCAGACTTCACACCTGCTGTGCTATGGAACTGACTGAGCAAATTGATTTCTTTAGCCTTGAAAATGATGTGCGGTGCTGTTCCAGTTTTTAAAGCCCATACTTTAGTTCCTCTCACAAATGATTATTTTACAGCAAGCTCTAGGTTTCTCCACAAGACTGTACTTGCCTTGGGAAGGGCATCATTTCTTTATCTGATTTCTATCGTTACAGTTAGCATTAAAGTATTTGTCGAGGAAGGATCATTCCTGAAATGGTTTTCAAAAATATATAACAGAGAGGATAATCTGATGTATTAAGATTGATGGTTATCAATTAGGCAGTTTACAGACTGTTTCCTAGAAAACCAGTTTGTGCCTTCCCCGTGAAGCACGTGGTGCAGAAGTCCATGCGGGCAGTGAGGCTGTGCGGGCTCATGCTGGTCAGGGCGCTGTGTCCTCTGCAGGACCCTTCCATGTGCTCGGATGGTTTCTGTTGCAGGATGAGAGGGACGCGGAAACCTCACCAGGGTCTTCAAGTTGCAGGAGGCTGTTCATCTTGAAGCATCCGGGAAAGGATCAATTTCTGTGCTTTTTTTGATTCCTAGAAAGGGAAGATGAAAGAGGCAGCCCAGAGGTACCAGTATGCCTTAAGGAAGTTTCCGCGGGAAGGATTTGGAGAGGACATGAGACCATTCAATGAGCTAAGAGTTTCCCTCTATCTCAATTTGTCTCGCTGCCGAAGAAAAACAAATGTAAGCTGTGGGCCCTTACCTTAGTCTGTTCCTTTAGCAGTAGAGTGTTTTCTAGCGGTGAAGGCCAGCCCTTATGCAGACGGAGGCACGGAGCCTCCTGTGTGGTTTGTTTGCACGGTGCTGTGAACTTGGCGTGTGGGGGGCTGTTTCTCCTTAGGTGGCCGTCACGTGATCGCCGTCACTGCGTCCTTAGAGTGCTGAGGGAATGCACTTGGAAGGCACTTTCCTCGGCCTCAGCAGTGACAGGCGAGCCGGCTGCCGCTCCTCCCCTTGCCAACATGCACTTCTGTCACGGGCCACCCTTCCCAGACTCAAAAGGGTGCTGTAAAGTTCAACACGGATGTGTTATAATCCGTATGCCAGTAACCGGTTAATTTGTAGTTCTCAGTAGTTAACTCATAGTTAATTTGTAAACAGAAACTATAGATGTGCTTCAGTACTTCTTTCTCCTGCTTTTTGTTGCTATTGTTGTTCATCTTCTCACCACCGAATCCATTGACCGCCTGCTTCTGTGCCCGCGAATGCGGCCCACCTTGCCGTTGCAGTGAGGGGGCGTCTCCGTCCCTCTTGGAAGCTGACCCTCCCTGCGCCTGCGCGTTGCATGCTCCCCGCCTTCTGGTGCACTGCTTCTACCCGCTGTCCCGAGTCGTCCGTTTTTACATCTCTACTGGGTTCTTCTCTTAAAATATGAAAAAGCATTAACTATCTCCTAACTTTACTTATTTTAAACTCCTTAACTTTAAAACAAAATAAATAAAACTTATGTTGCCCTTTACCTATTCAGTTACGTCCCAGTTCTCTGCTAACCTTGAGAGGAAATCTGTTAAAAAGATGTCTGTACTCATGTCTCAGTGCTTCTTTTGACTCCTGTATTTAAATGTTGACACCAGGACTTTGGCATGGCAGAAGAATTTGCTTCCAAGGCTCTCGAATTGAAACCAAAGTCCTATGAAGCCTTTTATGCCAGGGCAAGAGCAAAGAGAAATAGCAGGTACTGTCTGGGGTCTGATCTATGACTAAGGAAGCCTTCTTGTGTCTCTTTGGTATCAGAGCTGCTGTTGACTTTGGGAGTTTCTGATTCACCAGCATTGCTCTAATGACTCTCTTCCCTTTTGATACTAAATTGGTAGCTTCCAAGGGGCACAGCAGTGGATATTATCAGTGATGGCTAGACTTTTGTTTTCTCCTAACATCCCAGTAACTGTTCCTTCCCTGCACACTTGCTGCAACACAGAATCCCTATTAGTCTGTGCTCACAGGGAACCTGCCAGCTAGAGACATTAGAGCAGGGGAGGTGGGGAAGGGAAGAGAGTCCTATAAGGCTTTTGGGTTAGAGATGGACACAAAGAGAGGCAATGGTGAAGAAAACTAAGAGGATTCTAACACCCACTGGTTTATGTCTGTTCCTGCTCCTCGGACAGTGGTGGTTAGAGATGTATGGGCCCTGGCACGGTGCAGGTGTGGGTCAGAGTTCACTCCCACCTAGTGGAGTAGCTCTAAGCTCGTGTAGAATAGCTCCTGTCCACCACAGTAGGTGTGCCAAACTCACTCAGCTGCCTTTTTTTTTTTTTAAGATTTTATTAAGTAGTCTCTACACCCAATGTGTGGCTCAAACTCATAACCCCAAGATCAAGAGTTGAGTACTTCACCAGCTGAGCCAGCCAGGCACCCCCCTCCCCTTCTCTTTCTTTTCAGCAGAACTGTTTTATGAACAGTTACATTGGGAGCATGCTCTCACGTGGCTCCTAACTGTATCCTCTGCTTTCATGTATAGGCAGTTTGCCGCGGCTCTGGCTGACCTCCGGGAAGCTGTGAAGCTCTGTCCCACCAATCAGGAAATCAGGAGGCTGGTGGCCCGCGTGGAGGAGGAATGCAAGCAGCTCCAGAGGAGCCAGCAGCAGAAACAGCAGTGCCCAGCGCCAGCCCCACCCAATGACTCCGACAATGAGGAGGACGCTCCGACCCCTGGATTAAACGACCACTTCCATCTTGAGGAGGCTGGGGAAGAAGAAACTTCCTCCCAGGAAGAGTCTGTTTCCCCACCGCCCAGGTCTCAGCCATCCTCCTGTGTCCCCTCTCCGTATATCCGAAACCTTCAAGAAGGGTTACAGTCCAAAGTCAGGCCGGTGTCCCCGCAGCACAGGCCAGGCATCGGTAAGGCCCCGAGGGAAGCTGTAGCTCCGCCCGGGCTGGTCCTGCAGCCCACCCGGCAGGCACAGATCGTGAAGACCAACCAACATCTGGGTGCTGGACAGGCCGGCGTGAGAAACGGCAGCACAAAAATGCAGGTCGCTGCTCAGAATCCTCCCCCGAGCCCTATGCCAGGTGGGATCCCTGCAGCTCCCGGTGGTGGCAGAACACAGCGTTTGGAGGGCACGGGCACTTTGACTGTGGGCGCCGGGTCTGGCCATTTTGGAGAGAGGCTGGGCCCCAGCCACGGTGTCCAGCTGCAGCACAGCGAGGGCGGTGCTGCCTACCCCTTACCGAGCAAGGTAAAGACTGCAGAGAGGCTTCTGTCTCACGCCTCTGTAGCCGTGGATGTAACCCCTCTCAACCAGGGCGGGCCGGTGAGCTGCAGTGACGGGCGACACCCGGCTTCCCTCACCAGCTCAGGCTCTTCTGGTTCTCCGTCTGGCAGCATAAAGATGTCAAGTTCAACCAGTAGTTTGACTTCAAGCAGCAGTTTCTCAGATGGCTTCAAAGTCCAAGGACCGGATGCTCGCATTAAAGACAAGGTTGTTAGCCAGGGTCAAAGTGGGACAGCCGAGCACAGACCACGCAGTACTCCGTTCATGGGCATCATGGATAAGACTGCAAGGTTCCAGCAGCAGAACAATCCTCCAAACCGTACCTGGCACTGTCAGGTGCCGGAGGGGCTACTGCTGAACACATCCTCTGCAGCCGGCTTGCAATCCTTGAACTCTGAGAAGCCCTCTCTCAAACAAGCAGGAGGATATAGTAGCCAAGCCAAAACCTGTGCTGTTTCTACCCTGGGTGGAAGTGTCCATAATGGGTCACAGGTGAAGGAGCTAGAAGAAAAGAAATGCCAAATTCCGGTCCACTGTCAAGATAGCAGGATCACTAAGACTGTTTCTCATCTGTATCAGGAAAGTATCTCCAAACAGCAGCCTCATGTCAGTAATGAAGCTCACAGGAGTCACCTCCCTTCAGCAAAACCAAAGCGATCATTCATAGAGTCAAATGTGTGAGCCTTAAGAGAGACACATATGTGGGATTGGGGAAACCGTGTGCCACCTCCTGGTGGTGATTCAGAGGTTTTTCGTGAGAAAAATTACCTTGTAGCCATGTATTTTTTTTTTTCTTTATTCCTTGGGGGTGGGTCAGATGCCACTGATATATATAAAATATGGGATAAAATTTCTTTGATAAATAGCTAGGAGTCACCATAAATAAGAATGCTAACCAGAATGAAAATTTATAATTAGTTGTGCCTATTAAGTTAAAAAATTTAAGACCACCAAGAAGACATTAACTCATGGTTTTCTCTTATGAAATTGTTTGGTTTTTACCACTTTTTTCCTAGTGTTTGCTATGTGGTAAAATCATATTTCTTAGAGAATGTAAATGTCTAAGTGATAGGTTTAACTTATGACAAATATCCAGATGATGTATTCTGGAAAAGATGGAATCTTCAAGTTTCAGTTCCATTGAGTCAAATCCCAGTTTTTACATATAAACATATAAAAATTTCTGGCTGAACATGTGTGACTATAAATGTTATACAGCTGATTCTTTTCATTTTTTTTAAGCAAAATACAAGAATATCCAGGTATTGTTACCTTCCTAGTAGTTCTCTTTTATTTCCATGTTAGGGTTCTCACTAAAAACATTTTTATAGCACCTTTTTGGAATTATATTCCCACTTCAAGGTGTTTATAATATTTGGAAATAGTATAAAGCCATTTGGAAGCAGGATTGGTGGTCAAGTTAGATTTGGACTAAACTAAGGATACAGCTTTCTTTACGATATGTAAATTCACTCTCAGCTGGTTCCCAAACTGCTTTTAACAATGATAACCATTCCTGGAACAAGCCCTCCAGGGTCCTTTAAGGACAGTATTTAATTTGGATAGTTAAGGTATGGTTAGTTGTTGCTTTTGTTTCATTATACAATCATTACTTTATAGTCACGTGTTGTACATATTAAATAGCCAAGTTGTATTCTGACTTGTAAATATAACTATTTCAAGTAGTTAATCATAAAAAAACCTCATATATTTGCATGTTCTTTGTAAGCTTCATTCATGCTGGTTGTTGCACTGAACGATATATTACTATGGCATGTTAACAATATACCAGTAACAGCACTTTATCTCATTTATATGAACACCTTTGAGGTGCTACTTAAGTCCTAACTGATGTATTATTCATTTGTAAAGATAAGGTACAGCAATGAGCCTTGGTTTAAAGGTATTTTTATATGAAAATGGTGTGCTATTGGAGGATGTTAAAATGCTAGTTTGAGAGAGGTAGGAGAATAGTTGTTTTATATGGCGGGATGTGAAATTTATTTTCTAGAATTGGGGAGAAGTAAGTTCTATATTTACAGAAAGTTTTAAAAATGAATCGTTGTAACGACGTTCCTCTGAGCATCATTATGGTTTTGTACGAACAGGAAATCTGGTGTCATTCTTCAACATTTGTGCCTGAGTGTGAATGGTGTACTTTGTACAGCTTTATCATTTTTCTAGGCTTTCCCTGAGTTCTGCTAGAAGTACTTTGGCTTATTTATTGTTGTTTTCTTTAATATTTGTGAAAGTCTTACTCTTGTTATGTAGTTTTGTTTCTGCACAACTACTGTACTTTTCCATATGGAATAAAGAGTATTAATAGAATTTGCTTTGTATTAAATGAAACAGTGGATAAGTAGAGACTATCCTGAGGACAATGCTTTGCCTTGGTTTAATCCTGGCGGATCTTGTTACCCTCAAGAAAAGAGTGAAAAGTCTATTTTTATAGTAATACTACCACATGCATATTAAATGTCATTCAATAATAATTTCAGAACAAGGGTGACAGCTCCAAGAGATCCCAGAATACTCAGTGGTTAACATGAATCTTTGCCTGAACTAGGAAGAGCATTCTGTAATTCTCTGTTCCAGAAATCTTGGTGTCTGTTTTGACTGACAGTGTACTGTCAGTCACTCTCAAACACTTTGGTCAGACACCAAACTCTGTGTTGATGATGAAAGTTCTTCACGTTTGTATCATCATTCAGTTAGTCTTTATACCCACATAGTTCTGTATCAGGGTAGGATAAATGAACATCAAACTGGGTTGTACTGGTATAAAACCCTAATATGCAATCTGGTACTGCTTCAGGTACTGTCTGGGTGTGGCTGTTACATCAAGGCTGGGTATCTGCAGCCCTTCTTTAAAGCTAAATATTAAACTAGTTCAAAAACAAAAACAGGTGGGAGGAAAAGCATTATTGGCCCATAAATGTTGAATGACTTTTGCTACAAAGCTGATGTGACTACGAGAATTTATTATAGACTACGTTATTGATTTTGACATAAAGATATTTGGTCCAGTTCCCCCAGAAAGAAGTGAAGTCTTCCTGGGAAGCTCTGGTCAGTTCTGAGAGCCAGTGAGCGCTGCTCCCACGAACACCTGAGTGAACAGTTGGGTCTGGGAGTGTAGCCGAGGGGCCTTGTGGTGTCCCTTCCTGTGGATGGGTTTGGATTTTGGTGTGGGAGCGGGGAGGAGGCGCTGTCTGGCTTTGGTTTGCGTACATGACTAGAAGTACTTCACTTTAGTAAGTTACTGGCATCTTAGTTCTCAGCCACAGGAAACCATGATGGTGAAATGTAGAAAAGAAAATCACCTTTAACACATTTAAGAGATAACCAGTCTTTTATTGTGTTTTCTATCAATGACGTCAGTAATTTTTAGTAATTTTTATGTAAAAAACCAGTGTGCCTCCTTTGGAAAATAAGTCTACCAAAACAAATATTTGGCCCATTAGTGGACTCTAGGAATTAAAATCTTTTGTTAAAATTAGGTTAACATACTTTCTCTATAGAATACAATAGAAAAGCACCTAATGCCTGTTCCAACTTTTTTTTGGTCTTCACTCGAATGTAAGCAGCATGGGTGGCATGAAAAAGAAAATCCTCTTGTAGAATCACAGATTGTAAATCCCAGCTATGACACAAAGGAAATAAAATTCAGTGATACATTAGGATGACAGAAATTTTACAAAGCAGTTAAAAGATAATTGGGAGATTTTTGTGGTAGCTAAGCTTTCCACGTCTGTAAACATGTAGCATATTAGCTGTAAATTTATAAAATATAGGAAAAGAATATATACATAATTACATCACTCTTCCCCTCTCATTTCTGAGTTTTTGAATTTTAGAACAGCTAAAATGAGGGTTTTGGGGGCAAACACAGAATCTTGGTTCCTGCCTTGGTTCCAGTTGAGTTCTGACCAGCCTTCCCACTAATAGCTTTCATTCTGGGAAACAACTTACAAAAGGTATGTGAAGTCAATACCACCTCAGCTCTGTGAACTGGAAGTTTTCTTCTTGTGAATGCTTATCAGGATGTTGTATTAAATATCAACGTATTGGGGCGCCTGGGTGGCGCAGTCGGTTGAGCGTCCGACTTCAGCCAGGTCACGATCTCGCGGTTTGTGAGTTCGAGCCCCGCATCAGGCTCTGGGCTGATGGCTCAGAGCCTGGAGCCTGTTTCCGATTCTGTGTCTCCCTCTCTCTCTGCCCCTCCCCTGTTCATGCTCTCTCTCTGTCCCAAAAATAAATAAACGTTGAAAAAAAAATATCAACGTATTGTGTAAAAATGTATAGTTACCTTAGCTTAGGATATATGAGAACTTTAAGGATTCTGAACTTTAAAAAGGAGGCCAATTTAGTACTTTATTTCAACAAAGTCAACTTGACATATTCATGATAATTGATTCCATCTAACTTGTACACAGGTTTGGACTGCAGGGAAAAATCACTGCCACCTTGCAAATTTAGAATGCAATAAACCTGCTCATTAAACATGTCCAGGTGATTTTCCCAGTTTAGTCATAAATCTAGTTATTTTGCTACAAATTCTCTCTAGAAGGATTCCAAAGAGTTATCAAATTAATGGCTATTAACTAGGATTTTAATGTTATATTCTAGGTTATTCTGATGTTTGGTTTTAATGAGAATATGACCTACATCTAGCAAGAATCAATTTTGCGTATTGCAATTTTAAGTCAAAGTAAAACTTTATTTCTCCACAGATTAAGATATCTTTCACGTACAAAAAAGGCTTTTATAGTAGGAAAGGAGGTCAGATATGTTATTTTGTCCATATAATTCAAAGAATAAGTTTTTACAGGTAAGTAAATTCACTTTTCTCCTGTTTTGCTTTAATATCTGATTAGTATTTACCTTGAAATCATTCAAATGAGATCACTGAAAAATATATACAATATAAACTATTTTATTTTTGATGTGTCTCCAGCCATCGGCTAATGGCCATTTTCAGAGTCCTGTTTGGTGTAAGTACCACTGAAGGAAGAACAAGATTTGTCATGGGACTTGTACGTTTCTTTTTGCTGATCCAATTTTCCATTGCTTCCTTTTCATATGAATAGCCATCTAAAAAAAAAAAACACAAATTATTTGCAATTTCGGGAGGCTGGGATTTACTAAAATGAGTTGGGTATATCAGCTCCACTGCCAAGGCCATCACTGTGATTTAAGTGGGAGTCTTGTATCACTACTCCTAAAATACTTCTGCCACAACACCCTAAATATTCCTTATAAGATGCATTGAGATTGTATAAATTACCTTGAATAGTGTCAATATTTTACGGATAATTTTGAACACAAAAAGTATTAAAGAAAAAAAGACCCTGTCCAAAATTCAGATATGGCAGAAAGGAAGAAAGGAAAAGAGCCAGGGAAAGGTGAGTGGTGGTGATGATAAATGGCTTCATTAGAGCTGTTAGCGATGTGTGAAAATTAATATGGCTAAAGAGAAGAGCCTTAGGAGTAACTCAGCAAAACCCTGACATACTGAAAACTCAGGGAACCAGATACCAAGAGATTATAAAACTCACCCCACTAAGGACTTGACAGTAAAGGGATTTGTGATTAAAAAAAAAATTCCACTGGCTAATCCATGTGCTTAGTACCACATCTGTGCAAAATTCTTTATATGTATAGCAAAGGTAAAGCTTTGTTTTTATATATGTATATACTTTTAGCTCTTTCACAAAATCTTCCTTCCTAATTACATTTACACATTTATTTGCTTTAATTTATGATGCATACAACAGTTTCAAACTAACAGTGCCAATATATTGCTAACATAAGACTGAAAGAAATTGCGGATTTCTTTCTGGCTCTTTGTGTCACCAAAAATAGATCCGGTAGGGCTTCTAACTGAAATACTGTGGAAATCACTGGGGTAAAAAAAATTCTTCCATTTCATTATGTCACCACTTTGACATACAACTATGTTCATTTGCTTCCCTCTTTATCCTCTCACTTTTTAGATTGGTTTGTCTTTCATGATTTATCTCTGTAAAACACTTAAGTGAATTCCAAGTAAAAACTATAAAAGAAGGTGCATTCGGAGGAGTCTAATCAGTCTCTGTTCAACACCTGTTCCCTGCCTTCCCATACAGGGAACTATGTACACTTCTGTTTATCCTTTTGTTTTTTGAAAATATAAGCAACTGTATGTGTACACACAATACAAACATTCTTACATGAGAGCTAGCCTACTGTGCACTACTTTGTACCTGCTTCGTTTTCACTTAACTGTAACTTGCTTTTTTATTCCTCCCCTCCCCCCACAGTAGTCCACTGTATGGGTGGACTATATGGAGGCATTGATGGGCACCTCTGTTGTTTCCAACCTTTGCCTTGTACAAATAGTGCTGCGATGGGCAGTCTTGTTTTTGGAGAGATTCCAGAAGTAGGACTGCTGCATTACAGGGTATACGTAATTTTGCTAGATATTCACTAGATAAGAGTATATATAATTTCGCTAGCAACATTAATAAGAATGCTTTTTCCCCCCAAGAGCTTCATCAAAAGAATATATTGTCAAATCGGATTTTTACCAGTCTCTCACGAACACTGCTATAGGATGTCAGGTAGCTTTATTTTGAGGGAGCTGGAATTTTTTTTTTTTTTTTTTTTTTTTACATTTAAGAGCCATTTGCTTTTCTTTGTCCTGTGAACTGTTAATATTTTTGGTTTTGACCCATTTTTTCCATCGAGTTGACCTTGACTTAGGAGGATTTTTTCCTTTTTAAACATTAAGATATAATTGACATTAGTTTCAGATGCACAATAATTCTTCACTATATTGTGCAATGATCTCTATAGGTCTCATAAACATCCATCATGATGTACAATTTTTCCTTTTTCTTGTGATGGGAGACTTTTAAGATTTCTGTTACGGTTAAAGGGGAGAGGAAGGTACAGGCTTCCAGTTAAGGAATGAATAAGTCATGGGGATGAAAGGTACAGCACAGGGAATATAGTATATATTGTATATGGTATAGCATTATGCTCTACTTACCACAAATGTATATAATATATATACTATACATTTTGTATAGTATATACATTATATAATATATGTAATACATTATATATTATATATACATTATGTTTAATATATATTACATACATTTGTGGTAAGCAGAGCATAATGAATGCATACAGTTGTTGCAATCACTATGCCTCACAAACTGTGTCAGGTAGACTTCAATTTTTAAAAATCTTAGCAAGTTTCTAATATACAATACAATATTATTAACTATAGTCACCATGCTGTACATTATATCCCTAGGACTGCTCATGTTATAACTGGAAGTTTGTGTCTTTTGACTACCTTCACATTTCAGTGGTTGTCAGAGATGGGGGGTAGGGGGCCAATTTGTTCTCCATATCCATGAATTCAGTGTTTTGTCTTAGATTCTACATGTAAGTGAGATCAATGGGTCTCTTTCTCTTATTTTACTTAGCACAATGCCCTCAAAGGTCTATCCATGATGGCACAAATGTCAGGATTTTTTTTTTTTTTATGGCTTAGTTACATTCCATTGTGTACATATATATTTTCTTCATATATTCATCCACTGGTGGACACTTGGGTTATTATGTCTTAGCTATTCTAAATATTGGCAATGAATGTGGAGGTACAGACATCTTTTCAAGTTAGTGACTTGCTTCCTTTGAATAAATACCCAGAAGGGGATTGCTGGATCATAAGGTAGTTCTATTTTTAATTTTGGGGGGGGAAATCTCCATATTTTTCATAGTGATTGCACCAACTTACATTCCAACAAAACAGTGCATAAGAGTTCCCTTTTCTCCACATCCTCACCAACACTATATTTTTTATTTTTATATATTTTATTTTTTTTTATTCTGCCTCCCTTGAGAGAATGTGGACCCATAGTTACTGTATTCTCTATCCCTTGGTCTCTTTTTGGTGTTTTTATTTATTTATTCATTTATTTATTTATTTAAATATGAAATTTATTGTCAAGTTGGTTTCCAGTGCTCATCCCAACAGGTGCCCTCCTCAATGCCCATCACCCAATTTTCCCTCCCACCCCCCATCAACCCTCAGTTTATTCTCAGTTTTTAAGAGTCTCTTATGGTTTGCCTCCCTCCCTCTTCCCCCCCCCTTCCCCACCCCCATGGTGTTAAGTTTCTCAGGATCCACATAAGAGTGAAAACATATGGTATCTGTCTTTCTCGGTATGACTTATTTCACTTAGTATAATACTCTCCAGTTCCATCCACGTTGCTACAAAAGGCCGTATTTCATTCTTTCTCATTGCCAAGTAGTATTCCATTGTGTATATAAACCATAATTTCTTTATCCATTCATCAGTTGATGGACATTTAGGCTCTTTCCATAATTTGGCTATTGTTCAAAGTGCTGCTATAAACATTGGGGTACAAGTGCCCCTATGCATCGTCTCCTGTATCCCTTGGGTAAATTCCTAGCAGTGCTATTGCTGGGTCATAGGGTAGATCTATTTTTAATTTTTTGAGGAACCTCCACACTTTTCCAGAGTGGCTGCACCAATTTGCATTCCCACCAACAGTGCAAGAGGGTTCCCGTCTCTCCACATCCTCTCCAGCATCTATAGTCTCCTGATTTGTTCATTTTAGCCACTCTGACTGGCATGAGGTGATAGCTCAGTGTGGTTTTGATTTGTATTTCCCTGATGTGGAGTGACGTTGAGCATCTTTTCATGTTCCTGTTGGCCATCCGGATGTCTTCTTTAGAGAAGTGTCTGTTCATGTTTTCTGCCCATTTCTTCACTGGATTATTTGTTTTTTGGGTGTAGAGTTTGGTGAGTTCTTACAGATTTTGGGTACTAAACCCTTGGTCTGATACGTCATTTGCAAATATCTTTTCCCATTCCACCGGTTGCCTTTTAGTTTTGTCGATTGTTTCCTTTGTAATGCAGAAGCTTTTTATCTTCACGAGGTCCCAATAGTTCATTTTTGCTTTTAATTCCCTTGCCTTTGGAGATGTGTCAAGTAAGAAATAGCTGCAGCTGAGGTCAGAGAGGTTTTTTCCTGCTTTCTCTTCTAGGGTTTTGATGGTTTCCTGTCTCACATTCAGGTCCTTCATCCATTTTGAGTTTATTTTTGTGAATGGTGTAAGAAAGTGGTCTAATTTCATTCTTCTGCATGTTGCTGTCCAGTTCTCCCAGCACCATTTGTTAAAGAGACTGTTTTTTTTCCATTGGATATTCTTTCCTGCTTTGTCAAAGATTAGTTGGCCACACTTCTGTGGGTCCAATTCTGGAGTCTATTCTATTCCATTGGTCTATGTGTCTATTTTTGTGCCAATACCATGCTGTCTTGATGACTACAGCTTTGTAGTAGAGGCTGAAGTCTGGGATTGTGGTGCCTCCCACTTTGGTCGTCTTCAATATTACTCGGGAAGCATCACAATCCCAGACTTTTTTTTTTTTTTAAATAAGCATTTCTAACAGGTGTGAGGTGACTGCTCATTGTGGTTTTGTAATTCCCTGATGATTAGTAATGTTGAGCACCTTTTCATGTACTTGCTGACCCTCTGTAGGTCATCTTTGGAAAAATGTACATTTAGATCCTCTGCTCCTCTTTTATTCATTTTTTGCTATTGAGTTATAGGAGTTCTTTATATATTTTGGATATTAATCTTTATCAGATACGTGATTTGTAAGTATTTTCCCCCATTTTGTAGGCTGCCTTTTCACTTTGCTGATGGTTTCTTTTGCTGTGCAGAAGCTTTTCAGTTTGATGTAGTCCCACTTATTTTTGCTTTTGTTCCCTTTGCTTTCAGTGTGGAATCAAAAAAAAAAAAAAATCATTGCCAAGCCAGATATCAAGGAGCTTACCACCTATGTTTCTTCTGGGAGTTTTTTGGCTTCATGTCTTACACTGTCTTTAATCCATTTGGAGTTGATTTTGTATATGGTGTAAGGTCCCATTTCATTCTATTTGCACACGACACGGCTCATGTTTTCCTAGCGCCAATTATTGAAGAAACCATCCTTTCCCCATTGTATATTCCTGGCTCCTTAGTTGTAGATTAATGATCATATGTGTGTGGGTTTATTTCTGGGCTCTCTATTCTGTTATATGTCTGTTTTTATGCCAACACCATACTGTTTTGATGCTATATATAGCTTTGTAATATAGTCTGAAATCAGGAAATGTGATGCCTCCAGCTTTTTCATTAAGATTTCTTTGGCTATTCAAGGTCTTCTGTGCTTCCACACAAATTTTAGGATTGTTTGCTCTATTTTTGTGAAAAATGCCATTGGAATTTTGATAGAGATTACACTGAATCTATAGATTGCTTTGGGTAGTATAGACATTTTAACAATGTTCTTTCAATCCATGTCTTTCCATTTCTTCATGTATTCTTCACTTTCTTTTCTCAATATATTATAATTTTCAGTCTATAGATTATTTACCTCCTTGGTTAAATTTATTCCTAGGTATCTTTTTTATTCAGTTGTAAATGGGAGTATTAATTTCTGACAGCTTGTTACTAGTGTACAGAAATGCAACAAATTTCTGTGTATTAATTTTGTATCCTAATACTTTAATTTGTTGATTAGTTCTAACGGTGTTTTTGTGGAGTCTTTACACTTTTCCATGTATAAAAACATGTCATCTGCAGAGATCATTTTACTTCTTCCTTTCCAATTTGGATGTCTTGTCTTTGTGCTTTGCTTCACCTAACTGCTCTAGCTATGACTTCCAGTACTATGTTGAATAAAAGTAATGAGACTAGGCTCTCTTATTCCCAATCTTAGTGGAAAAGATTTCAACTTTTCACTGCTGACACTGATACTAGCTGTGGGCTTGTCCTATATGGCCTTTATTATGTTGAAGTACATTCCCTCTGTACCCATTTTGTTGAGTGCTTTTATCATAAATGAATGTTGGATTTTGTCAAAGGCTTTTTCTGCATCGAGATAGGATTTTTTATTCTTCATTTTTGTCAATGTGATATATGATGGTGATTTACAGAGGTTGAACCATTCTTGCATCCTTGGAATAAGTCCCACTTGATCATGGTGTGTAACCCTTTTAATGTATTGAATTTTATTTGCTAAAATTGAGGAATTTTACATCTATGTTCATCAGGGATATTGGTCTGTAATTTTCTTGTAATGTCCTTGTCTGGTTTTGCTATTGGGGTAATGTTGCCCTTATAAAATGAGTCTGGAAGTGCTCCCTCCTTTTCTAGTTTTTGGAAGTTTGAGAAGGATTGGTATTCCATGAATATTTTTTGTACCTTTGGAATATTGGCACTTCATCAGTTTTTCAGAGATTTCTCTTGGATTTTGAGTCCAGGTTAGGAAATGTCTCTATTTTCAGATTATCAAGGAATTTATCTGCATTTTCTTCTGGGACTTGTTTAATCCATTTGAAATTTACATGTACAGTATAAGAGATGAAGCCAGTTTTATCCTTTTCCATATGGTTATTATGTTGTAAGAATACCACTTGTTAAAAGTATTTATTACCACTGACTTAACATACGCCATTTTTATCATTCACTAAATGATTTCCAAATGCACTTGTATCAATTCCTCGATTAAAAAAAAAAGTATTTCCATTCTGTTTATTCATGTGCCAATCTCGTACTGTGTTATATAGAGGCTTAAAACATGTTTTAATATTTGATAGGACTAAGCAATACTGTTTTATTTTCTAGGTTATTTGTTGTGTGGTCCTTCCAATGGAATCTATCATCGTCATCTGTATCACTAGGAAAAATATCTAATAGTGGCATCTTGCTGACACTGTATCTTCAAATTAGTGGGGTATGCTTTCCATTTGTTCCAAGTTTACTTTGTAGGGATGTGTTATAGTCTTCTTTATGTTGATCTGGTACATTGTCCTCTGTTATTTTTTTTTATTGAAATTGACACACAATGTTACATTAGTCTCAGCTGTACAACGTACTGATTTGATAAGTCTGTATATTGTGCTATGCTCACAAGTGTAGCTACCATTGGTCATCATACAATGGTATTACAATACTCTTGGCTATATTCCCTATACCGTACCTTATATCCCCCTGACTTATTCCAGAAGTGGAAGCCTGTATCCCTGTTCCCCTTCACCAATTTTGCCCATTCCCCTACCCCCCTCCATTCTGGCAATCATGAGTTTATTCCCTGTATTTATGGATCTGTTTCTGCTTTTTATTATTTCTTTTTAGATTCCACATACAACTGAAATCATATGATATTTGTCTTTCTTTGTCTGACTTCACTTAGCATAATATACTCTCATCCCATGTTGTGGCAATGTTATGCCTTTTAACTGCTTTTTGTTTACATATATTTACACACAAGTGAAAGGCTATTGATTCCTCTTTGATTTAACTTGCTAAATGCTGATTAGACTTATTAAGCTATTGTCGCTAAGCTCCAAATTCATGCACAATACTGGGGATTCAGCATGCTGGAGCCAGGATAATGCAAACCACATTTCTGCTTTTGTCAGTTGACTCCTTGTTAGATCTTGCAATAGGAATCTTCTAGAGGAAGACAAAAACAGAGTGAAATCTCCTATCACTGTTGTGCTGGGCCATGGCCCTTCATCTGGCAGGGGTAGTTGGTTATACTCTCCAGATTTTTTTGCTTGCTTCTTTGTAGGTGTATGCCCAAATTTGTCCTATCCTACCCCTTTAGAGGCACCAGTTGGGTAGTACCCCTTCTTTAAAGGCCTGAACTCTGGTTCTGAGAGACCTATGTGAGGTTCTGATAACCTCAACTTGCTTGTGTTCCCCAGAGTCCTAGAGATGGTACATGCTTTCTGTAGATACTGTTACTGCCTTTTTGAGATATAATTTACACACCCTTTTTTAGTATACAATCCACCCTTTTTTAGTATACAATTTAATGGTTCTTGGTGATGATTGCTTAACTTTGAATTATACTAACTTCGAAACATTTTCATCACTCAGAAAAATCCTGTACCCCTTAGCATTCACTCTCCCCTCTCTTGGCAACCACTCATCTACTTTCTGTCTCTGTAGATTTGCCTATTTTGGACATTTCCTATAAATAGGATCATACAATATGTAGTCTTTCGTTTCTGGCTTCTTTCACTTAGCATGTTTCCAAGGTTCATCCATGTAGCATGTAGAAGTATTTGTCCTTCTAGCTGATCAGTATTCCATTGTATGGGCATATCACATTTTATTCATTTATTCAGTGATGGGATATTTGGGTTATTTCCATGTTTTGGCTATATCAGTGTTTTGGCATATCAATAAGGCTGTGAGTATTCACGTAAACTTTGTGTATGAATGTTTTCAATTCTCTCAGATGTAGATCTACAATTGCTAGACATGGTGACTGTGTTTAGCTTTTTGAGGAAGTGCCGGTTTTCAACAACAGCTGTACCATTTTACATTTCCATCAGCAATATTTCTGCACATGCTTCCAACACATGTTAGGTTCTAGTTTTTGCCATAGGTGTCAAGTGGTATCTAAATGTGGTTTTGATTTTCATTTCCATGATGATATTGGACATCTAATACTTATTGACCGCTTGTAGATCTCTTATGAAGAAAGGTCTATTCAAATCCTTTGCCTATTTTTTAATTGGATTATTTGTCTTACTGTTGAATTGTAGGAATAGTTTGACAGGAAAACGTATTCAATTTTTATTTATAAAAATCTGAGTATAATGGGGGTACCTGGGTGGCTCAGCTGTTTAAGCATCTGACTCTTGGTCTCCACTCAGGTCTTTATCTCAGGGTTGTGAGTTCAAGCCCTGTGTTAGGCTCCATGCTGGGCATGAAGCCGACTTAAAAACAAAACCAAAAAAAATTGAGTATAATGAACCTCAATCTTATGTAGTACCATCACGCTGGCCTATTACTGATAAATGATGTGCATGTTAATATTATTATGATGTGGAACATTTATGAGTTAATTAATAGCTAATTCATATGTCACGAGGCTACATAAATCTGATAATAGAATGTTTTTGACCTTCCAGATGAAAGAGGCCCACTTTTGTTATTAATTTCTTAGTTATGTTCCATTGTGGAGAGATAATGCTGTTTGTGTTACTTCTGGTAGTGATAGTGTTCGGTGCTTAAATATGGCTAATATTTATGAATGTCCCATATCTGTTTTAGAAAGTGTACTTTCTATTTTGAACATTCAGGGTTTGATACACAGATCTATTTTCAACTGAGAGATACGATCAAGCCTATTACTGTGCTTTTTCCGCACACTGTAGTTTCTACTTTAAGAAAGTTGTTGCTGTTTGAGACTGCATAATGGTTATCTTCACTGAGAGCTTTGATCTTCAATATCACATGGTATCTTTGTGTGTCTTAAAAATTTGTTTTTTGGTCTGAGGTCTATGTTTGCAGACAAGTATGTAACCCTTCTTTACTTTTACTTGCAACTGTGTCATTTTTGCCTATCCTTTTATTTCTACCCTCTCTGAATCCTTGCTTTTAGGTTGGATTATGCTTTGTTAATGTCAAATCTTTTTTCTCTTTAGGGAGGAATTAAATCCACTGGTAGAATTACTGAGCAATAAATTGGTAATACTTATCATTCTTTTTATCTATCACATAAATAAACTTTCACTATAGGAGCTAGTTTCACCAATTTTAATGCTTAGGGAGGTTTGTATTTTTGATTTTTTGGTTACCTTTACACTAATATTTTTTTTTTTTAATGTTTATTTTTGAGAGAGAGAGAGAACTCATGCATAGGCCAGGGAGGGACAGAGAAAGTAGGAGACACAGAATCCAAAGCAGGCTCTGAGCTGTCAGCACAGAGCCCCCTGTGGGGCTCAAACCCATGGACCGTGAGATCATGACCTGAGACAAAGTCAGACACTCAACCGACTGAGCCATCCAGGTACCCCTACACTAATATCTTTTAAAAAGAGACCAAGAATACTATTAGCATCCACTGGTTCTTTATAGTAAGTAGTACTCAAAACTTCAAATACGTTTTCCATCAGTTAATAATCAGTGAGCATATTCAATTTTGCATATTCTCTACTCTCCACTTTTAATATATATTTTATCTGCACTGTTAGAAAATGTTATCACACGGTGTTTTGTCACCTTTAATTGAATTTTCTTAGCTGAATAATTTTTCCTTGCCTGCTTGGGTGGTAGTAGTGTGTAACATGTCAAATCATTTAGTCTATGGAAGTACAGGCTTCCTACTGTAACTAAGTCAGTTACACTGGCCATAGTTTACCCTAAAGTTCAATATCAGCTTTTCATGGTTATTCTAATGAATCACTATTTTATAATACCAAGAGTTTTCTACTGGTAACAAATACTTGATAAATAGGAAAATCAGGAATTTGGGTTGGATCTATAGCATTGCTAATAAGGTTTCAGACTATTCTCCTGAAGTTCATCCCAGAGCAGAGGGATTATTAGAGCTACAAAGCAAAGGCCACATCCCCACCCACACATATACATAGAGCCTTTCATGCATAAATGAAAAGTCACTGAAGCATTATTATAACTAAAAACATTTGCAGCTTATAATTTGTATTAATGGCACTCCTGGTTTCTTTGAAAAATTCATGCATGAAGTTTACTACAATTAGAGTTAGCTTATTTGAAATCAAACATGTTGCCAGGGGGACAAATGACAATATTTAAAAGAATATATGTACATATTCAGTATTAACTAAGTTTGCTTATTTTTACTACTTTTAAAAACTGACTTAAATTTTAAAACCTTCAATAAAATATTTTTTGTCCAAATGGTACCATTTGACTTTTGCTATAAATTAGGATATCAAGTTGACAAATCAAGAACTGTACCAGCTAGTTCTAAGAGGTAAGCAATATTTAATAAGTTCCACTCACAAAACTTTATTTAATAATTTAATACACTCAGATGAAGAGGTTCTGGTAAAATACCAAAGTAGTAATACCTTTTTAAGATTTGTTTCTTAGACTTCTATTTCTGGTAACAAAGCAGATTAAGTGAGCCCTTATATTTCTTGCTACATTATACTTAGAAATGTGACAAAAAGGAACCATCTTTTTACATGTATAGCTGACTTCCAAGTTCAAGTGAAAAATATTAGCTAACTGGCCTGGGCTTTGAATTTATATTGTCTTTGTCCAAGAAAAAAGCTTGCTCTGTCCCCTGTTGCTCTCCAACACCTCTCTGGAGCTAAATGCCCTCTTCCTGCCCTGAAATTCCGCAGGTAATACTTGACTGAATACTCAGACAATGAAGAACAGAATTAGGATCCCACAAACATCAGAAAGTGAAAACAGATACAAGCTCTGAAGTATTTAATACTCACACAGCTAATTGTGTATAATTACTGTTCAAAAGCATTGTCAGGAATACCTGACTAGTGTAATGTTTTCATTTCTACTACCCACTCCACCCCCAAATTGTTTGATTTTTAGGTTTCTGTAATTCTAATAATAATGTAAATTAGATTTTCTTTTGTTTAATACGATGATTCTAAAATTCATTAGGAGGTCTGAATGGGCAAAAATTGGGCAAGCCAATTTTTAAAAAGAATGAAAGATGAGCATAATTAAAGTATGGCAGTACCTATCAATATTAAGATTTTTATCCAATAGTTACATTTAAATAAGTGTACCTGTATATACTACATGACTAAGGATTTTTTCTACAGAATTACTTGGAAAACTTTATGGCACAGTCATGCCATGAAATACATCCTGTAGTTGAGAATGAGGTAGTTCTGAATATACTAACATGAAATACTCTCTGATATATTAAGTAAATGAAAGCAATTTTTTAAAAGATTGTATCATATTGCTTTGTCACAGGATGAAATTATAAATAGAAAAATATCTGGATGGATATATCAAAGCCTCCACATTTTCAAAATATATATTTCTCTATTGCTTGTTTTTCACCAATCACATGCTGCTTTAAAAAAAAATTTTTTTTAGCATTTATTTATTTTTGAGACAGAGCATGAATGGGGGAGGGGCAGAGAGTGAGGGAGACACAGAATCGGAAGCAGGCTCCGAGCCATCAGCCCAGAGCCTGATGCGGGGCTCGAACTCAACGGACCGCGAGATCGTGACCTGAGCCAAAGTCGGACATTTAACCGACTGAGCCACCCAGGTGCCCCTGCATGCTGCTTTTTAAAAATACTCTGTAAGAATGCTTCTGAGGCAGTTAGTTTAACAGATAAGGTATAGAGGCCTTCTGAAACATCAAGGGAAAAACACCAAAAAGGATGTGATTAATTCAGAAAAATTCAGGAAAGAAGGGGGGGAAACGAGCTAGAAGAAAGCAGAATCAAGTGGAAATATGTTGGCAGGAATTAGCCCAAATTTATCAATCACAATATAAAGCCATCAGTTCAATTCCACTAAAGATGAAGACTGAGATTTTAATTCAACTTCAACTATATGTATGTTTTTGTATGTTTTCCACAGGGAACACCTCTAAAAGCAACACAGGAAGACTAAAAATAAATGAATGGCAACTCTCCCTGGATAATGCTAATTGAAAAAACCTAATCCCCAAATGTTATTTACTATATGATTCCATTCTTAAGGTACTTTTGAAATGACAAAGTTTAGAAATGGAGAATAGAGGGGTGCCTGGTTGGCCCAGTCAGTTAAGTGTCCAACTTCAGCTCAGGTCATGATCTCATGGTTCGTGGGTTCAAGCCCCATGTCGGGCTCTGTGCTGACAGCTCAGAGCCTGGAGCCTGCTTCAGATTCTGTGTTTCCCTCTCTCTCTCTCTCTCTCTGCCCCTCCCCAACTCGTGTTCTGTCTCTCAAAAATAAATGTTTAAAAAATTTTTTTGAAAGAAATGGGAGAACAGAATGAGGAGAGAGCACGCAGGTGATGGATATAGTTAGAAAAAGACAAAAGAAGGTGTGTAGGTTTGGAGCTGTTCTGTCTTGACTGGTGGCCGATGCTCAAACTTCCAAAAGGGACAAACTTATAGAACTTAATACACATTACATGGAGCTGGGAAATCTAAATAAGCTTGGTAGATTGCATCAGTGTTCATATCCTACTTGTGATATATCATTTTGTAAAATGTTGGCACTGGGGTAACTGGACCAAGTGTACAGACCTGTCATTTTTTAGAACTGCATGTGGAAGATACAGGCAATACCAAATAGAAGTAAGGCTATGGAGGAACTATAATTCTTATACACTGCTGGAGGGGGTAAAGCTGTTTCAACCACTCTGGATAATAACCTGTGCATATCTACTCTATGGAATATACCCAATAACAATGCATATGTGTGTTCACCAAAAAACATGAATAAAGATTCATGGCAGGTAACAATGACAGAATGGATAATTTATAGTATATTGACACATAAAAGTTAACAAATTACTGCTTTGTACAACAACATGGATAAATCAATGCTTCAGAAGCTTAAGAACTCCAGAAAGACCTACTTTATGATTCAATTTAGGTAAAGTTACATCAAGATGTACACTACGTTTATTTTAAAAGTAGATTGAAAGAAAAATACTATGCAACTATAAACAAAAAGAGAATCAAGATTAAAACAAATGAGATACAATTCAACAAAAAATATATTAAATGATGCCAACAAGTATATTTTAAGGTAACAGAAAATGCAAACCTCCAAGAAGAGAGAATACTCAGAAATCTAATTTGATGAAATTATGTATTAAAAGCTAGATTTGGAATTATAATTAAAAGAAACTTTCCTATAATAAAGCAAGAAAACTCCAGTATCTCTTAAGAACACAGATACAACAACGCTGGAAATATTAGCATGTCAAATCCAGCAATAAGTGAAGAAGATAATTCAAACCCTAAAGATTCCAAAAGAAAGTTCTAAGAAATCAATTCAGCAAAGCTGCAGGATACAAAAATCAACATATAAAAATCAGCTGTGGTTCCACACACTGACCATAAAGAATCCAAAAATGAAATTAAGAAAATTCTATTTACAAATAGCATCAAAAATAATTACTTAGTCATAAACTTAAAGAGATGAAAGACTTGTATGCTGAAAACTACAGAACATTGCTGTAAGAAATTAAACAAAAAAGGCATCCTGTGCTCATGGACTGGAAGACAGTGGTTAAAATTCCCATACTACCTAAAGAAATTACAGAGTCCATGTGATCCCCATTGCAATCCCTCTCAAAATCCCAAAGACATTTTGTGTATGAATTGCAATAGATCCTAAAGAGCCAGAACAATCCTGAAGAAAAAAAGGTTGGAAGACTCACATTTCTTGATTTCAAAAGTTACTATATACAAAGCTACAGTAATCAAAACAGTATGGTCCTGGCATAAAGACAGCTATGTAGACCAATAGAATATAAGAGAAGCAAACCCCCACATAGTCAAGTGTTTTCAGCAAGGGTGCCAAGACCATTCTTTAACAAACGGGGTTGGTAAAGTGAGTATCTGCATACAAAAGGATAAGTAGACCATATACAAAAGATAATAAAACTTAGGGGAATGCTTCAAGACATTGGATTTGGTAATGATTTCCCAAATATAACGCCAAAAACACATGCAGTAAAAGAAAAAATAAACTGGACTTCATCAAAATTAAGAACTTTTGTGTATCAAAGGGCCCTATAACAAAGTGAAAAGGCAACCTGTGGAATGGGAGATATATTTCTAAATCATATCTGATAAGGGATTGATATCCAGAATACATAAATGACTCCTATAACTAAACTACAAAAACAGATTGAAAAATGGCAAAGGACTTAAGTAGACATTTCTCCAAAGAAGACATATAAAATGGTCAATATACATAAGAAGGTCAGCATCCTAATCACTAGAGAAATGTAAATCAAAACCGCAATGAGATACCACCTCACACCCATCGGGATGGCTATTATAAAACAATACAAACACCAGAAAATAACAAGTCCTGGTAAGGATGTAGAAAACTTGGAACCCTTGTGCACTGCTGGTGAGAATGTAAAATAGTGCCGCCCTGTGGAGATGGTATGGTGGTTCCTCAAAAAATTAAATATAGAATTACTATATGACCTAACAATTCCACTTCTTGGTATATACCCAAAAGAACTAAAGGCAGGGACTTGAGCAGATATTTGTACACTCATGTTCACGGTGGCATTATTCACAATAGCCAAAAGGGAGTAACAACCCAAATGTCCATGGCTGGGTGTATATACCAAATATGGTATATCCACACAATGAAATATTTTTCAGCTTTAAAAAGGAAAGCAATTGTGACACATGCTACAGTGTGCATGAACCCCAAAGACATTATACTAAGTAAAATAAGTCAACACAAAAGGACAAATATTCCATGATTCTACTTCTATGAGGTATACAGAATAGTCAAATTCAATACCACTGAATTGTACACTCAAAAATTGTTAAAATGGTTTTATATATATGTATATCATCACAATAAAAAAAATCAATGAATCTAATTGTGTTAAGTAGAATAATGACTCACAAATATGTCCACATCCTAATTGGAACCTATGACTGTGTTACGTTAACATGGCAAAAGAGAACTAAGGTTGCAAAGGAATTAAGATCAATAATAAGCTGATTTTAAGACAGGAAATTATCGTATCACATGAGTTCTTAAAAGCCAAAGAGGAAGGTAGGAAGGTGGGTCAAAGAGATGCAATGTGATACAAGAAAGATACTGTCACTAGGTTTGAAGATGGAAAAAGGCCCCAAGCCAAGAAATGAAACAGTCCAAGAGGCCAGTGTATTCGTTTCCTGTTGTCTCTAGAACAAAATACTACAAACTTAGTGGCTTAACACAATTTGTTATCTTACAGTTCTGCAAATCAGAAATATGACATCAGTTTCACTGGGTTGAAATCAAGGTGTCAGCAGGGTGGTATTCTCTCCAAAGGCTCCAGGGGACAGAAAATCTCTTCCCTTGTCTTTATTAGCTTCTAGAGGCTGCCTAAATTCCTTAGCTCATTGTCTGGTATCAGATAATAACCTCTATCCTGTTGTCACATCTCCTTCTCTGCCCAACTCTTCTGCTTCCCTCTTTCACTTATAAGGATCCTTGTGATTACACTGGGTCTACCCAGATAATACAGGAGACGCTTCCATCTCAAGATCCTTAATCACATGTACAAAACCCTTTTGGCCTTGTAACATTCATAGGCTCTGGGGATCTAGGACAAGGACATTCTGCCTACCACAGCTGGAAACAGCCCTCAGCTTATAGCCAGCAAAAACATACAGGCCTCAGTCCTAAAATCGCAGGGTACTGAATTCTACCAACAACCTAAATGAGTAAGAAATGGATTCTTCCCTAGAGCCACCAGCAAGGAACAGAACATGCCAATACCTTGACTTTAGCCTGTGAGAATGTACTGGGCCTCTGACCTATAGAAATGTTGTTCTAAGCCACTAATTTTGTGATGATTTGATATGGCAGCAACAGGAAACGAATACAGTAATCAATCATAATACAGGATAAAGGAGAAAAACCATCTTATTTCAGTGGATAAACATTTTAAATATTCTCAGCAATTAGAGATAGAAGAAAACTTCTCTAACTTGATAGAAGGCAGCTTACATCATACTTAATGGTGAAAGATTGAATGCTCCCCCCCCCCCCCCCCCCGGCCCAAGAGCAGATTAAGGTATGACTACTCTTACCACTTCTGTTCAACATTGCACTGCAAATCCTAGCCAGTGTAACAAGAAACAGGAAAAGGGGTGGGGACAGAGGGAGGCATACAAATTGGAAATACAAATCCCTACTTGCAGATGATATGATCACGTATGAAGAAAATCTATGAAAGAGCTATTACTACCAATAAACTAAGCAAGGTCACAGAATACAAAGTCAGTCTACCAAATCAACTGTGGAATACCAAGCAATGAAGAATTGGGAATTGAAAATTTTTAAAAACTACTTTTTTAAAAGTTTATTTATCTTTGATAGAGAGAGAGAGTGTGTGCATGTGCACATGCATGGGAGAGGAGCAGAGAGAGGGAGAGAGAGAATCCCAGGCAGGCTCCTCACTGTCAGTGCAGAGCCCAACATGGGCTACCCTTATGAACTGTGAGATCATGACCTGAGTGAAAATCAAGAGTCAGATGCTTAATTGACTGAGCCACTGAAGCACCCCACAACTAGCATTTATAGTGTCATAAAAATAGTAAATACCTAAGGACAATATTAGCAAAGTATGGGCAAAACCTATAGACTGAAATATAAAGACCTAAATAAATGGAGAGCTGTGTGATATTCATGAGTTGGAAATGTCGATTCTGAATTGCTCTATAGATTAAACACCATTCTCATCAAATTCCTGGCAAGCTTTTATACAAATTCCTGGAAACCTACAAAACATTGTGGAAAGAAGTAAAGATGACACAAATAAATGGAAAGGCATCCTGTATTCATGGATTGGAAGAGTTAATGTTGTTAAAATTCCATACTACCCAAAGTCATCTATAGATGCAACACAACCTCCATCAAAATCCCAATGACACTTTTTACAGAAATAGAAAAAAAATCCATACTAAAATTCACATGGAATCCCAAAGGACTCTAAAGCGCTAAAACAATCCTGAGAAAGAACAAAGCCAGAGGCCTCACACTTGCTGATTTCAAAACATATTACAAAGTTATAGTAATCAAAATAGTATGGTACTGACTATACTAAGACAAACATATAGACCAATGGAATGAAATAACCGAGAAATAAATCCTCACATATGTGGTCAAATGATCTTCAACAAGGATGCCAAGACCATACAATGGGGAAAGACCACACACTTTTCATATGTCCACTGAATATCCTAACAAAAACTGTCAAAATTGTTCTTTTTCATGTTCATAAAATATTTTCATTGATTAATTCTGCTTTGGAGCACACATACCATAAAAATAACCCTAAGTAATGGGTAATAATAGAAAAAAATAAGTACTAAGATATCAGTGCAATGATATTTACAAAATAAAGATTTCTACTGTTTGGTGTTTGTATGTGTTTGTAAGAGTCAAAATGTAGCATAGAGCCACAGTGGAATAAAGTTATTTAGGCTAAGTCAATATTTAGAAGTGTATAAAATTTTACACAAAGATAAAAAAAAAAATATGGATTCACTGATTACAACTAGATAAAGTATGTATGCCTATGTCTATTGACAAAGATTAGAAATTAATGTGGAATGATGCAACTTCATAATCTTTAAATCTTATTCCTGTAAGGTTGTTTAAATTCATGGTAGACAAAATAAACACTTCTCAACAGTCTATCTCAAAAACAGTATTTTAACTTGCATTCTTGTAACCGAACACGCATTTCACAAGTTTAAGTAAAGCTTGTAAAACTTATTCCTTTTGTCCTAACCTACTCCATCCAGTTTTATTACGAAATATGTAATGTTCAGGGCACCTAGGTGGCTCAGTGAGTTGAGCATCTAACTCCTGATTTCGGCTCAGGTCATGGTCTCACCATTCATGAGTTGGAGCCCCATGTCAGGCTCTGTGCTGACAGCGTGGAGCCTGCTTGCAATTCTCTTTCTCCCTCTCTCTCTGCCCCTTCCCAACTGGTTCACACACACTCTCTCAAATAAACATTTAAAAACAAAAGAAATATATAATGTTAAACAGTTTACTTCAGATTAAATGACTTAAAAAAACTTCTGAGCTATAAAACAGATTTAAACAACTTTGCACATTTAAACAAACTTCTGTAAACTATCTACATCATTTATTCATTTAGCACACAACACGCCCTCAAACTTACAAAAGCATCACACATACCTGATGCAATGACAGGATCTTTCATAAGCTCCCTAGTTATTGGACATAGAAATTCATCAGGAATTCCAGAAGAAAGGGTTTTCACCTCTGTCCTGAGCTCTTCAATTTTCCTCAGCACTTTACTCCGCAGCCCTAGAGATTCTGGAAAGAAATTATTCTGTTAGGGTGGGAGAACCTCTGGTAACCTTTATGCAAGTCTTTAGCAAATAGAGAGGTTATCTATTACAACCCAAAATATTCACACATACTGTTTGACCACACGGAATGGTTTTCTTTATAAATTCTTTAACCAATATTTATAGTACAGAATATCGTGTGGTTAAAATAAATCAGCAACTAATGGTGAGTTTATTCTAAACAAGCTTAGATTCTAAAAGTTTGAGAATTTCGGACTGCTGAATAGTAATATACCGTACAACCTTAGAAAAGGCTTGTTGTTATTGGTTATGTATTTAAGCAGAAAATTTCCTAAGAACAATTTTTAAACATGTTCAGTTTAATAATGGGAAAATTCCATCTTATATGTAAAACATTTTTGAAATTGGAAATATTATTGGCCGATCTCATATGAAACACAATCATGAAGCTCATCTGTTTGTCCCAGACTGTACACACAAGTTAAACTCACTCATTTGCATTTTTACTTTATCAAGTTTTAAAAATTACCTTCATTTTCAGCTTCTGGAAGTTGAGAGTAATTAATTGTAGGAGGTTTAGTGTTATTAGCTGTTTACCTTTTTAGAACTGACAGTTCTACTTTATTTTTTTTTTATTTTTTTTTAACGTTTATTTATTTTTGAGACAGAGACAGAGCATGAACGGGGGAGGGTCAGAGAGAGAGGGAGACACAGAATCTGAAGCAGGTTCCAGGCTGTGAGGTGTCAGCACAGAGCCCGATGCGGGGCTCGAACTCACGGACCGTGAGATCATGACCTGAGCCGAAGTTGGACGCTTAACCAACTGAGCCACCCAGGTGCCCCAGTGACAGTTCTACTTTAGACAGAGACATGTGAAGGTAGGGGGGTGGGTAGAAGAAAAAAATTACATTTCACAACACCTCACAGTTTTCATGAAAAGGCAAATCAGCTTTTTATTTTGTTGGGAGGCAATTCTTCAGGGTGTTTATACACCCCTTATGATGACTTTTTTGCAGTAATTTGTGTCCCTCCCAGTCAGAGGGCAGATTTGTTCTGTGATAGGTACAAAGATAAAATGACTCTTGGGCTAGGTTTGCTAGCAATCCCCTCAAAAGATTAAAGAGTTTCGTGAGCTCAGGGTATCTCCGCTATGACACAGACACAAACTGCCCTCACAAGACTTCGGGGGGGAAGAAAAACCTTGAAGCTCACGCTGCTTGCTGTGCCCTGAGGAATACACTGTTTAAATCTATTCGGATTCGTTGCCCACAATCTACGGAAGTGTGGCAAGTCAACCTAGCAGCCGCCTGCCTCTTAGGGACTACGGCACTGCTTTCCTAGGAATTCTTTCCTATGTAATTCACCGAAACCAAATTGAAGAGTTTTTAAACAGTTTTTTAAAAGTACCACAACATGTTTACAATTAGAAGTCATCTCATTTAAAGGGATAGTTATACAACATACAAGAAAAAGATACAGAAGCATTTAATATTATGAAAAATATATATTTCCCTGTCAAAAAATATGGGTGCTAATATTTAGAATGCTTATGATTTTTATAATAGAGAACACAGAAAACCTATTTCAAAATGCCCCCAGATAAGAAAAAGTTAAATTGGGTGTTATCCGTGTCCAATTTTAATGTCATTTAAAAATGGAATCAGATCACTTTGCCCTCAGGGAAGCAATTACCAAGTGATATCCCCAGAGCTTAGCCAGAAACAAATATCTCCTTTTGTGACTGGGGGTTGGGAGTGGGTGTTATTAAATTTAATTGCTCAGGAAGAAAAGACCCTTACCAGCTGATGGCTACTAAACCCTTAGTATGGGTAATGGGAACTATCTGGATATATTTATTATAACTCTGAAAAGGCATGTGGTTCTTAATAAGATGTCAAGTTAAATAGGACAACAATTCCTGTACTCTCTTCTCCAACCCTGAAAATGCTACATAATTGAGAACTGATGGAGTCTACACACAAATAACAACCAAAGATATAAAACAAAACTCTGAAAAGCCCCTAAGAAAATAGAGGTAACTGGGTTCCAGAGTGAGGGATGGAAGATGGCCACTTACAGCAGAGACACGTGTACACGAATGGAAGAGAGACCTTGATACCTCTACCGTTCTCTCTACCAGCTGTGTCCTGTATGGATCACTGCTGAAGCAGCAAGGCCAGCAATGGCTGGAGGCACCATAACAAGACAGAGCTGTCGCCCAGAACTAAGAAACACAGCTCATCAGGCTGGTCACTCCATCACCTCTCCACTGCCCAGAGAGAGAACAACAAAACCAGAAGCCAGTTTCTCAGGAAAGAACAGAACAACAAAAACATATTTTAAAAAAAAACTATTAAAAAAAACCAACTCCTGACTAGAATGGTCAAGGGAAAACAAAGACGTACAAACGATAGGAAAAGAAAAGGGAAACCTGATGATAGATACAAGTAGGGATTTTTTTCAAAAGGATTTGGATAAGTTGGTGGTAGAAGCAGTATAGTTTTTTTAATTTCTCCGAATCTCCACATAAAGAAAGAGAGAGCAAAATCAAATCCCACAGACAATCTCCGCAACAAAGTAAAGTGGCGAGGTGTCTCACAAACCCCACCGTATAAGCAGGCGAGGACAAACCACCAACCTCCACAGACCTGTGGTTGACACCTGTGTGGAAGTAACAGGACATCTGACCGGCCTAAGGAAAGGAGCCCCCCCCAAATGCCCACAAGTTCCCACTGGAAAGTGTGGTGGGCCAATTTAAGAGCAGCAACTGAACTGCCCAGTCCAGCAGCAGGTCCATGCACAGGCTCACAGTAACTAGACCAGAACTAAAGGGACTGTGTCACTTTAATCGTGCATAACAACAACAACAACAAAACAGTGAATGTTCCAGTAGTTCATGATAGTTCACTTAGGCAACAAATGAAAATCTACATAAGGAAGTAGTTCTAGGAATTGAAGAAACTCAAAATCTAAGGATGTTCAGTTGCTGCATAAAGTTTGAAAAAGCATCTGATTGAACAATTTGATATTATAATTTTAAGCTAGAAAATGATAAAAATGTCTCATGTGCTTTATGGTTTCTTGGAAAGACAAGAGCAAAAGGTAGAAGAAGCCTTTTGAAAAAACTTCATTCCCAATTAGGACTCTATGATTGATAATTATTTGAATGTAGGTGTAAGGACTGACATGATATAGAATAGTTCTTCGGCATTTGTCATTCCAGGTTTCTACCACTATATCATCTACAGCAATTCCACACTCCAAGGCAGGCAGCAATTTAAAATTTCTGAGACCCAAACATAAACTGAAGCCAAGGTGCAGATGAAAGTCATGTGGCCAGATTTACTGCTTGCCTACTATCACATCTCAGAAGCGAGAGACTCTCGCTCTTCACCCTTCATACTTAATGACTTTTGAATGAGAGATTAAATACTATAGTGGAGTTCACAAATTCATGGATTCACAAATGTCTTAAGACAGCTCTCTCTCTCTCAACGTCAAGGATCTTTTGTACCTGTAATCTGTCTGGACATTTCTTATGCAAACGTGGGACTAAATATAAAGAGTTATCTTCTAGTTACAACTGGCTAGTGTACCCTGGTTTCCATTAACACAATCCTAAGAAAGGATGGTTATCCTAGATTAAAGCATCAAACTCCAGCAGATATTCAAGTCTATAGAAAGTTCCTTTATTATACATTTATAAAAGGCTCACTAGAAAATTTCATAGACTGCTTGATTCCTTAAAAGTAACTTTTTAAGTGTCAAACATAATAGATATACATACTTTGGTCTCTAACACCCCAATGTGCCTTACTGCACAATTCCCCCATATGACGAATACACAAATTCCTATTTACTCGCGTTGACTTAGGAACTGTTCTAACAATTGTATCGCAAGTCAAAAGCAAGTAAGAGAGTTATGCATCTAAAGAATAAAATTCATTATCATTTACTCATCAGTTTGCCTCTTAGCACATTTTTTCTTTAGACTCAATTTCAATTCTCTATTATGCCAATATACTATCTTAAGAATCTGCTTTTCTTAAAATTCAAGACTAAAAGAAATTCACTGTAGCTTAAAGTAGTACTTGTAGAAGATTAACTTCTTGATCCTTTATAATTCTTTATAATTCTATAAAAACTTTCAAGTACTGTAGAATTATGTGAAAAAATAAATGCCCTAGCCCATTTACTAATTTATTCTGTTTAATTTGCCAACTTTCCAAATCTTAAACACACAGAATAGATTCATTATTTACTAGAAAATGTTAACATTTTTCTCTCCATTCATAGTAATAATTTTCCTAATTCCACTATTAGGCCACTATACAAGTTAAATTATATTTCAATTTTGGCTTGGGCCTGATAGTTCTGAAACTTATTTCACTGAAGTTTAAAATGATTGTAACTACTAATCCTGGGACTCATCCTTCAAAAACTATTTCAAATCATTAATTAAATCCTATAAGAATTTCTTATTATTTATTTATCTATCAGAATAGAATTCTATTCCTATTGTTTTTACTATGCTTCTTTTGTTTTCAAACATCCTTTGTTGAAATCTGAAATTATTGTTTTATAGTGTTAAGTGCTTCTAAATGATAAGGTACTGTTAAGATTTATTGTGAGAGAGTAATAAGAAATCAACTAATGAAGATGCAAAAATCAGCAGAAAAACAAACAAACAAACAACCCTACACTCTGTTACCAACTTTCAGGAGGAAAGAATAAATTATAAAGGCAATAAGTTATTAGAAATACAAAAACAGCTCTCATAATATGGCCGGAGTACAAAACCATCTGACCCTAAGTATTTTCACAAATCATCATTATGTTAACTTTTTAAAGGCCGTAAGATTTCAAGAGATTTAAATACACTCATATGCTATATTTACCATATAAGGAAAGTATAACACTATACTCCAAAATGGTTTTAATATTTTTTTTTTGTTATTTGACTCTTCATTAACAATAAATCTCACTATGGATATCCTATTTTCTATGCTTTCTCAGTAGGATTTCATTATAGCATGTTAATAGTAGTGTCCGGTTATTAGTTTTATTACAGCATGACATTAAGTCTCCAAACTAGGGGCGCCTGGGTGGCTCAGTCGGTTGAGCACCCGACTTTAGCTCAGGTCACAATCTCACAGTTCGTGGGTTCAAGCCCAGCATAGGCTCTGTGCTGACAGCTTGCTCAGAGCCTGGAGCCTGCTTCAGATTCTTTGTCTCCTTCTCTCTTTGCCCCTCCCCCACTCACGCTTTGTCTCACTCTGTTTGTCAAAAATAAACGTAAAAAATAAAAAAATAAAAACAAAAGACTTCAAACTATTTTTGATAAGGATCTAGTCTCCAGAACATAATAAACAACTCTTACAACTCAACAACTTAAAGACAAATAAACCAGTTTAAAAATATTTTTAACAATTTTAACTTCTCAGACATTTCTCTGAAGAAGATACATAAATGGCCAATAAGAACTTGAAAAGATACTCCATATAATTAGGTAAACACAAACCCAAACCACAATCTAATACCACTTCACATCTACAAGGGTGGCTATAATCAAGATGACAGGTAATAACAAGTACTGAGAAAGAGGTGAAGAAACTGAACACCTTACATATTGAAGCACTTACACATACAAAACATGGATGAACCTTGACAGCATTTTGTCACATGGAAGAAGCCAGATACAAAGGGCACCTACTGTATGGTTCCACTCACAAGAAATATCCCAAACAGACAAATCCATAAAGACAAAGTAGATTAGTGGTTGCCAGAGGCTAGGGAGAGAGAATGGGGTTCTTTTGAGGGGATAAAAATGTTCTGAAAATAGACAGTGTTGTTGATGGTTATAAAACTCTATGAATACACTAAAGACCACTGAATTATACACTTAAGGAAAAATGAGTTGTATACTGAAAATGACAAAGCATTTTTAAAAGAAATGAAGAAGACCTGAATAAACTGAAAAATGTCCTGTGCTGATGGACTGGAAAACTTAAGATGACAATAATCCCCAAATTAATTCACAGATTCAATATAATCCCTATCAAAATTGGCTTTTCTTTTTAATGTATATTTTTGAGAAAGAGCAAGTGGGGGAGGAGCACAGAGAGAGGGAAACACAATCCAAAGCAGGCTCTGCACTGTCAGCTCAGAGCCTGATGCGGGGCTCAAACTCACAAACCACGAGATCATGACCTGAGCTGAAATCAAGAGTTGGACACTTGGGGCACCTGGGTGGCTCAGTCCGTTAACTGTCCAACTTCAGCTCAGGTCATGATCTGGTGGTTCATGAGTCTGAGCCCCAAGTCAGGCTCTGTGCTGATAGCTCAGAGCTGCTTGGAGCCTGCTTTGGATTCTGTGTCTCCCTCTCTCTCTCTGCTCCTCCCCAGCTTTTGCTCTCTGTCTCTCAAAAATAAAATAAACATTAAAAATTAAAAAAAAAAAAGTTGGACACTTAACTGAGCCACCCATGCAACTGCAAAATAAGTGGCTTTTTAAGGAGTGCACTTCTGATGAGCACCAGGTGTTGTATGGAAATGTTGAGTCACTATATTGTACACCTGAAACTAATACTATACTGTGTTAACTAACAGGAATTTAAATTAAAACAAAAATAAATTAAGTAAATCCACCTGATTTTAAACAGAAATTGACAAGTTGATTCTAAAATTCACATGGAAATGCAAGGGACCCAGAAAAACAAAACCAATTTTGAAGAAAAAAAAAAGAGGACCCACACTTTTCAATTTCAAAACCTACTACAAAGCTACAGTAATTAAGACAGTGTGAGCGTAAGAATCAACAAATATGTCAATGATAGAATTGAGAGTCCAGAAATAAATCCTCACATTTGTGGTCAATTGATTTTTAACAAGGGTGCCAAGACAATCCCAAAAGGCAAGAATAGTCTTTTCGACAAATCGTGCTAGGACAGCAGCTGGATATCGACATCTCAAAGAGTGAAGCTGGACCCTTATACTCATACCATATCCAAAAATTAAGTCAAAATTGATCACACACCTAAATGTAGGAGCTAGATGTATAAATTCATAGAAGAAAAACAGGTTTAAATCTTTGAGACTTAGAATTAGGCAATAGTTTATTAGGTATGACACCTACAGCCTAAGCAACAATAGGAAAAAAGATAAATTGGACTTCATCAAAATTTTTAAATTTCTGTGTTTCAAAGGGCACTATCAAGCAAGTATAAGGCTAACCTACAGAAAGGGAGAAAATATTTCCAAATCACATATCTAATAAGAGCCTCATACCCAAATTTATATAAAAAATAATAAAAAGACAAAAAACCCAGTTTTTAAAATGGCCAAAGGATCTTAACAGACATTTCCACAAAGAAGATCTACAAATAGCTAACAAGCATATGGAAAGATGTTCAACATCGCCAGTCACCAGGAAATGTATACTGAAACCATAATGAGAAACCACTAGGATGGCTATAATTAAAAAAACACATGTTGATGAGGATGTGGAGAAATCGAAATTCTTGGGGTGTCTGGGTGGCTCAGTCAGTTAAGTGTCTGATTTTGGCTCAGGTCATGATCCCCGGTTCACAAGTTGAACTCCCACATCAGGGGCTCTGTGCTGACATCTCAGCGCCTAGAGCCTGCTTCAGATTCTGTGTCTCCCTCTCTCTCTGCCACTCCCCTGCTCGCACTGACTCTCTCTCTCTCTCTCTCTCTCTCTCTCTCTCAAATATACAGACATTGGGGCGCCTGGGTGGCGCAGTCGGTTAAGCGTCCGACTTCAGCCAGGTCACGATCTCGCGGTCCGTGAGTTCGAGCCCCGCGTCGGGCTCTGGGCTGATGGCTCAGAGCCCGGAGCCTGTTTCCGATTCTGTGTCTCCCTCTCTCTCTGCCCCTCGCCCGTTCATGCTCTGTCTCTCTCTGTCCCAAAAATAAATAAACGCTGAAAAAAAATTTTTTTTTTAAATAAAAAAATAAAATATACAGACATTAAAGAAAATTTAAAAAAAAAAGAAAAGAAACTGAAATTCTCATATATAGCTGGTGAGAACATAAAATAGCACAGCTGCTTTGGAAATAGTCTGGCAGTTCCTCAAATGTAAGCACAGAGTTACTATATGACCCACCAATTCCACTCCCAATTATACACCCAAGAAAACTGCAAACAGATACTACACAAAAGCGTGTACACAAATGTTCAGAGCAGCATTATTCACAATAGTCCAAAATGGAAACAATCTAAATTCAATCAACTGATAAATGGATAGCAAAAAGTGATAAATTTATACTGTGAAATATTAGTCATCAGAAGAAATGAAGCACTAATATATGCTATAGCATGGATGAACTCTGAAAACATGCTAAGCCAGAAAAGGCAGCATATTGTATGATTCCATTTCTATGAAATGTCAAGAAGAGGCAAATCCTTAGAGACAAAATGCAGATTAGTGGTTGCCAGGAGCTAGAAAGAAAGGGAAAGAGGAGTGACCGCTCATGAGCATGGGGTTTCTTTTTGAAGGGATGAAAATGTTGTGTGATTAGACAGTGGTGATGGCTATACAACTCTGTGGATATACTAAAAATCACTGCATTGTACACTTATAAAAGGGTGAGTTTTATCATGTGAACTACATCTCAATTTCTAAAATAAATACATTTTGAAAATTAATTACATGGTGGCTTTAGTTACTTAAAGAAATACCACATAACATTTCTTTTCCATAATCTAACCTACATAATCCTTCTCTACAAAGAAATATACCAGCATAATTACTGTGCCAGGACAGTAAGAGGAAAGCATTAATACAACTGAAACCAATTTCAGAGTAAATTATTAAAAGTCGCTTTTAAGAATGCCCATCTTCCACTAATCTTACCAATTTTCAAATCATCAGCCAGACTTTCTTTGGTGAGATTCAACAGTTCTCTTCCATCAATGTTATTCATTTTGAAAATACCAACAAGGTCATTTAAACCTTGGGCACAAAGCCACACTGAAACATCATCCTCTGACCAGTCTTCAGGAAATTGCTTCGCCTCGTCTTCTGTGCTCCTTGCTTAAAAACAAACCCACAAACAGAAAGGCAAGTAAAATAACAATGAAGGAAAGTATTGCCTTTATGAATATTCTCACTGAGAATTATAAACTAAATAAAATTTCCTTAAAGCTGTGTTTTAACAACTTTTTAAGAAATTTCAAAAAAATCAAACAACACTATGTACAGTTACAATATTATTTAATACTATATTAAATACTACTCTCTTGGAACTTTTCAGTCTAGAAAAACAATTTTTTATCATATAAAATTCATATCAGCAAAAGTATTCTGCTCTATCATCTGCATATCAGCACCACTATTTGGTTAATTCTGACAGTAATAAAAGTAAAATTCCTAAATTATGTGTCAACATTGCTTGATGAGGCCAAAAATAAAATGAATAAAGTAAAACTCTGCTTTCTATTTTGTTCTCAGGCTATATTTATCTGAAAAAACAGTATGCATACAAATAAATAGCTTATAAAAAAATTGGGAGGTATGATTTCCATGAATGTGCTCCTAAAAGGATTTACCAACAGCTTTAACATATATAAACTACTTGAAACACTAGATTCTCTAAAATTATTTTTAAATTATACATTCGGATATACACTTCATATTGAGAAAAAGTAAAGTGAGTAATTTGTTAAAAATTTACGTGATTTAAAAAAAATTTTTTTTAATGTTTTTTTATTTTTGAAAGAGAAAGACAGAGTGTGAATGGGGGAGGGGCAGAGAGCAAGAGGGAGACAGAATCTGAAGCAGACTCCAGGCATCGAGCTGTCAGCACAGAGCCTGACTTGGGCCTCAAACTCACGAACCATGAGATCATGACACTTAACTGATTGAGCCACCCAGGTGCCCCCCAAAATTACAGGATTTTTTAATTTAATGGTGAATGGGATTGAACTGGGTGAAATATGATGCCCTTACTAACCTTGGCAAGTTGTTTCCAGATCAAATTGCCAGATGTTCACTGTTTTGTCCATTGAACCAGTAGCAAGTAAAAGGATATTGGGTGCAAAGGCACAAGTTGTGACATACCTAGTTAATAAAAACAACTATTATGTATCCTCAGACTAATTTTTTTATTATATTAATACAAAATGAGGTTAAGTTCAGACCTGGTATGCTGAGTCAATGTGTGAAGTATATTCTCAGTATTCTGAAAAACAATAAAAACAGCTTTATATTTACTCAGGCAGGAGTAAAGTTACTGATAAAGGCTCATTTGACATAAATAGTTTATATGATACCAGTATTTAATTATAATTAGTCACTAATGTAAGTTGAAACTTTACCCAATAAAAAGAGAACAGCCTCTATAACTAATAATATTATCAGGTACTTACTTCACTCTCAGTAATTAGCACTGTTGTCTGCTGACCACCCTCCTAGAAATTTTTAGTATAATAGATCCTGGGCTTCTGCTGATGGTTTTGAATTTACTAACAGTAGCCTAAACATCTACTACATGAAATGACCTGTATTTTTGCTATGGCATTTGACTTGTACCCAACTGCAGGACCGGTGAAGAGAAATTAGTCACTTAGATTTTGAGTACACTTAGCTGGCCATCTAGCATCTAGATGTATTTTAATAAAAAGTGAAGTATAATTAACAGTGTTATATTAGTTTCAAACGTACAATGAATTGTATTTAGCTGAGATTCATATACATATTTTATGGAGGAAGTTTAGTGTTCTAGCTATTCTTGTGAATGTAAAATCTTAAGCAAATTTGTTGAGAAACATTCAGGATCTACTTCACCCAGTTTGTATTCTTTTCCATCTCCTGCCAGAGCACTCCGCGATTTGAATTCCCACATAGAAGACTAGTTTAGATTCCTTGCTTGACCGACTACACTTTGATGATTAACATCTCTGGTTCATTTGCTAGCACGCTGCAGCCTGAACTCCATCATTGTAAGGCTCCATTCAACATGGATTTCTCTTGAAGAATATTTTCATCAACCACATCTTTGCTACATGTTAAATGTTCATTTTTTTTTCATACTCATGCAACTCGGTCTTTATTCATATGGCTCTACCAAAAACTGCCATTTTCCCAAGTCTATTAAAACTTACTCTTCCTTCTGTCTCTAAAGCCAGCCAGATCTCTACCAGTGGTAGGCCACTTCCAGCACACCCATCCACAACCCTGGGGTAAATATTCATTCTTTGCTATTATGGAAACCTGGTATAAAAATTTAAGAAAAATCACTTTGAAGTGGTTTTTTTTTTTTTTTTTTTTTTTTTTGGATATTGGTGCTCTTTAAATCTGTATTTTCTTTGATCAGATTAATCATCTATCTTAGACATCTATCCATCTTAAAATCATTACTGAAATATTTAAGGGCCTGTCCCAGAACCAATAACTTGCATAACTATCTTAGCACTTTTGAAAATGTATATTCTTAGGCACTCTAAAAAGAAAAGAAAGTATCTTATCCATCTTGCCTAACAAAACTTGAAGTTCAGTACCCTAATAAACATAATTTATGCATATCACACATGCAAGATTCTGAAATACTTACAGTATCATACACTATGACAGATTTATCCACTGATCTTTAAAAGAAAAAGGAAATTATGGGTGAGAAGTTCTATAAAAACCAGGTAGTTATTAATATTTTTAAATCATTTAAATAACTTTAGAAAAGGCTGAGATACTGATATACAAACATTTAGAATGCAAGCTTTTTGTTCATATGTATGAACTTTTATTCAAAAGACTACATGCCACATATAAAATTTTTCAGAAAATTATAAACTTTATTAAATACTAGTTTATTAATACTTTATTAATACTAGTATATGCTATTTATACCATCTAGCCATAAACAGAGTAAGCATTTATGATGTATAATAAGACATAATCCCATATCAAGTTAATAACTCAAAGGGAAAAACCACTATAAGGGAAAGCTATTTATAATTGACCCTCAAACAATGAAGGGATAGGGGCATCGATTCTCCTCTTCCCCATGCAGTTGAAAATCTATGTATGAGAAAGACAGATACCATAGGATTTTTACCCATATATGGAATTTAAGAAACAAAACAGATGAACATAGGGGAAAGGAAAAGAGAGACAGAGAGAGAGAAGAAAGCAAACCATAAAAGACTTAACTATAGAGAACAAACTGAGGGTTGATGGAGGGAGGTGGGCAGGGGATGGGCTAAATGGGTGATGGGTATTAAGGAGGGCACTTGTGTTGAGCACTGGTTGTTATATGTAAGTGATGAATCACTAAATTCTACACCTGAAACCAATATTACCATATATGTTAATTTCTAACTAGAATTTAAATAAAGACTTGAAATAAAAAACAAAAATTTAAAAATAAAAACTATGTGCAAATATATATCTAGCTATATGGATATATGCATAAATACCTGTATGAATTACAAAAATATTCTTGTCAAAAATGATACTATGAGCTACAATTCAAATCTCATTTAAGAAAAAAGAAAATCCACGTATAACTTTTGACTCTTCAAAAACTTAACTACCACTAAGCCTCCTGTTGACTGGAAGCTTTACCAACAACAAATAGTTGATTAACACATATTGTGTATGTTATATGTATTCTATACTGTATTCTTACAATAAAGCTAGAAAAAATAAAATGTTAAGAGAATCTTAAGAGAAAATACTGTACTGTACCAAAAAAACTGCATATAAGTAAACCCATGCAGTTCAAATCCATGTTGTTCAACAGTAAACTATACTTGTTACTTGGTTTTTGTTTCAAACATCATTGTTCTTTATCATTAATATAGCCATGACTTAATTACCAACCTCTCTCTCTACACACACACACACACACACACACACACACACACACACACGTCTTGTGACTCATTTCTGAAAACTGTAATTCTAAACTTGGTATGAACTCTGCAAGGTTTCTTTTAATAGTATAAAATTAAAAACAGCCATCTGGGATTATTCTGGTGGTAAAAAGAAAATCCTCAAACAAAGAAAAATGCAAACAGTGTAACAAAGTACATAATTAACAACAGATAAATGTGTTTCTGCATAGTATCTTCCCTCTTTAAAAATATATACGATGCTATATATATGCTATATGCTACACCACGATATACGCTACAAGGTAAGATAATACGACAATATAAGTGTTACTAATGTCTGTACAACTTTAATAATATTTATAGTTATTATTATTAAAATATAGCTGATAAGAGACCACAGGAGTCATACCTACTGGAGGGCTTAAAATTCCTTGTTTAGTGTAAGTTATCCAGGGTAGAGGATGGATTTTGACTGCAGAATCTTTGTTATAAGTTCAAAATAAGAATTACACTTTAAATGTTCAAATGTAAAATAAAATACAAGAAAGTGGGAAACACACAAAATGCTTTCTGGATGTAAAAAACAGTTACAGCATTAAATGTTAAATTCCAGCCAAAAAACACTGAAAATATTAATTAGCAGCTAACATTATTTGAGTACATATATACTAAACATAATTTGTGGATACTCTTATTGAGTCCTAAATTCCTCAAGGTACAAGGTATGATTATCAGAATATATAAAATTCTTAGGGAAAACTTTTACTTTTGAGCAGCCTAAAAAAGAAAACTAAAAGGAAATTCCACCTTCTTAACTACACGTAGTGCAATTAAAACTGACTCATCCTAATACGATAGCACTTGAAAAGCTGGATCATCATTAGTAATCTTTATGAGCATCTAATATTGGGAAGACAGAAATAAGGACAACAAGCAAGAGTTCACATATGAGAACAGCATGAAATAAGGCCGAAAATGTAGACTAGAACAAAAATACAAAGTACCCAAAAAATGTAGGCAATCCTGTAGGCAACAGATAGTCAGCCATGAAGGCAATGGAATAGGTTCACTTGATATTGAGGTAAAAAAAAAAAAAAAAAAAAAAAAAATGAATCTGAGAAGCAAAAGGCCAAACATTAAGATCTCCTAAGAGTCTAAACATCCAACCAAGAAGAATAGAAATTATGAATGAAGATGTATGGACTTAAGAAGATAGAAAAGATTGTCAACTCACCTCTTATAACCTCTAATTTGACTAATGGGATTCAAAGAAAGATACCATAGGATTTGATAGCTGATTAGATTTAGTGGAAGGAAATTAGAGTTAGGAAAAAAATAATAGTTTTTAATATTTGAGATTTGAGTTGGAAAGACCAGGAGAATAACAGAACCACTGTAAACAGACACAAAATAAAATATTTTGAAATCACTCAAGCAATATAAAACCTCAAAATATTCCCTAAATTGAACCTGAACCAACACTGAACAAGAAGTTCAATTGTCTGGTGCCCCTGGTTATACATTTCCTGCCTGCTTTATGTAACTCTTTCCCCAACTTTTCATATCTACATTCCACCACAATCTGCCCTGTCACTTTAAGCCCAGGTTTCCTTATAAAGGAAGTATTAGTTTTCAAGCCTTTTGATACTGCATTCCTTCAGTTTTGTGGCACTCTAAAACCTCAACTCCGCTCACTCAAGACTACAAGACAAACATGTCAATTATATCTAGACGGTTACTGGGTGAGAGCAATAATACATATTGTTATGTGTTTGATATTGAAGAGCATACATAGACTCATAGGTGATCAGTGACATTATGACGTACAGCCACCCATATCAGAAATCACCAAAGCATTTTAATCTAAACTAGCTTTATACAATGGCAAAAAAAAAAAACCCTAATTAAATGAAATTACCAACATTTCTTTAGGTCAAGTGTGTTCCTAAGTTTTAAAGATTTATTTTACACTCAAGCATTTTATTTTAAATATATTTATCTATGGGGGTGCCTGGTGGCTCAGTGAGTTAAACATCTGATTCTTGATTTCGGCTCAGTTCATGATCTCTGGGTTGTGAGATCAAGCCCCTCATTGGACTCTGTGTTGAACGTGGAACCTGCTTAGGATTCTCTCTGCCCCTCCCTTAATCATGCTCACTTGCTCTCTGTCTCTCTCTCTCTCAAAAAAAAGGGAGGGGTAATTATCTATGTTTCTTCTCACTCATAAAGTATTTGAAGTCTCTTACAAGATGTAGCAAAAACAAGGTAAAAATTATATGAGGAAACTGGAGACGAAGAGAATACAAAGGCGAGAGGGGGAAGAAAAATAAAGATAAAGATTAAAAATAAAAATATACGTCATAAAATCCAGTCCACCTTGCCACAGAAGGGCTGCAAGTTTGGTTCTGAGCTTCTTTAGCAATTAAAAAAATGTAGAAACACAAACTCAAAGTTTGGAAAAGACACATCAATTCCTCAGACTGAGACCTGAAAGAACTATTTTCCCCATGGTGTTTACAGAGAGGATACTATGACAAAAAGTCCTCAACAACTGTTTCAAAGACACATGGTTAATTTCAAACATTTATTTTATAATATCCCTCAGTATAGGACAACGGTTGAAACTTCAAGCAGAAGTCAGAAAATGAGGAAGTAAAATGTTATGTTATATAACTGCCCAATGTTTTATATTACACAAAAAATAATATACATAATGTTTAATAAACAATTATTATGCCCCCAAAATAAATAATGCTTTGCTGGAATTTTCTTTTTTTTTTTTTTTAAGTTTATTTATTTTGAGAGAGAGAGCACACAGCAGAGGAGGGGCAGAGAGGGAGAGAGAGAATCCCAAGCAGGCTCCACACATCAGTGCAGAGCCTGACACGGGGCTCAATCTCATGAACCAGGAGATCATGACCTGAGCAGAAACTAAGAGTCAGACATTCAATTGACTGAGCCACCCAGGTGCCCCCAGCATTTTCTTATTTAAGCTTCATAACAATCTTATGGGGAAAGTGTTATTATTTTCTCTATTTTATAATTCAGAGAAATGAAGTTGAGATAAGATATGGAATTAGAAACTGTTCAAGGTCACACAGCTAGTAAATGGCAGGACTGGGATGAAAACTAGTTCTATGTGATCCCAAAACCCAACTTTTTGCATTTTACTTCCTAGAACATCATCCCCCATGAATGTATTAACATTAAAATTGATTCATAATGGGGATGGTTTCAGCCTAAAAACACATAAGGCAGATGACATGGCCATTCATATTTCATTAAAGCTTTCACATGACATCTAATTTAAAGCAATGCAATATATAATTTTATCTTTATTTATCTATTGATAAATCACCATCATGCACTTTTAGGCTACTAAATGTACTGACCTGTTCTATAGGATTATAAACAATGTTGTAAAGAGATAGAGGGGAAAAGATGATTTTGGAAGAGTGATCTCAAGCCTTATTCTAGTCATTACTGAGCAAGAGAAGGTTGTTTGTTAAAGCCACTCCAAATTCATGACAATAAAACTCTATCCTCGGGGCGCCTGGGTGGCGCAGTCGGTTAAGCGTCCGACTTCAGCCAGGTCACGATCTCTCGGTCCGTGGGTTCGAGCCCCGCGTCGGGCTCTGGGCTGATGGCTCAGAGCCTGGAGCCTGTTTCCGATTCTGTGTCTCCCTCTCTCTCTGCCCCTCCCCCGTTCATGCTCTGTCTCTCTCTGTCCCAAAAATAAATAAACGTTGAAAAAAAAAATTTAAAAAAAAAAAAGTGATAAAAAAAAATAAAAAAAAATAAAACTCTATCCTTTACATTTACAAAATAGATAAAATATAAACAAACATCTTGTTGGATGAAAGGGTACATTTCTCAGCCTTTCTGGAATAAGGTTCCTGGTCTTATTCCTCTCCTGCTTAGCAGAAAAAGAATGACAGATGACTGGAAAGTTTGGGGGAAGACATTAGGCCATTTGGCCCAGCCCCTTCTGGATTTTCTCTTTTACCTGATCTGCCTCTGCAGGGGAGGCCTGCAGTGGTGCTGGCTGCCCAAGAGCAGTGAGCAAGTCAGCTGCAAATCTACAGACATGTCATCCAGTCTGTCCTGTAGTTCTCTGTCACTGGTTTCCGACTCAAGAAGAAGAAAACGGTGGACACCTGGGTAGCTCAGTAGGTTAAGCATCCAACTTTGGCTCAGGTCATGATCTCACAGTTCATGAGTCTGAGTCCCACACTGGGTGCTCTGCTTTCAGTGCAGAGCCTGCTTATGATTCTCTCTCTCTCTCTCTCTCTCTCTGTCTCTGTCTCTGTCTCACTCTCTCTCTGCCCCTCCCACGCTCATGCTCTTTCTCTCTCAAAAATAAACATTTTAAAATTTTTTTTTAAAGAAGAAAAGAGGGTTTTATCTATTGAACTCTAACAACAATGAGCATTTTAAAATTGGTTTCCAAGGAATCCTACCTACTAGAACTGAGAATTTATGGAAAGTGGCAGCCCTATTTGAATTAGGAAGACTGATCTTTCCTGCCTGAACAAAAGCTGTATGTTTGTTTTATCTGGTTGATCAAGAGAAGTAGGGTAGAACAAAAGACAAATTATGCCAAAGGCCTAGAGGAAAATTATTAAAAGAGAGATGCAGAGAAAGATGGAATAAATTCCTACGTATTTTGTTCCATCGTGGGTGATGCCATCATAGCTCTGAGAACTAATGAAATATGTGAAGCAGACATGAGAACCCATGTATCTTCTGCTAGCCCAGATATTGAAGAGATTTTAAATAATGTAAAACAATGCCACTCTTTTTATTTTTCCTAAGAAAAAAAATCTTAACATGCAATGAGTATATATTTTTAATGAATTAAAAATATCTTAGAATTTTCTCAGTTTTATTTTTGGTAAATAGCAATATACATATATATATGTATATATATGTAATATATATCACACATATACACACATATATGTAATATATATTACACACACATATACATGTAATATATACATATATATCATACAGATATCATATATAGATATCATATAGATATCATATATAGATATCATATATAGATATCATATATATAGCATATATATGATATATATCATCCATATAAGCAAAAGCTCTTTGAGGTCAATAACTTTTAAGAATGTCAAAGAATCCTAAAACCAAAATGTATGAGAACTATTGACCTAAATCATAGTTTAATTTCTGTATTTAACCTTTAACACCCATCTCTCCTATAGCTAGGAGATGCATATTAGAAATGCTTTCGAAGTTTCAATTGTTTTCCTAAATCTATACCAAGTTATAACAACATCCTAGTTCTCTTTCATCTCTACAATCTATTTTTCCAGCCTCAATTCCCATTACTCCTTTTTACATGTATCATACTTTTTTTTTTTTTTAAGATTTATTTCGTTTTGAGAGAGAGAGAGAGAGAGAGAGTGCAAGCTGGGGAGGGGCTAAAGGACAGAAAGAGAGAGAATCTCAAGCAGGCTCCACACTCAGCATAGAGTCTGACAAGGGCTAGATTCCACAATCCTGGGATCATGACCTGAGCCAAAATCAAGAGTTGGACACTCAACCAAATGAGCCACCCAGGCACCTCTCCATTTATAATACATTGTAATTCACTCAAGAATTTCCTGCCTCTTGGAATGCCCTGTTTCCCCAATCCTCCCATATCTGCATAAATTCCATAATGCCTTTTACATAGTTACCCTGTGTCTATCCCCTATACAACTTCCTTAGCACACCTGACCTATAATCCCATTCTGGGGTCAGTTCATTTTTCCTATGTAGCCACTTGTATTCAAAAATCTTTGGGGCGCCTGGGTGGCGCAGTCGGTTAAGCGTCCGACTTCAGCCAGGTCACGATCTCACGGTCCATGAGTTCGAGCCCCGCGTCAGGCTCTGGGCTGATGGCTCAGAGCCTGGAGCCTGTTTCCGATTCTGTGTCTCCCTCTCTCTCTGCCCCTCCCCCGTTCATACTCTGTCTCTCTCTGTCCCAAAAATAAATAAACGTTGAAAAAAAAAAAAATTTATAAAAAAAAAAAAAAAATCTTTGGGGCACCTGGGTGGCTTGGTCGGTTAAGCGTCCGACTTCAGCTCAGGTCATGATCTCATGGTTCGTGAGTTCGAGCCCCGCGTCGGGCTCTGTGCTTGCTGACAGCTCAGAGCCTGGAGCCTGTTTCAGATTCTGTGTCTCCCTCTCTCTCTGCCCCTCCCCTGCTCACGCTCTGTCTCTCTCTGTCTCAAAAATAAATAAACGTTAAAAAAAATTAAAAAAAAAAATCTTTTATCCTACTCACTTTTTTCCTACTCTCTCGTTAGCAGATGTATCCATTCCATCTTACCAATGATTCTTAGTTGCAGATGGAATCTATTATCAACCAATTAACTTGTTCTTTATCTACTCACAAAATATAGTTAAAACATATGTCCCAATTCTCCTAAAAGACTAAATGTTTATCTTTCACCATCCTTTACATTTCCAAACAATTCGCTTGCCTGTATATTTATCCAAATGAACTAAGAATATTCAGAAAAATATCTGAATGTGACCTAGAGCACATATGCCAAAAAGTATTTAATAATGTAAAATTCCATTAATCCAGAATGACTGAAAAGGTCTATCTTAGTTAACATAAAATACTAATTATAAATGACATATATATAAGGAAGTATGCTATAAAATGCCATTTTTATAACACAAATAGTAACAAAAACTATACTGAATATCACTTAATACTTCTTTCATGATTCAGAAAGCAAAGACATGTTAGATCTTGTAATATCATTAGGTTATCACGTGAACATCAAGACAGAGAATCAAAACGTCTTTAAGGGCACACTGTCTTATACTTCCTTTTACATGCCCTATTGCAATGGCAGAGACCTGGGTACATAAGAGAGTCATAAATACTTGCTGAATTTCATACCATCATTTTGTCAATTAACCTCTCAAAAATGAAATGCACAATATATCCCCCCCCCAAACAACAGAAGGAAATCCAACTTTATTTGTTTAAACTTTCCACTGATTTCAATCCTAGGTCAAAGGAGAATTACTATAAATGCTTTTTTGATTGAGCATTTTGATGAGCCATTTTCATCGTTTGAGATGAAAGAGTCAATCTAAAATGATGGCAATATAACTAATTATTTGGCTTTTATCTGGCAAGGATTAGAGAATATGGGAAAAGAACTATCAGGTTCAGTCCAGAATATTTTAAGTGAATGTTAGGAGCCTAAATATCGTGGCTGGAGCAAAAGCTGCTGTGAAGAGCTATGAATGTGCATTTCAGTGCTATGACCTGTGAGATCAGACAGGCAAGTTTGCAAAAATCCAATGGCAGCAAGGAGAAAATATACCAAAGTACACAAATAGGAGAATATAAAGTAACTGAATCATACCACTGTGTACCAAACCAATTGCTTTATAGAACAAAGTTTTGGGAAATAGAAGCCAAGATTAAAATTTTCAACAGAGAACTAGAGATCATAAAAAGTGACATACTGGACCTGGAAAAACTAGCCAAATAGAAATGCCAGGACCAAAAAGTAAAATAACCAAAATTAAAGATCCATCAATGGACCAGTTTAAAGTAACATATCAGATAAAGCTAAGGAGGGCATCAGCAAAGGAGAAATTATTCAGAATACAGCACAAGAAATAAGAGAATGAAAAATACAGAAGAAAAAAGATACAAAGTTTATAGTAAGAAGGTATATTTTGCATTTAATTAGAGTCCGAGATTTAGAGGAGAGAAAGGGCAGAAGTAATATTTGAAGAGATAAGAATTTCCCCTTAACTGACGAATTATTACTCTACATATTTAACAAGCTCAGTGAATTCCAAAGCAAACTAAATAAAAAGAAATCCAAATCTAAATACAAAGTAAATGCAAAAAACCAGAGAGAACATTTTTGTGAGCAGCCAGTGAAAAAAATACAAATTACAAAGAAGTAACAATTAGAATCAGACTTCTCTACTGCAATACACAAAAATACAAGTCCTGAGTAAACTGTATTTATTCCAACAAAGCAACGTTGGTTTAACATTTGGAAAGTCAATATAATTTACCACCCTAACAGAATAAAAGAAAAATCATATGATTATTTCAAAAGATACAGTTAAAATCATAATACCTCTTCATGATTAAAAAAAAGAAACTCATAAGCTAGAAGGAACAGAGGGGCTAATAAAGTTTATCTCCCCAAAACCTATATGATCATACTTAATAATGAAAGCTTTCCCTTTGCAAAAAGGAATCAAAGGATGGCTGTTATCACTGTTTCCATTATCTTGGTAGTGTCAGCCAGTTCAGCAGCACATAGATGATATCAAAGGCACAATGATTAGAAAGGAAGAAACAAAAAATCATCATTATTAATGTGATATGATTGATTTTTGTTATCAAAAACACAAAATTTAAGATCTTTACAGGTAAATCTGTGGTTTTCCCATATTTACTTCCCTACATTTGCCATCTCTTTTATAATAGCAACAAAAAGAATTAAGTGCTTAGAAATAAATCTAATAAAAGATGAGGAAGACTTCTACATAGAAGACAATTATTGAGAGAAATCAAAACAAAAATAAATGGAGAAACATACCACATTCACGGATTAGAAGACTCAATATCATAAAGAGGTCAATTATCTCTGATTTTGTCAGACTCATTACAACCACAATCAAAATCCAAACAGGTCTGTGGCTGTACAGAGAGTAACTAGAGGCAATATGACAAGCTAAATCTAAAATTTATATGGAAGTGTCAAAATTCAGGAATAGCTAAAATACAAAGCCTTGGAAAGATAGAATGGTTTTAGAGAAGGGAGAGATAAACAGAAAAAAATAGTAAGTTTATTATTTAGAACAAAAAAAGCAGGCTGAGAACCAGACCCACACATACATGGTCAGTGGTTTCTCACAAGGTAGCAGAACAACATGGAGAAAAGATGGTATTTTCGATGCATAGTACTTGGACAACTGGCTATCCACATGGAAAGAAAGAATATTGGATTCCTATTGTACATGATGCCGACATATCAAATTTGAGAAAAGAAAAATAATGAAGGTTTTAGAAGATAATATGGGAAAATACCTTTATGACTCAGAACATAAAAAACTAAGTACACTAAAATTATAAACTGTGAACAGGCAAATCCACAGAAGGGAAAAGATATTTGTTTTGTTTGTTTTTTTTTTTTTTTTAATTTTTTTTTCAACGTTTTTTATTTATTTTTGGGACAGAGAGAGACAGAGCATGAACAGGGGAGGAGCAGAGAGAGAGGGAGACACAGAATCGGAAACAGGCTCCAGGCTCCGAGCCATCAGCCCAGAGCCCGACGCGGGGCTCGAACTCCCGGACCGCGAGATCGTGACCTGGCTGAAGTCGGACGCCTAACCGACTGCGCCACCCAGGCGCCCCGGGAAAAGATATTTGTAACATATATAACCAATAAGTGGCTCATATACTGAAATACAGAGAGCATATATATATAATATATATATATATTATATATAATTATATATTCATATTATATATATGTATAATATATATAATATAAACAATGAAAATCAACAAACCACAGCTGTATGCATTAATATGAATGTCATAAACATCACGTTGACTAAGGAAAGCCAGACACAAAACAATACACATTGCATGATTTGTTTTAAATCAGTTTAAAAGAAAAAAGCAATATTGTATATGACCTGAGGTGCTGTCACCCTACAGGGGTACCTGGAAGGGGAGGACTTTCAGAGCAGAACCAGTGATGTTCTATTTCTTGACCTGAGTAGTGGTTACACAGGTCTGTATAACTTTATTGAGCTATTCTCTTATGTTTTATGTACTTTTATGTATGTCCTATTTCATATGAAAATGCTGTAAGGAAATTAAACAAAAAGCTTACCCCGAGACTAGCATCTGCCCATTATGAGAAAAAGCACAAGCCAGAACAGGAGCACAGTGCCCACTCAGTGTACTTTTATATTTTAATTCAAAACCTGCAAATAACAAGGTGAGAAAAATTAGCAAGCTGACTGTGCTTAGAATTTGTCTTTAAGTCAAAACTATTTCACTTATTCATTTTAATAAAAAAATTAAAAATAATTAAATAATAAATAATGAATTAAATAAATATTAAATAATAAATAAACTTAAATCTTTAAGTGCCTAAACAATACAAAAATGAAAAAAACTCCCCCTGCAACTCAGGTACTGGAATGCAGTGTGATTAAGTGGTTTCAGAAGTTCAGTAATGGATAAAGTAAATGGTGCACTCAGCAAAGGTGCAGAGGATTGTAATGATCAAATGCTTTAAAAATTTTTAATGTTAAACTCTATAAAATACATAAAAATATGAAATTTTAAACTAATATAAAATTTTAAAATACAGTATAAGACAATCTTGGCATCTAATTTTTAAAAATATAAAAAATATACATATTGGGGTTGCTGGCTGGCTCAGTCAGTGGAGAATGTAACTCTTGATCTTGGGGTCATGAGTTTGAGCCCCATGCTGGGCATGGAGCCTACTTATAAAGTATATATATGTTAAAAAAATAAAAATACATACACACATACATATGTACACATACACATACACAATTGTCCAAATGCCTAAAAAGGAATCAAATTGCTCAAATGCCTAAACAAAGATCAGTTTTCAAAATATGATATTAAAAAAATATTTTCTCATTCCACAAATAAAAATAATCAATGGTAATTTATCCATCTTATAATTCTAATATATAATACTCCTACAAAGTATGGGAACACTAAAATCCTTTTCATACCTTCTATAATTACTGAAAAGAAATAGCACTATTTTAAAGGTAAACCCAGGGAATTCAATACATTTTAGTGACAAGCTATAAAAATTATTAGGAAGTTGACCTGAGGAGATAAGGAAATAAGTGAAATCTATTAATTTTCTCAGACCCAATGAAAACTTTTTTGAAGTGTTAATGGCTCTTATGATAACAAGCATTTAATTAAACAAAAAGTCATTAGAGCAGGTAAAAGTTTCAACAAGTAGGAAAAAAAAATATTTGCAGTTTGTAATTTAACTGAAGCTTATTAGGTAACAAATAATCAAATAAGAATATTTTTAGGCATCTGAAGCAAGATGGCCAAATGACCATATAATTTCAGAGTCCTCATTGAAATGATAGTGGAAGAATTAATAAAGATATAAAATCACATCAATGAAGAGAATAGAAAGAGAGGTATCAACAATCCAAAATTCAAACCAATTCTGGAAAGTCAGAAAGCAAATTAACTAATGAGGAGGAAAAAGTAACAGCCCAGAGTGCAAAAGGAGGGGCTATGTCTAAGAATACCCCAAAAGACTTAGGACTATCAAAAGCTAATGAAAAGGAAAGTCAGAATGACACAGACATCGACCTGAAAACAAAAAAGTTAGTGAAAAGCCTGTTTATGAAACAGTGTCTACCTTTAATTCCTCCCTGGTCCCACCCATAGCATACTGAACGAAAGCCTGATACTGCTTTCTGAGCAAAATATTTCTAGGGAAAATAATAGCTTTCCGGGGAGCTCCCTGGCAGCTCCAGGGCAATTCCCTAAGCCCCTAAATCCTCCTCAGTAAGGGCCAACAACCCACCCCTTTAATTGAAAGGGAAGCCAGCAAAAACAAACCACTGTGTGCATAGACCCTCTAAATACCTTATTTTTGCCTAGTTATTAAATGTAAATGGAAAACAAGGATCACCAGACATTTGAAGAAGGTAACCATATGAAAGAGAAAGATCAGAGTAAACAAACAAACAAAAGGCCCAAGAGCAAACAAAGATAATCAGGAAACCGAAGGGAACAACAAAACAAAAAGCCTCTAATTAATACCCTGAGAGTTTTAAGATGATCTTGCATTCATAAAATAAAAACAGTAACAGAAAGAAACAGAAAATAATATGAGCTAATAGAAATTGAAAATATGATGGAATAAAAAATTCCATAGGGAATGAAATTAGGAGGTCCAACGTTCTATTGATGAGAGTTATTAAAAGAGAGGACATGGGGAAGAAATTATTAAAGAAATAACTTAAAGGAACACTTTTTCAAAACTGAATAATGTAAGTTTCTTGACTGAAGGGTCACCTGAAGGAATAGTGCAATACAGGGAGGAACGACCTCCCACACACTATCAAATAACAATCCCTACAGTGAATACATTTAAAATATACTGGTATAACAATATTTACAGAAACTGTGAAAACCACCAAGAATTGCAAACAGATAAAGTGCAAAGTGGTTACCTCTGGTCAGCAGAAATGGGTGTGGTGATGGTGTTGAGGTCATAATCAGTGATGAGCATCCAATTTTTAAATCAGGTATATGTAATTTCTCTGATTAAAATTTATTAAAGCATATTTTTATAATCACTTCTAGATATCCAGAATTCCTTAAGTAAAAAGAATCATTCATATAGAAATTCTATCTTGACTACAAATAATTTTAGAGAACTACTAATTAATACATACCTAAGATATGGGTAAAAGAAACAACCCAAATTTTGATCTGGCAATCCTGACCACATGATGCCAATCGAAAATACTGAAGACCTTGCTCTCCATCTAAAAACGTAAAATTTGTTAAAAATAAATACACAAGAATTGATAAAACATTTAAACCAAAAAATTTTCAACTTCCTATATCGACATGTTAATTCTATTCATTTAAACCATATTCACAAGAGATATTAACTTTAACCAACATTTCATTCTATGGTATAAGAATTTATTTTCAACATGGTACTTCAGAAGATTAGGACTCTAACCCCTGAAGTTGCTTCAACAAAATACCTTTTTTTATTTACCTTCCATTAAGGTAACTCAAGGTTCCATGGGCCAATATTGAGCCACTAAGCCTAGAGAATTTTCCAGCCCAATTTTAGAGTTTATGAGGCTAGCACTCATGGGAAAAATTAGGAAGAAAAGTTATGAGTGTTAAATGTTTAATTATTTCCAACTTAACTTTTTTTTTTAAAGAACATACCCATTTCTTTTTTTTTTTTTAATTTTTTTTTTTTTTTAACATTTATTCATTTTTGAGAGATGGAGGGAGACAGAGTGTGAGTAGGGGAGGCACAGAATCCAAAGCAGGCTCCAGGCTCTGAGCGGTCAGCACAGAACCCGACACGGGGCTCGAACTCACGAACGCTGAGATCATGACCGGAGCTGAAGTCGATACCTAACTGACTGAGCCACCCAGGCACCCCAAGAACATACCCATTTCTTAAAAGCTTAGTCTATAATTCACATGAAATAATAATGAGATTTTTCCCCGCATTTGATTTAATCAAGACAAATGCTGGAATTATATGAATCCAAAATAACATTAACTCGGTCTATTTTATTTGGTGGAAATTATACAAATTAGGGAAAGTAATCAGTAAATCTGGTGTCATAAAAAAATCCATTAGTTTGTAATGTTTAGTGAGATAATTTCAGTGTATAATTAGATACACACTAGATAAGCTCCTAAATACCTGTTGGTAATGTAAATATTGAAATCAACTCAATTTTACATAAGTTCCACCCAACATCATCACACATGTAGCTTCATCAAAGGAAGTTTGGGCTCGGATATGTATTAAGATACAATTAAATGGGTAAGCACAGGGGAGGTTCATCTGAAGTGATTTTTACCTGAAATCTAAAGGATATCTAAGAGTAACCAGGTGAAGGGTTCACATGTAAAACCCTTGGAAAAATCTTACAAACATTCAAGGAATGAAAGGAGGCCAGTGTGGCAAGAGAATGCATGAGACCAAGTGTGCTTTAAGAGGCAGGGAAACAGAGTGTGTCAGGCTTTATGTTTTGGATTTGGCATTTTCTCTTACCTTAAACTTATTTTAACCATTCACTGATAGGTTTGAAATAGGGAAGTGCCAAAATGATCCTGCCCACCTTCTGGCCCTGGGCTGTGCAATAAAGGTAGTCACTAGCCACATGTGGCTCCTGAATGCCTAAAATGTGGCTAGTATAAATTGAAATGTGACATAATACACACACCAGATTTCAAAAACCTAGCACCAAAAAGTAGTAAAATATCTTGTTACTATCGATTACTGAAATATTTAATATATGTTGAGTACAATTAAAATATATCATTAAAATTAATGTCACCTACTACTAAAAATTTTTAAATTTACAAACGTAGCTCCCATTATACTGCTAATAGGACAGCACTGGTGGTGTAACAAGACTGGAAGCAACAAAGGCAGAACTCCCATCCCAACACAGGGGATGAAACAGAAGAAGAAAGCTTCCCAACTCACTGCTATCTATTTAAAACCAAGAGTCTATATTCAGGAGTCTGTACTTCTTCTAAAAGCTAATTGTGTTGTTAAACATGTCATAAATTTAGCTTTTGCTTCAAAGATTAAATTAGTAAACTTTTGAAAATTTAGCTTCTGTTTCCAATTTTTTTTTAACTTCACATTTCTTTTTGAATATTAACGTACTGTATTTTAAAATAGGGTCAAGTCCTCTAAATTACCATATCCAAGGAATCCAGATGTACTGTACAAAGCTGAGTCATCCCCAACATATATTCAAGAACCTGATTTTCCCCTATCATGTTCTTTGTGATTTCATTTTGATCAAGAGAAAGGAGAATGATTTCCTTAAAAGGAATGAATTAAAGGGGCTTCTCATTTTACTAAAGGTGAAATGAAAATGAATAAAGAACCAGAAGTCATATACGAATTACAAATAGGAACCACTAGTGCTTAAAAGAGTAAAATAACTAACCAGAAACTGGCTGTGAAGAAAAATCACAGCAGGTAATTCCAAGATCATGTGCTTTTTCACTATGCAAACACCTCATTTTATCATCCCACACTGTTAAATCTCCACACGAGGAGCCAGTGACAAAGAGGTTTCCATCAGGAGAAAATGCACAGGCCACCAAGGAGCCATCCTTAACACTACCACACCTGAAATAAAAGCAAAAAAAAATAAATAAATAAAAAGAAGAAGAAGGGGGAGGTTTTCATTTCAGAGTATCTTTTACCTTATATTACAATTTCTAACAACAGCTTGATATAGTAAAAACAGGAAAAATGGCTATCTGAGAACTAGAAAGGGCAGATGTCTATATAAATAATCATACACTTAAAAAAAAGAGGCTCTAAATATTATCTTAACTAACAAATTCAAGCCTAAGCTATATAGATCTAAACCAAAGTCCATGTATCTTTGTATTTTTCCAAATGGCAGGTCTGTATGAACAGGTTAAAATCTACAAAACTTAAAAAAAGCTCTGACAACCACCACTATCAACCATGGCCACATATTTCTTAAAAACCTATTCTTACTGAAAAACATGTTGTTAGGGTCAAAAGTACTTTCAACTTTAGTATTAAAAGAAGCAACAGTGAAATCTTTTATTTTCAAGTATGAATTCTTTATGAAAAGAAAATTATCTTGGGAAGAAAAAGAAGCACTGTGCTGACAATATTAATTATTTTCTCAATTAGGAAAAAAAAAACTGGTAAAAGCCCAACAATTAGCGCAGTGTCCCATCCAGCACTTAAATCTGCAGTGTATCATTTTACAACATACATTAGGGTCGTAATGCCAGAGGGCCAGAAGCCATCATCTGATAAGTGAAAAGCAAAATTCCTTAGTTGACCTCTATATTTCACGCATGTAAAAAAGATGTCTGTATGGAAACCAATTTTACAATAAATTTCATATATTGAAAAAATAAATAAATAAAAAATAAAAAAGATGTCATTCCTCCTGCGCATTCTCTTTAAGCTATTCATTAACACCGTTTAAAACACATGACCTTCTTCAATCAAAAGACCTAAATCTAATGAGCAACAGTTGTTTACCAGCTGGCATGTGCTTTGAATGATGCTGGGGGGCAGGGAGGAGAAAGTATACTGGGCTATTTTACTTGGTAATATTGAAAAGATTATGGGTGGCTCAGTCGGGTAAACGTCTGTGTGACTTGATTTTGGCTCTGTGCTGACAGCATGGAGTCTGCTTGGCATTCTGTCTGTCTGTCTCTCTCTCTGCTCCTCCCCAGCTAGTGCATGCAAGCTCTCTCCCTCTCTCTCTCAAAATAAATGTTTTTTAAAAAAGAAAGAAAAACATACTCAAAGGGTAAACTTTTTGTTATATGTATTTCACCACAATGTACATAAAAATACATAGCTTTCATGTTGGCAAGTTGCAACAGAACATTACCAGTGTAACATAATTGATGTATTTTTATCTAAAAGGAGTTTTCAGTTGTTTTTCGTTTGCTTGTTTTTTTTAAATGTAACACAACACTACACTAATCACAAGGTTCTTTTATCTGGGATTGGGGTTGATTATTCACCCAGCAAGAATCCTAGTCAGGAAAATAGCTGTGTCTCTTTAGGTGAGACTTACCTACCATTAGTCTATTATTGAGAACACCTGGGTCATGAGTGACAAAAATAAAGCCTAAAATTACTGAACCTTATTCAAAAGACCATTTTCTTCGTCTAGCTCTTAAAGTCAAAATCCATAAAAGTCTAACAGATTAATCCTTATTTTACAAGAGAAAGATTGGAAATATAAAACTCTCAGAGCCAAGCAGATCTACTATAAGAACCTCTTACACATCTGTTTTTATGTCCTTCAGAAATCAAGTCAAAATGTTATTCCTTGTGGTGTCTGAAAATTATCTGCTTCTTCAAGTCATCAAAATATTCTGCCTTCTATTTTTATTTTTTTGGTAGACTTGTTAATAGGATTTAAATATTCATACCTATACAACTTGTACGACTGAGCGTTGTAATATTTTAATTTAAATATTAAAGCAGAAACGATTTAAACGTTCATACCTATATAACTTGTACGACTGAGCATTCCACAAAACAACCGTTCCATCAGCTGCGCCTGACACCAAACAAGTGGAGTCTGGGGAAAACTGGCAAACCCTCACGGGGCTACCACTGGGCTGTTCCATCACTGCCAAAGGCTCTCCATTTTGAGTATTCCATAGGACAGTGGTACCATCTGTTGAACAGGAAGCCAAAATATGTCCTGAAGGGGAGAAACAGCAGCAGTGGACAGCATAGGTGTGAAGCTTCAATGGTGAGTGGGGCAGTTCAATAAAGTCACTGAGGGAGTACAAGCGAATTGTTTTGTCCAAAGAGCAAGTGGCCAAGAGGGAAGAGGAGAATGCACAGCAGTTGACATCATCACCATGATCAGCTAATGTGTGGATTAGTTTCACCATGCTTCTTATTTGAAGTAAAATGTCCTGCAATTTTTAAATAAAGATTACTTCATCGTCGGAATCAAATAAATACAACTCAAGTCCACATAAAAGAGTCAAAATGAATTCAAGAGTTTTCTCAGAGATGGCTCCTACATTCATATTTTTACAGGACAAACTATTATACTTGAGATAAAAATAATTGGGAGAGAAAATGCCAATAAGACTATAAACTCTAATGATGATCACAGTCACAACCGGCACACCAATAAAGTTCCATAACTCTTGAAAAAGAACCTTGTTGTGTAACTTCAAACTGATTTGATACTGAACATCCAAAACCTTGAGTATGTATTTCACCTCTGAAGCCTTTCCCTTAACTAATTACTTCTCAAAGATGCCTCATTCCAGATTGGCGACTCTCAACTCAAAAAGATTTTCCATTCTTAAGAAACTGTTTCGGCTGCTCCTTGCAGAGGATGGAGGCAAGGCTAAAGCTCTACCTTTAAGATGCATTTAACTGCACGGTTCACTCATAAAAACTAACAAACGGTTTCATTCAAAATTTCACTGGCAGTGTTGAAAGCTCTCGTGGTCCACCATCTTGCTTAATAAAGAATAAAATGATATCGAACACTTGAGGTGAAGAAACAATTTAATAAGTCAAGGAAACCAAGAGAACGAAACCAAAGAGAAAGAGTGGCAATAAGGACTTAGCCAGACTGTGCTTAAGAACAAATTTACAAATTTAGAATGAAATCCGAGCCCTTTGTCACTGCTTACAAAATGTTATATCATCTGGCTCTTGCCTGCTTCTCAGATCTCAAGTCCTGCCACTCCTCCTTTCCCTCATTTCCTTCCAGTCTCCCTGATCAAATGGATTTGGTCCTAGCTCTCCATAAAGTTGTTTTTCCATGTTGAAATTCTCTTCCCTTTGCTTTTGGGATCTTATTTCTCAATGTAAATTCCAAGGGAGTAGAGATCTTGTCCATCTTGCTCATTTCTATATCCATAGCACACAAAACAGTGTCAGGCACCTAACATGCTCAAATAAATACTTATTGCATATTTTTTTCCCAAATCCACTTGAGTTTTACCTTTAAGTATCATATATGAACACAATATAAAGTTATTAGAAATTTTAAAATAAATCTACCAATAGTAAAAAAAAAAAAAAATCCAGCAGGGGAAAAAATAATGCAAAATGAAACAATCGGCGCTGAAATACTCTTAGATTGTAATTCATGATCCCTTGTTAAAATGTTACTTACAGAATTCTTTACAAACATATGGAGCATAGCTTTACCAATATTTATCATAGCCCAAACTTCAGCATTTTTCCAAACATAAACTTCAATAAAGTCTTAAAAAAACAACAACAACAACAACAAAAAGCAAACCACATTATGTCCTGATAGATTGTCGCCTGTACTAGCGCACTGAAAACAAGCAAGATCATGCGGTGATTTCTGGGAGAACTCCCAAATCCCAACTGTGCAGGTACACATAGGTAATCTTGCAAATAAACTTTGGCTTCCACACCCTTGTGGCACTCAGCTCCCTTTGCAGTTCCAGACCAAACAGCGACATTACCACTTGAAAGAACAGCCTGTTTGGAAGAGCTCTCTCAAGCCTACCGCTTCCTGCCTCCGGGTGTGGGCGTCTCCACTCAGGGCTCAGCTGTCACTCCAGAGGTTCCATCCCCGGGCCGGCCGGTGAACTCGCCAGTGTCAACACACGCATCCCTATCTAATCCAAAGCAAACCGGGGATATGCCCCAAGTCTCCCCAAATAAAGCCCGCGACTTACTCCCCCTGCACGTAGGGACCAAGAGTGTGCCCTAATCTGAGAGCCTGCCAGGCCTTAGCGGACTGAGCCACCCAGGAAGGAGGGCTGCCGGCTGGCCGGCGGGGAGTCAGGCCTTCCGGGGCGCAAGGCGGCTTTTGACATGGCCCAGCTGCGGCTTCCACGCAACGCCCGCAGTCCCCGCCCGGCTCCCGGCCCGGGTCGCACGGCGGCGCCCTGCTCCGGTCCAGGTGCTGGCTGGCCCCTATCGCGCGCTAGGAACCAGATTCCGAGGACCAGAGGTTCAGACACCCCGAGTAGGGAGGCTTCGCCGGCTGACCCCAACCATGCTCCCCCACCTGCCTCTGTCGCTGCTAAACCTGTCCACGGATGCGGCCACTTCCACCTGGAAGACCCAGGGCCTGCGGAATCCGCCCTCAGGTGCCCTCGGAGCGGCGCGGACCACGTGACACGCAGGTGAGGCGGGCGGGGCTGGCAAACGCGGAAATCCAAAGAGAATGGAAACGGGCCCCGCCCCCGGGCCCGCCCCTCGCCGCGGCGCATGCGTGCATTCCCTCCCTTCGCTGCGGATGTCCCTCACTTCTGGCGCCAGTTCCAGATGAGTTTAGTTTGGGGAAGATCCTTTATTTACAGGTTTGTTTGTTTTTTTCCTAGTTGAGGAAACTGAAGTCCCAAGGCCTAACGAGCGCCTGAAATATGGTTTTAAAGGTGGGATTGTATCAACTGTCTGGTTATTGCAGTTCAGGGTTTTTGAAGCTTCTTCCTTTCTCATTTCTCGTGTGTATTGTCTGTTCTCCTCTGACCTCCGTGATTCTCTTTTCTGTTTAGGCTAGCTCGCCTCTCAGCGGTCCATGACTTGGTGTTTTCTGTCATTGTCTTCGTGCTCAGGTTTCCTACATCTCTTCAGGGCAGCCTGCGGTTCCTGCGATTCCTGCTGTTCCTGTTGTTCACTGGACAGGCCCCTGTGGATATCCTGGTATCACCTTGAAGCCGATGTTCATTCCTCCGACCTTTTTGAGTGTGTCTCCTGGGCCCACGAATGAACCGTGGTTTCGCGTGTAATTGACTACAAAGTCGTCCTGCCAATCACTTTTGAGATTAAAAGGTTGTGCAGGGGCGCCTGGGTGGCGCAGTCGGTTAAGCATCCGACTTCAGCCAGGTCACGATCTTGCGGTCCGTGAGTTCAAGCCCCGCGTCGGGCTCTGGGCTGATGGCTCGGAGCCTGGAGCCTGTTTCCGATTCTGTGTCTCCCTCTCTCTCTGCCCCTCCCCCGTTCATGCTCTGTCTCTCTCTGTCCCAAAAATAAATAAACGTTGAAAAAAAAATTAAAAAAAAAAAAAAAAGGTTGTGCAGAAAAACGTTCCTAAGCATGCTAACGCTTGTTAACCAAGTGCAAGTACAGGATAAGTACGTGACATTATAGGGCTCCCAGGTGCAAAATCAAAGATACAGACAACTTTTATTTTTAAATTTTCTTTGTAAAAATTTTAAAACTAATATTTAAGGAATATAGTGAACTGTTGAAACTTTGAAAGCTGCTAATGATTTTGCTAGTTATTAGTAAGTATATATTGGCAAATTAGCAACCTTTAAGAAAAAAAGTCAATATAGTTTAGTCACATAAATATAATTTTGCTATATAACTTAATTGTAGTAACATCAATCAAAACACATAATTTCATGCCAGTGACACTGTGGGCACATTGTAAATAAACCACTACAATCCTAGAACTTAGATCAGTTTCAAACTAAGCAGCATATACAGGACACCTTCCTGTTTCAGAATACATGCTGCCTTTTGCAATGGTACTTATCCAGTCCTATATCAGCTTACACTGGCTATTGCTATTGCTATAATACAGAGACTATCCTCCTTAAAAGGAAGATTAGTTACATATTGAATAGAGTTATGAGGCTGTTAGAACCTAACTGAAGCTTCTCTTCTGGTAAATCATTGAAGTAATACTACAAAACAAAGCTTTTAAGAGAAGTCTTTTGTTTTCTGTTGATCAGACTTTTTTGTTTTGTTTTTAAATTAAAAGCATATCCATGGGAATGCAAGCTGGTGCAGCCACTCTGGAGAACAGTATGGAGGTTCCTCAAAAAACTAAAAATAGAACTACCCTATGACCCAGCAGTTGCACTACTAGGCATTTATCCACCCATGTTTATAGCAGCACTATCAACAATAGCCAATGTATGGAAAGAGCCCAAATGTCCATCGATGGATAAATGGATAAAGATGTGCTATATATATACAATGGAGTATTACTCGGCAATCAAAAAGAATGAAATCTTGCCATTTGCAACTACGTGGATGGAACTAGAGGGTATTATGCTAAGTGAAATTAGAGAAAGACAAATCATATGACTTCACTCATATGAGGACTTTAAGAGACAAAACAGATAAACATAAGGGAAGGGAAACAAAAATAATATAAAAACAGGGAGAAGGACAAAACAGAAGAGATTCTTAAATATGGAGAACAAATTGAGGGTTACTGGAGGGGTTGTGGGGTGGAGGGATGGGCTAAATGTGTAAGGGGCACTAAGGAATCTACTCCTGAAATCATTGTTGCACTATATGCTAATAATTTGGATGTAAATTTTAAAAAATGAAATTAAAAAATAAAAATAAAAGCATATCCAGTTTGCAGTTATGTGAGGGAGGTATTCTATAATACAGTCTACTTTAAGAATTGTTTTATAAAATCAGCCATCAGGAGATAGCTTTTATTTTTAATCCATGCAACTTTAGAGTTTAATGAGGGAACATTATAAAAAGAAAATGAGGAAACCAAAGTCATCTATTTGACCTAGCACCTAAAATGCTCATTTTATTTTTCTTTAAATTTTTTTAACGTTTACTTATTTTTGAGACAGAGAGAGCGAGAGTATGAATAGGGGAAGGTCAGAGAAAGAGGGAGACACAGAATCTGAAACAGGCTCCAGGCTCTGAGCTGCCAGCACAGAGCCCGATGCAGGGCTCGAACTCGCGGACCGTGAGATCATGACCTGAACGAAGTCGGACGCTTAACCAACTGAGCCACCCAGTCCCCCCTAAAATGCTCATTTTAAAGATGAAATTCAGATCACTGGAAATTATTTGTAATGTGAAAGACAAACAGAAAAGGGACAATCAAAATTCATGATTTTGAGATGCTCCTATGATTTTTTAATTAAGGGGTGCATCATGACTGAGATTTTGGACACCTAATTACATGCAAAGTATTGCCAAAATAGTATGTTTCTAAAAACAACTTTGTGACTGTATGAATAATAGAACTCTTTGTAGGAAATAAAGGAAATATAAATAAGAAAAATAGCTAATAATTGCATCACTCAAAGATTACCCACTCAAAGCGTATTCTGCTAAGTGAAAGAAGTCAGAGAGGGAAAGACATATACCACATGATTTCACTTATATGTGCAATCCAAAAAACAAAAGAGAAACCAAATCACAGGTACAGAAAACAAGCTGGTGGTTGCCAGAGAGTGGGGGAAGGTGGGAGATGGGCAAAATAGAGGAAGGGGATTAAAAGATACAACTTCTAGTTATAAAATAAGACACAGGGATACAATGTATAGCATCGGGAATATAGGTAAAAATGTGACAGCTTTGTATGGTGATAGATGGTAGCTAGATTTATGGTGATCACTTCATGATGTATATAAACGTTGAATCACTGTGTTGTACCCCTGAAACTAATATGTTGTGTGTCAACTACACTTCAAAAAAAAAAAAAGAAAAAGAAAAAGCCCAGAGATAATATTTCCTTTCAGTCTTTCATTCATATAAATATCAATAATTTTACAAAGTCCTGCAAACTTCCTTTTTAAAAATTTTTTTTTCAACGTTTATTTATTTTTGGGACAGAGAGAGACAGAGCATGAACGGGGGAGGGGCAGAGAGAGAGGGAGACACAGAATCGGAAACAGGCTCCAGGCTCTGAGCCATCAGCCCAGAGCCCAACGCGGGGCTCGAACTCACGGACCGCGAGATCGTGACCTGGCTGAAGTCGGACGCTTAACCGACTGCGCCACCCAGGCGCCCCAAACTTCCTTTTTTTTTTTTTTAAAATTTTTTTTTCAACGTTTATTTATTTTTTGGGGGACAGAGAGAGACAGAGCATGAACGGGGGAGGGGCAGAGAGAGAAGGAGACACAGAATCGGAAACAGGCTCCAGGCTCCGAGCCATCAGCCCAGAGCCCGACGCGGGGCTCGAACCCACGGACCGCGAGATCGCGACCCGGCCGAAGTCGGACGCTTAACCGACTGCGCCACCCAGGCGCCCCCAAACTTCCTTTTTAAACTTAAACTTATATCCTGAGTATTTTCCATGCCTAAAATTTCTCCAGTAGCTTATTATTCTGTATAATAGTTCACATTTCCAGCAACAATTTATTTAACATTTTCCCTGTTTCAGTATTTTTGTGATTATAAACAGTACTGGATTAGATGGCTTTGAGCATAAATCTTTATTCACATTCATGAACATTTACTAAGGAAATTGTTAAATAGAAATAGAATTCCTGGGCATAAGGGTGTAAAAATTCCTAATAGATACTGCCATATTGCTTTTCAGGGGGGGCTGTATGGTTTGCACTTTAGGCAACATGTGGTTGTGTCTGTTTCTCCACACTCTTGACAGACTTGAGTAATATTTAATCTTCACTAATTTGATGAGCAAATTGGTTATAATATTCTGTAAGTAAAATATGTAAAACAACCCCCTGTCTACACATGACATAGTACAGCACAGAGACCTTGAGGCCAATATGGTTAGCTGCAGGGAAAGGCAAGTTCAGAGACGGATGCCTTGCTGTAGCTGTTCTCTAGTCTATGAGTTTGCACTTTTGTGAGATATTAAAGTATCTTGCCAATAGTCTAGAGAAACATTGTAACAATTCGTAGAGATCATTGATCACATAAGTGACTGGTTATTTTCTCTCACAGGACAGAGTCTCAAAATAGTTGGAATTTCAACTTAGAATCTTAAAGATTCAAATTTTATGCATTTTTCCTTAATTATGTAACTGTGAGCAATAATCCTATTTTATCTTTATTTTCTAGTTGTTCCTTGTAATAATGCTACCTAAGGAACATAGAAGAACTTTTAAAATGATATATTTAAAGAAAAACTAACTTTGCAATTAAATAGTTAGCAATACATGCTCTCGAAATACAATTGCAATGGCAATGGAATGGGTGAGACTCAGTCAGTGAGTACAAAAATATATGGTTGAGGGTAGCCAAGAGCTCAAAGGAGGGAGACATGATAGGAGCTGGAGTGATTAGAACAGGTGGGCATAGGAATGGGTCCTAAATTAGCTTGAAGTTTGGACCAGCTGAGAAATGAGCTTAGGAAATTACCCAGTTCCACAGTAACTACTCAGGAATGTATTAGGGTTGTTTCACTTTGCCCTTTCCTCTTCTTTAGTACAAGAAGTATTTTTCTTGTTTATGGATTTTTAAATTCTAAGTACCATAATTTAATTAAAAACTTTTCTTATTTCTCCTGTGTCATTTTCTCAGTTCTTTATTTTCTAATGTCTTTTTATTAACGCTCTTTAAGAGAATTCAAGATGTTAAAAATGCATTTTTGAAAAAAACACCGCATTTTTGGTTTCAGATTCGTTTTTTTATTACATAAGAAGAAAATGTGATGGACACGATGTCCCTTATGGACAGTACTCCTCTGGAAAATTCTCCAGAAGTCCCCTAGTAGACTTTCTCTCATCTGTCACTGCCCAGAATTGTATCACTTGCCCATTTGTGAAGCACTTTCAAGAGGTGTGTACTTCCCACTTTGGTGTACTAATTAAGATTTACATTCCTGGGGCTGAAAAAGGGCCTACTTTCCCCTGAAGCACATGGCCAACCAATATCTACAAGCGTGGATGCTGGAAGGAAATAAGGAAACAGCAAATTAATACAGTTAAAGTGTCTTCCACATGGAAAATATCTATACAATAGAAATGTATTTAACTTAAGAGAATAGATGTGAAAGTCACATCTCAATTATGTTATGCCTCAATCTTTAATCCTGAAATGGTATTACTCAGTATATTCACATTGTATTTACCACCTAAATCTACCATACTTGGTTGTGTCTTTTTAAATGTGAAAATGAAAATAATGCACATTTGTTGCAAAGATAATTATGATATATGGATAAGGAAGATGACAGAGATGTTAGTCTTCTTAGATTCTACCAACCAGAGAAGAAACCACTGTGAACATTTTTATACATCCCTTCAGAATTTTCCCCACACTAAGTGCATTAAATATATTTTAACAGAATTACTATACATTCTATAGTATAATCACCTTTTACATTTACCAATATTGATATAGATCTACGTGATAGTTTTTAATGGCTGAATAGAATCTATTTTTAAAAAGTCACTTCTATATTCAAAAGAATTTTAGCTTTGCGACAATGAAAATATTCAGAAAAGCGTATCACAAATGCTGAAAGCAATATTAAAAAAGAAATTGTAAACATGTTTTGACAATTGGAGGAATCACTAGAATACGTATATAGATAGCTTCTCAAGGCATCACACTGTCTCCCATACAAACCTACATCATGTGTCTCACTAACCTTTGGTAATCTAATGAACTTATTGAGCTTTCCTTTCACTTCAGAGCCCAAGATTTATTCCCAAAGGGCTCTAAGCCTTAGTCCTCTATCATTCACTACTGAATTCCCCCTCAATATTCACCATATTCTTTGATATCCACTACCATGATTATTAGGGCTATTTTTTTTTTTTTTTTTTTTTTTTTTTTTTTTTTTTTTTTAATTAAAGGGGATGGTAAGGAATCTGTTCTGGGAGCATAAGAATACCCTTAGAAATGGGAGCGCCTGGGTGGCTCAGTTGGTTGGGTGGCCGACTTCGGCTCAGGTCATGATCTCGCGGTCCGTGAGTTTGAGTCCCGAGTCAGGCTCTGTGCTGACAGCCCAGAGCCTGGAGCCTGTTTCAGATTCTGTGTCTCCCTCTCCCTGACCCTCCCCCATTCATGCTCTGTCTCTGTCTCAAAAATATATAAACGTTAAAAAAAAATTAAAAAAAAGAATACCCTTAGAAATCCAGCTTGATACTTATTTTTTTTAAATTTTTTTTCAACGTTTATTTATTTTTGGGACAGAGAGAGACAGAGCATGAACGGGGGAGGGGCAGAGAGAGAGGGAGACACAGAATCGGAAACAGGCTCCAGGCTCTGAGCCATCAGCCCAGAGCCTGACGCGGGGCTCGAACTCACGGACGGCGAGATCGTGACCTGGCTGAAGTCGGACGCTTAACCGACTGCGCCACCCAGGCGCCCCGCTTGATACTTATTTTTAAAAAATGTTTTTAATTTTGGGGCACCTAAGTGTCTCAGTTAGTTAAGCCTCCGACTTCAACTCAGGCCATGACCTCACGGTTCCTGAGTTTAAGCCCTGCATCTGGCTCTCTGCTGTCAGCACAGAGCCCACTTTGGATCCTTTGTCTCCCTCTCTCTCTGCCCCTCCCCTGCTCACTCTCTCTCAAAAATTATTTTAGTTAAAAAGTTAGAATTTTTTTTAAGTTCAAGAATGAACTATCTACAATTTGTACCCCACAACACTTTTATTTAGTCATCCAATGAGAACAACCCAAATGATTTTCACGTGTATGATCAAGGTAAAGAAATAGATCTCATATTTTGCTACTGCCTCTCTCTTGATTTAAACACTAAGGTGCAAAATTCTCTTCGACTGAAGATCCAGAGGATCCAAATTAGCTTTTCCTGTAACCCTGCATGTAGCCAACTCCTTACCCACCACACCTCCAAGCACTAGTTTTGCTGTAGTTAACTCATAAATATATACAGGCCCCAGGAATACCTAAGAACTTTCAATATTTTCTGTTCAATATACCTGAGCTTTTTCTTTAGCAATATCAGCTGTCCCAACTAACTAGAACAAATGCAAATGTTTCATCTCCTGAATATCAATTTGAAAATAAAATTTGGTTGAAATAAAATTTGGTGCAGTTTTTACCATCCCTAGAAAGCAGATAGGGTTAGATATGACAGTTACATTAATAAAAAAAAAACCAAAAAACTTCAAACATACACGAAGTTGAAGCTACTAATATGATTTAGATAAATTGCTTGATACTTTTCAAAACATGATATTCAAATTCAATATCTATAATAAATTGTTAGTGAAAAATAATACAAAAATTGAACATTTGTTGGAAGATGGGGAAGAAGAGTCCTCTTTCACTGCTGGTAGGTGTGTAAACTGGTGCAATCATCTGGAGAGTAATATGGCAAAAACGTGGAAAGCGTGCACATACCTAACTTGTATAGATCCTAGAGAAATTCTTATTGCAGTTAGTTTTCTACTGTTATGTAACAAATTACTCAAAACTGAGTGACTTAAAACAGTATTTATTATCTCATAGTTTCTGTAATAATTCAGTAACATGTAGAAATCAGTTCCATTTCTATACACTAATAACAAGCTATTGAACAAAAATTAAGAAAATAATCCCATTTATAATGACATAAAAAAGAATAAAATACCTAGGAATAAATTTAACCAAGGTGAAAGACTTGTACACCAAAAACTATAAACATTGATTAAAGACACAAATAAATGCAAAGATATTCTGTGCTCATAGACTGGAAGAATATTTTTAAAATGACCTTAGTATCCAAAGCAATCTACAGATTCAGTACAATCCTCATCAAAATACCAATGGCGTTTTTCACAAAAAAGGAACAAACAATCCTAAAATTTGTATGGAACCACAAAGACCCGAAATAGCCAAAGCAATCGTGAGAAGGAATAACAAAGCTGAGGGCATTACACTTACTGATTTCAAACTATAATACAAAGCTATAGTAATCAAAACAGTATACTACTGGCATGAAAACAAACACATCAATGGAATAGAGAGCCCAGAAATAAAACCTATGCATATATGATCAATTAATCTATGACTAGGCAGGCAAGAATATGCAATGGGGAGAAGACAGTCTCTTTGATACCTGGTGCTGGAAAAACTAGACAATTACATGAAAAATCATGAAATTGGACCATTATCTTATGCCATATACAAAAAAATTTACAAAATGGATTAACAACTTAAATGTGAGACCTAAAACCATAAAACTCTTAGAAGAAAACAAAGCCAGTAAGCTGTTTGACATCAATCTTAGCAATATTTTTTGGAGCATTCTCCAGGCAACAAAAGCAAAAATAAACAAATGGGATTACATCAAATTAAAAAGCTTTTGCACAGTGAAGGAAACCACTAACAAACGAAAAGGCAACCTACTGCATGGGAGGAGATATTTGCAAGACATACATCCAATAAGGGATTAACATCCAAAATATATAAAGAATTCACACAATGTAATATCAAAAAACAACCCAAATAAAAAATGAGCAGAGGATTTGAATAGAAATTTTTCCAAAGGAGACATACAGATGGCCAATAGTCATGTGAAAAAGTGCTCAATATACTAATCAGGGAAATGCAAATCAAAACAAAAATGAGATATTACTTCATACTGATTAGATTGGTTATTATCAAAAAGACATAAAGTAACAAGTATTGACTAGGATGTGGAGAAAAGGGAGCCCTTATACACTGTTGGGAATATAAATTGGTGCAGCCACTATGGAAAACAGTATGGAGTTTCCTCAAAAAATTAAAACAATACCACAGGATCCAGCAATTCCATTTCTGGGTACTTATCTGAAGAAAACAAAAACACCAACTTGAAGAGATGTATGCACCCTTATGTTCACTGTAACAACAGCCAAGATATAGAAGCAACCTAAATGTCTGTCAACAGATGAATGGACAAAGACGATACGTTGTGCCCGCGCGCACACACACACGCACACACAACGAAGTATTAGCCACAAAAAAGGAATGAAATCTTGCCATTTGTGACAATATAGATGAACCTAGAAGGTATTATGGTAAGCGAAGTAAGTCAGACAAAGACAAATACCATATGATTTCACTTACATGTGGAGAAACAAAACAAGCAAAACAGACTCATAGATACAGGAAACACACCGTTACCAGAAGAGGAAGGGTTTGAGGGGGGCTGCAATAGGCAGGGGAATCAAGAGGTACAAACTTCCAGTTATAAAATAAAGTCATGGAGATATAATGTACAGCATAGGAACAGAGTCAATAATATTGTAATAACTTCATATGGTGGTAGACAGTAACTACATTTCTCATGGAGATCAATTCATAGTATATACAAAATAAATCACTATGATGTACAATTGACGCTAATATGTAAACTATCCTTTAATTTAAAAAAAGCAACAACTCAGAAGTAGCTTGGTTGGGTAGTTTTGGCTCAGGGTCTTTAATGAAACTGTAGTCCAGATGTTGGCTGGGGCTCCAGTCATTTGAAAGTTTAACTCGGGCTGTAGGAGCCACTTCTAAGATGCTGCAGTCATTTGGCTTGCAAGCTGGTGCTAGCTATCGGCTGTTCCAGATGGGTATCCTCATAACACAATAGTTGGGCTTACCCAGAGCAAGTGATCCAAGAAAACAAGGTGGAAGCAGCAATGTATTTTATGACCTAGTCTGGGAATGCACAGGCCATCACTCTGCCATATGATGTTGGTCACCCAGGCTAACCCTGATACAATGTGGGAAAGGATTATACAAGAGCATGAATACCAGAAAGTGGAGATCATTTGGAAACATCTTGGAAACCGGCTTCCACACATAGGCCCAAAGAAGATATGTATGACAATATTCACTGCAATATTAGATTTTCATTCATAGAAAAATTGAAACCAAGTATGGTATGAGCCTGTGACGGAATACCTTGCAACAATCAAAAGTAGTGAACTAGATGTACACATTACTTTTTGTAACTCAAAAGAAAAACAAATTTATAGCATAATGCAACTGATAAAGTTAAAAAAACACTATGCTTTGCACACTGTATATTTGTAAAAATACACATATAGCTAAATAAATATGTAAAAGGCTAATTGGAAAGACACATCAAAGTATTTGTACGTGGGGGGAAGGAAATTGAAGAGTTGCTGAATGAAGAACTAGAAAAATAAAAGAAAGTCTTTGCAAGAACAATGTGAGGATGTGACAAGAATCGAGGAGAGAAATTACCTTCATTGTATACAGTTGAGGCTTAACTTTTTTTTTCTTTAAGGTATAGTAGTGTAGCCCACTCAGGTTTGGGAGATCTCTCACTAGAGCCAAGTTCCTAGTAGATAAGGCTCTATTAGTTTCCCAGTGTTGTATTTTTTTTTTTTTATGAGTCATAATCCTATGGAAGGGAAATTTTGATTCTCTTAAAAATACCTACTCTGTCTCCTTGTTGGCATGAAATTCTTTTAACAGAACACAAACTTCTTTCATTTCTCAAATGGACATATTTAAGATACAAATGACCTTGGGGGCGCCTGGGTGGCGCAGTCGGTTAAGCGTCCAACTTCAGCCAGGTCACGATCTCGCGGTCCGTGAGTTCGAGCCCCGCGTCAGGCTCTGGGCTGATGGCTCAGAGCCTGGAGCCTGTTTCCGATTCTGTGTCTCCCTCTCTCTCTGCCCCTCCCCCATTCATGCTCTGTCTCTCTCTGTCCCAAAAATAAACGTTGAAAAAAAAAAAAAAAGATACAAATGACCTTGAAGAGGGAGCCCACAAATAAAATTCACAGGAGGAGTAAATGATTGATACCAAATTTCCTGGTTGAGAATGTGTTTACGGGTGGCTAAATGAATAGGATTTTAAATTTCTTGAAAGGGGATGAGGTTGGAGGTGATGGAAAAGAGAAGGAACACAGAGGGGGTGCATAAGGTACCAAGGACAGATTAGATCCTCATAATTTTGATTAAATTGGTGATTTTAACAAATTTCGTTTGGGGGTTAAACAAGGAAAAACAATCACCTTGCATTTACAGTAAGTTAGTTATTATGAGTTCAACGTGTACCCATAGATAAATTTTCACTGTTCAATTTTCACGACGGTTAACAACTAAATAAATACTGAATTATTCTTTACAGATTTCAAACTGATGACTATTTTCTGTGTTTTCTGTGTTTCTATTACTCAGTTATTCTTGGTTGGTTACTCCTTGAGTGCTAATCTAAATCTAAATATGTGGGGAAGCCACATATAATTTACAGAGCCATCAAAACTAAAGTGGAGAGTGTTCAGGTTTAAAGCCTAGTTTAAAGTATGTTGCATGTACTTGTGTGACAGCAGAGGGTAAGGAAAATGTTATTATATTTAAAGTGAAAAAATGATACTGGTTTATTGTAGATATACCCAACCCAGGGTACTGTCAGTGCAAGATTCATTCACAAAACAAAGGATCCACAAATTTATAGTAACAATAGTTACCCACACCAATTGCCCTTTTTCAATCATGTCCACTTCTTGAACGCCTACCCTTGGTGAGTAACAATAACGAAGACACTAATCTAAAGGAGCCACTATTGGACACCTGGGTGGCTCAGTTGGTTAAGTGGTTGATGTCAGCTCAGGTTATGATCTCACAGTCTGCAGGTTTGAGCCCTATGTCAGGCTCTGTGCTGACAGTTCAGAGCTTGGATCCTGCTTTGGATGCTGTGTCTCCTCTCTGCCCCTGCCCTGCTGGTACACTGTGTGTCTCTCTCTCTCTCTCTCTCTCTCTCTCTCTCTCTCTCAAAAGTAAATAAACATTAAAAAAATAAATAAAGGAGTCAGTATTTACCAAGATTTCCTTTTTTTTTCAGGGACATTTATTTTTAAAAGAAAATTATCACTCTTGAAAAATTGTACTTTGTGTGTTTAAGTATTTTATTTCTCATTTATGAGCTCCTCAGACACCAGACATATTATTATCAAGCTGCTTATATACCATCTAATATAAATTAACGTAAGCATGTATCATCCCTAAGGCACAACACCCCCATGAAGAAGACTCCCCATGGAGCATCTGGCAGTTCAATAAACACAGAAACCAGACACTTTATTTACAGCACCACCTTGTTCTTTTCTTCACATAGTCTTTTTGATGAAGCACCAGCCCCTTAAGGCATCAGTGCAGTATATGGTTAACAAAAACTGACATATTTACATAACAACAGCTGACTTTCATAGAAGTCTCCATAAACAATCTAGAAATTTTGGAAAATACTCAGTGGCTTCGAAGCATTTTAAAGTTAGTAATATTTTCTTCAAAACTTTTCTACTCTTCCTTCACTATTAAAACCATTCTCTAAGGACATCGTCTCAGGACCACATCTTCACTAGGCTGTACGCTCCACGATGGGTCTGTGCCTGTCTCGTTCACCACTGATTCCTCAGAGCCCAGCAAGGCATCAAATCATATTTCAAGAATGCTTGAATTGGTAGCTCACGACTTATTAGACTAATTCATAGGATCAACTTTGCTTATTGACAACTGGGTTATATGTCTACCAGTAGAGACATTTCTCATTCAGAACAAGACTTTTAAAATGTACTCTAAAATTTTCATATTGAAAATATGAAAAAAACAAACAATAAAATGCTGTTCAGAGATGAAAGCCACAACATTTGACTTAAAACCACCCTCCTCCATCCAGCCCACTGTCCTTTGAGCTACAGTCTGTTGTTCCTCCTCTATGGTTTTGAAAAAATCAAATTTAAATGAACATTTTCAGGCTCATTAAGAAAAACTAAAAAACTAGTTTGTAAAAGTCTTTTATTGTATCCGTGCCACACATAGTAGTGAAAAATAACACTCCTAAAAAAAAGAATGCTACCTTTTTCACAACATTTTATTTTAAATAAAACTTCAAGTACTCTTACATAGGTACAAAAAAAATTCTGATCTATTTGCCTCCAACAGGCCACCACAACACACAGTAGATAAAACACAGTGGTTACAAATGTCTTTTAAATTTATTTCTGAGGCAAGGCAAATGGGAAGGAAATGTTTCTATGAAAAAATACTGTGTGTGTAGGAAATTGTCACAATTTTATTCCACATGGATACAAATGATTATACTTTAATTTAGGCCCTGGTGGCTTAAAATTATATAACAAAATAGAAAAATGGAAAACTAATATCCCCTACACCCTGTTTCAAAGGCAGGCACTACCAAGATCAAGGAGACGCCACAGTGTTGGTAGAGGATAATTACTGTACAAGCTGTATAGCTATAATTACCTTCAGACTAAAATAAAATGCTACAATCCTTCTAAGGCATAAACAATAATGTCTCCAAACAATATATACACATAATACATATTTAAAACAAGACTTAATATAAACAATAATGAACAGTATATACATGTCAATTTTTCTTCACTGTCTTGAAATACAATTTAACTACACAAGTGATGCAGCAACATATATATATATATATATATATATATATATATATATATATATATATAAATGTACTTGTAACTCTACAGTAAAGTTTATTTTTGGTGCTTTATAGCACATCAGTGTAAACAGTTTAACTTGGCTTTGTTTTATATTTTAAAACATTCCTTGTTGTATTTTCAAGATTTAAAGCAATTTTCTAGTTCTTCCTTTTCACAGAAAACGAAGATTCTGGATGTGGTTTAATCATAAATAATTCATAAAATTAAATACATTCACTAAAAAATAAACTACAAAGTAAAAAAATGAAAAATAGATATTTATTGAGAGGGAAAGGAGAACCATTTCCCACATTAGAGCTCTGGTGTTGAATATTCAGTGCGATTTGATATATTTTAATTGCTATTGCACTATAACACCCTTTCCTTTGAAAATTCTTTGGGTGTGCTTCCCTGTTCTACCTAAGTTAGCTGATAAATCACACAAACCAATAACCAAGGGCCTTGGTTGTTGTAGGAGTGAAGCCTTTAAAAATGGTATCATTCTTCTGATACTTTTTTTTTTGTTTTTTTGTGATGCTTATTTTAAGGAAAAAAAAGTCATTATGTATGTGCCTTGCACATTTATGTAAATACAGTTCACATTGCTGGTCTCATTTGTCCTTGTTTAAAAGGAAAAAAAAGAGAGGTTATTATAACTTCAGCTCACTTTGAAAATATCTGTCCACTTTTTTTCAAAATACTTCCTCATACTGTGGCCAGCTCTGCCTATATCAGAATCATCTTCATTAAATGTTTCACAGTTGTCAAAAACAAGCCTGACATCTACAGCAAAGGTTTCAAGGTTTGGATATCTGAAAGAAAACACATGATTTAGAGATTGTGTTTACAGGGTGGCTTTCTTTTATCAACAAATGAAGATGTAATAAAAGGTAAAAGGAAAAATAAAACTGAAAGAAAAAAAGATTAGGATAACTACATTTAAACTGACAGAAAACATATTATACTTTCTTATAGATAAACATTTAAAAAATTGCATGTGTTCTGAACCATGTAGGATTTAAAAAGATTAAATGGAAAAAAAAAACCATTTCTCTGAAGATCAAGATATATTTCAACTAACTAGCATTTTTCCCACATCCAATTTCCTGTCTGACCTGTACACAGTTCTCCATCCCAAGACTCATCCCACTTGAATGATTTATTAGTTCCTCTGACCAACTGTGGTACCCTACATTCATATTCAAAAATATTTGGTTGTGGGGCACCTGGGTGGCTCAGTTGGTTAAGCATTTGACTTTGGCTCAGGTTGTGACCTCACAGCTCGTGAGTTTGAGCCCCACATCGGGCTCTGTGCTGACAGCTCCGAGCCTGGAGCCTGCTTCAGATTCTGTGTCTCCCTCTCTCTCTGTTCCTCCCCTGCTCACGCTCTGTCCCTCTCTCTCTCAAAAATAAATAAACATAAGAAAAATATTTAGTCGCAATAATGTAAATACTTCCTATGCACTGTAAACGTTATACTTGCCCTGTAGCCTTTACACACATCTCAGGATATATTGCTCTGTGTTAAATCTGCCCCATTTCCCATTTCTGTTCTTTTCTCTTCAGATGTGCTCTTTTGCTAAAGCACTGGAGTGTGATAATCAAAACAAGGCAAAAAAAAAAAAAAAGTATGTGTTATCCCTTCATCAGAGGTAACATTATGAGGACCTGCCTTTCCATAAGAAGCACTGTGGCTTCAAGTTCTTTTTTGGCAGAATAAGCCCAATCCTCTTTCTCTGTAAGAACATGGAGAAAAGAACAGAAAGGTGAATGAATCTGCCTAAACTCATTAGTTAAAAAAAAAAAAACAACAAAAACGAGTGGTTTGTTTCAAGCCAACTGAAGCCAAACCAATACAGCTCACAAGACGGCTTCTGGAAATTTAAATTAATTCTAGCTTACGGTAAGCTAGATACTAAAATAATTTACCTATTAGAAATACCCATGAAGTACACACTGAAGCTCTGAGACCTGGGAAAGTAGAATTATTTCTTTGATGGACTGTCTTGTATAGTCTTCCCCTCCTTCCCACTTCCATTCTACTATGTGCCGTAATAAAAGGAGTAACTTTTCTCTATCTGCAATGGGCTCACCAAATTAATTCAGAACTCATGTCACCTCACCCATTTTCCTGTTATTCTGGGGATTATTTTTTAATGAAGGCAAATTCACTTAAAATAAAGTTACCCATTTTAAGGTGGCATTTAGTACATTCACGACATTTACTATTACCATTTCTTTTTTTTTTTTTTTTTTTTTAATTTTTTTTTTTTCAACATTTATTTATTTTTGGGACAGAGAGAGACAGAGCATGAACGGGGGAGGGGCAGAGAGAGAGGGAGACACAGAATCGGAAACAGGCTCCAGGCTCTGAGCCATCAGCCCAGAGCCCGACGCGGGGCTCGAACTCACGGACCGCGAGATCATGACCTGGCTGAAGTCGGACGCTTAACCGACTGCGCCACCCAGGCGCCCCAACCATTTCTATCTAGTTCCAAAACACTGCCATTATCCCCAAAGGAAACCCTGTATCCATTAAGCAGTTAATCCCCATCCCTCCCTATCTTGTCTCTGGCAACCACTAATCTGTCTTTGTGGATTTATCTACTCTGGAAGTTTAATATAAACGGAATCATACGACATGTGTGGGAATAATTTTTATAAAATATTTTATAAATATACTTTGAGAAATATTTACCTCTTTAGACTGTTCCTTACTGTAAGAGAAGGTTAATGATTTTTGCTGGGGAGACTAGAATCCAGGTGAAACAAATACTATTCTTATGTCTTGTCCCTCTTCCTTTACAGAAGGATGGAGCAGCATATGGAACCCAGAAAGAGTCGCTAAAGTAGGTACTTCCTCCACTCTACTTTATACATTTCTAGTTTAAACATTTGAAATAATGTTTATGAGTTTTGGTTCCAACTCATTAGTTTGGGTTTAATCAAACAACTTGGATTTAGAAGGGTTTGAATCCACTAAATTTTGCCTCCCACACAGCTGGCATCACCAACAGGATTATAGAGAACTGCTTCCCTCTCTCTGCCTGCTTCTGCTGTGACTTCCTCCATTCACCAGGCCTCATTCTCAAAAGGGTGTGCTAATGTTTGGTAATGTCTACGCTCTGCCTTGGTGTTTATTTTGGGGATCTGGAGGCTTAGGTTGATCCTCCATCCAGGAATTGGAGACACATGTCAAGTCTTTCTGTGTAAGTCTTGTCGTGGCCATGTGGACCATAGAGCCCATGATGCTGCCCACCTAAACATCTCATGTTTTGAAAGAAAAAGCAAAATAACTAGTTTATATCCAGACAGCAGCCATCGCTTTTTGGTTCACATTAGAACCGATAGTTTTAATAATTTTAAATGTTTTCTGATTTGGGGCAGATCCCTTCTATAATTTTTTTAAAAGTAAAACAAAACAGACATAATCTTTTGAAAGGCTGACATTTCAGTCTCCAAAGAAATAAACTACTCATTTGATCAGTCTCTTAAATCCTTTCATACATGTGAGAAGGACACTGATTATTAGGGTTAAATTCTACTTAACTCTTCTACACTGAATGTAAATTATGGAGCACAGTGATTTTCACCAAAAGAACATTTAGGAGGAACTAAACAACATATTGCATTGTAAGGATAACACCACCACCACCACCACCAACAATAATGTGATTAAAATCTATCTTGCAGTTATTCTTTCAGTGTAAAATTCCTTCTTTCTCCATATTTTTTGTGACCTTGCCTGAAATTACGGTCACAGGGTAGATTAAGCTAAACCAGTACGAAGGAGTAAGAGGAGCAGAGAAGAATGGAGAAGAGAACACACAAGCTCCCAGCTCCTGGCCACTTACATGGGGGATGCTTTTGTGTGGGCTTATTTGGTAAGTGAACAGCCTCATTTTTGTGGCTGCAAAATGGGCCACTGTTCAGAACCAACTCAATTCCACTAACAGCTGCTACTTGCTGGTAGGAATTTGAGGTAGTCTAACCAATATCATTAACTGTGGCCAGGAAGTCACTTTATTCTTTGGGTAGGATCACAAAGAGAATGTGGTAGAGAAGAGCAAATAGTAGTTTTCTTTCACATTTTAGTAAGTAAATTTTTAGTATTCTCCAAGACCTCACAAGAAAACTTTTAATATTTAAAATTTCCAATGACCTTCTATCTCTACATTATAACAATCTGAAAATATTACAGTCAATTTTTATTAAATCCACACGAGATGTTATCAATATTCCGCTGATGTATGATAAAAGCTCTCAATTATGTTATTTACTTACTTTGGGAGACTTCCCTGTTACTTTTCTTTACCTCTTAGGCTGGGTCAGGTGGCCTTCAATGTCAAAAGCAGCTTTATCACACTGCTTTTCCATTGTTCAAAAAATTTTAATTGACTTGTCTAACCAAACACACATACAGACAGACATATACACACACACCCCTCCAAAGGTAGGGCTTTTATTTAATGTGTCTTTGGCTCACTAGAGGACTACCCAACACATATTAAGCATTCAATAAATATTGAATTGAAATGATTTACTTACTGCCCACTACTTAATTTCTCTCTAATTGTGGAAAAATCCATAGGCTTCTTAATAACTTTCTTATAACCAGGAACGAGTTTCAAGTTTACAGGAAGTAGAAAAGGCCACGCATCCTCATGAGTTTCCATTTCAGTAAGGATCATACTAAAAAAAAAATAATAATGTTTGAAGTCAGTATCTATGCTTTAGAATTATCTATTTTTATTAAAAACTTAGCTTTTATAATCCTTCAAGTAAAAACAACGCAAATTCATTTATTAAAAGAGATGAAATACATTTACTGATATTGTAGACTGTACATTTTCCTATCTGTCAAAAGTTGTCCAAAAGTCACCTTTAATACAGTAGAAAGTTTCTAAACAAAAAAAATGAGTACGTGTGTCTGAAATAATTAATACCTGCAAAGAGCGAGGTCTTTGGAGTCATCTCTTTTAGGTTTCTTAACAGAAGTAGAACTTTCCTGTTTTGACAAGTTAATAGAAGTGTTTTCCTCTATTTTTCTTTTTTTCAGGTCTTTGTTTCCTCTTTTCAGTGAACTATTTGTAGATGCAGAGTCTTCATCTTCAGTATCACCTGTTAAAGTTCCTTTCTTGCCTTTCTTTGACTCATTAGTCTTTTTTCCTTTGACATGAAGTTTTTTGATTTTTAGAGTTTGACCACTTGCCTTTAATTAAAAAAATAGATAAATAAATAAGAAAATAACCATCTACAGACCTTTTATTACTTTAGCGGTGCCTGGGTGACCCCGTTGGTTGAGCATCCGACTTTGGCTCAGGTCATGATCTCACTGTTTGTGGGTTCAGGCCCCGTGTCGGGCTCTGTGCTGACAGCGTGGAGCCTGGAGCCTGGAGCCTGCTTTGGATTTTGTGTCTTCCTTCTCTCTCTGCCTCTCCCCCTCTCACGCTCTCTCTCCCTCTCTCCCTCTCTCTCTCAAAAATAAATAAACATTGAATTTTTTTTTTAATTATGTAAGTCTAACAGGACAAAAAGAATATTATCTCTGATCTAGAAGGCTGATAATTTTATTTTTTATAGAGATTTATGAATTTGTTTTCCCATAAGGTTAAAATCTAATAAAGCATGAAAAATCTATCTTAAGAATTCTTAAAATTCGAAGATGTTGATCTTATGGTAATCTATCTTTGGTACCAAAGAACTTAGCAGTATTCCTTTAGTGTAGTCACTAACCAAACGAGTTTAAAGGTACAAAAGGACTATCTCTGAGAACACAGTTAGGAACAAAGGTGAAAATGAACAAAAATATAGACCTTATTAATAAGATACTTGAAGAGGTAGTTGAAAAGCTAGGCTAAAACATGAAAAATAGCTCAGAAAGTGTCAAATAAAGGAAAAGTCCTTTATATGTGATTAAATCTACTGGAAATTGATATATCTCTGTTTTTTTAAGATAAAGAAAAAAAAACATTCGCTATGAAAAGAGAGCTCCATAAAATTGTGGTTCTCAGGTGTGAATAAAGCAATGGTGAAAAATGAGAGAGAGAGAGAGAGAGAGAGAGAGAGAGAGATGTCTGTTTTTGCAGAAAACAATAGACATAGTATAAAAGAGATCACATTTGAAATTTAAGGTTACGAATTCTAGCTATAGCTCTGTCAGTGACTAGCTATGGAATTTTCACAAAAATGTCTGTGAGGCCCTATTTCGTCATCTGTAAAATTAGAAAAGTAAGCCACACAATTGGTAAGGTCATTCTAGCTCTAAAATTACATGAACAAAAATCTCAGTGTGGCCTTCTGCAATGTAATTACAACTGTAGACAGCACATTGATGTAACAATGAGCCCCGTCCTTCATCTAGAAATAGGGAAACAAGTCTGTATTTTGACAGTTAAATGTTATAATAAATATAATGGATCCTAGGAGAGAGATAGGCAGTCACTGGTAATGCACGATTTTGTTTTGGTTTTCCAGAATAGTGCTAACCTTCTTTTTAAAAATGATTTTTTCTCCTACCCAGACTGTTAAAAATTCTTAGACCGCAGAGTCAGATATTTGGTCTAGCCTTAATCTAAAGTTGGCTCTATTCTTGAAATACAGTTGGCTGAAAACATTACTTTGAGGTATTTCATATTAATTTCTTTGACAATTTCATGAACTCTGCTATTAACATTTTAAAATAATTGCTCTTAAGCAATTAAAATTATTTGGTTCTCTATTGGGAAGTTAGAAATATAGTTAAGGAGATATTTTAATTGCCTAAAATAAGAAAGCAAACTATCAATCTGATACCTTCCCCATATCATATCAAAGAATCACTACCCCCTTGTCACTAAAATAATTAAAATGTTTTACTAAGTCTCCTTTCCATTTAATTTATTAATTTTTATTCACTAATATCTGATATTCTGAGTTTTCATATAGCCTGAGCTTCCAGCACTCTTAAATCATAAGAAAACAGAAAGAGGATGCTTAATATAATGATGAAAAAGTCCATTTAATGAAGATTAAATTAGGTTAGATTGAATAATTATGCCACTTAACAAGGACAATATTTCATGAATACGGGCCAAAACTTCTAGTTCTTTATGTGAACTAAATTATTACTTGGGATAATATTCTAATAAACTCATAACTACGGTAGGAAAACATGAAACTTAAATCACAGAATCAAAAGGTTTTTGTGATGTTTCAAAAAGACAATGAAGTTTATACATTTCTTTAATAAATAATGTTTATCAGCTTGCCTCATTACACTGTACACATACACACACACACATATATATCTATATATTACATTTTCATTTTAGAAAGAGAGAGAGACAGCATGCAAGTGAGCAGAGGAGAGGGAGAGAGAGAATATTTAATTAATTAAATAATGATAAATGTATATTAATAACATTAACTTTAAAAATCTTTTTACGGGGTGCCTGGATGGCTCAGTCAGTTAAGCAACTGACTTCGGCTCAGATCATGATCTCATGGTTCGTGAGCTTGAGCCCCTCATTGGGCTCTCTCTTGTCAGTGTGGAGCCCACTTCAGATCCTCTGTACCCCTCCCTCTCTGTCCCAAAAATAAATAAACATTAAAAAAGTCTTTTTACATCAAAATCAAATGTTTAATATTTTTATTGCTATAAGAAATGTAACATCTAATTCACTACATTAAATAAACAAAGAGAGCAGAGGCTTAGAAATCTGCATTACATAAAAGCACTTGGATTAGATCATAGGGTTTAGGATTCTTAGACCACTGCTTGAATGGAGTGATATAATTTAAGCAAATTTACTGAAAATAAAACCTCCTATAGTCTACCAGATGATTAACAAGAATTAACACACCAATTTGTTAGTAATTCGGGAAGCTTTAAAGAAGATTTCTATAAGTTGACAGTTAAGAAGCTAAAACATAATTTATGTACAACCAGTGAAAATTATTATTGAACTACACTTAACTAGATAGGATAAAATAATCAAGTAATGAAAAATTAAAAAGTGATAACTAGCGAATATAATGCCAGGCAGAACCATCTGCTGTTTTATAAAATATAAACATATAATAAAAGATATTATATATTATAAAAGTAAAATATAATAAAAATAAAATATAAATAATACAAATAAAACGTAATAAAGTATTATATACATATGTCACCAAACTTTAAAGTCATAAAAACTCTCACACACATGACTATATTTGATCTTCAAAAACCTCTATAAATTAGATACTATCCCATTTTACAGATAACCCTGAAGCTAAGAATGTGGTCCAATGTTTATAAATCAGGGAGGTGAGAAAAACCACCAAGGGACCGAAAAAGAGCAAAGGCAGGTAGACAACCAGTTAAGTATGGTATCTTAGAAGCCAAGTGGAAACAGGTTTTAAGGAGAGGAAGTGCTCCACTCTATTAAATGTAACTAATAGGTTAGATGAGGTCAAAGCACTGATCACTGAGTTGAGCAATGTGGAAGTCATTTGTGGTCATAATAAGAGCACTTCTGGAGAAGCTGTGGAAGTACAAATCTTACTGGAGTAAGTTCAAGAGTGATTTGGAGGAGAAAAATCAGAGAGAACCAGAACAGAAAACTTTCCACAAGTTCTTCTATAAAGAAAAGGGGAAAAATGGAGGCAGTGGAACAAGGAAGAAATGAGGCCAGAAGAGGGTTTTTGTTTAGTTTTCTCAAGATGGAAGGAAGGAGGCTGGATGGAATTTTAGTAGGCTGATGAGAAGAACACAGGGGAGAAAGAAAAACTGATGATGGTGCAGGAGAAGAGAGAACTGTTGGTCATACTCCTAAGAAAGTGAGGGGGGGGGTGCCTTGGGTGGCTCAGTTGGTTGAGCACCCAACTTTTGATTTTGGCTCCGGTCATGATCTCACAGTTGGTCATGAGATTGAGCCCCACACTGGCTCAAAGCTGAGCATGGAGCCTGCTTCAGATTCTCTCCCTCTACCTCTCTTTGCCCCTCCCCTGCTTACATTATCTTTCTCTCTCGCTCTCAGAAGAAGAAGAAGGAGGAGGAGGAGGGGGAGGAGGAGGAGAAGGAAGAGAGAGGGGATGGGTTCCTCAAACCAACTTAGAGCCACTAGTAGTTCATGGCAACAGGAGAGAAGGGAGGGTATGTAAGCACACATACAGGAAGGATGGTGGATGTAGTGGCAAATTCTTATGATCTTTTCTTCTGGCGGCTTCTATCTTCACAGGGAAATGGAAGTAAGGTCATCAGTTGAAAATACAGATGGAGGAGACAGAGCTGGAGGTAAACCATCAGGCACCATTAAGGGCCCTCTTAATGCCTTGAATTTAAAGGGCTGGGTGTTTATTCCAACCACATTCAGATATAAAAGTATAGGTGCTGGAGAAGTCAAAGTTGGATTAGCCAGAATCATGGTTTTCCTAAGTGAGAGAGCGGCAAAGGGGATAAAGGTGGATACAGTGATTATGATAATGAAATGTTGACACATTACAAGCTAGGTTAGGAGAAAAGAAAGGACCTGAAGGGGGAGAGGGTCTTCAGATAAACGGTGAAAAGGTCTTCAGATAAACGGACTGGAGGCCAAAGGACTGTTGGAATTAGAGTGAGAAAGGGGGTAGACAAGAGAAAGGAGGTGGTGAACAGATGCGTGTTTGGAATTTACTTTATGGAGAGGCAGCAGTTACTGGTAATGATTAATGATAGCTAGTGGTCAAGAGATTAAACATGGGAAGGGAGTGCCTGAGTTAGGAAACACCTAACAAAGACTCTGGCCCTCAGTACACACTGACCCTTTCACACTTCTTACTTCTTACTTTCTAATTCTATTATCATGTTGCTTCTCTTTAATCAATCGGTATGAGTGTCCACAGGTTTCTAATTTAAATGTGACTAGAAAGTGACTTAAAATATATATTCTTGTTACCATGACCTAGCAATTTAACTCCTTAGATATATACCCAAGTGAAAACATTTATTCATACAAAAACTTGTGTATGAATGTTTCACAGCAGCATTATTCATGGTAGCCAAACCATGGCAACAACCCAAATGTTCACTAACTGAAGAATGGATAAACAAAACGTGGTATATCCATATAATGGATTATCATTTGACTGTAAAAAGGAAGTACTAATACATGCTAGAACATGAATGAACCCCGAAAATATTGTGCTAATGCAAGAAGTCAGGCACAAAAGGCAGTATATTGTAATGATCAGAATAGGTAAATCCACTGAGACAGAAAGTAGACTAGTGGTTGCCAAAGGCTAAGGGGAGACGAGGAATGGGGAGTGACTGCTCATGGGTACAAAGATATACTTTTTTTAGGGTTGTGAAAATGCTGTGGAATTAAATAGTGCCAATGGTTGTACAACTTTGTGAATATTATAAAAACCACCGAATTGTATACTTTAAAAAAGTGATTTTTATGACTTATGAATTATATCTTTAAAAAATCTCCATACGACTCTGCATTTTGATTTGGCAATTAAAAAATTTAGTGTTAGATCAGTCTTACCTTAGCAATGCAAGCTGGACAAAACCAGTCCCCATCTGGTATGGTTGTAATCTTGGGTCTATGGCAGTATGTGTGACAGCCTTTGTCACAACCATCACAAAGGAGGAGCAGTTCTTCATTATCTCCCTTTCGACAGATCTGGCAGTACTATAATACATGAGAAATCATTTAAAATTAACTCTCTGCTATGAAGAAGAGTTATTGGAATATTAAACACACCATAATTCCTAATTTATATTAGTAACAAACATTCCGCTTGGTAACAAATATACAGTAGCCATACACATCTATGTATCTCTCATTACACAGATATGGACCACATGACGGGTGAGCAGTTCAATTGGGGTAAATGCACATTTCGGGTACACTGCAAAGAACAAAGCTAGAGGTTGAATGCCTGCACACACTTCAGAAGCATGTACACATTAACATATGAAATAATTAACATGACATTAGAGCACATAAAGCAATGAGTAGCTTTAATACATGGTGTTTTAATTTTCAATGTATTTCATCTTTTGCTTATCTTAGTATCCTCATGATATCCTGAGAAAGAAATAAGTAAGAGTTAGAGTAATTTTTAAGATAAAAATTAGGAAACTTGTATTAGTATCAAAATTACATATGGTAATAAAAAGATGACCCTATATATTGACTAAGTTATCCATCTATTTTTTGTGATTGATTAAAAAATGTGTCCAAACCAGGAAACTTTGGAATTCAACCCAAATCAAACAAATGTGTCACAAGTGCAGAAAATGGATCCCACAAAATGTAAAGAGGAGAAAAGTGATACAATAAATTAAATCAAATAATTTAATTAGTTATGATTTATTTTGTAGAACAAAATAAAATTACTTCTCTGTGAAAAAGTTTCTAATGTCATTAAGAACTTTAAAATATATAAGGAGAGTTTTCCCCCCATGCATGCATATTCTGTATAACAAGTTTCACAAAGGGAAAGAAACAAAGTCAGATAAGAAAAACTTTCAAGATGGCTTTATAAACTGTATTTTGACCTTTAGTTTATATTCTCAGTCACGGTAGTAAATGTCTTGTAGTAAATGTCTTGTAATCAATATTTTAAAAAATGGAAACATTTAAACTTTAAAGCATACCAATTTAAAGTTATATATTTATACTCTTAAAAACAAAATAGCTTAACTGCTCAAACTTATTTTTAAAATTTTCAATATAACAGTAAACCTTAAACTGGGAAAGTCTAAAATAGTGTTATATAACTCAATATGTACAATAATGATAGCTTAAAAATTTTATCAAATTGCAGATACACACTATTCAGCTTAAAAATCTATCAAATATATGTAAAATACATAACACTAAAATTGGCATGTGTGCTAGGAGCAAAAACAGCAGAGGTTAACATTCCAACAGTAAGTATTTATTTTATGACCTTTCCTAACACCGTATCACTAAATACCTCAGCATGGTATTATTTCTCCAAATTTAAACTACAGCTTTAAAACTTCCACTGTAAAAACATTCATTGTGAAATAACATTTGGAAGGTTATATTTAAATCCCTATAACAGTAAAATTAAAACATCAGATTCACGAACATTATGTAAATTCTGTTTCTATAACAGATAACTAAAAATACTATAAAGTGCGTCTTACATCTCACATTTATGATTGAAAAATAAAATTATTTTCTGATACTTATTAAGAAAGGATGGCAGGTATCAAGCTTATAACACTTGAAAAATCACAGCAGTGGCTCATAATATGCTACAGCAAATGTAGAGCATAAACAGTAGATATTGTGTATGCTTAACATTACCAACAATACAAAGCAAACTGTGGACAGAGAATTATCTAGAGGCAGATTATGATAGCTTCTTCTTTCCTTGGTAAGCCTGATCTCTGACAAATGAGGAATATCTAAGGGTAACTGAATACTTTAATTTTGTTAGGACTTGTTATGAGGATTAGTATAGGCACTATTACATTACTAGTTAACAGTTAAAAAGTGCTCATTAATCTTTGAAAATGAAACTATGCCTTCTTTCAAAGATAGTTTCATAGAAAATAATGTATTATTAAATATTAAAAAATGAATATTATAACATGAAATTAAATAATAAATGTATATTAATAACATGCAAAACAGTTTACGAATTTGCTAAAAATGACATAAAGCTTGTAATTGCAGTAAGTATACTAATGTAAAGGCAGATTTTGGTAACAAGCTCTGGGTTTCTATATATAAATTACAACAAAACTGACCACACTGTAATGACTATTATGGTGCATATGAGAAAAATAATGGTTTGATGTAGGAATTCAATTGTTTTTAATCATTACAGCCTAGATTTCACTGAATAGATTTCTCCAAGGTGATTTTAAAACTGGTTTTAATATTAAATTCTAGAAGAAAAATTCTTTTTACCTGGTAAAAATGCTACCAGATGAACAAAACAATGCCTTAAAATTTATGGTAAATCATAATTTGGATTGGAAAAGACCTAAATTTGAGAAGATTGTGAAAACTGCAGATTCATTATTCCATGGATATTTTATGAAGAAGGGAAAAACCACAGAAGAAAAAAAACACATTTTTTTCTTCACAGAAGTAAAGAAAAACCATATTTATTTGTAGGAATGAATTAAGTAGTCTAAACTTAGAGATGAAAATGAGGGCAGGAATGCTAAATTATTTCAGGATCACTTCTTTTCTTTCGAAGTCATTAATAAAAACATATCTCAAATGTTTGGATTTTAAAGCTAATCTGTAATTCAAAAGCAAATGATAAATTAAGCCATAAAATTTCACATATTATAAATATTTCTATATACGATATATAAGAAGCAAGAGGGACATGAACATGACTTAAAATAAGTACCTCCCTGGAAGATATATGGAATATAGCTTTCATTTTGAGTATACTGTATTTGGTGCCTGGTACAAAGTAGAGGCCACTACAGGATAACTACTTGGGCTTGAACAAAGAGGTGAAAAACTAGTTTTTAACTGTGAGTGGAAAAAATAAAACATCTATTCTTCTCATCAGCTATATCCCATGTCAAATATACAACATCAAGTGCACAAACTAAGAGCTCTTGCTTATCCTGTATTTACTAACCTAAGCATTTCTCAGCATTACAAAAGAAGAAAAAGAAAATTGATAGAAATATAAAGACATTTTAAGAATGCAATGAATGGCTGTGCCTGGGTGGCTCAGTTAGTTAAGCGTCCGACTTTAGCTCAGGTCATGATCTCACGGTTTGTGAGTTTGAGCTCTGCGTCGGGCTTTGTGCCAACAGCTCAGAGCCTGGAGCCTGCTTCACATTTTGTGTCTCCCTCTCTCTCTGCCCCTCCCCCACTCATGCTTTGTCTGTCTGTCTCTCTCAAAAACAAACATTAAAAAATTTTTTAAAAAATATTAAAAAAAGAATGCCATGAATGTCTGTAGCAGATAATGTTAGCAACTGGAATGTTTACACGTGTGAAAGGGTCTTCAAAATATTTAGATTAACAGCTATTATGTTGACAGAATACAGAAAACAACTTCAGTCAGAGTTATAAACGATATTCAATGGAATGCGAATCAAGATTTAAAAAAAATAAGAGAACACATTTGGTAGGTTCCTTCAGAGAGCTCAAAATAAGGAAAAAAGTATCACACTAATACAGTATTTAAGAATTAAGCAAAGTGTCAAGTAAAGCATACATTATTTTGACAATAAGTAATGTACAGTTAAGAAAGATTTAGAGGTTGGGAAAAACAGGACAAAGTAAATTAGTTATAGTATTTCTTAAATGAAAACACTTACAACTTTCATAATTGATTTTTCCCATGCTATTGATTTCTGTAACTGCTGAATGCACAGAGCTACCTGTGCAGCACTGCGAGCTTCTGACAATGCCCTTCTCCATACCCTGAGCCCTGGAGCAATATCCTCTTCAATTCTGCATTGAAATATAGAAAAATTAAGTAGGTCATATCCATATTTATGGTCACTGAATGTGAAACAATCATCACACTGAAAGCCAAGCAATGACAAAAACATGTAACAGCCAATAAGAATAAGGTTTAAGCAACTAAATTTGATGTAGTGCACAGACTGTGGCTACGTGCCTCAAAGCTTAGTCACAACCAGGTAAATGTAAGATCACTTTGCAGGATTATCAACGCACATAACAAAAAAAAAATGTTTTTACAAAGCACCATGCAAATAGCATGATCCATATGGATCACAGACATACAAGAAGATACATAGATAACAGGCAATAGAAAATAGGCTCCAATTAGCAAAGAAGCACAATAATTTTTCAAGTTAATCTCAATAACCTACCCGTCACCATCACCACTAATGGATGGTGCAGGAGCAGGGACAGTAACTGTGCCCACATTATCCAGTTTGATCTGAATGGTGGTACTTAAGGGGCTCTTCAGATACCTTCTCTCAATGTTCCGCTCCAAATCAGCCAGCCTGGTTACAGCTATATCTAGGGGGTTGTCACTCTTCCGTTCTAGTGCATGTGCACTGCTTTCTTCTTCGCCAGTAAATTCTCCATCATGCTCCTTGCACAACTTAGAAAATGACTTATGTTCAAAATATACCAAGTCCTCCCTTTCTGATGCAGGCTCTGGACACATCCAACCCTATATATCAAGAGAATAATGTTATTATGGTTTCCTCTTAAAATGCCTGATGGGTGAATTACCTGTACTTAAAATACAGCAGCAGACACCAGCTGATCTCAAGGATCTTTACTGAAAATTTTTACCTTGTGTTTCCTAATGCTAAGTAGAGACAAAAACAGAAAATTAAAAGAAACAGGTGTAAGGAAGGATTGAAGAAGAAAATTTAATAACTTTTGATATGAAAGGTATAATGAAAATCAGCAAATATTCCAAAGGACTTGAGAATACATGCTTATTGATTTCGTGGGACCACTTAAATGAAAAGCTCTCAGTAGTCTCTAAACTTTGCTCTTCCTTTCCATTTTCATTCCTTCCACCACTCTTCCATACAGATCCTTGTACTTACCATTTTTGCTTCAGCCACACAAGCTTTGCCGAAGCTGTTACATTTGTCTGTATGGCTTCTCCTTCTTCTCTTTACCTACCTAACTCTACTCATCCTGTAGCTCTCATGTTAAAATTTAGTTCCTCAGGGAATTCTTCTCTGATGTCCTTTAGGAAGTGAAGTCTCCCCATTACAGGCTCTCACAGAACCACAAAATACTCCATAGCCTTGTGATAGTCCCAATTTTACACTATGAGGGCAGGGGCCATGTCTGCTTTTAGTCACTTTATCTCCAGCATAGTGAAGGCAAACAGACGGCACTTAATATAGAGATGTCAATTGAATAAATGATCTTACAATTCAGCTTGCTTATATCAACCTTCTAGCTCTAAGTCCTTCAAAGATTCCCTACTATTTAACTATTCCCTATATTTTTACCACGACATTCAAGTACCTCGAGCTACCCTTTCTTTCATGTTCCCATTTATGCATCCCCCACTGCAGTCAAAATCCATGACCTGTCACTCCACAAATATGTTCTGAGCTTCCTGATCCTTGTGCTCCATTCACGCTGTTCACTTTTCCTGGTATGGCATTCCCTATTCCGGGACTGTCAAAAGCTTCCTCATCTCAAGTTCCAACTCAACTTCTACATGAAATCTTCCCTGATCGCTCCCATATCACCACCAGAAGTCATATATTCTTTTACTAAATTCATGTATGACTGTATACTTCCCTGTAATCAGTTACTAGATTCTGCAGAGATGTATACATCTCTTGTCTCCCTATCACATGACAAGCTTTCTGAGGGCAGGAACCACCTTTTATCCCATTTTGTGATGTCCACTGACTAATGTGGAATGGGTACATAGTAAATAAAAAACAAAATGAACATTATCCTTTTTATTAAATCTCTTTAGAGATAATTACCTTGTCTTATATATTGGGATGAATTCTTCCTCATTATATTTAAATTTTTTTTAACGTTTTATTTATTTTTGAGACAGAGAGAGACAGAGCATGAACCGGGGAGGGGCAGAGAGAGAGGGAGACATAGAATCAGAAGCAGGCTCCAGGCTCTGAGCCATCAGCCCAGAGCCCGATGTGGGGCTCGAACTCACGGACCGCGAGATCGTGACCTGAGCTGAAGTCGGACGCTTAACCGATTGAGCCACCCAGGCGCCCCTTCCTCATTATATTCAGAAAGGACATTTATATTTAGAAAGGGTGAAATTATGAATAGTACACATAAGTGCACTAGGTACAACTCGTGTCAAATGTCCTCATTCTTTTTTTAATTTTTTTTAATGTTTATTTATTTCTGAGACAGAGAGAGACAGAGCAAAGGTGGGGGAGGACCAGAGAGAGATGGGGACACAGAATCCAAAGCAGGCTCCAGGCTCTGAGCTGTCAGCACAGAGCCCGACACAGGCCTCAAACTCACAGGCTGCGAGATCATGACCTGAGCCGAGGCCGGACGTTCAACCGACTGAGCCACCCAGGTGCTCCTCAAATGGCCTCATTCTTATAGTTTGAAAGGAACCCTATATCCCACTTAAAAAAAAAATTCCAGGGTGCCTGGGTGGCTCAGTCGGTTAAGTGTCTGACTTGGGCTCAGGTCACGATCTCACGATTGAGGAGTTCCAGCCCTGGGCTCCTGCTGGCAGTGGGAGTCTGTTTGGGATTCTCTCTGTCCACCACTCCCCCACTTGCGCTTTCTCTCTCTCTCTCTCTCCAAATAAATAAGTAAACTTAAGAAAAAATTTCCACTTAGCTACTGAAAACACAGCCAAACACATCTAAGTAGCCAATAATGTGAAAGGGTCAGTGCACTAAAACCTGAGTGTGTCTCCAGGAAAATGTTTCAGGTCCATGTTCTGACTTTATACATAAGTTAGAAAAGCATGATGATATGCTTTTCCAACCAATAGCCAATCAGAACTGGCAAATTAGATAGAGGGAGGGAAGTTGGAGGAAAATAGCGCTATTAGAACCAAATTTATCTATTTATTTTGTTTTTGTTTTCGTGATTTTAGAGCCAATCAAATTTAAACCAGCAAGTAGTAACAACTGACCATGAGAGAAAACAGACTATAGAAAGCAGATATTGCCATTTAAAAAGCAAAGCACACTAGGATCATTTAATGTAGGGGTAAAACCTCTTCACATTTCCTGAGGGAATCATTATCTAATAATTGGTCTTCATACTGAAGATACTATGTCACCAATATAATTTAAATCAAACTCATTATTCTCAATTTAAGAAGGTAGTGTAATGCATAATATAAGTGACCCAACAAACACGTTAAAAAAATTCTGCCACTAAAAGGAATAATTATAATTTCTCCAGAAAATTAATTTGTGTAGAAGAGTTCATTTGTTGAAGATGCCAGATAAATGAGTCAGTTTTATATTGTATTACAGTACCAGGAAGAAGATTCATATAGTTGGCTAGGACAATGGTTACAGTAAATGATAAATTTTTGCTTCCCAAAGTAGTTATGGTAGTTATGTTTGTGGCAAGAAAAGGATATTTTATTGGCTCTGGAAAATGGTATTTTTTGGAGATCCCTGAAAGTTTCTGAATGCCAGCATTAAAGTAACTTTGAAGAAATATTTTAATTACCGGATAGGATAGTATTATGGCATAAGCTTCTCATTCCGGATAAAACATGAAATATCAAATCGAATTACATGGATGGAAACTACATTTTCCAAACCTTTTCAGGTGTATGTCTCACACTTATTCATCATCAATCCATTTATATCCTCAGAGACCTCACCTTATTATCAATTGAGAGGACCTTCATACTCTTTACAAAACCAAAAAAGTCTTGTACAGAGATAAAGCTTTTCTTTTGCCTTTCCACTGGAAACCAGTTCTGATTGTTGTTTGTGACACGGTAATGCCCAGTAGATAAATACATATATTAAAAGCTTACATAATATGTAGGTTATGCATGTCTGAGTACCATAATATAACATACATTCAGATATAGCTACATTCTCCAATTTTACATTATATAGAGTGAAAGTCTGACACAGAACATGGCTTGTATAGAGGTTCTTCCTGGTCCTATATGAAACACTACAGTAGGAGTTTAATAGAGCATTATATTATCACGGGTAAAACTGTGAAAGTCTGCTTGCAGTAAAGAACTGCATACCAGAAATGAGATTTTTGATTGTCATTAAGGACGCAGTGAGGTTTAATAAAAAGAGCATGTGATCTGGAGTTAGACTGACAGAGTGACTTGGTTTGAACCCACATGTAGCCACTTACTCTAAGACTACTGGCAGGTTACTTACTCTGAGCCTGTTTTCTTACCTGTGCGATGGGAGAAATTAATTCAGGATTGTATGGAGACTTAAATGAGATAAAATGAAAACATTCAACACAGGAACTGGCATATATCAGGCATACAATAAATGTTAGTTACCTTCCATTATCCTAAAAACAGATTTTATTCCAAGCCAATTTTACCTTTACTTGCAAACTTGCTGATGCAACTCTCCTTTCTAGATCTTCTACCTGTTGAAGAATACTCAAATCCATTTCCATTGCTTGTTCTTCTACTGACCAGTTCTCCACAATATCTCGAGTTACCTGGTTTTCTTCATTTTCATTTAATTCAATAATAGCAACTACATTTGAAAAGAAATTAATTTTAAAATCTACTTTACTCCTCAGTGATTTCTCTCGGAAAGTAAACAAAATTCCATGGGAACTCATGCATGTAATCAAACACACACAAATGCACCTGTGCATATGCAGGCAGCTTATTTTTAAAAGCAGGAATATTCTTTTTTAAGAAACAACACAATATGTCTGCAGGTTGTAAAAAATTGTAAGTAATACCACTTCAAGGAATGTAAATAGTTACTGTTTGTTGAGTAAAATAGGAAAAAAAGATGCCTTTTAGTAATAAATTAAGACATACTAAAATATATCCTAAGGTAAAAGAATTAGTAAAATCTTCATAACTAAGCAAAAGAGCAGAAATTTCTTTTAGATACATACCATCCTTATTCTTGATGCAAGCTTGGGTAATATAATCCAAGTGTTTCTGAATTTGTTTCTGTAATGCCTTTTCTCTTATTCCTCTGAGATGCAGCACTTTGAGCAAAGCTTTTAGGTCCTCTGGGTCAATAATTCTCCACCAACCAAACTGCATTTCTAAGTCAAGATGAATATGTAGAACTTTTACAAATATCTTGAATACAAATTAATGGCACAATGCAAATCAAAAGATTTATAACTACATATATAACCATCAAAGATTCAGTTATAATACAGGATTCTATTAACAGTGAAATAATGTAAGTGACTAAACACCATCTCAATGTACCCACCTTCTGGAATAGGTTTTGGACTAGGAAAATCTACTGGTTTTGCTACTTCAACAGCTGCAGGTTGAGTTGAAGAGACTTTTTCATTCTGTGGGACTGGAGATTCACTTTTACTTGAAGCAACATTGGGAGTCAAGAACGAATTACCATTTCCTTCAGATAATCCCAGCCCCGATCCCAGACTAGGTAAAGGTGACGTAAATGGAATATTGGAGGTAAGCACGCCAGTGGGCCATCCACAAAACTGGAGTCCCATCATAGATACTCCACTTTTCATCTACAAAAAAACAAAACATTTCATAAGTAGAATAATCTAAAAAGTTAGGAAAAATGTTTAGCATCTTAAATTATTTTTTAAATTCTGAAAACAAAGTTATTAAATACGCCTCTGCATTAGACTAGAAGTGCATAGGTTTGTAATGAAGCTTGGTAATAGCAATTCTGACTTTTCCCAGTTTTCAAACGGTGGCAGTGATCATACAAATATTCAATGGATTCCCCATCTTCATGGGGTCAAAGATTAAAGAAAGCAACATAAAAATGACCAGTACAAACCTGAAGAGGTGATACAGCAAATGGATTTAGGCCAACAGGATTCTGAGCAGAAGATGACCCCAAGAGGGGAGCCGGAGCAGGGGAGGGGGACTGGGATGGTGGCTGAGACTGAGGAGTCACCACAGAAGCAGCTGATGCATCAGTATGGGTGAGTGAACTGTCATCACAAGGGGTTCTTGGCAAAAGGCTGAACCACTGTCTATTCTTTTCAGTCAGTGTTTTTAACAGCTGGTCATTGGGTAGAGGGCTGTAGAACTTCCCTGGACCACTTGAACCAGGACTGAATGGATTATTAGAGTCTGTCTTCTCCATGTTGCTTTGTGTTGCTGTTGATTGAATGCTGGCCAATGAATGTTTTCCACTGTTTTGATAAGACAATGTACACCCGTTTGCACTGCTATTTGGTTTGGGGGTTATTATGTCTGACTCAGGAGACATTTTAGCTACTTCTAAAAGCTTGCTTAATTTTGAAAAAGAGCCAGGTTTCTGAAGAAACAAGTTTGTGTTATCTTTTTCTTTAGGATCTTCCTTTTGCTCACAAAGATCTGGATTTGAGCAATTTAAAGTATCTTCAGAAGTCTCAAATATTTCTTCTTTGATCTGGATACTTTCTGCCTTTTTTAGTTTTTCTCTTTCTTTTGCAATTTCTTCTAGTCCTATAAAATTGAAAAGTATGAAGGTCAGTTATTCTATCAAACCAGTATTTTAATTGAATTTTATTACTATTTATCAAGTTATATGCATAAATATCTAAACAAACTTCTAGATTACTAATATTCTCCATTTTTTCCCTTTCTTTATAGGCTAGATTTGTTTGCTCATTGGAAAATTAATGTAATTTTGTAACTAATCATTACAAAAAATTAAAATATTAACATATTAAAAGCCCTAATACATAACAAAAATTACTATTAACATTTTTTTGTAAATCCTTCTAGGAGTTCTATATGCAAACACATATACACCTAAGCCTATAAAGTGAAAAGAAAAAAAGGAAATCCTATTATAATAGAAAACCTACATGTTTTACTGAATAATACTCCGTAAACATCCTGATATATCAATAAATATATAACTGCACCATAAATTTTAATGGCTATCTTCAATGGAATGCAATTAATTTAAATAATCAATCTTCTACTGATAGCTATTATTAGGGTCTAATTATTCTATTATAAACAATGCTGTAAATGGTGAATGATCTAGTATCTGTATCATTGTACTTTAAAATTTTTTTTTCTGCTTTACTTCCTTAGCATAAATTTCTAGAAAAAAAACTTACTGAATGTTGAGATAGGTACTTTTCAGAATTTTTGAAGTATAATTGTCTTACTCCCCTCTAGAAAGTCTAAATTGATACACATTAACACCAGATGTACACAAAAGCATGTATTTCCCTTAGTCCTCAAATAAACTGAATACTATTCATATTTTTTGTCTTTTCCAATATCTGGGGGGTGAAAGTCCAAATTGTACTTTAAAAAAATTTTTTTTTTCAATGTTTTTATTTATTTTTGGGACAGAGAGAGACAGAGCATGAACGGGGGAGGGGCAAAGAGAGAGGGAGACACAGAATCGGAAACAGGCTCCAGGCTCTGAGCCATCAGCCCAGAGCCTGACGCGGGGCTCGAACTCGCGGACCGCGAGATCGTGACCTGGCTGAAGTCGGACGCTTAACCGACTGTGCCACCCAGGCGCCCGGAAATTGTACTTTTTAAATGATCACTACGTAAGATTATCTTTTCATAGGTTTATTGGTATTTCTCCTTTGTGGACTTCTGGTTCATATGTTTGACCAATGTTTTAAAAAAATAATTCATAAACACCCTTTTAAAAATATAAATACAGGGGCACCTGGGTGGCTTAGTTGGTTAAGTGTCCGACTTTGGCTCTGGTCATATCTTGCAGTTCATGAGTTTGAGCCCCACATTAGGCTCTGCGCTGACAGCTCAGATCCTGGAGCCTGCTTCAGATACTGTGTCTCCCTCTCTCTCTGCCTCTCCCCAGTCACCATCTCCCACTCACACTCTGTCTCTCTCTCTCTCTCTCAAAAATAATTTAAAAAACATTAAAAATATAAATATACTAGTTTATTTGAGAAGTAATATGTGCTCAAGGTAAAATATTTAGTAATGAGAGGTATAAGGTAAAACTGTTTCTGTCCTACTCCCTCAATCTCTATTTCTACTCTTCATAGGTAACCATGGCTAACCAATTATGCCTGTAGATCCTTCTGGAGATCTTACATGCATACATGTGATCATCATTTCACACTATTACATAAATGAGATACTACTCTTCACTTTTCTGCAACTTAGAATAAAACCCAAACTCCTACACAAGGACTACAACAGTGTATGATCTAGTTCCTGAAAAACTCCACAACCTCTGACCACTATTGTCCTTGTTCTTCCTTTCTCCCTTTTTTTGCTTCTCAAACATGCTAAGTTCTGACCTTTCTTGAGGCCTTTACACTTGCTATTTCCTCTGCGTAGAATACTGTTGTAACTTTATCCTCATATTTCAAACTAAGTGTCATTTTCTCAGTGAAGTTTTCCCTGATCATCTAATTTTTAAAAAATGTTTATTTATTGAGAGAGGGAGGGAGGGAGAGAGAGAAAGAGAGAAAGAGAGAGAGAGAGTGGGGGAGGGGCAGAGAGAGAGGGGGAGACACAGAATCCAAAGCAGGCTCCAGGCTCTGAGCTGTCAGCAGAGCCTGACACAGGGCTCGGACCCATGAACCGTGAGATCATGATCTGAGATGAAGTCCGGCTCTTAACCAACTGAGCCACCCTCTGATCACCTTATCTAAAGTAGGGGCCCCATCCCATTCACCTTAGAATATCATTCTGTATATTTACTTTGCAGAATTTACCATTAGACACAATAATCTGTTTATTTTCTATTCTATACCCCCTCACCCACAAACTAGAATTTAAATCAACAAGTTTGCTTAAAGGTAGAGCAATGTCTATCTTGCTTATTATTGGATCCCAAATGCCTAACATGATGGCTGCTATCAAATGGAAACTCAATAAATATTTTTTGAATGATGAAATAATGAATTTAATGTTTTCACTATATATATACCTTCAACAGCTTTCAATGGCAGAACACATAATTATACTTGATCAGCTGCATAATATTCTATTATCTAGGTATATCATGACTTATTTAACCAATTCTATTAATGTCTGAAATAGCTCTTCTATGCTTCTCTTGAAATTCATTTCTACCCCAAATTAAAAGTCTATAACTCAGACTTAGGCTTCTGGCCAATCAGGAGTCATAGGGACTAGATTTACCTCCTTGCATGAAACAACCAAAAAACAGACAAAATATATGAAACAACAGTTTGTAAGAAACTGGACATCAGGTGACAATGAGAGAAACCAAAAGCAGCAAGCCCTATGATTGCCCTAGTTTACTGCCTTGGGATAGTTTCCAGGCTACATCACAGAGAGAGAAATCCAGACACAGCTGGAAGACTCCTGAGATGAGAAGATGGAACTGAGAGTCCAGGGGAGACCCAAATGGCTAGAGTGCTCAGGAAGGAGAACTGGAGAGGAGAGAGCTGCCTGGAGAGAGAACTCCACAGATGAGTGGACAGACCCCTTGAGTGTTCAGCTAAATAATGATAAGTGGCTATGTGTCAGGAATGCACCTGAGACCAAGGAAAGAACCACCTGAAAAGGATTAGAGGTGAAAGTGCTAGACATTCACACATGCTGGGAATGGACCCATTCCTACCAGCCAGGCTTGGAAACCTCAAAACTCACAGGCATCAGGTAGAATACTCAAGGATCTTGCTTCAGTAGTTAGGGGATAATTAGCCCTAGAATAAACACTGTTCTAGTCCTGCCTAACAAATTTTAAAAGCAAGACCTGAAAGGATCAAACTTTTCCCAAGTACCTTAACAATATTTCAGTTAAACAAAGCTCAAAAATGTTTGTGGGAATTAAAAAACATCCAGTACCAAATGAGATAAAATTCACAATGTCACGCATCCAATCAAAATTAGAAGGCATGCAAAGAAACAGGGAAACATGATGCATAATTAGAAAAAAACCAATCATAAAAACTGACCCCAAACTAACAAGATAATAGAATTAGCAGACAAGGACATTAAATTTGAAAAAATAATGGCTGACGCTCTGGAAAACAGTGTGGAGTTTACTCAAAAAATTAAAAATAGAGCTACCCTATGACCCAGCAATAGCACTACTAGATTTATCCAAAGGATACAGGAGTGCTGATTCATAGGGGCACAGGTACCCCAATGTTTATAGCAGCGCTTTCAACAATAGCCAAATTATGGTAAGAGCTTAAATGTCCATCAAGTGATGAATGGGTAAAGAAGAAGTGGTTTATATATACAATGGAATACTACTTGGCAATGAGAAAGAATGAAATCATGCCATTTGCAGCAACGTGGATGGAACTGGAAGGTATTATGCTGAGTGAAATAAGTCAGTCAGAGAAAGACAGATATCATATGTTTTCACTCATATGTGGAACTTGAGAAACTTAACAGAAGACAAAGGGGGAAGAGAAGGGGAAAAAATAGTTACAGAGAGGCAAATCATAGAAGACTCTTAAATACAGAGAATAAACAGAGGGTTGATGGTGGGGCGGGGTGGGAGAGGGGAAAATGGGTGATGGGTATTGAGGAGGGCACTTGTTGGGATGAGCATTGGGTGTTGTATGTAAGTGATGAATCACGAGAATCTACCCCAAAAACCAAGAGCACACTTTACACACTGTATGTTAGCCAATTTGATAACAAATTATATTAAAAAAAAGAAACAATAATGGCTGAAAAAATTCCAAATTTGGTGAAAACTATAAAACACAGACCCACGAAACTCAGCAAACTCCCAGGAAAAGAAACATGAAGACAACTACACCAAGACATACAATCAAATTGTTTAACACCAACGGATACAGAAAATCTAAAAGGCAGGTAACAAAAAATCTTATGCCTCATATAATCTCTATGCACTTTGTACACATTTATTCTAAGAAAACCCTACTATATCACCCTAATTAGGCACATGTGGAAAGTGTCACTGTGCTTTATTCAAGTTATTGTTTAGTAAGTACTACTACTTGTTCTTGATTTATTCTGAGAACTAGTATCTTAAACGACTGCTGTCATATGTCCCAAAACAGATTAGCCAAACCAAAAAACCAACCAACCAACCAACCAATTTTTAGTGGCTTGAGACTAGTAGATGATGTCCCATTTATATCTAATAAAGTAGATGGAGCTGATGATACATTTTAATAGCCCATTCATTGTTGTCTTCAACTTTGGTATTCAAATTACTTAATTATGAACAGTTAAACCTCTTATTAAAATGTAAAATTATTTTAATGTAAATTATTTAATTTACACAGGATGTTTAGCATAAAGAGATTTTTAAATTTTAAATAATTTTCTATCTCCTATCTCATACAACCCCCCTGGTTCCTTCCAGTTCTTACTTTTCTGACATGTGTCAATAAGTATTAATAAATATCTTCAAAACAGACTGAAGGCAAGAGATGAAACAGGGAATGCTGTTCACTTGATTCATTTCCCTGGTAGTAAACGCTAGTGCATCACAACCAAGAAAATACCATTTCGCATTAAAACAAATCCTAAACAAATAACATGCTTTCTACTGGAAAGAGACGATGTCTTCTTGAATTTTATCAGAATCACGCTGAACCTTCTCAGTTCACCTAACAGTTGTCATTGGACACTAGGTGTCCACCACTCTGAGTTCAAGTGAAAAAATTTTCCTTTGCTCTCTTTAGTTAGGCTGAAGCAAACTATAATTTTCAAATAAATTTTACTACACTGTAAGTAAAACACAGAGAACATAAGAAAAGTAAAAACACTGGCATTTAGAATACAGGTCCCTGTGCAGTGGCTTCCTCCCAGGGCTCAAAGGCACTTTTCCCCAGAAGTACTCTCACTGATTTTTAGTTGTCTTCATGTTGAGAGAGCTCCCATGACCCAGCATCCAGGAGATTTCTTGCTATTATTACTGTGGAGAAGACTAAAGGAAGCAGATTCTCATCATTTGTCTCTCTAGGATTTTTCCTTCCCAGTCTGATTCAGGAATTAAAAAAAAAGATGATTGATACCATAATACCCTTTCCCTTCATATGAGAGTCCCCCACATATCCATAACAGGAATTATGTTTTATTTACACTTCTAGATCAAATGCTATAATCATATCCTAATACAAAATAGAAGAGTAACATTCATATCATAGTATATACATATAATTAACAACAAACTTGTTTCATTTTTGTTGCAATACCAAATAAATTATCTATAATCTAACATACCCCTACACACACACACACACACACACACACACACACACACACACACACACACCTTTGGTTTTAGCTGGGTGGCCATGGGGGCTTTTTTCCTTCCCACTTTGCTGAGGGACAGCAGGACACTACAGCCTTGTAGCAGCTAATATCAACACTGTTCTCAGGGTCCTACATGTGTAGACTTTGCTTTTTGGTGTGTATACCCCCAAGCACTGTTCCTAGACCCAAGGTTCCCTTGATACATTTACTGTTAGAGAAACAAAGTGCTTTCTACCCTTTCTCACACTAACCCATAAATACAGAGCAAGCCACAGGATACAGTATTTTATCTCTTGGAGTGCTTTTGTCACAAATCCAAGTCCTATGGAACCACTATGGGAGCTGGGAGATCTTTTGTACTGTTCCTTCTCTGCTTGTAAGTTGCCTTTACTAATAAACTTTGCTGCTATTAGCACTATGTGTGTCATTAGTGGTTTTGTAACTGTGCATCTTGTACAACATTGGTGTCCAACAAAGTTTAATGTCATGGATATTTGGAAGGGAAGCATGCAGGGGTGGAAGAATTTCTCCTTGGGGTCAGTGGTAATTCACTTGGTGGACTTAGGAAGGTCTCAGTAGCTATGCCCAAGGATGAAAGAAGCACTACAGTGTATACTAAAGAGGGGGACTAGTGGTGATAAGGTGGTTTGAAATTCAGTTCTGTCCTTCCTTCCTTACCAGTTTAGAGATTTTCATGAGCCCTAAGTGGGAGAGTGAACTAGAAAGAGTGATAGGAGCCCCTTTAGAAGAGAAAGTGGGGCAAACTCCCATTATTATGTTAACTCCCCTGTTATGATGTGAACTATCCCCTATGATATGCAGCCAGTTATTGTGAGGCATGCTCCATAGGAACCTGAATGGGAATCCCAGCAGAAGGAAATCCATCAATAAACAAAGTAAGAGCTGGGTTCTCAAACTACCATAAACACTTGGAAGGATCCTTAGAGGCTTGGCTTGCTTGTTTGCATGATGAAGGGACAATAGTGGTGTTAAAACAAGTGGAGTAGGGGGAATGCCCTTGCTACACAATAAGCAGTCTGGGTTAACTCGTAGTGCTGGGACAGGCATTGTCACCAATTTCAAACTGGATGCTTGGTAGCTTTGGTAAAATAGATCCCTGTTGGGGTGATTTTCCCGAGGCTCTTTATGTGAACTGGACTTGATCCACAGCAGATGTAGACGCTAGCTACGTTACCATAATTTTAAGAAAACCCAGGGCTTGGGAGGGGATGGGCCTGACAACATGCCCTTGGTATAAAGAATGTTAAATGACTGAATCAGAACAGGTCCATGTATGTGGATAATGGCTTTGATTTTACTCCTTCACCTGGGAGGCAATGTTAGAAATGAAATAGTTCTTTTGGGTCATACAAGCCTCATTTCAGGGAAGGAAATGGAAAGTGAGAGCCTAAAATGTGGCACAGGTTTCTATACAAAATAAAAAGAAAAAAGGTATAAAGGAAGAAGATAGGCTAGACTTCTGGTATTGCTCATAGAGAGAAGCAATGATAAGACAGAGGTGATGTGTTGTATAATTTTAGAGTATGGAATGGAAGTGTTATCCACTTCAAAAATCTGAGAAGGTGGAAAAGAGACCCATGGGATGAGACACAGAAGATCCAAGGGCCACTGGCTTGAGGAGTTGTTAGGAGAGGGGGAGTTGCCAGAAGATTAGGTGAAGAGAGTCCCTGCAGAGGACTATCCCTCAGACATTACAGTGGTTGAGCCTCACCACATTCACCATCTGGTAAGATCTCACAGTCTCTAGACTCTTCAGGAAAGGATTTGGAGAACAGAACCAAGGGAAATACCCTGTTTCATCTCAACTCTTGAAATGGGGTTATGGGTTGGAACATTCACAGTCATCAGCTCTACTTTATGAAATTGATTCAACTCCAGAAGCCAGGCTTTCTTTGTTCCCTGATCTGGGCTCTTTCAAACTTAAGAAGGACCAGGGCTAGGCTCTATCCCTGGGTCCCCCTCTAAAGGACTGCTAACCACACTTCTCAGTTCACTATGCTAGAAAGAAGAGCCTCAAATATTTATGGGCTTGCTAGAAATGAGGGCCCAAGTGTCTACTGTTCTAGAATGCAAAACAGCCTGGGCAAACAAGTTCCCATATTGTGGCTGCAAGTTGGTGTTACCTATGACTCAAAGCCCAGAATCGCAATCAATGTAAAGGCTTTTGGACCTCTTTGTGTGAACTCCAATTGTTCCTTTATCAGACTGCATAACTGGCATGAAAATACTGTGGTATTTAAGTCCTGCACAAGCATGTCCACATATCAGTGGGACATATTTGTTGTGACTTCTACTGGCAGTTTTGGTAACTGTTGGCCAGGCATGTTGTCAATGCCCAGATGCACTGACCAGGCCTGCCATGGCTGTATAAGAGTGCTACATACCTGGAGGAGAAAGATTGCATTTCTCATGCAAGAATAGATTCAGATAGGGGTACTGAACGACACCATTACACTATTTAACGACGCTGTTTGACACTAGCATTGTAAGTGTCTATGACTGAAGTCAAGACACTCTGATGACATTTGTTAACTTTTGAATATCTCATTTCCTCTAGCTACTGAATGCTATATACACCTTTTCTGGATATAGAGATACTGTGTCTCTCCATGTGTGGACCATATAATACTATTAAGACTGAAGCATATTTATCACATAGTAAGATTTCCAGAAATAATACAAACAATTGGAATGCCTTTCACAGTTGTTGCCAAAGCTTGCCAACATAGTGTTGAGTGGCTGGCTTGTCCGTGTTCCCTCTTCTCTACAGGCAGTACAGAATGCTGGAATGATATTCTAAAAGATGGGTGCACCAACACCCCTCCATAGTGACCTCTGTACATTGTCCAGTCTGGCTGTCCTCTTCCATTTATACTTTGAGCACTTCTCATACCTCATAAAGGTCCTTACACTGTGGTGAAGTTCCTTGGCATATTGGATTTGAAGAGCAGAAATGGAGAATATACTTGGTATGCCAGGACCCTGAGTTTTTATACCTCAAAATTTCTCTCCTTTTTTGGCACCTTTCAACAGGTGGCTGGGAAGTTACTGTTGTTCATATTACAGATGAATGGATGGACACAAATGTCAATATTCTCCTACTTTTCAGATGACATTTGCAAGTTACACCCAGAGGAATGGTAATTTTTATTCTCTCTTTGTTACAACAGTTTTAAATTTTTGTTGTGATCACTCTACAGGCAGGAGATTTTGCTGTAGTCCTTTTACCCATACAATATATTCTGCCTGGAGGACATCTTTGGTGGGAAAATGGCACCTCCTGGTTTTGTGTGGAACTTACTGTTCCAGAAAAAAAGGACAGTCCATATAGATCACCACTGAAGATAATGATGGACTTGGCATGGGCATAAACATAACTGACCACAGAAGGTAAGAGGGTGAATATAGCATGAATAATTCTCCTGTTGCCTTTCTTACAGATATTAACAAACTATACTGAATAATCCTCTACAGCTATCCCACACAATGACACTTATTTCAAAGCTATCAGGATGTTGTATTTGTCATCCTCAACCTTCTTAGTTATGGAGGACATTCTGTGCATTCCACTCCCAGACAGTGTCATAGGAATTACTCATTACTCCAGAGTCCTCATTTGTTCGGGCTATCCATAATTCCGTCCTTACTAATTATGCTGTGTAAAACTCCCTTTATCTTCTTAGAGGCAGAAGGACACTCATATCCTGACATCTCAGCTCCCAGTGATCCATCAGGGCCACCTGGTAGCACTTTTCCCCACTTCAGACCTACAGTTGAGTCTGGCTAACAGCACACTGGCAGTGTGCTAACCCCAGGGAAACATAAATGCCACATAGATACAAAATGTAGCATTGAACCAGACTGGCTGGCACTCTCTGTGATCCAGGGGAACTTGTTTTCTTATGTGAAAAGCAAGGCCTTCCTGCTTCCTATCTGGACATAACACTGTCTACATACTTTGGGAATAACTATGAGACCTTTTATAATGGCACTAACTGGCTGGTTAGCTCATTTGGTTAGAGTGTGGTGTTATATGACTCAAAATCTAAAAGGCACTGGCAACTTTCCCAGCTGTGATCTCTAGGGTCAGCATCAAACCTACCTGCAAGATGGCAGGTATGTAGGGATACAAGCTTTCATTACTTTGTACAAGGGCTCCTTCCTTGAATAGGCACCCATGAAGCTGAGGGTATGACCCCAAATCATCTACACTGAGGGACACTACCACTGAGAAGGCTTGGGCTGTTATCACTGAACAAAAATAGCATTGATTCCTTGACCCGAGTAATATTATAAATGCATAGCTTTGGACCATTTGTTGAATATACTATAGGCAGATTGCTCAGGGTAATTGATGTTGTGCAATATTGTTTGTTTTGGAATTTCTCTGGCTTATCTGATTTCTCCTTCAGAAGGCACCATTTAAAATCCAACTGATAACTGTTCCACCTAGTGAAGGCATATACCTACTGAGTCACAAGGGTCAGAGGGTAGACTGAAGGGGAATAAACCCTCAGTTTTAGCTAAATGGCTATAGCTCTCTTCCTTCTCTCTTCCCAGAGGCCCAACAGAAAGCCAGATTAGTCACTGAGCTGGTTTGCGGATGGACAGTAGGGCCTTTGGCTGATGTTGGCACTGTTCCCAAGGCCCTCAGTATGTGGAACCTGCCCTTTGTAGTCATATTCCCTATTGCTGTTCCCAGGTACAGAATTCCTATATATATAGGACCTATATAAATCTTTTATACACACACACACACACACACACACACACACACACACCTAAAATGTTGTTCCTTAGAGAAACAAAGGGTTTTCTACCTCCTCTTGGACTAAGCTAAAAAAATAGAGTGTGAAAGAAGGCATCTCTCTCTTTGGGTGTTCTTGTTGCCTGTCTAGGCTGCAACTGGACGACACTCTTGTGGAACAAACATGGGGGCTTAGAAGATCCTGTGTGCTTTGTTATGTGCTCTACTCTTGAGTTACCATACTGATAAACTTTGTTATTAGCACCATGTGTTTCACTCATGGTGTGGGTTATCTTGCACGAACACCCTGAATTTAATTAATAATTTTCTTTGGAGGTAATCCCAGATGTGATTTCTTTTTTGTTATAATATTGAAGATAAAGATAATTTTAGAGATTTTTTAAAAAACTTGGACACTTATTTTTTAAAGCTTGTGCATTTATACTTTTAAATAGGTGAATGTTGTTAAATCTAACTTTACTAAGAATAGATGGTGTTTTTAGGTAACTTTTAAAAAGTGACAAATGAGAGGAATAGAATATTGCATATTGTTAATATTGTATTAACTTTTGTTTTAAAGTGGGCTCCATGCCCAACATGGGGCTTGAACTCACAACCCTGAGATAAAAAGTCATGTACTCTACTGACTGAGCCAGCCAGGTGTCCCCTGTATTAACTTTTAATATCCAATATTTTATGGTCGTTTCTACTAGTTGGTACTTATTCATCTTTATCAGCCTTGCCTCCCAGATATAGTACTTGTCTATATTACATATTAATATGCTTTTGTTCTTTGTCCTCATATATGGTATATCTTTCCAATTAGGTTGTGAGCTCTTTCTGGAGACAGGTTAATTGATTCTTTTGTATCTCCATAGTACTTAGTACAAGGCACAATACAAGTGCAGATTAAACACTTGATTAAAATCATAAAGGTTTTTTTCTACTTTAATTAGCTGTAAGATAAAGAGAAGGAATCTACATCTGTTATTTATTTTATAAGTTTCATAGCACTTAGAATAATATAGCAGATGCACATTTATCAGCGAATTAATAAAACCTTTATGAGAAAACCTTTAAGTGAAAATTTATTCCTCCTTTTCCGCTGTACTATGCAATGACCACAAATAATAGTATAAAGTATGATTAACATTTATATATCACTTTGTAGCTCTTTTAAATTCATTATTTGACATGACAATAACCAAAGAATTTATACAGAGCCTACTACAATTCTCTTGTAGAAAGAAAAATCAGAGTCCAGAGAGGTTAAATAGTGGGACCTGAACAGAAACTGAGTCCAGTAACTATAAATTCAATAAATGTTATTTAATTTGAGAGGCCTCAAATTAAAAAGTTTCCTGTAAGCTAGTCTTATAAACCTGATAAAGACATTTAATTACTTACTTTCTTAAAGTATTTTTAATGTGCCTGTGATATATAAAGTACAATGTTTTACACTACGTAGACTCAAAAGTTGTACATATAAGGGCTATAAAACTTAAATAATATAAATAAACTGAATGTATATCAATTGCTAAGATAATGATACAATTATTTGGTTTTCTAGGAGTTCACAGATAAGCTGGAGAAGAATTTATAAAAAGGCTAGAACTTGAGCTGGATCAAGAAAGGTGAAATTTAAAATGATTAAAGAAAAGGCAAATTAGCATTATATTGAACAGAACTCAGCAAAACAAAGTATGCAAAGTAGGAAGAATGCACATGTGTTAAGCAGTGGTGAGTAGATTGGTCTATGTAAATTCATATTGGGGAACAGTATGAAGACATTTTGAAGTCAGATTTATAGAAGGCCATGAATGCTTGTATGCCAGGTTATATAAAGACTTATTACATCATCTTATAAGCAGCAGAAAGTCCTTCGAGGTTTTGAAGCAGAGACATGATATGATGACAGAATGTAATGGAAGGAAGAGATTGTATAGAGAGAAGTTGGGGGCAGCTGTAATAATCCACATATATATTAAGAAAGAACTGGGGCGCCTGGGTGGCGCAGTCAGTTAAGCGTCCGACTTCAGCCAGGTCACGATCTCGCGGTCCGTGAGTTCGAGCCCCGCGTCGGGCTCTGCGCTGATGGCTCAGAGCCTGGAGCCTGTTTCCGATTCTGTGTCTCCCTCTCTCTCTGCCCCTCCCCCGTTCATGCTCTGTCTCTCTCTGTCCCAAAAATAAATAAACGTTGAAAAAAAAAAAAAGAACTGATTTCAGCAGTGTTGCAGAGATTGACTTTAGACATTTTGAAGGGAAAGCGGATATCCTAGATAACTTCAACTTTACAAGCTCAGGTGGCTGAGATTAATGTGGACCTTAGTCAAATCGAACAATATGTAATTGGTCTGGGGTAGGGCTCAGGTTTTGTGATTTTTTAAGGTTCTCATTTGATTCTTGTAGCTAAGGTCAAGTCAGTCATGGGGCACTTTATTGCTCTTAAGCTTCACCAAGGCTGTGCACCTCAGTGACTCACAATTTTACAATATTTTTTTCTGTAATTTTATAATTTTAAATTAAATCTCTAAAGATATATGCACCTTTATGTTTATTGCAGCATTTTTTAAAGTTTTTAAAAAAAATTCCAGTTAGTTAACATACAGTGTAATATTAGTTTCACGTGTATAATTTAGTGATTCAACACTTACATACAACAGCTGGTGCTCATAACAAGTGCACACCTAAATCCCCATCACCTAGTTAACCCAACTTCCCTAACCGCCTCCCTCTGGTAACCATCAGTTTGTTCTCTATAGTTAAGAGTTTGTTTCTTAGTTCGCTTCTCTCCCCACCACGCCCCCCCCCCCCCATGGTTGTTTGTTTTGTTTCTTAAATTCCACATAAGAGTGAAATCATATGGTATTTGTCTTTCTCTGACTTATTTGCTCAGCATAATACTCTCTAGCTCCATCCATATCATTGCAAATGGCAAGATTTCATTCTTTCTTATGACTAATATTCCACTTTGTGTGTGTGTGTATGTATAAAGAAGTGATATACATATCAGTTGATGGGCATCTGGACTCTTTCCATAAATTAGTTATTGTAGATAATGCTGCTATAAACATCAGGGTACATGTATCCCTTCGAATTAGTATTTTTGTATTCTTTGGGTAAATATCTAGTAGTGCAGTTGTTGGATTGCACAATTGTTTTATTTTTAACTTTCTGAGGAACCTCCATACTGTTTTTAACAGTGGCTGTACCAGTTTGCATTCCCAGCAACAGTGTAAGAGGGTTCCCCTTTGTCCACATCCTTGCCAATACTTGTTGTTTCTTGTTAATTTTAGCCATTCTGACAGGTGTGAGGTGATAGCTCATTGTAGTTTTGATTTGCATTTCTCTAATGATGAGTGATGCTGAGCATCTTTTCATTATCTGCCATCTGTATGTCTTCTTTGGAAAAATGTCTATTTATGTCTTCTGCCTATTTTTAAATTGGATTATTTGTTTTTTGAGTGTTGAGCTTTATAAGTTCTTTATATATTTTGTATAATAATCCTTTATCAGATCTGTCATTTGCAAACATCTTCTCCATTCTGTAGGTTGCCTTTTAGTTTTGTTGATTGTTTCCTTCACCATGCAGCTTTTTATTTTGAAGAAGTCCCAATAGTTTACTTTTGCTTTTGTTTCCCTTGCCTCAGGAGACATATCTAGTAAGAAGTTGCCAAAGCTGATGTCAAAGCTGATGTCAAAGAGGTTACTGCCTGTGTTCTCCTTTAGGATTTTAATGGTTTCCAGTCTCACATTTAGGTCTTTAATCCATTTTGAATTTATTTTCATGTATGGTCTAAGAAAGTGGTCCGGTTTCATTCTTTTACATGAAGCATTATTTTTAATAGCCTAGATATGGAAGCAATCCAAGTGTCCTTCAATAGATGAATGGACAAGAAGATGTGGATGGACAAGAAGATGAGCTATGCATACATACGCATGTGCACATGCATGTGCGCACACACACACACGCGCACACACACACACACAGGAATATTACTCAGCCATAAAAAAGAATGAAATCTAGGGTGCCTGGTTGGCTCAGTCGAGTTAAGTGTCTGACTCTGGCTCAGGTCATGATCTCACGGTTCATGAGTTTGAGCCCCACATCAGGCTCTGTGCTGACAGCTCAAAGCCTGGAGCCTGCTTCAGATTCTGTGTGTCTCTCTCTTTCTCTCTCTGCTCCTCCCCTGCTTGTGCTCTGTCTCTCTCTCAAAAAAAACATTACAATTAAAATTAAAAAAGAATGAACATTTGCCATTTGTAACAACATGGGTGGGCCTAGAAGGTACAATGCTAGGTGAAATAAGTCAGAGAAAGACAAATTCCATAGGGTTTCACTCATATGTGGAATTTAAGAATAAAAAAAAAAGAACAAAGAAAAAAACAGACAAACAAACAAACCTAGACTCTTAAATACAAAGAACAAACTGGTGGTTGCCAGAGTGGAGGTGGGTTGGGGGATGGATGAAATAAAGGGGATTAGGGTACACTTATTTTAATGGGCACTGAGTAATTTATAGAATTGTTGAATCATTATATTGTACACCTGAAACTAAAAACACTATGTTAATTATACTTAAATAAAAAAAATAGATTTCTACACTAAAACTTTTACTTAATTTCATACTTAACAAGATCCTCCTCTTGACTTTCCTGATTCAGTTTAAAATATCACAATTTTTCTTTTTTTTTAAATTTTTAAATGTTTAGTATTTATTTTTGAGAGAGAGAGTCAGAGTGAGAGTGGGGAAGTGGCAGAGAGAAAGAGGGACACACAGAATCCAAAGCAGCTCCAGGCTCCAAGCTGTCGGCACAGAGCCCAACGCGGGGCCCGAGCCCAAGAACTGCGAGATCATGACATGAATTGAAGTCAGACACTCAATGGACTGAGCCACCGAGGCACCCCAATATCACAATTTTTCTATTAAGGATTAATTCATCCAATTTTTCTCTGATTTCATTTTTCTTACATCACATTCAATCTTTCTTATAGCAATTCTACCTTCAAGATATCACACTCTGGGGGCACCCGGGTGGTTAAGCATTGGACTTCAGTTCAGGTCATGATTTCACGGTTTGTGAGTTCAAGCCCCACATTGGGCTCCCTGCTGTCAGCACGGAGCTGTCTTGGGATCCTCTGTCCTCCTCTCTTTCTGCCCCTCCCTATCACTCTCTCTCTCAAAAAGAAATAAACATTAAAAAAAAAGATATCATGGTCTTCCCATGTTTCTTGTTTGTACTTGAGCTTAGGGCCTCCCTACTTTTTTTCTAGGCTACTAGAGTGATCCCACGACTGATTTCTCTGCCCCCTTTCTCCTCAATCCAATGTGTACTTTGCTCCAGATTATTATTTTAGCATAGTTCCCCTGCCTATATTACTCTCTGCCTTCAAGACCTCACAGTCTAGTGCCAGAAATGGCCATGTATGCCAAAAATTGTAAATTATTAAAGTAGGCTATATAACATTTTCCTGGTTTGAGTATTTTAAAGCACTTTGTGTTTATTCCTTTGACTACCTCCAACTTCATTCACTCTCTGGTTTGCAAAGTCCTAACTTTTCTTAGAGTTGCCTTTGGGGCCACCCCTGGAATGAAAAACAAGTGTATAGGATATAGGTCTAACTGTAAAGGCTAGGAGTTCCCCAAATACATCAACCAGAACAATTCTGGTTTTGTTAGATATTGGGGTTCTGCATAAGATTTGTAAAATTTTAAACAATTTATTTAAACAAAAACAAAAACAAAAATAAAATCTCAGTTAACTCATTTCTTCCACCCCTCCCCCTAACCTCTGGCAACCACCAATCTGTTCTTCGTATCTATAACCTTGGTTTTCTTTTCATTATTTTTTTAGATTACACATATAAGACAGATCATATGGTATTTGTCTTTCTCTGATTTATTCCACTTAGCATAATGTCCTCAAGGTTTATCTATCTTGTGGCAAATAGCAAGATTTTATTCTTTTTTATGGCTGGGTAATATTCTACATGAGGTGTGTGTGTGTGTGTGTGTGTGTGTGTGTGTGTAGACCCTACCATTTTAATCCATTCATTCACTGATGGACACTTAGGTTGTTTCTATATCTTGGCTACTGTGAATAATGCTGCAGTGAAATGGGGGTGGATATATCTTTTTGAGTTAGTGTTTTCATTTTCTTTGGATAAATACCCAGAAGTGGAATTGCTACATCATATGGTAGTTCCATTTTTAATTTTTTGAAGACCCCTCATATTCTCTTCCATTGTGGCTGCACCAATTTACATCTCTACCAATAGTGCATAAGGTTCCCTTTTTTTCACATTGTCACCAACATCTGTTATTTCTTGTCTTCTTGATACTAGCCATTCTAACAGGTGTGAGGTGAGATCTCATTGTGGTTTTGATTTGCATTTCTCTGATGATTAGTGATGTTGAGCACTTTTCATATGCCTTTTGGCCATCTGTATGTTTTCTCTGGAAAAATGTCTCTTCAGATCTTCTGCCCATTTTTAAATCAGGTCATTTTTCTGCTTTGAGTCACATGAGTTCTTTACATATTTTGGTTATTGGTACCTTATCAGATATATGATTTATAAATATCTTCTCCCACTCAGTAGATTACCTGTTCATTTTGCTGATGGTTTCCTTTGCAGTGCAATAACTTTTTAGACCAATGTAGTCCCACTTACTTATTTATTACTATTTTTTCCATGCTTAAAATATTTTTATTTTAAAATATTTTATGTGAACAGTTAAAAAAGGAACCCATCACACTATTCTGTTGAATCAACAGGCTGACCCATCTACATCAATTTTTAAAAACAAGTACAATGCAATTGAAGCTTCCATGTACCCTCCCTGATACCATTAGCAACTCCCTGCCCTGGAAAGGCAAGGGGTAACTTTCACATATAATTACAATACATGATTTTATACTCTTACTTCATGTAATTTGAAGCCATAGGAAATATATTACTGTGTAAAACACTGCTTACTATATGCCAACAATGCTTAAATGCCAGCCACAACTTTAAGTACTTTACACGCATTATTAACTGCCCTCCTGCAAAAGATTTTTATTTTAAAAAGTTGTTGCTAAAAACAACTACTTTATAAAATTTTGGGTCTGGACATCGCTGTGATTAATCAAATCCCTCTTTCCACTGGACTGTTAAAGTATTACAATGCATGGATTTTGTTTTATCTATCTTTCAACCTCCTGCAGTGCCTATAAATGCCTGGCATTAAATGGGTATTCAAAAAAAAAGTGTTAAAAGAAGTTTTGGCCTGCATGCATCACCATGGAACCATAGCTATATCCTGAAACTTGTAAGCACTGGCATAATACTCTCAGTGCCATCAGAATTTAAACATTTGGAAACACTCAAACTTATAGTTCTGAAAAGTTCACTTCAAGACCATTTATCCAACACATAAATGCACTGGGTACTGAGTTAGTTAATATAACACAAGTGGAGACAGCAAGAAAATAGCCTAAAGGTAAAAATAAATAAATAAATAAATAAATAAATAAATAAATAAATAATAAAAAAAATAAAAAATAAAAATCAAGGATTGTGAAGTTTAACACAAAACTCAAGAAAGAAAAAGGTTTAATGGAGAAGGAAGTGATCATAAATTTCAGACATGAACAAGATTTCAAGATGAATGAGATTATGATAAGGGTCTTACTTTAAGGGAGTTATTTCCAGGGATACTGGCAGGATGGACACTTTTTGCAAAGGTTAAAGAATAAAACACATATTAAAAAATTTGACAATGGGAAGGGAGAAAAAATAGAGAAGCAGCTATAAAGGAAAATACAGGGAAAGATCTTTGTCCACTAAGTAAGAAAAGAACAGTTTATGTGTGATGTCAGAAAGAGTGACAGAAGAGAAATCATGAACACAGAGGAAATATTTATCAGTGAAAGAGGCATGAGTTCAAAAGGAAGGGGAAACAAGGTTTTACACTGTTTATCCATAAAGCAAATTTGATTGTGGAAGCACAAACTATAGTGAAGAAGTAACATGGTTTTTCGAAGTATGGTTTTTGATATTATTTTGTAACAGATTAATAGTTCCTACCTTCACCACTCTCCATGCCTTCTACAAAAATCCCCCCACATTGGGGAAGAATCCAGTACCGGCGTCTGTAACGATCCTGGCCAAACATCATCGAACGCAAAGAGTGAGAAGCGTCAAAGAGCTTCCTTCTGTACTGACTCTGTTGCTGTTAAAAAATGATGCATATAATTAAGCTATGGGTGTCAAGTGCTTTAAAAATTAATATAAAAATGACTTTATGCTTATTATGCCTTTACTAAACAGATAAATTTCACTACTGGGAACAGACAGCAAAAGAGCTAAATATTCTATGACTGACTTCAATTTCAGTAACACTTAATATAGTTAGTAATTATTTTGAAAGTAATTGGAATAGTCTTGTTACCATGGATTAAAAAGATGTTTTATTTTACCAGTTATCTTATAGTAAAGCAAATCTTAAGCTTGGTAGTAAACTATGTGATCAACTATTTTACTGGCCAGAACAAACTGGCTCAGTTCTATTGAGTATATAGTGTATAACAAATAACTCTCACAACATATGTAATTGACCGTATCTGTATTTGCTTATTTTTATACTCATACTGTAAACCTAAGCAACAAATTGCTAAATTTTGGGATAAATTTGGGATGAATCTAACATTGATATAATATACAGGTATCTCATAACATTAATCTCATAATACTAATACTTTTAAAAATACATCTTTTTTACAGAAGTCCATTTGAAACTTCACTAATACTACTGAAATTCAATTTTCAATTGAATTTTTAAAATCATAAGTATGTAAATATGTAATTTATAAATCCAGTGCAAATATAATCCACAAATATAGTAATGTAGAATAAAACGTAAGATGCTGAAACTATTACCATGACATTTGATTGAATTTTAAAAACAATTACTTTCAAGAAATAAAACAATGCACTTATGCTATTTTGTATTTAGATGAAGAGCTGAAGAATATAGGCCCTGGTTAAGTTTAGGCTTTTAACCTTGTTATTAAACTTTTAAGGTTTAATTGTGAGAATGTTTCTAGAGCTCCTCATTTTACTTATTTATAAAAAAACTTATTTTTATGTTAGCAGCCAGAAAAACTAATCCCATACAAGGTGGATCTTTAAAACACTGCAAAAAAGATGTTAGCTGTAATCTGAAAAGTGCTTACTTTACTCAGTTTTTCAATCTGTTTTTCTAGCTCTTCAACACTTGCTGCTTGGTCACCTTCATCCTATACATAACAAAATACATATCATTTACCTGTTTTTAAGATTTATTTAATCAATCAGTCAGCAAATATATAATGAAAGTCTTCTATATGCAAGGTACTATAATATGTATATGGAAATGAGTAAGATTCAGTTGTTGTTCTTTATAAATTAATAATCTGGTAGGGAGACAAATAAAACATTAACACTAAAAAATGAAAACCACCAAATAGTAGGGAGCTATAAGGCTCTCAAGACAGGTAGAGATTAAGAGTCATGGAGTTCAGGGGAGGGAGAGATTTATTCTAGTGGGAATCTATACTAAGAATCTATACTTAGAAGAATCTATACTAAGAAGTTGTGTTTTTTTAAATATGAAATTTATTGTCAAATTGGTTTCCATACAATCAGTGCTCATCCCAATAGGTGCCCTCCTCAATGCCCATCACCCACCCTCCCCTCCCTCCCAACCCCCATCAACCCTCAGTTTATTCTCAGTTTTTAAGAGTTTCTTATGCTTTGGCTCTCTCCCTCTCTAACTTTTTTGTTTGTTTGTTTCCTTCCCCTCCCCCATGGTCTTCTGTTAAGTTTCTCAGGGTCCACATAAGAGTGAAAACATATGGTATCTGTCTTTCTCTGTATGACTTACTTCACTTAGCATAACACTCTCCAGTTCCATCCACGTTGCTACAAAAGGAATACAGGAGTGCTGATGCATAGGGGCACTTGTACCCCAATGTTTACAGCAGCACTTTCAACAATAGCCAGATTATGGAAAGAGCCTAAATGTTCATCTACTGATGAATGGATAAAGAAATTGTGGTTTATATACACAATGGAATACTACTTGGCAATGAGAAAGAATGAAGAAGTTGTGTTTTAATCAGCTACTGAAGAATACTTAGGAATTGACTGATCAGAGAAAAAAGGGCAGGGCATTCCAGAAAAAGTCTGGCATATCATGACCTCAAAGGTCCATCAAGAGATAAGGTGGGAGATGAGGAAAGGATGAGTTTAGGGCTAACCTATCAGAGCTGTAAATGCTTGTCAATGGACAATGATATCCCTCAAGGGCCATTAAATATCAGAACTATGTTTTTTATAAAGATTAATCTGATAACAGTTACGAGATGGCCTAGAGCAGGGAAAGGACTAGAACTGTTAAATCTCATTAGTAGATTCCTGCAATGATTCAAGAGGGAAGGAGAATGTGGGCCTTGCTAGGGTCAAGGAAATAGAAAAGGAGAAAAGCAAATGGATATAAGAGACATTACATAATTAACACTGCTAAGTCCTGACAACTCATGGATAGGAGGCAGAGAAGGGTGAGGGAGATGAAGGAAGGAGTAAACTATGATGTTCAGGCTTTACATCTGGGGACTGCAAAAATCTTAGTACCATTAATCAAGTCATTTTTAGAGCAAAGAAGGCATGTTACATTTTGAACACATTGAGCTTTTAGAAGAAAAATAATCTCTACTATAATTTCATAAATGGGAAGTATATATGTGACTATGAATTTCTTTCATTCTAGAAAATAAATATAGGAAAACTTGCCCCAAATTATATGTTTGAGAGGAAAAGCATGAAATAATAGAAGGTATATGTGCTTCTTTGAATCTCAGCTGCACTACTTTATGTAGGCCAAGTACTTAACTCTTCAAAGACTATTCTGTAATCTGTAAATTGATGATAACATTATCCGTGATATGGGATTTTTGTGAGAACTAAACAAGAAACAGATCTGAAACAACTGGCATAGTTCCTGGCATCTAATAAATAAATACAGTTACCCTCCTTCTTTCTGAAAATTGTACTTTAATGAGAAGATGCAGATACATCTTAGGACAAAAAAAAAACCACTTTGATATTCACTTTCTATAAGCATTTTTACAAAGGTACACCGTCACCAACCACTCATGAACAGATATTTCTAGACCAGTATGGTTATCTCCCCAATACAAGGAAGTGAAAGGAAAATCATGTTAGTTTTACCATTACCCATCATTTATCCACCCCTTATCCAAATCAAGTGAACCAAATTATAGAAGCATTTAGGCATATTAATTGTGCTAATAGTAACAGGATTTCTATTTGGGATTAAAAGAAACCTAAAATCCTTAAATCTTGACTCTCAGAGACATATTTACATATCTATATAATTCTAAATCAATCTTTTGACCAGAGGATAAATGTTTGATAATGTGCTTATGTAAAAATACAATTCAATCAATAGGTATTTGAAATAAGACATGGAAGTAGCTATCTCAGCCAAATTAACTAACTGCTATTTCTTTTTTTTTTAATGTTTTTTTTTTTCAACGTTTTATTTATTTTTTTTTGGGACAGAGAGAGACAGAGCATGAACAGGGGAGGGGCAGAGAGAGAGGGAGACACAGAATCTGAAACAGGCTCCAGGCTCTGAGCCATCAGCCCAGAGCCTGACGCGGGGCTCAAACTCACGGACCGCGAGATCGTGACCTGGCTGAAGTCGGACGCTTAACCGACTGCGCCACCCAGGCGCCCCAACTAACTGCTATTTCTAAGACTCTTCCTATGATGAAAAGGGAGTAAACTGTCTACTGAAGTTTTACTTAAAGGAGCTTTTGGCTTATAGTCCTTATAATTTTAAGAGACACGAAGGAACTTGAAAGACCAGAGAGAAAGGCAATGACAAAATTAAGAACACAGAATCTATCCCTGCCATGGTTCTCCATGGTTTTTATCCAAAGAGAGGGCCATTATTTGTCCCTATATATTGAAGGTTAATTGTCCACATAACCTTACATCCTAAAATGTGAGGTTAAAGTTCACAAAGGTTTCAACACAAATCTAAGTATTAGGGATATTCCATGTGTTGAAGGAATCAAGAGTGAGAAAAGAGAATCATAGCTGAGACAAAAGGCAGGATTTTCTATGACTTAGTCAAGGGCAGGATTTTCTAACTGAAAGAGGTCATGTGGGCCTCTGCAATTAATCCTCTAAGGAGTATAACTACTGACATGAACTATACTTTAAATAAGAGGCCACATACGTTTTTGGAGGAATAATGTGCCTATCAGTCAGATTCACTTAAATAGTTAAACTTTTATTAAATAGGAAATTGATAAGTGGCTGCCAGTTCTTCAATATAAAGAATAGCTCTCAAATCATTTAAAGGAAATGCTAATTTCGCTTCTTAGGTCCTAAAATATTTATTATTTTTAAAAGCTTTTAAACTGTTTTCTCACATGAATAACAAGATATACATTTTCCAGGGTTTTGATCAATGAAAACTTACTATCTAATTAACTCTATAATTCAACACTCATAAAAAAATAAAGTACTACTTTAAATAATACATCTGGTCTAAAAAACATTAATGATGATTTTTAAATAATTAATAATGATTTTTAAATCCTCCTTTAAAGAAAAAAGAAATGGATAGTTTGTTAATTTTCCATGTGAGAAAAGAAAGCTAGACAAAACAAATAATTTCTGTAAATAAACTCTAATTTAGTGGGATAACTACCCAGTAGAATACACTGAAATCCCACTAGAGAATTTTAAAATTTATGAGAGTTAACATTGTAAAGCAATTTATACCATTAAGTGCTGAAGAGTGATACTAATTCTATGAAAAGGTGATTAATATTGGTCAGAAAGGTTTAATTCCTGCTATGGAGACAGCTCCACCTGGCAAATGAAGCAGATTGGTTATAAATGGTATCTTTTGTTTGAGTAATTACAATTCTGATATCCAAATTATATACCCTTCACATTATTTGTCACAGCATGAAACATACGATCAAGTGGTTTCAAAACTACAACATTATGAAATAATTGATTTATGCAAGGAATCTCAATGCAGTCTCTTTTCCGGATTGGTACTCAAAGAAGTAAAGCTTATTCTAGTGATTTTTATCATTTTGGTTTAAATATAAGATGGAGAAGAATTTATGAAAACATTTTGCATGTATGCTGTTTTTACTTAAGGGAACTGTATAGCATATCATCTTGTTAATTCCTCCACATTATCCAGATGCAGTCAAAATTTTGATTCAGTAATTTATCATTGGTCTTGATTAGACATTATTTTCACACATTCCATCAATAAATTCATCCCTCTAAGTCTTTTTTCTTTAATTCTCCAGCAGTACTTAGTTGATGCAGGAAAGGAAAATAGTTCTTTCTAGACTTTCTTAGCTAAATACTCCTGACATTGAGGGCAGAAGGAATGGTTGACGGTAAATTCTTTTTTGAGTGCCATTCTGCAGCCTTATCAATATTTCTAGCATTCCTTATTGGTAAAAGGTAAACCTCAACCTGTATCTTCCTCTTATACATGTCCATTTCTGTGGCTTATGGTAGTTTCCCTTAAACACACACACACACACACACACACACACACACACACACACACCCCTCTATGGCCTTGCCTTCTTTTCTGTAGGCAACTCTTCAAAGCTAGCCCATCCACCTTGACTGAATCCCCTCCAAAATCATTAGGGACCTTACACCATTAAATATTTTCTTCTCTTTATTCTTCAACCCCCCATTCCATTTTATTGACTCCTTCCCTTCAACCAAAAATTATCTCACGTCTTTCACATCTGAAAAATCCTTGGTCTTAGGAACTACCCTTTCTGCTAAGTCACAATGCTTAAAGCAGTCATATTCACTTTCTCACTTTCTAATTTTTCTCAGTCACAGCCTGGCTTCTGCTCCCATTCCTCTAATGAAACTGTGCTGGCTTTGGTTACCAATGGCATCTATGTTACCAAATCCAGAGAACACTCTCAGTCTTAACAGCACTAGATTCCTGCTGCCTTAACACTGTTTATCACTCCCTCCTTTTTGAAATGCTTAATTTTCTGGGCTTTTATTACTACATGACTAGAAAAGAGTTAACGTTATGGGTCTGCCTGCTATCCTTTGAAAGGATGCTCACAAGTTTGGCCCTTGGTGTCTGGGAACTTGGATTTTGAAGGGTTTCCTTCATTCTGATAAGACTGGCTCACTAAACTGATATAACAATATGGGTCATACTTTTCTTCTGTGAGTCCGGAATTTTGGCACATGCTATGCAGGGGGTGCCCATGTGACAGGCCTCGGTAAAAACACTGGGCATCAAGTCTCTAATGGGCTGCCCTAGTATACAACATATTTCTCATATGTCCCAACTTATTGCTGGAAGAATTAAGCCCATTCTGTGTCACTCCCCTAGGAAAAGACTTTTAGAAACTTGAGCCTGGTTTTCTCTGGATTTTGGCCCATATGGCCTTTTTTCTTTGCTGGTTGTGCTTCGTTCCTTTTGTTGTAAGAATTCATAGGCATAGCATGACTAGATTCTGAGTTCTGTGAGCTCTCCTACTGAATCACAGATTCTGGAGGTGGTCTTGGGGATCCTTGACCCCCTATAGAAGTCTTCTACCTCACTGACTATTCCTTCTTCAGCAAAAAGCCTTGTGAGATCTTAAATATTGACGTTCCCTGGGGTTCCAACCTCAGTCCACTACTCTTTTCACTAAATCAATCCTCCTGTGAAAACTTATCTACCTTACGACTTTAAATTATTGTTTAAATGCTAATAACTCCCAGATCTATATTTTAAAGACTAACTTCTTCAGGCTTCAGGTTTTTTAAGTTGATGTATTTGACAGAAAGAGAGAGAGAGAGAGAGAGAGAGAGAGAGAGAGAGAGAGAGAGAGAGGAGGAAGAGGCAGAGAGAGGAGATGGAGAGAGAGAGAATCCCAAGCAGGCTCCTCATGATATGGGACTCAAACCCACAAACTGTGAGATCATGACCTGAGCTGAAATGAAGAGTCCGATGCTCAACTGACTGAGCCATTCAGGTACCCCTGGGCTTCAGATTCTTAAATCCAACTGACTTCTCAAGTTCTGCATAGGCACCTCCAATTCAACACATCTAAAATAAGCCTACCATATTTCCTATCTTCAACTATCTGTACTTCCTCCCCTCCTCCTCTATCATCTATTTACTCTGCTTCTCCTGATTTCTCTCAGTTAATGGCAACAATATCATGCAGTCTCCCAAGCCAGATAGTTGGGAATCAATCCTTCCCCTCTGTCAATCTACACAGCCCATCTTCAAATACTACTCATTCTTCCCACTGAGTATTTATTGAGTCCTTTCCTCCTTCTTCATCCCAACTACCATTGGTCTAGTTTCAGACCCCCTCACAATTCATCTAAACTATGGCAATATCTCCTGACTGATCTTCCCACCTCTGATCTTGCCCTACCCAAATCTATATCTATATTCCACTATATATAGTCACTTAAAACTCAAGTCTGACTATGCAACTGCTTCACTTATAACCCTTCAATGGTTCCTATCACCAAAAAAAGTATAAAAGCCTAGTTCACAGCTATTGGATAGGAGCCTGTCTAGTACCATTGAAGCACTTGTAATTCCCTTAAAGCAAAAAAGCATGTTGTGGTTTCAAGCTTCTGTGCCTCATGCTGTTCTCTCTGCCTGGCACATTTCTACAGATTCTTCCCCAGGCAACATGGAGCCCACTTTGTAGCCTCAGCTAATGAGTCCACAAAGCCTTTGTGAGAATTTAGTCCTCCAAAGGTTAAATGCCCTTCCTTTGTACTGTATAGTACATTGTAAATACTGCAATCAAGTCAGTGAACACTTAACACATTACATTTGGTTACTGCAAATCTTCCTCAATGAGAACATAAAATGAGAGGGGATTTTCAGTGTCTTAATCATCTTTGGTCAAAAGTGGCCAGAGCTAGGCACATAATAAACTGGTATTTAAGAAATATATCAATCTCACTAAACCTGACAACACTTTTAAGGCATGAAGAATTTTACAAATGTAAGATATGATGCTAATAGATAAAAGAGAATACCTGAAATTAAGAATCCACCTAGTTCTCCGGAGAATGCTCAAATCATTACATAAAAAGAAAAACCTCACTTCTTTTATTCAGTATAAGTGCCTTCTATGTGTAGGCACTGTATTCAATAGCGACCTGATTATCACAAAAAGCTGTGTGAGGTGAATATTGTAACATACAGTTTTCAGAGGAAGAAACTGAGGCCGGTAATTGTCAAAATGGAGTCTGAACACAAATCCATTGGACTCCAAATTCTGTGTTATTGTCCCAATATGTTGTGCAATATTAGTTGAGTTTAAAATCAACCTAATTTGATTACCTCATCTTCACAGATATCAGTCTTCTTTCCTTTTTTGTCTTCTTTATCTTCTTCATCCTCATCATCTTCATCAGCTTGTTCATCACTATCATCGTCATCATCATCATCAAAATCACTGTCTCCTCCCTTCCTTCTTCGTTTGCGTCCTGGTGTGGGGGTGCCCAATGGATGCTGTTCTTCTCCAAGATCAATGCCACCTGACGTGTCTCTTTTGCCTGTTTTCTTAGCATGAATGATTCTGAGCCTTTAAATATGAAAAAAAATGATGATATGGAAGAAAAGCCTTCTCTCTGTATTTTTTAAAAAACATGAGTTTTAAATAAAAATACCATAAGGTATTTTTGCCAGTAAGGAATAAATCAATGACAGTGAAAATTGGAATTAAGGAAATTTAACAAATATGTTTCCTGAAATTATAGGATATATTAACTTTCAAGAATTATTCAGGATATCCCTTTGGAATTAGAACACATTTAAAAAAATAAAACTTAGAAGGCTGAAAAGATTAACTCTAGCAATGGCCAAGTGATAATTCCTGATCTCATACTATCAGACTGAATAAATTTCAATTCAAATTACTGCAAAGAAACTACCCTTTTAACATAGAAGTTGCATAATTTCCTGGCAGGAGGCTAATTAGGTTTTAATGCTGAATACATTTGGATATGTTAGATGCTCTGTAAAAGCAAACTTTAATTAGAAAGCAATTTTTAAAAAGAAGTAGTTCCAAACAGATTCTATTTATGACAAAAGCAACCGGATGGCAACAACAATCTTAGAAAATGTGATTGTTTGACTTCTTTGAAATAAAGATAAATGGACTGTCTTCTAAGTTTGAAGAATATGAGCTTAATGAATCTCATTATATCTCTTGTCCATTGTAAATTCTGACCCTGAGTTTCATTAATTTCACATCTCATCTTAATTAAGCTGTAACTTTTCTAATTCTTAGATGAAGTTAAAATTCTATCTTTGCAATTTCTATGTTTTACAGGGGAATTTGTACAAATGAAAACCAGTAAACTAATTTTAATAAAACAGGACTTACTTGCGAAGTTTACCTTCTACTACCCATTTATCTCTCCTCAGGTTTGACATATAATCAATGTTCTTGTCAATTTCACTGTCAATGCAAAAATTCATTAGAAGACATAAATTAATCAATTATGTGAAACTTTGATAATTTGATTTGGTAATAAGCAAATTGATAGTTTTTCAGTTAGTAAAAATAATGATTGCCTATGAATAGCAAAAATAATTGAAAATTATATTAATACATTATCATAGCTTAGAGACATAGAGAAAACTTAAGATGTCCAATAATGGTAGAAATGCATGGCTCCAAAATATTTTGATTGATCCTTTTCATACAAAGGTAAAAGACTAAAACTAACATATTTAAATCTGTAAATAACAAATAGCAAGAACAAGATGAACATGGATTCATTCACCAAATCTTGAAATACTAGAGTGGAGAACTTACTTTGACTGTTGAATGAGGTTAAGTACTTTAAAAAAAAGCACAAATAAATTGATAAACTAAAATTATTAATATTGAATTAGCACATAATAAAATAAAAAGTAGCCAGGTAATTCTAGGAATGTCTTACTAAGGAAAATCAGGTAGTCATCTATGATTGAAAGATGTCAAAAAAAGAAAAATTCTGGATTCTTTCATTGGTGCTGGATTCTGGCACCACAGCAAAAATAAAAAAGCAAGACAAAACATTTTTACATTTCCATATATAATTAACAAAATTATTATATAAACAAAAGACTATATTTATAGTCTTTTAAATATAGTTTAAAATAAATATAGTTTATTATATAAACAAAGACTATATTCAGTATGATCCCAATTTTTTAATAGACTTCAAAGAAATACATTAAGATATTATTAGCAGTAATTATCTCTGAATGGTAAGATTAACTGTAATTGTTTTCTTTGTGTTACTCTGTAATGTCAAACTTTCTGTAAGAAAATTTGTATTACTTTGTGATTAGACAAACTCAAAACAGAAAAGAATCACCAACGGAAAAGTCTGGGTATATGCTTACCTCACCACACTCTTACTGCATGCCAGTTCATTGATCAGGAAAGCCAAGACTGAGGCTTTCTGTGCTGGAGTATGAGCCTGAAAAGCTTTGGTTTTCAGGCTTTCCGTAAGCTCAGTTTGTCCACAATGGGCTTCCATAAAAATCTGCAAGATCTCTGAAACATTGTCTCGGTTCACACCAACATTCAGCAAATGTTCTCCAAGAGCTGTTTTGGCCTATAAAAGTTTGGCATTTTTATCAGTATTGATCGTAGCCATTCGTAACATAAAAACAGTAAGATTTTAAAATATCGATATCACATGATATAGATATTACTGACAAGGACTTTATTCACATTCGATCAGTAGCGCTGTGGGGAGTAGGTTCCAGAGCACTAGAACTGTGGTGTCATGGGTTCTATTGCCTGCTATACTGAATGGATAGGGAAATGGAGGAGTAATTAACAGGCACATCTGGGAGCTTCTCACTGTACAACATACCAAATGTGTATCTTAGTTGAAATTAAGATAAATTTTAATGTATTGGGTATCCACTGAGCACTACAGAGTTTTCATGTGCTGGTCTGTAGATGCTTTGATTAGCCTGAGTTATTCACAGTGATTCAGAGAGAACACAGTATAGTTTTGGAAAGCACGCATAAGTTCTAATTGCTTTATGAATTATGAATCCTGTTTTGTTTAATATCACATGGGTATTTCCTTAAGTCAACTTGGTTTTTGCTGTCAGCTAGAGAAAAAGAGGAATTTGGGAATGATCTATATTCCTTAGGTTCTGTGAATCAGATTTTTCTAGGTTTGTACCAATTTAACCTGAAGCAAATCTACATTTAACTCAGTGAGACATGTGGAAAAAAACTGGATCAGTCTATACAACCTTCTGCTAACATGCTAACACCAGCTAACAATTCACGGATAGTACAAATTTTAAAAAAATTTATATTTTGTTTTTTTTTACCTTGTATCCTGTAATTAGACCTGGATCACATACAGCAGCTGAGAGGAGCCTCACAAGCAAGTCTTGTACTTCACCCATGCTGTCCCCTATATTTAGCAATCCCTCTTGAAGAACACTCAGGTTTGGAACATCAATATTCACATCAAAGCCCAAAACTTTACCAAAGTTTCGTAAGAACTGCACCACCATGAGACAGTCTGAAAATGTACTTCCAGAGAGAACAAGTCCTGGAATACGAGGCAAATCTGGCAAAGGCTGAAAATAAAATAAAATAAAATAAAATAAAATAAAATAAAATAAAATAAAATAAATAATAAATAATTTAAAAGCCATGGTTTCATATCTTCTGAGGTAAAACAGGTTGCTATCTTTCTTTTTCCTGTATTATACCAGTGATTTTCCCTCTGGATTTTAAATCCCCTGGGGGCATTTCTACAACCCCATGGTATTAAGTATAGATAGGTTCTTTTTTTTTTTTTTTTAATTTTTTTTTCAACATTTATTTATTTTTGGGACAGAGAGAGACAGAGCATGAACAGGGGAGGGGCAGAGAGAGAGGGAGACACAGAATCGGAAACAGGCTCCAGGCTCTGAGCCATCAGCCCAGAGCCCGACGCGGGGCTCGAACTCACGGGCCGCGAGATCATGACCTGGCTGAAGTCGGGCGCTTAACCGACTGCGCCACCCAGGCGCCCCTATGTATAGATAGGTTCTTGATTGCAAGTAACCAACAATAAATTTTGGTTGAACTCAACATGAACTTAGATTTCTGCAAAAGAGAACACTAACTTTAATTAACTTACATATTTATAAAACATAGTTTATATAGCTAGAGCAAAAATTAGATAACATAAGGAACAATTTTGGGGTGCCTGGGTGGCTCAGTCGGTTAAGCAACTTACTCTTGATCATGGCTTAGGTCACGATCTCATGATTCATGGGTTTGAGCCCCGCATCTGTGCTGAAAGCATTGAGCCTACCTGGGATTCTCTCTCTCTCTCTGCCCCTCCCCCCACTTGCTCTCTTTCTCTCTCAGAACAAATAAAAATAAACGTAAAAAAAAAGAAACATTTAATTCAGAGACTTTTTTCTTGAATCTTATCATACACACACATTTCCATATGATTCTAAAAATGTATATGACAAAGCTAACAAAAGTAAGGCTTAAAATGAACATATATTTGATACAGTGCATATGGATTTAAATAAAAAGAAAGATGCAGAAAGATAAAGCTCATTTGATGTTAAAAAATATTTACTCACTATGAAGCTTATTAAATCTGTTAACTACTGTATATTCCCATTCTGGGCTTAGGAAATTTTCAACATCCAACTGAGTAAACCTAGTATGTATACTTTCACTTTTATTTACAAACATTTATGCTAAGTAAATAAATAGAATATTAATACAATTAAATCCTCACTAGAGTGTTAAAAGTTTGCTTTAAGCACTTTATTTTGTTTTTGTTTTTAGTGTTTTTTTTTAATATTTATTTATCTTTGAGAGAGAGACACAGTGCTAGTGGAGGATAGGCAGAGAGAGAGGGAGGCACAGAATCCAAAGCAGGCTCCAGGCTCTGAGCTGTCAGCACAGGGGCCAAACTCATGAACCATGAGATCATGACCTGAGCCAAAGTCGGTCACTTAACTGACTGAGGCACCCAGGCGCCCCACTTTAAGCACTTGAGAAGAGAGCCTGCACAAATCAAGAGACAATCATTATTTGTATATCAGATGACTATGGCATATAAGTAAATATAGGTGCTATTGATCAAGTATAATAGTATTAAGATAATATTGTAGAGATGATATGCAGTATCGATATAATTCTCTAGAAATACCATCTTCTTAGCTATAGTCAAACAAAATGGATCTCTATTCAAAAACATGTGAAATCATGCCCGATACCAAGATTATTTTGCTCTTTCCACATGTTTACTTATATATGTTTACTTTATTATATATATATGAATATATTTTAGCCACATTACATGTCTGTGAAGCATGATAGAGGAGAAAACACATATGAGGTATTTTGGCTGGATATACTTCCTGGCTTTCAGTGTAATAAACAGTATGAACTCTGGAATTGAACAAACTAGAGACTGAATCCAAGTTACCATTTATTAGCAAGTTTGATCTTGGGCAAGTTCCTTAACCTCTTTGTGTCTCAGTTTTCCCATCTGTAAATGGCCATAATAAATACCAGTTCCACAGGACTATGGTGAGGATTAAATGAGAGAATTTATAAGGCACTTGGCACACTGCCTGGCATGTAGCAAACATACTCAAAAGTTAGCTATAATTACTAAAGCATTCAAGGAGATTATAGATTATAAACCTTAGTTTATGTAAATATCTATAGGGGCGTGGTGAGGAGTTAGAGATTTCTGTACCTAAATGCCTGGAAAGAATCAAATGACACATAGAAATCCTATCTACTTCTATAATTCATCTTTACGGATTTCTTCAGTATTTCTACTTAAATTTAAAAAGGTTTAGGGGAGCCTGGGTGACTCGGTGGGTTAAGTGTCCAATTCTTGGTTTGGGATCAGGTCATGATCTCATGGTTTGTGAGTTCAAGCCCACCTCAGGGATTCTCTCTCTCCCTCTCTCTACCATTATTAGCATAGGAGCTCTAGAGAGGTTTATTGGTGGCCATCCAGGAAACACAGATTGACCTAGACATGGAAATGTACGGCTCTGGTTAAAAACAAAAGGCTTTCATAATGGCAACTCTGGCAAAGGAATCAGGTGAGATACAGAAAAATTAAATTTATTAATGAAATGGTTACATAATAAATTACCTTTTGGTCTGCTAAGCACATGTCTTCATTAGGCTTCTTTAGTTCCTTTGCCATTTCTAATTCTAATCTTCGTTGCTCCAGTTTACGCTCTTTATTTAATCTTTTCTCATCACGTTTTTCTTGTTTCAGCCGTTCTTTTTCCTTAAAAATAAAACCATGTCCAAAAGTCTCTTTAATCACTGGATGTGTCTGAAAAATCTCCAGTTAACATTTAAAAAGTTAACAAAGTGTTATTATTTCCACAAACAGAATTCCCCTAAGAGATTTAGGAATAGACTTTGAACTACATAGAAAGAATGACTTATTTTGCTTTTTAGTGTTTTCACCCTTTGAATTTCAAATAGTCTTATGACTATATGTGTGTGTGTGTGTGTGTGTGTGTGTGTGTGTGTGTGTGTGTTTATATTATCGATACTAGTTTAACTCAGATTATTCCATTATTCAGAATTTATTCAATCCTTCCCCAGGTTACAATAAGAGAATGAAATACTTATTAATAAGAGCAGATATATAAAATGCACATGGCTAAATAAATAAAAAATATGGTTAGTTAGTATTAATACAAGTTTTTGTGTAGCTCTAGGAAGCAAGGGAGGATTTACAGCATGAAAGCAGAAGCAACATGCTTGAATTGCAAAAGCAGTTCTTTCAAAGTGCATTAGCTAGTCTTAAGATAGCACCTGTAACAAAATCAAAATATTATTTGCCACTATAAACAACACTTAAGGGAATGTAAAATGGATTCTGAAGGCAATGCCAAAAGCATTCAAAAAATATTTTCAGTAATGACAATAATATGGAAATAACTGTCCTATCTCCCTGTTGTAGGAGATGACACTCTGCTGGAAGAAGAAGTCACGATATTTTCTTTAATAGTATTAGTGTCATTATTTTATTGCCATGCCTCAAATACAATTCTTATTTAGAGGAGAAATAACAGTAGAATCATCAGGCGGTTCTAACCTACTACCTTACACATTTGACACATTAATGATGGGTTTACTTTTGTAAAGCAGGTCATGTCTCTTTCTTGATTAAAAATCTTTCAATTTTGTTTTTAATTTTTAACAAAATAAAGTCCAACTCTTTACTTTTGAATTAAAACTCTTCTTTTTCAATCTTATCTCCCATTTTTGTAGTTTATGTGGATTTAGTCCAACTATTTGCTATTCCTGATGAACATCTTGTTTCCTTACCTTCTTATATTGGTGCGCTCCAATCAGGAAGGTCATTACTCCCACCTAGTGGATCTGAATCCTAGTTAAACACTACCACCTCTTCTCTATTATCAATTTATCTTAATTCTCATAGCCCAACCTATAATTTTAACATAATAAGAAGCACTTATTGCTTCTTATTCTATAGTAGCATTTTTGTCCATATTCTAGCTATCTCTGTTTCCATTATCATGGCTAAGACAGCACATTGAGTGCTATGCCACAAGGAATAGGGGTAGGTGGGGGACAGAGAGGACTGGAGAGGATATATTCCAGGCAGAGTAGAGAAAGCACAGTGTATCTGAGAAATTGCTAGTAGTTTCCAGGGTGGAGTGTAGGTTGCAGGTTGAACAGGTGCTGAGTATCATGATACAGAGCCAGAGGCTGGGTCATGAGAGCCTTTTTATATGATATGCTCACATCACTGCTCATTTTTATACTGCCTCTAAATTTCTGGGTTACTGGTTCAAGCAGGCATTTGGAAGGAAAATGTTAAGGAAGCTACTCTGTGAGATTATTGACACCAAAAAAGCGCTACAACTAATCTTGTTGATTATAACTAAAAGTTTCTGAGGGTCTGATGACATAAAATATACACAATTAACATGCAACATTCCCACAATGCAGTATAGATTTTTCAAATCAAATTATCATTGGTAGAACAATTTTTTCCCAGAGTTGGATTTTCAATTTATAAACACACGAAATGTTGCTCTAAGAATTTTTCCAGGGAAGGGAAAACTTTTTGGTCACTCAACAGAATAATGAATTATAATCACCCACAGAAAAAACAAATGTCTCATAGATTTCAAAGTGGTGGTGTAAAATTTTCTACTATATAGGACTAACCCAGAATTCTAATCATTAAGAATCTTAATGATGTTCATAACAGTAATTACAAAACTAAAAATTGAGACTAAAATTCACTAAAAACTGTTGAAAATGGTCACCATTTCTTTTCAAAAAGAGAGAAAGGGCATGTGTGACACTAATGCTCTCTTTGTTGTGCCAACTTCACATTGGTGGCAATCTGGGGGTATGTAACACTTCAATGATACATCAACAATGAGTTAAAGCGCATTTCCTGTCATGAGGCAAATATGCCTGACATTCTTGAATACCAGTTTTAGCTAGTGATAGGCAGTACTTTTTCCAGTTAAAAGCATGGCTATAATATGGAATAGAGAGTAAAATGACATCAATTTTTAAGATAAAACAGAGCTTTTCAAGAAATCTTAGAAATTTGTAGGACCTTTATTACTTAAAGACAGGTATCCATTCTTATCTTGAAGTATTAGGGATACTTCTCAGGAAAGATGAAGTTTCTAAATGCAATGAATTTGGTGAATTTACTCACTAATTTATTTAATGAACCGTATAAGACTAATATAAATCCTGTGGTTCAGATACAAGATAACTTTCAAAGAAATAGAGCTTCTGGGTCCCCTCAACAATCAACTAATATTTAAAATGGTTTATAAAGACAGTCATGATCTAGTCCCACACAAGTTTTGGTCTCCTATGTCATGATTCCCAGTTCATTTCCCATGCTCTGGTTACATTGTGTGATACACCTGTGTTGAGAAGATAATGTAACCAGATTGAGGCATTGTTTGGAGGAGGAGGAGGGGGAGGATGATGATGATGAAGAAAAAGGACAAGGAGGAGGACAGGGAGGAGGGGGAGAAGTAAAGAGAAGAGGAGGAGAAGGAGAAGAAGGAGAAAAGCAACAAAGCCAAGGTAGGTGCATACATATGGTGAAAACTAACTCTCTCTTTGCACCTTCCTCCTCTCTGCCCCACAGGTCATTTTGAGTTACAACACTGTACCTTTGTATACGCCATCTCCTCTGCCTGTAATATAGAACTTCTTTTCCTTAACACAGAAATAAAGCCTGGTTTTTATTCTCCTCATAACTACTTCAGGCATTTTAATATTTCTCTTTTGGGGGGCTCCCATATAACTTAGCATTTATTGCACTGTGTGACAATTACTTGTCTAAAGTTGATCTTTTCCGCTTTAGTGTAAGCTTCTAGAGGTCAGAGGAACAAACTTATTCACCTATTTCTTTATGGACCTATTCAGTTCCCAGGAGTACAATCTGCCAGACACTTCAATGAAGTTTTTAATAATTTTATCTTTCTCCTGATCAAGCGTGTATGAGTTCAACTTTCCTCTCCCACTGGTCTCAATATTGTTCTTATTTCCATCTACAATAGTTATCATATGTCTTTAACAGAAATATTCAGTGTGCCTTAGCAAATAAAAATTATTTAAACATTGATTAATTTGCTGAATGATTAATTCCACAAATGCCATATAAATAATGATGTTAACATTTGTACTAGTCACTAAACATATTCGATAGTCAATTTTTTCCTCTACTTTTTATATTTCATTCTGTGGACAAACATAATTGATGTCTTCTATTTTCAATTATACACAAAAGCAGATTTTAATACAAATTAATAATATTCTACCTATATTTGCAAATTTCAAAATATCTAAGACATATTTCCCACATCTACTCCAAAATTATTAATTTCTTAATCATTTTAATTGCATACATTATGATTGGATGTGCCTGCAAATACACCTTCCCCATATCAAAATTAAATAGATTTCTTATTATCTGATACTTTTTTCCAGAAACTAAAGTTTAAAGCGGGTGTGCTATTTTAGGCCAAATTTAAAGATGTTTAAACTTGTGTAGTATTCTTTCTTCTAGAACTGATAAACTGTTTGAAAGAGAAATATTTACCAACTTTTCACCTAAGCCTTTTCATGATATAATATTATGTTTTGTTGCTATGTCAAATACTAGGATTTCACAATGGAACTTTCTGATTTTGCAAGGACATTTCACAACAAACCATTTGACCTAGCAGAGAAGACTTAATACACCTATCACAATATGAAAGGAATGGTAAAACGTATTTTACATTAACATTGGTTAGACTTTAGGGAAATAACTGAGATTGCCTACAAATGACTAAAAAATATATCTCCTCACTATATTTTAGATTGTCAATGACGATAAACATTAGTATGGTTTCTCTTAATTTTTTTTGGCCTTCATCCTCCTACCCCCTCTAGTTTTCTAGATGTAGAAATTCTTTTTTTTTTTTAATGTCTATTTATTTTTGAGAGAGAGACAGCGTGTGAGCAGGGGAGGGCCAGAGAGAGAGGGAGACACAGAATCTGAAGCAGGCTCCAGGCACAGAACTCGATGAGGGGCTTGAACTCACAAGCTGTGAGATCTTGACCTGAGCCGAAGTCAGATGCTTAACTGACTAGCCAGGTGCCCCTAGACGTAGACATTCTTGAAGTAAATGAATTCTTGGAATATAAATAATGTATAATAAAATATTAATTTGTTCATCTTATAGTAATGGAATTTTCTGTATCAAAATATTACTGATATCTTAGTTAAGAAGTCCTTTAAATTTCATTTCAAAGTTGAAACACCTTTTCATAGCAAACGCATTAAATTTTGATTATCCTAAATAGCCCAAAATACATAGGGTGAAAATTTCAAAATCAGTTTTTTTACTCACATAAAAAGATTACTTTATGGACTCTCAAGGCATAAATGACAGTATTTACAGAAATCTGTAGCACAACAATAAATGTATGAAATAAATTTATTCTATTTTAGTATTATAGAGGTTTAAAAACCAAACAATGGATGTGGTAGAATGACCTGCTATTGTAAACTTTTACAACTTATCAGATTGCAAAATAGGGCATTTTTAAGAGACCATGTTGCAAAGATGCCTATGTTTTTTTGCATTTTACGATGCTACTGGGTCTCTTAGGTGTTTGTTCTGGGCATAATTGGGAGAATACATTTCTTTCGACAGCAACTTGCACTTAAGTTTCAAAGATATAAATATAATTTAAGAGACACAGGTTTACCTCAGGGTGCAGGAAGAATACAAGTATAAATAAGATTAATAATATAAGCCATTTATAGAAGACAGATATAAAGATTAAAAAGAATATTGTTTTATGGTAACATGGAATGTGAGTAGAACAATCAGGGTAATTTTTTTTTTAAAGGGGACTATTTTTACATTTAAAATATTATGAAAATTATGTTTAAGCAAATGAAAAACTTATGAATCATATGACTGAAGAGACTCTTACATTTTATACTTTAATAATAATTTTACTTTATATGTGTAATATAATGATATTTAAAAAGAATAAAACCTCCCAGTTATTGTATTTTCTCAAAATCCACCACAGTATTACATAAAAGTCTGTACTTACTTTAGATTATGTATCTACTGTATAGAACAGTTTCTGTTATACAAATGTCTCCTAAGTTAAAGTCAAAATTGTTAATAATTCTTGAGTCAGATAATCAGATTTTAATATATCTAAATTAAGTTGATAATAATTTCTCAAAAATTAAATTTGTTATATGACATTTAGTATTTTATTGTGCAGTTAACATAAAATCATTTCACATTTGTTTTTAGACTAATTAACTTTAAAATTAAAGTGCAGGGGCGCCTGGGTGGCGCAGTCGGTTAAGCGTCCGACTTCAGCCAGGTCACGATCTCGCGGTCCGTGAGTTCGAGCCCCGCGTCGGGCTCTGGGCTGATGGCTCAGAGCCTGGAGCCTGTTTCCGATTCTGTGTCTCCCTCTCTCTCTGCCCCTCCCCTGTTCATGCTCTGTCTCTCTCTGTCCCAAAAATAAATAAACATTGAAAAAAATATATATAAAATTAAAGTGCATTATAAGTACATTGTATAAGTACAATATACACTTACACCATATATTTACAATGTCTTCAACTGAAAAATGGGTTTGCTTAAACAAACCCACCTGCATATACAATTCTACTTTTTATTTTCATTTTTCACTAACTCATGATTAATATAGATATGGGATTATAAAATAGTCTCATGACTTGAATCATGGGTGGGGAGGGGGTGGGGAGGGGTTATACAATGCTTTTAAATTGTTTATTAGGTAACTTCTGAAACCTGAACTATTCTCTTCTATTTTATGGTTTTGTTTCTTAAAGTGCTGACACAGTCATTCTGTGATAGCCATATGTTTAACAACCTTTTATAGTTTATTGATCCTTGGAGGGAGACATACAAAAGACACTAATAATTACTATGGTTGATTATTCAGTTAATATGAGTAAAATATTTATAAATTTGTGACTGGTATAATTTGAAGTTTTAATAAATGAAACAGGAGATTTTGAGCTACTTTGTCACATTGCTTAAATCAACCTCTTTCTGGTGCTTAGTAATAATGAAAGCAGATGGGTCTCATATGATACTTGAATTATACTAAGAAATAAACCTTTTTCATTCATGAGACTATTCTTTCTTACATTTTCTTATAAAAATATTTATAAACTATGATGATATGCTCATGACCCTTTAAAATTAATAAGAGAGTAATAACAAGTAAGATAATTTACAGAAGTCTGAATATTCTTACTAATTGCAGATGTATATTAAGGAAAATCTATAGAAATTGGGATTACTTTAGTAAAAATTTATTGAGTTAATACTAAATCTAAAAGTAAGATCATTGTAGTGTACACAGAGAAAAATAAAAGTGATGTTTGTGTTACCTTCTTACTTTGATGGATATAGGGAATTTCTTGGAATAATTTCAGATGTTATAGATTTTTAACTAACAAGGTGAAAGTAATTCATTTTTTTAACCTCAAGTCTTTAAACATTAATCATAGCATTTGCAATTTTGTTTATCCTCTATATTTTTATTTCTTCACAATAATTAAATGTTAAATATAATAATTAAATGTTAGAATCAAGGGTTACATATTGGCCAGTTCAGAATTTTTTTTTAATATTTCCTTAAATTTTATTTATTTATTTATTTATTTATTTATTTATTTATTTATTTATATATATATATTTTTATTTTAGAGAGACAGATTACAAGCAGGGGAGAGGGGCAGAGAGAGAGAGAGACACAGTCTTAAGCAGGCTCCTTGCTCGCACAAAGCCCAAGGCAGGCTCGATCCCATGACCCTGGGATTGTGACCTGAGCTAAAATCAAGAGTTGGATGCTCACCTGATAGAGCCATCAAGATGCCCTCCAGTTGAGAATTTTTAGTTGGCCCTGCCTAGGTATCATATGACTTTAACTTTGTAAAAAGTTTGTTCTTTTAATAGTTAAAAATGGAAAAAAAATATAGGTAATAGGAGACAGAATATGAAGCCAAGATATGACCATTATTGGCATTAAAGTTACATCTTTTGCATGTTAAGTAATAATAAGGAAATAAACAAGTGCCTATAGGAATATTTTGTTAATATTCACTAAGGTGGCAAGTTCTTATAAAGATCTGACGAAGATTTGGATTGCCAGTAAAAACATATGCCTAGTTAATGCTTAACTGTTAACACTGTAAAGTTTTATCTCTCTGATATGCTAAAAAAACATCATTAATATTTATTTTGTTTTTCCTGCAGTATCTAATCTAATGCTGTCCACAAAATAATAGTTTAAGAAATTAAAAAAAATATTTAGTTGATCACAGATCTATAGGTACCATTCAGTAGAGGAACAAATCAGAATAACTGGTAAAATTATCTAGTTATCAGAGGCTAACAACATTTTTAAAAAGTTTTTCTAGGGGCGCCTGGGTGGCGCAGTCGGTTAAGCATCCGACTTCAGCCAGGTCATGATCTCGCGGTCCGTGAGTTTGAGCCCCGCGTCAGGCTCTGGGCTGAGGCTCAGAGCCTGGAGCCTGTTTCCGATTCTGTGTCTCCCTCTTTCTCTGCCCCTCCCCCGTTCATGCTCTGTCTCTCTCTGTCCCAAAAATAAATAAAAAACGTTGAAAAAAAAATTAAAAAAAAAATTTTTTTTCTAATGTTTATTTTTTTTTGAGAGAGAGAGAGAGAGACAGAGCATGAGAGGTGGAGGGGCAGAGAGAGGAGACACAGAATCTGAAGCAGGCTCCAGGCTCTGAGCTGTCAGCACAGAGCCTGATGTGGGGCTCAAACTTAGAGTGCAAGATCATGACCTGAGCCAAAGTCAGAGGCTTAACTGAGTGAGCCACCCACGTGCCCCAGGATAACAACATTTTAGGAGCTCAGTTTTACCTATGGGATTCTCTCATATATTCCAATAAAGGACTATTTGTGATATATGTTATTCTATTGCTATTTTAAACAATGGTTCTTTGGATGTTTAGCTTTAAGAAGGAAAATCACCTAGAGTAAAATAAAAGATTTTACTGTTATTACATAAAGAGAATTATATTGACAGAAAACATAATAATGTATTCATTCTTTAATGATTTTTTTATTGTCAATTTGTTTTCTTTAGCTGCTACTTTCATTTTTATTTCATTCATTCATTCATTCATTCATTCATTCAACTATAATTTTCTAAGCTACAAACATACAAATATATGCAGTGGCAGACAAGACAGACAAGATTCCTGTCCTCACAGATCTTACCCTCCTGGGAGGAAACAGACCATAAACAAGTGCAAAATAAGTAAGATGATGGAACGGAGGTCCAGAAATGGGGTATAAAAAAGGCAACATTAGGTGTTCTAGGAAGGCCTCTTTGACAAGTTAACATTTGATCTATAACTAAACAGCAAATGAGGAGGGCCTGGGTGGCTCAGTCAGTTGAGCATCCGCCTTCGGCTCAGGTCATGAGAACTTAGGCTCAGGTCATGATCTCACAGTTCGTGGGTTCGAGCCCCACATCAGGCTCTGTGCTGACCGCTTGCTCAGAGCCTGGAGCCTGCTTCAGATTCTGTGCCTCCTTCTCTCTCTGCCCCTCCCCCACTCATGCTTTGTCTCACTCTGTTTCTCAAAAATAAATACATGTAAATTAAAAATAAATAAATAAATAAACAGCAAATAAGAACCACTCGAATATTTGGTGCAAGAACAGCAATGGTAAAAACCCTTTGTCTAGAATAATAAAAAACAAAAATGATTGAAATACAGTACTTAAGAGACAAACTGTATGAGGTAAAGTTGGAATGAGAGGTCAGAACATGTGGGACTGCTTTGTCATGGTGAGGAATTTGGACTTTATTACAATGGTAATGAGAAGCCACTGGAGAGTGTTAAGATGTAACCTGGTTTCCTTTCTGAGAAGATCACTCTGGCTGCTCTGTAGAGAATACATTAGAGAGTACTGAGGACACCAAGAATGAAAACAAGGGAAGGCAGGTTTCTTGCATTATTGTGCTTTATATTAGTACTTTATATTTATAAAGTAATATATATTATTCTTGGTATATTATTCTTGGCATGTTGCCTTTCTATATTAGAAATCTATAATGATAGTTTAAGCCAGAGCTGAGGACAAAATACTGAAATACAGGCCTCTCAACTTCTAGATCAAACAGTGTCATTTTCGGGGCGCCTGGGTGGCGCAGTCGGTTAAGCGTCCGACTTCAGCCAGGTCACGATCTCGTGGTCCGGGAGTTGGAGCCCCGCGTCAGGCTCTGGGCTGATGGCTTGGAGCCTGGAGCCTGTTTCCGATTCTGTGTTTCCCTCTCTCTCTGCCCCTCCCCCGTTCATGCTCTATCTCTCTCTGTCCCAAAAATAAAATAAACGTTGAAAAAAAAATTAAAAAAAAAAACAACAGTGTCATTTTCATTAATTGTCATTTATTAAATGCTTATCTCACTCGATAATCTTATAATCCTAGGAGGTAGGTATCATTATCTCAGTTTTAAAATATAGCCTCAAGAGGTAAAGCAAGTTGGTTCAGAGTTGGGATGGGAAATCTGAGTCTCTCATACTCCAAAGCCCTGGATATAGTGCCATACCTCTATTTAACTACTTTAAGATACAATGCATTCCTTTGTAATATATATTTTAACCTTTAACTGATTTCTATTATGTTCTAAATAAGCTCATCTTGACTTATTTCAATACTTTTCTTATTCTTAATTGTCTGTTAAAAGTCTATTTTAAGGAAAGTACTTGGGGGCACCTGGCTGGTTCAGTCAGAGCAGCATGTGACTCTTGATCCTGGGGTCATGAGTTCGAGCCCCACCATGGTTGTAGAGATTACTTAAATAAATAAAACTTTAAAAAAATAAGGAAAGTACTTAGGTCCAATTTTATACATAGAAGAGTAAAGAATAATTCTGAAAGCAGAAGTCCACGGTTGATCTGACTAGGGTTTGCGTTAGGACTTGTTTAGGCATGCTGTAATATTAATTTTGTGAAACTCTAGTTACAGTATTAAATAACTACTTTTATCCAAACGAATGCCGGTCACTACATTAAAAAAAGATAATTAAAATCTCAGCCGAGGAAATGAACACATACATCGGAATCCTGCCTACGTTCTTTCATGTTCTAACAGTTATTATTCAACATTTGGTTTGCTTATGAAAGCCATTAAATCACGACAAACCTATGTCCTGAAAAACTCACATTTAGAAAGACCATTACTTTAGGAAAAAATAGGTTTTTTTCTTAGATAATATTTTTCTAGAAACATGAACTTACTTCTGCTTTTTTACGAGCTTCCATAGCTTTCATAAGCATCATATGTTGTCGTCTTCTCTCTCGTTCCTATTAGGCCAGATAAAATTAGGAAAATAACTCTAGTTAATGGTTTGATTTTGAAATGGAAAAACAAAACAAAACAAAACAAAACTCAGTATAGCATGTTTAGCATTTATAGACAAGTCACAGTAAATACTAAATATAAGACAAGAATGGCCAGTCTGTGCATGTTTTAGTTCAGGTTTAGAAAGCAAATACAAGAACAATCAAAAGCAAAAAGGTAAAGCAATGAACATGGAGACAGTGTAAACAGAAGCATACAAGATTTACTTATGGTCAGTTGTGATGCTCCTTCAAAAGCTGGCAGAACAAAAAGCATAATGGTTGGCTGGAACAGGTCAGTTACCTTACATCTGCTATTAGAAAAGCCACAAATATGTACTAGAGGCCAATTAAACTAAAGGTTGTATTGTTCTTAAATTTTTAGATCAGGCAGAAATTTATAATCACTTTCACTTCATGGTTTTAGAATTAGTTATTTTTATTTCAAGTACACTATCATTTTGTAAATTCAATAAGCCACCGACAAATTAGAAAGAGTTTTTTAAAGCTTTTATACAATTTAGTTAAACTAGTCGTGGTTCATATACAAGCACCAATGAAATGGGGTATTCCTGGTTACTGATGTCTGCCACCTGATGCGCTAGGTAAGACCATAAAAGCTGCACCATGGGCTAATAAATGGAATCTAAAAGGCACAGTATGAAAACAAGGTAAGCACTAGTTTTGTTTGATAATCTCATTTTATTTTAAAATAAAAAATCAGATAGTTATATATCTAATCATTTCTTTTTGTTTAAAAGTATTTGGTCCCCCCAAAGGGATGTTTCTAAAATTATTTCTAAAATTTGTCTATCAAACTGGAATATATTTCATATTCTCTCATCAACCTAACTCAAAACTCCCATTGTATTCAATGGCAGTTTTGCATCTAGAATTGATGGGAGAATATGGGTCATTATCACATCTAATTGTATAGTGATCCAACTTTCATTGTGACATCAGTAATGTAAATTTTTAGACAGCAGCCTTATATAAGGCTTGCACAAATCAATTAAAAATCCTGGAGATGTATCATACTTCTTTATAGACAGACAAGCAGATGTATGCAATGCACTGTGCTGTAAAGCCATGCAGCAGTATGTAATATGACAGCAGCCAGTGCTACACTTTATGCATTGCTATGACAACCATATCACAACCAAATCACAATGCGGTGTTAGATGTACAAAAATAAACATACCCATACCATATCTAGTCTATGCCTCTCCAACTCCTGGTAGAAAGAGTTGGCACAACATTATGAAACAGAAATCACAGAGTCATGAAACCAATTTTTAACCCCCCAAAAGACACCAATACCAAAGCAAGGCAATAAACTGTAAGATGAAGGAAAAACTTAAGCAGGGATTAAATTGGAAATTTTTAAGAAAATATTTTGAAGATTGTCCCCAAATCAGATTTAAGAAAAATCATAAAATGTACATTTTGACAATTGCATAACTGTATGTATACAGACCTGATGCTTCAGAAGAACGGCTTGTTGTCTTCTCATTTCTTTTTCCTTAAAAATAAGAAACTTTTAATATGCAATTTTTAGGGAAGATTTAGAACACAGTACAAATATTAAAAGTTTCTCTTCTGAGGTTCTATAGTCCTCCCTTAGGTCAAACCATATGAAATTGCAAATATTTAATCATTTTTTACTTATATGGTGGCAATTTCATATGGTTCTACATAATACAGAAAGATTATATGACAGTAGCAAGGATATTATTCAGTACCCATTTAAACTTAAAATACAATAACCTAATAGCACATTTCAATAGCACATTCACTGAACTGATTAGCTAGATGGTCAGATCATATAAGATACAACTGGCACGTGGACTTTTAAAATTACTTTAATACATTATGTAGTGCAACCTTCGAATCCAGCTGATTAGAACTCTGTCCATTCGGAACATAAATTCCCAAATAAACTCTATAATTAAAAGCATCTATATCATTTCTATACACTATCTATGAATGAAAGTAACAAGAGACTAAGAGATCAGTTTCAGATTTTCATGCTCAGCTATAATGCAGGGTACTACCCTCAGGGGGTCAGGCTTAATGCAAACAATTCTATGAATATCATCAATTTAAATATTCTTATAAAGGTAAAAATCTACATGACATTAGTATCTTTTTTTCTAAAGAAAAAAGTAACAGAGTCCATGTAGAAAAGGTAACAAATAGTTCCCTGGCTTTATAAGATATAATTGTGTCTGCTCCTGGAACCAGTAGGGCCTCATTTCACTCAGCAGTCCTTTCAGTAATCAATTATGAGAAAAAGTGGAAGGTGAGGGATGGAATGTGTATGTTTGTATGTGTGTCTTGGGGAGGGTTGTGGGGGGCGGGGCGGCGTTCAACTCTCTAATGCTTCACAACAGAAAATCAAAACCAAAACATTATAGTAATTAACAATGGCTAATTTTACTATTGGTAAGTAACAGTTGCTAAAATTAGATTTTTATTTCTGTAGGCTTTTCACTTTTTAATAGTTAAAATAGTTGCTGGATATTAACCAAGATAAACTTGAAATCTAAGTAGAGAATCAGATTTGGAACACAATTTAAAACATAAACATCAACAACACAAAATAGCTTTGGGAAGATCATTCTGATTCAGCAAAACTATATACAGGTATTATGTAATAGTTTGCATTTCTGATTTGATGTTTGCTACTTAAGTAAGAGCTCAAAGCATCACATAAAACCTGTATAAGGAAATAAAAAAACATATACATACAATATACATACAATAAAAGCACACATTATACACATATTGTATCTGTGCTAAACATTTTAAGATAATTATTTTGAGGAGAGCTATTATTTTTGTATAATTAATACTGGTGTAATAGTGTATAGTTTTTATTTTTGAAAAATAAAAACTCTGGTTCTCATCTAAACTAACCTTTATTCGTTTTTCGGCCTCCAATAATTTGGCATTTGCTGCTTCTTCCTTCTTTTTCTTTTTAGCCTGTGCATGCAAAACAGGTCTCAAAGTCATGCAACAGCACCACTACAACTTGAAAATAATCTCAGACTTAAAAATGGAGCTACATGCCTCACAGGTACAAAACAATATGTAACATATATGTAGACAATTACATACCCCCCACCAGTTAACATTACATTTAACATACTAATCTCATTTTTAATGTATAATTAGCATTAAGATATACAAAAGTTTTAAAATGTATAAAAGTATGTCAGCTTTTCCTCTTCAAACTCTGTTAAAAGTCTGAAATAACTAAGCATTGATGTTATTTTAACTTAACACTTAAACACGGAAAAAAACATTTTGTAGCAAGTATTGCCTTTTTTATAGTTTTTAAAAGTAAAACATGATTGCTGTAGAAAGTTTAGAAAATGGGGTGGATTTTAACTGATAAAAAAGTTACTTAATGAATGAATCAGTAACATAAAAATGCACATGTCTGTCCACTTTATTTGAAATTTCTTCAACACTTGAAATTTGAGATAAATCTGTTCCTCACATGATTTAAATGACACATTAAATCTCATTTTCCCTAGCTGTGCCATGTGGTTAATTAAAGGTTTTTTTTTTTTAAATAGGATGGAAACATATTTCATGAAGCATATTTTGATTATTAAGATTGTGCCATCAAATTTGAGCTTCACAATCTTAAAGTCTTTAACTATCTTGTAGTTTTATAACTATCCAGTAGTTATTATCAGTTTACTTTAAGATAAGCATATTTACTATTTGGGAGGTTTTAAAATTAACTTGAAGGCCGTAAGGAAATATCTGTATATTTCTGGATGGAAAAAAACAAACAGAAAACCTCAATTATCTGGGGTCCTCAGAATTGTTTTACATAGAAAGAGTTTTCTGAATAGCTGAGAGGTTATAATAATTTTAAACATTAAAAGTTTATTTTTACCCTTATGGATGAAAATAATTTTGAGACCTATGCCTGTTTAGACATAGTACCACTAAACATAATTTAGCTTTTTCTTGATGACTCAGGACAATTGTTCTGAACATCAGTTATTATACTACACAGTTCAATAGAGTAATGTATTTTGGCCATTAAGGTGTTGAAAATTGCTTGCTATTCAACTAAAAATTACATGCTGTTGCTAGGTTTTTTAATTCCTATATATGCGGGTTGGAGTTTTTCTGCATTTTTCCCTTGCTGTCTTTTGGCTATTACTTCTGCTGTTGCCAACATATGTCTTTAGCCCTATTCCAGTAGCTTCAGGGGAAGGATATATTAGAAACCAGAAAATCAAGCTAGTTAAACTGTTTCTACATTTAAAATTTACTTTTACTTTTGTAATGTTTTATTTCTAAATTAAAAATAAATATCTAACTATATGTCCTAACGAGTTTTCTAAAAGTAAAGAATATGAGTTTTAGCACATGAACTTTATGACAACTATATTGTCTGCTCAGAGGTTTCCTCTTTATTTTGTCTTATTTTCTGGGTTTTTATTAGACTAATTAGGATTAGATCAGCTTGCTACCTAAATATGGTTCAGATAAGATCTTACTCTGCATTACTTTTAAAGAGAATTTCTGATGAATGTATTAATTTATATGAGTGAGAGAATATGTGGGTAAAATTTTTATTTTTGCACACTTTAAGATATATTATATCAAATTTAAGAGCTCTACCTCTAGAATTTGCTGGGCTCGAAGTTCTTTTTCCATTCTGATTTGTTGTATTCTTTTAATTTTTTCCTGTAGAAAAAGTTATAATTTAAGACAATAAATATGTAGATGAACACATTTAAGCGGAATGAAATTAATTTAAGGTAAGTACACATTTACCAAAGGTTGCCCATGCTGGATCTAAAACTTAATGATTTAGCTTAGCATCACAAATATATATATTCATGTCTTAATAGGATTTTACAAAATTTCTCAAAACAATTTATAAAATACAAGTTCTAACTAAGTATATAGAAGCCAGGTAAACCAAGGTAATTAAACTCATTTAGCCTGTTTGCAAGCATAAGTAATACCTACTTTGAAATAAATATAGGTCAGAATGATCAGAAAAAATAATACATCAGGAATCAGAAAACTTAAAGCTAGTTCTGAGTTACTGTCATTCATTACATGATCTTGAACATATAACTACTCTTGTATAAAACAGGGAGAAGTGCTTACCCTTTACTCACTATGTCATGACACAATTACAATTCTTAAAAAAGTGTATAGTGCTATACAATTGTAATAGATTAACAATTTTTTCCATACCATAATTTCTTATTTCACATAGTGAATAACATGATAACATCACATTACAATAAGCTAAATTCAGAAGTAATCTAACATTATTTTAAAATGGGTCAACTACAATTTAACATTGTAAGGAATAATTCACACAACCTACTAGGTATTCACGTTGTCTAAATTTAATGTTCTAGTTATTGTTTTAGAATTCAGTGATCATGTAAATTTTGATAAGAATTTTACAGCTGATTTAAAATGATGCCATATGCTATAAGCACATTGTTAACAATTTCATGTTCATAAATCCCTTTGAAATTCCCAAATTGGCCCTGATAAGAATACGTAGTTTAAAAAAACCCAAAAAAACAAAACAAAAAAAACCCCACCAACCCCAATTGTCCTGCTTGCAAATTGCACTGTTCCTAGGATTTCTAGAACCAACCCATTTTACACTGCTTTCTGTTACAATACCTACTCCAATCTCTGGATGCTAGTGTACCTTTTGAAGCTATGCTTTAACATGTTGTTTTTTTATTAAATTATTTTTTTAATTTTTATTTAATTTATTTAACTTACGTCCAAGTTAGTTAGCATATAGTGCAACAATGATTTCAGGAATAGATTCCTTAATGCACCTTACCCATTTAGCCCATCCCCCCTCCCACAACCCCTCCAGTAACCCTCAGTTTGTTCTCCATATTTATGAGTCTCTTCTGTTTTGTCCCCTTCCCTGTTTTTATATTATTTTTGTTACCCTTCCCTTATGTTCACCTGTTTTGTCTCTTAAACCCCTCAAATGAGTGAAGTCATATGATTTTTGTCTTTCTCTGACTAATTTCGCTTAGCATAATACCCTCTAGTTCCATCCACATAGTTGTGAATGGCTGCTTTAACATGTTTTTAAACTTACTCCTTTTTTTCCTCATACTAATGTTATTGATTCCCTGCAGGGCTCTCTACTGCAGGAAAAGGAGATTTCTGAAATTACTGTTCTGATTTTAGAAGACTGATCACATTCCATAATTTTGTTTTTGGTGATCCTACTTGGTATTGAATATTAATTATAGCTTGCCAAACATAAAAACCCAAGAGTATCTTTTATTTCATTCCAGTCTTAGAGAAGGCTGTACTTGATCCACACTTGATATATTTATTTAGTTTAGAACTTGAGACCTAAGTAAAGCACACTTGTGATTTAATTTTCCTGCTCTTGTTAATCATAAGGTTATAAATTGGTATATTCTCAAGTCAGCAAAAGTGATTTATTATTTTCTTAGGCACAGAGATAGGTATGGAATCTTGGGCTTAAGTTCAACTCAGAGCTTTATCTTAGCTGTCCAAGTGATTCATATATATGTACATATATTTGGTAGTGCTGTCATTAGCATTAGCAGAGATAAACCTTGTTTATAAATTATTATAATATAAGTTCACCTTATAATATTGAGTACCCCATCACTGAACTGGGCACTTTACTTAAAATATCTTAATGATCATTAAAAAAAAAAAACACATGGGGCGCCTGGGTGGCTCAGTTGGTTGGGTGTCTGACTTTGGCTCAGGTCATGATCTCGCGGTCCGTGAGTTTGAGCCCCGCGTCAGGCTCTGTGCTGGAGCCTGTTTCGGAGCCTGTGTTTCCCTCTCTCTGACCCTCCCCCATTCATGCTCTGTCTCTCTGTCTCAAAAATGAATAAATGTTAAAAAAAATTTTTTTAAAAACACAAAAACAAACAAAAAACAACAGGGGCGTCTGGGTGACTTGGTCAGTTAAGCATCTGACTTCCGCTCAGGTCATGATCTCATGGTTCATGGGTTCGAGCCCCACATTGGGCTCTGGGCTGACAACTCAGAGTCTGGATCCTGATTCGAAGTATTTGTCACCCTCTCTCTCTCTGTCTTTCAAAAATAAATAAATGTAAAAATATTAAAAAAAAATAAAAACAAAAACACAGGAGTTGTGATTATCTTTTTTTTTTTTTTTAACCTAAGAGAAAATTGAAATTGCTGGAGGGTAAATATTTTGCCTAACATCAAATACTAAATATAGAGACCTGGTTAGATTCCAATGCTTTTGCTCCTTCTGCTTCATAATAATGCTTCTGCAAGTCTCTTGAAAATTGCTTTGAGGACTATATGCTGATATATTGGGGCCTACTAGGTGGAATAAAGAATCCAGACGATAAGAAGCATGTGATACCATTTAATCCTAGATCTAATGCTGACTTTAAAATAGGCATTGTGACTATGTGAGTAAACCCATGCTAGACTTTGATTCACTTTTTTGGCAACAACGAATAAGTCAAGTGGTATTAAAAGACTAGCCTCAGATAAATATCTTGATGAATATCTAAGATTAGTTCATTTGTATTCATGTTGCTGGAACCTTGGGACCCCAATGCTTTTTTGATGAGCAGCAAAAACTATGTAGGCTTAAGGTGTAGCCACTTTAAGAGCTTAGGTACACAAAACTGAACTTCAGAGGCTGATGAAATCTGGTGTGTCTCTAGGCATTAGGAAATAGGATAAGCTGTAAAAAATTAGTATTTCACTTAAAATAAAATATAGACTATTTTTACATATACATGGAATATATAATAAATATTTATGTTATTTTGATAAATATATATACAGTGCCTTTAGCAGTCACAATCAACAAACTAAGGAATGAATCTGAGTTTACAATTGACCACATTAAATTACAGTGAGGAGTATACCATATAGTTTGGTGTTTAATATCTGTCTCTTAAAAAGTGAACATCTGTTTGTGCCAGGCATTGTGGTATATATGCTACATTCCAAGATCTCGTTTAATCATTAGATAATGAGGTTATTTCCTTTTACCATGGAGGAAATAGAGACAAAGAGGATAATTCATCTAAGATGACAAAAATATTATGCAGCAGAGCCCATATTCAACTCTTGGCTGCCTGACTACAGACTAAGTTCTGACTCCCCATTCCATATCAACTGTCTCTAATCCCACATCACATCCAACCCAAGCCATTTATTTAGCAGCTATTTATATAATAACACAATTTACTTCATTTCATACTCAGAAAAAACTACTTTCTGTTCAAAATATTAAATGAATAGTAGTTCCCTCATTTCCTTTCTGCTTTAATGATTATACGAATACATGGAGATGGGAGAGTAGCTCACACCCTCACATCTTAAATGCTCAATATCTTGTCATGCCATTGCATGAATTCTTAATTCACTTATAAAAATTTAAAAATCATTTCACCTACCTGTACTTAATTTTGAAAACTACATAGGGGAGAGAGATTATAGATAGAAGATAGAATGTTGGATATGTTGAAATAGTGCATTCTTGGTTCTGTTTTTTTGTTTTTGTTTTTGTTTTTGCAGTAAGAATATTTAAGCATTCAGAAGCAGTGGAGACAAACCTTATTCTATAAACTTGAATTTAACTTTCTATGTATATTTTATGTATTTCAGAAGAAGAAGCTTCTCTTACTAAAATCTAAACATTTAAGCAATAGCCTTCATTTATTGATAATTAATTTTAAAAGTTTGAAAGCTGTTCAGATGTCAACCTATATTCAAAGTCTATCAGGATATTAAAAATACTTATACAAATCTACTATTTGGTAAGCTTTAAAAACTTGGAAGTATGAGACTTGGTTCAAAAATGAGGTGAATTTTAATTAATGCAAGATGACAACTTTCTAAGTGAGATCCATAATATTAATGTGAAATGTGGTTATTTCAGAAATCAAGATGAAAATAATGTACATATCTACATATGCCAATAAAGCCTCAATATCACACTTGTGCTTTAAAAATCAGTTCTAATGCATAAACGTACCTGTTGTTTCATAATCTTTATTTGTTCTTTTTGCTTTCTCTTCTCCTCAGCAGCCATTATTGCTGTGGTGAAAACCGAAGCACAGATATCATCAGCAAGGAAACAAAGAGGAGAAACTTCTTATAGAATTCCCCAACACTCACTCTTGATGTTTATGTTTTCATTTAAATCACCTACCTTGTTGTTTTTTAGCTTCTTTGGCAACCCGAGCCTGTTCCTGCTTTTGAAGTTTTCTCAAAAGCTTTATTTGCGCTGCTTGTCTGGCTATTTCTGAAAAACACAACATTTCAAGAAATATTATTAACAACTTGACATAACTGTTAACCTAGAAACAATGACTGTGTGAAACTGGTATCATCATGAAAGGACATAATTTTTAAGAAAATCGCCTAAGGTTAGATACCAACTGAGAGAATGGTGTGGCAGCAAATTTCATGTTTATTTCCCCTAGAAACTGCTAAATTATTTCACCAAAGAAGATCCCACACACAGAACTACACAAAAATGATACTTCTTTTAATTCTCTTCACAAAGGGTAATCTGAGCACATCGGTGTTTGGGTTTTTTTTTTTTCCACATTTTGTGTAATCCCCACTTCGTAGGAAAGTAGTAGCTAGTATGCAAAAATAGTGCTTTAGCTTTGGTCTTAAAAATAACAAAATACATGAAAAGGAAAAAGGACTCAAAATAGAACAAATGCAAAGCCTCCAAAACTCAGTATCACAATCAGCTATATAAATGGTAGTTTCTGAATCCAGTGACATTTTCATTTATGAAGGAGAGGGTCTAAATCTCCTAAATAAAGAGTACAGAATGTCAAGGGGTTTTAAAGACAACTTAGTTCTCATAATTTTTAAGGACAAATGCATGAAACTGGGATAGACTGACATGATGAGTGGCCCCAACTATTCATTCTTCCCTCTTCCATGTCATCTGCAATGTGACTTTGCAGTTCCTCTCATCAAGAGGTGACATGTATTTATCTTCTTGTCCCTTGATTCTGAGTTCAGACATGTGATCTTCACTAGCTAATAGGATGTTAGCAGTTGTGATAGACAAAGAAGGTTGAAAATATACTTGTACTCTTTCTATTTCTTCGCTTGTGCCTTGCTTGCCCTTTACTATAAAGACATGATTGGGCGAGGCTACTGAAGGTTGGGACACATGGAGTCAGATGACTTCACGTGTGTGAAAACACCCAGCCAAGATCAGCAGAGCTGCCTAACTTACCTCCAGCTGCTTTGATCTGTGCAACAATTAATGCTTAGTGTTATAAATTACTGAAATTGTGTGGTTGGTTGTTTTCCAACATTACTATGGCAACAGGTAACTGACATGGAAAGCATGTCATGCTTTCTTCTGCTGGCAAACGTTGTCAGCATATTTTTAACTATAAAAGTGCTGTATGGGGTGCCTGGGTGGCTCAGTCGGTTGAGCGTCCGACTTCGGCTCAGGTCATGATCTCGCGGTTCGTGAGTTCGGGCCCGCGTCGGGCTCTGTGCTGACAGCTCAGAGCCTGGAGCCTGTTTCAGATTCTGTGTCTCCCTCTCTCTCTCTTGACCCTCCCCCGTTCATGCTCTGTCTCTCTCTGTCTCAAAAATAAATAAACGTTAAAAAAAATTAAATAAATAAATAATTAATAAATAAATAAAGTGCTGTATCATAGTATCACTCATAAAATACCACCTTACATTAGACATTATTTTAAACTTTGTAGCAGATGAGTTTTAAGGAATCTATATATTATATTGAATAATGAATATTAATTACTTGAGTTCTAATTTTTTCCATTTATTGAACTGTTGTATTAAATTTACATAAACTTATTTAATCTTCATAACAATCTTATGAGATAGGCAACATTATGCCCAGTTTACAAAAGAAATAACTAAGGCTCACAAAGGTTAAATAACAAAGCCAAGATATAAACCCAAGTCTTTCTGACTTCACAGTCTATATGATCCTAGTTCTAAAAACCTTTAAGAAAAGTTGAGTGCCTTGAGATTTTAGATAAGAACTTAACCCTCTGTCCTGTAACAGCAGAAGTGACATTGGTTACTATGGCTGATTTTCTACTAATAAGACTTTAAAAAAGGGGAGGGGATGTAAAGCGTCTAACTTTATCTAGTAAACTGGAAGGGTTAATGGAAGATGATGCTAAAATATATCTCCAATCCTCCAATAACTCATAAATAACTTTTGAAATATTAATTTGAAAAAGATATTTTATGGATTAAGAAATTACCTATCCATTTAATTTAAAGATAAAAGTTTACTTTTGAAATAGTTTATTTTCACACAAAATTAGGGATATTTTAGATATACCACATTTTCTTTGGTTCTACGATGCAATTTTTAAACACAGTCTAAAATCAGAATATGTGTGACAATTGGCAGTACTTTTCTTTTGTAGTGGTACATCCTGAAATAATGGTACATTGCAATGACTATGGCATCTCAGATTCTATGACATATGAAAGGAAGAGGTACTATTTCATATCTTAGAAAATTTAAAGTATTAATAGTTTTGGCAGGTTTATTTATTAGGTCAATAGTCCTTTTCATATCAAAACTGCCAGATTCTTTATTTTCTAGAGAAATTAGAGAACTCTCATGTCATAATGCTTGGGTGTACATTCAAAATTTGCATTTATTTTGCTGTTCTGAACTTTACTTCAAATTAAGTCCAGTATTTCAGTCTAGGTGAGGCCTTGTAGGATAATATGACAGAAACTTCTAGAATACCTTCAAATAACCCCCTCAACCTGTTACTGTAGAAGCCTTTCAGAAATAAAAGGAGTGATAAAGTGATTCATTCCTTTCTTCCCAAGAAAAAAAATGCATATTTTACCATATATGCTGGTAAATATTAATAATTTACTTTTAAATATTTAACATTTATATACATGTTGAGGAAAAAACATATACATAATCTTGTGAAAGGTAACAGAATTTGCAAAATGCAACATAATACAACAAGGGAGACTTATGTAACAGAATACAAACCAATTTGAAATCTCAAGGGAGAAAAAAACATTTGGGTAAAAGTTAAATAATTACCTTTTATTTTGTTAAAATAAAATTTAGTTAATTTTCTATATATAAAGCTGCCATTTTAGATACTAAGTATTAATAGTATTTGTAGTAGATATTCAAGACATGCATGGAGAGCCCATGCTTTGGGTATCTGTTAATTTCAAGCTTTCTTATTTTATGCAAATAATGCACACTCATCACTATTATACATTCATCAGAAGAGTCAGTGGTTTATTGACAACGTTAATTTTAAAAACCCATCATTTATAGCTGTATCTCTTAATATATTAACTTTTTATCAACCTTCACTAATAACTATTTAGGGGAGATAAAAATAACAGAAACCAAATAAAATAACATAAAAAATTTTCACTCTTGGGGCTCCTGACTTGCTCAGTCAGAATAGCATGTGACTCCTGACCTTGGGGTCATGAGTTTCAGGCCAACATTGGGTATAGAGATTACATACATACATACATACATATACACATAAACAAGCAAACTAAAAAAATTCATTAACATACAAGAGAGAAAAACTTATATGACATTAAGTTACATGCCAGATAGTTAATTTACATGCCATCAGTGGAACTATGAATCAGCGCCACCTTTTTGGAGACAATATTTGCCTGCTAGCTTCCAAAACTGAAAATGCACATACCCTTTGATTCAAAGATTCTCTCTCTACAATTTTATACTATGAAATAGCCATACCTATAGAAGGATATGAATAAATGTGTAATATGTGTCTACTGCAGGACCATTTGTGGTAGCAATGATTGGGAAGCAGCTCAAATAGTCATCAAATGAGACTGATTAACTGAAGTATGGTAGAGCCATATGTGGCATCACTTTACTATTCAGCTAGTAAAAGCCTAAGGTTGATTTTTAAGTGCAGATATAGAAATATGTTCGAGATAAATTAGGTGGAATAAATTAAGTGGATAAATCAAGCAAGTTGAATAGGATGTACTTAAGCTCATCTATTTTACAAATGAAAAGATATATATGATACAATATATTACATATGTATATGTACACATATATTGTGTCACATGACTGTGTGTGTGTATGTAGGAGTGTGTGTACACATTTCTGGATGGATTTATAAAAAACTGTTAATAATGATGCCGCTCATGAGTGTCTTTTATTTTAAAGTGAGTGAGAACAAGTGTCTTATTTGTAAAGCATTCTATTCTTTGAGTTTTGTTGTGGGTGTTTATTTTATAATAAAAACAAAACAGCTCCAAAGAAGTCAATATTATGATAGTGTTTACAATAAAGAGAAATAAGTCAAGATTTTCTTCCGGAAAAAGAAAAACCATGCAAAGAAGTAAAATCCTGTTAGTCTTTCAATTTTTATTATCAAGCCTTTATTTTATATTGATTTATATGTTTTTATATATGCTTGTGAATATAAGACACCAATACATCTCTTTTGATGTATATTCAGATAGCCTTAAGAGGCTTCACATTTGTACCTAGTTACTCAAACTCATACAGAACTCTTTTATTTTAGTCAGCTTTCTGTGTCAGACATAGCATGGTAACTTCATGCTGATAATTTATGTGTAGCTTTCAGTTACAATACATTTGAGGTTATTATGAGCACTTTGTGCTTGAAAAGTAATACTTTCTGGTGATCTTAAAATAAATTATGATTTAAATCTATTAGTTGGCCATTTTGAAAATGTATGTGATATATCGAGACTACAAAGAACCCAAACTAAAAAGACTGGGGTTACTTACCAGTAATTGGAGTTCTCTGACTGAAAATTTACTCCACAGATCCACATATTTTGGAGTTATTCCCTTGTACCACCTCAAGGAATCGGGAGCTGTTAAAATGAGAATTTCCAGAAGGTTGGCACCACCTTAAGGCATGTGCCAAGTGCTGGGTGATTCCCTTTCTGTGCAAGCCTTGAAAGCTTATCCCCCACCTTTGTACTTCTAAACACACAAGATCTGATGTGTTTATGAGTATGGCTCTTGAAAGGAGCTTACCTAATCAAAGAACTCCAGTTACCAGTGAGATTCCTTATTTTCTCATTTTTATTCTAACACAAATATCTACTTTTCAGAAAGTGAGAGCAGTATCATTCATATTCAAAAACATAAGAAATGCGTAGACATATTAGTATGATCATTACAGTGTCATTCTATCTCTTACCTTGAGCTTGCAGTTTTCTTAGCAATTTGGCATCTGTGTTGTCTAGAAACTCAGCACTTCCCACGTTTGGAGGCCGACCCTTCCGACGTCTCATCCTGGATTCCTCTCTTGCTCGCTGTCTATCTGGATTTGGTGGTCTTCCTCTACGGCCTTCCATTGCCCTGATACGGGGAATGACATCCTCTTCTTTCAAAAGACACCACTGCATTCCCTTTTAATTAACATTTTACAGAAATAATATATTAAAAGAAAAATAAACACAAGTGATCAACATGTCAGAAAATTCTATGTAAATTCAGATATTCTGAAATTTACAAAGCTAGTATAAAGCTTAGAAATTTTAATTTTTAATTATATTTATATCTATAATTGTTCATGGCCTTTGTCATATCTTTGGTTTTCTTACTTTAATGACTTCAACTTTAAATAGAGATCTAGATCTATAAAAATATATTTATAAACATATGTATCCATAAACCCATAGAGATATATCAATCACATTTCCAAACTGTAATGACCATAAAGTTGACAGATATTTGAAAATATTAGTTGTGTGATGACACCCCTATGGATTGTTTTCTTGTATTATCAGTTCAACCTAGCATGAAGCTATCCAAATAACTGAAGGAAGTTTCTCTTTATAGAAATATTACAGGGTGCGTGGGTGGCTCAGTCGATTAAGTGTCCTTAAGTGTCTGAGTTCAGCTCAGATCATGATCTCATGGTCCATGGGCTCGAGCCCCAGTTGGGCTCTGTGCGACAGTTAGGAGCCTGGAGCCTGCTTCAGATTCTGTGTCTCCCTCTCTTTCTGCCCCCCCCCCCCGTCATGCTCTGTCTCTCAAAAATGAATAAACATTAAATAAAAAAAAAAGAAATATTACAGATAATAAATCAAGAAGGAATGTAATACCTGATGAATTCAGGGATCTAAGCATTGAACCTGAATGGTTGTCAATCACCAGAAAGAGAGACCACTAGGTAAACATCAGCCTTCTAATGGGGGTTCACTCCATCACCTATAAATTAATCCTGCCCTCTACCAAATGAATCAAACCTAAATGTGATGAGGTTTCTGGACCTAATTACTATAACTTTACAGGAAAAATAGGATAAGAAGTGTATGTTAAACTACATAGCAAAATTCAGTCTGTAGGAAATTCTACAAATTACTCAGTTTTTTTGAGAAATAAATTTTAAGGAAAAAAACCTGTAAGATTAAAGGAGACTTAAAAGATGTATCAAATACATTTTATCTAAATATTGATTCAAATATAAAACCTTCAGAAAACTAGAATAATTAAAGAACTGAAACTGTGAACAACGCCTAACATTTGATGGTATCCAGAAATTATAATTTTAAAGTGTGATAATGGTACTCTTGTAAAAAACAAGAGTCCTTATCTTCTAGAGATACATATTGAATATTTTACAGATAAAACAAGACATGTAAGATTTGCTTCAGCAAATGGAAAAGTAGAAGCAGATGGGGACATATGTAAAACAATACTGGCTATATGATTTCTAAAGCTGATGATGGGTACATCGTATATATTACATATTTGAGATTTCCCATTATAAGTCACCAAGAGAAACACATAAACTACCATAATGCTAATGCATTATAGGAATAATACTGCTCAGTGCATAGATACAATCTGAGTCTGGTTTTAATTATCCTCAATATGTCAATCAAAACAAATACACTGTTATATTACCTTCTTATTGTCTAAAGTAATATGTTCAGATAGAAGAATGGCACCCTTTTAAAATAGTTTTATTTCTTACTTCTTCTTTAAAAATATTTATTTTGAGAAAGAGAGAGAGAGACAGAGAGAGAGAGAGTGTGGGTGTGTGTGTGGAAGGGGCAGAGGGAGAGTATGAGAGAATCTCAAGCAGGCTCCGTGCTGTCAGCACAGCCGAAGATCATGACCTGAGCTGAAATCAAGAGTTGAATGCTTAACCAACTGAGCCATTCAGGTGCCCCTGTTACTTAATTTTTTAAGAGATAATTTCTCTAGGGGTGCTTGGGTGGCTCAGTCAGTTAAGCTCTGACTTTGGCTCAGGTCATGATCTCACAGTTTGTGGGTTCAGAGTTCTGCATCAGGCTCTGCACTGACAGTGTGGAGCCTGCTTAGGATTCTCTCTCCCCCCTCTCTGCTCTGCCCCCACTTGCACATGCTCTCTCTCTCTCTCTCAAAATAAATAAATAAACTTAGAGAGAGAGAGATAATTCCTTTAATATGAAGGTTAGGGAAATTTTCAAAATGTGCTTTCTTCTTAAAAGAATGTTAAACTAGGAATTTAGCTTGAACCACTGTAGTCAGTTCTGCAACCAAAAACAATAAAAAGTTGTTGAGTTACTTTTTATTCCATGATTCCTAATCTGGGGCAAGAAATCTTGATTATCTCATTCAATGGGTATTAAAAATACAAATACTACTCCTGCTACCATCCTGGATGAGAGTTACATCCCACATTGCAAGCACTGTGCTTTGTTCCAGGCATTTTCAATACATTCATGTTCACAACACTTCTAATATGGTGGGTTTTATTGTTCCAACATTACAACTGAGGGAATTCACACCCAGTAAGGTTAAATAATTTCCTGAGGTACAGAGGCAACAAGGAATAGAACTGTATTTTGAACCTAGACTATCTCACTCTAAAACCTGGGCTCTTAACCTCTACATGTAATTGATTGATGTTACAAAGATGTTTTTATATTTGATAAGTGACTGACAACAATATTCAGCCACGAAAGCATGCATGACCAAGATTATGTCACAGAAGAATTGTGTCAAAAAACCCAAATGAATATAATCCATATTTGTATGTTAAAAATAATATCTATACTAATTATTTGCAGTAATTCTCATGTGAAAAATAATTTTAAAAAATCTTTTTTAATGTTTATTTTTTGAGAGAGAGAGAGAGAGAGAGACAGCAAGTGAGTGGGGGAGGGGCAGAGAGAGAGGGACACATAGGATCTGAAACAGGGTCCAGGCTCTGAGCTATCAGCACAGAGCCCGATGTGGGGCTTGAACTCACGGACCTCAAGGTCATGACATGAGCCGAAGTTGGATGCTTAACCAACTGAGCCACCCAGGCACCCCTAATTTTACAAAGTAATTCTGAAGGAAGTAAAAATTTTTTCCTCAGATTTCAAATGAAGTCAATAGGAACAACAGTTCTACGAACTGTTTTTAATGCTACAAACCACTGAGAAGAAAGTCATCAAAACAGTTTTATGTTTACCAGTATGGGAAGCTTTTGATTCGTTTAGATTTTTATTTTTCTGTTATGCTTTTAGGCACCAAGGCAGTATGCATCACATAAATTGAAAAATAGAGAAGTGACATTTGTGACACTTGGAGAAGAGAGAGACTAATAAAAGAGTCTGTAAAGGAATCTACATTCAGTTTTTAAACTATCTTATTAATCATAAAGTAAACTTAAGCCAAAATTTAAAGGGTTTTATCAATTTATTTTTTTTATTCAGTTACAATTTTTACATAGTTATGTTTTATTCAGCTAGGAAAACATACCTACATCAAGAAAGGAATAGATTATGTTGGTGTCCAAAATTTACCAAATATAGTGACATTTTCATTTACATTTTTGCCCTCGGCATTTATAAAGTAAATACTTGTTAAGGGAACTGCATATATTGTGCTACATATACAGTCTTCTGACTCCTAGGTTTCAGAAAATGAGAAATAGACCGTAAGGAAAATCTGAAGCTTAAAATACATCCTTAATTCATGGAGTCGTCAAAATAACTGAGAAGGAAAAAGAAAAAGTATTTTTCTCGATGAATGTTTCTTTAGAAAAAGGAAACAGAATTTATATCACTTGATTCATATGTTATAAGCTTTTTTGTCAATAAAAAATTATGCCTCAAGAGAGTTAGCATATTATTTTTTCTTAATTTCTAAGACTAACATAGTAAATGGCTCCTGAAAATAATCTTTCTTGACTAAGACATGGATACAAAGAAAATGGATACAAAGAAAACAGATGATCAACATGATGGGGATGGTGACAGATTGCCTATTTTACCATTATTATTCTGCTTTCAAGAGTTACTAATTTCAAACTTTAGCAGCAACACCTTCATTTCTATAAATACTACAAAGAAGAAAAAAGATTTATGTTTTATTTCAGAAGACTAAACAAAATAATTAATAAGCATACTACACCATATTTTCTGCAATGCACTATGAAAGTAAAATATAAGACTGTAAGGTTTTGGGGTGCCTGGGTGGCTCAGTTGGTTAAGCATCTGACTTCGGTTCAGGTCATTATCTCACAGTTCGTGGTCGGGCTCTGTGCTGACAGCTCGGAGCCTGAAGCCTGCTTCCGATTCTGTGTCTCCCTGTCTCTCTGGCCCTCCCCTGCTCATGCTCTGTCTCACTCTTTCTCTCAAAAATAAACATTAAAAAAATTTTTTTAAAAAGACTGTAAGGTTTTATAAACTTGTGTTGAGGCACCTATTTTGTACAAGACATAACAGTCTCTAAAGGTAAATGAGAATCTTCTAATGTACCGTGCTGAGTTGTAATAAATTTGAAAAAGGGTTTAGAGGTTGGGACAAGAAGCTGTCGGAATTGTCCACTTAAAAAAAATAATGATGGTCTGAATTAGGGCTTGAGAATTAGAGTTGGAAAGAAAGGTGATTACATTGGTCTTTCAGGAGGGAGGACTACCTGTATATGAAAGAGAAAAGTCTGAATGGAGACCAGAGAGGTGATTAAAATTGGGAGGGGTCTCTAGGTAACATGGAAAAGGGAAATGATAGTGAGGTTTTCATCCTGAACTGAAGATACAGGATGAAAAAATACTTGAGAAAACCTGCAAATAAAATCATTACTCTCAGGTATTTTACATCTTAAAAACTAAATAGAGCTTTAAAAAAAACATTTATTTTAAATGAATAATTTAAAAATGTTTTCTATATTCAGAAATTCAAAAATTATATGAAATTGAATCTACATATGATTTTGTATTTCAACATTTCCATTATTCTTCATAAATGATACTCCAAAGTATTATTGAACATCTCATGAGCAATTTACTCATTTTTTCCTTTACACTGAATTGTGTAATTAACTAGGATCCTACATTTTACTGGCAGCTAATGTCAATTTGTGGTTTACCAGCAATATGTTCAAGTTTTAATGAAATGTATTCTCAAGTCTCATTCCTGCTTCAATTTTATATCAGAGTTTATCTTTATTTTGTTGCTCCCATTTTGTTTGATTTTACATACTTGTAGGCTGACTTATTTAGGGGATAAAGAGTATGTAAGTAAAAGAAGAAAACCAGTCCACCAAAAGTCAATTCACCGAGTAATCTATTTGCCAAGTCACTGATTTTTTTGTTGTTGTTGTTTTTTTAAGTTTTTATATCACCAAGACTTTGCTGCAGCAATTTCAGCATGGATTTGCAGTGCTGGGCCACTAAAAGTCTATTTCCCATGTTAATATTGGAGATGCCTAATACTTCTCCAATGCTCAATGTTATCTAAGTGAATGGATAAATTTTACTCTTATTTTTCTGGATTGGGACCTATTTCTCTATTCCAGTCTTTGACTCTGGTAGTAAAACAGCTGAGGTGAAGATTTTAAAGCTGGAGTAAGATATTTGATCTGTCAATTTTAGGTTTGTTAGTCATTCAGTGAATTGATCATTTACCAAATTGATTTCAGGCTAGTTTTCAGTAAATTTAACCACAGTTCAAGTAAACAAAACTGATGTTTTCACTACTTTTTCTTTGTAAGTGTACTTTCAGAATACTTTACTTCCCAATAATTAGTTTATAAAAAAGCTTTTAGAATGTGATACCTAAAAGGGAATTGATCTTAAAGACCTATGGTATATATGCTGCACATCACAGGTGAGGATACTAAGGCCTAGAAAAGTAGGTTTCAGTTTTTCAAAGCAACATAGGATGCTGAATTATCCTGACAGGAGTCTAAGAAAAAATCTTAAGAGCACAGGCAAAGTGAGGCATCAAATATTTTTGACAGGACTTCCTATTTTAAGAAAACACTAAAGCTAGTATCATGAGAAAAATCAAAGTTCTGTTGAATTTCCTTATGCTTATTTCATAATTTAGCATTATGTCTATATTTGGCTACTTTATGGTGCCAGAAGCAGGTAGTGAGAACTTTATGTACCATGAACTTCACAGCATTAGGGATTCTTAATCCACTGTAATCATATAGTTTATTAATATCATATACTAAATAGCATTTCAAAGATGTGAAAGAGTAAGATTATCTCCTGGGAGATGGGTATCACCTATTAAAAACCAGTGAGAAAGATCTGGTTTGATACAATTGTTCCACAAGGCTGGCCCTGCTTTCCAGTTACTCACAGTAGGTTACCCTCTAAGAGTCATGACCTTCAAATACTTCCTTAACTCCACACTTGGATTCATACGGTTGGCCTCCTAGTATAGGCCCTTGCCTAGCCATCAGAAATCCTACCTGGTAGATTAGTGACATAAATTTTCAGTATTTTAGATTTCTGGTACTGATCTTTCATGTTCTCAGTGTCCATATAGCCCCACAGCTATGTTGCATTAGGTGTGACAGTTAACAGCAGAGTTGAATTAGAACCCTGGTTGCTGACTCCCAATCTTTTGTTCTTTACTTATATGAAATAATTACCAGCATTATAATCTTTGCCAGAGGCTGTATGTTGTCTGCTTTATTGTGAAGTGTCCCTAAATTCCTTACTAATAAAACCCTGATTTTAACTTGATAGCATTGTACTTAGTGTTTTACCTCTTTAAGCCAGTAATCATAACTTTTATTTCTTTTGTACTTTTTAGTTTCTCTACAAACACTTGCTTTGTTTTGTTTTTTCAAAGCCAGGCCTTCAAGTTCACTTCTGTAGTGAAATGTGTTCACCGTTTTCTTTATGGTAAATGCCTTTAAGGAAAATTTACCTTGGGGAAAAATGCCTGGCACGTTAAGTATTTGCCACAAATATTTATTGATTAAATGACTAAGAAAAATGGTTCTTTTCAGTAAGAAAAATAAATATCTTTCTTTTCTCATGGTCTTATGCCATTAAAAAAAAATATATATATCTTTTAAAAATATATACATCTCAAATAGAAAAAGCAATATTTTCTAAGTCACTTTTAACTTGTTCCTTCTGTGCATTGTTTTTGTTTTTGTTTTTGTTTTTTTTTTTACAGCCTGAATACAGTAAACATTCATTAGTCTATGCATATGAACATACTGGTTGAAAAATAAATTTTATAATTATATTTATGTTTAAATGTTTTCTTCTCTGCAGTTCACAACAATACTTTTCAAAGTAGATTATCATATATTTCAAATAATCTGTCATTAATAAATTATTGTGAAGCCTTCATATATTCCTAATAAAATATGAATACTCTTTTACCTAAATATAATATTTAGGTAAATAAAAATAATCTTATTTTATATTTACCAACGTATACCTAGCTCATCCTTACTTTTTATTATCCTGACACCCAAAACCAAAATAAAATGAAAACAATGACAAATGTTAGGTTCAATAGGTTCTTTATAATGTGATGAAGCAGAAATCTATAAAAAATTTATTTACCGTATACTCTTTTCAAAAGGGTTTCACTGACTAACATAGAAGGTAGCCAGCTAGTAAACCATGGCCTTATAATATTGTTCATTTTGTTCCATGAAGCCTATTATCCCTAAAATCACAGTTTTTATAGAAGCCTGTAGGAAGTGTTTGACATGTAAGTATCAATAGATACTGACAAGTAGCTGATTCTATAAATATTTACCACATTTATAGACTGAAATAAATAACACTGATAATGAATAGAGTCTTTTCTCACCATCTCTTGTGTCAACTCTGAATTAAAGGCTTTTCTTTCTTACTTTAAAAAAATATTTTTTTTAACATTTATTTATTTTTAAGAGAGAGAGACAGAGTACAAGTGGGGGAGGAGCAGAGAGAGAAAGGGAGACACAGAATCCGAAGGAGGCTCCAGGCTCTGAGATGTCAGCATAGAGCCCAACATGGGGCTCAGACTCACAAACAGTGAGATCATGACCTGAGCTGAAGTCGGACGCTTAACTGACTGAGCCACCCAGGCACCCTGCTTTCTTATTTTTGAAAGTAATCATTTGATTGTCCTTTAATGATGAATTTACTTAAATTTCAATAAATGTAAGTTCTCATACCTCTCATCCCACTGTATTATATCCAAAGTTAGTCAATATTTTCAGATGCTTGCTGTTAATAAATATATGCATACTCTCTCTTAAGTTCAGAAATAATCTTGAGTTGAAAAATAACTGCTACAAAAAAACCATGGTTCTCTACTGCAGACTCGAATTACCTTCTAGTAGAAACTCCATTAATTTCATTTGTAAAAAAAATATAGAGCTTTGCATTACCACTGTTGAAATTTTTGAAATGCCTTGAGCAAAATAACAACTTACAGAACTAATGTTGGATACTTTTGATAAGTTTAAGAGGAAAAGGAAAAATATGATGGAGAAAGTTTATTTTTCCAATGCAAATGTTTAGGAAAGGGACTAAGAATAGCAATGAATCTGCAAATATTAAACACCCAAAATAGATAAATGGGGCTTGGAAAACTGTAGCAGTAATATCTGAAATTATGTACAACTTCCATGCCTTTGGAAAACTGAATGCTTAGCTTTATTAGAAGGGATTGAAGGATTTATTATTTTTTTAAGTTTATTTATTTATTTTGAGAGAGAGAGAGAGAGCATGAGCATGGGAAGAGCAGAGAAAGAAAAAGGAAAGAGAAAGAAAAAAGAGAGAGAAAGAGAAAGAGAGAGAGAGAGAGAGAGAGAGAGAGAGAGAAAGAGAGAGAATCCCAAACAGGGTCCACACTAACAGCACAGAGCCTGACGTGGGGTTCGAACTCACAAACCATGGGATCATGACTTGAGCTAAAACCAAAAGTCGGACACTTAACTGACTGAGTCACCCAGGCGCACCATATGTATTTATTTGATAGAAAGTTGCTTTTCACGTTGTATGTAATACAAGCAAATTTAGAAAATGTGAAACTTGTAAGAAGTAAAAAGAAAAAAAATGATCCATTGTATCACCAATCATTACATCTATCATTAAAATTTTGACACATTTCTTCTCAGTCCTTCCAATATGCAGTTTTGTTTTTCAGTATATATACAGTCATCATTCCCTTTCTACAATTTGTATAAAGGCAGACATATTGTAAACACATACAGATCATCTCTGCATAGCAACAGTGGCTTGGACAAACTATATTTTACATCTTCTACAAAGTTTAGGCATATCAAATTATTACAGATCATAGTTTCTCTAACAAAAATATATAATCTTTGTTCATATTCATAGAAAATTTTACATAATTATATACATTTCTAATTACCTATATCTTATACATTTTGATCATATATGGAAATGTATACGGTTCTACAACTGTATGTACTATCTGTATCTCTAATTAATTAACTAAACTTTTTTGGGTTACTTACCTTTAATTTTTGTTCTCTGAAAGTATCTTAAAACGAATCCAACTTACTAATTTTTTAAACTGACAGAAGTGCTCTCAAAATTGCTAATATTTCCCCTGAGCAATCTACTGAAATGTTGGCAGCTTAACATATTCTAGATTTAGTAATTCATCATATTTCCTTCATGAATTGATCTCTCAACAAAGCAATATGCATTTGGAAAACACTGATTATGCTTAATAAAAAGTGAATGGATGTCAAAGAACATTTTACTCTGCTTAATGAGGCTTTATAGATTAAGTCTAATTATCACTGATACAAAACTAAAAATCCTTTATGTATTGAACAGTAATTACCTTTTCTCTCAGAACAAAAATCTATTTAACTTAAAAACATAAGGATATCTTTGGCAGAAATAAGACAAGTAAAGATTTGATAACATGAGCCAAAAGATTAAAGAATGATTCGAATTTTTAAATAAATTATTGTCTTCTAACATTTTTTTTTGTGACAAGAAACTGATCCAGCATATATGGAAGTGGGTAAAATAACTCCAAAATTCTGAAAATCTGTTTGGTGACAGATTTAGTTTAAGTTAAACATTTTTTTAAGTTTAAAAAATAAAAAGAGAAAAATTCTAGAATATATTTCAGTAAAGAAGCTAAACCTCAAATAAATCTATTTTGGCATTTTAGAATTACCAGGAAAGAAACAAGTGGACTTGGACATAACTTGTCCCTTAAAAAGTCATGGACAATAATAAAAATAGGTAATAGGTTGAATGCCAAAAGAACACTGTTAGAAACCCTGAGTTCTAGTTATATCTCTGCCTGGTTGAGACTGTATGATCCTGGAAAATTCCCTTAATCTTTGAGCTCTCAAAATAAATCTCCTGCAGAATTAGGAAGGCCTTTCTTATTTCTCTAACTATAAAATTAGAGGGTAAGATGTGATGGAAAAACTGCCCACTCACACTAGAAAATATTTATTGCCAGAAAAAATTTCTTTGTGCATTATAATGGGTCAAAAGGGAGAAAGATTCAATCAAGAAAGAAAATATCAACTGCAGTTGGCTGAGCAATTTAACCTTTTGAAACATTTTCATGCATATGATCTCATTTAACCTCACCATAATCCTAGGAGGCAGAAGTAAAATTATTATTGCCTTTATTTTGCGGACAAAGAAATTGAGGAAAAGGGGGGATTATTCTGATGTTGTTGGAAATCACAGAACTATTTCATGGGTGAACAAGAATGGTCTCCTCACTCCTTAACTAGGACCTCTTTCAATGGAGCCGATAAAGTTAAAGCGAACAGTTAACCATATGCAGCTGAATCCAAGTAAGAAACAAAAGGAAAACAATAAAGGAAACATATAGGAAATGAAGTCTCTACAGTGGGTTCTTTGTGCTGATTGGTAAGGCTGTATACTTAACTCATAAGCAAAAAGGGAGTTATGGTGATATTTTCAGAAATGTATATAATTAACTAAAAAATTAAATTTCTGTAAAAAGCAGAAATTTTACATCCCTAATATTAAGGAACCTCCCTCCCTCCCTCCGCCCCCCCCCCCCATGAAAATGGATCATGTAGCATGGCATAATCAGATGGACAAGATCTTTCAAAAAAACTAAGGCATATTTTTATTCCCTTCTGGACTGACTTCCAACAGCATGTTTTTCCTATTCAAATTAATTTACCTTTCAGTCAGTTTACCTTTCAGGGAACTAATGTTTTCCTATATTGCATGTGAACACGCAGATACTTTTATACCTGTATAAATTATAAAACTGTTGACAAAATTAATAAACAGGAAAAAGTTTACTTAAAAAATTTGAAAAAGAAATCTGTTATGTCAAAGCTCCTTGTTACTGGAATATAGTGGATTGAAGCCTTGGTGTGTGTTAACCACAAAGTTATATGTATAGCTGTATGAAAATTAACTAACAAAAGTCAATGCTCCAGAGTGTAGTGAAATTTACTTCATTTAGGTTATGGTACTACGTTTTGTTTTAAAGACTGTACTTTTTAAAAAGTGGATACCTGCGGTCCATCTCTGGCTTCATAGAAGTCACCCACTCTTATTTTTGCACTGAAGCTGAAATTGTCCCTTGAGATATCCATTATTCCATTTCTGCTGAGATACTGAAAAAATCACATATTTTTCCACTTCAGGTTTTAATAATTACAACCCAGCTTTGATGTATAGCTTTCTTCAGGACACTAATGTTTTGCATATTCTAGCAAGGGGCTATGGGTTTAGAGAAGATCACTTTAGGTTAAGTACATTAGTCTCATACAAGAGAATATTTTCTGAGAAAGGAGAGCACTTTTTCTTTCCCATAAACATGCGTAATAGGCACCAAATGTATGTTATTTGGTGAAAAGTATGTACCTTTATTACTTCAGGGTATTGCCTAAGTTTCTTTCCACATGGAGCATAATATGCTACTTCTCCTTGAAGGCGCCCTCCAAAGTTTCTTATTCTTGTCTCTCTTTGCCAGCTACACATAACAGAAATGAGGGTTATAACATATTTAATTTTAAGAAAGCTTTTTTTTAAAAAAATTAAGAACACATGCTTTTTAGACACCAGGAAAAATACAAATAAAACAAATATAAGTCCCTAATCATATGACTCAGATACATTTATCATTATTTTGATTAACTAAGTAATTCAATGAAAAATTAATCAGACCCAATTTACAAATATTCAACTCCATTAAATTTCTTAGAAATCGTTAACTGGTATTACTTTGGGTTTTCGGACCAATTCAGTAATGTGTCAATGTGTACTGATGTTTTACACCTGAAAAGCTTTAAGTGGAAAGAGTAAAGTGAACTTGGCTCTCTGCTCCTCGGGGATCATGTACTTCTAATGTAAACAGTCTCAGTTCCACCTAAACCATTTTAGCCAAACTCTGGGCAAGTCCCCCCAGTTTTGCCATAGTGGCTTTTACTGTCCTTTAACCCCCATCTTCACAAAAACCTCTCATACTCTTAACTGTGTCCCAGCCTTTTGCCAATGACTCTCTCTTGCTTGCTTCTTTTTCAGTCCTATTCCCACCTGACTGTGTGATTCCATTCCAGATGCGCCATACCTAAACACTGCAGTTTGGATGAATTTCAGTTTTCTAATATATTAACTTCTTTGCCCTTTGCTCTGGCTCTTCTGCTCTAATGAATACCATGCAGTCTATTCAGTTCTTTTACTAACAGCAGAGAGTGAGAAATCAAACATGCACACATATGTGGAGGAAAGGCAACGAGAGAAATCCTACTTTGCATACCCATATTCCAAAGGAATACGCAGCTCACGCTCATCTGTTACTCTTCGCCTTTTGGAAGTGCCTTCAAGAAAATTCAGCCAGTTAACATAACAGATTAGCTTGTACAGATGATAATTTTTTGATAGTTTTGAAAATTTTCTTTAAATAATATATCTTAATGACTTGAATCATTTAATGTCTTTCTGCAACTTGTAGGTTATTTTTAGATGATTTTCAATAAAACACTGTATCAAGTAGAGGCCTTTTTTCCTTCTTTGGTCTGCATGACAGAATAACTGGTCTTTCTAAAGAAAATACAATGGAAGACAAAAATACGTAGCTTTCCTCTCATTTTGTATTTAAAGAAATAGCTAAAGAAGGAGGAGGAAAATAGAAGACAGAGGTTTCAGAAAACCAGATACAGTTGTTTTCTTTGAGAATATGACTTTTTAAGATGCTGAAAAATTTCAACAGCTGGCTCATACACTTAAAAATACTATACATCTATGTTCGTATAAATCCATAGTCAAAACTACTACCAGGTCTTTAAACCTAAGGGACAAATAGGTTATGATTACATGTAAAATTCTTTATAGACAATGACTAAGTTTCACAAATGCAAATACGTGCCTCTTAAATTAGCAGACTATCATGCTGGACTGTGGCAAATGAAAGCAAAACCAGACATTTGTAAGAAAAGAGTGAAATAAATAAAACAACATGATATTTTACTATATATCTCTATATTTCCTTAGCTACCAAAATAGAAATAAAAAGTCCTTTTGGAATTCATGTAAAAACTTTTAATGAAGACCTCTGGAAGTTTATAAAAGATCAAATAGAAAAAAAAAGATGTGGCATGTTAATGAAATAATAATGCTACTCACTAATACAAATGATATTTGTCTATATGTTGGACAAATACGCAATTGTATCTTAAGTAACCAAGTGAGCTCATTTTTATAAAGTACAAAAAAAGTCCAACTATCCATCAAATTCTAAATTCTAGAAGCATAAACTGAATACCAAAGCAGGAAAGTATTCAAAATCAAGAACTGTCATCAATCGTGTTCTTAAATTGGAAACACAGAAAAAAAAATGGTAATGGGTCATATCCTTTGAAAATACACATGGACCTTTCTTAGCCAACCTCAAATCTAGCTGTCACGCTTGATTCCAATGAGATCATCCCCAGAAAACTGTATAAATAAGAGTTCTTGCTATGGTTTGACTTCTACTTAATAATAATAAAAATAAAGTATAGGTACCAGAGTGTGGACTTGAAGTAAGTGTGGAAGAAGGTGTGCCAAGAAAAGCAGGTGACTGGGATTCAGAACATAAGGCAGCAGGAGCAGAGCCTGGGGCTTTTGCTATGTGGAGGTTACGAGGTGTTGGGTGAGCAGTGAGACTGATGGAAGGGCTTTTGACAGAGGAAGTTGTTTTATTCAGTTTCATTGACGTTTTCTCTCCTTCAGTATCACTATCTGATTCATCTTGGTCTTTATCATCATCATCATCTTCTTCTGATCCTTCTGTATCTGATTCTGAATTACTATCTGATTCTGGGAAGTAAAAGAAGCATTTGTATATTATAACTAGATAATCACCAACATTTGCAGTTTGTATCTAAATGGGATAGTTTAGGAATCAGAATCTGTGATTGAACTCAACTGAGCAACTTTCCTAAAGACTTAATGTAAAAATTACTATCTAACAATCTATTTGAGTACAATGTATGCAGACTACAAATCCTCAAAATTCATTAAAAGTATCAGCTTTACTCAACTCTTTAATCATAAAACAGTTCTTCTCACATGGCACTATTCACATGATGAGTTCTGCTTAGTGGCTTCAAAATCACTTTTAATTTAATATAGAAACTAAGGTATAGAGGGAATAGAATTGATTACTTAAATTAATAGATTCCAATAGCTTTAGAAGTATACTAGGTTCAGTATGAGGAAGAGAAGTCTGGAACTACCATCATTCTTTCATCTGGACTTTGAGGTAAAAGAAAACCATTTTCTGAGAGATTCTTGACTTTTCAGGCTGCAGTTATTCCATTTAGGTGCACGATTTCATCAGGCTTCACTAAAGACCAGGTTACAGATATAATTATGTGTGATCACTTAATGGTTTAATAATTTAAGTTTGTTCTAGCAATGTAGTTCTATGAAAGTATCTCTTCCTATAGATATGTATAATCTACTCCTGGATTAAACTTGATTAAACACAGGCCTGATGCTTGGAATGTATCTTAAAGGTTCCCAGAATAACAGCTTTTGTGGAATCTGCCTATGTTGAAATTTGTTATAAAAACTGTCTTCGAGGGGCGCCTGAGTGGCGCAGTCGGTTAAGCGTCCGACTTCAGCTCAGGTCACGATCTCGCGATCCGTGACTTCGAGCCCCGCGTCGGGCTCTGGGCTGATGGCTCAGAGCCTGGAGCCTGTTTCCGATTCTGTGTCTCCCTCTCTCTCTGCCCCTCCCCCGTTCATGCTCTGTCTCTCTCTGTCTCAAAAATAAATAAACGTTAAAAAATAATAATAAAAAAAAATAAAAAAAAACTGTCTTCGAAAGTTATTAATAATGGTAGTCATATTCTATCATGTAAAGTTGTGTTTATGGGAATCCCGGGAAAAAATATTGTCAGGAAAAGCTGTTCTTACACCGAGCGACTTTAGATACTTTAAGTTGTATAACTGACTATATTTTCCTATTTATATTGGTAGCTAGAAAATTTACCATTGGACTTGTGGAGGGTCAGTAATAAGTCCAAATATTTTTTATAATATGTATTTCATCTTTGTATTTAAGATTTAAGCTATCTTATATTTTATGTTTCCAATCTTCTGTGGAACAAGGAGGAGAGTTAAGGGGAAGAAAAACAGAAAGAAGTTTTAAAAAATACTAGAAAGTGAATTAAAAAATAAAATCAAGGAGTACTCTACTTGTTATTATACAAATTCTGTGTTGCTAATGGACAATCATAGGGATTTAGGTTTTTAGCACTTTCTAAATGACTGTGACTACAATTGTACCTCAGTGAAAATACCTGCTGAAACACTTAGGTAGCAGAAGAGATGAAAAAGAAAAGACAAATGAGTGGTCATGAATTAAATGAAAATTAAGCCAAGATTGTGATTTCTTAATTCCTGCATCATTTATATTCATTTAAAGTTATTTGTTTAATGTTAAATGAATAACAAAGCTGAGAATTTAACTAGGATTTCCAATTTCAGTTCCTCCTATATTTTACCAGCTCATTACAGAAAGGCACATAGCTGTGGGAAACACAGTGAATGACAATGATTATAAGTCTGTGAACTAAGATCCTCCTTAAAATGTTTTGGTTCAGATAGCATTTACAGAAATACTTCAAATTTAAAAATAAAAAATAACCTGATTGGCTGTCATCAGATTCATCATCTTCATCATCTTCCTCATCTTCTTCCTCATCATCTTCTTCTTCATCCTCATTTGAATCTTCAGAATCTTTACTACTGGGAATGTCTGAATCTGTTCCCCTGAACTGTTCCACTAAAGATTTTGCAGGGTGGGGGTGATGCTGTGTTTTCACTGGGTTTACATTATTGCTAACTGCTCTTTCCTTCCCTTGACTATGCAGTATGGGAGAGGCGGAGGGGGTTACAGTTGTCTGACTGCCAGGGGTTCTTCTCCCACCTGTACTCAAATTTACAGGTGAGGAAAAAGGGGTGCTGCTTGGAGTAGCGATGTTTTCGTTAAGCTTACTCTGCATTTTAGTTTTGGTAGTAAGTGCTAGAGGAGCTTCTTGAATGACACTTTGAATAACTCCATTTGGTTGGTGATTACCTAAAAGTGCATTTGTCAAGAATGGATTAGGGTGGTTGTTTTCTGACGTCTGTTTTGGATGTGCTGGTGAACTAGAGGTTGCTTTTGGATTTGACAAAGCTGCAATAACCTTCTTCAAGCTCTTGGATGACTCTTGTTTCTTTAACTGTGCTGGGAATGTCTGTTTATATTGTTCCTGTGAAAACAAAAGTTAAAAAACAAAACAACAATGTACCATAAAAACAAAGATTACTTGTATTTGCCTACCATATCTGACAACGGCTACTCATATACAAATTTAAATCATGATATACAAGTGCTTAAAATTAGTGGCAGTGATGACTAGTTGGTTGCTGAAACTTGGCTAGACATAATATATATTTAAAATTCAGTTAGTCTTTGTCCCTTCAAAATATAGGTTTCCCCTCTCTCATTACTATGGTCCCCTGTGTCTCAATAATCTAAATTTGAAATGCTGAAAACATCTTTTACTTTTCTTTCTTCCAAGTCAGCCATATTCCTATGTCTTTTGGACTCTTTCATCAGAATATTGCTCATACATAAGCCATACCATCATTTCTTCCCACACAATTCCCAACATATTTATCCTCATGCCATTTTTATCTTAATTTAAACTATTTTAGCGCCTTGGTCAAAAGCTGTAGTGTCTCCTCTGTCACTGACAACTTTATAAGGCCTAAATACTTAATTCTGAGCCTCAAGTTACTTTTCAAATTATAACTTTCTAGTCAAACTGTACTATTTGCCATGCCTTGTTCATGTCATATTTCCACCACCTCCGCATTTTGCTATAATCCTTTTCTCTGTGTGAAACGTCCTCCTCTTCTAAATCGCAAGCTGACAAAATCTTGCTCATCCTTCAAAATCCAGCCCAAAAAGCTTTCCATGTTTGTTCCAGCCAGAAGCACTCATGACTTCTATCCTTTGAACCCCATTACCTCTTATTTGTTACCGGATACTACCTGCAGTATGCATGATATGAAGCTGCTGGGATTGCTGGCTCAACATTGTATGGAGTCTACCTTGGAGTCCCTTTAGCACATTAGCATTAGAAAGAGTATAATAAAACAGTTTAGAAAAAGTACACTTTACTTGGAAAAAAACGATTTGTAAACCATTAAGCTATAAAATTTACATCTGTAAATAAGAAATAAAAACTTATTTGGCTCTCAGAATCTTGATAAGAATAAAACCACATGAACTTTATTAAATTTGTATAATTAAAATAGTACTTAAGTAGAGGGGCACCTGGGTGGCTCAGTCGGTTAAACGTCCGACTTCGGCTCAGGTCATGATCTCACGGTTCGTGGGTTTGAGCCCCGTGTCAGGCTCTGTGCTGACAGCTCAGAACCTGGAGCCTGCCTCAGATTCTGTGTCTCCCTCTCTCTCTGCTCCTCCCCCACTCATGATCTGTCTCTCTCTCAAAAATTAAATAAACATTTAAAAAAATTAAAAACTTAAGTAGAATGATTAAAGTATTTTAAGTAGTGTTGAATTTCAGAAGGTCAAAGTCTGTAACGAAAATGGTTGCCTCAGAATTAAAATCGGTAGCACTGTCAGCATTGAGCCTGGGCTCTGAACATTCTAGCCAGCAAAAATTTGTGGTGGGCATTTCAGAGTACAAATGCAGATGGAATGCAATATAGAATAATGTATTAAACCTTTTACAGCGGCAGTGCTAGTAAGCAGTATGCAATTCCTACATAAACTTCTTTATCTTATTTAATATCCCCACTGTATTAGTTTAGAAAATTAAGTTAATTCTTTGTAAACAAAGACTGTCACATAATATTCATACCTAAGGCAATGCTTCACAAAAAGAATGTGCTTAATTAGCATTTATTCAGTGATTAAATATGGGAAGTTATACTAAATAATTGCATTTACCTTTTAAAAATAACTTCATGGCAAGATTCTTATATAAAATACAGTATGTAAAAATGCATTAATATACTTAATTTTACTTAATAGTTTCAATATAAAAATATTGTATATTATATATAAGTATTTAATATGTACTGAGATTTCAGCAGAAAAATTTAGTATGTTTTCATTTCTTAAAACAAAATCATGTGACATAATCATTTTGTACTCTTTTTTATAGGTAGTAAATTTTCCTTCTAAATACATAAGATCAAAAGAGTCATGAAAACAACACCTTGTCCTTTAGTTTTATATTTTAATTTTCTGAAATTCATTTTGACTTAATTCTAAAGAATCAATTTCCATATATTGACACCTGAAGGTTTTCAAAAAAAAACCCAAAGATCACTGTATTTCACCCTAAGACTAGTATCAGCTACTCTTTTAAAGCAAACATGTTGTCCTTTTTGATACTAGAGGTGGTACATAAAAAGGGAGGCGGGGGGGGGGGGGAATTGAGAACTGCACAACAGCAAATGTCTTGCTGCTTTAACACAGCCACTTAGATGAAGAGAGTATGGGAAGACAGGTTTGAAGCTCTGTGCTTCCTCCAAGTTTTTGCTCCCCCAGCCCTTACCTGAGTCTGCAGTCCACCAAAAAAAAAAAAAAAAAAAAAAAAAAAAAAAAAAAAAAAAAAATCTAAGGAAAACTTGATAAAGAATATTCACTACTTGTATCTATATCTAATTAATGTATATTGATTTGAATTAAATGTCTATATTATAAGGGTATAGAAAGAGCCAATGATTAAATAATACTAAAAAAAATCATAGACTAGTAGGGGAGGCAGATACATGGCAGGTAACATGAAACAATTGAGACTATCATAGGAATAAACCAAAATTCTGTATGTTAGACTGTCATATAAAGAAAGAGAGCTGATGTAAGAAAAATATTTATAAAATACCCTTTAACTCAATGCTAGGTACCAAGAAAAAGTACACAGTCATTTAGAGTTGAGTCTAATGTGAATGTCCATTCACATAAAATATTTCCCATGAACTACAATTATCAGTTCAGAAACACCACATTGTTTCATCTTAATCATGGGCTTGGTTTAAGAATGACCTTAAGAATGACCTTGGTTTAAAATCCTTCTGTTCTTTAATTGTTATGTAATGTTAGCATGGGATTTAATCTCTCTAAGCTTTAGTTTCTTTACCTCACACAATTTTGTAAGCATCACATAAGATCATATGTGTAGGAAGTCTGGCTTGGCCACATTTATTAAGCAAGTGTTTAATAAGTGACTTTCTAACAGGCAGTCATATAAAATTCTTTAAATAAGAAACATTTAAGAAACTCTTTGAAAATTAAGAAACCTTTCAAAATACAAACAACTCCTAATATGCTCTATAATTTATCTTAAAGTAGGATACACATTAATTAAAAATTAAAATAACCCAAACAGTGTAAATTTTAGTTTGCTTAATTTATTCATAGGCAATAATGTGATGCCAGAAATAATACCTCCTTCTGATTGAGCATCACAAATTATCATATGCATGATATTATACCATTGGTCATTCTGTTTAGATCAGCGGTTTTCAAATCTGGCTATACATTTGAAAGTTTTTGATATGTGCAATACCTTGGTCTCAACAGACTAAGAGATTCTGATTTAATTGTTTTAAGGTATTATTCCTTTTTTTAAAGTTTTCCAAGTAATTCTAATGTATCCTTAGGCTTGAGAACTATGCATTTAGATTCTCATCAAAGCCTGATTTGTTCACGTAATTTTACTTTGACCCTGTTCTTAAATTCTTCTCAGTGCAGTAAGAGTTAATGGACAAGGACATTGTAACTTTTTTGAGAAAGGCAGCTATCACAGAGGTTAAGAACAAGGATTCTAGTACTACTGCTTAGATTTGAATTTTAACTCTGTCACTAACTAGCAGTGTGATCTTGGGAGAGTTATTTTTTATGAATCTCAATTTGATTATCTATAAATGGGCATTATAATATTAGTAGCATTTACAGATGTTAGTGTCCAATGAGTAAATGCATATTCAGCACTTAAAACAACAGCTGGCAAACAGCAAGAGCTTTACAAGTTATCTAATGGGATTAAGAGGTCTAATGATAATTTTTGTAATCAAAAGACAGGATACTTTGTTCAAACATAATATTTTTTCTCTACTCTGGATTGGTTCTAGAATAAAAGGCACTGGTCATTTCATTACTAGAATTCTACTAGACATATGAATGTAGACTATGTAGAAATATAAAATCAATAGCAAGAAAATAAAGATGAAAAAATTCTCCGATTATTGGTTCTGGTATTTGTATAAATAAAAATTACTCAAAATATTTTATATTTCATATAGTTGAGTCTAATGTGAATGTCCATTCACATGAAATATTTCCCATGAACTACCATTATCATTTCAGAAACACCGAATTATTTCATCTTAATCATGGGATTGATACAAGAATGATCTTGGTTTAAAATCCTTCTGCGCTTTACTTGTTATTTAGAACAAGTAAAGACTCAGTCAGGTGAGTGTCCGACTTTGGCTCAGGTCATGATCTCACAGTTCCTGAGTTTGAGCCCTGCATCATGCTCTCTGCAGTCAGTGCAGAGCCTGCTTGAGATCTTCTGTCCTCCTCTCTCTTTGCCCCTCCCCACTTGGGCATTCAACCGTTCTCTCTCTCAAAAATAAATAAACATTAAAATAAATGATTCTTCATAAAATCGTTCATTCTCTCTCTCTCTTAAAAATAAATAACATTAAAATAAATGATTCTTCATAAAGGATTTTTATGCTTGTGGTTGATAAAGTATAGGGCTACAGAGGTAAATGATTCAAGTTCATTTCTTTAAAGAAGAATATATTGATATTAGAAAAAAAGGACATTGATCTTAAAGAAAAGTAATTTGGAGTATATCTTATTCAAATGTATTTCTCCCCTTTCTGCTAAATCATTAAACCTCAGGAAAAATGACACGATTGTGTGCCAAAAATACATTAAGCAGATGTATATGTAAATATAAAATCAGAGAAATCTGATGTGCATATGCTATTCCTGGTAACTAATAAAGTATGAAAATAAGAGTAGAATTTCATTTAAACTAGCATATTGTAAGACTATATAAAAGCTCTTTTTCTAATAATAAAATTATTTTATAAATAATTTTTAACTCACCCGTTTGGATCGCATTTCACTGCTCAAAGGACTAGATTCTTCAGAGGTATTTTTATTCCCTGCTTTAAGTACATCAGGAGAAGAAGGAACTATGAGTTTCATGTAAGTTTCCTTTTTGGCTTGATTTACCAAAGATAAAGGTTTCACATTGGACACCAATCCCGTAGACTGTATTACACTTGTGTGTTTGTTCACAGATTCCTCCTTTGCCTGAGAGCTTTGGAAAATATATGGAAGCTGCTGTGACAAAACCTGAGGCTGCTTCTGCTGGGATTGGAATGATGGGTGAGTCTGGGACTCAGACACAAGAGGTAATGGCTGCTGTATTCTTTTTTCCTGGGCTTTTTCAGTTGCTTTCTGTCCATCTGCTTTTGGGTCTGAAATACCATGTAATAGCACCTGTAAATAAAAATAAAAAAGCAACTTCTCAATATCTATCAAAACAAAGAACATCAAGCAGCTGGAGAAAAAGGGTACTTTAAAAAGTTTTTTGGGGCGCCTGGGTGGTTCAGTCGGTTGAGCGTCCAACTTCGGCTCAGGTCATGATCTCTCGGCTTGTGAGTTCGGGCCCCGCCTCGGGCTCTGTGCTGACAGCTCAGAGCCTGGAGCCTCTTCAGATTCTGTGTCTTTCTCTCTCTGTCTCTGCCCCTCCCCTGCTCACACTCTGTCTCTCTCTGTCTCTCAAAAATAAATAAACATTAAAAAAAAATAAAAAGTTTTTCTAGTGACTTTAGATAGATATATAAAGCTCACTAAAAAAATACACCAAATGTCCCTTTAAAAATGTTTCTCCATCTCCTATTCTTTCTTGTGCAAATATAAGAACTAACAGCAATGATTAAACTTTAGGGACTCTGACAGTCAAGATAAACCAGTTAATTCCTAAATATGCATATGTGTGGATACTGCCAATGAAACTGTTTATACCTGGTTGTTACTTTTATGCTGTGCTTCGCTCTCTGAATCAGAATCATCATCTTCACTTTCTTCAATACTTTGATCTTCTTCTTCTTCATCTTCCTCTAGATCATCTGAATCACTACTACTAATGCCTTCACTTGAGGTGTCTGATGATGTACCCGAATCACTATCACTGTTGCTAGAACTTTCCATAGCTTTCTTCCTTGGTTTCTGGATAAAGACAAATTTTTAGCAACACTTCATTTTTGGAAAAAAATTCAAAGTTCACTAAGAGGTATGATTTTTAATTTTCAAGTGGTATTTCAATTTCAAAATATCACTTTAGAAAAAAGGAAAAAAGTCACATGTTGTAAGGGCAATTATTCAATAAATGAATCCAATTAACTTATCTGATAGGAATTCTCCAATAAAAAATACAGGCTCTGCATGTACGGAATATTAGAAACATCTAGCATATGTATAGATCTATTCATATGACGGCCATGCTTCAAAATGTATGACAGATTAAAAAGAGAAATTTACAAAATAATAATTCCAATTATTGTAAGGGTTACAGACACTGAAGTTCTCTATTTAGCTTTAGTCTTCTTTTTTATGCAGATGGTGAGTCAGTAGCCAAATATTTACATATAACATGCCAAACATACCTTCCAGGTGCTGGACAACAATGATGTTTAAGACAGAGCCCTTGCCTTCAAGAAACTTACATTCTAGTGCTGGCGGTGGTAGAATAAATAAATGGCTAATATAAAAGCAAAAAAATTCTATATAGTAGTAAGTACTGTAGAGAAAATAAAATAGGTAGCAAAAGACTTAGGGGGCTGCTCTAGCAAGGAATTTAATTTTTGTATTTCACTTCACAAAAGATATAAAATATGATAAAGACATTAATTTCTGGAACCTTTAAGGCTCTACAGGAAGAAGAAAATCCAAAATTGATACAAGGTGACATTAGGTCACATTAAAAAAGTTTTGTGTTTAAAGGACAGACAATGGTAGTGCATAAAAAGGAGGGAAAATCATGACATGAATTATAACTAAACAACTATATAACAATGGAAAAGTTAAAAGTCTGCCAACAGGAAGACTGAAAAGAAGAAATATTAACAAGGTACAGGAATAGATTGAGTATAATTCAAAGTTACACAGGAACATTTCAGTAGGATTTGCTGATAGATAAAAAAAAGAAAAAATATAGAAAAATCAGCAATAAATTACAAAAGTAATGAATTACAAAAGTTATGGTCTTAACAGAAATATACTCTGTCATGACTAATGAGTTTGGGGAATGAAAGACAATAATACACTTCCACAAAAAGAAGCCAGGTTGAAGTGATAGTTATAGACTGCAAATTAGGACTCTTTCCTTTTTGCTTTCTGAAATTTAAGTTAAATAAAATAAAATGCATATGAGTGAAGAGAGTCACTCCTGTTGAGATATTCTGCATGCAGTGATACTCTGTATTAACTGCTCCAAATTAGCAACCATAATGCTTCCTCTGGAAATACAATAAGCCAAATACCGGTTACCATTATTCCTTGAACTATCTCTTTCCCTCAGAGTATAGCAAGAGTGATGAGAAATAATGTGGGTAACACGGAATGAAAAAGACCAAAGTAGAGATTAAAGGGAAACAATAGTAATATAGAAAAATTAAGTCTACCATTTATTTGGCAGAGAAACAGCTTCTTCATTGTAACCAAAATCTATTAGGGGTTTCTAAGCATGTATAGCAAGATTATGAAAATCATGGAGTCTAAACAGAAGTTATCACTTTGGGTTTTACTAGAGGCTAAGAAAGGAAAGGAAAAAGTGAGATACAGTAATTTACCAGAGAAAAATAAACTCCTATTCCAATACCCAAGTAATCTGTATAGTTTTTAATTTAAAGGTGGCACGAGAAAGGGAGTCTACATGCCTCAAGAGTGGGTCTAGAGGTGTGGGTTCTAAAGTTTTAATGTGCAAAATATTTACTTGCTGAACTTGCAACAACCAGCAGATTCTGGAGTCCCAATTCCAAACAGGACACAGGCATCTACATTAACAAGCACTTTAATGTGATTCTGGTGCAGGTGGTCTTTGCAGACCATACACTGACAGTATACAAAGAGTCTGTGCCTCTATAATGTAACAAATTTAGTCCCCATATTAAAAAAAAATATATAGAAGTTAATAGACAAGTCGAGGTATTAGAGGAAAAGAGAAAATAAGTTTCAGTACTATCAATTTCATCTCCTTAATCTCTATTACGTGTGTGTGTGTGTCTTTTGTAGTCACACACAATTAAGTACACAATTAAGTAGTAAGTCTCTTTCCTGTCACTTAAACATTTTAAAAATGAATCTTCTTAGGTTATCAAAAAGTGATCAAAAAAGAGCTTATTAACCACCATTCGCACCCTATTCCAAGCTAGGAAAGCTTTTAAGAATCCTCTCCTTGAACTTTCATTTCATTGTATACTTCTTTCTTTCAATAACAAAACAAATTCAAGGCTATTATGTACCAGACATAGTTGCTCTAGTCTCTGGGGATACAAGGGTATGACAGCAACTCTGCCCTAGTGGTAACAGGGAGAACAGAATCAACAAACAATATAATTAGGTGTTTTTAGTGATGTATACCACAACTAAAATAGGATTCTTGGATTGATTGTGTGTGCTGGGGGTGAGGATGGGCATAAAGATTTAGGTGCAGTTATCAGGTAAGACCGTTTTGAGCTGAGACCTAAATGGAGAGTGAGAGACACTCACATGAAGATAAAAGTAGAGCCTTTCAACACAGGGGAAAGACCAAAGGCAACAGCCATGAAATAAGTTTGATATGTTCAAAGACTTGGAAAGGTCAGCTATCAGTTATAGCACAGGGATCCAGAGAGAGAAAGAGCCACAGGAAACAAGGTTGAATGGACTGGCAGGGGTCAGATTATATGGGGTCTTATAAGACTTGACAAGGATTTTAGTCTGAGGGGGATAGGAAACACTGGAAGGAGTGATAACATAAAATTATTTTAAAACCACAAAAACTCACTTATGTTTTTAAGAAGACTGTCTGCATGTAAAAAGTAGCTTGTTACTGACTTGTAATAGCAGGAGTGGAACTTATTTAAACTTGAATTGTTTTATTTTTTCCCCCCAACAGGCTGTATATGTATTTTAGTCTGTGACTTATATTGTTTAATTTGAAATATCTACATTTATTCTAAATAATCACACATTCTATATGAGGGAATTGGACTTAATGATTGTCAATGAACACTACTGACATAGCAACCCCCAGAAGGAATTATCGAAATTAGCTGAAGAACATTTTTTTCAAACTACACATGAAAAAGGTTACCGAAGCAATGTTTAAAAAGCTTTTAAAAAGGAAAAACACTGGGCAAAAAATATATATAAGATTTTCTTCCTTAGTTCCAATGTCCTTCATTCCCATTTTACTTGACAACCTACTACCACAAATTCATGCCAGACAATGACTTACCCAGAGGCAGAAGCGCTCTTTTTCTGAAATTTTAAGTTCTAGTATCCCTCACTTTGATAACCAACCTCTCTCTAGTGTCATTTCAACATAGATGCCTACAGACACCACCACGGTACCTCAGAATCCAACACTTTATATCATTAAAAAAGTGCCCCTGTAAGTTTTTACTACTTGCTACAGGAAATATTTTTTACTTTAATAGCACTGATTTTGCTTAGAAATGTCGATGTAGATTCCTTACTAAAGCTAAGGACAGAATCTATTTCATACGTATGCTGCTAAAGTCTTGCTTGCTCAATGCCTTGTATACTGTGGAAGCACTGGAGAGTACAGATGTTACTAGATTTCAGCACTATTTCTAAGAGGTACATTCCATCCCCAAACAGCAGAAAACACATTATTTTAAGTACATGTGGAACATTCTCCAGGATAGATCATGTTAGCCCACAAAAGAAGCCTCTATAAATTCCAAAAGACTAAAATCATATCATGCATCTTTTCCAACCACAACGTATGAAACTAGAAACCAAACACAAGAAAAAATTGGAAAGCACACAACTACATGAAGTCTAGATAACATACTACAAAACAATGAATAGATCAACTAAGAAATCAGAGGGGAAATCAAAAAATATATGGAGGCAAATGAAAATACAACAGTCCCAAATCTTTGGGATGCAGCAAAAGCTGTTCAAGAAGGAAGTTTATAGCAATACAGGTATACCTAAAGGAACAAGAAAATCTCAAATAAACAATCTAAACTTGCAACCAAAAGTAAAGAGAAAAAGAACAAAGCTCAAAGCCAGTAAAAGAACAAAAATAATAAAGATTGGAGCAGAAATAAATGAGAGAGATTGGAGCAGAAATAAATGAAAGAGACTAAAAGAACCAGGAGCTGGTTCTTTGAAAAGATAAAAAAAAATTGATAAACCTTTAAGCCAGACTCATCAAGAAATTAAGACAGGACTCAAATAAATAAAATCAGAAATGAAAGATGAGAAATAATAACTGGTATCACAGAAATACAATGGATTATAAAAGAATACTCTGAAAAATTACATGCTGACAAACTGGACAACCCAAAAGAAATGGATAAATTCCCAGAAACATATAATCTTACAAAACTAAATCAAGAATAAATAGAAAATTTGAAGAGATCAATTACTAGTCATGAAACTGAATCAATAATCAAAAGCTCCCAACAAACGCCAGATGGCTTCACAGGTGAATTCTACCAAACTCTTAAAGAAGAGATACTTACTTTTTGCAAACTCTTCCAATAAATAGAAGAGGAAGGAAAGCTTCCAAGTTCATTCTATGAGACCAACATTATCCTGATACCAAAACCAGATAAAGACATTACAAAAAGGAAAAAAAAAAAAAAAAGAAAGAAAGCTACAGGCCAATATCTCCAATGAACATTACAAAAATCCTCAACAAAATACTAGCAAACTGAATCCAAAAAAAGTCACTCACCACAATCAAGTGGGATTTACTCCAGAAATGCAAGGGTGGTTCAATATTCACAAATCAATGTGATACATCATATTAATAAGAGAAAAGATAGAAAACGTTTGATCATCTCGGTAGATCCATAATAGTATTTGACAAAGTACAACATTAATTCATGATAAACTATCAACAAAGTAAGTTTACAAGGAACATATCCCAACATAATAAAGGCCATATATGAAAACCCCACAGCTAACATCATATTTAATCATGAAAAAAGGAGAGCTTTTCCTCTAAGATTAGGACCAAGACAAGGATGTCCATCCTTACCACTTTTATAATGGAAGTCCTGGTACCTAGTACTAGAAGTCCTGGCCACAGCAATTACCGAAGGGGGGAAAAATACATAAAAGGCATCCAAATTGGTAAAACTTCTTCCTTATTTGCAGTTGACATGATACTATATATAGAAAATCCTAAAGACTCTACCAACAAACTACTAGAACAGATTAATGAACTCAGTAAAGTTGCAAGATACAAAATTAATCTACAGAAATCTGTTGCGTTTCTATACACTAATAATGAATAGCAGGAAGAAAAATTAAGAAAACAATTCCACTTACAATTGCACCCAAATAATAAAATACCTAAAAATAAACCAAGGAGGTGAAAGACCTGTATATGGAAACTACAAAACATTGATGAAAGAAACTGAAAAGGACACAAACAAATACAAATATATTCCATGCTCATGGACTGGAAGAACCGATATTATTAAAATGTCCATATTACCTAAAGCTGTCTACAGATTTAATGCAATCTCTATTGAAATATCAACAACATTTTTCACAGAATTAGAAGAAATACTACTAAATTTGTATGGAACCACAGGAGATTCTGAATAGCCAACTTCTAGAAGAAAACACAGGCAGTAGTTTCTTAGACATCAGCCATAGAAACATTTTTCTATCTGTGTCTCCTCAGGTAAGGGAAACAAAAGCAAAATTAAACTACTAGGACTTTATCAAGTAAAAAGATTTTGCAACAGTGAAAGAAACCATCAACAAAACAAAAAAGGCAACCTGCTGAATGGGAGAAGATAGTTACTCATGGTACATCTGATAAGGGGTTCATAGCCAAAATATATAAAAAACTTAATACAACTCAATGCTAAAAAAACCCCAAATAATTTGATTTAAAAATGGGTAGGGGACTTGAATAGACATTTCTCCAAAGAAGACATACAGACGGCCAACAGACAGATGAAAAGGTACTCAACATCACCCATCACTCATCAGAGAAATGCAAATCAAATCCACAACAAATTATCACCTTACACTAGTTAAAATGGCTAAAATCAAAAATAAAAGAAATAAGATGTGCTGGCAAGGCCATATAGAAAAAAACCTCATGCATTATTGGTGGGAATATAAATTGGTACAGCCACTCTGGAAAACAGCATGGAGATTCATCAAAAAGTTAAAATACAATTACTATATGATTCAGTAAGTGCACTACTGGGTATTATCCAAAGAAAATGAAAGTGCTAATTCAACAAGGTATATGCACCCCTATATTTATTCAGCATTATTTACAATAGCCAAGATACGGAAGCAACTCAAGTGTTCATCAATATACGAATGGATAAGAAGATGTGATGTATATATTACAGTAGATATTATTCAGCCATAAAAAAGAATGAGATTTTGCTACTTGCCACAACATGGATAGAGCTAGAGAGTTATCATGCTAAGTGAAATCAGTCAGAAAAAGACAAATATCATATGATTTCAGTCATATATGGAATTTAAGAAACAAAACAAATGAACAAAGAAAAGAAGAGAGAAATTTAAAAATCGACTCCTAAATACAGAGAACAAATTGGTGGTTGCCAGAAAGCAGGTGGGTGGGGGCTGGGTGAAATAGATAAAGGGGATTAAGGGTATCTTTATCCTGATGAGCACTAAGTAATGTATAGAACTGTTGAATCATTACATTGTATATCTGAAACTAATATAACACTGTATGTTAATGATAACTTGAATTTAAAAAAGAACATTTCTCCAAAAAGGTGAAAACAGCTTTATTACATATTTTTCAATTAAAAATACTAGTTTTATATGTTAAAAAAAACACTATGGGAGTAAGGAGTGCATGCAGAGAAGGGGGCAGCAGTGTGGACATAGCTCCTTGGAGCTCATACTAATGAGAATGCCCATGAAACAAATCATAAGTGAAATTAGTCAGCCAGAGAAAGACAAAAATCATATGACTTCACTCATATGAGGACTTTAAGAGACCAAACAGATGAACATAAGGGAAGGGAAGCAAAAATAATATAAAAACAGGGAGGGGGACAAAAACATGAGACTCTTAAATATGGAGAACAAACAGAGGGTTACAGGAGGGGTTGTGGGAGGGGGGATGGGCTAAATGGTTAAGGGGAATTAAGGAATCTATTCCTGAAATCATTGTTGCACTATATGCTAACTAACTTGGATATAAATTTAAAAAATAAATTAAATAAATATTTAAAAGAAAGGAAAGAAAGAAAGAAAGAAAGAAAGAAAGAAAGAAAGAAAGAAAGAAAAAGAAAGAAAGAAAGAAAAAGAAAAAGAAAGAAAATGGAACTTACATGGCTGGGTGTAGGGAGAGCAAGGATACAGAAACCACAGGGAGCCGGCACATCACTCTCTTCCCAGGCCAGGGCTCCCCTGGTGAGGGCACTTCGTTGTGCAGCCTGCTGATGCATTTCTGGCTGTGGGCAGGCCACTGTTGGAAGGGCTCTAGTCCCACATAACCAGAGTTGGCGAGAGGAGAGAGTTTACCACAATGTGGTTTGCTGTTATTTGGCAAGGCAGCCTTGTGAGGGCCCAATGTTGTGCAGTTAATTACAGCTGACTGCCTTGCATATAATACTAGGGTCCCAGCTTGTTGAAAGGCTCTAGAGGTGGAAGAAACTCAGGGACAGGCAGGTAGAGAAAGGCCTCTTCCACCCACATCACTGCCTGGTATCCTAGGAGCCCACCCTTTAAAGAAATATGGCCTCTGTAAGTCACTTGGCTAAAATTCCCCCCAGTTAGGATTATTGCAGTGAGCACATAAAAATAACTTTGAGAGCTGCCCAAGTTTAAATGTTGCCTATATTCACCTCCCTATGTCTGTGCCTCTTAACAAATGTCTGAAGACCTCCTTAAAAATTGACCTAAATCACAAAACTATATTAAAGAGGCATTGCAACTATCAAATAGCAAAGCAATAATAATAGATACTGTCATCTGCAAATAATGATAAACCTGTCTTCCTCTCCATCACTATATCCCCTTTTTAATATTCATGCCTTATTGCACTGGCTTGTTTGACTTATCCGAACATTAAATAATGCAGCCCTAACAGGGGAAAAAAAAGAATACTGAAATAGCAGATGTATGGAGTAGCCACTTACTGTAGGGCACAGGTACAGTACTAAAATAAAGGTAAACTTGGAAGACAGTCTCTCTCTTCCAACCTCATTCACCTAAGGCTGAACTTCAGACTTTGTTGGAGAGGAGGTGGCTGTTGCCCACTGTCTGGCAGAAAAGCTAACTGAGGTATCACAGGTCAGGCTGGCAAATAGAAAACATGCCAGCTGGAGTGCCAGGAAAAGTTGCTGGAAACCTCCGAGCTAGGGTGCCAGTAAAATTAGCTAGAAAGCCACCCACTGCTGTTTGGGTAAAACTTACTAATAAGGTCCCTGCTGGGATGCCCATGAAACCCACTAGAATGGGTGTACTACCAGTTCTCCTGAACAGAGCCCATGGAGAAGCAGCCAGATGGTGACAAAGCTACCCACTGGCAACCACGGCATAAGAGCAAGAAGAAAACACCAGAAACAGAAACAGAAGCCCTTTCCTCTTCCAGGGATTCTCCAAGATCCTCTGCTGACAAAGTCTAACACTGTGCCAATTGGCAAAGGAGAAGAGGGTGAATTTATAGAGCTGAAAGGCATAAATTGATAACCTGTATAGTTGGGGATAAAATGAAATAAAATTGGCCATGAGGGGATGACTGCTGAAACTGAATAATAGGTGCACAAGATTATTATGCTATTCTGTCTATTCTATATATTTGAAACTTCCCATAATGTTTTCTTATTTTTGTTTTCCTAAAAACATAGGCTCTGGGGTCAACCTGCTTGACTTCAAATACTGGCCACTTACCAGCCAACTATTTTGAGGCTCTGTTTCCCCATGTGTAATTGCAATACCTAGCTCATTAGAGGTATAGACAGGATTAAAATAGGTGTGATATGCAAAATGATTAGAGTAGAGCTGGTATGTAGTAAGTTCTCCATAAATCTTAGCTATTATTGCTATTTGTATTATTTATACTGGTGCTGAGAGTTTTAATTTTTAAGAGACATAATATTAGCATCACACCATAAAAATAAACGTGTAAAAATAAGAGTTGGTAATTCATAAGAAATGATTCCACAGAGTCAGGTGGTTTGACCTTTAGAATGATCTGTTGTATATTTGTCCTAGAAGGAAGAGTAACTTACCTTATCTTTTATTTTGTCAGCTCTAGCATCCAAAGGCTGGTTTTTGTTTTGTTCCTGATTACATTTTCGATTTCCTCCACCTGAGCTTATACTTTTACTTTGTCCCACAGAACTTGAAGCAGTAGTGGATAGTACAGGTGTGTTGATACCAGATACAGATGATGTAGTGTTTCCATTTATTGACCCATTTACACCTTGAAAATAAAAATAAACATGTTTATACAAAAGAATATTAATCAGTCATAAGAAGAAATGAAGTAATGATATATGCTACAATATGAAGGACTCTCTAAAACATTATGCTAAGTGAAAGAAATCAGACACAAAAAGTCACATATTGGATGATTCCATCTGTATGAAATATTCACAATGGGTAAATCCATAGAAACAGAGCACAAGTTAGTGGTTGCCAGGGTCTGGGGGAGGGAAGAATGAGGAGAAACTGCTTAAGGGGTATGGAGTTTCCTTTTGGAGTGATGAAAATGTTTTGAAACTAGATAGAGGTAGTGGTTGTTCAGTACTGTGAATACATTAAATTTCACTGAATTATTCACTTTAAAATGGTAACTTTATATTTATCTGAATTTCACTTCAATTAAAATAACGTTTAGAAATATAATTAAGAATGAAGTCTTGCCATTTGCAACTACGTGGATGGAACTAGAGGGGATTGTGCTAAGTGAAATTAGTCAGCCAGAGAAAGACAAAAATCCTATGACTTCACTTATATGAGGACGTTAAGAGACAAAACAGATGAACATAAGGGAAGGGAAACAAAAATAATGTAAAAACAGGGAGGGGGACAAAACAGAAGAGACTCATAAATATGGAGAACAAACTGAGGGTTACAGGAGGGGTTGTGGGAGGGGGAGATGGGCTAAATGGGTAAGGGGCACTAAGGAATCTACTCCTGAAATCATTGTTGCACTATATGCTAACTAATTTGGATGTAAATTAAAAAAAATTAAAAATAAAATTAAAAACAAAGAAAAAATAAATATAATTAAATGCAAATATTTCCCCTTTCAGAACAAACCCACTGACAACTCTTACTCAAGTAAAAAAAGATAATAATAAACCATCTAAAATGCTATTATAATTTGCAGATGCTCTTCTAGCAACAGTTATCAACTACAGCAATATTAAAAATCAGTTAAAAGAAAAAAGGAGGACTTGGATATTAATTTTGATGAATTTAATGCTGAATTACAGAAGAAGTAATATCTTATTTTGGGTTACACAAAAGAGGTAATGAGATACAGAGGAAAAAGCAGTGGAGCTGGGAGTTAGAAGGCCTGGGTTCAAGTCCTGCCCATGCCACATTTACATGTAAGTGGTCCTTGAATCATTTATTTAAACTTGGATGAGAAATGAGAATACTTCCAATCTCTAAGAGTCATCATTGTAAGATTAAGCAAGACAGTATGAAAAAGGTGTCTAGTACAATGTTATATAAATGTCATTAAATCTAAACTCTACTGAAAATAGGTATTGAAATGGAGCACTTGTAGGACCTCACTTAAGTTAATATAAATACCTTTTTCAGGACCATTTCTATTACTTTTTCCTGAAGTCCTTGAATGGAAGGAAGAAGAATCATGGTTCTGGGCTGGAGGAGCAAACAGCGGTGGAATTCCCAGCAATGGTGGAAAGAAGGTCGCCCCTGTACGAGTATGAACATCTGTTGTTCGCCACCATTCTGCACCTCAAAACCAAACACCAAACAAACAAACAAAAGTACGTGAATTAGCTTTCTAGTTGATGTAACAATTCTTGTAATTTTCAAGTTTAATCTTGGAACAAAATTGCTGAATCACACATAGTTCTGATCATCTAACTATAAGATAGTTGATTAGATATTGTACACTCATCATTCCTCTCATTAAGATAATAAATATCCAAGGATCTTTACTTAGCAGCTCCTTGAGTTCAAGTTTATGAAGAATAAAGGTAGTCTATGGTTTTAAAAATAAAATGGAAAACTTGGAATATTAAAGAACTATTTGACTCTTTGATAACTTAAACCATAATTTTCAAAATTAGCAAAGAAACAATATTTAAGAATACACTAATCTATTTTAAAACCTTAGAATTTGTTACCATCTACAACCTATGTTAAGAATTTCTTCAAGTTACAAACTAATAAATCTGGGTCTGATAAATCATAAATAATAATACAAAGACTGCTACTGTAAACCGGTATACCTCAAATGCATTTATGAAAGAAAATATTCTATACTCAAACAAAAACATAAAGATATCAAAATCAGCGTGGGTTTTTTTCTAAGAAATGAAAAGCATTCAAAGATTTCTAAAACAAGTCATATTAAAATATGAAAGGTTTATAAAATTCCTCTCCATAAATTTAATGAAGAAAACTTGGATTTTGTTTATATTTTCTCTCATAATTACAGATAAAGATGATTGTTTTAATAATGTAAAATGACTCAATGGTAGAAAATCATCAAATGCAATTTAAATGTTCAAACAGTGGCTCTTAGTTTCAACTTTTAGAAAAGGAGAGAAGCCAAATTTTATAGAATATATTTTCCAAAAAGGGTGAAGATTAAGAAGAGATTTGAAAATAATCCAAAAGAAAGTCTTGTATTACCCCATTTAAAATCTCAGAAATAATCTTTCCACTTGGCTAACCTGCCAGTAACAAATCATTTATTACCTTTGAGGCTAATCATCAAAGAGATATGCTATATTTTTCTTTGACTGTAACTACCAGAAGGAAATTATAGAAAAAAAAACACCAATAATATAAGAAACATTCAATATTCGTCAGGGTATTGTGTGATCTTTAAATCTTTTGCAGGAATATCTCTTCATTAAAAATAGAATGTAATGCAATGTTCACCGTCATCATCAGATTTTGCCAAGTGAAATGTTCATGGTAGCTGCTATTCTAAAAGGTCTAAGAGACAGCATAAGCAGAAAACTGCAAAAACTATTCTTCCGCACTGCAGGAAGGCACTGCTAGTGAAATGACACCAATGCATATTTAGCAGTGCCTGAATGACGGAAACTGAACCAAGAATAACTATACAAAGGCATTAATCATTTATCCATTGTTTAGATGAAAGAAGTGTATGTAGGTGGGAAGAAAAACTGTGTATTTGGAGCTTGTATCAGCACAGTTGCAATCTATTATTATTTATAGGTTTGAAACCTAGGTACCAGATAGATAATAAAAAGGGACTGAGGTTTCCTAAAGGTATTTATATTAGTTAATATAGAGTCTATAATTAAAGCATTCCAGCTGAATGTATAGACTTTATAAATAACCAACAAATCAGTAAGGTAATCAAAGTATAAGATTCAAATACTTTAGATATAACCCCAGAAAAAAACATAACCATAACACTGTACTTTAGAGCATTACTATAAAATATGTACGCAATGGGGAATAGAAAAAAAAATTGGCAAATGAATATGGTATATTTAAACTGACACTACAGGTAAAACAAACAAACAAACAAAAAAACAAACAAACAAGTAAATACAATAAATCAAATAAAAATATGAAGATGGTAAAGCTTCTGACTAAACTTTGCAAATGTCTAATATTTCATAAGAAATAATATAATTTTTGTTAAGCGACAAGCTTATTTATCTTCCAAATTTAAGAAAATAGAAAGCAAATTTAGTCACTCACAAACTAGCTTGTTGATAAGATAAAATATACAAAATAGGGAGTACATAACCCAGCACATGATGAGTTTCCAAATGTATTTAAATGAGGTAACAGCATATTGGCAATATTAATCATATTCAACTGCAAGAGTTTAATATTTTAGATGATATTGAACCTAGAAAATATAGCAGACTTGTAAAATCTTTTGTACTTGATACAGCCAGATGCTTCACAGAATTCATGATGATACAAAAATATAATTATCAAAAATTATATTTTAAAAGAGATTACTGTGAAATGCTATTTCAATATAAAAAAGAAATAATATCACACTAATATCCATGAAATTATTTTGCATCATTGATTCAATCATCTGAATTAAATTATTCCTTATTTAAAATTTCTAGTAATTTCTTCCTTGTGTGTCTTATTTTTTAAGGTGATTTCAAAAATTTGGCATTTAAATGATTACTCTTTTAAATAAAGGCAATTATAGAGAATTTAAATTTAAATTATACCAAATCTACAACTTGAAAAATGAGTCCTCTGGGTCTGGGCATAGTCTCTGTTCATTTGGCAAAAACAGTATGCTTATATAGACAATACTTTCACTATTAAAGACTGCTTGTAATTGTTTACCTACCTCCTAAAAACTGTAAACAACACATACAATGTGAGTGTATTCCTCAACACACAGAACATGACAGATGCTCAAAGAACTTTGTACAATAAATGAATGAGTGAATCGTCCAGGTAGGCTAGAGAAGTTATTAACTTTTTTTCTGTACAGTGGAAGTTATCAACAGTATTTAAATCCAGATGAGTAACTCTTTACAACTGATAACTATCATTTATCACTGTGATAAACTATTCATTATCACTGGTAACTATCAGTGCAGATAGTATCTGATTTTAATAATATAATAATTATATTGTGGCTTAGTAATACTCAAAAGCTATGTATGGTATGATAATTTAAGTTACCATCTAAGAATTTCCTCAAATTACATACCAGATAAATCTGGGTCTGATAACTACAATAAAATGATTTTTAAAAATTTAAGATAATTAGTAACTATACTCCTACTATCTATTTTGATTTTTGTTCAGAAATCCTAGATTTCAGCAAATATCTATTGAATTGATCATCTTGCTAAGCAACCATGCTAGAAACTGGCCAAAATAAATTCCTATCAGTATTTTTAAAGCAAATGCTAAAACTTAGTTTAAGACTTCATTTTAACTTTGCAGTCACATTATCCCTCCCCTTCAGCTCCTCTCTCCCAAACAACTGAATTAAAGGAATAATATGACTCAAAAAACAGTACTTGAAATATACATCTAAACATCTTTCCATTCTGTATATAGTTAAAATGAGATACTTGTTTCCTTTTAAAGGAGCACTTGACAATTTATTACCCATTAAAGTGGGCAAGAGGAAATAATAATGATAACTACAATTATGTACTAACTATATATGCTAAACTTTGCAATCAGTACTGATATGGCTTATCCTTAATCTTTACAAGAACACTAAGAGGCAGGTACTATTATTTATCCTCATTTTTGAGATGAGAAAACTGAGGCAGAGTGGTCATATTACTTGTTCAAGGTAGCAGTCACATTTAAATTCAGGTCTATTTGTCTCTAGAATTATGCTCTAATTTTTAAGCTATTTTATGTAACACTAAACCATGCGTCCCTTACTAAAATTTATTAAAGTAAAATCAATCACCAGAAACACATTAAAGTTTAGACTTTCAAAATAACATAATGAGACAAATCATAGCATGTTTGTCCAATTTAAGCTTTAACTGATGTCCTACGGAGCTCCTGAATTCTCATCTATAGAATTGGGATAATTCTGGTCTTGCTGCTATGCAAGTGGTGCAAATCTATAGTTGTTCTTATCAAATATGGAAAAATATAGAAATTTAAGAGCCAAGTTCATCTTCCTTAGGAAGTGAGAACTCAAAATAAAAGTATAGATATATTGATTGTAAGAACTGGAATGTACTTTCTACTGTGAGTTGAATAATTTTTAAAAATCAAATAAAGCTGAGAAAAGTTCATCAAGCTCTACACTTAAGATATTTACACCTCCCTGCATGTTATATTTCAATAAAAGGCATGAGAAAAACATGGCCTAATTATTCACTTTTGTGGCAGATGCCCCCTTCTCTAAACACTTGAATATCTATAATTGCACTGCCACCTAGCACAAATCGTGTGGGGTTTTTTGCACATGGTAAATAGGACAGAGCCAATTCTTATACAAGAGTTTTAATATACCAGGCATTAGACTACTCTTTTTGTTCAATTTAATAAACAAATTACCGCTTGAACATTTTCAAGCTTTCCTCCTCTCCTTGAACACTGTTTGTAACAGATGTTTACCTGGAAAAGATGCTAGTTGGGGATGTGCGGCTAAGGCTGTGGGTGTACCAAGTGTCCCCAAACCACCAAATTCTGAATGCCCTGAGCTGGCTGAATGTAGACCAAAGACTGGGTGGCTGACCATTGGGAAGGCACTCGACACTGTGGACAGGTTAAACGGTTGATCCCCAGCTGCTCTGAATAAATGTCCTGGGAGGGAAAAAAACACACTTAAAGTTGTACTATAAAAACAGATGAGATTTATCTGATTTCAGCGTTCATAATTAAACTTTCTTATCCATTAAATTTCTATTTTACACTTTTTTCTTTTGTATTTTTGCTCTTCACACTCTATAGAATATTTCTAGAAATATTGAAGTACTCTAAATATCAAAATGAGTGGTATAACCTTATTTACTTTGAATTTGAGATTTGAAAAATAATGTTTCAGGTACATAATTTTCACTAATTATATAGTTTGACCTGCTGAAGTGAACTTTCTGTTAATGCATTACATTCTTAGCAAAATTTTACACTCATAAGAATGAAAATAAAAACGTTCTATTAACATAAGGTTGAAAACCAATGAAGTCAGTCCAGGATTTGTCACCAACCATTACTCAGATTCTCATACACTGTGGGCAAAGCATTCCCAGTTCCATGTACTAGAAGTGAAGCTATGGCCTCTGTCCAATACCTCTGATGTGAGGAGTGTGCATACCAAAAACAGATTATATTTTGGCCTAATAAAGCAATGTAAAAGACAACGTAAAGATTTAATAAATAAACCTACTAAGATATTTCTAAATGCATCTAAGGGTGGTTATCAATACAAAAGTCATTTTGAACTTTGTGATGGAAAGATCATGTTCAATTCAAATGTGTGACTGTTCAATTTCCACTCTAAAGAGAATCTAGTTCTGAGTGTCATGATTCCAGTTTGAAATGTTACACCATCAAAACCATGACTTATTTTTCATATTTTGTTAAGAGACATAGCAGGAAATTTGTTAATACTTGGAAACCTTCCTTTAACTTCCAGGAAATAATTAAGTTTCCTTGGCCTGATACTATGAAAACAGAATATCAAATCCCACACTCTAGGCTATTTTAAGAATTTACTGTGTAAAAGGTATTATTACGCTCTGTGTCAAAATAAGGGTAAGTCTTCCTTATTATCTCCTGCTTATACCATACCTAACTGTGTACTGCAATTTAGGTTTAACATAACACATTTGAGAAATGTAATTATGTAAGTTAAAAAAATAAATAAACTTTTGTTGTCATTTAGTTATCAAGGAAATATCTCCTCTGCTTTTTTTATTCCTGAAAACCAAGAGGAAGTCATCAAAAAGGTCAGAGTCCACCTTCAGAGATTAATATAAACTCTGTATTATTTACTGAAATAACACAACACTTTTTAACTGAAGTAGTAAGATTTAAATAAATTGCATCAACTATATCTTATATCAGCTTATCAGGTAAAAAGTTCCAATTGAGGGTGAATTTCCCATTATAACAACGCAGTAACTGGATCTCACGGGAAGATCCTCAAAGTGCCTTTGCAAGAAGGCCCACAAACAAACTGTAAGAGAGAGGACAAGGGAAGGACAGACTTGGATATCCTTTCTAAGTCAGCCAATCTCTGTTTCTGTTCATCACAGCCTAAACAGAAATTTTGTGAATTTGGTACTTTTGTGTTATCAGAATTCTAGACCACATTAGCACTAAAGTTGAGTCAAAACAAAAATAGGGCATACTATAAGAAAAGGTCATTCAAAATCACTAAGAGTAGCAACAGGTCACCAGAAAGATTGTGTAAAAAATTTTTTTTTTTTTGCAAATTCTCAAAAACCCAGCTAGTTTCTCTAAAAAATGAACTGTAACATCAAGAACTAGTATTTATTTATTTTCACAGGTAAAATCCCTGGTTCTTACCAATCATTTCAACTTCATCAATCAGATGCCCTTAATCAAATGTTTCATTTATAAACATACTAATGATCAGTTACCTTTCCTTCTACATCAGTTTTCTTGATAAGCAAGTTAAACTAACCATTCCAGTTTGAGGATTTTAGAATCACTTTTCATTTATATTTTATAAAATAATAATTCTTAAATTATATTTGTCAACTCTATTTATGTAACAATGATTTAATATGAAAAAAATCTGTGGGGTAAACTCAAAACTACACAAATATTATAAAAATTCAGAACAGATTGAAATTATAAAGGGTCAGAAACTGCTCGAAATACTTTCATAACAGCTAATGAATTAGTAGTCAACATTCCTAGATGCATAGTTAAAAGATCAATTTTATTTTTGTGAAGAAGTAAATGAGAAATCTTGGAGTCTCGTGAACAGAAAACATGAACAATACTTAAATGAAGTTGTCACTCTTGCACCAGTAATTAAGAACCAATCATACACAATTTGATAACAAAAATGTTCTTTTTTTTAACTCTAAAAAGAGTGGATATCTAGAAGGAAGTGAATCTAGAATTTTAACAAAATATGAGCTTCACTCACCATAGATTCAAATGGAAAAAAGAAAGCATAGTCCTGTACACAGAGTTACATTTATGCCTGGGAACATTACAAAGAAGCTAACTTATTCTATTTTTTTACTCTTTCTTGTAAAACTCTTGGTGAAGATAATTAAAGCATAGAAAACACCCAGGTGACAATGGAATCTTTAGGGTTTATTCCCTATTGGCCTATCACTTTTGTATTTAGTAAAAAAACACTAGGACCACATTATAATGATTATAGTGATGCCATGCGTTATCAAAAATACACACTCGAGATTTCCTCTGCCATATATGGATACAGTTGTACACAGAAGGGAAATGATTTCATAATGCATTTCATATTTTTTACTGTATTTTGCCTTTATAGCAAGAATCTAGAAGTCAATGATATAAAAAATAGCTTTCTCATTAAAATCTCTTAACATTATATATAAGTTCAGTATTGTTTTTGTACCACCTTTTAAAATACACAGATACTAATTCCATGTAAAAATCTTCCAGAATTATTCTGTTCTTTATTCAAAAGTTTCTGTAATTCAGGCATTTCATAAACATACCTATGAAGTGTCAGGTGCTATGTTTAGTATTTGGCATACAAGGAAGAATGAGACATAATCCCTGACCTCAAGAAAGAAACTCATAGTTGAACATAACTTAAATACTATTGAGCTATTTTTTATACCACATTGTCTAAAACAAGTTAATATTTCAATATTATTTAAACTGGTACTTTCATATATAGGAGCTAGTAATAGATTCCAAACACCCAAAAATGGTGTTTCATACAAAGTATACAGTAAATATCTGTTGAACAAATTAATTCACTACTCATGAAAAGTACATCCATGGGACTTATTTCAAAGACCTTCAATCAGAACAGGAAGTTCTGATGAATCATTTAAACTTACAAGTATACTTCCTAGCTTTCTTTTGCCTTACTTCACCAACCCCTGGTCCTGACTTTTTTTTTTTTTTTGAATGTTTATTTATTTTTGAGAGAGAGACAGGGATTAGAGGCAGACAGAGAGGGAGACACAGAATCCAAAGCAGGCTCCAGACTCTGATCTGTCAGCATAGAGCCCAATGCGGGGCTCAAACCCACAAACCGTGAGATTATGACCTGAGCCAAAGTCAGACACTTAACCCTGACTTTTTTTTTTTTAAATTACCACTTCCTCCTTGATTCCATTTAGGTCACATACTGGTTTTGATCATTCAAAATTCTACCACCTCAAAACATGTTAAACTCTTAAGTTTAAGAGTGTGCACTCTACCCACAGTTTCCACATTTCCATTTCCTTACTTCTTAGCATGACTCCCCCAATCTCCTACCATACCGACCCTATCCATTCTTTATTCTCAATCTCATTGCCATCTCTCCTGAGTTAACCTTGAAATAAAAGTCTTACCTGTATGTCTGTTCCCTCCCCACTTCTTGGGATCTTTACTATTTGTGCCAAATCTCAAGCCTCTCTTCCATTTTGTCTATAAAGTTACTAAAGTTTTCCTAATCATCAGGATGATGATGATGTCTAATCTTGGCATGTCTCATTTTTAACCTCTCTGTATAAATCTGGCCTTTCTGAGTGCCTCTTCCTTATTAAAACCCACATTCAGGGGAGTGAGGGAGGGGAGGGTGACTTAAAACACACACACACACACACACACACACACACACACACACACACACACACACACAATCCATGTTCACCCTTAAGCTCCAGGTCATGGAACGGTCTTGATCATCTTCTTAACTGTATCTCTTAATAATATTTCTGGTTTGCTTTATTGGATTCTCTTTTCTAATTGTAAGCATTGTTAAAGGTTTTGTCCAGCTATCTTTTTTTCCCCTGTATTCTTTCTTTCTCAGTTATTCATGTGTTTTCACTGTTTTAACTATCACTTCTATGCAAATAATTGGTAAACTAGGATTTTAGCTCCTTGAGATCAAAAACTGAATCTCATTTATCTCAGTATCCCCAATACCTGGCATGTGTGAAACATAATTGGTACTTAAGCAACAAATGTTTCCCATGTTGTATTTTTGGTCACGTTATTTCTTTTACTTCACATCCCCCACCTAAGTAATGTTTTTTGTTTTTTGGTTTTTTTTACTTCTTTTGCCTTTTATAATCTTATCTATCTTAACTATTTCAAAAACATATTGCCCAGGAAGTATTCCTGAATTTCCCAGACATGTTTTGGGTTTTTTTTTTGAACTTTCATGATTGTTTGCAATCTTTTACCATACTACATTTCTAGAATGTAAAGTTATAAAGAAAAAAGCCATCTTTTAATCATTTTTACTGTCTTTAAAACATTGCGTAGGGGCGCCTGGGTGGCACAGTCGGTTAGGCATCCGACTTCAGCCAGGTCACGATCTCGCGGTCCGTGAGTTCGAGCCCCGCGTCGGGCTCTGGGCTGATGGCTCAGAGCCTGGAGCCTGTTTCCGATTCTGTGTCTCCCTCTCTCTCTGCCCCTCCCCCGTTCATGCTCTGTCTCTCTCTGTCCCAAAAATAAATAAACGTTGAAAAAAAAATTAAAAAAAAAACATTGCGTAAAACAAACTGTTATCAGTTGCAAGGGCAATGCTTCCTAATACCTGCATACAGACAGCTAAAATGGTCGTTTTGTTTCCTTCTTCTTTTAAAAAGGCTAGAACAACCAGGAATTATTTGAATGACTGAAAATACAGTTGATCCTTGCACAACATAGAAGTAAGGGGTGCCACCCCTCCTCCCACCCCCTGCAGGTGAAAATCCACCTATACCTTTTGACTCCTTCCAAAACATAACTACTAATAGCCTATTGTCAACTGGAAGCCTTACTGACAACATAACAGTCAAAATTAACACATATGTTGTATGTTATCTATATTCTATACAATATTCTTACAATTAAAATATTACAAATGTTAAGGGGCACCTGGGTGGCTCAGTTGGTTGAGTGTCCGACTTCAGCTCAGGTCATGATCTCACGGCCTGTGGGTTTGAGCCCTGCATCCGGCTCTGTGCTGACAGCTTGGAGCCTGAAGCCTGCTTTGGATTCTGTGTCTCCCTCCCTCTCTGCCCCTAACCCACTCGCATTCTGTCTCTGTCTCTCTCAAAAATAAATAAATATTTAAAAAATTTTTTTAATATTACAAATGTTAAAATTATAATGAAGAGAAGTACATTTATAGTACTAAACGGTATTTATTGGGGGAAAAACGTCTGTATAAGGGGACCCACACAGTTCAAACCGTGTTGTTCAAGGAACAACTGTATATCTCATTTTTTCTATCCTCCAATTATAAAAAGCATTCACAAAGTTACTCAAAGCTCTTTGGGAAATTATATGCTGATTTAAGGACTCTATGTTATGGCTTTAATCTTCTTATACAGCAGGGGGTGCTGTTTATATTACACCCTTGATTCCATCACCAGAACACTATCCTTAGCCTTTAGCTATATTGAAATTTCAAGCTCCTGTTCATAAAGTGACTTTTTATCAGGGACTGGTGGTGGCTCAATGAATGTCATAACTACATTTAAAACAAAGCATATTGTGTATTAATAAAAATAACACAATACTTTTCTTACATGAAGCAAAATACAACATGAGTCAAACAGGTTCTGTTAACCTCATGACTACAATATAAAGTTATTTGGATATTAGAATGTTCCATTTTTGGAGAAGTATTTTTTTTCTACATTAATATACCTGATGTCAGAAGATCCTCCAAAATAAACACTTGTTATGATTAAAATTCTTAAATTTTGCTCTGAGAAAACATTTGCAATCTGATAAATCATGTCATAAGATGAACATACTTTTAGAAGACTACAATTATTCTTTTTAACAGATACTAATATTCAAACATAGTTTCAATATTATGAATGCAACTTTTAGTTTCTATTTTAAGTGGTAGATAATAATGCGCACATCTTGAATAATAAAAATTAATATACATCTGTAATACCTAAGTTCTGACTTCCATTATAATAAGCTCAATATTTTTTAGCAGAGCTTTTTAAATTCTGCTAGCCAATCTATGTATAAGTAATTTAAAGAAGTTACACAAATGCCAGTGTCTTGCTAACAAGCCATGGTAACTAACAAGGCATGGTAACTGCAAGTGTCTTTATTAATGTTGGTGAATTTCATGCCAGAACACAATAAGGGTTTTCCCCCCATGAGAACAAAATAGTATAAATACTGTACTAATGCCTTGAACCTAAACTACCACTGAATAAAATCTCCTATCTACTAGAAAAGTCCTGATAGCCAATTGAAGCAAAATAATTAGGGGTGCCTGCATGGCGGTTCAGTTGGTTGAGCATTCGACTTTGGCTCAGGTTATGATCTCATGGTTCATGAGTTCGAGTCCCACGTGGGGCTCTGTGCTGACAGCTCAGAGTCTGGAACCTGCTTCAGATTCTGTGTCTCCCTCTCTCTGCCCTTCCCCCACTCACACTCGGTCTGTCTCTCTCCAAAATAAATAAATATTAAAAAAATAGTTTAAGAATAATTATAAAAAGTATGCTAAAGCATTTAATCTTTTTAAAAATCAAGGAGACTGCTTACTGTGAGAGAACTCCACAAATGTTGCCTTTTGTGCACTAGAAATAAAAATGTCTTTAATCTTTCAATGCTTCCCAAACTTGTTGCAACATGTCTTCAAACTCTTGTCTCCACTTACTTAAAATTATAAGCATAATTTTACAACATTGCGAAATCAGCCTCTGCTATACAGGTAGGCTTACTTCTGCATAATCATCAAAACTGGTAGCACATTGAAATAAAGGTTATGTGCGTATTTTAACACTAGTAATGACTAAGTGTAAAAACAACTTGAACGTCATCAAAATCACTGTCAATTCAAGAAATGCTCAAATGATTGGCTCGCATATTAAAATCCTTAAATATATTAATCTTCAAATACTCTAGAACTCAAAGTGTGTAAACTATATAAACTTGATCTCTGATTAGAGAACAAACAGAAAGAATTCTATAGTTAATGGTGATAAAACATTTCCCCAAATAAACTTCATTTCATTCCTGCAGTCTCAAAACGTTTTTAGCCAGTTAACCCTTATATTTTAACATTTAAAATGATGCATGGCATGGAAATAAAGTCTTAATTTTTAAGTATTTATTTTGAGATTATTTTAGGGCTCACAAGAGTTGCAAAAACAGCAGAGTCTCAACCTCCCCTATGTTAACATCTTACGTGACAAAAAATAATTTTCAAAACCAGGAAATTAACCTTGATTAATTAATTAAAATTAAAAATTTATTCAGATCTTTTAAGGTTTAGTTGCTGTACCTCCTTAATTTTCCCTGATTTGTGACAGTTCCTCAGACTTGTCTTTCAGGACCTTGATACATTCAAGAGTACTGGTTCAGTATTTTGTAGAACATCTCTCAATGTGGTTTCTTTAATGCTTTCTCTCAATTTGAAGAGATTATGCATCATTGGGTAGGGTAACCAATGTGCCCTTCTTGGTGCAACATATCTGGGGCCCTAGATGTTGCTATGTGTACCAGAGAGACTAATTCCATCACTCAATTTAAGTTGTGATCTGCCTGGATTTTATGTAAAATTACTATTTTTCCTTTCACATAGTTGTGGTGTTATAAAATTAGAAAACAAGTCATTAACAGCCTAGGTAACCTTGGGAACAAAAGCTGCCACTCTCTAACACTGAACATGGTAAACAGCTTTTGATTCAGTTTAGCAAATGACTGTTGTTAAAAGATAGGAGCAGTTCCTCTTTTGTAATAAGCATTTTTGTTAGATCGATGAAAGGATTTAGAGTTCACGGATTAAAATGCTAAAAATATACAATATTTTATATATACTTTTATCTTCAAATCCAACTGTACTTACTTGAGTAATGAAATAGAAAACTAAAAATAATTGAATTCCAAAATCTTATTTTACCTATGTTTTAATAAATAAAAAATACTTACAATGAGCAAAAAATTATTAAATCAGCTTTGAAAAACATACTAAGTGTATTAATTTGCTGGGGTTGCCATAACAAAGTACCACAAACTGAGTGCCTCTGATTACAATTTATCATCACACAGTTTCAGAGGCTAGCAGTCAGAAATCAAAGAGGCTCTAAGGAAGGATCTGTTCCATGGTTCTCTCTTAGCTTTTGGTAACCTAGGTGTTCTTTGTAGGTCTTTACATGGGCTTCTCTGTGCATGTCTCTGTGTCCAAATTTCCCTCATTCATAAGGATACCAGTCATACTGGTTTAAAACCCACTCTAATAACCTCATTTTAACTTGATCTTCTGTAAGGACTCTATCTCCAAATAGGTCACATTCTGAGATACTGGGAGTTAGGACTCCAGTATGTTTTCTGGGAAGAGACAAAATTTAATCTATAGCACAGGGTTTATTTTTATGAGTACTTAATTGATTTTAAGATATTACCTTACTTTAGTAATTTATTGTTAAAATTCTAAGTTAAAACTACAAAGTTCTACTCATAAAAGTTAGGTAAAATAATATTTCAAAAATATTGGGTGCTTTGTGATCAAATCCGTCATTAAATAAACCCACTAAGTTGGAGGAAGTTTAGATACTTGAAAGTTTGAGGGCCTTTATTTATGAAATTTGTAGATACCTACAACATATACAAATCATCTAAAAAGGAAAATAATGATAGTTTATACTATAATGTAAATATTCAAAGAAACTGGGATGAAACTTTGGCTGTATCCCTAAACCCACAAGAATAGGTCTATCTCATTCCCTTGATGATTCACTAGTGATGTAAACTTAAGCCCTGGGCATCTTCTAAATAAGAAGTTCGAATAAAATAACAACTTTGAACTTGCAGGGTTTTATTTATTCCTTCTGTTTTCAGCAAGGTCAGCTGATACTTTAAGATTCTTTACCATGTGGCTTATAATGCCCATCCCCAGCTAAAATCTGCATAGCCGTTTGGTATTACCGAACAAAATACAGCATCATCTAGAAAATGTATTAATTAAAGTTAATTTATCATCTAATTTTCATGTCCAAGTCCTGCAAGTTCATCTCCTTCCTTTCTTCAAAAATTGTTTCTTGAGCATATATTTTGTGCCAATCCCTGAATGGATAAATGTGGATTAAAAAAAAGCAGATATAGTGCCTGTCCTTTAAACACAGAAAAAGGACAAGTAAGTAAAATAACACCAACTGTATAATTAGATTGTGAAGAGTATGATGGAGGAAATTATTAGGGGCAAAAATATATAATAGTGGGACAATTACATAGACACTATGAACAGAGGAGAATTCTCCAATTAGTGTCTTAGGACATTTAACCTGAGACAAACCATAAGAAAGAATCAGCCACATGAAGATCTTCCAGACACAGGGGAAGTATGTTTGAGATCCTGATTTGGGAAAGAATGTTTTATATCTGAAGAAGTGAAAGGCTTAGGAGGCTGAAAGATAATGGGACCAGAGTGAGAATAGTACCGGATCAATTTGATGTAGTCAGAGATTTGATCATGGAGGGTATAGGGTGTTAGGTGTTAGGTCAAAAGGTACCAAACACCCAGCTCAAAAATGGCTAAAGTAAAAAAGTGTATGTATTAACTCACATAATGTAAAAACTTTGGAAAATGTTCACTTTAAATAAGGAAGATTGATTGAAAGTTTACCAGTACCTAATTTCTCTTTCTTCGTTTGGTTCTACCTCCTCAAATGGGCCCTTCCTCCTAGGTTTGTGGGACAAAAGGGTATCCTTTCTCACGAATAACAATCCCAGAATGGAATCCCTTTGTCTTTGATTACTCTGACTTATATCATGTGGCCCTTATTCCTTAGCCAATTACTAATGCCTGAGAAATATATTTGGATTGGCTAGAATGGGTAACACACCACCCCTGGAGTCTTAGGGGAATTTTTTTTAAGTGATTTGTTCTGGCGGGGGCAACTTCAGGCAATACTGTAGTAGTAGTGAAGAGGTCACATGAACCATCCATAGAAAATAATTATAAAAATCAGATTTAAAACAACAACAACAAAATTAAAGGTACTGAAAAGCAACCAAAAGCTAAGAAAAGCCAAGGGAGAGTTTAATCTAGAAAAGTCGTAATGAGAAGGGGGTAAGAAGTATGACTTTGTGGCTTTCTGGTCCGATATGCTACCTAAACCTCACAGGTATAACTACAGAAAAGAGCGGAAGAAAACACATCAGGCTTATCAACTAAAGGTGCCAGAGGTCAGAATCCAGGGCTGAGAAAACATCAGGAAATTTAAAGGGGAAATTCTGGCAATGAGCAAACCACAGAAAGAATGAGACCCAAATTCAGAGCTTAAATTATCCAAAAGCCTAGCTACAAGTACACTGTACATGAATAGGGAAGGATTCCAGGGCACTGCAAAATAGCTAGCAGAGAATGCAGAGAAATCTACTCCTGAAAGACAGAGCTACACATGGCAGATCAGCTGAGTTTGATGTATTTCTTTATTGAGTACAATCCCTCACCATGATAAGCTTAGACAGCAGAAAGCCTGAAGTGTCAGAGTACAGAGTCCAAAGCTAGCACAGCAGCTGGAAAGTAGAGGGTAATCTTAGAAGCAAGGAAACCACAGAGAGAAAGAGACTCATCTCTGCCTAAGTACTTGGCTGACCCAACAGTTTTCACAGGCACGGAAGAAACCAGCAGGGGGTTAGTCTACAAAAAAAAAAACATAAACAAAAAAACAAAAAAAAAAGTGGAAAGCCAAAAAACAGAGGATAGATCATCATCAGTATGTTTTTTACCACAATGACATTAAAATGGACATCAATAAAGAATTGAGATGTTGGAAAAGCCAAAAGATTCCACCAAAAAACTGCTAGAATTGATTCATGAATTCAGCAAAGTTGCAGGATATAATATCAACGCACAGAAATCAGTTGCATTCCTATACACCAAAAATGAAGTGACAGAAAGAGAAATCAAGGAATCAATCCCATTTACAGTTGCACAAAAAAACATAAAATACCTAGGAATAAATCTAACCAAAGAGGTGAAAAATCTATACACTGAAAACTATAGAAAGCTTATGAAAGAAAATGAAGAAGACACAAAAAAAATGGAAAAAGATTCCATGCTCCTGGATAGGAAGAACAAATATTGTTAAAATGTCAATACTACTCAAAGCAATCTACATATTCAATGCAATCCCTATCAAAATAACACCAGCATTCTTCACAGAGCTAGAACAAATAATCCTAAATTTGTATGGAACCAGAAAAGACCCCGAATAGACAAAGCAATCTTGAAAAAGAAAACCAAAGCAGGAGGCATCACAATCCCAGACTTCAAGCTATACTACAAAGTTGTAATCATCAAGACAGTATGGTACTGGCACAAGTACAGACACTCAGATCAATGGAACAGAATAGAGAATCCAGAAATGGACCCACAAACATATGGCCAACTAATCTTTGACAGAGCAGGAAAGAATATCCAATGGAATAAAGACAGTCTCTTCAGCAAGTGGTGCTGGGAAAACTGGACAGCGACATGCAGAAGAATGAACCTGGACCACTTTCTTATACCATACACAAAAATAAACTCGAAATGGATGAAAGACCTTAATGTAAGACAGGAAGCCATCAAAATCCTCGAGGAGAAAGCAGGCAAAACCCTCTTTGATCTTGGCTGCAGCAACTTCTTACTCAACACGTCTCCAGAGGCAAGGGAAACAAAAGCAAAAATGAACTACTGGGACCTCATCAAAATAAAAAGCTTCTGCACAGCGTAGGAAACAATCAGCAAAACTAAAAGGCAACCAACAAAATGGGAGACGATATTTGCAAACAACCTGTCAGATAAAGGGTTAGTATCCAAAATCTATAAAGAACTTCTCAAACTCAACACCCACAAAACAAATAATCCAGTGAAGAAATGGGCAAAAGAAATGAATAGACACTTCTCCAAAGAAGACATCCAGATGGCCAACCGACACATGAAAAAATGCTCAATATCACTCATCATCAGGGAAATACAAATCAAAACCACAATGAGATACCACCTCACACCTGTCAGAATGGCTAACATTAACAACTCAGGCAACAACAGATGTTGGCGAGGATGTGGAGAAACGAGGATCTCTTTTGCATTGTTGGTGGGAATGCAAGCTGGTGCAGCCACTCTGGAAAACAGTATGGAGGTTCCTTAAAAATCTAAAAATAGAACTACCCTACAACCCAGCAATCACACTACTAGGCATTTATCCACGGGATACAGGTGTGCTGTTTCAAAGGGACACATGCACCCCCATGTTTACAGCAGCACTATCAACAATAGCCAAAGTATGGAAAGAGCCCAAATAATCATCGATGGATGAATGGATAAAGATGTGGTGTATATATATACAATGGAGGATGAGTCGGCAATCAAAAAGAATGAAATCTTGCCATTTGCAACTACGTGGATGGAACTGGAGGGGATTATGCTAAGTGAAATTAGTCAGAGAAAGATAAAAATCATGACTTCACTCATATGAGGACTTTAAGAGACAAAATAGATGAACATAAGGGAAGGGAAACAAAAATAATGTAATAACAGGGAGGGGGACAAAACAGAACAGACTCATAAATATGGAGAACAAACAGGGTTACAGGAGGGGTTGTGGGGGGGGATGGGCTAAATGGGTAAGGGGCGCTAAGGAATCTACTCTTGAAATCATTGTTGCACTATATGCTAACTAATTTGGGTGTAAATTTAAAAAAATAAAAAATAATTATTTGAGATGTCAAATTACTGACTTCCAAATAACCCATTGGTGAAAGAAAAATTCAAAAGGCAACAAAATATTTTCACTAGAATGATACTGAAAACATCAAAATATGTGGGATATAGTTACAACAGTAGTTAACCAAGAAGTTTATAACATTAAATGCATACATAAGAAAAAGAAAAAGGTCTTGAATAAATGACCTAAGCTTTCCTTTTAAGAAGTTACCAAAAAGAAAGACAGAAAGAAAGAAAGAAAGAAAGAAAGAAAGAAAGAGAAAGAAAGAAAGAAATTACACACACCAAAGAAAAAAAATCAGGAAATAATAAAGGACAGAAATAAATAAAACACAAAAGTGAGAAAAACCAATGAAACCAAAAGCTAGTTTGTCAAAAAGATTAATAAAATTGATAAACCTCTAGTCACAAAGAAAAAAAAGGCACAAATTATTAATATCGATAATGAAAGAGGACATTCAAAGGATAAGTTACTATTTGGAACAACTTTGTGCTCATAAAGTCAATGATTTAGATGAAATGGACAAATTCCTTGAAAGACATCAACAACCAAGGCTCACTAACGAAAAACGATAAGCTGAATATATTCTCTATCAATATGTAAAAAGTTGAACTCATGGCTTAATATCTTCCAACAACAATTAAAACAACAACAAATTTTCCAAGCCCAGATGACTTCCACTGGTGGATTCTACCAAAAATTTAAGCAAGAAATAATACCAATTCGATACAAACTTTTCCCAAAAACAGGTTTTCAAGAAGGAGGAAGAGGTCAACTATGTAAACTCTGCCAAGAGGCTGAGATGAGAATAGAAAAGTAACAGGTATGGGTTGATGTGTACATAAGAGATGAGAAAAAGGAGAAAGCATATGCAACTTTGTCTTTTGAGGAATTTGCCTGTGAAGCAAGGCAGAAAATAGGGCAATGACCAGAAGAATAGTTGAGATGAAAGGAAGGTTTTTGGTATGTGTGGTTTTTTTTTTTTTTTTAGGATGGGAGATACTACCAGCATGCTTTTATATTGAGTGACATGATCCAGTAAACACAGAAAAATTAATGATATTGTATAGAAGGAATGAAGTCCTTAAAAGTCTCTTAAACATCTTTTTAAAAAGCAATAGGTATTTGCTATTGTCTGTGATGCTTAAGAGCCATATCTTTTGAGTGAAGCATTTTTTCTATTTGGTTTAATTTACATTGTTGTATGGAATAATATATCAAAAAGAAATTTGTAATAAGTACACACGAGCCATTAGATGTTTTGAAGAAAAAAGCTGCTGAAATTGGTATCAAGTTCATCTATATACACATCAGGAGTTTATTACACTTCACAGGTTGAGAGATATGGCAGAGGGCCTATCACCAGATGAGCTGACGTGCATAGATAATTGGCTCATTTAACATTAGTTCTAACCTCCTTTCAGTGTACCTTCCTGTGATGCAGAAGCTGGGCAGCTTAAAACTACATTTACCAGTCTCTCTTGCAGCCAGGATGGATATAGTTTAGATTCTGCCAATCAGATATGTTTGAAAAGAATTAAAACCTGAGTTAATCTGGCACATTAGCAGCACATAATGTGTATCCTTGATGTGGGTGTACACCTATGAGGCAACATAGAACAACCTTGGAGGCAGTTATGTCAGTGGTTCCCAAACACTGGATTGCAGCTGAGGTGGTATGATCCATGGAGACATTAGCTGGAACAGTGGTGTCCTGATTGACCCTTAAGCAGGCCAGTTCAGTAGTAACACCCTGAAAGCATGCATGACGAGGGAACCAGCTCCTCAATAATTTCATACATACCCAATTCCCTATATTAAATCTCTTTCTGCTGAAAACAGCTTTAGTGTTATCGTGAGCTGAACTGGCTGAAATATCAACCAACAAGCCCAACCGGTGACCGTTTCAAAACCAAAAAGCCAATTCAGTCTATCACAACTGGTCTGCTATCTGATTACCAAGGACTCTTCAAAGTAATACTGAAGGAAAGGAAAATGAAATCCTTAAAAATGTATGTATAACCTTGAAGGTTAGAGAGGAGTTCTTAAACTAGGATAACCATAAATAAAAATATTGAGAAATCTGACTACATTAAAATTGGAAGTTCTATTAATCAAAAGACAATTTGGAATAAAAAAAGACACACCACAGACTGGGTAAAGATAGGTCCCACAAATATAACTAACAAAAGGACCAGCATCCAAAATATAAAATACTCCTAAATTTATAGGAAAAAGATACACAATCTGATGGAAAAATGTACCAAAGTCCTAAATAATCACTTCAAGAAAGAAGATCCAAAAGGCTAAAAACATAAAAAGGCACCTCAGTGAGACATTTCATATTCATCACTGACAAAAATCAAAAAGGCTGACAATGGGAAGTGTTAGCATGGATGACAAGCCTCAGGATTCTTTTTATTTTTTTTTTTAATTTTTTTTAACGTTTACTTATTTTTGAGACAGAGAGAGACAGAGCATGAACAGGGGAGGGGCAGAGAGAGGGGGAGACACAGAATCTGAAACAGGCTCCAGGCTCTGAGCTGTCAGCACAGAGCCCCACACGGGGCTCGAACTCACGGACCGTGAGATCATGACCTGAGAGCCGAAGTCGGACGCTTAACCGACCAAGCCACCCAGGCGCCCCAAGCCTCAGGATTCTAATACACAGTTGGTGGGAAAAGAAATTAGTACTACTGGTAAAGTTGGAAGACATTTTCAGAAATGTATGCTTATATGCACTGGGATCCTTGTTTATTGGTCCTAGCATTGTAATTAGCAAAAGTTGGAAACAACTCAAATGTCCACCAACAGGAATATGGATGTATATTCTATTAAGTGCAACATGCAAAAAGATAACTGAGCCTTTTCTCTTTTAAAACTTATTCCTCCTCCACATTTCTCATTACCTCACTCCTGAGCCAGTTACTCAAGTCATGTCCGGGCTTCTCTCTCTCTCTAAACATTGCCTTTGCCAAATTTGAATAGTCATTATGTCCTATATGTCCCTTCTTCTCTGACTCCTTAATTTGAGCCCATATAATTTCTCACCCAGATAAATATAACTAACTCCTAAAGGTCTTCTTTGCCTCTAGTCTCATTCCCACTGCAAACTGATGTTCAAATGTTGCTAAAGCTTTCATTTTCAAAGCCATGTGATGATAAAACCCTTCTACTTGGATGAAGTATGAATAAAAATAATGGGTATAATTTACTAGGCACCCACTGTATGTCAGGCATTATCTCATTTATCCCTGTAAGGCTGCAAAATGGGTGATGTTATATCTATTCTATAGATGAGGCAACTAAAGCTTGAAAGGGGTAAAATGGGGCCCCTGGGTGGCTCAGTCAGATGAATGTCTACCTCTTGCTTTCAACTTGGGTTATGATTCTGGGATCATGGGATCAAGCCCCACATCAGGCTCCCTGCTGAGCATGGAGCCTGCTTGATATTCTCATTCTCCTTCTCTCTGCCTCTCTCCTCCCTCACATATGTTCTCTCTCCTTAAAAAAAATAAAAACATAAGTTAATTACCCAAATTCACACAGTTAATAAGTGAACAAGCCAAGATTCAATTTCAAGTTATTTCAATTGCAAAATCTTTGCTTTTAATCATGACTCTGCCTGAATTCCTAAGCATCGCACATGAAGTTCTAAATGATCTGACAGTAGCCTATTCCCCAGCTTGACTTCCTGTTCCTCTTGCTTCCATTTCACCATGGTAGATATTGTCTATCCCTTACTAGTAACCTCTATTTTCTTCAGGAAAGCAGTATCCTCAGCTAAAAACTTGTTTTCCTGACCTTTCGGAAGCTGAGGTTATGATTCAGAGGAAAGAGATACAAGTGGAAATCTCTGGATGGGGTTTCTGGGAAAGCTCTTTAACAGGGGTCAAAGCAAGCTAGTATGCAACTTTTGCTGTACCCTCACCCCATCTTCTTCCTTCCTAGAAAATTATGCTGTACAGAAATCAGCTCTCTTACAGCCATGGGATATACATGTGAGCATGAAAGCCCCATACTCTAAAAGACAGAATATAAAATTAGAAGCCCAAGTCTGTGATGGCATTACCCACTCCAGGACTGCCTTTCTATGGGCTTGCATGTTTAATTGCCATGTTTTCCTACTCACAGTTAAGCACTGTCATAACTGACATATACCCTAAGTTCAGGTATTTATTGGTCAACTTGCAATTTCCTCGATATATTATGATTTGGTACACTTCTGTAGAGGGAGGTGGCCTGCAAGTAAGACACATATATAAACCAGTCTTTAATTTCTAAAGGAAAAGTAACACTCTGGCTTAAGCCAGAGAATTTTTAAACCATTTATTTGTTTTGTGTATTCAGCGTTTTGATAAGCTTTTGTTTAAAGGTTCTACCCTTAAAAATGGGTTGAAATTCAGCAACTATTACTGAAATTTCTCAAAGTTTTATCTTTGTGTTAGGTCAGTGACCACAAATCTCAAACAAATTTGATAAAGTTTAATTGTGGAACTATTCTCTTAGCTTTTACTCAGAGTCAATATGTGGAATAATCTGAATATCTGTGAAATTGGTATGTAGGTACTATTTTTTTTTTTAATTTTTTTTTTCAATGTTTATTTATTTTTGGGACAGAGAGAGACAGAGCATGAACGGGGGAGGGGCAGAGAGAGAGGGAGACACAGAATCGGAAACAGGCTCCAGGCTCTGAGCCATCAGCCCAGAGCCCGACGCAGGGCTCGAACTCACGGACCGCGAGATGGTGACCTGGCTGAAGTCGGACGCTTAACCGACTGCGCCACCCAGGCGCCCCAATATTTGTTTTTTTTATACAAAAGTTCTGGTGACATATTCCACATACCACTCAGGGCTAGAAAAAAAGGTTTATTTTTCTTCTGAAGAACTGATATACTTACTAACAGTGGTTATGAGTCATGTAACACATTATGTATTCCTTTTTTTCTTAGCGACTAGTTTGCTAAGTTTTTTGGTCCAATATCAGTGGCTTTGTTTGGCTAACACCTTTTTACCTTTTAGAGCCTATTCTTTGATATTTTAGGTATTTTGTGTTTGCTTATTGTGCCAATACATTTATTGAAAGCTGTCTCAAATTATTTTTTTAGAAATAGGTAAGTTCTTTTATTAAAAATTATAACTTAAAGGAAAAAGAAATATTACTCTTCTGATATGACCAACAAAAACCCATATGCAGATACCCTTAGATTAATCAATCATTATTGCGATGTTGTTTTCTATCATAGTTACTGTAATAAAATTGAAGGTTTATTGTGAGAGGCAATCCTCCCAGGTCTCTGCATATTATTGCTGGGTATGCCAAGAATGCAAAGCCTTGACCACTCTTTAGGCAGACCATTTCTCAGGATTGCATTTGCAGGGAGCAACCCTGAAGGATGAAGCAGCATCTTCTTCAAGACAGAGCAGGTTTGCTTCATTTAATATGAAAGCATTGGATTCCCCAAGTTTGGTATTCCTCAGCTGCAACACAAACACACTTATAAGATTTATAAGATTTAACTGGGCCATTGTGTTGCCTCTTTAGGACTTGGGAGGCATGGGGAGCCAAGGCCAACACGATACTCATGCTATTTGCTGCGAAAGAAATAAAATGTCTGACTCAGGAGTCTCATGTCTTCTGCCAGCATGCACAATAGGGACAGGCTAATTTGGAGGTGGGTTTAGTCCCAAACCCCAACAAGGTATTCACTCAAAAAAATTAGTTGATCATTCAAAGTTTGAAAGCAGGTTTGAATTACATCCTTTGTAACTCAGAGGAATTCCTACAGGCATACCATTAATGAAGATGATGGAGAAAGGCCAATTAAAATAACTGTTTAAATCAACAGAATGTCCTCAAAGGATCCATTAAAGAACTGGTGAGGTTTTGACATTTTAAAAATGAAAATGGTTTTGTTGTCGCTATACATCAAATAAATTGAGGAGATTCAAGTTGTTTAAGACAAAGAGTCTAGATTCATTAACATTCTATGATCTTGTTATAAATGAAGAGAATTATCAGAATGAATGGGCCAAAAACAATGAATCAAATAAGGGAAGATAGGAAAATATGATAAATAGAGCTATGCAGGACAACTGAGCATTCTCTTATGCAACCCATCGGTTGTAAGTTAATATAAGGCTTTACTTTAAACATAAACCACAACACTGTGAAAGTTAAAAACAAAAAAGCATTTTCTTAGAAACTGAAAAAACTCATGCTGTGCATACTCAAAGTATGATATGTTAATAACTAATATATGTCTGAATAAACATAGAAGTAAAATATGCTTTCATTCAATATAAGCAACTCACCATAAAAATTCTACAACTTTCAAGTTGGTAAATAAATGATAAAAATGATTTTTTTTTCTAGACAACAAAATTTCTGATGTAGAAAATGAAAAAAATTCATGCTGTATATACGGAAAGTATAATGTGTTAATAACGAATATGTTTCTGAATAAATATAGAAATAAAATATGCCTTCATTCAACATAAGCAACTCAACATAAAAAGTCTGTGACACTCTCAAGTTGGCAAATAAATGTAAAAAGTGAAGTCTTTCCTAGATAAGGGAATTTCTGATGTAACTCTGCAACTCAGCATACCCCACCCCTTTTGCAACTCTCAACCACCACTAACAAAAAATAGTGCCCAACATGTTGTAAGTGTCCAAAGTTATAAGCAATTTAAGTGTCACTAATTCAGAAAACTAAGTAAGAAATTGGTAACAGCAAAGTGTCCAGAAAACTCATAGCTCTGTACTCAAGAATTGAAACCTTCAACATAAAAAAAAAAAGAAAATCTCTAGAAACACTATATAAAGACTAATACAAAGTAAGACAAGCAGATTGGAAGATACACTGAAATGAGCCGACAACAAAGGAAATAAGAAGAATTATAAAGCGCAGGAAAGAATAATTACAAAAGTACAACTGTGTACAATCATTTAGACAAACTAAGATAAAATGCCAATCACAGCATCACTATTTTTGAACACAGCATATTGTCAAAGGCATTCATCATTTTATATACAAGGGAAGTGTGCATGAAGTTGTGAACTGACTCAACCAAGACTGTACAGGATGCAGGATAGGGATTTCATTTATTATTTTTATTTTTTTTTATTTAAAAAAAATTTAACATTTATTTATTATTGAGAGATAGAGAGACACAGAGCATGAGCAGGAGAGGGGTAGAGAGAGGGGGAAACACACAATCCGAAGTAGGCTCCAGGCTCCGAGATGTTAGCACAGAGCCCGACGCGGGGCTCGAACTCACAAACTGCGAGATCATGACCCAAGCCTAAGTCGGTCGCTCAACCAACTGAGCCACCCAGGCGCCCCTCATTTATTAGTTTTAAATAAAAGGCTATTTTATCTTATTTTGTAATCCCTACGAAAATTCTAGAGAATTGTTCTGATAAATCAATGACAAAATGACATCCTTCTTATCATTCCATTGATTAAAAGAAATCAAAATAATTGAATAAATATATATTTGACAATTTACTAAGGTATTTTGTTAGCAAACATTCCATATTTATCCAAAATTATAAATCTAATTTTGAAAAAGATATCATTTAGTTCTTTGGCTTATAAACAGATGAAATAATCTATATGATAAAAAAATATTTAACTTTAAAACCTTCCTAGTGATAAAGGAATGAGTTAACCCTTTAGCATTTTCCTTTTTTTTAAAAAAAAAAAAAAAAAAAAAAAGGAGGTATTCTACCAAATCTGCGTTTGGGCAAAGAATGATTTCGGGCAGTAATTAAAAACACCTTCTATAAAATTAATCGAAATTTATGATATTTTCACTTCTGAAATCGAATTTTTATTATTGCCTTTTTAGCAGTCTGAACTTTGTTCATGTTTAAGAGAAACTTGTCATGCTGTTAATTTTTAGAATATTTTCCATCGAGTAGATGATCTCCTTTAGTACACATCATGAACTGGGGTAGTTGGGAGTTTGGTGAAAGATATTTCAAATAGCAGAAGCAAATTTAGAACAAAAGGTCCATGGCATTGGTACCTAATCTTACCACCAAGGACTCCTTTGTATTTCTTTCACCTCTTCATGGGTTTATTGCTTAAAAATATTTTGCATGTACTCATTTATTAATTGAAATGGTCAAATTAAGACAAGATGAAGAGAGCTTCTCATAAGCATGTAAAGCATGAAAGATCCAGCGTGACACCTCAGTGTGCTGGCAAAATCCAGGAAAAGCAGAAACCTAGTTATTGTTCAACAGGTCAAGAGAGATGATGAAGACATTTTACTCAGAGTTCAGTAAAACACTATGAATGCAAATTAATAAATGGAAGGTATTCTAAAACTGAGTCAATAAAGGGTATTCACCACATGGGTTGATTGTAGAGCTCAGGGAAGCAGCTCCCGTGGAAAGGCCGCCTTTTGAAACTGATGAAGCCACAGAAGGTACTGAAGATGAAGGTGTAGTAGAGGAGGCTGTTGAGGATGGTAACCGTTCTCCAGACTCCATGTCTATGAGAGGGAGAAAAACATCAATTCTCAGTATCTGATGGTGGCATTATTCAAAGAACTAAACATATTTAAATAATTCAAACATTTAGGCATATTTTTTAAAATATGAAAGTGTTTCAAAATACATGTTCTTCAGAAAGATAAAATATGGAATAAATAAAAACAAAATAAGTATAATTTAAAACACCAATTTATGAAATAAGTTTAATGTTTAGTATACCAAATCCTCTTTTAATAGACTTGCAGAATTTCCTTATAGCAAAAAAACATTAACAGTGGTTTGCATATATCTTCATACAAATGTGTTGCCACAATCTTAGAAAAATTAACATATTAACTTCTTATTCTTCCTAAATCACCTCATCGTCTATTCACTTACAACATAACACCCATATTATCTTAACGAATCAGGAAAATAACACCAGATTTACTTTTTGTGTGTTTTTTTAAATTTTATTTTAGAGGGAGAGGAAGAACATGCACTAGTGGGTGAGAAGGGCAGAGAGAGAGAGAGAGAGCGAGAGAGAGAGAGAGCGAAAGAGAGAGAGAGAGAGAGAGATTGAGAGAGAGAATCCCAAGCAGTCTCCATACTCAGCATGGAGCCTGATGTGGGACTTGATCCAGAAACCCTGGGATCATGACCTGAGATGAAACCAAGAGTCGGATGCTCAACCAACCGAGCCACCCAAATGCCCCCAAAATAACACCACATTTGAATGTGTTGTAACCCTGTCTTCTAAACCCAAGTCTTGAAAGTCTTAAACATCCAAGAATCTGACTTGGTAATCCCCAACAGAGCAAGCACTCCTCCCTCACCAAAAAGATAAATCCATTTTACAGTTTTTAATCATGTAAAGTATGAACTACAATTAAAATGGCCTTAATATGACCCATTTATAATAAATGAGCCACTTATATGTATTTATATTTATTTGCTTAGCTATTTTAGGTGTAATCTTACATTGGTCTTACTGTAACAGTTAATGCTGATATTAAAAATTTAGAGTAGAAATGGGTGGAGTTAAAATAAGTCATAGGATATAATGTACAGCATGGTGACTGTTGGTAGTAACACTGTTTTGTTTGAAAGTTGCTAAGAAAGTAGATCTTAAAAGTTCTCGTCACAAAAGAAATTTGTAATTGTGTGGTGATGAATGTTAAGTATGCTTATCATGATGATACTTTTGTAATACATACAAATATTATGCAATACATACAAATATTTGCAATACATACAAACTATCAAATCATTATGTTGTATATGTGAAACAAATATAAAATGTTGTATGTCAATTGTATCCCAATATTTTTTTAAAAATATAGAATATTAAAATGGTTATTTTAATACTCTCTGCATACAGTGATCCTACAAGGAAGCAAGAAAATCATGACTTTCCCAACTGCTTTAATAAGTACACAATTTACAGGAAGAAACAAAATAAAGACACTGCTCACTTAAAACTGAATTTACAATCCACCACAAACTTTCACTATGGAAATAATCTAACCATAAAAAAGATTTCTGTATGGAATTCTACAGGCAATTCAAATAAAAAGAGTTTGTTTTAAAAATACTGTCCAATTAAAATAACGCAGAGTTAATGTTTAAATGTTGATTTAATCCATATGGTATCTAGATGATTTTTCTCTTAAGATGGATACATATAGTAAAGATTATCATCTCTGGTTGACACATAGCATCAATAGTAACCAGTTCAATAAGTTTTCCAATCATACACAATTCAAAACCTTCTGTTCATATTCTGGTATTGCTGTTAATCACCTTATAGATGATAATGCCATAATGAGTATGTTCATATTCTTAAATAACTTCTCTTTCTTTTTTTCAGCATTCATCATGGAAAGTCGTAGCTGGTACCAATGGTTACATGAAACTAATGCTTACAGGGCAGGTTTTGGATCATCAAGCAGTCACCAACAAACTTTGAAACATGAGGCTGGTCTGAGCCGAGGCCCCTACTGACATCTTTCACTACAAATTATTTTCACCAACAAGTCTCATTTTACTAAATGCAAAAAATATGAATCCTTTACCTAGAGTTTATAGAAAAAGGCTATTTAAAAAAAATTATACCTGGTAACTTCACTGTGTCTAAATGCATTTAAAAAAATGGAAAGTTTTTTTTTTTTAATTTGCTTTTGTACTATATAATTTGGTGATATAACATAGATAAGCACTTTAGCTGAGTATCTGGCATAAAAGAATTCAATAAATAATAGTTGTTAATTTTTTAGGATAATAAATTATAAGCTCTAGGTGTATTTCTTTCTGTTGCTGTAACTTGATTTGGGACTAAAGCAAGTAAAATCCAGAAAGTCAAACAAGCAGTCTCTACATATTGCTTATTGGTGATCATTTTTCCTGGAAATATTTATTAAAATTAAAAATATACATATACTTGGATCTTACAATCTATTTTTGAGAATCTATTCTGTAGTAATAAAATACTAGTAGGTTCTTTATTATAACATAGTTTAAAAATAAAATTTAAACCTGGCAATAAGAAAGAGTGGAACTACATGGGGCGCCTGGGTGGCACAGTCGGTTAAGCGTCCGACTTCAGCCAGGTCACGATCTCGCGGTCCGGGAGTTCGAGCCCCGCGTCGGGCTCTGGGCTGATGGCTCAGAGCCTGGAGCCTGTTTCCGATTCTGTGTCTCCCTCTCTCTCTGCCCCTCCCCCGTTCATGCTCTGTCTCTCTCTGTCCCAAAAATAAATAAACGTTGAAAAAAAAAATTTAAGAAAGAATGGAACTACAGCTGGTAGTTACAGGTCTTTAGAACTACTCAGAGAAGAAGCCTTAAAATACATGTGTACGGAGGGATACTAAAAGCAGTAGAAAGTCTGGAAAAAGCAGGAGAGAGCAGAGAAAGCAGGAGAAAGTCTGAGGAGAAACAAGATATTGGCATAGTCTCCAAGTATCTGCTCCAAAATTTTTACTAATTACAGATGGCAAAAAATTAACTTCACAGTGGAGAAACTATACAACTTGTAATAAAATATCATGTGCCCTCTGATGCCCTTAGAGGCACATGCCACCTCTGTGGCATTCTTCCTGACAACACATAACCTCAGTCGAATCATGAGAAAACATCAGACAAACCAAAACTAACTAGTGTTCACCAAGTGTCCAGCTCATGAAAGTAAAGGAAAGACTAAAGAACAGCCAAAGGTTAAAGACTTAAAGCAGATACAATTAAATGTGATGTTGGATCCTAGGCTGAAATTTGGAACAGAAAAAGAACATTAATGGAAAAGCTAGTGAAATCCTTACAAAGTCTATAGTTCAGTTAATAGTGTTGTACCAGTGTTAATTTTCTGATTTTTATAATTTTGATAACTGTACTATGGTTATATAAATTATGAAAATTAGGGGGAAAATATATATGTGGGTAAAATATATACATGTGGGTAAAAAATATATATATGAATGCTCTGTATTTGTTTTTTAACTGTTTTTAAGTCTAAGATTATTTCTAAATAAAAAGTAAAGAAAAACAAAAAACAGTCTGGCACATAGTAGGCACTCAAAAAAATACATATGGGTTGGGGTTGAGGAATACAAATCTAAACACTGAAGAAATGAAGACACAGATTACATTGGGATTACAGCATTATGTCAACAAGACATTTGATAACAGACACTATTTGAGTTCAAAAACAGTATCTGGAGCTTATCAGCTGTGACCTTGTACCAATTATATAACTTCAGTGAACTTTCAATTCCCTCATGAGTAATATGATGATGATATAATTAGGATTAACTGAGATAATGCATGTAAAGTGCTGAATACCTACCAATTAATTATTAGCTATTGTTTTTAATAAGTGCATATCTGTGTATATAATTACGCATGTGTATGTGGCAGTAAAAGAAACCTTAAGGTATTTTAGATTATTCATTTCAAGTAAATATTTCAGAGTCATATCTATTTTAAGGTTATATGTATGTTTAGCATGTTATTACATTTTTTAGCCAGATAAATTTTGTTAAGAATTAAAAAAAAAAAAGAATTTACCTTTTGGGATGGGCATTGGGTGTTGTATGGAAACCAATTTGACAATAAATTTCATATATTAAAAAAAAAAAGAATTTAAAATAAATGTCTTGCAACTGTGTAAGTATGAATGGTGAAATGTTTTGCCTTAAAACTTTCAAAATAAAGTGGAACACAAATATATGTGAAAATTAATACATTCATTTTCAGTTGAAAAAATATAATTATGATTACACTAAATTGTTATTCATTATTTAAGCATATTACACAAAAATGGCAGAAACCCATCTCTTCAAATCATTTAAGAAAAATATATTCAGAGGCTCCTGGGGGCTCAGTGGGTTGAGTGTCCGACTCTTGATTTAAGCTTGGGTCATGATCCCAGGGTCCTGGGATTGAGCCCTGCCTCGGGCTTCATGCTTAGCATGGAGCCTGTTCAAGATTCTCTCTCTCTCTCAACCTCTGCTCCCCTCCCCATGCTCTCTCTCTAAATAAAAAAATAATAATAATTTAAATAAAAGAAAAATATATTCATTAAAATAAAAATGGTTAAGGTGTCTCAGAAGCACATATTTTCAGATTTCTGTTAGGGCCAGAGCATCCAGATCTGATACTGGCAATCCTATAACAGCCTCTCATTCTGACTCTATGTGTTAAGGATACCACCTTCATCTCAGGTTCAAACCACTACCAACAAACTTCTCTGTGACCAAAAACAGCCCAAATACCATAAGATCAAAATGAAGGGGCTATATAATAATATGACTCTGCCATCGCACACACTCAGTTATGGAAGAATATCAATTAGTAGGTGCATCTTCTAGCTTAAGGGCATTTATGAATATACTTTTTAATGTATAACTTCAGAATTCTTTATTTGCAAAGTTAATAACCAAGGTAAGGTAAAGATTACTACAACTTAAAATTAACATAAAATACTACAGTAAAAAATAAATTTGTTGATGTGAACAATGGAAGAAAAATGTGCAGAAGGTGATGAACAGATTATAAAAGATTTGATTCATTACATATCTTTCCCATAGTCTAAAGCACTAGCTCTCAACCAGGAGTGACTTTATAATGCCCTCTTTGGCCACTAGGAAACATTTGGCAAAGTCTGGAGACACTTTTGATGGCCACATCTGAGAGCATGCTACTGACAGTGCAGAGATAGAGTCTAGGGATATTGCTCAACTCCTACAATGCAAAGGACATCCCCTCCACAGAGAATTAGCTGGCCCAAAATGTTAGCAGTGCTAAGGCTGAGAAATCCTGATCTAAAGTATCAAAAATTGTATAACCTGGAATTCAATTAACTAAAACTTTCTGTGAAGTAGTAATTATACGTAATTGTTATAAGATGATTCAAGCTGATTTAAACATTATATTCAACTAGGTTTTGTGCCAAACTCTGGTCTGTATTTTACATTTTGTCCTAATTGTTTAAAACTGATAATGTAGGATATGTAATTAACAGATATCAGAATATTTGCTCATCCTAGATAACATGAATTTACTATATTTTATTAAGATGATATTTACTAGGGTGCCAGGGTGGTGGCTCAGGCAGTTAAATATCTGACTCTTGATTTCAGCGCAAGTCACAATCTCATGGTTGTGAGATCAAGCCCCGAGTCAGACTCCATGGTGATAGTGCAGAGCCTGCTTGGGATTCTCTTCCCCTCTCTCTCTCTCTCTCTCTCTCTGCCCCTCCCCACTTCTCTTTCTCTCTCAAAATAAATAAACTTAAAAAAAAAGTGACATTTACCAGTAACAATTCTGAGAATAGACAAAAATCAGAATTACTACAAACAACTTCCTCCCTGAATGATGATTTTCTATACTTCAGAAAGATCCAATGATCGCTTGTTACTGATAATACTGTTCAAATTCAGGCATATCAAACTTCCCTTTTGTGTAATCTGAGTTTATGAACACTGACAGCTGCTAGGCATAAACCTGAGCAGGTGCTAATAGGGAAGGGCAAGACATGTTGGCTAAGAAATGCAAATATGATCAGCTGCCTCTTATTCCAGCTACGCGATTCTTTAGTACTGAAAGCATAGGGATAGAATAGACTGAATATTCAGATAGTAAACATAAAAACAGATGTAGGTTTTCTCCTGAGAGGTGTTCTGCCTTTATTGTTGCCAAAAACACCAAAAGTTCTCTGTGAGAACTCAAAACACATAAGTAGATTTGGCAAAAGTTTACTTCTCAAGGCATTATAAACTCGAGTGAAACAATCATCAAGAATAGTATCAGGAGGGGGGCGCCTGGGTGGCTCAGTCGGTTAAGCGTCTGACTTCAGCTCAGGTCATGATCTCATGGTTCGTGAGTTTGAGCCCCGCGTCAGGCTCTGTGCTGACAGCTCAGAGCCTGGAGCCTGTTTCAGATTCTGTGTCTCCCTCTCTCTCTCTGACCCTCCCCCATTCATGCTCTGTCTCTCTCTGTCTCAAAAGTAAATAAACGTTAAAAAAAAAAAAAACTTGAAAAAAAAAAAGAAAAAAGAAAAAGAATAGTATCAGGAGGAAGTCACTATGCTGCTTCTTTAGGTTTAGTAGAACCACTAACTGTAGATTTACACGTCCATCATTTTCTAAAAGTTTTGAAAAAGGATTTCATGTAACTCTTTTATTTACTTATTTTTTTGAAAGAGAGAGAAAGAGAGCACATGCACAAGTGGGAGAGAGGCAGAGGGAGACAGAATCCTAAGCAGGCTCCAAGCCCAGTGCAGAGCCTGACAGGGGCCTCGATCTCAGGACTGCGAGATCATGACCTGAGCCAAAATCAAGAGTCAGACGCTCAAATGACTGAGCCATCCAGAAGCCCCTATAACTATTTCTTTATATAACTTCCAGGTAACTGAACACGTAGACAAATAATATTTCAAGATATTAAGTAGCAAAACAAAAACAAAGTCAAGAATACACAAACATTTTTCTGGTAAGAGATTTTGTGAAAGAGGAGATGAGGCAGAAACACCTTATTAGACCTCAAACATTCTCCAAACATAATATGGTTTGAAGGAAAATCATTCTATTTATAAAACTTTTATTTGCCTACATTTAAAAAAATAGTTCTTTTGAGTCATTATGTATATTGTGATTTAAAAAGTGAATACATAAAATGAATCAATTTCTTTTGCTGCTACACACATTTTAACTACCACTGTAAACAGTCAAACAGTTATATCCTCAAACAAAAGGGGGCTGGCAATCAGGTGCTCTGTGTCATAACCTGTGATCAGGGCAAGTCCCAGACACCCTAAAGACTAGTTTCCTTCCCTGAAAAATGATAGGTTTTAATAAACTAGCCCTCAAGTCCCTATCACAGTTTTATCAAATTGATGGTAAAAAAAACAAAAAAACAAATCAAAACGTTCACATTGTGTTAAAATATTTAACAATTTAATTCCACTCTTTCCTTATCCTCCCTTTCACTGGCCTTGGTTCCATCTCCAAACGTGTGTCATGCTAAATTATAAATTTCTAAAATGTAAATTATAAATTTTTAAAGATTTGTTCAACTTATTTGTACCTCAAGAGATTTGATAAGAAAATTATTCAAGAGGAAAGCACTGATTTTCATACTATTCAGTAAATATCTAATCAGAGTATTCTTTTCCATCCAAAGGATTAAGTGTTCCTTTGCAAGGAGTCGTCTGTGAGGAAGAGGTTATCCTAAGATATAAAAGAATATTGTAGAAGATTTGAATAAAATTTAACATGTATAGATCAGCTAAACTATACATAGAGTATATGAATTTAAAAATTGACCAGAATTAGAAATTTCTGGGGTGCCTGGGTGGCTCAGCCAGTTAAGCATTGACTTCGGCTCAGACAAGTTCAAGCCCCATGTCAGGCTCTGTGCTGACAGCTCAGAGCCTCAATCCTGTTTCAGATTCTGTGTCTCCCTCTCTCTGCCCCTTCCCACTCCTGCTGTATCTCAATCTTCCTCAAAAATAAATAAACGTTAAAAAATTTTAAAACAAATTTCTAACAAGGATACAAAAGTTGGAAGGATAAAAAGAGAGGCAAGATCTAGTTAATTGTTCCTTTCATCTACAAATGCAAGGCTTCCCAAAGTACAAGCAAAAGACCTAAAGCTTTGCTTACCTAGGAAATACAACTACATTAACTCAAATTTCTAAGTTATTTCTGGAGAGTAACTGGGGATAATGAATAAGAGATTGAGAAAAATAAAGCAGGGTAACAAACAGAAGTGTATCCACATACAAAGAAAGAAAGCCACCAAGTACTACATGTCTGATGAAGTAGAATAAAAACTCCCTTTTAGTGGGGAAAAAGCAGAGCTAACCTAGCGGGAAAAACATACTTCTTAAAGAATAAAATGAGGTTCAGAGTTTGTGAATATCATGCTTTTGTTCTGGTAATCCTAACATTAGGTTTGTCTTTCTATATTATCACTCTCCTATTCAAAATCTTCAGTTTATCCAAGAAATATATTCACACATATTAATTGTAAATGACTTTTAAGAGCAAAATATTCCATCAATTAGTAATTGTTAAATTATGCTACATCATTTTAATACAATATTATACAGCTATTATAAAAGAATGAGGTAGATCTATACTAGATATTCTAATTAAATGAAAACAGTTAACTGGGAGGAATAGAAATAGAATGATCTCATGTGTGATTAAGACAAAAGAGTATATTCTTATGTCTGTATGCTCAAAATACTTCCAAAACATATGTAAGAAACTAGTAACTATTTATACCTAGGTAAAAGAACTAAGGAATTGGCATCTAGGATAGGTGAATTATTTTTCACCATATATCTTTTCTACCACCTGAATATTTTTTACTATGTGCTAGTATTAATGACAATTAATTTAATAGAAAAAAAAGATTTCTAAAGATTTGGTATTACTCAAAATTACCTTCCAATATGTTCTACAGTGAGTTCCAATTCGAGATAGTGGTGCATAAGGATCCTTAATCCACCTTCTCCCACAGACATACTAAGTCTACAGCTACCTATGAAACAATTTACTTTCAAAAAAACACCTCAAGTCTGGCTGAGTAATGACTAGATATCAGGCAAACAAGAAAACCACATCAAAGCAGTTAAGAGGCTGGGACAGTCTTGCTATAAAATCCCACTCCCTGGCATAGAGACTCATCACCAGGAAGGAACTCAAAATCTAAGAAGTTCTCCGTGAGGAGCAAAGGGCTCAAGCCCCACATTGGGCACCCCAACTTTTATGACACACACTTGAGAGATGAGCCCCCAAAACAATGAACTCTGAAAAACAACAAGGTTTGCACCCCAAGACCTACAAGACTAAAGTGATCCGAGAAACTGCTTTTAAGGGACTCATGCTCAGATTCACCCACCCCAGGGCCCAACTCAGAGGCAGCCAATTGTGCCCAGACCTAATGTGAAGAAGGCTCACCTACTTAAGTTAAAGCATCGGCAAGAGGGAGCAGCATCTAATTTCACACACACATCCAGGAGCCTGCTGGAACGCTCCCCTGGGATGGAGACTAGAAGATGTCATCTTCACGCTTTCCTTTTTGCTGTGCTCCAGACCATCAGTGCCTTTCAGAAGGAAGCTTTTACATACAATTAGTGCCCCAATTTTGAGGGCCACTGCCTAGGGAACACCTCTTGATTGCCTAGCTATGGAGGCCAGGGGAGACTGTCTTCCTGGTCCCACAGACTGTAATCATCATATCCCTCTCTAGAACACCAATTTTTATGACTGCTTTCAGGGGGCACCTGTACATCACTCGGCTCTGCTGGCTAGTGGGGCTTACATTCATGGGTCCACAGGACTGTTACAAGCAGAGAAAGGTTCTTAACCAGCTACCATCTCCAGGTCACAGCAAGAGGCAACAGACCCACAGACTGATCTTTCTGTGAGGGGGTCTATTAGCTAATCATCATGAGTTTGACTTGAGCGGCAAGCAGCTAATTAAACATACATTGAGGGGCTGTAATCTCTTCCAGATACCTTGGAGGGTGGGTGCTATCTTGGAGTTCACCATGCGTCACACTCCAGAGTGCTAGTGTCTCTTACAGAGGGACTTTACATGCATCTGGTATCCTGGTTTTTATGTCTGGTGCCTGGTTTTTCTAGCTGTCACCCAGGGAACACCCCTTGATTACCTGGCTCTGGTAGTACCTGAAAAGATGTTCAGTATCATTTATCATCAGGGTGATGCAAATTAAAACCACAATGAGATAACACCTCACACATGCAAAAATGGCTATTATCAGAAAGATAAGAAATAACAAGTATTGGCAAGGGTATGGAGAAAAAGGAACCCTTGTGCACAGTTGGTGGGAGTATAAATTGGTGCAGTTACTATGGAAAACAGTGTGGAAGTTCCTCAAAAAATTAAAAATATAATGCCCATATGATCCAGTAATTATATTTCTGGGTATTTATCAAAAGAAAACAAAAACACTAACTCAAAAAGATAATATGCAACTCCATGTTCATAGCAACATTATTTGCAATAGCCAAGATGGGGAAACAACCTCCAATTGATGTATGGATAAAGAAACTGTGGTATATGCATATAATCGAATATTATTCAGCCATAGAATAGAATGAAATTTTGCTATTTGTGATCATATGAATGCACTTCGAGGGCATTATGTTACATGAAGTAAGTCCCAAAGAGAAAAACAAATGCTGTAAGATCTTTCTCATGTGTATAAATCTAAAATAAAAGTTTAGAACTAAAAATAAAAGAAAATCAAGCTCATAGATACAGAGAACAGATTGGTGATTACCAGAGACTGTGGGGGGGGGGGGGCAGTGAGAGAAAAAGGTGAACTGTTTCTGTCTTCTTTTGATTTAAATAACTTGAATTTAAAAATGTTCTGCAGAGTCTTAGGTATCTTTTAAGTGTCTTGGAATATGGCACAAAGAGGAAGGAGAGGTTATGGCTCTCGCCCATATGCTACTGGCTTCTGTCAAAAGTCCTCTCATTTATTTTGTATATTGAGATTCCACATGAGATTTTGTTTGAAAAAAAGGATCCTATTGCCTTAAAAAATGTTTGCAAATCACAGGTCTAAAGGATATGTCTCATATCACTTCTTCACAAATGGCCATCTGTCCAATCCTATTTGTTGTGACTTTAAAATCTGAGTCCTCAACCGGAGGTAGGAGGCACTGTCATTCTTTTTTGGTCTTTAAATCCTAATTTCAAGCCACTGCACAATTTGTCCTCAAATTAGATCTCATTCCCCTATGAAGAATACCCACCTAATTTAGCATCCCAAATACCCTGATTCTGGCAGGTTGACTCCATTCACCCATTTGGGGAAGTTGTAAGTGACATAGCTTATTATCTACCTACTATCTCCTTGTCAATATCCCTCTGGATACTCAGTCCTCTCTTTTCTATCTTCATTTGCTTAAAAGAGGAAATCAAAAAGAATAAGAACAAAATAAGGTAATTGTAGAATAGAATGCTTGGCTCAACTGACATTAATATTTAGTAACCTGTCCATTGGAGGTTAGGGGGAACTAAGTGATGGATTTACAACACTGTAATAAAACAATTTCTTCCTCTTAGAAATTTTAAAACTTAATGACTAATCCTTTCCTTCCTTCCTGTTAAAATGGAGGTGGACTTCCTTCATTCCCTTAAACTTATCATCACCTTTTTGCAGTTTTCAAGAACTTTGCTCAATTGATCTTTCCCTCTCTTTTCTATATCTCCCCTCTACTAGATTCTTCTCCATTATCTTCCATCTTTAAAAACAACAAAAACTCTCCTTTGACCACTCATCCCTATTTTGCCATCTCATATTTTATACTCTTACTTTCTTTTTTTTTCTTAATTCTTTTAACAATTATTTATCATTGAGAGACAGACACAGAGTTTGAGCAGGGAAGGGTCAGAGAGAGGGGGAGACACAGAATCTGAAGTAGGCTCCAGGCTCTGAGCTATCAGCACAGAGCCTGACGTGGGGCTCGAACCCATGAACTGTGAGATCATGACCTGAGCTGAAGTCAGTTGCCCAACCAACTGAGCCACCCAGGCACCCCTATACTCTCACTTTCAACCAAGACTATTTACAATGAAATTGTCTATATTTATGGCTTCCATTTTTTTTTTTTTTACCTGCCCTTCATAACTTCACTCACACTAGTCTGGCCCATCATTAGTATGACTTGAGTGCTGGGATCCCGCTGCCAAAACAACACATGTAAGCTAAGCAAAATCTAATTAGGGGAGTCTGTGGCCCTGCAGAAAGAAAGACTATAAAAAGAATACAGAAATCAACCAGGAGATAAAGAGAATTTTATAGTAAAAGTTGACAGCAATCTGACTGGGGTAATGCAAAGAAATCGATGGAAAAATTTGGACAACAGTATCATTAAAGTTGGAGGCCAAGTCATGAGAGAAACCCTGTATGCAAAGCATGGAATTTATGTACCATACAGGGGGATGAGCATGTATGTATCTATCCTCTTGACACCCGAATGGAGTCCATCGCCTTGTCTTCTCAAGTTTACTTCCACCATAATCTGAAATCAATTTACGTTTTTCCATCTCCACAGTATCACCCTGATCCATGTCACTAATAATTTTCCTCTAGAAACAAACTTGTCCCAATACCCTAATCATTCCTGCTAAAATCCATTCTTCACAGAGTGTGGCACTTCCTTGCTTAAAGTATTCAATAACATTGCAGTTATATTTAAGATAAAGTATAAAATCATTGACAGGCTCCATGAAGTTCCTCCATCTATCCCTTTAGCCTCATACCTAGTATATGCTCAGTATTTTTTGGCTGAATGAGCTAAATATAAAACATGAGGAGAAATTATAGAGACGTTTTTCATAGTCACCACTGTTTTCTTTGACGTTCTTATCATTAAACTCTAATAAAACTTAGTTAAGTGAAAAACTAGTTTGAAGTGAAAAAAAAGAGGATGAGGAAGATATTTAAATGCTGACCCTGTTATTACCCTTTTAAATTTTTGTTTATATATTTAGTAATCTGGAAAGGAATTAAAAATACATTCACCAAATTTTCAGTAAAACAATTTTAGTGAAATCACTTAATTTTATTGTAGGCAAAATAAAATTGATAACATATATTGTAAAACACACTGTTCAAAAGGAATAGGTTCAAAGTTGTATAAACAACCAAAAGTACCACAAATAAAAGATTGAAAAAAACCACTAAAAAGAAACAGAGCAAAAAAATATAATAATAGTAATGAAGTGGTCATATTACATAACAAGTAAGTTACCTTAAAACTGAACATCAGGGTGGGAAAACTTGAGACAATGTATTAAATACATTTCTACTATTACTGACAGTATCATCACCACTTATAATCCTATTATAACTCCACCATCATCGTATTAGTTCTTGAGAGCCCAGTATTTACATTAGGCACTATGTTAATAAGTATTTTCTCTTTGGAGTACTCTCCAAATGTATTATTGTCATCATTAACAATAATTTTCAGATGAGGAAGCACAGGCATAGAAAAATTAAGTAACGTGACATTGACAAAGGTGTTAAGTGTCAGAGACAAAAGTCTGACCTCATTCTTGGTATTTAAGACATTTCATTATGATCTGAACTAATAATGAACAGGTTAAGTTGTGGACACTATATTTTTTAACACTTTAAGAAATAAATGTGACAGAAAATAAATTTTATTTTAAAAATGAAAAAAAAAGTTTTAGGTCCAAAATAAGAAGACTAAAGAATGAAAATTGTAGTCTTAAAAACTACTGGTTTAGAAAAAGCATGTAAAGGCACCTGGCTGGCTCAGTCAGAAGAGCCTGTAAGTTTTGATCGTGGGGTTGTGAGTTCAAACATCATGTTGGGCATAGAGATTGCTAAAAAAATACATTAGAAAAACCACTTAAAAGTAAGGAAAGAATGAAATAAAAAGTAAAAAAAAAAAGAGAATCTAAAAAAGTCTCTGATTCAGCCTTTTTCTTTTCCCTCCTAAATATCTATAAAACCCAGAAAAAGAAAATGTAATAGCATAAAAAAAAATTAAGAGGGTTGATGACCTATCAAAATCTGGAAAGAATTTCTATACTGCAACAAAATAAAATGAAGAGATAAGTAAACTGAAATATTTAGTAAAGTATATACCACACAACCATTAAAAATCTTATTTTCTAATACTATTTAACACAAGAAAACATTCATGGTATAATTGTAAGTGAAAAGAGCAATATATATAACATAAAATATGATCTAATTTTGTTTAAAAAAAATACAGGGGTACTTGGTGGCTTAGTCGGTGAAGTGCATGACTCTTGATTTCAGCTCAGGTCATGATCTCACAGTTTGTGTGATTAAGTCCTATGTTGGGCTTCATGCTGACAGCACAGAGCCTGCTTAAGATTGTCTCTCTCCCTCTCTCTATGCCCCTCCCCTGCTCACATGTTCTCTCTCTCAAAAATAAATAAACTTTTAAAAAGTACAGATATATAAGTATAAATAAAATTTAAAAGAATGAAAGGACATACACCAAAATGTTAATAGTTATCTTGGAATGGTGGAATTTTGAGTGACTTTTACTTCTTTTAATCTTTCTAATCTCTTCCAATCTGTACATTAAAAGTTACTACATAAAAATTAAACACAGTCATTTGTTTTAAAGGGGTAGAAATAACAGCTGACCCTTGAACAACACAGGTTTGAACTGCACAGGTTCCCTTATATGTGATTTTTTGGATACTGTACAGTATTATTATTTTTTTTAATGAGAGAGAAGAGAGGAAGATGAGTGGGGGAGGGGCTGTGAGAAGCAGGGACAAAGAATCTGAAGCAGGCTGTGAGCTGACAGCAGACAGCCTGATACGGGGATTGAATTCATGAACCCTGAGATCATGACCTGAGCTGAAGTTGGACACCCAACCAACTGAGCCACCCAGATGATCCACAGAACAGTACTTTAAATGTATCTTCTCTTTCTTATGATTTTCTTGATAACATTTTCCTTTCTCTAGCTTACTTTACTATAAGGATAGAGTATACAATATATATACAAAATATGTCTTAAATGAGTATTCATGTTATTGGTAAGGCTTCTGGCCAAGAGTAGGCTATAAGCAGTTAAGTTTCTGGGGAATAAAAACTAATACACAGATTTTCAACTGCATAGGGGGGTGGGAGGTCCTAACTCCTCTATTGTTCAAGGGTCAAGTATAATCTTAAAATTAAAGTCTGGTATAGAAAAAATTCTTGATCAAGAATATAATAAGTAATTTTATAGATGCAAAATTTGTCCTTGAGGGTACTTTAGGAAGAGGACCTACAACCATTTGCCCTACCATGGTTCAAGAGATAAATTAGTCACAAACTCCACATTTCCAGTTACCATTAACCAAGAGTCCAAAATTACAAAGGATACTAAAAAAAATTATTCCATAAAGAACCACATGTATTCTGAAAAGTGCTATATTACTGTTATTGGTTTAGACTACTTAACTGTTCACTAACCCAAATGCAAGATTCTAGATCAAGTCATAAAACCAATTTCCTGTCAGCTATAGTATTCACTATTATAATAGTTTACTTAACCATAGACAAATTCTTATTTCTAGATGCCTATTACATAGCATAAATGAGCTGCTGATCATTGAACAAGTTATAATGAGCATGCTTGAAACAAATGGAAAAACAGACTAAATGACGAAGTAGAAGATATAAAGAACCAATGGAAATTTTAAAATTATAAAATGCAATAACAAAATTTAAAAACTCACTGGATGGACTCAGCACTAGAATGCAGCTGATAGAGAAAAGAATTAATGAACTTCAAGACAGATCAACAGAAATTATCCAATCTGAACAACAGAGAGAATAACCATTAAAAACAAATAATGAAACCTCAGGGACATGTGGGATAGCAACAAAAGGTCTAAATAGTTGTGTCACCAGAGTCATGGAAAGATAAGTAAGAAAATGTGGTGTTGAAAAATTACTTGGAAGAAATCATACCTGAAAACTTTCCACTATTGATAAAAGACATAACACTTTAGATTCAAGAGGTTGAGCAAACTCGAAACTGGATAAATTCAAAGAAAAATCAGGATTTAGATAGAAATGGACAATATTTCAACTAAGTATACCACTTTTGCCAAACAAATTCAAGTTTTAAGAATTCCCTCTTAGGAAAGTACCAGAAAAACACTGTTTTCCTGAAAGCTGAAATTTGTAATTATATTGTATTGTTTCTTTCCTATTCCTTCATTTTAGTCTGTGTCAAAAGCTTTGACTTCTTGGAAAGATATATTTTGCTTCTGATTACTATTTTACTATATTGCTAATTATTTTTTCCTAAATTTATCACAAAATTTTATTAATGCTAAGGTCCAACAGAATATAGCAAAACCCATGCTTTGATTCTTCATGTGAATACTGAATTATGATTATGAATCTTTAATGAAAAAAATCTGGATTGGGGCACCTTGGTGGCTCAGTCAGTTAAGTTTCTGACTTCGGCTCAGGTCGTGATCTAGTGGTTCTTGAGTTTGAGCCCCACATTGAGCTCTGTGCTGACAGCTCAGAGCCTGGAGCCTGCTTCAGATTCTGTGTCTCCCTCTCTTTCTGCCCTTACCCCACTCATTGTCTGCCTCTCTCTCAAAAATAAATACACAGTAAAAAACAAATTTTAGGGGTGCCTGGGTGGCGCAGTCGGTTAAGCGTCCAACTTCAGCCAGGTCACGATCTTGCGGTCCGTGAGTTCGAGCCCCGCGTCAGGCTCTGGGCTGATGGCTCAGAGCCTGGAGCCTGCTTCCGATTCTGTGTCTCCCTCTCTCTCTGCCCCTCCCCTGTTCATGCTCTGTCTCTCTCTGTCCCAAAAATAAATAAACGTTGAAAAAAAAAATTAAAAAAAAAAACAAACAAATTTTAAAAAACCTGGATCAACTCATACATAAAATATATACATAAAACATGTAAACTAATCATGTGTAATCTTGTTATACTTTTTAATACAAGACTTAGAGAATGGTCAACTAATTTATACAACATTTTATACTACACAAGTCCAAAACAGCAATAGAATCTGTCCAACATCCTGGGAGTTTACTAGCATGGGTGTGACTCATCTAACCTAAACCTAATGTTAGGATTATAGGCTTATTTCATATTAATTCCTGCAAGACTGAGAAGTTCAAAAATACAGCTTGAGGAATTTTTGTTTTTTGAGAGAGTACAAGTGGGGGAAAAGGGCAGAGGGAGAAAGAGAGAGAGAATCCCAAACAGGCTCCACGCTTAGCATGGAGCCTGATGTGGGGTTCAATTTTAGGACCTTGAGATTATAACCTGAGCTGAAATCAAGAGTCAGATGCTCAGCCAACTGAGCTACTCAGGTGCCCCTATACCTTGAGGAATTTTAAGTTAATATTGACAACCCTTGTCACAGAGTCTGTAAGAGACAAATGAAGCAATTCACATTTTTCACACTAAACAGTCCTTTGGCTAGCCCAATGCTAACCTCTAGAGCTCTAATATGTATGCTTGATCAGATTTCACTTTCTGAGGTTTATGATAAATGAAGACAAGATCAGGAAAAAAACTGCACCTATAATATTGTCCTTCCTCAGTATGCGTGAAAAGTTTTCAAAAAATAGCTTTTCCATAGCTTGTTATAATGATCTATAAAAACCCACAAGTTTGTAGGAATCTATTCATGGCCACTATTAAGTTTATACAATTTATATCTGTGTAATATGTCTTAGGGCCACATTAACCTTAAAATAATTTTAAAAACACCCTCACAAAAAATAAGCTTTGTCCTACCAACATTAATACCATGTCTTCCTCTGCTTTAGTTGGGTATTGATAACAATAAGCAAGCTTAAAATATATAAATCTAACCAAATTGCTTACAGAATATATTTATAGACAGGTTTAAAAGGTGATTTCAAACATTCCAAATGTAAGCAATTATGTGCATTTCTGATGTTTAATGCTTTCTAAAACTTGAATATGTCCCTATGTGCTAGAAAGCAAGTATATTAGTCGGCCCTTGAATGATGCAGGAGTTGGAGCACTGACCCCCCACCCCAGTGCAGTCAAAAATCTGCATAATTTTTGATTCATGAAAATTTTAACTATTAATAGCCTACTGTTAACCAGAAGCCTTATTGATAACATACAGTGGTTTAACACACATTTTATATATGTATTATATACTGTCTTCTTGCAATAAACTAGAAAAAAGAAAATGTTATAAAAAATCATATATTATTTAAAAAAAACCTATGTAGATGTTACATGTTTTATTAACACTAGATATCAAAAATGTAAAGACAATGTAAAAAAATTCATGTTTATTTATAAGTATAATGATTCATACATTGGTAATGAAAAAGTAGCAATATGAATGCTTTATGATAGCCTAGTATAATGGATACAATCGCTTCAAGTAACCAAGCCCATACACTAATGAGTAAATTGTTACAAAATTTAATGGTTCCATAGTATTGCAATTCCATTTGTAATACAGTTTTAGAAACACTGTTACATTTAAAAAAACACCTGTGAAGATAGGCTGATACACAGTTTCTCCAATTATAAGAGACAGGCATATTATATAGTAATGTAATTCTTTGAAAGCAAGGTTACAAAATGGTAAGAAAATGAATACACTGATTCTATATATTTAAAAAAATTTTTTTAATGTTTATTTGAGAGAGAGACAGCGCAAGTCAGAGAAGGGCAGAGAAAGAGGGAGACACAGAATCTGAAGCAGGCCACGGGGTCTGAGCTGTCAGCACAGAGCCCGACACGGGGCTCAAACTCACGAACAGTGAGTTCATGACCTGAGCTGAAGTCGAATGCTTAACCGACTGAGCCACCCAGGTGCCCCATACACTGATTATATAGTAAATATCATTCACCTTATGCCTATGTTAAGTATAGGCTATCCACTTCCATACAAATCTTTCACATAATGTTCTACATGATGAAAACTTAGGGGGTAATGATGGTAATAACACAAAAACATTCAGTTCTTGCTATACAGTTATTAGATTTTCATATCAAGACATACACAACAGATAAGCTTATTAACTGTACAGCATGATGATTATTTACTATTCACTAAGTGGAAGTAAATCACTTCCACGAGGTCTTTGTCCTCACCATCTTCACATTGAGTAGGCTGAGAAGGAGGAGGAAGGGGAGGACTTGCTCTTGTTGTCTCATGGGTGATAAACGTAGAAGAGGTGGAGGAGGTGGAAGGGGAGGCAGGAGAGGCAAGCACACCTGGTGTAACTTTATAGAAATACTGTACATTGTACTTTCTGACCCTTTTGCTTTCAATTTCTCTAGAAACACTTCCGTACAATACCAATCTTTCTACCATTTGTTTTAGTTTCAGTGCCCATAATCTCTGAAGGGTCCATTTTTTAAGTTTACTTATTTATTTTGAGAGAGGAAAAAAAGACAGAAAGAACACAGGTGGGACAGAGAGAGGGAGACAGAGAGAGAGACAGAGGGAGTCAGCTCAGAGCCTGACACAGGGCTTGGACCCCACAGATGGTAAGATTGTGACCTGAGCCAAAATTAAGAGTTAGATGTCCAACCAACTGAGCCACCCAGGCTCCCCAGAAGAGTCTATATTATAAAAGAAGTAAAAAAACAGCCTTAAGTAATTAGAACACTTCTGTCAGATCATCTAATGTCATTTTGGCACTGCTTCTTCTATGTCTTCTTCCTCATCACGTGGCACCGGTTTGGAAGCATTCATTTCTACCAAGTCATCTTCTATTAATGCGTCTGGTATGGTGTCTATTGAATTTCTCCAAGATCCATACCTTGAAACCCCTTTACCTCCCTTGCACCAATCTTTACATGATTTCCTTGATTGGCTATGTTGTAAATCCTGTGAAGTCAAGCACAACACATTTTCTCCAGCAGGAATTTGTTTCAGGCTTGACGGCTTTCAAGGCATTTTCTATAATGATGGCATCTTCAATGGTATAATCCTTCCAGTCTTTCATGGTGTTTTTCTCTATCAAGGTTCTCTTCCATAGCATTGGCAAACCTTTCCATAGAGCACCATGTGTAATGAGCCCTACAGGTTCTTATGATCCCTCTGATTTAGAAACTGAATTAGAGACATTGTGTTTGTGGGCAAGTAGGTCACTTCAACACCCGTCAGTGTTGAACTCATGGGGCTCTGGGTAGCCAGGGAGAATCGTCCAATATCAAAAGAACTTTAAAAGGCAGGGCACCTCCTGACTTCAGGGACAAAAGCATCAATGGAACCAATCCAGCAAAAGGGTTCTTGTTGTCCAGGCCTTCTTGTACAACCAAAAGACTGGCAGCTAGAATTTACCTTTCTCCTTTAACCAAAGGTTAGCAGCTTTACAAATAAAGACAGTCCCAATCTTAAAACCTAACTGCATTTGTACAAAATAGTAGAGTTAGCCTATCCCTTCCTACCTTGGATCCTGGTGCTTGCTTGCCTTCCTTACTAATAAATGTCCTTTGTTACATTTCCCCCCCAGAATAGGGCACTTTTATCTGCATTAAAAAACTTGTTCAGGGGTGCCTGGTGGGTCAGTTGGTTACACAACCAACTTTTGACTTTAGCCCAGATCATGATCTCTCAGTTTGTGGTGAGACTGAGCCCTGAGTTGGGCTCTGTGCTGACAGCACAGAACCTACCTGGGACTCCCTCTCTCCCTCTCTCTCTGCCCCCCCATGCACTTGCATGGTCTCCCTCTCTCTCAAAACAAACAAACAAACAAACAAACAAAAAACAAACTTAAAAAGAAAAAACCTGGTTCAGGCAGGTATCTTTCCTCCTCAATAACTTTCTTAATGGTACCTGGGAACCTGTCTAAGGCTTCTTGGTTGGCAGAAGCTACTTCTGTTATCTTGACATGTTTTAAGTCAAACCTCTTTCTAAAATTATCGCTATCCTTTGCTGGCATGAAAATTTCCACCTTTATATCCTTCACCCTCCTTTTACTTTGCCATACAAAATGATTTTGCCTTTTCTCAAATCGTATTGGAGTTTATAGGTATATAGTAAGCCTTTCTTATAGCAATCCTGCACCTACATAAAAGCTACATTTTTGGTACAAATTAAAAAGGTATTTCACAAAAAGTGCAAAGTTTTCATGCCTGTGGGTGTAGCTGCAGTAACCACTTCAGGAATTTCCTTTTCTTTTTTTACAATGGTCCTTATGCTGGATTCATTTATTTTGAAATTGCAGTCAACTATAGCTGCAGTACACAGCACACAATTCAACTTTTTCTTGTAATGTCATGGCTTTTCTCTTGCTTCTTGGGAGCACTTCCATCATCCACTTCATATGGGTCCCAAGATGTGATTTAAGATTTATGGTATTACATTAAACAATATGAAAAGTATGCAAGAACCAAGAGCGATCACTTTTTACTGCGATATGCAATTCACTAGAGAGACAAACCGCTCACACAGATGATTAGCATCACTCAGCGTTTTAACCAGATACTCGCAAAACTTTAGCTCGCTGTGATAGCAGTAGGAGGTGGCTACAAATTCATTACAGTAGTACATTATGTACTACAGTTACTTTTATGCAGTTATAATCTCACACTGAAAGTGTGAAGCTTGCTTGGGATTCTCTCTCTCCCTTTGTCTCTGCCTTTCCTCCACTCCTGTTTCTCTCTCTCTCTCAAAATAAATGAACTTTAAAAAAAAAGATTATGGTAGCAGAAATCAGGTTTCTAGTATCTTACAGTTCCTATAGAGCCTTAGTGGGGTACTTTGCCCAAAATATTTGCTTATTAAATATTTGTCGAATAAATGAAAATTCATTATTTATGTACCTAAATTGATGGGTCTTATTCAAAAAGAAAATAAAGAGGAGTGCCTGGATGGCTTCTTAGGTTAAGCCTCTGACTCTTCATCATTATGCTCAAGTCATAATCTCACAGTTTGTGGGTTCAAGCCCCACATCAGGCTCTGAACTGACAGGGTGGAGCCTGCTTGGGATTCAGTCTCCTCCTCTCTCTGCCCCTCTCCCCTTGATCTCTCTGTCTCTCTCTCAAAATAAGTAAGTAAGTAAGTAAGTAAGTAAGTAAATAAATAAATAAATAAAACCCACAAAGATATGGCAAGAAAAACAGTAATGCTATAACTATCAAATTGTATTACCTGGATATTAGAGCCAGCACTCTATCAAATTTGTCTCAAAATGATCACAAGGAATATTAAAATAATATTTTAAAATTCTAGCATAGAAATCATAGGTACTCATGGAAACACTGGGACAGATTTGAGCTTAATTGGTACTAAAATAACGTAATATTCCCAACATTATAAACAAAGAAAAAAGATCTTTCATATTTATAAAAATGTTTCTTTATTAACCTAAGAGTAACTTGCTTAGAGGGTGAAGATAATACAGCTAAAAAGTATTAATTCTATCTTATTGTAATGTTACCCCAAAAGAAAAATAGTAAGTGGTCACATTTTAGATTTTACAATTCAAAGAAAATAATTAAAGTTACTGTATTTCATTATAATGAAATGAATAAATAAAACAAGACCCAATTTGTATTGCTGCCTACAAGACCCTCACTTTAGATGTAAGAAAATACATAAACTAAAAGTGAAGGGATGGAAAAAGACATTGCATGCAAATATAAACCTAAAGAAAGCTAAAACAGCTATACTTATATCAATCAAAATTGACTTTTATCAATCAAAATTGACTTTAAAGCAAGGACTATAATAAGAGACAAAGAAGGGCATTACATAATAATAAAGAATTCAATCCACAATAGGATATAACATTTGTATTATGCACTCAAGATAGGAGCATCTCAGTAAATAAGCAAATATTAACAGACCTAAAGGTATAAATAGATGGCAATACAATAATTGTAGAGGACTTTAATACCCAATATATCAATGGATAGAACATCCAGACAGAAATCAATAAGGAAACCATCAGCTTTAAACAACATGTTAGATCAGACGGACTTAATAGATTTACACAGAACATTCCATCCAAAGGCAACAGAATATACGTTGTTTTTAAGCGCACATGGAACATCCTCCAGAATTCATACTCTAGGCCACAAAACAAGTCTTAATACATTTAGAAGGACTGAAATCATATCAAGCATCTTTTCTAACCACAATGAAATAAAACTAGAAATGAATTATGTGAAGAAAACTGGAAAATTCACAAGTATATGGAGACTAAACAACATGCTACTGAACAACCAATGGGTCAAAACTGAAAGAGAAAACAAAAACAATCCCTTGGGACAAATGAAAATGGAAAATATATCAAAATGTATGCGATGCAGCAAAAGCAATTCTAAGAGGGTATTTCATAGCAATAAATGCCTACACTCAAGAAACAAGAAGTCTCAAATAAACAACCTAAATTTAAACCTGAAGTAACCAGAAAAACAAGAATAAACAAAGCCCAATGTTAGTAGAAGTAGAAGATTAAAGCAGAAAAAGAGACTAAAAATAGAAAAGATCAATGAACAGAGCTGGTTCTTTGACAAAATCAACAAGATTGACAAACTTTTATCTAGACTCACCAAGATAAAAAGGGACAGCATCAAATAAAATCAGAAATGAAACAGATGTTACAATTACGCCACAGAAACATGGAGGATAATAAGAAACTACTATGAACAATTATATGCCAATAAATTGGACAGCCTAGAAGAAACAGATACAGTCCTAGAAACATACAAGCTACCAGAACTGAATCATGATGAAACAAAAAGCCTGAGAAGACCAATTACTAGTAAGGAAATTTAACCTGTACTGAAAACCTTTTTAACACAGAAGTCCAGCACCAGATAGCTTCACTGGTGATTTCTACCAAACATCCAAAGAAGAATTAATATCAACCCTTCTCAAACTCTTCCACAAAGTACAAAAGGAGGAAACTCTTCTAAACTCATTTTAGGAGGCCATTACTTTGATTCCACAAGAAAAAAAAAATGCAGGCCAATATCCCTGATGTTCAGAGATGTAAAATCCTCAACCAAATATTAACAAGCCAAATTCAACAATATGTTAAAAGGATCATACACCATGATCAAATGGGATTTACTCTAGAGATACAAGGTTGGTTCAACATCTACAAATCAGTAAATGCAATATACCACACTAACAAAACTGAAGGAAAATAATCATATGATCATCTCAAAAGATGTAGGAAAAGCATCTGACAAAACTCAACATTCATTTATGATAAAAACTCTCAACAAAGCAGGTATAGAGGGAATGTACCTCAATATAATAAAGGTCATACATAACAAGCCCACAGCTAACATCATACTCAATGATAAAAACTAAAAGCTTTTTCCTCTAAGATTAAGACAAGAATGCCTAATTGCCCCACTTTTATTTAGCATAATATTGAAAATCCTAACCAGATCAATTAGGCAAGAAAAAAGAAATACAAGGCATACAATTGGAAGGAAGAAGTAAAACTGTCTTTGCAGATGACATGATTTTACATATAGAAAACTCTAAAGACTCCATCAAAAACTATTATCAGTAAACTTGCAGCATATAAAAATTAATACACAAAAATCTGTTGTTTCTTTTCTTTTCTTTTCTTTGTTTTTGAGAGAAAGAGAGAGAGAGAATGAGCTTGTGAGTTGGGGAGAGGGACAGAGGGAGGGAGGAGGTGGGAGGGAGGGAGGGGGAGAGGGGGGGAGAGAGGGAGAGAAAGAGAGAGAGAGAGAGAGAGAGAGAGAGAGAGAGAGAGAGAGAGAGGATCCCAAGCAGGCTCTGCACGGAGCCAATGTGGGGCTCAACCTACAACCCTGGGACCATAACCCGAGCCAAAATCAAGAGTCAGATGCTCAACCAGCTAAGCCAGCCAGGTGCCCCATCTGTTATGTTTCCAAAAATAATTATTATTAGAAAGAGAAATTAAGAAAACAATCCCATTTACAATTGCATCAAAAAGAAAAAATACCTAGGAATAAATTTAACCAAGAAGGTGAAAAAACAGTATACTAGAAACCATAAGACATTAATGAGGGGCGCCTGGGTGGCGCAGTCGGTTAAGCGTCCGACTTCAGGCAGGTCACGATCTCACGGTCCGTGAGTTCGAGCCCCGCGTCAGGATCTGGGCTGATGGCTCAGAGCCTGGAGCCTGTTTCAGGTTCTGTGTCTCCCTCTCTCTCTGCCCCTCCCCCGTTCATGCTCTCTCTCTGTCCCAAAAATAAATAAACGTTGAAAAAAAAATTTAATTAAAAAAAAAAGACATTAATGAAAAAAAATTGAAGACACAAGTGAATGGCAAAATATTCTGTGCTCATGGATTGGAAGAATTAATATCGTTAAAATAACTATACTACCCAAAGAATCTATAGATTCAACATAATTTCTATCAAAATTCCAATGGCACTTTTCACAGAAATAGAACAAACAATCCTAAAATTTACATGGAACCACAATAGACCCTGAATAGCCACAGGAATCTTGAAAAAGAAAAACAATGCTAAAGGAATCATGCTCTCCTATTTCAAACTCTATTACAAAGCCAAAACAATTAAAACAGTATGGGATTGGCATAAAAACAGATATATAGATCAGTCGAACAGAACAGAAAGCCCAGAAACACACCCACGCATACATACATGGTTAATCAGTTTATGAAAAAGTAGGCAAGAATATACAATAGGAAAGGACAGTCTCTTCAATAAATGGTGTCAAGAAAATAACAGCCACATGCAAAAATAATGAAACTGGCCACATCTTACCATACACAAAATTACATACAAAAAAATAATTCAGAATGGATTAAAAACTTGAACTTAAGACCTGAATCCATAAAAGCCCGAGAAGAAAACGTAGGTAAGCTCTTTGACATAGGCCTTGGCAATGATTTTTTGAATCCAACATCAAAAGTAATAGCAACAACAACAAAAAATAAACAAGTGGGACTATATCAAACTAATATATTTTTGAACAGCAAAGGAAACCATCAATAAAGTAAAAAGGCAACATACTGAACGGGAGAAAATATCTGTATATCATATATCTGATAAGGGGCTAATATCCAAAATATATAAAGAATTCATATGATTCAACAGCAAAACAAACCCAAAACAATCCAATTAAAAACTGGGCTAAAGATCTAAGTAGGGATTTTCCCCCAAAAAACATACAGATGGCTAACAAGTACATGAAAAGATACTCAACATTATTAATAATTAAGTTAATGTAAATCAAAACCATAATGACATATCACCTCATACCTGTTAGAACAGCTATTATCAAAAAGACAAGAAACAACAAGTGTTGGTGAGGATATGGAGGAAAGGGAATGCTTTGTGCACTGCTGATGGGGATATAAATTGGTGTGAAACAGTATGAAGGGCTCCTCAAAAACACTAAAAATGTTTGTATTTATCCAAAGGAAACAAAAACAGTAACTCAAAAAGATGTGCACCACTATGTTCAATGCAGCATTATTTACAATAGCAAAGATATGGAAATGATCTAACTGTTCATTGGTGATGAATGGATAAAGAAATAGTGCGTACCATTAAAAAGTAAAATCTTGCCATTTGCAACAACATGAATTGATCTTAAGGGCATTATGCTAAGTGCAGTAAGTCATAAAGAGAAAGACAAATACTGTTTGATCTCTATTATACGTGGAATCTAAAAAAATTAGGAAGAAAAAAACAAAAGAAAACCAAGCTCACAGAGAACAGTCGGTGATTGCCAGAGGCAGGAGGTAGAGGGTGGAAAAACTCCGTGAAGGAGGTCAAAAGGTTTTAAAAAAGGGGGAGGGAGCCAGACATAATAAGGGGTCAAGAATATACTAATAACTGTGGGGAGTGAGAAGGTAGAATGTAGCCTCATGAGGGAAGTGCAAGGCTTAGCAGAGAGTGCTGCACTTGTGAGTATAAGAAGTTAGGTAACAGGCCCCCTGGAATATAGAAAAAAAAAAATTTAAAAATAATTGTATTTCATTCTTTAAAGACAAAGGTCATGTAAGAGCACCTGGGTGGCTCAGTTGGTTAAGCATCTAACTCCGGCTCAGGTCATGATCTTGCAGTCTGGTCCATGGGTTCAACCCCCACATCAGGCTCTGTGCTGACTGCTCAGAGCCTGGAGCCTGCTTTGGATTCCGTGTCTCCCTCTCTCTCTGCCCCTCCCCTGCTCGCACTCTGTCTCTCAAAAATAAATAAACATTAAAAAAACACAATAAATAAATAAAGACAAAGGTCATGTCAACATGACCTTTAAAGTTAAACTTAAGAGTACAGGATTTTTATCATACCATATCCATTTTTACTTCTGTAGTTCTTTTCACTTGCCAAAAATTCTCAGTCCTTGTACCAAATATCAGTTCTTGACACTTTCAGTACGCAGGAGAGAATTATTCATGTAATTTATGACACAATATACAAACAGTAACCTCAATAACAAAATGAACACTAACACAAGAATATGGTTACTGAAAACACAATTAATTTGGTCTTTAAGCATGTAGTCTGTTAGGGATATACAGCCAAATTACAATATTTAAAAAATAGTTCTTCTCTGTGTGGTTACATCTTCAACTACATTTTTAAAAAGTCAAGTCTTTTCATTACATTTCATTCCAATTTTTAAGGATAGCATTCAACTAGACAGCAAGCAATTTTGATGAACCAAAGACCAATGTATCAAAAGCAATGTCTAAATCTGCACAGTCCTATAGGGTGGCTATTAACCAACAACATGCAGATAATTAAATTTAAATTAATTAAAATTAAATAAAATTTAAAAGTCACACTAGCCAAAATTCAAGTGTTCAACAGCTATCACATTATCATTACAAAAGTTCTATTGTATAGCACGGGTCTAAATAATACTCTTCTCCCAGACATTGAAATTTTCTTGCTTAGTGAGGTAGCCTGCTTCATATTGAGTAATTTGAGCTGTTAAAACTGTTAAAGCATGAGTTGGCAGCTTTAGGGCAGATACTACCCTATTAAAGTTTTTTTTTAAGGAAGGCTGATGTGTAAGAAGTTATCTGGGACAGCAGTTACCTTCATGAAGAAATTGAAACTATTATCACGCTATCATGACTGCTTCACAGAGTATATTTACCATTACCAAAATAATGGGAATATCATTAAAATCATTTGTAGATTGTTTAAGGTGGAGGTTAGCTATTTGTAAGCTATTCACTTAAAAGCTTGCACTATTCATTTAGGAGGTAATCTCAAATAACTCTATTGTTATAACTTGTGTTTCTTCTTAACATTTCCATCAAAATATCCCTAGCACAAATCACAAATTTTGCTCTATTTGCAATATTATAGGTTCAGGTACTGTTATCAGAAGAGACCATATACATAAACTTACTATACGTTCTCAATGCATTTAGTTAGAATTTAATAGGAGGAAAAAAAGGGTGGCTTCAGAAAACAGGAGTAGATACAGAATTTCTTTGCATAGGTTTCCCTTTGACCCTCTACTGATGCTGACAACACTCTCTCTATAGGTATTTCAAGGGTGAAAAAAAAGCTAAAGTCTTGGTATCCCAAGGCTTTGTCCTTTTACAAAGGACATAGAAGTGACAAAGAACTGTCAGAGCAGTGCCCAGTGTGGGACTTGAACCCACGACCCACAAGATCATGACCTGAGCTGAAATCGGGTTGGACACTTAACCAACTGAGCCACTCAGGCACCCCTGAACCCTAAAATTTTAAGTCACTTCTATGATACTGAATTCTTTAGTCCCAGTTACAGAAAAATTTCAAAACTGTGACTCATTTATTGGAAGGTCATGAAATCAACATGTCAATGTCATAAAAAACAAGATATCCTTTTTTGATCTCCTTGGTTTCCCAGTAATGTATATTTTTTATGGGGAAGCACAAAAGGATTTTATAATTCCTAACCGGGGATGCCTGGGTGGCTCAGTCCGTTAAGCATATGACTCTTGGTTTTGGCTCATGGTTTGTGGGTTCGAGCCCTGCATTGGTCTGTGCACTGACAGTATGGAGCCTTCTTGGTATTCTCTTTCTGTCCCTTTCTCTCTGCCCCTCCCCTGTTCCCTTTCTCTCTCATTCTCAAACATAATTAAATAAAAACTAAAAAAAAAAAAAAATACGAACAACCCTCTGAGGTAGGCACTATTATTAAAAAAAACAAACAAAAAAAAAACAAAAAAACCCCAAAAAAACCCAAAAAACCTAACATACTACCTGCTATACTGGAATGATTACTACTGCTACTACTAGGACTACTACTCTTACACACACATGTGTGCACACACACACATACACATGATTGTGTATACTGCTACACTAGCAGAATCCATGCTTTTTGCACACAGTCCACTAAAGTAAGAGCAGTTGTACAAAATTCTTAGAATTCCTCTAGAACTCAGGGACCTGTACTCCTAACTTTCCAATCTATGACAAAGAAATATGGGACATTATATTAGTTGGGCACCTGGGATGGCACGTAAATGTTAGATTCTTAATTTTGAATATTCAGCTAATTAAAGATAGATCAAAGTTCTTTCACTCAGATGCTATAAGGACACCAATTATACAAAGTTTAACCATGTATGAAAACATAATATGTTCAACCTTTCAGAAGACACTTATTAAACCATGAAGCATGCTAGGTGTTTGGGATATAATGAATAAGTCAAGTAGGTTAAGTAGTCTATCTCAAGGGTTTATAGTTTAGTAGACTGGAGCAATGGTGAAAACTTGATCAAAACTGAGTTAAACAGATTTTTCCTTGCTAAGGAAGTTGAGCTAAGTGACAGTCATGGTGATACCAGGTATTGGAAAATAGTATTCATTTAGGAAATTGAGTGGCCTTTTGGGGAGACATATATGTAAATGAGCAAAAAACAAAGTAGAAAATAAGTTTTATATACATTGGAAAGCTATTACATTCATTCTTTACTTTGTTAATGATTAGGGATATCTATATTAAAAGTTACACATTTTCTCCCAGTCAAATATGTAAAAACATCTAGTATGAAAAACTAAAATGCGTCTGAAAACAAATTCCCATCTTAGAATGTAAGGACAGATTTATATTGTTTTATAATACATAAGACATTACATAATTTTAATTATTCTTTAATGATTACATTTGTGATATAGATAAGTTAGTCTTTGCCTTACAGAAGTTCATCATCTAATAATTTTCCTTTTTTAATTTTCTCTCAATTTTTTTCATTTCATCCTGTTCTTGCCACAACTTAACACAAATCTAAATTGCTACAAATTTTTTAATTTTTTTTTTTTTAAGAGAGCGTGTGCATACACATGTGCAAGCAAGGACAGGGCAGAGGGAGAAAGAGAGAGAATCTTAAGCAGGCTCCATTCCCAGTGCAGAGCCCAACAACTCAGAGCTGGATCCTACCACTGTGAGACCATGACCTGAGCCCAAGTCAAGAGTTGAGATACTTAAATGACTAAGCCACCCAGGCACCCCTGTAAATTACTACAAAGTTTAAAGAATTTTTTGTAGTAAACAGAAATGTATATGTTCACTTTACTAAATTCAGAAAGTATTTTAAAAATCCAGGAGAAAATTTTTTTTAAAAAATCCACCTCCTCACATATAACGTCTAAGTCTTAAACCTGTGTTGGGCACTAAGGTGCGTCTTATTGTTGTTCTCTCTTAACCCTGAAATAACTGAAGATTTCTATCCAATCTTTCCTCATCTTTAGAGGACCAGAAACGAGGAAGAGTCAGAAAGAAGAGCTAGGGGCTGGGAGGGGTAAGGAGGTTGAAAGGAGACTAGGAATTTGAAGAGATGCGACATCACTGGTAGACTAGCCTACCAGGAAGAAAAAAAAAGATCTTTGCCTTGAAGTAATTTTTAAATGATGACAGTTTTCATGAAAGTAAAATTCTACCCTTCACTCCCATCCAGGAAGTAGGAAGGTCCATGTCGCATTGTGCTTTTCTCATGCTTCTCCCATATAAAAACATTTAATTCACCAAATAAGACTTCTTGCTACTGATATAATCCTTAACCCTCAACAGTGGGCCTCATGACCCCACTCCCATGGTCAAAGCTATCTGAACCAGAAATGACCTGGAGGAGACAATGGCTAGCCAGAAATCTATGACATGTATTAGCTGCCTCTAAAAGATTCTACGATTTAATCAGATTATCTTTGATGTAGACATTTTAACTAATAAAAACAGAAGTTATTGCTGAGTGGGAAATCATGAAGCCCTAAGAACATACAAACTAAAGAAAAGTTGGTTGGAAAAAATGTTGGGAGAGCAGATATACAGAGAAGCGAAGTGGTCCTGTGAGAGAGAAAATGAAAATATTGCCAATCTCAGGTTCTTTTCTTTAGACCTGCCTTTTTGTTTTTCTTGTATTCCCTATGACTTCTCTCTCGCCTTCTAAATTTTTTTTTAATGTTTATTTATTTTTGAGAGAGAGAGACAAACAGACAAACAGACTGTGAGCAGGGGAGGGGCAGACAGAGAAGGAGGCACAGAATCTGAAGCAGGCTCCAGGTTCTGAGCTGTCAGCACAGAGCCCAACACGGGGCTTGAACTCATGAACGTCAGATCATGACCTAAGCTAAAGTCACATGCTTAACCAACTGAGCCACCCAGATGCTCCTCTCTTGCCTTCTAAATACCCATCCTTCTAATGAGTTTTAGTGGGTTATTGTTACTTGCAACCAAAAGACACTGGTAGAAAACCTCCTAACAAATGTCACATTTAGTCTTGGCTTTTCTCATCCTTGTTCATCCTACTTATACCACTGAGACATAATCTGTTTTTCCTTTCCAACAATCCAAATGCTGTGCTCTTTCAAATATAGGCCCAAGAGTCACTTTATCCATAAAGCTGTCTCTGACTAACCCTAGGTCATAACTTCCCATCTTTGAAGTACAGAGCACTTCAGCTTCTACCCAGGAAGCTGCTAATTATATTGACTTGTTACTGCTCTGTATTTATGTTATAAATTCACCGTATTATTCAAAACATAGCCATTATGTCTGTTGAGTCTTAGTTTCTGAATCAGTAAAATGGGATTAATTACACCTACTTCAAAGACTTATTGTAAAGAGAGTGCCTAGAACACTTCCTGCTAGGTCTTTTGTTCTTCTGTGTTTGGCCAAAATTCAGAAGAAAATATCTTTATTTTCTTCAAACTAAATATACAAGGGTGGGGGAAAAGTTGATTAAAACTTAATACTATTTCTTTCATAAATTAAATGTGAACAAAACTATGTGAAAACCGTCAAGAGCATTTTCACTGCTAAGCACATTTCTTTCACAGGTAAACCTGAATAGATGTTGAAATATATTGGGTATCCCCTGTCTACATGCCCCTCAAACAGTGTTATTATTACTTTACCTATGGATGATAGTATAATTTAAAGTTTCGGGTTTTGGTGACAATAACATTTTCAGTTTAGTTTTTTGTTATTGTTGTTTATTTATTTTGAGAGAGAGAGAGAGAGAGAAAGCATGGGAGGAGCAGAGGGAGAGCGAGAGAACGCCAAGAATTGTGACACTGCAGAGCCTGATGCAGAGCTCGAAGCACAGACCATGAGATCATGACCTCAGCCAAAATCAAAAATCAGAGGGTTAATCAACTGAGCCATCCAGACGCCTCTAGTTTTTAGATAACCAAAGAGTAAAACTGCTTTTTCCTAAGAATACCTAAGGATTTCCCAAGAATGTTATAACTCTCATTATTCAAAAAAATTAATTTGCTCAGACTATAACTCCCTTTTCTCAGTAATTGAGGGATCAAATTTTTCTTATATGACACAGATAATGTCAAGAGATTCATAAGTAGTTACAATAATTCCCTTCACCATTTTCTTAACTACAAAATTCAGTCAAATTATGTACTAACATCTTCTCAAATAGGTATCTTCCCTTTTCCTCTTAATTTTTTTTTATTATTTTCAGTATTGCATATAATTCTTACATTTCTTACTGTACCAACAGGTCCAAATATTAATTAATACTCCAAGTTTGTATTTGAAGAATCAAGACCCTTCAAAATACTGCTCAGAGAGAATTTAACTGCCTACCTTCATAATAAAAGGCCTTAAGTATACATCTCAAACATGTCTCAACATGACCTGTGCTAAATACATGAAAATATTACTTAACAGTTAAATATAGTGATATAATGAATGTAACTACGAGACTTTTTTCTGCAGAGTTAAAACAAAGTGTCAACTCAATAATAAAATCACTCTAAAAGTGAGCATTGAAATGATAAAATTAAGTATTCTTTTGAAATAGCTCACTGATTACTAAAATAAATGCAATCTAATGATAGAACCATATATAGTTATTTGGACTACAAAACTGTGCTTTAAATGGTTATCTAAATATTCCACTTCAAATGTTCAAAAGTTAAGAACACTTGGGTTCTCAAAAGGCTAACATAGAGTTACCATATGACCCAGCAACTCTTTTCCTAAGTATATACCCAAGAGAAATGAAAACATATGTCCACATAAAAACTTGTGTATGAATGTGGAAATAATCCAAGTGACTATCAACTGATAAACAGATAAATAAAATGCAGTAGACCCACACAATGAAATATTATTCAGCAATAAAAAGGAATGAAATATTGATACATGCTACAACATGGAAGAACCTTGAAAACATGCAAAGTGAAAGAAGCCAGTCACAAATGACCACATAATGCATGATTCCATTAATACGAAATGTCTGGAAAAGGCAAATATGTAGAGACAGAATGTAGATTAGTGGTTGCCTTGGGCTGTGGGAAGGTTAGAGGAGAATGAGGAATTACTGTTAACGAGTACTGAGTTTCTTTTGGGGATGATAAAAATGTTTTAGTTGATTGTGATAATGGTTGCACAACTCTGAATACACTAAAAGCTGAACTGTATACTTTAGATAGATGAATTGTATGGTATGTGAATTATATGTCCATAAAGCTGGTTATTAAAAAAAAGAGACTATTTGGGTCTCATGTTGATAAGATGCTATTTGACATAATGCATTCTCTACTGAAATTTTAAAGTTAGTATTTTCAATTTCAGTCTCTGTATCTAAGACTGAATATAGAATTGTCCCTAGAATGACCTTTCATGTATCAAATTCTCTCAGGAGCTCACCATTTAGTCAATTTCTCATCTGTGTATGTGTGTGTGTGTGTGTGTGTGTGTACATATATATAAACTTGCTAACTCTATATTAACTCAGTTTAGAAACTGAACAGGTTTAGCCAACATTATTAAGTTTCTAAGTACTTACCAGACTTGTTGTACAACTTCATTCCAATGGTCATGTGACTAGCTAGATTTTTATAATAGAGGGATTTAATAAAGAAAAATAAGCCTGAGATTCTAAACCACATAAACTTTTCACTCTCTTCTGCTGATCCTGCTTCCTAAATACCTTCTTTCTATTCCTACTATCATTTTAGTACAATCCTAAATCAGTTCTTACTGAAAATACTGTTATAGACTTCTTTAAGAGATCTGTTTCTCTCTTCCCCAATCTTTCTCTACACAGCCACAGTAATCCTACCAAAAAAATAGTAATCATTTTAATACAAAAACCTGATCCTACTACTCCCCTACTTAAAACTCTTTCAGTATCTCTGAATCATATGTATGGTAAAATCCCAGGTCCTCTGTTTGGCACAAGAAGCTCTTCTTAATGAGGCTTCGGACTTCCTCTCTGGTCTCACTCTCCTCTCATACACTCAGTGGCCAAACATCTTGCCATTCCCAAATATGCCCACGTCTCCCCTGCATCCATGCCATGTATCTGGTATATGATGTTCACTGTTCCTCACATGTCCTTCCTTTATCCCTGCCAAACTCCTATACATATTCTAGGTCTCATCTCATTAATTACTTAGTCTGGGAAGCCAGTCTGATTCACTGAAGAAGTCACAGGTACTCCTTTCTTGTTGCTCTTATATACTTACTAATTAAAGTACTTATAACACTGTACTGTGCAACAATTTTGTTTTGATATCTTGTTTCCTACTAACTGGTGAGATCCTTGTGAAAGCATGGACTATTGTTTATCATCTTTAAACCCTTATAATCTAGAATATAAGATCTTAATAAAAGGCTTTGAATCAAAGTGCATGATAATCATTAAAATTTATATGTAACTTGGTAATTTGGAAAAGCCAAGCCAAACCAAACAAAAAACACTGCACACATATTCTCATTTTACCCTAAGAACAAATCTTGAAGTAGGTAGTTTTGGTATTATTTTAATTTTATAGATGAGGAATTCCGCTTTAATATTTATCACCAATTGTCAATTTAAAAGAATAAAAAAGAAACTTAAGATATAGAAAAAACCCTCTATTTCCTATAAAAATTTTTAACATAGAAATAACTTTAAAATAAGTCTTCATAAACACACTTGTCAATAACTAAACAAGCTACTTTTCAATTTTCAATTCCTGAAGTGGAAAAATGCTAGCCAGCATGGCCTACACATTTCCTTTCATCTATCACTCCAAACTCATAGCATTCAAGGTGGTTGGTAATAACGGCAGGTGTGAGAACTCTGTCATCCTCTGTCATAACAAGGACAGAGCAATCTGAACCAAAGATCTGTACTTTCCAGGAGTCTTCTGCCTCTTCCCAAAGAACTCTTATAAGGGCTACTATAAGTAGATTGTTGAAACCAAGGTTTACATATGCAGTAGGTATACTGAGAGCCAGAAGGGAAAATACGACTGCTATACCTCCAAAAAAGTTTCTATGAGGACATGTGACTACCTGAGTAAAGCCCTCCACCAAGCCAGAAATCCCTTACCAGGTAACCCCTACAATGATCTATCACTATTTGAGGCTCCACCTCACCCCTGCACAGAGGAAGGCAGCATGATGAAAGCATAACTGGACCTAAAAATGGACCCACCATCCCAACTCTGCATTCTCAGAGTTGTAATATGCCACATTGGATACCGGATGTCCACAAGGTTCACCTTCAATATCATGTCTAAGGAATGATTAATAAACAGATTACAACAAACCAATCCTACTTAAATAAAGACTTAGAACAGCTTTCAGAGAGTAATGATGTACATTTCTATTAGCTATTATTAGATGAAGAAAATACCTTGGTAATTCTGAAGTATGGTAATTCATATACCATATGTATGGTATATGTATTATATATATTGTAGTCTTACAAAAAAACTACAGAAAATATTATGAAGAAAATCATCAGGAAGAAAAAATACATTTACAATGTTGTACTGTATTTATTGAAAAAAAAATCCATGTGAAAATGGACCCACACAGTTCAAACCTGTGTCGTTCAAGGGTCAACTGTATATTTCAAAGATTAACCTATTTTCAGATATATAGTTTACAAGTATTTTCTCCCATTCCATACATTGCTTTTCCACTCTGTTGACTATTTCCTTTGCTGTGCAGAAAATTCATAGCTTGATGTAGTCTCATTTATTTTTGTTTTTGTTGCCTATGCTTTTGATGTCATATCCATGATAATCATTGCTGAAACCAATGTCACGAAGCTTTCCCACTCAGTTTTATTTAGGGAGTTTCACACCTTCACATCTTACATTGAGGTCTTTAATCTATTTTGAGTTGATTTTTGTGTGTAGTATATTTCATGTATGTTGTCCAATTTCATTCTTTTGCATGTCGATATGCAGTTTTTCCATTACCACTTATTGAACAGACTAGTTTTTCCTTACTGTGTATTCCTGGCACTCTTTTCAAAGATTACTTGACTATATATGCATAAATTTATTTCTGGGCTCTCTATTTTATTTCATTGGTCTATATGTCTGTCAATCCAGTACTATACTGTTTTGATTACTATGTCTTTATAATATATTTCAAAATCAGGAAGTGCGAAGCCTCCATCTTTGTTTTTCTTTCTACAGATTGATTTAGCTATCTGTGATCTTTTACGGTTCCACACTAATTTTAGAATTGTTGTTTGTATTTCTGTAAAAAGTGCTGTTGAGATTTTGATAGCGATTGTACTGAATCTGTGGACCACTTTGAATACTATGGAAAGTTTAACAATATTGTCTTCTAATCCTCCTCTTTAAATTTTGTTTCACTTAGTTTTTGATCGTTTTAAATTCTTTACTTTCTTACCATTTTGACAATGCCACAATAAGAACATTTAAAATATTTTATCTAATTATTTAATTTTCACTAGCTTATTCAAAGTATTTAAGTCTACCACAATTCTGTGTTCACTTAAGTATTGTCTTTTTGGTTTTAACCAAATGGAAACTTTTTTCCCAAAAGCTATCTCTAAGTTTAACCTTTATTGATGACTTAGAGACTCTATAATCTTGTTCTCAGTTCCTATTTAATTGTGGAAAGACTCTAGGCTCAAATCATTACTAAGACAACTTTCCCCAGAGGTTTGAACAAAGGAAAAAAGAAGATTCTGTGAGTTCTCCTGTGTCAATTTTCTCAAAATTGCTGGCTATTTCAAATTCCCTATTCATCAAATAGTCTCACGTACACCCTTTGATAAGAAATTTAAAGGAACCTTCTGATTGCTCTTTCTTTTATTTACAGAAATTACTTCTCTAATGTCCTAAACAATATTCTTATTAGGGTGACCAATTATATCTGTTATTACTATTACCATATTGAGTACACAAGTAATTCATTATTGTTTGCAATTAGGGAAGTTTGCAATTAGGTCAAAAAGTTTCCCTATTCCAACACCTCTTCCCATTTCCTCAGTTATATGACCTTATCAAGCCAGTGAAATAAGTCTGTCTTTTGGCTTTAGTGGCTCCTCACTGATCTAAAAAAGGTAAACACTGTTCTACTAACTCACACTGAATTCTAGAATTTATACTTTCACAAGTCATCTCAAAAACCAGTCGTCTCTCTCAATACTTAAAGGCATAAAATGTTAATATAACTGAAATAAATAAATATAAAATGACTAAAAAGAATGTATTGGGGGTATTTTCCAGTTAGATATAATTAAGTGGGATTTTACTTTATAATGTGAAAAGGCAACTAAAAAATATCTTAGCCTTGGGCAGAATTACACTGAAGTTACATTACCAGTAGGCTTAATTATTAAAATTCACTTTAAGAGGTGGCTTTTTACACGTACACATTTCTTTTCTTTTCCTTTTAAGAAAAGCATATGTTATGTGCTGAAGCCAGTATTCAGTCTAATCTTTTACATACTCTATAGCATAATAAAAGGTTTTTTTTTTTTTAATTTTTTTTTCAACGTTTATTTATTTTTGGGACAGAGAGAGACAGAGCATGAACGGGGGAGGGGCAGAGAGAGAGGGAGACACAGAATCGGAAACAGGCTCCAGGCTCTGAGCCATCAGCCCAGAGCCCGACACGGGGCTCGAACTCCCGGACCGTGAGATCGTGACCTGGCTGAAGTCGGACGCTTAACCGACTGCGCCACCCAGGCGCCCCTAAAAGGTTATTTTTAATGTTTATTTATTTTTGAGAGAGAGAGAGAGCATGAGCAGGGAGGGGTAAAGAGAGGGAGACAGAGAGTCTGAAGTAGGCTCCATGCTGTCAGTGGAAAGCCCGATGTGGGGCTTGAACCCACAAACCGTGAGATCATGACCTGGGCTGAAGTCAGAGGCTCAACCAACTGAGCCACCCAGATGCCCCTCTATATATAGTATGATAGAATAAAAATTAATGCTTGATGCAGTCACTGCAGACAACAGATTCCTCAAAAAGCTAAACATCAAATTACCACATGACCTAGCAATTTCATTCCAAGGTACATATATACCCTGAAAATAACTGAAAGCAGAGTACTGAACAGATATTTGTACATTTAAACATCCATCAAAAGATGAATGGATAAATGTGATATATACATAAATATATACATACATATGTATGTCATATATGTGATAGATAGATAGATAGATAGATAATGGGATATTACTGAGCCCTAAAGAGTAATGAGGTTCTGATACATCATATAACATAGATGAATCTTGGCACATTATATTAAGTGAAAGAAACCTGACACAAAAGGACAGATATTATATGACTTGACTTACAGGAAACATCTAGAATAGACAAACTGATGGGGACAGAAAGTTGATTCAAGATTACCAGGGGTTGGAGAAAGGGGGAAATGGAGAATTAATTAGTGCTTAATGGTTACAGAGTTTCCATTTGGGTAATGAAAAAGTTTTGAAAATAAAGCAGTGACTGTCAGACAACATTGTAAATGTAATTAATGCCAATGAATTGTACGCTTAAAAATGTTTAAAATGGCAACTTTTATGTTATATATTTTTCCACAACTTAAAAAACTCAGTACTACTGAATATCCCAAATCATTGGATTATACACCCTAAATGGATAAACTGTAAATTGCAGTATGTGAAATATCTCAGGAAATATGTTATAAAATTAATGTTTGAAGTCTTTCTTCAATGCTTGAAGTTCAGGTCCCTTTTCCTTTTTCCAGACTTCCTTGGTCATTTTAGTGACCTTTCTCTTGTTCTCAAATCATATTTCACTTGTTTATATTACTTACTTAGCAATTAATCCTATCCTCTTTTTGGCATCACTGGTGTTTTAAAATTACTGTTATACATTTAAGATTTGATTATGCTTTGTTTATAGAACAAGATTAGATGCTCATATTATCAAATCAAGACCAATATTTCATATCTGTTTGTACTCTGTTTACCAAACAAGATTAGTAGTAGCTCAAATTGTCAAATTAGGACCCAGTAGTTCTCTGCCATCTTCTAATCTTCAAAAAAATAATACTACATTTGCACAAATATAGAGAGTAAAAATTTCAATAACAAATGTTAAGAGAAAGCAGTCTCAGAAAAATATGATTGGAATACTCATTTGCTGGGCACTCCACAATTAATCAAGGATGTAATAGATTTAGTTCAGTAGTAATTATTTATTTTAATGTTTTATTTATTTTTGAGAGAGAAAGAGAGAGACAGAGACAGAGTAAGAGCGGGAGGGGCAGAGAGAGGGGGAGACACAGAATCTGAAGTAGGCTCCAGGCTCTGAGCTGTCAACACAGAGCCCAATGCAGGGCTCAAACCCATGAAACCTGATATTATGAGTGAGGCAGAAGTCAGACGCTGAACTGACTGAGCCACACAGGTGCCCCTAGTTCAGTACAATTATTAAAAATAGGCAATAGGATACTTTCACCAGAAAATTTTCTGACTGACCATTTTTCTTTTTCCCCAAAGACACTATACAAATAAAAAATAAAACAAAATAGGTGAGGAATATACAAACATTTAACATATATGCTAGTATTTTTTTATGCCTAAGTAGATGTGTTTAGGATATCTACTTCTAATCCTGAAAAGAATTAACTAAAACATGAGATTATACAGATAATTAAGTTACAACAGCCAACCAAAATTTTTGTTTACTGAAAAAGCTCATTTAATGATTACAGCAGTCTTGGGGCACCTGGATGGCTGAGTCAGTTAAGTGGCCGACTTCAGCTCAGGTCATGATCTCATGGTTTGTGATTTTGAGCCCCATGTCGGGCTCTGCACTGACAGTTTAGAGCGTGGAGCCTGCTTCAGATTCTGTGTCTCCCTCTCTCTTTCCCTCCCCCACTCGTGCTCGCTCGCGCTCTCTCTCTCTCTCTGTCTCTCTCTGCCTCTCAAAAAATAAATAAATGAGAAAAAAAATTAAAAAACAATTATAGCAGTCTTAAATTATACATAAGTATTTTGGGGTATAAAATGAAAAAGAAGGTAGACTTTAGAAAAAGAAATAGGAAGGATAAATATCTTTTTTTTCTTGTTCCTTTGAAAAATAGCATAAAAATTTGAGAAATATATAAAACAGTGCACTTGGAATAAAGTCATATAGTTATAGAACAGAAATATAAAGACTAGGTAAATTTCCTACATATGTCTTTAGTATATGCTTAAAACAACCTGTTAGGCATACAGACTATTTTAATCCACAGTGGAGTTTTTAATTGGTACTTTTAAAAATGTGCAAAATGCTTTTGTTAAAATATTTCTTTTCTACAGAATGTCTGAATGAACTTCTCTTAAGTGTGCTTTTAAAAACATATCATAAATTATATAAATTATATTTTGATCTAAAGGCAAATGTTTAAGCTTTTAAAGTATAGCATCAGTACCTCAAAAGTAAATCTGTTCCAATGAACAAGTATGTTTCTATTCTTTACTGAAGTAGAATGACTTATATTCACTTTTACAGTGAAAATATCCACTGACATCTCAGAGAATATTGCTTTTCCAGTCAGAAACACAGCTATTTATCAAATCACTTCCCCATAAAACAGCCAATAAAGGGAAGGAAACAAAAATAGGTTTCCATCAGATAAAATACATGAGTTAAACTCATTCTATATTAATTAAAAAGTCCTCATGCCCTTAATCTCTGAGGTTTTATAATTTACACATGACTCCAACAAACTTGGATTGTGATTTCAAGGTCACAGCATATTAGAAAGAGGGATAAAGATGATAATGATAGCAGCTGTAATTTTTCTAAGCGTGTATTAAGCACTACGCAGGGGGACAGGGCTGAGGGTGGAGGGACTGTCAGTAGTAGGTAATTGTATGAAAGTCGTGCAGAAATTAAAAAGAAAAACAAAACAAAACAAAACCCCCCAAAACAGCATCAACAAATGGCTTTAACTCTATGATGGAGAATCTATAAACCTTATGTCCCAAGGGTATCCCTATGTTACAATACAGGGTAACAAAAAAAGACAACTCCATGAAACCTTAAACAAACCCATCACTTAATATATCAACGACCTCAGGCAATTAGAATCTCCCTCAGACTTTCTCCAAGTGTAAAGTGGGATAATATTTATTTTATGGCACTATACTGAGAATTAACATATGTAATAGCACCCAGTACAACTGATTAATATAGTAGCCACTGAAATACTCTGAAAATTTAACTATCCAGAAGAAATTGTTCTTTGAAATAAACACTTTTATTGCTTTCCAAAATATAACTTTTTAAATTTTTTTTTCAACTTTTTTTTTTTTTTTTAAATTTATTTTTGGGACAGAGAGAGACAGAGCATGAACGGGGGAGGGGCAGAGAGAGAGGGAGACACAGAATCGGAAACAGGCTCCAGGCTCTGAGCCATCAGCCCAGAGCCCGACGCGGGGCTAGAACTCACGGACTGCAAGATCGTGACCTGGCTGAAGTCGGACGCTTAACCGACTGCGCCACCCAGGCGCCCCATAAATTTTTTTAATGTTTATTTATTTTTGGGAGAGAGGGAGAGCATGCGCGCGATAGTGGGGGAGGGGCAGAGAGACAGGGAGATATAGAATCCAAAGCAGGTTCCAGGCTCTGAGCTGACAGCACAGAGCCCGATGCGGGGCTCGAACTCCTGAACTGGGAGATAGTGACCTGAGCCAAAGTCAGACACTTAACCAAAGTCAGACATTTAACTGACTGAGCCACCCAGGCGTCCCAAACATTATAACTTTTTAGATGTTACTCTGGAGTTTGTAAATACATAAAGTAGAAAATGCCAAGATTCATTTAAGTGTATGAAGAATGCTCTCAAATCTCATCATAAGGCACCTCTTTGACCAGGTAAGTCCAATTCATTCTTTAGCCTCAGTTTAGATAGTATCTCTTCTGGAAAGCCTTCCCACGATCTCTACTTGCATATCTTCCAGACACTTAAAAATCCATCACATCCCAAACCGAAGTCCTGAATGCCCATCTCTATCCCAGACTTGTTCCATCTGAATACCTTCCCCATTTCACAGCCAATGGTAACACCATCCTTCTAAGTTGCTCAGCCAAAAACCTTAGAGTCATTTGTCTTCTTTTTCTCATATCCCACACCCAATCCACTGAAAGACCTTTTTGCTTGTACCTTAAAAACATCCAGAATTTGCTACCAACTTCAGTCAGATTATTCTATTAGCCTTCTAACTAGTGGTCAATGCCACGAGTCTCAAAACAGCAACTGGAGTGATCCTTTAAAAACATAAGACAGATTTACTGATAGCCCTGCAATGGCTCCTCAAAGTCGTTGTAGTGGTCTGTAAAGTCCTATATGAAATGACCCTTCTACCCATTACCTACTCTCCTTCCCCCCTCACTCTGCTCTAATCACAATGGTTGCTGTTCATTACTCTGAACAATTGACATATATTCCTGCCTCAAGCCCTCTACCTGGAAGGCTCTTCCTAAAGATTTCCACATAGCTAACCAATTCCTTGGTTTTTGGTTAAATATCACCTTCTCTGTAAGTCCCTCTTCAGCCTCTGCTACCCATCACCACCAAAGCCTTATTCTGCTCTACTTTTTCTATCTTCCATAACACTTGTCACCTTTAAACATGCTATACACTTTATTTATCATGCTTATTGTTTCTATCTACCCCACTATATGTTCCACAAGAACAGAGAGCTTTGAAAGTTTTATTTACTGATATATCCCATGTACCTAGAACAGCACACCAAATGCAAATTAAATATGTGAATAAAGGAATACATTAGAGGGATGCCTAGATGGCTCAGTCAATTAAGCATCCAACTTCAGCTCAGGTCATGATCTCACAGTTTGTCAGTTTGAGACCCTCAGCAAGATCCTCTGTATCCCTTGCTCTCTGCCCCTCCCCCCACTCTCGCACACTCTCTCTCTCAAAAATAAACAAATATTAAGAAAAAAAAGAGAATACATTAGATACTTCTTGTGTTGCCTGCATCCTGCACTGACTAGTATTATATGTTATCACATTGTACTGTAATATGTAACAGCCTGTTAATTTTCTGCCGCTTCAACTAAACTGTTTCTTGAAACAAAGAATTTTATTTTGTTTTCCATTATTGTTGCTAGTACTTCCTTATAGTGCCTGACACTTAGTAAGTACTCTGCATTATTTAATAAATTGATGGGGAAAAAAAAAACTATCTAAATCAAGGTGTAAGCACCTTATTATCTCCAAAATACAAACACAATGCTTAAAGGCATGACACCGAAGACTGAGTTCTGGATTCTGGATTCTGTTACTGTTTTTGGTCTGAATCTGGCCCTTACTGGCTAAGGAACACTGTTGAAATTATTTAAATTCCCTATCACTATTTCCTTATCAGTACAAATAGGAGTAATGATGGTATCTAAACCTCAAGTGATTATCATGAATATAAAATACAGGTAATAGTGAAGGAGTTCAGAACATGCAACACTAGCATATTGACTATTTTGAGTTAAAGGCACTTGAAAAACAGTAAATATAAGGAAAGCAGATGACCTTCCTTCTTTTTCTTAAAAGCAAAAACTGAAATTCTTGTATGAAAGATGTCCTCCCTATACCAGAAGGAAAGTAGCACTCTTATCATCAAGGACAAAAAGTTGAGACTAAATTAATCCTACACAAACAGACTTTGTTAAAAATAATTATTCTCTCCCTTTGGCCTCTGCACATAGGTTAGTCACTTTTCCACAATTGCCTCTCTTTGTTCAACTTAATATAAAACAAGTAGGTTTTGCCATTTCTTTGGGTCATCATTTCTTATGCAGTCTCCCATGTCACACAAAACTTTTATTAAATACATGTGTATGCTTTTGTCCTGTTGATCTATTTTGAGTCCATTTAATTTTCAGGCCCAGACAAAAAGAACTCTAAAAGAGTAAAGGTAAATGTTTCTATCTCCTACAACAGAATTAGCTCAATGATTGGTACATATTAAGCAGTCAATAATTGAAATCTATTACTTGTTATTACAAATTAAATAGAGGAACTACCATAAGTCCTATTTCAATAACTTGACTAAGCTAAAATATTCACTAAATATAATCTTTAGAATCTCCTAGAAAGCACCAATAATATATATTAAAAATTATTGAGTTACCTAAAATAATTTTGATAAGCATTTTGGAAAAAAAATACATTAACTCAACAAAAGTAGAATTATATTTATATTATCCCAGAATATTTTTAAGTATTTCTAGATGTTAGGTTCTAAACTATATTAAATAATTGTCTTTAATGTTTAATAATTTCATAATGTTTTCTTTTAAATGGCCAGGATACCTACTACTAGAGTTTAAAAATAAAACAACTTGGGGTGCCTGGTTGGCTCAGTCAGTTAAGCAGCTGCCGTCAGCTCAGGTCATGATCTCATGGTTCATGGGTTCGAGTCCTGCATTGGGCTCTGTGCTGACAGTTCGGAACCTGGAGCCTGCTTCTAATTCCGTGTCTCCCTCTCTCTCTGTCCCTCCCATGCTCGTGCTCTGTCTCTGTCTCTCTCTCTTGAAAATAAATTAACATTAAAAAAATTTTTTTCTAATCAAATATCTTACTAATTAGATAAACTATGCTTATAGGCCTTTAATATATACACACATTCTTCCTTCTATTCTGAATAATCTCATTTCCAGATATGAGACTTTTGAGAAAAAGATTTAAGTACATTTGTGACTCTTTACTAAATCACCTCCAAGGTTTTCACTTCTCATTTTAGTCATGTATCCAACAATAAATATAATCTTTTGGTAATGTTATATTAAGAACTGAGCAAAACTAACAATTCAGTCCAAATTAAAAGACCAATTTTATGGTGTTTATTTTAAACCTTATTTTCTCTTATTTTATAATAAAAATGTTTCTACTGTTTTATAATAGAAATAATTTTTCTATTATTTCCCTGCCTACTGTGACTCCTAAATGTTTTCCTACTCTATCTCCAGAGTCAGTTCTCCATTTTATAAAATACTTGTGAAAACTAATTTTCTTTATAGTTTGTACTGACACAAAGAAATAAACAAACATACACATTTTACTAAACACTCATATGGGCAGTAGACAAGAAAACTGAGGTAAGCAGTTTAGATGATTGTCCCAAGAACACAGATGGAGTGACTGCCAGCTTTAGGATTAAAACTAAGAAGCTCATTATTCCCTTCTTATATTCCGAGTACTTAATATTGTTTTTACATCACAAGGATCTCTTAACTAATCTAAAAACAATAATTTAATAATTAAAACAATTATCAATAATTATGACAAATGTAAACAGATTTATGAAATCTAGTAAACAAAAGTAAAATTAATTCATCCAAATATTCCCTGAAAAAACCTGATTTACCACATAAGTTGTTTTTAAATTTTTCCTTAGAGAGCCAAGAAAGTGGCAGTCGAATATAATTTATCATTTCAATGTCTTTTTAAAAAAACAATTTCTTGAACCAAAATCTACAATGAGTATATGAGACCACACAGAAATACTCTTCATTTAAAAAACAATTCTCCAAACTTAAAACACTAGTTTCAACTCTAATTGTAAACTTAAACTTCAGGATATATTTATAACACATATATCTATGAAAAGACAATGCTAAAAAGTAAAGAAAACACCAAATACTACTGCATTTACAAGAGAAAAAGACATACAGTATAACATTAACAGCTTACTGTGGAGAGTGGGTTTAATCAGGAAGTAGCCATTATCCTTTCGATTCAGAGCAGTGACAGCACTCCAAAACAACAAGCCGTGGTATTTTTCAGTTAAAAGGAATGAAAGAATACCTACTATTGTGTCCTAGCTTTGCTGACCCCAAAGGTCACCACATGTCTTTTAATCAAAAGCTATCATGAAAACATAATCCAAGTAAGCAATTACAATGCTCTATTTGTTGAAACACCTAAAATCTACCTAACACAACCTCTCTCCCTCAGTTACTCACAAAACATGGCTGTCTTATTCAGAGATTAGCAATTATTGTAATGAGATACTGTCGGAGAGGGTCAAATAGTACTTCCTGCAGTTTACACATCTTGATTTCCTGGTAAACAAACTGAAAGGCAGGTGGAGCACTTAGATCACCAGTAAACGTGAATGCTCACGTGACAAAACTAAGCCAGGTAAGGTGGATGTCTCAAGTAATCGCTCTTTTCTTAATTTTATTAACGTCAAAACAGACAATAAAGAGTTCCTTCTTCCTTTTTCTAAGGAGGGTTTATTCCTGACATGCATAGGCACAGTTTATAATAAGGAATGCTTGAAAATGAATCTGTTTAAGTAGGTTTTGAAAATTACTTCTGGCAAGTAAATTGTAAAAGACAAGGCAATGCTAACAAGGTATATTAAAAAAAAAAAAAAAACAACTAAGAATAACTGTTCAAACACCTGCTAAATATAAAGAAAAGTCTTTAAATTTCAACTGCTTCAAGAAAGTAGATAAAAGAAGTTTCTGAGTTACAATTAAATTTTAGTCAAAGCATAAACCTATTTTTATCAGGACAAGCTCCTACAAAAATATTACTTTATAATTTATGTGGCAGTCTTTGAAAAAAACCTCTCTCAATTATCTGAATCAAAAAGTTTACACAACTCGAAGCTATTCCCAGCATCCTTTAAAATTCTTATTTCAAAAAGAAAACAAAACTGAAAATATTTATCTGTGAGCATCTCAAAAAAATATTGTTAGCTTGAAGACTAAGTTTTCTTGTCCCTAGTTTTTTTCCCCCCAAACGGCTGTTTTTTTCCCTGTCTGAAATTTCTAGTATAGGTGAACGAGGGTTGGTTTAAATTACCTAAGGGTATAAAACAAACAAACACATACTCTGTCAACGTGATAAACTAATTCACTACTTTAAAAATATTTAGGTGATTTTTTTCTTAATCTACAAAATTGCATTTATCTTAATTCTATTTATATCAAGGCCATGCATGCATCTATTTCCTAACTACTAAGAACATAGACTGCTTTGATTTTAAGGCAAAAAGCTCTTAATGACCCTTTTACAACAATATAATCATATCACGGCATTAAATTATATTATTTAAATCATATTTACTCTATTTGCAAATAAAATTCTTATGTACTGAAATAGAAAACAAAATAAATTAATAACAGAACACCCAAGTATAGAAAATTGTGCCAGGAGTACAGAAACTCAGAATGGGTCTCATTTACAAACAATATGTGTCATTGGAAAGGAGTGTGTATTCAATATTAAACATTAACACAAGTCGCTAATCACCACCTTTACTACAATGACACATGAAATAGACAGCAAATTTTCAGAAAACTATGACTAAGGAGTTAACAAGTCCAGCTGAATTTCTTGGTCAAATGAAATAATTCAAATATTCTACAGTTACCTGAAAAACAAAACAAAGCCCTTACTTATTTCCTTTATAGAAAATTTAATATATAATTCATAATTAAATATGTAGCTTTGACTGTGATTCATATACAAAACAAAAGTAAAGTTTAAATTAGAAAATTATCAGTTCAGTTAATTCAAAGATCCACGACTATCTTAGCTTTCTATAATAAGTCAAATTTAGAGGACAATGAAATAAAAATATAAAGGTAACGAAGATAAATTTGAAATTTTGTTTCATTCAAGATGGCTTTTACCAACAAGCAGCAAGTTTTGGTATTAAGAATTTACAATTCAGCTGAAAGGGCTGGGGCAAAAACCAGGGTAATATATGTGGTCCTCTGTGAGCCAGAAAAAGACCCCTCTGAGCTCACATATGAGAAAAAGGCACCCTTTCCTCCTCTAGGATGTATTTCAGCCTTACTTGTTTCTCTCAAGTTAGGCACTCTTGTGTAAGCACACTTAGCACAATGAGCTATACCTGGTAGCCCTGTACAGGCAAAAAGCTTCAGAAAGGATTCCCCTGCCCCCCTGGCAAGTCTAAGAAACCACACAGGAGATTAGTCATCCATGACTTAAGAAATTTATACAGAAAGAAAAAAGGAGACAGGGGAGGGGACACCAGGGAGAAAGGTTCCTGCTTTTATTTGCTTGTCTTCTGCTGGCAATAAATAAGCTTTTATTGGTTATTTATATCCCATTTTATTCCAAAATAATTTAATGTGACTTACAGAAATATGAGTAGTAGAACAGATGCTTTCAAAATATAAATTAACATGAATAAAGGGAAAAATAAGAGGAAGGAAGATGAAACACAAGGTAAACTTGAAACACAGAAACACCTATCACAGTTGCCTTACACAATTCTAAGATGTGGGTGGTTCAGCTCTGAGCTACCTAGCTATGGAAGTAAAGTGGGAAACAAGATCAAATTACAAAATTTTAATTCTCTGTAAGATGTGTTACAAACCAGCACCAAGGCTTTTCCTAGCACTCCGAATTGAGAGAAATTTCTTTTATACTTTTTAATAAAGTAACACTGGACAATTCAAATTTTTTCCCACAGCATCTTTACAGAAATTAAATAACAAACTTCATATGAAAGTTTCTTTTAACATTTCCTTAGCACAATGAAAAGTTACCCAGAAAATAAGCCATCTTGCTAGGAAAGCTTCTGTAATTTGTCTAATCTGTTTTTTTTTTTTTAAACAAACACTAACCATCCCCAAGGATCTCTTGTTGAATTCAGTCTACTCTCATGTTCCAAATTCATACTTTATTTTCTAAATTCAGGTTCTTTTGCTGGATGAGCAAGTAAAAACAGGGAATGCAAGCTCTAACTGTGGTTCCACATCAGACAAGGGAAGACACTGGTAGTTAGGTAAATCTAGATACTTAAAAGGGAACTTCACTTTTTTTTACTTACAATAGTTCCTCTCTTCTTTGTTAGTGACTTTCCATAATCCTGCTCAATCCAACAGCCTGAGAGCCCAATCTATGATGACTTTTAGTGCTCCTTAGTTTGGTATTTCCAACTAGGGTAAAGAAATCTGACTTAGGGTTTCTAGATTCCTAAGTTGTCATTCAGTCTGCACCAGTTTAGATTCATTTTAGAGCATGATTTTTGAGTGCTTTTACAGCATTTGCTTTTAATATTCTTGGTTGGGGGAGGAATGGAAGACAGTAGTGAAATTAATACAAACAGAATTCCTATCTCTCATTTTATTATACAAGAAAAACAAAGTTGGCAATGGTAGTATCTCAAAATACCACATATCTGGACTGAATACCACTAAAATTTAACAATGTTACAATCTGATTTTCACATGTGGCAAATCACATCTTCCATTACAGCTGAGTTGGTTGCTTCTCAGTCTCCCCAAGATGCCAAATTTATGTTCTGTTTCCCATTGCTTTTCCACCTCATTATCAGCTTAGACCTTATCACTTTCAGCATTCTCCTCTCTCACAGCCTGACTATTTGGTCCCATGAAACCTTCTTTCTCTACTTGATTTAGCTCTATATTATTCTCTAATTATTTTAGGAATCTCCCTTACTAAATTTGGTAATTCCTTATTCTATATTACTGACTGTGAATCATAAGATGCAAACACCTTAAGTACAAATTAACTTACGCATTAATAAACTGCTGTACATATTTATTACAGCTCATGTTTGTCCAACATGACCAAGATATTTATTAAGATTGCATCAGGTGAGCCAGAGGCCATTTTTTACTATATAGGTAATTTCTAAATGGTGTACACAGTCAACCCATATTAAATCAAACCTTAGGCTTTTCTACTTTCAAGATGGTCTAAGGAATTTTAGTTGTAAGAACAACTTTTGAGAACACTGCCAAAAATCAAACAGATTTGATAAAATTGTCAGACCTAAAAATGACCAAAATTAAATTACAACTGTGTCTAATATAGTTTGGTCCATATTTGAACTCATATACATAACCCAAAGAGTTAGGCAGCCTACTCCCTTATTAAATGAACTTTTTCAATGTGTAGCCACTAAAATGTGTTATATCTGAATTTCCTCTTTTATGAAAATTCAATCTAAGTATATAGATAACCTCAATGTTCAATTTTCGCTATTGCAAAAGGTAGCAGTATTTACATTTGGCATAATGTGTACACTTGCTTAACATTTTTCTTGCGATAATAAAAAGCACTTCTAACATTTAAAAATGTTAGAAAGCATATGCTTAAGAAGCTCATGTCAATTAGCAGCTTAAATCAATCAAGATTAAATTCTAGTCATTTAAAAAGTTATAGGATAATTAAAATGGTCACAATATTAACCGCCTTATAATTGTTTACCTCAAAGAACAAAAGTAGAAAACATATGTCTAAAATAAATCGAAAAGCTTTCAAGCCAACTAAACAACAAAAGAAAGAATATAATCCAATTTTCTCTCTTTTCCTAAAAAGCAAACTGGAAAGAAGAAACCAAAGGAAGCTACAAATATATATTTTTTCATTTATTGCCACATAATAGATACATGCAGAGCCAGTGAGAATACAATATTCATTTTGCTGCAGAAGAACAGACATTGCATAACAATGAGATTTGCTAATGAAATCAACCATCAACCTGGAATACATATGTATTAAACCAAGACCTCAGTGTCATTTTCTTTTTGCATCGTTTGTTCTTTCTTTCATTTTCTTCTTGACCTTGTCAGTATTTTTGTCCTTTAGATTTCGGAACTTTGGTAAAGCAAAATCAAGACTATAATATCATAGTGTAATGCTTTTTATTCATCACATTTATTTTTAATGTAAATTCCAATTGTTCTGCTTCTATCAGCACTACTAATGTACCTTACGAAAAAAAAAAATCAATGGATGCTACCAGAAGAAACAAAGGAGGTTTATTTCTATACAAAATAGTTGGATCAGATCTGAAAAAAACTTTTATCAAGACTTGACATAAAATTCCACATAACAATTTTTAGAGCAATATTAGTGCTTGCTTATGTAATAAGAAATTTAAAAAAGAATATATTTTGAAGTCATTTTTGTAATAATATAAATCCTCCAGCAATTTCTACTACAGAGAGTTATTAAGTGAAATAATGTGGGGCTGATAGAATAACTATCAACATGCAAATTATTCTAATGCTTTTAGATTAAAATCATAATTTTTCTCCCCAAAAACGCTCTGCTGTCCTGGTCTACAAAGTTAATCAACAATTTCCATTAATCAAAAGTAAATAATTCTGACAGTTTTCTTAAAAATTTATTATTTTAATTTATGATTTAGTTATTACATATTTCTGTAAAGGCCCAAAAGACTATGAAAGTACTTGATATTATATATCTTTTTTAAAAAAGCACTAATGTCCCTCATAATTAATTAATTTTTTTTTTTTTTTTAGTATAAGCTATTTAACTAAATGACTGTCCTATTGGTTGACTGTTTACACAATTAGGTTTTTCAATTCATGTGTGCTACAAATAAAATGAACAGACTAACCTGCTGTGGCATATAATTGCTACTAATTCATGATAATAACAACTTTTAAAAATAGCAATACTTATACCAATTAAAACAGCCTTAGTCAAACAAAATTAAGTTCTCTGTTTTTATTTTTGTAGTACCTTAATATCTAACCTCAAACAATATCCTTCAATATCTGTTGTAAAAGTAAACTGAATATTCCTTATAATTTAAACTGTCTGAAAGTTGCTACTGATAGTCGAAGAGTTCTCCAGACTATTTTAAAAACCATGAAGGATGATTTTAAGCAAAGAAACACATAATCACAAAACAATCATTAATCCACACACAAAGTATTTCCTTAAAAAACCCAGAAATTTCTATTAAAATGACAAAATATGAAGACGACCATAGGGAAACAGCCAGTTGAGACAAATATTTATGGCAATACTGAAAACCTACTTTCACTCAGGCAAAGGGGCAAAGGATACAATCCTAAAATGTAGTCATGGGATTTGGAAGGTCATCTAGCTCCTTGCTACTAAAAGTGTGGTCCACAGACGACCAACATTCCAGCTGCTTCTTAGAAATGAAGATTCTCAAGCCCCCACCCAAACCTACTGAATCAGAATCTTATGTACCTTAAAAGTGAAGAAGCCATGGTCTAGAAAATTCTTCAGCCTACCTAAGAATTTGTATACCAATTCCAGTGACTTCTGATATTCTAACAACTCCTCAAAAATCCACAGTAAAATGCAGAACATTCAGAGGATGAACAATTTACTTGTCATACTCAAAGTCCATTACCTAGCATTTGCTTAATGACTTGAAGTTTCATACTCATATGGAAACTAATTAGACAATAAATTATATTTAATATAAAAAAATAAGTTTCATACTCCTATTGACTACTGATTTGACATTTGTGGTAATAAAAGAATAAGGGGGCAAGAATAATATCTTTTATGTAAGATCTTAGAAAATATTAAATAAATGGTAAAACAGCAGTATTTACATATCCTTAGCAATTATTTAAAATTTTTCAACAGAAGAGTTATTTCTTAAATAGAATCTTGTGAGGAAGCCCCACAGAGTAAAAAATAAACGAAGGCCTACTCTTTGGGGCCAAGGAGGCACCCAGCAGTAGCCAAGGCATCTCAACAGAACTACCTCATATGTTTCTTCAGAGTACAGTTTGAAAAACTCTGACTTAAAGAAACTATTTGAGAGCCTAAAAACAAACTAAACAACTGTTACACTGATCACAAATAAAATTTGCTGTTCATCAAAGTAAAATCTTAAAGATCACTATACTATAGAGAAACCTGTTTACTTTATTCTGTGGTGTTTTAAACTAAGAACACTAGATTGAATTACACAATAAAGCATTTTTTTTGTTACTCAAATTGATCTTTCCCCAAAGTGTTCTAATTGGCGCAGCTAGATTTCCACTAATATGAGATCTTTAATTTAATTATTTTAGTTAATAGTATGCCTACCATTATACGAGACATTATGTGAAGTGCTACAAGGGCAACATAGATGAATGGACCAAGTATTCTACTGATCACCTTGGAAGGGTTAAGACAAATATATGGGATATAACAAGTGCCATAAAAGCAATATAACTATGGAAACATAATTAACTGAGGACCTCAGAAAAGGCTTCATGAAAGGTGACATATGAAGCAGACTTTGAAAAGTGTGTAGGATTTTGAAAGGCAAAGGTGGCTGTGTTGGAGGAACTAGAAAAAATGGCATCATTTAAAAAAAATTTTTTTTAATGTTTATTCATTTTTGAGAGACAGAGAGAGACAGAGCATGAGCGGGGAAGGGGCAGAGAGAGACGGAGACACAGAATCTGAAGCAGGCTCCAGGCTCTGAGCTGTCAGCACAGAGCCTGACGCAGGGCTGGAACTCACGAACTGTGAGATAATGACCTGAGCCAAAGTCAGTCACTCAACCGACTGAGCCACCTAGGTGCCCTGAAAAAGTGGCATCTTCAGTGGAGAGAAGACATATGCTAAGAAGCAGAAGCTGAAAAGGTCTGGGTATATTTGAAGAACAGCTTGAGGCAGCTTGTACGCTCCCTAACCAGAATCTAAGGTGCCTGGGTGGTTGGGTCAGTTAAGTGCCCAACTCTTGATTTCCACTGAGGTCATGATCTCACGGTTTGTGAGCTGAAGCTCTGTGTTGGGTTCTGTGCTGACAGCACAGAGCCTGCTTGGGATTCTCTCTCTCTCCCTCTCTTGCTTGGGATTCTCTCTCTCTCTCCCTCTTTTTCTGTTCCTCTCTTGTCGGTGCACACACACTCTCTCTCAAAATAAATAAAGAAACTTAAAAAAAAAGAATCATGAGTTGTTCATTTTATGACAGTAACACCCATAGAATTCAAGTGTTAATATACCTGTATAGTCCTGTAAGAGCATTAAATACCTGTTTGAATGAATTAATCAATCAATGAATGAATGTAATCTACTATGGCTAGTATATATGGCATATGTAGAAAATAGTGGGAGATACGGCTGAAAAGGTAGTTTATGACCTTATTGGAGACAACCCTGAATACTATATTAAGTACTTAAATTTAATGCTGCAAACAATGGTAAGCCACCTGCATTAGAAATATTGATCTGGCAGTGTTAAGTAGGATGGATTGGGACAGGAAGAGAGTTCCAATAGGGATACTGAAATGTTCAGTCTGTTGCAATAGTTTAGGCAAGAGGTTGTGGGAGTAGAATCAGAAATACAAAGATGAGTATGAAAGACAAGAATAATCAATTTTTTTTCCATTAGGCAGTCAAAGTAGAGCAAGAAATAAAAAAAAATTATAGGGTCACCTGGGTGGCTGTTGGTTAAGCGTCCAACTTTGGCTCAGGTCATGATCTCACACTTGTGAGTTTGACCGCTCGTGAGTTTGAGTCCCAAGTCAGGCTCTGTGCTGGCAGCTCAGAGCCTGTAGCCTGCTTCGGATTCTGTGTCTCCCTCTCTTTCTGCTCCTCCCCTGCTCATGCTCTCTCTCTCTCTCTCTCTCTCTCTCTCTCTCTCTCTCTCTCTCTCAAAAATAAACACTAAAAAAAATTTTTTTTTAATTTATATTATAGAAGTAAAACCTGTTGGACTTCATAGCAGGTTCTATATATAGGGAGTGGGAAGGGAAAAAGTAAAGAAATCCCAAAAGTTTGCAAGAATGTAAAACAGGAAATCTCTTACGCACTACTGGTGTAAACTGGTATGACCAGCTAGAAAAAATTAATATGTTATAAAATCAAAGCTGTACATAGTCTATATCACAGTAATTCCACTTCTACATATATAACCCAGAAAACTCACACATGTGCATAAAGGGGCATATACAAAAATGTAATTTGCAGCACTATTTTTATAATGAAATATTGGAAAATGAATAAATTAAAAGACTGTAGAATGCTTATATAATGAAATAGTATAGAGGAATTAAATGACCTAGAGCTACACATTTTAACATAGATATATATCTTTAATAAGAGAAGATGAATGGTTTTATGAATGATCAATGAAACCAGTCTCTGGAGGACAATGAAAAGGGAAAAAAGTTAAAAAAACAAAACAAAACATGAATAAATTCTTAGGTTTAGTGTGGAGGGGAAATAGGTTTTTTGTTTGTTTTTACCAGGACTTATTATTTTACAAATGGAAGTGTGTACCTTTGACCACCTTCACTCATTTTGCCCATCCCCCACCTCTGGCAACCAACAATCTATGCTTTGTATCTATGAGTCCCAATTTTTGTTCCTTTTGTGTGTGTTTTGGGGTTTTCCTTGTTGTTTTTTTTTTTTTGTTTTAGATTCCACATGTAAGTGAGATCACATGGTATTGGTTTTTCTCAGTCTCACTTCACTTAGCACAATGCTCTCAGGGTCCATCCATGTTGTCAAAAATAGCAGGACTGCCTTCTTTTTGTGGCTAATATTCCATTGTATATAATTACCCATTCATCCATTGATGGACACTTAGGTTATTTCCATGTCTTGGGTATTATAAGTAATGCTGCAATGAACATGGGAGTATCAGGCAAACTTTTTTTCTCAGAGGTGGGTGGAGAGGTAGAAGAAGAAAAAAAACATAGTTTTCTATCCTTTAATTTTGAAATAACTATATATGTATAGAAAGTTGCAAAACTTTACATAACTATAGCACAATATCAAAACCAGTAAACTAACTACAATGTATATGTATAGTTCTGTCATTTTATCCTATGTGTAGATTCATGTAACCAACACTGCAATCAAGATATGGAACTATCCCATCATCACAAAGATCTCTCTCATGACACTCTTTTACAGTCACACCCAAACCTCTCCTTCAGCATCCCAAATCCTGATAACCACTAATTTGTTCTTGAACTCTATAATTTCATCTTTATATAGGTGGAATCACAGTGACCTTTTCAGTTTGGCTTTTTTCACTCAACCTAATGCCCTTGAGATCTATCCAATTGTTATGTGTATCAATAATTGGAACCTTTTTATTGCTGAGTAGTACTGCACAAAATGGACATACCATACTGTCTTTAGCCATTCACTTATTTATTTTATTTAGTTTTAATTTTTTAATTTATTTTTGAGAGACAGAGTGTGATCAGGGGAGGGCACAGAGAGACAGAAAGACACAGAATCTGAAGAGGCTCCAGGCTCCGAGCCGTCAGCACAGAGCTCGACGCAGGGCTTGAACTCACAAGCTGTGAGATCATGACCTGAGCCGAAGTCGGACGCTTAACCGACTGAGCCACCCAGGGGCCCCTAGCCATTCACCTATTGCAAGACATTTTGGTTGTTTCCAATTTTGGCTATTACAAATAAAGCTGCAATGAACAAATATGTACATTTTGCTGGGATATATGCTCAGGAGTGTGGTGGTGGTTTGGTCATGTAGTAAGGGTATGTTTAGCTGTTTGTTTCTTTTTTTGTTTTGTTTTTTTTTTAATAAACTGTCAAACTCTTTCCCAGAGTGGTTGTACCATTTTACATTCCCAACAGCAATGTATAAAAGTTCCATTTTTCTCCACATCCTTGCCAGCATTTGACGTATGTCACTATGTTTTATTTTGGCTGTTCTGATGCGTGAGTAGTGATAGCTCATTTGTGCATTTCCCTGATGGCTTGTGATGTTGAACGTCTTTTCATGTACTCACCTGATATCTGTACATTCTCTTTGGTCACATGTTTCTTTGTCTCTTTTAGCCATTTTCTAACTGGACTGTTGGCATTTTTACTGTTGAGTTTGAGAGTTTTTAATATATCTGAGATATAAGTACTTTGTCAGATTTGTGGTTTTCAAATATTTTCTCCTAGTATGTAGCTTGTGTTTTGGAAAGCAAAAGGTTTTAAGTTTTATAAAGTCCAAATTACTGATCTCCACTGATTTTTTTTTTCTTTTATGGATTTTGTATCATGTATAAGAACTCTTCACCAAGTTAGGTCCCATAGATTTTCCCTTATGTTTTCTTCTAAAAGTTTTATATATTACATTTAATTTTATAATCCAAACAGATTTTAAACTAGAAAAAGGAGAAAATGATAAATCTGTCTATCAGAAGGTTTTCAACTACTTAATAGACTTAATTTCAACATTTATTTGGTATCCTATTACAGCAAAACACTTAAGATACATACAAGGTATAGGATCTAAAGAGTGGATACAACATATATTTTTATTTTATTCTTACAAGTGCTTTGTCAGAATTATACATCGGTGCACCTGACTTAGGAAGAACTTGTACGTGTTCTTGGGGGAACCTGTTACAGCTGTTCTAAACCTTTAAGAGTGGGAAAATTAGTCTACTCACCAAAAGAAGGCTGTGTCAGGAAGAGATAACAGCACTGAACAAAGGCAAAAGAACTGTATGTCCACTGCATGCTTCAGGAAGTATACATGGTCTTAAAGTTAGAGAGTACTAAGTATGGGAGATTTAGGCAAAATTTTGGATGTAGGCAGGAGACAGATCATGGAAGATTTCATATGCCATGCAAATTAGATTGAATTTTATTCTGTTTGATGGGAAGCTAGTAAATTATTTTAAGTAGGTGAATAATCTAGTTAGATTTGTGATGTCAATTAAATTGTCACTGAGAGGATGATGAATTTGGACACAGCAAGACTAGAGGCAGAACCACCAGTTGGGAGGCGATAGTGACATCCTAAGTAAGGCATGATGCAAACCTACCTAAAGATTTAAGCATCGTAAATAGAAAAGAAAGGATGGATTTGAGAAATATTTAAAGAAAAAAAAAAAGAACTATAGTCTTCGTTATGAAAACAGGCAGGGAGAGGTGTTGACTTAAGGTAAACAGAGAAGTTATGAAACAGCATTTGTAGAAATGCTTTTATTAACTTTTAGTTAACTCATAGTTAACCTGTAGTATTAGATAACACAGTATTTACCGTGGCATGAAAAACACTAGTACCATAAGACGATCTTTGAAGGGAGGGTCAAATGAGTTGGAGATTCACAAAACATAATTTAAAAAAATTATGTTTATTTATTTTTGAGACAGAGAGAGACAGACAGACAGAGACACAGAGTATGACTGGGGGAGAGGCAGAGAGAGAGGGAAACACAGAATCTGAAGCAGGCTCCAGGCTTTGATCTGTCAGCATAGAGCCTGATGTAGGACTCAAACCCACAAGCCGTGAGATCATGACCTGAGCTAAAGTTGGAAGCTTCAGGACTGAGCCATCCAAGCACCCCTTAGATTCACAAAACTTATTAGCACATTAAAAGATGCACAGAAACAGCTTTTAAAATGAATTTTGTAACTTTAACATTAACCCTATGTTTTCCAAACTTATTTGACCATGGAACTGTTTTTCATGCAATGCTCACTCCATACAACCAATGCTCTACTGAGACTACTTTGGGGACTGCTGGTTCAGCAACAATGTGGGCTTTGGTTAAGCTTAGAACATAATTTTTTTAAGTCTTCCCTTAAAAAAAGAATTAAATCTCAAATGTAGGTTTAGGTGAAACTTCTATGACTTCATTTATTATTCTCCATTGGCTCACACCACTTCAGTCATGCTGGTTTCCTTATTGTTCTTCAAATATGCCCAACATAGTCTCCCTTAATGTCATTGCATTTACTGCTTTCCTTGGAATAGTCCTCACTTAGATATATGCATGACTTGCTCCCCAAACGTTCTTATGATCCTTGTTAAACTGTCATCTTATTAGACAGGGCTTCACTGACCACCCTGAAAGAAATACTAATTCCACAACCCTTGCACTCATGACCTGTTATTTGCTTCATCTCTCTTCAGTGTTGGTTGTCATCTCACATATTAAATATCAACTTATTAGCCACTATCCCTTTTGCTCATAGACTATAAGCTCCATGAGTGCAGAGTCTGTTCTGCTCACTGCCTTATCCTCAGCAATTGCATGTACTAAGCACTCAATAATTCACTATTGAATAATTCACTAATCATCATTTAACCTCTCCCATAGGTTATTTACTTCATAACAAAAAAAAATAATGGGGGAGCATCTGGCTGCCTCAGTTGGTAGAACAGATGTCTTGTGATCTCAGGGTTGTGAATTCAAGCCCTATGTTGGGTGTAGAGATTATTTAAAAATAATAATAATTAGGGGCGCCTGGGTGGCGCAGTCGGTTAAGCGTCCGACTTCAGCCAGGTCACGATCTCGCGGTCCGTGAGTTCGAGCCCCGCGTCGGGCTCTGGGCTGATGGCTCAGAGCCTGGAGCCTGTTTCGGATTCTGTGTCTCCCTCTCTCTGTGCCCCTCCCCTGCTCATGCTGTGTCTCTTTCTGTCCCAAAAATAAATAAACGTTGAAAAAAAAGAAATTAAAAAAAAAAAAAATAATAATAATAATTAAATTAAAATTAAAAATAGATAATGGGTAAAATAGCTACCTATCAACATATCCATTAATAGGAATAGTATTGGAAGATGGCGCCCTAGGAGGACGCTGGGCTCACCGCGCATGCTCCTGATCACTTAGCTTCCACCTACACCTGCCTAAATAACCCAGAAAACCGCCAGAAGACTAGCAGAATGGAGTCTCTGGAGCCAAGCACAGACGAGAGGCCCACGGAAGAGGGTAGGAAGGGCGGAGAGTCGGTGCACACTCCACGGACTGGAGGGAGGGAGCCGGGGCGGAGGGGCAGCCCGCCTGCCAAGCAGAGCCCCCGAGTCTGGCTGGCAAAAGCGGAGGGGCCGGACGGAGTGTCTTCCGACAGCAAGCGGGACTCGACATCTGGAAGGTTATAAGCTAACAGCTCTGCTCGGAGAACGGGAGGGCTGGAGGACAACGGGAGGGAGAGTTGTTCAGCCCCGGATGACAGAGCTCAGCTTGGCGGGGAACAAAGGCGCTCGCCAGTGCCATTTCCCTCGCCCATCCCCCAGCCAAAATCCCAAAGGGAACCAGTTCCTGCCAGTGAACTTGCTTGCACCGCACAAACACTCAAGCTGTGCTTCTGCGGATCCATCCCTCTGGCGGGTATGACTCCCTCCTGGTGCCGCAGGGCCCCTCCCAAAGCGGATCTCTGAAGGAAAAGCGAGCTGAGCCTGCCTCTCCCACCCCTGTGCACCTTGCCCATCCACCCCAGCTAATACGCCAGAATCCCGGCACCACAAGCCTGGCAGTGTGCAAGTAGCTCAGACGGGACACACCATACCACAGTGAATCCCACCCCTAGGAGAGGGGAAGAGAAGGCACACACCAGTCTGACTGTGGCCCCAGCGTTGGGCTGGGGGCAGACATCAGGTCTGACTGCAGCCCCGCCCACCAATGCAAGTTATTCAAGACAGCACGGGGGAAGTGCCCCGCAGTCTGCACCACTCCAGGGACTATCCAAAATGACGAAATGGAAGAATTCCCCTCAGAAAAACGTCCAGGAAATAACAACAGCTAACGAACTGATCAAAAATGATTTAAACAATATAACAGAAAGTGAATTTAGAATAATAGTTATAAAATTAATCGCTGGGCTTGAAAACAGTATAAAGGACAGGAGAGAATCTCTTGCTACAGAGATCAAGGGACTGAGGAACAGCCAGGAGGAGCTAAAAAAGGCTATCAACGAGCTGCAAAATAAAATGGAGACAACTACGGCTCGGATTGAAGAGACAGAGGAGAGAACAGGTGAACTAGAAGATAAAATTATGGAAAAAGAAGAAGCTGAGAAAGAGATAAAAAATCCAAGAGTATGAGGGGAAAATTAGAGAACTAAGTGAAGCACTAAAGAGAAATAATATACGCATAATTGGTATTCCAGAGGAGGAAGAAAGAGGGAAAGGTGCTGAAGGTGTACTTGAAGAAATAATAGCTGAGAACTTCCTGGATCTGGGGAAGGAAAAAGGCACTGAAATCCAAGAGGCACAGAGAACTCCCTTCAGACTTAACTTGAATCAATCTTCTGCACGACATATAGTGGAACTGGCAAAATACAAGGATAAAGAGAAAATTCTGAAAGCAGCTAGAGATAAACGTGCTCTAACATATAAAGGGAGACCGATAAGACTCGTGACCGATCTCTCTACTGAAACTTGGCAGGCCAGAAAGGAATGGCAGGAGATCTTCAATGTGATGAAAAGAAAAAATAGGCAGCCGAGAATCCTTTATCCAGCAAGTCTGTCATTTAGAATAGAAGGAGAGATAAAGGTCTTTGCAAACAAACAAAAACTGAAGGAATTCCTCACTACTAAACCAGCCCTACAACAGATCCTAAGGGGGATCCTGTGAGACAAAGTACCAGAGACATCGCTACAAGCATGAAACCTATGGACATCACAATGACTCTGAACCCCTATCTTTCTATAATAACACTGAATGTAAATGGACTAAATGCGCCAACCAAAAGACATAGGGTATCAGAATGGATAAAAAAAACAAGACCCATCTATTTGCTGTCTACAAGAGACTCATTTTAGACCTGAGGACACCTTCAGATTGAGAGTGAGGGGATGGAGAACTATTTATCATGCCACTGGAAGTCAAAAGAAAGTTGGAGTAGCCATACTTATATCAGACAAACTCGACTTTAAATTAAAGGCTGTAACACGAGATGAAGAAGGGCATTATATAATAATCACAGGGTCTATCCATCAGGAAGAGCTAACAATTATAAATGTCTATGCGTCGGATACAGGAGCCCCCAAATATATAAAACAATTACTCACAAACATAAGCAACCTTACTGATAAGAATGTGGTAATTGCAGGGGACTTTAACACTCGACGTACAGAAATGGATAGATCATCTAGACACACGGTCAATATAGAAACAAGGGCCCTTAATGATACATTGGGCCCAGATATATTTAGAACTCTGCATCCCAAAGCAACAGAATATACTTTCTTCTCGAGTTCACATGGAACATTCTCCAAGATAGATCACATACTGAGTCACAAAACAGCCCTTCATAAGTATACAAGAATTGAGATCATACCATGCATACTTTCAGACCACAATGCTATGAAGCTTGAAATCAACCACAGGAAAAAGTCTGGAAAACCTCCAAAAGCATGGAGGTTAAAGAACACCCTACTAGGGGCGCCTGGGTGGCGCAGTCGGTTAAGCGTCCGACTTCGGCCAGGTCACGATCTCGCGGTCCGTGAGTTCGAGCCCCGCGTCGGGCTCTGGGCTGATGGCTCAGAGCCTGGAGCCTGTTTCCGATTCTGTGTCTCCCTCTCTCTCTGCCCCGTTCATGCTCTGTCTCTCTCTGTCCCAAAAATAAATAAACGTTGAAAAAAAAAAAATTAAAAAAAAAAAAAAAAAAAGAACACCCTACTAAAGAATGAATGGGTCAACCAGGCAATTAGAGAAGAAATTTAAAAATATATGGAAACAAATGAAAATGAAAATACAACAATCCAAACGCTTTGGGATGCAGCGAAGGCAGTCCTGAGAGGAAAATACATTGCCATCCAGGCCTATCTCAATAAACAAGAAAAATCCCAAATACAAAATCTAACAGCACACCTAAAGGAACTAGAAGCAGAACAGCAAAGGCAGCCTAAGCCCAGCAGAAGAAGAGAAATAATGAAGATCAGAGCAGAAATAAACAATATAGAAACTAAAAAAACTGTAGAGCAGATCAACGAAACCAAGAGTTGGTTTTTTGAAAAAATAAACAAAATTGACAAACCTCTAGCCAGGCTTCTCAAAAAGAAAAGGGAGATGACCCAAATAGATAAAATCATGAATGAAAATGGAATTATTACAACCAATCCCTCAGAGATACAAACAACTATCAGGGAATACTATGAAAACTTATATGCCAACAAACTGGACAACCTGGAAGAAATGGACCAATTCCTAAACACCCACACGCTTCCAAAACTCAAGCAGGAGAAAATAGAAAGCTTGAACAGACCCATAACCAGCGAAGAAATTGAATCGGTCATCAAAAATCTCCCAACAAATAAGAGTCCAGAACCAGATGGCTTCCCAGGGGAGTTCTACCAGACGTTTAAAGCAGAGATAAAACCTATCCTCCTCAAGCTATTCCAAAAAATAGAAAGGGAAGGAAAACTTCCAGACTCATTCTATGAAGCCAGTATTACTTTGATTCCTAAACCAGACAGAGACCCAGTCAAAAAAGAGAACTACAGGCCAATATCCCTGATGAATATGGATGCAAAAATTCTCAATAAGATACTAGCAAATCAAATTCAACAGCATATAAAAAGAATTATTCACCATGATCAAGTGGGATTCATTCCTGGGATGCAGGGCTGGTTCAACATTCGCAAATCAATCAATGTGATACATCACATTAATAAAAGAAAAGATAAGAACCATATGATCCTGTCAATCGATGCAGAAAAGGCCTTTGACAAAATTCAGCAAACTTTCTTAATAAAAACCCTCGAGAAAGTCGGGATAGAAGGAACATACTTAAAGATTGTAAAAGCCATTTATGAAAAGCCCACAGCTAACATCATCCTCAATGGGGAAAAACTGAGAGCTTTTTCCCTGAGATCAGGAACACGACAGGGATGTCCACTCTCACTGCTGTTGTTTAACATAGTATTGGAGTTCTAGCATCAGCAATCAGACAACAAAAGGAAATCAAAGGCATCAAAATTGACAAAGATGAAGTTAAGCTTTCACTTTTTGCAGATGACATGACATTATACATGTAAAATCCGATAGACTCCACCAGAAGTCTGCTAGAACTGATACATGAATTCAGCAAAGTTGCAGGATACAAAATCAATGTACAGAAATCAGTTGCATTCTTATACACTAACAATGAAGCAACAGAAAGACAAATAAAGAAACTGATCCCATTCACAATTGCACCAAGAAGCATAAAATACCTAGGAATAAATCTAACCAAAGATGTAAAAGATCTGTATGCTGAAAACTATAGAAAGCTTCTGAAGGAAATTGAAGAAGATTTAAAGAAATGGAAAGACATTCCCTGCTCATGGATTGGAAGAATAAATATTGTCAAAATGTCAATACTACCCAAAGCTATCTACACATTCAATGCAATCCCAATCAAAATTGCACCAGCATTCTTCTCGAAACTAGAACAAGCAATCCTAAAATTCATATGGAACCACAAAAGGCCCCGAATAGCCAAAGGAATTTTGAAGAAGAAGACCAAAGCAGGAGGCATCACAATCCCAGACTTTAGCCTCTACTACAAAGCTATAATCATCAAGACAGCATGGTATTGGCACAGAAACAGACACATAGACCAATGGAATAGAATAGAAACCCCCAGAACTAGACCCACAAACGTATGGCCAACTAATCTTTGACAAAGCAGGAAAGAATATCCAATGGAAAAAAGACAGTCTCTTTAACAAATGGTGCTGGGAGAACTGGACAGCAACATGCAGAAGATTGAAACTAGACCACTTTCTCACACCATTCACAAAAATAAACTCAAAATGGATAAAGGACCTGAATGTGAGACAGGAAACCATCAAAACCCTAGAGGAGAAAGCAGGAAAAGACCTCTCTGACCTCAGCCGTAGCAATCTCTTACTCAACACATCTCCAAAGGCAAAGGAATTAAAAGCAAAAATGAATTACTGGGACCTTATGAAGATAAAAAGTTTCTGCACAGCAAAGGAAACAATCAACAAAACTAAAAGGCAACCAACGGAATGGGAAAAGATGTTTGCAAATGACATATTGGACAAAGGAGTAGTATCCAAAATCTATAAAGAGGTCACCAAACTCCACACCCAAAAAACAAATAACCCAGTGAAGAAATGGGCAGAAAACATGAATAGACACTTCTCTAAAGAAGACATCCAGATGGCCAACAGGCACATGAAAAGATGCTCAACGTCACTCCTCATCAGGGAAATACAAATCCAAACCACATTCAGATATCACCTCACGCCAGTCAGAGTGGCCAAAATGAACAAATCAGGAGACTATAGATGCTGGAGAGGATGTGGAGAAACGGGAACCCTCTTGCACTGTTGGTGGGAATGCAAATTGGTGCAGCCACTCTGGAAAATTAAAAATAGACCTACCCTATGACACAGCAATAGCACTGCTAGGAATTTACCCAAGGGATACAGGAGCACTGATGCATAGGGGCACTTGTACCCCAATGTTCATAGCAGCACTCTCAACAATAGCCAAATTATGGAAAGAGCCTAAATGTCTGTCAACTGATGAATGGATTAAAAAATTGTGGCTTATATACACAATGGAGTACTATGTGGCAATGAGAAAGAATGAAATATGGCCCTTTGTAGCAACATGGATGGAACTGGAGACTGTTATGCTAAGTGAAATAAGCCATACAGAGAAAGACAGATACCATATGGTTTCACTCTTATGTGGATCCTGAGAAACTTAACAGAAACCCATGGGGGAGGGGAGGAAAAAAAAAAAAAAGGTTTTAGTGGAAGAGAGCCAAAGCATAAGAGACTCTTAAAAACTGAGAACATGGGGCGCCTGGGTGGCGCAGTCGGTTAAGCATTCAACTTCAGCCAGGTCACGATCTCGCGGTCCGTGAGTTCGAGCCCCGCGTCAGGCTCTGGGCTGATGGCTCAGAGCCTGGAGCCTGTTTCCGATTCTGTGTCTCCCTCTCTCTCTGCCCCTCCCCCGTTCATGCTCTGTCTCTCTCTGTCCCAAAAATAAATAAACGTTGAAAAAAAAAAAACTGAGAACAAACAGAGGGTTGATGGGGGGTGGGAGGGAGGGGAGGGTGGGTGATGGGTATTGAGGAGGGCACATTTTGGGATGAGCACTGGGTGTTGTATGGAAACCAATTTGACAATAAACTTCATATATTGAAAAAAAATAGGAATAGTATTCTTGTTTATGATGTTAACAATTAATATTTTTCATGTCCACATTTATCTACAAGGTCTGAGCAGTTTTATCCAAACAAAACTTACAAATAAAAGCAAACACTTATTCAAGATTCTCACAGCTTTCAGCACTAACCTTTAAAAATTTTCTACTAACCAAACACATCTGTAAAGTTGTTGTATAATTTTATCATTAGAAAATGCACAGGCATCATTCTGTATAATTGTTGTCAAATTTCTCTTTAACTGTGCTTCTTTAGATACTGGCTTACAAAAGACTATAACTGGAAGCACTGAATGTAGCAACCTTGACCCTCTAAAGCAAAGGGTCCTTTTCTGCTGTAATATACAGTAATTCATTTCTATAACATTAGCAATTGTCAAATGCTTTGGTAGGTTTTAAGTGTGTGATGCTTCCACTTGTAATTTTAGTCATGATGTACACTTTAATATAGGCCAGCTGTCCAATTGAATATACTATACATGACAATACTCTCATGGATATATATATTCCACTAAAACTAGAAGAAATTCTCATGGATACATGCAACAGTTTTTCAAAATATCTCAATAAAAAAATCTATAAAAACCTTAAACATTTAATATTTAATATAATATTCATATTTTCAATATCAAATGCAACATCTCTAACAGAACAGACTTTTAAAAATACTCAAGTCAACACAAAAAATATATTTGAATAGGTTCTAGTTTAAACAAAATATTGTTTAAATGTGTTTTTATTAAGGACTAAGAAGATATTTCATGCATATATAACTTTATAACCCAGTATAAACTCTCCATTCAATTAAAATTTTTCTATACTTCAATCTAGTGATGCAGACTAACATAAAAAACTATAGGGGTGCCTGGGTGGCTCTGTCGGTTAAGAGTCCGACTCTTGATTTCAGCTCAGGTCATGATCTCATGGTTAGTGAGACAGAGCCCAGGGTTGGGTTCTGCACTGTCAAGGTGAAGTCTGCTTGGGATTCTCCCTCTCCCTCTCCCTCTGCCTCTCCTCCCTCCTGCACACACACGCTCTATCTCCCTCAAAATAAATCTTTTTTAAAAATCACAAAACTTGAATTCTTTCCAATGAAAACATGTGCAATTGAATAGTAAATAAAAGTCTCTAAAATTATGTACTCTTACACAGCTGTCATGAGTAAATAGGTATATGTTGTGATTTTTTTTTCAGTTTATTTATTTTATTTTTGAGAGAGAAGGTACAACATTGGGAGGGGCAAAGAGAGAGGGAGAGGGAGAGAGACCCAAGCAGGCTCCACACTGTCAGCACAGAGCCCATTGCAGGGCTTGAAGTCACAAACCGTGAGATCATGACTTGAGCTGAAATCGAAAGTCAGTCAGTCGCTCAATCAGCTGAGCCCCCAGGTGCCCCTATGTTGTGGTATTCTAAGTTTTCTTCAGAGAGAGTAGTTTCTTTCACCTTCATAATTAAAGGTATTTTATATGTATACAAGAAATAATCTAACAGTTACCTAGTGTTTTTAATGAACTCATTTGGTTACCTTCGTTAAATCACAGTCTCTGGGACTTGGTCTGTTCATCTGTAAAATGACAGTTTGTCTAGGATTTTTAATATACTTCCTAGCTTTAATATTCTATGACCCTATAAAATTGTTTTTCCTGTTAATCGCTATTGTTTTTCTTCTTGTTAACTGAGAAATACTTTTGATAGCAAGAAATGCACATTCCCTTAAAAGCTACTTCTTTAAAAACTAGATAATAAAACATATTTATGTCTCTCTATAATTAAACACCTCAATTTGTACTGAAATATGATACGTACTGTTTATCTACTTTAGGTGAAAAAAAGCTGAGGACAATTTATTAGAGCATAAGAAAGACGCCTCAACACTAGAAGGTCACAGCCTGTGTGCTGAGCTGCTAGCAAAACATCTATGATGCTCCAAAGCTGCCATTTTTCTTCCTTGACAAAGACTCCATCTGCCACTGAGCCATTTACAGCCTCTAAGTCAGAATATCAATGATTTCTGACTATTCTGCAAGCCTGCTTTCACCTTGACATCACCTCTGTAATACATCTAAAGCAAATGATACATATATCCCCAACTGTAAGCATGAAGCCCATGCTTTATTCACCTGATAGGTATTTAAGCTTCCCTCTAATGTAGCATTTTTATTTATGCAGACTTGAAGAGAATTTTAAAGTGTATATATTTGCTCTAATTTTTGTTGCTTTACTTACCTGTTCTAAATCAAATATATTCATAAAACTTTAAAACCTGAAAAGGCTGTGCTAGGGAGTGTTCAGTAATGGCTTACTAACTAAGACAACAAAACTACATCATATTTACACCTAATACAATCTGCTATAAAATTGCTTCACATAAAATATTTCCTTAGAAACTGAAAACACTAGAGCAATGAAGAAATGTTGATAAAATTTCTAGTTTTGTACTTAAATCAATGTTCTTCACACTGTAACAAGTGAAACCCATCTATGTAACAATAAAAAGAGACCCAGAGAATTTTTCAGTTATATCTTGCTATTTCTTACTATTTTTGTTTAGTAAAGTATTAGAAATAGATGCAAACTTCCAAGAACTATTCAAAACTCTTCTTCCGTCCCTTTTAAATAAAAGCAGTATAATCCTTGGTCATTAACATGTATAAAAATGGAAATAACCTTATTTACAATATTACTTTTATCTGAATATAATTCTCTATAAAACAAAGATTGTGTTAAGGCCTATTATACGCAAAACATTAAGGGGAGTACAAAAAAGTTTCAAGTAAGATTCTTGGGCTCAAGAAGTGGAAATTATAAATGAACTCATAAAAAATCGTCTAAGAAGACAAGGTACTTTAGAGTGAGAGGAAGTGTGATACACAGGAAGGAATTCTGGATTACAGGTTAGGAGACTGAAGTCTATTTATATCTTGGCTCTGAACCCTCCAAGTGCTTATATTAACCACTTAACTCCAGACAAAGTACTTACCCAACTGTAAAGTGAGGTGACTAGACTAGGTAATACCCAAAGTCTCTTGCTGCTCTAGCACTCTATAACAGGATCCATGAGTCTAGATGTCAAATGATTACAGACACTAACTGGCCCAAGATTTTAAGTGGCACTCTATTTAGGTAGATGTGACTCACATCAAAAAGGAAATGAGATTTGGGTTTGGTACTGAAGGATGTGCAATATTTAACTATATATGCAGACTTAGAAAAAGAAACTTCCCCAAAAAGGAACAGCATAAATAAAGGTGGGACAAAGAAATCATGATTTCCCATGTGTTAATGTGGCAATGTTCCCTGCATTGAGTGAGAAGAGGAGACATGATACTGGAGACAGAAAAGCTAGAGAAACATCTAAACATGACCGAATAGGGTGGTGGTGGGAACACAAGGAAAACAAAAAAGGCAAAAGGGTACAGGCCATAATGAAGCCAGAGCACAGTCACTTTCAAGTTTTGATTTAGAGTCAGAGGAAGGAGAACGATCCAACATGATACCAGGATTCATACAATGATGTGGAAAATGGTGATACTATTAACAGACATAACTCTGAAATGTGATCCTCTTTCTAAAATAATGTGAAAAAAATAGAATACATTAAAAAGAAATAAAGTCATCTAATTATTGAAAAGGAACATTGAGCTGGGAATTAGACACTGATGCTGGATTCTGCATGAACTAGCCGTGTAACATAGAGCCAGTCGCTCTAAGGTTTGGTTTTGCAAAATGAAAGCACTAGACTTAATATGACTTTAAGACGCTTTTCAGTTTTGTATATAATATGCATCTTAATTTCTGAACAAACTTGAAGTTGTAGAGGCAAGCAATCTTTTGTAATAGTATTAATCCTAACTGACTGAAGATTTAGCATTTTTTACATATGAAATAAAAGTACTTCATACAAAAATAATAAGAATGGTTATTTCCACCTAACAATTACAACCCCACAACCCCAGACACAACCACCCCAAAACCAAAGACAGAAGAAGCAAATTCAGAACCCTGCAGTTTTGATCCTGAATTAATAATTAGCTAATACATTCATTAAATACCTTCTACTAGGCACTAAGGGAAAGGCAAAAGAAGATACAGTTTCCATGTTCAAGCATGTAATAACTTTATTAATGAGGTAAAATGAACTTGTGTGAACAATTAAAAACTGCCTTTTGATGCAGACTAACCCACATACCAAAAAATTCATTCCTTAACATCAATTCAAAGGAAGATAAATCCTGAAGCATAAACAGAAAGATGAAAGGGATATGAAATTTGGTTAAAGGAGAAAATATTTTTAGAATGTTTCCTTTAACAAGAGAGGCCATAATCAAATTAAAATTTTTATTCCTTTTTCATAGTTATTTTTGCACAACAATTATTTTAATTTCAATAAAAACTTCATATTTATTATGATGTCATGACTCAAAATATATGGAGGATTTAAAAATTTACTCCTAGTAGAAGGTGTCAAACAAACAAAAGAGACAAATTTTTCTCTAAACATTAAATTACAATTTATGTCAAATTCTAAAATACTTTGTATTCCAAAACAAATTTTAAAATTTACCAACAATTTTAATTTTTTCAAGAAAGTAGTTAAATTTAACAAACATACAAAAGAGAGAACTTAATTTCTAGTAACTTGCCTCATTTCTTCCATTAAGTGTGCTTATAATAAATATTAAAGGGGCGCCTGGGTGGCTCAGTTGGTTGAGCATCCAACTTTGGCTCAGGTCACGATCTCGTGGCTGGTGGGTTCGAGCACTGTGTCGGGCTCTGTGCTGACAGCTGGGAGCCTGGAGCCTACCTTGGATTCTGCGTCTCCCTCTCTCCCTGCCCCTAACCCACTTGCATTCTGTCTCCGTCTCTCTCAAAAATAAACAAACATTAAAAAATACATAAATTTTAAAAATAATTAAAACAGCATATCAGAGCTTCTTAGTCTTTTTTTTTAAGTTTCATTTATTTAAGTAATCTCTTCACCATACGTGGGGCTCAAATTCACGATCCCAAGATCAAGAATTGCATGCTCCTCCAACTGAGCCAGTTGGGCCCCCAGAGTTTATTACTCTTAATACTTAACATTATAGTCAACTGAAGATATAATATAATTAGCAGGTACTGCACATATTAGAGTATGACAAATTTTTATTCTTTGGAAAAATACTTCCATGTACTCACAGACTTTGATCTCCAAGATGACATCTTTTTTTAAAAAATACATCTTTATTTTACTTGAAGGGTATGAAGACTAAAAATAAACCTTCTTTATTTTGCCTAGTAAGTCCAATATTCAGTATTCAAAAATAACCACAATAAAATGCTTAAAATAAGACAAAGCAAATGGATTAAAAACAATGAGACACTCACACACTACCAAAACTCAAACAGGAAGAAACAGAAAATTTGAACAGGACCATAACCAGGAAAGAAATTGAATCGGTTATCAAAAATCTCTCAACAAATAAGAGTCCTAGGCCAGATGGCTTCCCAGGGCAATTCTACCAGACATTTAAAGCAGAGTTAATACCTATTATTCTCAAACTGTTGCAAAAAATAGAAATGGAAAGAAAGCTTCCAAACTCATTCTACAAAGCCAGCGTTACCTTGACTCCAAAACCAGACATAGAATCCACTAAAAAGCAGAACTACAAGCCAATATCCTTGATGAACACAGATGCAAAAATTCTCAACAAGATACAAGCAAACTGAATTCAACAATACATTAAAAGAATTCTTCACCATGATCAAGTGGGGTTTATTCCTGGGCTCCTGATATTTGCAAATCAATCAATGTGATACACCACGTTAACAAAAGAAAGGATAAGAACCATATGATCCTTTCAATAGATGCAGAAAAAGCACTTGACAAAATATAGCATCATTTCTTAATTTTAAAAAAACCCTCAGGAAAGTAGGAATAGAAGGAACATACCTCAACATCATAAAAGTCATACATGAAAGGCCCACAGCTAATATCATCCTCAGTGGGGAAAACACTGACAGCTTTCCCCCTAAGGTCAGGAACACGACAGGGATGGCCACTCTCATAACTATTATTCAACATAGTACTGGAAGCCCTAGCCTCAGCAATCAGACAACAAAACAAAATAAAAAACATCCAAACTGGCAAAGAAGAAGTTAAACTTTCACTCTTTGCAGAAGACATGATATTCTACATGGAAAACCTGAAAGACTCCACCAAATAACTGCTAAAACTGATATGTGAATTCAGCAACATCGCAGGATATAAAATCAATGTACAGAAATTGGTTGCATTTCTGTACATCAATAATGAAACAGAAAAAAGAGAAATCAAGGAATTGATCGCATTTACAACTGCACCAAGAACCATAAAATACCTAGGAATAAACCTAACCAAAGAGGTAAAAGATCTGTATGCTCAAAACTATAGAAAGCTTATGAAAGAAACTGAAGAAGAGACAAAGAAATGGAGAAACATACCAGCAAATATTGTAAAAATGTCTATACTATCCAAAGAAATCTACACATTCAATGCAATCCCTATCAAAAATATCATCAGCATTCTTCACAGAGCTAGAACAAATAGTCATAAAATTTGTATGGAACCACAAAAGACCCCAAATAGCCAAAGCAATGTTGAAAAAGATAACCAAAGCTGGAAGCACTAAAATCCTGGGCTTTAACCTATATTACAAAGCTGCAATCATCAAGACAGTATGGTACTGGCACAAAAACAGACACCTAGATCAATGGAACAGAACAGAGAACCCAGAAGCGGACCTACAAACAAGTGCCAACTAATCTTTGACAAAGCAGGAAAGAATATCCAATGGAAAAAAGACAGTCTCTTTAGCAAATGGTGCTGGGTGAACTGGACAGTAACATGCAGAAGAATGAAACTGGACCACTTTCTTATGCCATACATAAGGGCATAAAGTGATAATTCAGCAAAACGAAAATATTGTATAATCCCACTTATATTAGGTATTTTGAGTAGTCAAAACACGGAAACAGCAAGTAGAATGGTGGTTGCCAAGGAATGCAGGGAGGAGGAAATGGAAACTTCTTTAGTGGGTACAGAGTTTCAGTTCTGCAAAATGAAAAAGTTCTGGAAACTGGTTGCACAAACAATGTGAATATATTTAACACTACTGAATTTACAATTAGAAATGGTTAGCGTGGCATATTTTATATTAAAAAAAAAGATGTCTTTTAGGTGGGGGCGTCAGCACAGAGGCCACTTCATATCCTGTTTTTCATATCAAACTAAATGATAAAAGACCAAAAGCCTTCCCCCTAAGATCAGGAAGAAGACAAGAGTGACTGCTTTCACAACTGGAAGTTCTAGCCAGAATAATTAGGAAAAAAAAAAAAAAAAGAAAGGAAGAAAGAAAGGGAGGAAGAGAGGAAGGGAGGAAGGAATAGACACCCAAATTGGAAAGGTAAAACTGTCGCTATTTGCAGATGACATGTTCCCAAAGACAGAATACCCCAAAGATAAGAAAAAAAAAACTACTCGCACTAATAAACAAACTCAGCAAAATTTTACAGAGTACAAGATGAACACACACAAACATGCGTGCATGCATACACACACACACACACACACACACACACACACACACACACAATCAGCTGGGTTCTATAGACCAACAATGAACAATCCAAAAAAGAAATTAAGAAAGCATTTACAATAGCATCCAAAAGAACAAAATGCCTAGGAATAAATTTAATGAAGGAGGTGAAAGACTTCCACACTGAAAACTACAAAACATGGCTTTAAAAAAAATGAAAGATGACCTGAATAAATGGAAAGGCATCCGATGCTTGATTTTAAGATTTAGTATTTTTAGGATAGCAACACTACCCAAAGTGATGTACAGATTCAATGCAATTACTACCAGTATTCCAACAACCTTTTTTTTCTTACAGAAATAGAAAAGTTAATCCTCAAATTTATGTGGAATTGCAAGTGGCCGCAAATAACCAAAGTAATATTATGAAAGAAGAACAAAGTTGAAGGACTCACATTTCCCAATTTCAAACTTATTACAAAGCTACAGCAATCAAACAGTGTGGCACTGGTGTGAGGACAAACATATAGACCCAATGGCATAAAACTAAAAGTACACATATTGAGTAAATACAAATATCTACGGCCAACTGATATTTGACAACAACATCAAGACCATTCAGTGAGAGGAAGAAGAGTCTCTTCAACAAATGGTGCTGGGAAAACTGGATATCTATACGCAAAAAAATTAGGTTGGACCCCTATCTCATAATATATATGAAAATTAATTCAAAATAGATTGGGGACCCTGGCTGGCTCAGTTGGTAGAACATGTGACTCTTGGTTTTGAGATTGAGCCCCCGCTGTTGGATGTAGAGATATTTAAAAGTAAAATTGTATAAAAAATGGGCTAATGATCTAAACATAAGTGAAATAATAAAAAAAAATCTTAGAAGAAACATAGCGGTAAATCTTCACAAACTTGGATCTGGCAGTGGATTCTTAAATATGATACCAAAAGCACAAACAAAAAAGAAAAAAAATAGGTAAACTGGATTTTAAAGAATTAAAATCTGGGAGATAAATCAAATATTATTAAGAACGTGAAAAGATAGGGCACCTGGGTGGCTCAGCTGATCAGTTATCCGACTTCAGCTCAGGTCACGATCTCATGGTTTGTAAGTTCGAGCCTGTATTGACAACTCTGTATTGGCAGCTCAGAGCCTGGAACCTGCTTCAGATTCTGTGTCTCTCTCTCTCTCCAAAAAAATTTAAATATTTTTTTTAAAAGGTGAAAAAAATCTACAGAAGAGGAGAAAATATTTGCAAATCACATAACTGTAACAGTCTAATATCCAAAATAGATAAAGAAATCTTACAACTCACAAAGACACAACAACACAAAGACAACAACCCAATTAAAAAATGGACAAAGGATTTGAATAAACGTCCAAAGAAGATATATATAGATATATATATATATAGCCAATAACCACTTGAAAAGACACTCAAAATCATTAGCAATGTGTAAAATGCAAATCAAAACCACAATGAGGCAAATCAAAACCACTTCACACCCACTAGTATAGTTGTAATACTATATAAATAAATACTAAAAATTACAAATATTGACAAGGAAATGAAGAAATTGGAAATCTCATACATTGCTGGGAAGAAAGCTGGGGGGAAACGATTTGGTGGATTTTCTAACAGTTAAACAAAGAATTAACATCTAACCAGGCAATTCCATTCCTAGATATATACTCAAAAGAACTGAAAAGAGGCACTCAAGTGCAAGTATATTATGCATGTGTTCACAGCAGCATGACTCACAGTACTCAAAAAAGTGATAACAACCCAAAACTCCATCAATAAACAGACAGAAAAATTGTGCTATACACATACAATAAAATATTATTCAGATACAAATAACAATCAAAACTGATATCTACTACAAGGTAGATGAACCTTCAAGGCAAGTGAACAGAGCCAGAAACCAAAGGCTTCATATATGTATTATTCTATCTTACATCTTCAAAATAGGTGAATTCATAGACAGGATACAACATGGTGAATGCACTAAATTGTTCACGTTTTTAAATTTATTTTTTATTTTTTATTTTTGAGAAAGAGAGAGAGCACAAGCAGAGAAGGGGCAGAGAAAGAGAGAGAGACAGAATCTGAAGCAGGCTCCAGGCTCCGAACTGCAGCAGAGACTGATGTGGGGCTCGAACTCGTGAACTGCAAGATCATGACCTGAGCCGATGTCAGATTGAGCCACCCAGGCACCCCTAATTTGTCCACTTGTAAATGGGTTAGTTTTATGTCATATGAATTTCACTTCAATAAAAAGAAAAGTTTTGTTTTTTTTTTTAAAGGGCAAACAGGACTTAAGTTCTTTTCCAAGGAGAAAAGAGAAAAAGTACACCAGGGTTAAGAACATTTTAAAAATGCCAAAGTTCTTATACCTTCTGTCTTGGTCCTACAATGATGTCTCTGCTGTTTTCTACTTCCTCTTATCTATTTTTTATGAGATGGCCTCAATGTTATCCTCTATTCCTTCTAAGTAAGCTTTTCATTTGATATTTTAACTTTTGAGAGCTTTCTGGGTTTTGCCCATTCATTTTTTTATAGCAAACTCTTGCAACATGGATACATTGTTTTCTCTTACTTCTCTAAAAATATTCATTATAATAATTATTTAATTTTTCTTCCTCTTGTAGAGTTTCTGTTTCATCTCATTTTTTTCCTACTTATCTTTTTTAGGTCTCTGTCATTTCTAACACAGGCTTTCCTCAAATGTCTGATGACCCTTGCCTATCCAATCACAGAATGGAACATTAAAACCTTAAGTGGAAACTCTGTCAAGCTGTATGAGGCTTATCAACTGCGGATTTCACTATAGGGTGACTTGGTTAAGCCATTTCACTTGAGAATCTCTTTGATGTTTTTATCTTTAGGTTTTTAAGACCCAAGTTAGCAAAGGTGACTAGGAGATCACAATACTCAGTATATAATAAGCCTTTACTCAAACTCAATTTTGTTACAATACCCTTGCCCACAAAGGTGTTTCATTTACCTAAGTCCAAAGACCCTCAGTTTTATCTACCCCAGAGGATAAACAATAAACCTCCAATCTTCTAGTGAGTAAAGGAGGCACCCAACTGTGTTAAGTACAGGAGATCTGAGGAATATAACTGGTTAAACGGACTTTTTTATGTCTAATGAATGTTTAATAAACATTTTGTATTTTCATACAGTCTCTGTATTTAAAGATTCACTTGTATCTATAACTGTACCCCACCACTACTGCTGCCCCTTCCAGAGATTCCTAGAACTGACCATTTCTGAGTGTTCAAGGTTTCCAAAAGTATAAACTGCACTTTTTCCAGCTCTCCTCATTGTTAGCTGATTATTCAGTTCTCACACTCTGCTAAATTGGTTACTACTCATCTGTCCACTTTCCAGATCCCAGAATTTTGTTGCTATTCATCCCTCTCCTATTTCTTTGCTTATGTTTTCTTAAAATGCATTTTTCTATCAAATTAGTGGGCCTTCAGCAATTAGCCCACCCATGCTCAGCAAGCTAAGTATATTATATGTGTTCAAGCTACCTATTGTCGTCTTCCCTCAGTCTTATGAAGTTTTTTCTATGTTAAAAATCATCTTCTATAAGAAGATACTGGTTTCAGGGGGAATTAATTGTTGCAATTAATTTTAAAGGTCATTTTTTATTAGATAAAGGCTGGCTACCCTTTCTTGAAGTTCTGCTGTATTTTTCTTTTAACTTTTCTTTTTATATTCACTCTGTACAACACCGCACTGTCTGTTTTGATTGAACATTTAACTGCTAAGAAGGAAATAACACCGCCTCCTTCAGTTCCTTCAATTCTCTCAGTATACTTATGTTCTAAATCACACTGTGCTGGTTTCATTTCTCTTCATATCCTGGCATGCGGGTACTCTGCATTTGTTTTTAAGTTTGTACTTTCTCTTTAGGCATCTCCCTAGGTTTCATACAATTTAATTTTCTAAGAATCCTTCCTCTAATTCTTGACCAACAGACTTACAAAGCACATAGTTTTCGCTATAGACATGTTGCTCATTCCCATTGTACTGACATTCATCCCATGGCACTCTGGCCAGTTTATTTCTAAGAGGGCCTGCTTAATATTATGGTGGGAAACGTTATACATCTAGCTGGGATTTTGAGTGGGTGAAAGATCTAAGCTCCCAGTACAGGGCCATCAGCAAATGCTCAAAATCACCAGCTCAAAAAAAAGTAAGGTCCCTTTTTACAATCACACCTCCCCCCTCAAAAACAACTCCCAAAATTTGCTATGAATATGAAGCCTTCCTTCAAAACTTTTAGCATTTCATCTTATTCCCACCTCAGGTACACTTACAAAACTGGAGGATAAAGGGTGAGAGAGAATAGAACAGGAAAAGGGCAGCAGTAACAAAGAACATCATAATGTTTTTACACGCTCTACTGTGAAAAGAAATTCAACTTTCTCATATATACGAAGTCAGGTACCACTTATTTATTTTGCTATATAGCTGGAAATCCTAAAGATTTTTTGCAGCATATGCATCTGTTTTCAAATAGTAATACCTAGCCCCTATTATGCTTCAAAAACAAGATGGGAAAACTTTGTAGAATGAAAAATTTTGATGAGGCCTTTCCCACCCCCAGGGATTACACCATCCTGTCTATATTCAAAAAACATGGTATATATACCTCTGTCATGGCATCTATCACACCCATAATGACTGCTTTGTGTGTCTGTTTCTTCACTATATCTTACACTCCTAAAGAAGGGAATACAATCAGTATATTTCCCATCTTTATAAATTTACTAAGTAATTCAAAAGACACAATGTAATGTTTATTGAGAGTGCATATCCATGAATTTCTTTTTTTTTTTTTTTTTTTTTTTTTTTTTTTTTATTATTTATTTTTGGGACAGAGAGAGACAGAGCATGAACGGGGGAGGGGCAGAGAGAGAGGGAGACACAGAATTGGAAACAGGCTCCAGGCTCTGAGCCATCAGCCCAGAGCCTGACGCGGGGCTCGAACTCACGGACCGCGAGATCGTGACCTGGCTGAAGTCGGACGCTTAACCGACTGCGCCACCCAGGCGCCCCACCATGAATTTCTTTTAAGATGATGGAAACTTCTTAACTATGATAGCAATAGTATATAATTTAAGAATAAGAAAACAGAATACCTCCAAAAATATAAATTCATAAAAATCACAAAGAATTTATACTATTACTTTAATGCCACCAATGTACTATATATACATGACTTCCTCTTTAAAAGCCTCTAATAGGAGAAAAGTTGAGTTTGGAACATTTTCAAATTAAACATGAGATGAAGGAAAATAAAATCCACCGCCAACCAAAAAAACTTCCAGTGGCTTCTCTTCACATTGGAAAGAAGTTCTAACTAGTTTTGATGACATATGCCTTCCCTTTCTCCACAGTTTGCAATGGTCTAGTCTCATCAGCACTGTGATTCCTATTTCCTCAGAACAGCTGGTTCCTTCTGGTGATGCATTTCTCGATACAAGCGTTGCCTCCTCACAGAGGCCTTCTCCAACTTTTATATGTATACTGCCCTCAATTCTACCCTGCCCCCATATATGCTATCATATTTTTCTTACCTTTCACTCTCCTTAGGAGATCTTATCAATTATTAAAAATATTTTTTAATGTTTATTCATTTTTGAGAGAGAGAGAGAGAGAGAGAGAGCATGTGTGTGAGTAAGCACAAGTGGGCGAGGGGCCCAGAGGGGGCAGTGGGACAAAGGATCCAGAGTGGGCTCTGGGCTGACAGCAGAGAGCCCGATGAGAGTCTCAGACTCCCAAACTGCAAGATCATGTCCTGAGCCAAAGTCCAATGCTTAACCCACTGATCCACCCAGGCGCCCCCAAAATATTTTATGTATTAATTTACTTCTGCTCTCTTACCGAAAAGTAAACTTAATAAAAGTAAATTTTAGGAAATTTGTCTGACATAGTATCTACATAGTATCTACAATAGCTAGATGGGGGAAGCATGTAAGTCAATATTCCATAAATGTTTGTTAAATAAATGAATAAATGAGTGACTGAATGTGAAGCACATAATACATTGATTGACTGAATAAATGGCTCACAATTCTTTCATAGGGAATATTTTCTGAAGCAATACATTATAGTAGAAACATCATTGTTTTTAGAGAAGTATGAATTTGAATCCCAGTTACACCAATTACTAATTATGTCAACTTGGAACAGTTACTTATTATCAGTAAGACTAAGATAAAATGAAACTTGGAATCTGTCTGGCACACAATCAGCCTTTGTTAACTCTCTGTTAGTGGGCTGGAGATGAAAATAGAAGAAATCATAGCAACAGATCAAATATATGTTTGTTCTAATGGTCACTGTTGAGCATCATGGGTTCACCTATTTACTGAAAAGCAACAGGTCACAAGCAAAGCTAAAAAAAATAATATAACCATGACTGCGTCTGAAACAAGTAAAATCATATCCCCCAAACATAGTCAGCATTTTGTTATCATCTATTGAAATAACAAGGAACAATTTCAGGTCACAGAAATCTCAAGCTTATACATTTCTTTTTAAAAAATTTTTTTAACATTTATTTATTTTTGAGACAGAGAGAGAGAGAGAGAGCATGAACAGGGGAGGGTCAGAGAAAGAGGGAGACACAGAATCTGAAACAGGCTCCAGGCTCTGAGCTGTCAGCAGAGAGCCCGACGCGGGGCTCAAACCCACGGACCGTGAGATCATGACGTGGGCCGAAGTCGGACGCCCAACCGACTGAGCCACCCAGGCGCCCCACAAGCTTATAAATTTCTTAAATATTTCTTACATTTGTATTTATAAGAAATGCAGTAGTCAAAGTATTGGATCAAGGCAATCCTAGATTATGTTACTTGTTGTACCTCTTGATCACTGTACGATCTTAGGTGACTTGTTCAACCTCTGTAAGCCTCAATTAATATTGGGTTGTTGACAATTCAGCTTTAATTTACACTTCAAATATTTCTTTTTGCTCTTAAGGTAAAGGGGAAAACACCTCATCTTATTCTACAATGCCCTTTATCTTCTGGTTGTTAGTCTCAAACCATAATCCTTGTTCTCTGTACTCTAGCTACACTGACCTTTTTTTTTTTCCTTCAAAGCACTATGTTCCCTACCTATTTACCTATGTAGTTACCTTTTATTTATTTCTTTTTATTTTTTTAACATTTATTTATTTTTGAGAGACACAGCACAAGTGGGGTAGGAGCAGATAGAGAGGGAGACACAGGATCTGAAGCAGACTCCAGGCTCTGAGCTATCAGCACAGAGCCCAACACAGGGCTTGAACTCACAAACCACAAGATGATGACATGAGCTGAAGTTTGATGCTTAACCGACTGAGCCACCCAGGAACCCCAGTAGTTAACTTTACTGGAGTTTTATACTGCTTTGTATGGCTTTTAGTTACTGTCTATGTCTGTTCATTTCAGCCTGAAGAATTCCTTTTACCATTTCTTGCAGGGCAGGTCAACTAGCCCAACATACTCCTAAATATGCTCAAAGAGCTAAAGAAAACCATGGACAAAGAATAAGAAGAAACCAGGAAAATAATACATGAGCAAAATATCAATAAAGACATAGAAATTATAAAGAGGAAGTAGGGGAACCCAGGTGACTCAGTTGGTTAAGCACTGGACTCTTGATTTCGGCTCAAGTCATGAACTCATGGTTTGTGAGTTCAAGCCCCACTTGGGGCTCTGTGCTAACAGGGCCTGTTTGAGACTCTCCGTTTCCTTCTCTTTCTGCCTTCCCCCATTCACCCTCTCTCAAAAATAAATAACATTTTTAAAATAAATAAATAAATAAATAAATAAATAGGAACTAAATAAAAATGCTGGAGCTAAAAAGTACAAGAAGTGAAATTAAAGTCACTAGAGGGATTCAAAGCAAATCTGAGCAGACATGAGAAGGAACTAACAGACTTGAAGATAGGTCAATTTAGATTATCTAGTCTGAGGAACAGAAAAAAAAAGTATGGAGAAGTGAACAGATGTATTATGGATGTCTCAAAAGAAGAAGAGAAAAAAGGGCAGAAAAAATATTTGAAGACATATGCTTGAAAACTTCCCAAATTTGGGGGGAAAAACATGAATCTACACATCTAACAAGCTCAGTGCACTCCAAATAGGATAAACACAAAGAGAATCACACTGAGACACACAGCCAAGCTGATAAAAGACAAAGACAAGATAGAATCTTGAAAGCAGCAAGACAGAAGCATCTCGTCATTTGTAAGGAGTCTTCAATAAAATTAACAGCCAATTTCTCATCAGAAAGTATAGAAGCCAGAGGCAGTAAGATGATATATGTGAAGTGGTAGAAAAACTAAAAATTAAAAAAAAATTGTCAACCAAGGATTCTATATCTAGCAAAACTACACTTTAAAAATGAAGGAGAAATTAAAACATTCCCAAATAAATGAAATAAAGGATATAAATATTAAGAGCACCATGGCAAAAAGAGAAACAATGTAGCACAGTAAAGACACAGGCTCCATGTCAAACTGCCTTGGCTTTAACTCTGAACTTCACTGCCTAATAACAATGTAACTCTGGGCAAATTGTTTAACCTCTCTACAGCTCAGTTTCCCAACTATTAAATGAGGATAATAACAATACCTACCTCATGAAGTTAGGAGGATAAAAGAAGTTAAAACAGTAAACTCATAAAAGGGTACGTGGTACATAATTAAGCACTCAGATGTTGACTATCATCATCATCATCATCATCATCATTTTTATAGAAGTTCTAGAAATATTCATTTTTATTTTTTTCAACCACCTATATTTTTGTAAAACAAATACTGAATATTGAGAAAGCATGATAAAATAGTGAAATTTCTGTAGAACTGTGCATTAGTGAAATAACAAAATTATTGGGGCACCTGGGTGACTCAGTGGGTTAAGTGTCTGACTCTTGATTTCAGCTCAGGTCATGATCTCACAGTCATGAGATGGAGCTCTGTGTCAGGTTCCGTGTTGAGTGTGGAACCTGCTTAAGATTTTCTTTCTCTCTCCCTCTGCCCCTCTCCACCACTTGCACTCTCTCTCTCTCTCTAAAATAATTTTTTAATCACAAAATTATATTTTATTTCTAATAAATGGTATTGAACTAAATATTTTATTACCCCCTTTTTCAGAGGCCAAGTTAAAAAAAAGTGATTGGTTAAAGCACTTTTTTTCAAGCCTCTGACAAAGATGCTTATGTCTTTAGGGATAGACTTATGCTTTTTGCTTAAAAAACAGCCCAACACTACTATCTAACAATAATTCCTTAATATTAAATATTGAATCAGTATACACATTTCTTTGTCTTGTAATATTTTTAAATTATTTGTTTGAATTTGGACTCAAATATAATCTATACATTAGAATTGGCTGATATGTCTTTCAAACTCTGTTAATCTGTAACTGCTCCCACCACATCCCCAAGCCATTAATATTTTAGTTGAAGAAAATAGGTATTTTGTCTTTTAGAGCTTGCCAGTGTGAACTTATTCTAATTTTATCTCCCTGATGTCACTTAATATGTCATGCGGCCCTTACTATTTCTTAATCATATTCAATGTTTTTTCCTATTGTTTTAAATTGGATGGACAGCTTCATGGTGGTGGTATGTACTATTGTTAGCTAATACATGTCTTTCTTACATAAAATAGGAATACTAAATAAAGTCGTTAGGAAGACTGAATGAGTTATTACATATCAAATTCTTAAATTAGTACCTGGAACACAGCAAACACTCCATAAACATTGGCTCTTATTATCATACTGCCTGTAGACAATCAATAGGATTTGATATTAAACAAGATAAGAATTTTTGAAGAAAGGGGTACCTGGGTGGCTCAGTTGTTTAAACGTTCAAGTTTGGCTCAGGTCATGATCCCATGTTTCATGAGTTCGAGCCCCATGTCGGGCTCTGTGCTGACAGCTCAGAACCTGGAGCCTGCTTCACATTCTGTGTCTCCCTCTCTCTCTGCCCCCACCCCCCGCTCATGTTCTGTCTCTCAAAAATAAACAAAGATTAAAAAAATTTTTTTTAAGAAGTAGTTAAGAATAACTAATATTTCTGGCTTGGGTGGCTGAGTGGATGTTGATGTCACTGACCAATACAGGGAGTATATAAAAAGGAAAAGGTTTTGGGGAAATTGGAAGAGAATGTGTTCAAGTTTAGAAATGTTAAATTTGGTGCCTGTGGGATAGCAAGGAACTGGAAACAGGGGTTCTAAAATTTAAAAGAGAAGTCTGTGGACAGGAAATAAAGATAAAATGTTGAGAGGAAAGGGAGCTCAGTGAAGGTCAGAGTTGTCATAAAAGACTAGAAGACCACTCCTGGAATGAATTGGCATTGGATAAAGAGAGGTAACAACACTTCAAGCAAAGGAAATGATGTATGGAAAAAGGCACACAGAAAAAATCATCACTGTATGTTCTGGTCATAAGAATGTTCTGAATAGAAAACAATCTGTGTGTTGGAAAGTTCCATAGACAGAACAAAGCTAACTTTGAAAGGCTCTAAAATTTAGGAATAGGTAATTCGATTTAAGTAGAAAATGGGAAGATGCTTAAGATGTTAGTAAGATGACTAAACTCTATGTTGTGGCAACATGATGCAAAAATCTACTATAAGAGAATTAGAAAGGTAGAAAATGTACTTACTATACTACCCTAGAGGATTTAAAATTTATGCCAGTTTTAATTCCACCTAAGCTAAAGAGAACACTGCCTAGGTACTGTGGCTTCAGGAAGTACCCCAAAAGTACAAGATGGCATCTTTGGTGCTTTCCCATATCCCTTTCCATTCCATTCTCCTGTGTCTCCTCTTCCTTGGGAAACCAATGTTCTCAAGCTGCCCTAACTACATAAAACTGCATTTTTGCAATGATGCATCATCTTATTCCCTGAAGCATGCTGGTTACATCTTCACATTCAGTTCTAACCTGCCATGTAATCTTTCATTCTCCCCCTACTACCCTAGAGATCCTTTGTCAAATCAAAGTAATTCATGCAACACGGTAAGCGATCAAAATCCTAGTGGATATTTAATTTAAAAAGAAGAATTTACTAACTTGTATGACTTTCAAATTGTCAAAGTGCATGGTCTCCATATGTTTTCTATATATTTATCCATTCCAGTTCAATCTGAAATGATCACACTAAGAGACACACTAGCATAGGACAGTTTACTAAATACATTTTTGCTGTGCCACTACTGGAAGCAAAGCATTCTAACAGACTCTAAGGGAACTGCAAGAATGAATAAAAATCGATGCCTTTACCAGATGGTAAGGACTTTACAGTCTAACAGGTGAAATAGCCAAACATACAACTCATAAGGCAGGTAAGAGCTTTATAAGAATGTTTCTGAAGCTTAAGTTATGTATAGACCCTTACAAAGGGAGAAAAAATGCTTTCTGAACACACGGGTAGACTGAAATTAACTAAATCTTATATTACTGAAATACAGAGAAAACAAAAACTATGAATAAGCATAAACTCTTCTTGCTACTAGATCTAATTCAACATAGTACCAAAACAAATTTACAAAGTGTGCCCATAAGAACTATAAAACTAACTGTTATCATATGATGTCTTTTCTAAAATAAAATCATTGTACTCAACATGATGGAATATGGTACTGACTGCTGCTTCCCCATTATTTTCTAGTTACATTTGAGTTTGGCATGCCTATCTTATAATCTAGTGTTCCCTGAATGATTTAATATTCCCACCATTTCTTTCTACTCAAACTGCTACAAAGCTTTAATTTAGTTCCCTCCGATGTCATCTGGCCTTCACTTGATACAAACAAACCACTTGCACATGTCAAATATATTTTTGTTCTTTTCTCATTAGACTGACATAATTAAAGACAGTCCTAGTCCTGAAAGTACTGGTAGTAATTGGTTATAAGGTAAGCATCCCAGGTGATTAAAAAAAAAAATGCTTGTGTTAATTTCTTTTATATTAACATTTGAAAATTATTGTAGCAAACTCTCTCTCTCTCCACAGAAAATATATCTACATACTCAGGTCCAAGGTAGTGCTGCAGAACAATGCTGTGACAGAAGTAACAAATACTAGAAAGGCAGAAATGATGGGGATATTATTCCAACTGCAAATGGATCCAGAGGTTTTAAGGAGGAGGTAACATTTGAGGGGAACCGTGACATTTGAGATCACTGCCAAACGTGTAAGTTTTCTCAAATGTCCTTTCTGTAGGTTTGACACTAAAACTATCAAACAACTAGAGTGAAGAAGAAAAAAGACACCCAGAAATATTCAGTAATCAGGACAATAAAGAGACAAAAACCATGAGTGGTATGAACAAAAGTTGAGTAGTTTTTCCTGAGAGGAAAGCAAATCAGAGAATAAAATTATAAATATTAGATGTGCTATTCACAAAATAGATGGCATACTTTGCACGCAGTACTACTTGCACTACTTTATGTTATGATGGAAATATACCTATTGATGTATTTAAAATGCGTTTGAAAAATGCATTCATACAAGGACAGCATCAGGAATATTTGTATGAGTTAAACTGTTTTCTTAACATCCCTGACATGCTAACTAGGTGCCTTTTTGATGCTATATACAATAAGAATTTTCCATTTTTATCAAAATCTTTTCTCTTCTACAGTTTTTTATTTGTATATGTATAGAAAAGTAATAAGAATCAAATTTGATAATTCCACAATCCAGTCTATAACAACAGTCCTCTCTCAAATCTAAAAAGTTTTTGAAGATTATATTTGTATTTTATCTGCTCCTTGACTAACATTTGGAAGTCTTCACTGGTGTTCTAGAAAGTGTGAGCGAAGAGAATGATGTACTAACAAGATTAAATTTCAAGTCACTTCCATTCAGAAAACATTCACCTAGTCTAGGTTCTATACTCACTACTGATTACCAAACCAAAGCAGAAAACTCTTTTATATTCTCTCATGCTTCCATGATTACTTCTAGACTATGTTAAGTTACTGCCTTTTTCTTTTTTTAGGCAAATTAAGCAGTAGCTCATTTAGAATTTTCAGGTGAGAACTGATCTTTAAACCAAGTGAGTGTGTAACACTGCACACTTCCTCTTGTTCAAAGAAGCTGACTTGGGTCTCTGCAGCATGGTGTCATTTATACCTGCAGTCACTCACATGGGGAACATCATGCATGCTTTTAGCTCCATTAATGGTATAATGGTACAAGTTTGCAGGAGATGCATCTCGGGGGAGGAGTCTTTTATCCAAACATACATCTACTTTTGGTATTAAAAAAGTAGAAAAATAAAAGTCACTTAATACATACCAGACTTGCTCTAGAAATGGTTGATTTCTGTACTTTGCAAACAATGACTTAACTAATAAATCACACTGGGAAAGACTCTTGCCCTTTCTGAGTCATAGTTTAGTTATCTGTAAAACGTAATAACAGGTTTTCTAAAATTGTTAAGGGCTCAAATAGAAAGCACTTACCATCTTAAAAAGCAGTGAATAAAGAAATATTAGTTTTGGTCTTCCTTCTTCAACACTTACATAAAATATATTTATCTTTAAAACATTTAATGGAGGGGTACCTGGCTGACTCAGTCAGTAGAGCATAAAACTCTTGATCTTGGGGTTGTGAGTTTGAGCCCCATGTTGGGTGTAGAGATTACTTAAAACATCTTAAAATATTTCCTGGAAAAACCATGTATAATATTAAAATGATTAATATTAAGGGGCGCCTGGGTGGCGCAGTCGGTTAAGCGTCCGACTTCAGCCAGGTCACGATCTCGCGGTCCGTGAGTTCGAGCCCCGCGTCGGGCTCTGGGCTGATGGCTCAGCGCCTGGAACCTGTTTCCGATTCTGTGTCTCCCTCTCTCTCTGCCCCTCCCCCGTTCATGCTCGGTCTCTCTCTGTCCCCAAAAAATAAATAAACGTTGAAAAAAAATTTTTTTAAATGATTAATATTAAAAGAAATCTTTGTTAGATACCTAGCATTTACCAAACATCTTGGTAAGTAAATTCCTACAAGATCTAAACTTTAGGCTCATTTACTTCCTCAAATTTTACATTTCAACAGTATTGGACCCAAATATTTGCATGTCCCTGAACATATGCCCTTTCCAAATATATATGCATATTTCCTCTTTCTGGATTCTCTTCCTTAAAAAAAAACCTTTTTATTTTGAGTATAGTTGACACAAAATATTACATTAGTTTCAGGTGTACAACATAACGATTCAACAAGTGTATACATTATGCACCAAAGTGTAGCTACCACCTGTCACCATATGACACTATTATAACATCACTGGCTATACTCCTAAACTGTGCCTCTTATTCCTGTGATTTAGTCATTCCATGATTGAAAGCCTATGTCTCCCACTACGCTTCCCTCATTTGCTCATTCCCTGCCCCCAACCCCCCACCTGCAACCACCAGTTTGTTCTCTGTATTCATAGGTCTGATCTACTTTTTGTTTTTTCATTTGTTTTGTTTTGTTTCGAGAGTATTTTCTACATATAAGTGCAATCATATGGTACTTGTCTTTCTCAGCCTTAGCATAATACCCTCTAGGTCTATCCATGTTGTCACAAATGGCACAATCTCATCCTTTTTATGGGTGCATAATAGCCCAGTGGAGTGTGGTGTGTGGTGTGTGTGTTGTGTGTGTGTGTGTGTGTGTGTGTGTGTACACGTGCATGCACACACATATGCCACAATTTTCTCTACCGTTCATCTATTGATAGACACTTAGGTTGCTTCTGTATCTTGGCTATTGTAAATAATGCTCCATTAAACACAGGTGCATATATCTTTTGGAATTAGTGTTTTCTTCTAATTCATACTTCAAACATCTAGCCCTATGTCATCCTCTTCTCTGTAAAGGTTTCTTTAGTCTCCTAGACACAGTGAATAATTCTATTTTCTATCAAGCTATCAAAAATGGGGTGCTTGGGTGGCTCAGTTGGTTAAACGTCTGACTTTGGCTCAGGTCATGATCACATGGTTCGTGGGTTCGAGCCCCACGACCCACTCTGTGCTGACAGCTTGGAGCCTGGAGCATGCTTCAGATTCTGGGTCTCCCTCTCTTTGCCCCTCCCCCACTAACACTTTATGTTTCTCTATCTCTCTCTCTCAAAAATAAATAAACATTAAAAAATTTTTTAACAAGGCAGCAGAATTCAATAAAAATAAACAAAATATAAACAAATCAAAGACATTTAAAAACGGCATGAACTTTGTCAAATTATTTTGGTGTGTCAGGATTAGTTTTGGCCATGTCTGACAGAAAATCCAAAACCAGTGGCTTACAAAAAAAAGCATATCTCTGTCATGTCAAGGAAGCCCAGATGGAGACAGGCTAGTGTAGACACAATGACAACTGAACATATTAGAAACTTTCTATCTTATTGCTTTGCCCATTCTTTGTTTGTTTGTTTCTTTGTTTGTTATTTATTTTGAGAGAGAGAGAGAGAGAGAGAGAGAGAGAGAGAGAGAGAGAGATTGGGGGAGGGGCAGGAAGAGGGAGAGAGAGAGCATCCCAAGCAGGTTCCACACTGTCAGTGCGGAGCCCGACGCAGGGCTCAATCCCACGAACTGTGAGATCATGACTTGAGCCAAAAGCAAGTGTAGGACGCTTAACTGACTGAGCCAACCAGGCATCCTTGCTTTGCCTATTCTTAGTTTGTAGTTTCCACTCACTTCCAATTATCATGTCCACATTTTAGCCAGCAAGGAGGACAGGGGGGAAAAAGAGGGAATGTACCTCTTCCTTTAAGACTATTTTTTGCAAGTTGCACACATTACTGCTGTTTACTTATCTCTAGCCAAGACTTAGTCACATGAGTAAGATGCAAGGGAAATTGGGAGATATTTTTATTCCAGGTATTGATATTCTGGGGAAAACATTAGTGCAAAGGGGGAGGGGAATCAACATTAGGGAACAACTAACAATCACTGCTGTATTTCATTTTATCTTATCTGTCATAGGTATCTGACATTTTAAATTTGCTATCTACCACCAATATTTCTAACAGTGTGTACACTAAAAATTATGTAATAATTCCTTCTAAATTTTAATTTTTAAATGAAACATTTCTATTAGTAGATATTTGTCTCTATAAAATTTAAGGAATATTTACAATAAAATTACCAAGGGAAAAACAGGAATATTAATAAAAAACAGAAAAGGCCATTTCAATTATTTTAAAAGTTTCTTTGTAACAGATTAAAATATGTAGTAAAATGTGAAGTGAAAAGTAAAATAAAGCCACTGTATTAGTGAAAGTACATATGAACAAAACTGCATGTAAGTGAAATTGCATAAATACTCCCAAAGAAGAGGGAGAATTTGGAAAGCTACAAGAAGAAAAAAATATATGAGTTATTTTATCTTACTTCCTATAAATGCTGCTTACAGATATTTTTTAATCAAGTAATGGTGATCACAAAACAGAACACTAAAGAAGTATGGTGGAAGAAAGCAAAAGCAAGTTTAGGCCAAGATGTTACACTAGGTGACTCTGGTAAAGTAACTTCACAGGTGATGTCTATGATGAGGGGTCAAAAGAATCTAATACGTATCAGCTTCTGTGCTATGTTTCCTAAGCATTGTGTCACTTAATATTCACAACAGTCCTAGAGATAGAAATATTATCTCTGCTTTAGAGAGGAAAAAACTAGATCTTAAGAGTGTGTAATTGTCTCAAGATCACAACAGCTATATAAGTATCAGAGCGCAAACTTAAACAAAGGTTTATCTGACCTCAGTTCATGTTCTTTACCATTTCGTATATTATCTCCCTTCAAATTCTGTGAACCTTGGTTTTCTCAACTGTGTATAAGGGGAATGTAGCACAATCTGAACCATTCTCAAAGCCATTCTGGCCTTTTAAGATGTTGGTATCCTGTAAGGTCTGACTCTCTTTCCCTGAATAAAACCACATCATATCAAAACATCTAATCAACCTCCTCCCAGGAATTTATATGTCAATTAAGTTATAAATATATATAACATAGAAAGTAGAAATTCATTTATTGAAATTTATAGACAAGGAGCTCCTGGGTGGCTCAGTTGGTTACACCTCGGGCTCTTGATTTCAGCTCAGGTCATTATCTCACGGTTCATGAGTTTGAGCCCTGCATCAGGCTCTGCCCTGACAGTGCACAGCCTGCTTGGGATTCTCTGCCTCCTTCTCTCTCTGCCCCTCCCCTGTGTGCGCTCTCTCTCTCTCTTAAAATAAATATTTAAAAAACTTTTTTTTACTTACAGATAAAAAGGACCACCATCTTGGGGCACCTGGGTGGCTTAGTCAGTTGAGCATCTGACTCTTGGGTTTCGGCTCAGGTCATGATCTCATGGTTTCGTGGGTTCGAGCCCTGTATCGGGCTCTGCGATGGCAGTGCCAAGCCTGTTTGGGATTCTCTCTCTTTCCCTCTCTCTCTGCCCCTCCCCTGCTCGCACTCTCTCTGTCTCTCTCAAAATAAATGAATAAGCTTTAAAAAGTTAAAAAAAAAAAAAAAGGACCACAATATGTAAGATAAATTCGGATGTTTGGGGTATATCCCTGATCTTTACAGCTGATTTTATGTACCTTTATCTAAATGTCAAGAAGACATATATAAAGTTAAGAGGGAGGAAAGTTAATGAACATTATATTTACATTTTGCATAGTAATCCTTTTAAATGTAACACATTTTAGAGGTGAAGACACTGAGGCACAAGGAGGCTGATTTGCTGAAGGTCACATACCTAGTATACAGTTGCATCAGTACTTGAACTCCTTCTAGTTCTAAAATCTACATTCTTTCCCATCCACCTTGCTTCCTGTGGTTCAATTTTGGATATCCATGCATTAATATACTTATTTCTATTTTAATATAGGAAAACTAAAGATACGATTTAACTTAGCTCTTTCTTAGGCATTTTTGATTACCGGCAAACATTTGCTGAATACTCATTTAGTGAGCACAGCTGGAATAAATGTATTAAAATATGTAAAATACAAGAGAATATATATCATCAGTAACATAGGAATAAAAAATTAAGCATTACCAAACTACTAAGGAGAGAGAATCACTTTCAATTAGGATGATTAGGGAAGGCCTCGAACACATGATTACATGTGGACAGGGCATTAGAAGAGAAGTTTGAAATCATCAGAAAAAATTAAAAGCCTGAAAGGAAAAGAATATTCTAGGGAGGGGCACCTGGCTGGCTCAGTTGGTAGAGCATGCAACTCCTGATCTCAGGGCTGTGAGTTTAAGCCTCATGTTGGGTGTAGCGATTACTTAAAAATAAAATTAAAAAAACAAAAGGAATATTCTGGGGAAAAGGAAGTATGGAACCAAAATGAATATTCAACATGGAGTAGAGTCCACACAGGGTAGAGTGTAGGATTCTTCTTCTTGAATAATAGGATATTTGGCTGGGAAATATGCTAGAGCCAAATTGAGGAGGGAGCTTAAATACCAAGTTAGAATATCTAGAGTTGATCTTGTAGGAAAAGGGAAGTCACTGAACATCTTCAAGCAGAGAAATGAAAGACAGCAGTGTTTTAGTAAGATTAAACTGAGATGTATAGGCTTCAAGGGAATTGATGATGGCCAGGAAGATGGGAGATTAGATTTGGACATTTCTGTGAATTACAACATGGGAAAAACAGAAATTCTCTGGGGAAAAAAGTATAAAAGATGCATACTATATAATATATAAAAACTCATTACAGCTTCAACTCTGAAACAATCTGTAATATACCCCTCCCTAACCACAATATTCTATTCTTTTAGCTATTACTTTATCATCTGATTTCATCAGCTTATCTACTTCTGACTAGTCCCTTACCCTCTCCATTTTCTTTGAACATATCAGCCCTTCCCCGGCCTCACTTTATTTCTACCCCATGGTCAATACTTGAACTACTCTGTCCATAGTCCCCTAAGCCTGAATCAGTACCCTCTTTTCTTGACTCAAGGGGCTGGAGAAGGCCTCAAAGTCCTGATATTATTACAAAGTAAGGGTTCCTCTTATTAGTCACTTATGAACATCTCAAATGAATACTTCTTAGTCTTTAACTTACTTAGTATTTGATAATATTGGATAGTACCTCTTTTCCTGAAATTCCTGAATTTAGAACAGCTGCAATTACATACTCTCTTAATATTACCCTAAAAATGTACAGTAAAAGTCAGCATTTTCAAATTGAAAACCTTTTTCATCTGATTCTAATGTTAATCTCCTTGATTGTAAAGTACTAGATATAAACAGAAGGTTACTACAGAAATATGTTAATATCTTGTTGTAAACTATTCAGTTAGGATAATAAAGTTCTGATTAAGAAAAAACAAACAAGGAAAGAGCTACAAATCAGAGATAGCTAACTTGATCCCCTAGGAAAATAAATGAACATTCCATAAACATCTGAACATCTGTATACTCGATGATGATAAAGTCTTTAAAAATACAATAAAATTCTCCCTGGCCTCTGAAAAATGTTAACCTTAAAAAATAAACCAGTTTTCAAAATAAGTGCTAAAACATAAACACAAAGATTACACATGAATTTACATTTCTGATAATTATTGCTTCTATAATTAGTGAACAATTAGAACAGGATTAAAGAAGCAGACTGTATAAATGATTTACTCTAAATTTATTTCTCTGTCATTTAAAAGAATTTTTCAAAAATACTATAAAATCTCATTACTGTAATTCAGATTTTACTATTTAGAATTTTACAATAATGTGGATCATGGCCTTGGATAAAGTTTTTTCATTAAGAAACATATTTCCTTATATATAGTAGAAATTAACAGTTTAAAATTAAAGAGGAAAAGTGTCAGTTACTTATGAGATCTGTTTTCAACAACTCTCCATATTTGGAAGACTCTCTATAAATCATTCAAATATCAATGAAAAATTTAAGCAAGCCTAAGAATCCTTTCAAGGCTGTTTTCACAGTCTTGTGATTACAGTCTCAAGTAACTTTATTTTTGTAATTTTTTTCCTAATGTGGAGTCACCTTAAATGTTCTGCTATTTTTTAGTAAAAAAAATGTTAAAAGGTGATGTTCAGATTATGATTCACACTGAAATACATTAATATAATTAGGCACATAATTTCAGGTATAAATTAGTATATGTGCTGCCGAAGTGAGCACATTTCAGGTATAAATTAAAAGTAGTTTTCATTTTAAATGTTTTTAAATCATTTAAAGCAATATTTTAAAAGTATTTAAATAACTACAAGCATGAGATGTGGTTCATTGAAAATGTAAACATTCAATTGGCTGTTGAATGAAAGAATAATAATTTAAAATTATAAATAATTTCCAACTCAAGTGTTATTCTGGAGAAAACAAAACATCCTTAAAAGCTTAATTATTGTTTTAGTCTTACTGTGATCAATGTGGTCAATCTTGTGACATCACTGTTGAGAAATCTGCAATAGGAAAACAGAAATAGCATTCAGCTGAATCATATTTGAGTACGTAATTTCAGAAACTAAAATGTTAGTTTAGTATTTTTGTCTTCCTTGATGCCATAAGTCATATTTACATTAATCTAAAGTTGTCAGGGAAAGTACAATTGGCATGGCACAAATAAAGCATGAAGCACTTGCAGTTTTTTTATAGGTCATTATTTATTATAGCATGGTAAATTATGTTCTGTTTATAATCAGCAACACCCCAGGGTTACCATAATGTAACGTATTAGTAATACCCTATAGGACATTTGGGTTAGTTTTATTTGTTTTCAAATATTTACTAAGAAGAGAATCACAGTGTGTTAAATATACTACAAGCAAAAGAGTGGTACTGTTTATAGATAACTTTTTCTCTATGATCAGATTAGCAGTTCATTTTATGGCTAGAATGTGATCAATTTATTATCAATTAATAGGAGAAAGAGCTTTATGCTCATCCTTATGAAGAGTGACAAAACTAGTAAAGACTGAAAATATCATTGGGAAAGAACTGTACACTATAAATCCCAAGGAAGTTACAAGTGAAACTATTTCCTGAACTGTAGATAGCTTAGATTTCTTATCTCTGTAAAATCAAAGCTTTTAGAAATTTCTCAGTTAGTAAGGCATGGTTTCAGGTAAGCTTTTAGTTTTTTTTAATGTTTATTTATTTTTGAGAGAGACAGAGAGAGAGAAAGAGCAGGGGAGGGGCAGAGAGAGAAGGAGACACAGCATCCAAACCAGGCTCCAGGCTCTGAGCTGTCAGCACAGAGCCTGACACGGGGCTTGAACTCACAAAATGTGACATCATGACCTGAGCCAAAGTTGGACGCTTAATTGACAGAGACACCCAGGTGCCCCAGGCAAGCTTTTGAATGTTTCATGTTAAAAAATAACACAATGTTATGGTGTTCTAATATTCGTAACGGGCCTTCATATAATATTTCATCAGATCCTCATAACAATTCCTTCAAAGTAGTGGGAAAGAGATATTTTTTATTATACACTCATGGAAAATAGATGGTAGACAGTATACATGATTTGTCCAAGCACACAGAACTGAGTTTCCCTTGGTTCCTTTTTTATCTCACACCTTTCATCCATTCCATTCTGCCAACAAACACATTACCCTCTGTATCCAAAGACCTGCCTTCAAGGAGCTACTTCCTAGCATTATGCTCTCAACTTAAATCAATATAAAAAGCAGTCTTATGGGGAGCCTGGCTGGCTCAGTCAGTAGAGCAACTGACTCTTAATCTCAGGGTCCTGAGTCCAAGCCCCACTTTAAACAAACAAAACCAAAAACAAGCCAGTCTTGTGATGATAATGTGTCAACACAAAAAGTCTTATGAAAGAAGCAATTATACTTTCTATAAAACTCTGTAATTCAAAAAGGTATTAAAGTTTTTTTAAGGTTACATTCAAACAATATTTGTGATTGAATAAAAGATAAATGTTCCATTTTATTTTTTATTTCTTGGGGGAAAAAATACAAGGTAATTAAGACTATCTATAAAGAACTAGTGAGGGCGCCTGGGTGGCTCAGTCTGTTGAGCATCCAACCTCAGCTCAGGTCATAATCTCATGGTTTGTGGGTTCAAGCTCCACATCAGGCTCTGAGCTAACAGCTCAGAGCTAGAGCCTACTTTGAATTCTGTGTCTCCCCTCTCTTTCTGTCCCTCCCCAACTTGTACTCTATCTCTATCTCTCTCTCTCTCAAAAATAAATAAACATTAAAAAAATTGTCTTAAAAAAATATATACATTTTACTGGGTACTTGCAAATGCAAAAAAAAAAAAGTACATGAAATTAAAATAACACCAGATAAAATCAGACAAACATTAAAGCTTCTCATAAAAACCCTAAGTGGCTTTTACAAGGAAAGGTAGTTCTTTAAAATCATCTTGAAACTAGGAAATATATTCAATGCATATTCATATATAAAAAGTAATATTAAATTTTATGAAAACATAAGTCAACTAATATACTGGTTATGTGCTTTTTCTCCACAAGTCACCATTCCAGTAAATATGCAGAGAAAATCTCAACCAAATTTACCCCCAGAAAACACCTGCCAGTGTTAAACTGTGGGATAAGTCAAGATATACAATTATTTAAACATTTTTCAAGTAATTAGCATATAACTGTCTTTATTTTTCCTCTTCTTCTGCCCCAAAACACAGCCTTTCTTATATAATTGATTTTAACACACTCAAGTCTTAACCTTCACCTGACAGCACCACAAAAGTCTCAACATACACAAAGTAAGGATTCCTATCCCCACCCAGCGTATTGAAAAGATTCAAAGGAATAAATGGATACAATACTTACTTTTTCTCCCTTCACTCAAACTGAAGATAGGAATATATGCTGCTTAACTCTAAAATTCACTTAAACAATAGTCATTAAATATTTAATGTTTTTGCTGTGTTCTATGCTCTTTTCAAGGTGTGGTTATACAATAAAAAATATTTCTTTTTTTTTTAACATTTATTCATTTTTGAGAGTGAGAGAGACAGAGCATGAGTGGGGGAGGGGCAGAGAGAGAGGGAGACACAGAATCCAAAGCAGGCTCCAGGCTCCGAATTGCCAGCACAGGACCCAACGCGGGGCTCGAACTCACAGACTGCGAGATCATGACCTGAGCTGAAGTCGGACGCTTAACCGACTGAGTCCCTCAGGTGCCCCTATAATATTATTTCTAAAATTTACGTAAGAAAAATAATTTCACATGGGGAGTCTGAGTGGCTCACTTGGTTCAGCATCTGACTCTCGATTTCAGCTCAGGTAATGATCTCAGGGTTGTGAGACTGAGCCCCACATCTTCCCTTCTCCCTCTGACCCTCCCCTGTGTGCACACATGCGCTCTCTCTCAAAAAAAAAGAAAAAAAAAAAAGAAAAAAAAAAAGAAAAAAAAGAAAAGAAAAGGAAAGAAAAAGAAAAAACAAGAGAAGAAAAATAATCTCACAAGTCATATGCTACTTGTAGGCCGTTTCAGTTTTGGCAGTCTTAGACTACACACATGGAAAGCCTGCTTCTATCATTCTCTTTCTAAAGATTCACAACTACACATCTTTTGGCATGTATTTTTAAGGTTTACCAAAAACTTTTTTAAAAATCTAAACATGTTTCTACCATCATCTAGCTATTTCAAATCCTGACCATTATTTTAATTAGGGAAATTATTTGATAAGTAAAAAAAAAAAATCCACAGGCTTTGATAATAATACCTTTTTTTAGAAGGTAAGGACAAAATACTTGTAAATACGAGGAAACTACTGAGGAAACTGGTAAAAATGTCATCACCACCAATGGAATACTTTATCCAGTGCTGTGCAATGGAACTTTCTGCAATGATGGGAATGTTCAGTATCTGTGCTGTCCAATACCTAGCCACAGCCAAATGTGACTATTGAGCACTTGTAATATTGTTACTATGATTAAGCAACTGACTTTTAAATTTTAATTAATTTTAATTATTTTTAATTTAGATTTAAATAACCACTGGTAGATACCAGCTACCATATTAGAGCACCATATCAAGACTGAACTGTAAGTGATTCTTCTAAATATTTGAAAATGTTTTTCTCTAGTTTTTAGAAATGGAAAAAGGGGAGCCTGAGCTCAGAGCCTGGAGTTTGCTTCAGATTCTGTGTCTCCCTCTCTCTCTGCCCCTCCCCTGCTCACGCTCTGTCTCTCCCTCTCTCTCAAAAATAAATACACATAAAAAAATTTAAAAAAATAAAAAGAAATGAAAAAAAAACCCTCAACTGTGTTGTATAGGGTATGTTCATTTCAGAAAAATTGCTCCATATTTGGAGGGGAACTATTTTATCTTTGAGTAACTTTCATGTTTATGTTTGGTGGGGAGAAAAAAGAAAGATTTATTTTACCATCCTTAATGTATCATAGGGCTTATACAAGGAAACAGTCTTGGGTTTTGGAGAACTGTATTCTAAACATTTTCAGATTGCACTGATATTGCCTGCTATTTAAAAGTTTCAATTTACTTTACTTTGTTCAGCTGGGTAGAACATGTACTATTATAACTAAAACCTCAACAGAAGATAGGGAAAAAAAGAAATTTATTTTATTAACAACTTTGATAGCCTTGATCCTTACAAACCTCTTTTGCTATCAACTGTTTTCGTTTATTATTTTAAGAAAAACAATGAGCAAGCCTTAATAGCAAGATAAAAGTTTTAACTAAGCATGTAGGGGCACCTGAGTGGCTCAGTTAGTTAAGAGTCCAACTCTTGATTTTGGCTCAGGTCACAATCTCAGTTTGTGAGTTTGAGCCCTGCATCGGGCTCTGAGCTGACAATGTAGAGCCTGCTTGGGATACTCTCTCTTCCTCTCTCTTGCCCTTCCCCAACTCAAATACTCACTCACTCTCTCTCTCAAAAATAAATAAACATACTTTTAAAAAAAGTTTTTACTGAGCATGTAATATAATGTATATGAAAAAAGCCTGCTATCTAGTCTAAAGTGAGTATAGAAATAGAAGACATTAGGGGTACCTGGGTGGCTCAGTCGACTAGGCATTTGACTCTTTGTTTCGGCTCAGGTCATGATCTCACAGTTCATGAGTTCAAGCCCCTCATCAGGCTCTATGCTGACAGTTTGGAGCCTACTTGGAATTCTCTCTCTCCCCCTCTCTCTGCCCACCCTGTCTCTGTCTCTCTCAAAATAAATTAAAAAATAAAGTTAAAAAAAATAGACATTATATAACATTAATATAAACTTCGTTAAGCAGCTTTCTCAAGTTGGATAGGCACTGATCAATTTAGATATTTACTTTTACTTTACATGCAAATAAAGTGATAGAAATAATTTCCTGATCTGTGCAAACACTGGTATCCGGGCTAAAAGTTGTTTTCCTGATTTCTAAATCCAAGGTAGAAAAAGAAAGGAAAACAGGCAGCGTGAATAAATATGGATTCCAATCCCAAGCAGTATTTTTGGTGCATCGTACTCACTGAATGCCTCCTGTCCTCGGTTTCAACTGCGTCTAAGCAGGGCATGCAGTAAAATACCTGATGTGCTTCTTTCCTTGCTGTTCACAGAGAATATGAAGGCAGTAGCTGTAATTATTCTGCAACTGCACATTAATGCATGCTAAAATACACTGGAATTAGTAAAAATGATGGAACTTCCTATCCTTAAAACTGACAACTGACAGACTCCCTGAAATAAAGTGTTCACACAACTTACAGAACTGAAAGAAAGAGTCCTACAGGTTCACCAATTCAAAGTCATCAATTTTTATTTTGACTTGTAATTTTTTTAATTAGTTTGGAAGAGAGACAGAGCATGAGTGGGGGAGGATCAGAGAGAGAGGGAGACACAGAAATCCAAGCAGTCTCCAGGCTCTGAGCTGTCAACACAGAGCCTGATGCAGGGCTCAAACTCATGAACCGCGTTAATCATGACCTGATCCAAAGTCAGATGCTTAACCGACTGAGCCACCCAGATGCCCCGAATGTTTATAATTTTTTGATCAATAAAAGCAAGATTATTAATGCCTAGGTTCTATATGCTGGCACTGTTTGGCTTTGGAGATCTCATCAGGCTTTCTGGTAGGTTAAGTAGACCTCTAATTCAATACCTGCTGTTGATTATTTCAATCCCTGCTGTTAGAAAGAACCAGAAGGCCCCTATCTACACCAGAGAAACTCAGAAAGTTAGAAAGTGATGAAGGCTAGGAATAAAGCAAATTACAGTTTTTCAGTTTAAAACCTCTCACTTTGTCATATACAACGTAGAGCCGAAGTGAGATTTCCCTTAAGAGAGCTTCCTTAAATGCTAAACAAAACCAAAAGCAAAAACAAAAAAAACATATGTAATCTTTTAAAGCCTTAAAAATGAATTACCAGGATTCTAAATTTTCGTCACCCTCTCCAAGTCATTACTCTCTTCAATTAAACAACTCATTGTCAGTACTACTACTTGAGATAAAACCAAATAAAACAAAGGTCATTTAAAAAGCACTTCTTGTATGGTCAATGATTTCACGTTTCTTATAAAACAAATTTACATTTCCATAAGTTACTAAAATGTATCAATAATTTCACCTTCCTTACTGCAAAACACACACACACACACACACACACACACACACACACAAAACCCTATCACCCCCTCAAAACGAATTACTTTATTTGAAATGTTTGTCCTTATTGTTATGTATGATTGAAACTTCTCTAGAAAAGTTTTAATTCAGTCAACTCACAAAATTTTTAAACAACCAACATAAGCCCGATTACATGAAGTTTCCCTACAGCTCAGATGGTAACTTCGTAATTCTGTTGATAATAAAAACCAGGCAAATGAAGCACAACCGGCTGTTAGACTTGGTGAAATCTTTTAAAAATGTAAGTATATGTAAGCTGCATGGTTTCCCCAACTTTACCACCCCACTCTTTCAACACTAATTAGCACTTCTCAAAATCTTTACTCACTGGTTCATAGGTTTCTGCTTTAGAGCCATAAATGGTCACCCAGCAGAGGAAGAAAGTGGTAGACTGCTAGTCGGTATTGAAACATTCTTGAGGTTAATATATACACAATATCCAAAAATGAACTAATCACTTGGGGGAAGTAACATAAAGAAGAGCTTCATTTGAGAAAAATTATATGCTGTTTTGGCTGTACTTTTATATCTCTAAATTCTTTAGGAAATTCAACTCAAATTGTAGCAACACAAAGAGACAAAGCTTTTAGGAATTACTATTAACTAAATTAAAACATGTTATCTGAATATAATTATGGGGAAATTTTACTTTTTTTTTAATGTTTTTTATTTATTTTTGAGACAGAGAGTGACAGAGCATGAGCAGGGGAGGGGCAGAGAGAGAGGGAGACACAGAATCTGAAGCAGGCTCCAGGCTCCGAGCTGTCAGCACAGAGCCCAACGTGGGGCTCAAACTCAGGGACTGTGAGATCATGACTTGAGCCGCAGTCAGAGACGCCCAACCGACTGAGCCACCCAGGCGCCCCGGGGAGATTTTACTTTTTATCAAAATCAGAGTGCATCTTAGTCCTCTCAACAAATGCCAATCGAAAATTTGCCACTTACAAGATTGCCTTTAAAAAAAGCAAAACAGAAACATCTCACTCGAACAAGCCAATAATTAAGACAAGCACCTAAGTTCACAGCTTTTTTTTTTTTAAGGGTTTCATGTTCCATAGCTAAAAGACTGAAATGAAACTATTCCCATCCAAACCTTCAAATATCCAATTCAGACTATGAAGACTGGTGAGGCAGTTAGCAATGTAACAAGTTTAAAAAAATAAGTTTGGGGTGCCCAGGTGGCTGAGTCAGTTAAGCATCTGACTTGATTTCGGCTCAGGTTCTGGTTTCATGGTTCATGAGTTTGGGCCCCACATCAGGTTCTGCACTGACTATGCGAAGCCTGCTTGGGATTCTCTCTCCGTCCCTCACTCTCTGCCCGCACACCCCCCCGCCCCACCGCCCCATACTCTCTCTCTCAAAATAAATAAACTTAAAAAAAAATAGATCCAATAACTAAACATGCTATTACTAATAACAAAAACTAGGTTTCAGATAGCATATATTTTCCTCTTTCTGTTAAAACTTTGCCATGAATGTTAAGGGAGTTTAATTATTACTGCTATTTTTTCTTAGAAACCTTGAATGATTTGATCATTAACAAGAAATCTGGTCTGCTGCTTTCAACAATACATTACATAACCTTCATCTTCATTTAGAATTTTGGCATATATTTATTATATACCTTGGGCAATCTCACAACTTTAGTTTGCCACAGCATAATTATCTACTTTACACCAAGGTTGTGAAGTTTAGTTAATTATGCTTATAAAATTTTTAGACATACACAGATGAAAGACATGGATAAGGCACTGATATATCTAACTGCATGTACTTAATGAAAAAATGCAACTTACAAACATTTAACAGCCACAGTCTGAATGAATCTTAAAGACACTATGCTAAATGAAATAAGGCAATGCTTATCGACTTATTTTAAGGGTTGTGTCCATCCCCTGTCCCCTAATTCATTTGTTGAAATCTAACCCCCAATGTGATGGCATTTGAAGGTGGGGATTTTGGGAGGGGAGGGGGTGGTGATTGGGTCATGAGAGCAGAACCCTCCTGAATGGAATTAGTGCCCTTATAGAAGAGAACCCATAGAACTTCCTTGTTCCTTCCACCATGTGAAATTATAGAAAAAGATAGCCATCTATGAACCAGGCAGCAGGCCCTAACCACATACTGAAGCTGTCCACACCTTGATCTTGGGACTTCTCAGCCTCCAAAATTGTGAGAAACAAATTTCTATTGTTTATAAGCCACCCAGTCTATAGTACTTTGTTACAGTAATCCAAACAGGACTAAGATAGCCAATCACAACAAGACAATATATGAGAGGTACACTGAATAGTCAAATTCATAAAACAGAAAGTAGAATGGTGATTTGCCAGGGGCTAGGGGAGGGGCAAATGGGAAGTTATTGTTTAATGGGTACACAGTTTTAATTTTGGAAGATGAATGATGTATGGTGGTGATGATTGCACAACAATGTAAATGTACTTAAGGCCACTGAACTGTATATTTAAAAGTAGTTAAAACATTAAATTTAATGTTATGTATATTTTGCCACAATAATAAAAAATTAACAAGTGGAAATCTTATATAAATCATAAACCAATCTTAAAATTTTTCTTTCACTAATACACACATTAAAACATTAATCAAATCAAGCAATTCACTTGTTCATTAACTATTGAGTGTTTTCTCTGTGCTGGAAATATGGCAGTGAAAAATACAAAATCTCTGTCTTCACAGGACTTATGCAGAAATAGTAAAGGCCTACAAAACAACAAAAAAGACAAATTTTATCCTTTCTCATAGTGACAAGTACTACAATGGAGGGTAAAGAGATGGAGTGGTGGCAAGGAAGGCCTCTCAGAGAAGATTACTGCCCAGACACCAGAATGCAGTAAGAAGAAACACTTCAGGTAGAGACAATAGCAAGTGCAAGGGTCCTAAAGCGGAAAGGCTTAGGTGTTTTTAAAAAATGAGGGGCGCCTGGGTGGCTCAGTCGGTTGGGAGGCCGACTTTGGCTCAGGTCATGATCTTGCGGTCTGTGAGTTCGAGCCCCGCGTCGGGCTCCTTGCTGACTGCTTGGAGCCTGGAGCCTGCTTCAAATTCTGTGTCTCCCTCTCTCTCTGCCCCTTCCCCATTTGCACTCTGTCTCTCTCTGTCTTTCAAAAATGAATAAATGTTAAAAAAAATTTTTTTGTAAATGACAAGAAGGCACAGTGCTAGTGCACAGTAAGTTATAAGTCAGTGGTAAGAGAGTTAGGCACAGATCACAGAGGGCCGGAAAAGCAACAGCAATAGTTTGAATATTATTTCAGGTGTTCTGAAAGCCACATGGGATGCTTTCACTAAGGGAGTGATCTGATTAAAACAAGCAAAGACACCCTAATTACTCTATACAGAATAATCTTGGAGATAGGAGAGGAAGAGATTAATCAAAACACAGAGATCAATTTAGAGAACAACTGTAGCAATTCAGGTGGAAATGAGATGACAATCATGGTAGCCATGTCAATGGTAGAAGTAGTTGGATATTTGTCGCTGATGGACTAAGAAAAAAAGCATCATAACAGTCAAGGATGACTCCAAGGTTTTGGTCAGATCAATTGGGTGAATAATGCTGCCAAACACTGAGGAGGAGGACACTAGGGTAGGAATAGGTTTGGTGGTGTTGTTAGTGACAGTATTAAGAAACCAAGAATTTGGTTTTGGCAAAGTTAAGTACGCAAGTGAAAAGTTTCAGGAGAGACGACACAATGAACTGTGACAAATGGTGCTGGACAACACTTAATCTGAGGGCTGACAAATGACCATGGGATTTAGTGAGGTAAATTCATTGGTGCCCATGACAAGACTGCTGTCAGTCGAATGATGAAGACAAAAGCATAAATAAAACAAGTAAAGCAAAGAAAGTGTGACGAGGCCATACAAGTGGCATATACGGACAACTCTGAAGGAGTTTTGCTATAAAGGACTCTACAGAAATAGTACTATAGCTAAAGAGGGATGTGGGATCTTGAAATGCTTTTGTATTAAAATGAGGGAACAGTACAGCATGTACATATGCTGATGAGATGAGAAAAAAAATGAATGATGATAGGGAAAATTACAGAAGCAAAATCAATGATTACTAAGCATCAAATAAATGCATAAATCTGTCCTTTGCCGCTAGAAATGCAAAGATAATAAATATACAACATGTAACTAATCTAAGGATTATATGGAAACTATATTGAAAATCAGAGGGGAATATAGTATATACATAATTAAATTAAAAATCCCTTAGAAACAGTATTATTTTATAATAGAGGCTGTCATGCTAAAAAAGATTATGCAAAGCAATGTTGATCATTTTATGATGTGACAGCAATGTCCTTCTAAGCTATACACATGCAGCTGCACAGTATAAAAATAATGCCATACACAGCTTTTATTTGATTATGCACAGTTGGGCTTAAATAGGATCAACATTAGATAAAGAGTAAAGCCAGCAATTTTTAAAAACATCTCCATTGTACTTTCCCTTTTTCCTTCTCTGTATTGACCCATTTCCACTTTGGGACTTCCAGCACCCTCTTCTGTAACTCACCACTCTACTCAAAACAGAAAGCAATACTCATATCAATCATTGACACAAATCTTCATCATTTCCAGAGTTCCCCTCTCTCTGCTCATTAATTATTTTCTGCAATGTTCCCTTGCCTCCTTAAAAAAGTTAAGAATTAGATAGTTGTAACAGGTGATGCGGATGAAAGCGTGCACTGGCTGTGATGAGCACCGGCTGTTGTACAGAAGTGCTGAATCACTATCTAGCACACCTGAAACTAATGTTACACTGCATGTTAACTGGAATTTAAATAAAAACTTAAAATGAAAAGAATTCGACAGTTATAAAGACCATCGAGGACATATTAGTGTAAATTAAGATGTTATTCAAACACATTTGCATTTTAAGCTTTTTTCCCTCCAATTGTAAGATTTTTTATTCCTTCTTATTTTTATATTCTGTCCTGTTAAAACATAAGATCTGAGATAATACACTTACGTACATAATAAACAAAATAAAAATAAGAAATTGAGTGAGAGAGGGGCGCCTGGGTGGCGCAGTCGGTTAAGCGTCCGACTTCAACCAGGTCACGATCTCGCGGTCCGTGAGTTCGAGCCCCGCGTCGGGCTCTGGGCTGATGGCTCAGAGCCTGGAGCCTGTTTCCCATTCTGTGTCTCCCTCTCTCTCTGCTCCTCCCCCGTTCATGCTCTGTCTCTCTCTGTCCCAAAAATAAATAAATGTTGAAAAAAAAAAAATTAAAAAAAAAAAAAAAAAAGAAATTGAGTGAGAGAAAAATAACATTAGGCCAAAAACAAAGTTAGTTTCAAAAATGCATGCCACAAAGCCCTGTACTCTTAGTTATGGTAGGGGGAAGGGGCAACCAAAGATAGGGGTTTCAGTTTCCTGATAGCCAAATGCAAAGAAGAAATGACTGTCATAGGCAGCTTTTATTGATTTATATTATTCACAGTACTCATAAAATTAAATCATTTTCTTGAAGAAAGCTCTTTTTGTTACTGAGACCTAAGAAAAGTCATTCTATTGAGTTGTCAAAAATATTCCAGCAATAACTAATCATTTTTGAACAAGGATTTCTTTAACATTCCTCCCAGACTGGCCAATGGCATAGTACTTAAGAGTCTTTCAGCAGCTAAACAGGGTTCAAGTATGTCACACACAACTGTAATTCAAGGATAAGATATGGAATATCCAGAGCAGTATTCTACCTATTACAGATATTCCTCCCCAAAATATATTGTTAGAAATCACAATTAATTTTTAAACTTGAGATAAAATTCACATAACATAAAATTCACCATTTTAAAGTATATAACTCAGTGGCGTTAATAGATTCACAATGTTGTACAACTACTATTGAATTCCAGAACATTTTCATCATCCCACAGAGAAACACCATACCAATTAAGCAGTCATTGCCCATTCTCCTCCCCACTCTCCTTCTCAGGCCCTGGCAACCGCTAATCTACTTTCTGTCTCTATGAATTTGTCTATTCTGGACATTTTCACATAAATGGAATCATATAATATCTGACCTCTACTGTGTGGCTTCTTTCACTTATCATACTGTTTCCAAGGCTCATCCATACTATAGCATGTATTGGTACTTCATTCTCTTATACGTATTAATAATAGTCAATTGTATGTGCATTTTGTTCATCCATTCATTGGTTAATAGGAATTTAGGTTGTATCTACCTTTAGGCTCTTATAAATAATGCTATGAACATTCATATACAAATTTTTGTGTGTACAAAAAGTGTCAGTTTTCTTAGATAAATACCTAGGAACAGAAATTTTGGGTGATATGGTGACTATATTTAACCTATTAACTGCCAAACTGTTTACCAAAACAGCTGTAGCATTTTACATTCCCACAAGCAGTACATGAGATTTTCAATTTTTCACATCTTTGCCAACCCTTGTTATTTTCCATTATTTTTTATAGTCATCTTAGTAGATATGAAGTATTATCTCATTAGAGCTTTAATTTGCATTTCCTGGTGGCTAATGATGTTGAGCACTTTGTCACGTGCTTATTGCCATTTGTATATCTTCTTGGAGAAATGTTCGAATCCTTTGCCTATTCCTTAACTGGCTTACTTATCATTTTGTTGTAAAGTTTTGTTCACAATGAATTTTTAAGGATTTTCATCTATTACCAGTTGTCAGATTAGGAGTGAAAAAATAAAATAAATTATAATATGTGCAAATGAAGATAGAAGATCAAAACTACTTTAGGACAGGGGCACCTGGATGGCTCAGTTGGTTAAGTGTCCGACTCTTGATTTCAGCTAGGTCATGATCTCACAGCTCGAGGGTTCGAGCCCCACATTGGGCTCTGTGCTGACAGCATGGAGCCTGCTTGGGATTCTCTCTCCCTCTCTCTCTGCCCCTCCCTGTTCACTTGCTCTCTGTTTCTCAAAAATAAATAAATAAACATTTAAAAAAAACTACTTTGAGGCAGAAAACACATCTCCATATTACATGGAACTACTGTATAATAGTTACTAATATCAACACAAATCCTTGCACTGCTTGTGTATCTTCTTCCTCCTCAATACCAAATGTATTGCCTAGTTAATGAACAGTTGGTATCCATAAAGAGGCATATTGTTTTAACATTTCAACAAAAACTGGCAATTGTCGGGGCGCCTGGGTGGCGCAGTCGGTTGAGCGTCCGACTTCAGCCAGGTCACGATCTCGCGGTCCGTGAGTTCGAGCCCCGCGTTGGGCTCTGGGCTGATGGCTCGGAGCCTGGAGCCTGTTTCCGATTCTGTGTCTCCCTCTCTCTCTGCCCCTCCCCCGTTCATGCTCTGTCTCTCTCTGTCCCAAAAATAAATAAACGTTGAAAAAAAAAAATTAAAAAAAAACAAAACAAAACAAAACAAAAAAAAACTGGCAATTGTCAAATAATTAGGAAAAAAAGATGGATATTAAGACAGCTTGAAACATTTCAAAAGAAACTAACAAATAAATAGATTACAGCTTGAAAAAGTAAAGCATATAATATTTGCATGCTCACTGAGTTCTCCATGCAGACTTAGAAGTTTAAAAAAAAAAAAGTTAATAGCTCTTATTTACAGCTTTAAAGGCAATGCTAGTTTGACTCTTTCAGTGACCAAAGATTTTATTCCAGTGTCTAGATTACTCTGGTCTGAATAGGCAACACTTTTCTTTAGAGTTCTAGGAATGGAAGATACTGACCATCAAGCTAGTTAACCAAATGCAATCACAAGCTTAAATTTATGGTAAGAAGGATGGTGAAAAGAACACTTCTGAGTTTCTTAAGAATGCGATTCTTATGGATGGAATTTGAAACAAATATAATACTGCCTTTGCTGGGGGAAGAGGGCAAGAACATGAGCGCTCCTAATAAGTTTCACCACTTCAATATCTAAGTTCTATTAGATATAATTGTAATTCACTACTGCCATAGTAAATGAATTTTATTATTCCATTTACTATTTTTTTCCTCATAGGATTTTCGTGACCTACCCCCTAACATTACTTGGCATGATCTCTGTTCTATCCAGTGATGCACAGGCAGCATTTATCAAGCAACAATTAAGGTATGTGATCTATTCCATAACCAATTATGTCCTGACTTATAATTTCAATCTATATGTGTGATATTCTCAATGATACACAGCATTAATGTCACCCAGCCTTGTTCTCAAAACAATGCATAAAGCTTTAAATTTAAAAAATGATTCTAATTCTCAAACTGCTAATGAATTAAACAAACATAAAAATTGGAATATTTCAAAGGGAACAGCTGCCTTCAGTTTCTAAAAAATATTGAGAAGTGAACTATTCAAGATTAAACAATGATTGTTTTTACAGCAACCCAAAGAATAACCAACATACTACAAAATGTGCAGACTGTGTTCTTCCTTTTCTTATCATATACTTAAACAAAATAGGTAAAGAAGTTTCATTACATGAAAACAGGTTTAATGCTGAAGTTCTGTAATTACCCACTTGATCAGCAAGTTTTCTAATATTAAGCAGAAATAGTATGAAAAGATGCAAATGTTTGCATTTTTTTAAGTTGGTAGATTTAGAATTTTTTAAAACAAAAATATATAAAAAAGATGCTTACATTTCTCATGATAAAAATATTTTTGACTCCATATGTTAAAAATGACTTCACTTTTCTAATTGCTTTATAGTCACTGTATTTCAAAAATGTATATGAATTAAAATTTCACCATTTTCAGCAATTAATTCACCTGGGAGATTATCTTTTTTTGTGCTTTAACTTAATCCAAAGAAAGCAGGTCAGTTCATTAAGATACAAAAATGTTCCATGACAGGGGTGCCTGGCTGGCTCAGTCAGTAGAGCATGCAGCTCTTGATCTCCAGGTTGTAAATAAGTTCAAGCCCTGTGTTGGGTGTAGTGATTACTTTAAAAAAATAAAGTAAAATAAAATCTTAAAAAAAGAAGGTCCATAATACAACAGTAAGCCTTGTGGACTGTCTGATACATAGGTTTTCAATGCATGTCTACTAAACTAAGTTGTATATTTTATCTGTGCTTTAACTTCCTCTGATATACAATACCAGAATGTAGAGAATAAAGATTCTGATCTTTAGTTGAAACTTTAAAACTTAAAATGTTCTGGGTCACCTGTGTGACTCAGTTGAGCATCCAACTTTGGCTCAGGTCATGATCTCACGGTTCATGAGTTCTAGTCCCACATCGGGCTCACTGCTGTCAGCACAGAGCCTGCTTTGGATCCTCTGTTCCCCCCTCTCTCTGTACCTCCACAGCTTGTGCTCTGTCAAAAATAAATAAACATTGAAACAAGAAAATAAAAACTTAGAATGTTCTTACTTAGAAATCAATTTCACTTTAGAATATGGACAATTTGATTCCAGTATTTTACTTTTTAAAAATTTTTTTAGGGGCGCCTGGGTGGCTCGGTTGGTTGGGCAGCCGACTTCGGCTCAGGTCATGATCTCACGGTCCGTGGGTTCTAGCCCCGCGTCCGGCTCTGTGCTGACAGCTCAGAGCCTGGAGCCTGTTTCGGATTCTGTGTCTCCCTCTCTCTGACCCTTCCCCGTTCATGCTCTGTCTCTCTGTCTCAAAAATAAATAAATGTTAAAAAAAAAAATTAAAAAAAAAATTTTTTTAAAGGACACTTGAGTTTTTTTTTAAGTTTTTATTTTAAGAGAGAGAGAGAGGGAGGGGCAGAGAGAGAGAGAGGGAGAGAGAGAATCCCAAGCAGGCTCCACGCTGTCAGTGCAGAGCCTGACACAGGGCTCAATCCCACAGATCGTGAGATCATGACACAAGCTGAAATCAAGAGTTGGTTGCTCAACCAATTAAGCCACCTAGTCACCCCTCATTCCAGTACTTAAATATGATTTCACTGTAGAAGAGGGCAATAGATAAAAAAGCTGAGTAATACTCAATTTGAAAGTCTCTCCAATATATCATCCTGAGGAAAAAGTGATCCGCATTAAATGACATTTTCCTGTCATTTTTAGCCCCCAGACACTTTTTACCCTTTCTCTGTCTTCTCTCCTTTTGTCTAGAAAAGAGCAACTTCTCCTAACTTCTGCCATCTCTCCTCTGACCCCAGTGCCAACTTCCAGCACTCCCTACACCCTGTAGATAAATGTGGTGATCTTAACACCCCATCAGATGCTGTGCATATCTTTATCACTAACTTATTCCTATTGTTAGGATCTTCTTTTTATTAATCTGTTTCCTTTCACTAGACTCCAAGTTTCATAAAAGTAATGGTTATGTCTAATATATAACAGATACTTGTAGTACAATAAAAAATAATCTAATATATAACAGATACTTGTAGTATAATAAAAAATAAATATTTAGTCTCTATCTCTGGTTCCTGACACAGAGCTCCAAAAAGTTCTGGAATTTAAATTTACTACGTCTATACGTTGGTGAGTGGACTCATGGGGAAGGTAGGTAGATAACTTCAGGATGGGGGTCAGTCACCAGAGAAAAACCAACCATTCAATTAGAGGGTTAGAACTTCCAGCTCCACTACCTCCGAAGACAGGTGAGGGACTTGAGATTGAATTTGTCAACAATGGGCCAATCAACGATACCTATGTAACCTTCATAAAAACCCCTAAATGATAGGAGTTAGGGAGCTTACAAGTTAGTGAACAGATCCATATGCCAAAAGCATCATATATACTAACTCCATGGAGACAGAAGATCCTGTGCTCAGGACCTTTCTAGACATCACCCTATAATATACTTCTTATTGTGCCTGTCCATCTGTATCCTTTATTATAAACTGTGACAGTAAGTAGAACACTTTCTTGAGTTCGATTAAGCCCTCAGGGAGGGGGTCATGGGAACCCATGATTTATAGTTGGCCAGGCAGAAATGTGGGTAGCCTAGGGACCCCATTTGCAGCTGGCACTGGAAGCAGGCGGCAGTCTTGTGGGAGTGAGCCCTTAACCTGTGGGATCTGCACTGTGTCAGAATTGAATTAAATTGCCAGAGACTCACTGGGTGTTGGAGAATTGATGAATTTGTTGTTTTGGGAAAAAATACTCAATACATTTATTTTGGGAAAATGAATAAATGAGTGAAAAGTTAATTAAAAAAGAAGTAAACCAGGCCACCTGAGTGGCTCAGTTGGTTGAGCATCCAAATCTTGATTTCGGCTCAGGTCATGATCCCAGGGTTGTGATATTGAGCCCCGTGTCAGTCTGCTTGGGATTCTCTCTCCCTCTGCCCCTATTCCTCACTCATGCTTGCTCACTCTCTCTCTCTCTCTCTCGCTCTCTCAAATAAAAAATAAAAAAATAAAAAATAAAAAGAAGTAAAGCATATTTAATTTATTCACATTATAGTCATTCTTACATTAATTTTTAGAGCTTGTTTTTCCTTTATTGCTATTCATTTACATTTAATTTCTCTACATAGACAATGCTTGCTTTTTTTCCCTTATAATTATTTTAACATAAATACTCTCTTTTAAACTGAATACTGCTTTCAAGTTGCCAAAACTTAAACCAAAATATATTATCAAAATCAAAATCAAAACCAAAAAGTTGATTTCTCCTTTATGAAAGACTGAGAATTTAGCACAGACTTACGTGCCTCTTATTTTATTGTATTTATCATAAGCAACTTGAGAATAAAGATTGTGTTTAATTAGAATTTTCTTTCCCAGAGATTAACAGAGTGCTTAGGACATGAAGTGTACTCATGAGCTAAAAAAGAAAAAGAAATATTGTAAGGGGAAAAAAAGGTCAGAAAAGGATTGTTAATTGGAAAGGAAGAGGGAAAAGATCTTCCTAGAAAACTGGAAAAAAGAGGAATACATAACAGGAGAGAGGAATACTGAATTTGGCCAAAGTATATTTTGGGTAATCTTCAAGAAAATAATTTCAGATAAAAAATCTTTAACAAGCCCTCACAGAGGTAAGTCATGAAAGGAGAACTTGTTGTCAGAAATTTGGAAGGGACCCAAAATGGCCAAAACAATCTTGAAAAAGAGGAACAAAGCTGGAAAGTTAACACTTATTTTTTTTAAGACTTACTACAAAGCTACAGCAATCAAAGCAGTGTGATAATGGCTTAATACTAGATTTTTTTTTAATGTTTATTTATTTTTGAGAGAAAGAGAGACAGAAAGCGACCAGGGGAGGAGCAGAGAGGGAGGGACACAGAATCCCAACCAGGCTCCAGGCTCTGAGCTGTCAGCACGAAGTTGGATGCTTAACTGACTGAGCCACCAAGGTGCCCCAATACTAGATATTGAAATGAATACTATATCAATGAAATGAAATTGGGAATCGAGAAGCAAACCTTTACTTGTGTGGTTGATGGATACCTGACAAGAGTGCCTAAATACAACAGGTGCCTTTAAAACAAAAAAGTGCTAGGACAACCAGATATCCAAATGCAGAAGAGTGAAGTTGGACCTTTACCTCATACCATGCACAGAATTAACTCAAAATGGATCAAAAATCCAAAAAAAAAAAAGCTAAAATTATAAAACTCTTGGAAGAAAATATAGGTGTAAATCTTCTTGACCTTGGATTAGGCAATGATTTCTTACATATGATGTCAAAAGTGAAGGCAATCAAAGTCAAAAGCACAAGCAATTAAAGAAAAATAGATAAATTGAACTTTATCTAAAGGTGAAATTTTTGTGCCTCAAAAGACACTGTCAAGAAAGTGAAGAGACAACAGAAATGAAGGAAAATACTTGCAAAGCATTTGTCTAATAAAGAAATTGCATTATATATATATATAAATACACCTCTTAAAACTCAATTTGTTAAAAACGAATAATGCAATTTTAAAATGGACAAAGAATTTTAATGGAAATGTATCTAAAGAAGATATACAAATGAACCATAAACACACAAAAAGATGCTCAACAACATTAGCCATCAGGGAAATGCAAATCAAGACCACAATGAGATACTACTTCATACCCCTAGATTGGCTAAAATGAAAAAGACAGAAAATAACAAGTGTCGGTGAAGATACAGAAACTGAAGCCTCTAAATATTGCTGGTGCGATTGCATGTTGCAGCCACTTTGGAAAATATGTGATAGTTCCTCAATAAGTTAAACAGAATTACTATATCATACAGTAATTCCTTTCCTATGTACCCAAGAGTATTGAAAATATATGTCACACAAATATCTACATGTTTGTGTAGGTTTTGTGCATGAATGATCATAGCAGCATTTTTCATAATTGTTTAATATTCACAATTATGCAAATGTCCATCACTGATAAACAAACAAAATGTGGTAATCCCTACAATGAAAGATCATTCAGTAATAAAATAAAAGGAAGTGCAGATACATGCTACAACATGGATGAACCTAAAAAAACACTGTTATATGAAAGAAGTCAATCACAAAGGCAAAATACTGTAAATTTCCATTTTTATATGAAATTTCCAGAATAGGAAATTACTGGTTTCTCGGGCCCAGGGCAGTGGGAAACCATTAAATTGCTGGTCTCTAGGGGCTGGTTTCCAGGTAGTAGGAAATAGAGAGTGACTTCTAGTTTATATATGGGATTTCTTAATGAGGTGAAAAAAAATGTCATAAAATTATATAGTAGTGATGGTACACAACTCTGTAAATATATTAAAAACCATTGAATTGTATTGTATATTTATTAAAAGGGTGCATTTTACAGGTGAATTATGTATCAACAAACTTAGTTTAAAAAAAAACAGTTAAGGGGCGCCTGGGCGGCCCAATCAGCCCCATCAATTCTTGATTTCAGTTCAGGTCATAATCCCGGAGTTGTGAGATGGAGCCCCATATTGGGCTCCATCCTGAGCATGGAGCTTGCTTGGGATACTCTCTCTCTCCCTCTGCCCCTCTCCCCCACTCACGGTCTCTCTCTCAAATAAAAAAAAAATATATACATATAAATAAATAAACAGTTAAGAGACCTGTAGGCAATACTGAGAAGCTCCAACATGTAACTAATAGGTAGGTCCTAAAAAATGGATGGAGTTATAAAGAGGCAACATTTGAAGAGTTAACAACTGAATATCTTTTAGAATTGAAGAAGGAATTCGTGTCTCACATTCAAAGTATAGTTTGTGTCCCAAGAAGGATAAAAAAATATATATCCACATCTAGACAAAACATCAAGATGAAATTGCAGAACATTAGGTAGGATAAACAGAAAATCACAAAAGATGTCAAAGAGAAAAAGACATATATTACCTCATAAGGAATACCGACAGACTATTCCTCAGCAACAAGAGAAAACAAAACACAATGAAGTAATAGCTTCAAAACTGAGAAATTGTATACAAAATACAATCATTCCTTAAAGATTAGCTTGTTTATTTTTTCGTATTTTAGGGGAGGGCAATTTTAATTGTTGATACTGTTTCTTTCTTGATTATTCATTTACTCGGGTTTTTAAAAATCCTGAAGCAATTTTGAAGTATAGATACTTTAAGTTCTTTTAGAAAATTATCTGTTTTACATAAGGTTTCAAATTTCACATAAAGTTGTTCATTTTATTTTGTTACTTTTTAGGTGCCTGTGATTTTAGGATTTTTTTTATGTTTTGGTAACTCTTGATGAAAGCAATCCCTTATTATTAATTTCTGTGGTCCTTGATAATATATCTTGCTTTGATATCTACTCAGCCTGAAATTAATATAATCAATCCAGCTTTCTTTTGATTATTTGTCAAGTATACCTTTTATACCCTTTCACTTTTAATCTACCTATGTCTTTATATTTATTTATTTTTTTTTTTAATTTTTTTTTCAACGTTTATTTATTTTTGGGACAGAGAGAGACAGAGCATGAACGGGAGAGGGGCAGAGAGAGAGGGAGACACAGAATCGGAAACAGGCTCCAGGCTCTGAGCCATCAGCCCAGAGCCCGATGCGGGGCTCGAACTCACGGACCGCGAGATCGTGACCTGGCTGAAGTCGGACGCTTAACTGAGTGCGCCACCCAGGCGCCCCTGTCTTTATATTTAAAATGAGTTTTTCTTCAATAGCATATGGTTGGTTCTTACATTTTTATCCGATCTCTCTTAACTGAAGTATTTATACCATTTACATTAAATATAATTATTGATATGGCTGGATTTAAATCTACCATCATGATAGTTGTTTTCTATCAATCCTACTTTTTTCCTTTTCCTTCTTTACTTGTCTTCTTTTAGATTAAGTATTTATTTATTTATTATGGAAAAGAGAAAAGATAAAGAGGAAAAGACTCACTTTATGAAACTAGTTTAATTTTGAAAGTAAAACCAAACCAATTTCAGTTGCAAAATCCTAAACACAATGGTAAATCAAATATAGCAAAATATGAAAATACTACTAATAAATCATGATTAAGCAGTTTTTATTCAGAGAATACAAGGATAGCTCTATTTCTGAAAAGCTATTAATGTTAATCACAATATAATGAATTATAAGGAGAAAATTACAGTATCTCCTCAAGAATGCAAAAAAAAGTATTCAATAAAATCCAAATATAAGTTTTGAGTAAAAACTCTTCACCAACTTAGTTCAAAAGTAGAAAATTTCTTTAACATGACAACTTACTATTAGTAGTAACAAATAATAATTAAAATGAAGAAGCATTCTCAATAGGGTCAAGAAAAAAACTAAATGTTTGTTGTTACCACTTCCATTTAATATTGTACTTTAGTTCCTAATCAACAAAGAAAGTTAAGAATATAGGATTTCTGGCTGGCAGCCAAGCTGAAAACCCAGCCAACAAATGAGCATCAACCGTAAGACATGAGCAAAGGTATCTCCAGATTATTCCAGCTTATGGCTGGGAAGCCACCCCTAGACTCCATCCGAGGCATATGGAGCAGACACAAAGAAACCCTGCTATACTCTGTCTGAATTCCTAACACACAGAAACCATAAAATATAATAAAATAAGTATTGTTTTAAGTCACTAAATTTTGGGTTACTCACTGGAACAATGGGGAAAGATTTTTAAATTAAAAAAGCATAATCATAAAAGAAAAAACTAACAATTTTTAAATTTCTATACAACGACGTTTTAACCAAAGACAAGGCACTGAGAGAAGATATCGCCAAGTCATATAACTGTAGAATAACAGACAGCCTAAGTTTGAAAAATGGGCCAAGAATAGGAACAAACCACAAAAGAGGAAACTTAGATGACTCATAAACATATAAAAGATATTTAACCAGGCAATGGGAGAAATAAAAATAACAATTACGAACCACTTAATAACCAGTCAGATTGGTAAAAATTTTAAGTCTAATAATGTCAAATTCATTAAGGATCAAAAGATATGGAAATCTGGCATGCATTTTGTCATAGCAACTGTCCCCTGCATGATGATGTTATCCAGAAAAGACAAGGATGTATGGCAGGGACAGCGGATCCCAGAACCCACTCTCCAGATGTACAGACATCATTCCTCAGCAATCACTTGGGAGCAGTGAAGGGGACACCCTGAGGGACAGGTGGATGTGGTCTGCTGCCAGCCATGAGGTCAGAGCTTTCCCAAATCACAACACAGACCTAGGGATTGTGGAATGTTAATGTACAACTATCAGAGAGCCATTTGTCATTAGATAAGCATTTCAAGGTACAAATACAATTCTAGATATATACCCTTCATAACTCCCACAGCTATGCCTAAGAAGACAGGCAGAAGAATATCCCTTTTAACCCTTATAGTGAAAAACTATAAACACCCTATATATCAACTATTAGGAGAACAGATAAATTAACTGCATTATATTCACACAAAGAAATACTGTTCAGCAATGAAGATGAATACCTTACAGTACATGAATAAACACGGATAAATCTGAAAAACAATGATTAGTGATAAAAACAGTTTGGAAAATGATACATACAGTATAATGCTATATAATAAGGTTTTAAAACATGCCAAACAATACTGCATATCATATACATATATGGTACAAATCCGTACACTTTCTTAGGAGATTCTTAGGAGTGATTGACACAAATCTCTCTTCTATGAAGAAAAGGAAGAGAAAGAATGGGATTGGGTAGTTACATATAAGGTTTCAAGTGTACCTGGTTTTATTTATGTATAATAAGTTGAAACATATGTGGCAACAGATTAACATTTATTAAAGTAAGGTGATAGGTACAGTACAAACATTGTATTATTTAATAGTCTGTATGTCTGCAATGTTTTAAAATGTTTTTTAAGTTTTAAAAAAACATTGCAAGGGACCATGGAGAGGTTGGAGGCTTGAGAAAGTGAAAAGATGTGGAATCTTGATTGTGGAAAATGTACTAAGTTCAGTTTATTAGAAATGAGTGATACAATTGCCAGTAAAAATACAGTAATTGGATCACATGGAAGCAATTTATGAAAAGATTCGAAACAGTGCCATTTTAAACAGATGTTCCCTTAATACATTTAATAATGTCTATTTATGAAACATTCTACTTGAATTTCTCTGCCCTACAAAATAAAGAGACAGTTATCAAATAATCAAAAACAAATCTCTGGGGGTGCCTGGCTGGCTGAGTCGATAAAACATGTGATTCTTAATCTCAGAGTTGTAGGTTTAAGCCCCACGTTGGGTGTAGAGACTCTTTAAAAAATAAAATCTTAAAAAAAAAACCCAAAAATCTATGAAACCATAATATAAATTTACACAAAAGAATATTTTGTTTCTATTAGCAACTTTTACAGTTACCTCTATTCTAGAAGACATTTCTCTTGTCAAAGATATAGTAATTAAAATGCAGAGGATTCTGAATATATACATATCTGAATAGAAAATGCTTTGACTTTATTAACTAACACAGTTTAAAGGAGATCTGTAAAAACCTGCTTAGGTCCTTCAAACTCTAGACTCCAAAATTATTGTGTAACTTTATGCTTTATTGAAAATGGTTAGAAGTTATTAAAAAACAAAATTCCACTTTTTGTAATAGCCTTACACTTAAATAGCAACTAGAACCTGTACCTCATCTCTCTGACTTTTGGAGTCTAAGCTTTATAGTTATCACTTGGTTTTTTAAGTATTTTGAGTAACCCTTCCTACTTTTTGAGAGCAGGAAATGTTTTATGCATCACTGTTTTCCCAATACCTAATCCATAGAGATGTTCAATAAATAATTATTTGTTAAATGAATGAAATGAATCTAGCCCCTAGCACAGACACAGTCTCAAAAGCTCTGCAACAGACTGCACAGCCAAAGCAACTATTGTGGGTCAGACCAACTAGCTCATTCAGCTTAAGATTCTGGAAATTATTTAGAGACTTTACTATCCTCAGGAGCTCTACTTTTAATACTTCTCCCCTAATATATCAGGCAGTAAGCCAATCATTTGGATCTAAAATTCTCTTGAAGATAGAAGACCAACAGACAGCTCTTTAAAATGTAATAAAAATATTTTTATATATGGGAATTTCACACTTCATGGACTAATTATGATTCAAGAGGCCAAGATTCACTGCTAATACTACAGGTAATGAGATGATGAGGACTGAGACAAGGTTACTGGATTTAAAAAAAAGGAGAATATAACTCATGATGCACAAAGGAACTATTTCAGTATAGTGGTAGGAAGAGAAGACAAACTACTTTTTATAAATGTGGTAATAATAATTATCTAGTTTAGATTTCTTATATTTAGAGACAATATAGCTGATTCTACTAAGGGATAATACCACAACAAAGGAGCAAGTATAATTCAAAAAATCCTATGTATCCATATAATATAGGCCACGCTCAAAGGTAAGTTATCAACTATTTTGAGTTTACTATCTTTCTTTTTTTTTTTTTTTTTGCTTAAATGCTTATTTTTTATTTTTGAGAGGGGGAAGGGGCAGAGAGAGCGGGACAGAGGACCTGAAGCGGGCTCTGTGCTGACAGCAGAGCTCCCAAAGGGGGGCTTGAACTCATGCAGTAGGAGATGGTGACCTGAGCTGAAGTCGGAAGCCCAACCGACTGAGCCACCCAGTCGCCTTGAGTTTATTATATTTTATATGCATTTTGATAAGACTGGAACATTAACAGCAGGATGAGTTTTTTGTTTGCTTATTTCTTAAGATTTTATTTTTAAGTAACTCTACACTCAATGTGGGTTTTCAACTTACAACACCAAGATCAAAAGTCACATGCTCTACTGGCTGAGCCAGCCTGGTACCCTAGGATAAATTCTACTTTAAAGTACAGCAATTTATTAAGTCACTTTTCTTTTGGTTTTTATCGTGACACAAGAGAAAATATCGAAACAATTTAAGAATGTTGAGGACTAAAACTCCAAACTGCAAGGTGCAAGGTGGTAGGTAGGAAGTAAACAAGAGTAATAGTACACCATCATAGGAAAAGCAAGTCACACACAGAATAAAATTTATTCCTGGGGCACACAGGTGGCTCAGTTAGTTAAGCGTCCAACTCTTGATTTCTGCCCTGGTCATGATCCCAGGGTTGTGAGACTGAGCTCTGCGACAGGCTCCATGTGCTGAGCATTCAGCCTGCTTAAGATTCTCTCTCTCTCTCTCTCTCTCTCTCTCTCTCTCTCTCTCTTTCTCCCTCTGCTCCTTCCCTACTTACACCCACATGTGTGCACTTTCTCTAAAAACAAAAAATTATTCCTGTACTACATTATTTACTAATTAAAACAATGATGCTAATAATTATAAAACAATTACCAAATCTTTTTAAAGGACATATTATATGTATAGGACTTTTTCTAGGCAACTGTGTTCATAAGAAATATAAAACCTAGGTCTATCATGTGTTCTTTTCTCTCCCCATTTTTAAATTGTGTTAAAATAAACAAAGTTTACTCTCAAATGGTTCAGAATGAAAAAGCAAACGGTGAATTTTGAAAAAGGGATAAAAGCTATACTGGATGTTCTACACTATTCTTATTCTTGCAGCTTGACTGCAGCTTGAAATTTATGTAAATAAACAGTTAAAAATTGTGCCTAAGACATAGAAGCTACATATGGAATTCTAATTGATAACACTAAAGAATACAAGCAATTATTAGCAAGTAATTATGTAAAAATACAAAAATACATGTAATTTCAAAGCACTGTCAGTTTATCACACCCAAATTGTAAACAATGACAGATCTGTGTCTTTCATGAAACTGGATAAATATAATGGGGTCAATTATATCAGGACATTCTGTATATGGGCAGTAATTTCAATTAAGATTCAGAAATTGTGGAAATTACCTCTAGCAATGTTTATTAATATTATTAATGCTGAAAACAGGTTTTTGTGCATCACTGAATTCAGTCCTCACTGACTAACATTTAATGGGTCAAAAAGAATGAGTTTTCTGTTGACTCAGCCAGTGCAGTGATTGACAAACATAATTCAATAATACCAGAAAGAATAAAATGTCAACTTCTGTGTCTGATACTTACAAGATTCTACCAATGCTTTGTTTTTATTCTATCCTTTTAAAACTATTTTCTCTTACTTCTGATTTACTTCCTTGCTGCTGTTTTTGTTGTTGTTGTTTTGGGATTGTTTTTTGTTTGTTTGTTTTGTTTTGTTTTGTTTGCAAGAGAGAGAGAGCACTCATGTGCACACATAAGCAAGGGAGAGGGAGACAGAGATGGAGACAGAGAATTCTAAGCAGGCTGCATGCCCAGCACAGAGCCAGACTCAGGGCTCTATCTTATGATGGTGAGATCATGACCTGAGCTGAAATCAGGAGTTGGATGCTCAACCAACTGAGCCACCCAGGTGCCCCTGCTTCATTGTTTTAATTTTTCAGTAGACTTTTTGTTTTATCTTTCATATTTTTTAATCTTAATTTTCCTTTCAATTGTCATTTTTATCTTATTTATTATTATTATATGAGTCTCAGTTTACACCAATAAGAAGAAAGCATTATATATGGATAACACAGATTATGAACATACGAATTGGAATCCTTTTTTTCCATCCATTTCTATATTAAGTGTCTACAAAATCTGAGATTTAGTATATCAGAAGTTATACATTCAGACAAAAACTCACTTCTACAATATTACTATACTTGTGCAGATATCATATTTAGACTGCTGAAACAATGTTGCTTTCTCACATTATTTACCATCATTGATTTTTGCCTTATATAACTATTAATAATTCTATAAACAATACAATATATATTACAAGAAGTTAAATTAGAATTTATATTTATGGAAGGGCTTGATGTCCTTTGCTTATTACAGAAATGATGCAGGTAGGAAAGAATCTTCTGACAGAAATCCAACACTGTATCCTATGATTGCTTTAGAGTATACTAGCTCAAATCTGGCCTATCTTTATGAAATTTTATAATTTATAAAGATAATTTATATATTTTTTCATATTTCTTAACGTATCAATGCATTAAGCTATCTTATACTATAAGATATATACTTGTAACATAACCATAAATCACAGAGAAAGTATCATCACAGAAAGGAAAATTGAAGTTTATAGACAGATTAAATGATTTACCAAAATTACATAGACAGCAAAGTAGCAGACTAGAGGATGTAAACACTAACATGTCCCTAGCCTAAAGAATGAGAAGAACTTCTCTTGGTCACGTCACAGGAGCAAGTGAAAAGAAATACAAAAGTGGCTATGCAGAACCAAAAGCAACACTGTGTGAATTGATCTAAATCATCAAGATTATCTCTATAATATCTGCTAGACACTTCATAGAACCATAGATACCTCAGCACTTTATTTTGTCTGCTCTGCAATGAGCAAATATGTCCTACTTCCAAAATTTCTACTATACCAGAACCACTGAATCAGACAGTGATTTTATTTATTTTATTTATTTGTTTGTTTGTTTGTTTATTTTTTTACACACATGGCAGATTTATTTTTAATAAAATGGGGCAAAAACCAGCTTTCTTGCCCGAACAATTAATCTATAGAAGATAGTGTGTATATTTTACATTTATAAACCAGCAACCAAAATTGCTGAATATCCCCAGTAGATCTTATTGTTCAGTGGTTTGATGATTCTTTCTTTGTCTTGCCCACACCCATTGCCAGTGGTTGTACCAGATTTTTTCTAGGAGCATGCTGTCTACTCAGGCCTATGTCAGTGTACGTTTAGCCTTCAGACAGTGATTTTAAAAGCTTTTTGTTTTGAACTGATGGTTACCAGAGAGGAGGCAAGTAGGGGGAATGGGTGAAATAGGTGATGAGGATTAAGGAGTGCACTTGTTGTGATGAGTACTAGGTGATATATGCAATCATGAATCACTATATTTTACATCTGAAACTAATATAACACTGTATGTTAACTATACTGGAATTAAAATTTTAAAAAGATTAAAAAAATTAAAAAAAATATATAAGCTTTTTGTTTGGGACAGGTATAAAAAGAACCAACAGGAGAGCAAATAGTATATAATGTTATAATATACATCAGTTCTGATTCTTTCAAGATAAGCTCTTCACTGAGAAGTTTTTTTTAGCCTGAATCATTGTAATTATAATCCAGAACCAATAAAATAAAGGATCAAATGTGTTAGAAACAAGGACTGAAGACTGAAGGGAGCCATGGAAAAGACTGGTTCACTACACGGGGATATTCTTACCCTTGCAAAAACTTTGATCAAAAGCACTGTTGCAAAAGCATAGCTAGAAGAGAATGAACATAGACACTCCTCAAAATTCACCTCTGACTCAGATTCCAAAGAGTGGTCAAGGCTTGCTCTGATTTTGGTATGTGGTTGGAGGGAGACTATTTCAAACTGGTAATATATAAGGAGAAACACTACAGGTTAAGATAAACACCAATCTTCTTAGGGCTTTTTCACAGCTATACAATAATAGGAATGCAGGCTGCAATTGGTGTGGGGGGGTGGTAAGGAGTTGGGAGTATATAAGGATACACAGTCTTATCAGATAAAATGTTCTTAGGCAGTGAGGCAAATATTCAAAGTTGCCTTAGGCAGTGAGGCAAATATTCAAATATTCATCATGTAGGCAATCTAAAGTTGGAGTAAAGTGGCTCCAGGCTAGCTCAGTCTGAGAAGCATGAGAGTCTTGATCTTAGGGTTGTGAGTTCAAGTCCCATGATGGATGTAGAGATTACTCAAAAATAAAATCTTTAGGAAAACCTGGGTGGCTCAGTCAATTAAGTGTTGACTCTTGACTTTGGGTACTGATCTCATGGTTCATGGGATTGAATCCTGCGTCAAGCTCTGGGCTAAAGGTATGGAGACTGCTTGGGATTCTCTCTCTCTCTCTCTCTCTCTCTCTCTCTCTCTCTCTCTCTTCTCTCTCTCTCTCTCTCTCTCCCTCCCTCCCTCCCTCCCTCCCCCACTCATGCTCTAAACAAACAAGGAGTTAAAATGGTGGAGAAGTAGGGGGATTAGGATTTTCCTCATACCTGAAACACAGCTGTATTGAGGCCAGATCACTTGCAACACCCAGGAAATCAATCTGAGGAGTGCCAGTAGGATCTCCTAGTTGGAGGGAGACAGCTTGGTGGGATTGAGGTGCGTGTATGTGAATGAGGGGAGATAAAACAGCGTCTGACTTCCGCTCAAGTCACAATCTCATGGTTCATGGGTTCAACCCCTGTCGGGCTCTGTGCTGACAGCTCAGAGCCTGGAGCCTGCTTCGAATTCTGTATCTCCCTCTCTCTATGCCCCACCCCTGCTCGTGCTCTGTCTCTCTCTCTCTCAAAAATAAATAAACGTTAAAAAAATTTTAAAAAGGAAGAGCTAAAAAAATCTGTAAGCTGAAAACAATAGAAAGCTTATTTAAAAAATTAAAGAAGACACAAAGAAATGGAAAAACATTCCACGTTCATGGATTGGAAGAAAAATTTTGTTAAAATGTCAATACTACCCAAAGCAATCTGCATATTCAATGCAATCCCTATCAAAATAACACCAGCATTCTTCACAGAGCTAGAACAATCCTAAAATTTGTATGGAACCACAAGAGACCTGTATAGCCAAAGAAATGTTGAAAAAGAAAACCAAAGCTGGAGGCATCACAATCCCAGAATTTAACCTGTATTAAAAGCTGTAATCATCAAGACAGTATGGTACTGGCACAAAAAAAAAGATGCATAGATCAATGAAACAGAATAGAGAACCCAGAAATGGACCCACAAATACATGCTAACTAATCTTCAACAAAGCAGGAAAGAATATCCAATGGAAAAATGAGAGTCTCTTTAGCAAATGGTTCTGGGAGAACTGGACAGCAACATGTAGAAAAATGAAACTGGACCACTCTCTTATACCATACACAGAAATAAATTCAAAAATGGATGAAAGACCTAAATGTGAGACAGGAAACCATCAAAATCCTACAGGAGAATACAGGCAGCAACCTCTTTGACCTTGGCCACAGCAACTTCTTACTTGACATGTCTCCAAAGACAAGGAAAGTAAAAGCAAAAATGAACTATTGAAAAAAAAAATGAACTATTGAGACCTCATTCAGATAAAAAGCTTCTGCACAGCGAAAGAAACAATCAGCAAAACTAAAAGGCAACTGACAGAATGGGAGAACATATTTACAAATGACATGTCAGATAAAGAGTTAGTATCCACAATCTATAAGGAACTTAACCAAACTCAGCACCCAAAAAACAAATAATTCAGTGAAGAAATGGGCAGAAGACATGAATAGACACTTTTCCGTAATAGACACCCAGATGCCAAATAGATACATGAAAAGATGCTCAATATTGCTCACCATCAGGGAAATACAAATTAAAATCACAATGAGATACCACTTCACACTGCTCAGAATAGCTAAAATTAACAACTTGCAGATCAACAGATGCTGGTGAGGATGTGGAGAAAAGGAAACCCTATGGCACTGTTGGTGGGAATGCAAACTGGCATAGGCACCCTGGAAAACAGTATGGAGGTTCCTCAAAAAATTAAAAGTAGAGCTACCCTATGACCCAGCAATTGCACTACTAGGAATTTATCCTAAGGATACAAAAATGCTGATTCCAAGGGGCACATGCACCCCAGTGGTTATAGCAGTGCTATCAACAATAGCCAAATTATGGAGAGAGCCCAAATGTCCATCAACTGATGAATCAATTGAGAAGATGTGGTGTGTGTGTGTGTGTGTGTGTGTGTGTGTGTGTGTGTGTATGTATACATATATATGCAATGGAATACTACCCAGTGATGGAAAAAGAATTAACTCTTGCCATTTGCACAATGGAACTGGAGGAATAATTAGCAAAATAAGTCAGTCAGAGAAAGACAGAGATCACATGATTTCACTTACATGTGGAATTTGAGAAACTGAACAGATGAACATAGGGGAAGGGAAGGAAAAATAAGATAAATAGAGGGAAGCAAAAGAGAAGAGACTCTTAAATACAGAGAACAAACTGAGAGTTGATGGGGGGGGGGGGGTTTAATGGGTGATGGGCATTAAGGAGGGCACTTCTGGGGATGAGCACTAGGTGTATATGTAAGTGATGACTCACTAGGTTCCACTTTGGAAGCCAAGACTACACTGTATCTTAACTAACTTGAGAATTAAAAAAAAAAAAAAAAAGGCACCTGTGGCTCAGTTGGTTAAGCATCTGACTTCGGCTCAGGTCTTGATCTCACAGTTCGTGGGTTCGAGTCCTGCATCAGGCTTTGCACTGACAGTGTGGAACCTACTTGGGATTCTCTCTCTCCCCATCTCTCTCTGCCCCCCCAACTCATGCTTTCTCTCTTTCTCAAAATAAATAAATAAATTTATTTAAAAAAACAACAAAGTTCCTTAAAATAAAAATAATATATATGAAAAAACAAACATTTTAAAAAAAAATTAAAATAAAATATTTTTTAAAAAGAAAATAAAATGGGAGTAAAAACAGAATTGGGACCTGGGCAGGCAGTTTTACCAAGGGTAGGAGTCTACATATGAATGCAATGGTCACAAAGAAAACAAAATAACAATCAACAAAAACAAAGACCAGTTCCCTCCCTAACTTCTCAGGTTTTTGAATGATGAACTAAATGACTGAATAAATCTATAGTATCAAAGCCTTCAGGATACAAAACAGTATACAGATAAACAGAGAAGGAAGTCAAGAAGAATCTACCTATATATTGTTAGCAAATAGTAATTCTTTATAAATCTGCCCTTATATGAAGACGACTCATCTAGAAGAAAACCCCAGGCAAAAATTTTGTCATTAAAAGGTATGAAATAAACACAGTAGGTACCAGTATGTACTTAAGGTATCAAAATTTCAAAAGAAAAAAAATATTATAATATGGATATGTAATATGTATTTTAGATACAAAAGCTTCAAAAATACATCCAGATCTAGGAAAATAATCTCTACATTTTCCTTCATTCATAGGAATTGTTTTTAGACCATATAAAGTTAGGAGGACACTAAGCTAAATCTACAAATGGCAGCCTAAAATGCTAGGACCAAAACTTACAAACATTAGCAAAATATTTTTCCTTTAAGATCTAGAAGCTTACTAAATTCCTGAAAAACAAATAGCTTCAAATTATTACCAATTCATAAATTAAATTATAATCATGAAATATATTCAGAATCTCAAGTAAATCTGGCTGACCTTACTGAGAGTACAGAAAATATGGATTTGAATCCTGCATTTACCATACACTAGCTCTGTCATCTTGGGCAAGTTATTTAACCACATCTCAGTTTCCTCAAGTGTGAAACAGAACAGATATAGAACCTACCTCAAAGAATTCTTGTGAGGATGAAATAAATATATGCCAAGTCCTAATAGTATAATACAAATATAAGTAAAAGATGCTAACAGATAATATACAGAAAAAATAAAAGCGGCCATTTTAAGAGGCACCTGGCTGGCTCAGTCAGTAGAGCAGGGGACACTTGATCTCTGAGTCGTGAGTTCAAGCCCCACATTGGGTGTAGAGTTCACTTATAAAAAAAAAAGTGTCCATTACATGCAAATATATTAAATCTGACTAATAATCAAAGACATACAAATTTGAACAATCTTGAGTCATCATTATGGACCAACCAGATCATCAAAGGGTAAAAAAAAAAAAAAGCTTTTTGTTTGGTTTTTAATTTTTTTTAATGTTTATTTATTTTTGAGAGAGATACAGAGCATGAGTTGGGGAGGGGCAGAAAGAGAGAGAGACACAGAATATGAAGCAGGCTCCAGGCTCTGAGCTGTCAGCACAGAGCCCAATGCAGAACTTGAACCCACAAACCCATGAGATCATGACCTGAGCCAAAGTCAGACACTTTAACTGACTAAGCCACCCAGACACCCCCACAAAAAGTATTTTGTTTTGTTTTGTTTTTGAAGGTGTAGCAGCAAGTATGCTCTCATACAATTTTAGAGAGAGTATAAATTGTTACCATTGTTTGGAAAGTAGTTTGGTAACAATAACCAAAATTCTGATCCAGCCATTTCTCTTTTAGGAATTACACTATAAAAATAATCACAAGAGCATAAAGCCAAATCTACAAAATGTTTAAGAGGGAACTCCTCATAATTTTGAAAATTTTGAAGCCATTCAAAATATCTATTAATGAAGACACTTCTCTAAAGAAGACATCCAGATGGCCAACAGGCACATGAAAGGATGCTCAACGTCATCCTCATCAGGGAAATACAAATCAAAACCACACTGAGATATCACCTCATTCCAGTCAGAGTGGCTAAAATAAACAAATCAGGAGACTATAGATGCTGGAGAGGATGTGGAGAAATGGGAACCTTCTCGCACTGTTGGTGGGAATGCAGACTGGTGCAGCCACTCTGGAAAACAGTATGGAGGTTCCTCAAAAAAATAAAAATAGATCTACCCAATGACCCAGCAATAGCACTGCTGGGAATTTATCCAAGGGATACAGGAGTACTGATGCACAGGGGCACATGTACCCCAATGTTTGTAGCAGCACTTTCAACAATAGCCAAATTATGGAAAGAGCCTAAATGTCCATCGACTGATGAATGGATAAGGAACATGTGGTTTATATATACAATGGAATACTACTTGGCAATGAGAAAGAATGACATATGGCCTTTTGTAGCAATGTGGATGGAACTGGAGAGTGTTATGCTAAGTGAAATAAGTCATACAGAGAAAGACAGATACCATATGTTTTCACTCTTATGTGGATCCTGAGAAACATGGGGGAGGAGGAGGGGAAAAAAAAGTTACAGAGAGGGAAGAAGGCAAACCATAAGAGACTCTTAAAAAGTGAGAATAAACTGAGGGTTGATGGGGGGTAGGAGGGAGGGGGAAATGGGTGATGGGCACTGAGGAGGGCACCTGTTGGGATGAGCACTGGGTATTGTATGGAAACCAATTTGACAATAAATTTCATATTAATAAATAAATAAATAAATAAATAAATAAATGTCTATTAATGAGCATTAATACAATTTGGGTATATCCATAAAGTGACTTTGTAGTCATTAAGAAGTGATTTATATTCTCTATATTGATAAGAAGCAAAGTGCTCCACAACATACTTTCTTGAGTAAAAGAGAAAATTACAAGCCAACAGAGTATGACCTTATATTTATAAATGTGTTATGTATTCTTATAGAGAAGAAAGTTCAATATTATAGTGTTAAAGTGCTTACCTCCAGATAGGATTTTAAGTGACTTAACTACCTTACATAAATTCTTCATGTATTACTTAAACTTTCTATATGAGTATTCATTACCTTTATAATCAGAAAAAAATCTATTTTCATTATTCAAATAATTTTATAAACAATTACTGAAAGAGGAATATAAATTCCTCCTCCAATGATTGTTTTCACCGCACGAAAGAACTGATCCAAACAAACATTATTACATAAGGAAAAGAAAACATACTCTGAATGTACCCTAAGATTAGAGGAACCTGACAACTCAAGGAAAGGAAAAGTAAGACAGACCAATTATGGCAAAAAGATTCAACAGTATCTCTATCATAAAACATATCCAACATTATGACTACAGTCTTCTTATATACTACAAGAAATAAAACTAGGAACCTGAATGAGGAAGAGAAAGGCAAAAGAAAGAGCTAAGAAATTTACTAGGCACAACCAAACTTAACACTGCTTTTCAAGTGACTCTTACTTTTCAAGTAATTGAAAGAATTATTCAAACATGAGAAAGGAACTAGTCCATTTATGTCAGAGGACTTTAAGTTATTTAAGAAAACCTGTATCAAACTGATCGAAATCTAACCTGTCTTCACTTGTCACTAATTATCTACTGAGCTATCCCATGCTGATATAAAGAAAAACCTAAGGACATACAAATGTTAACTTTTCCTAGTATCAATACATGAAAACTATTTTTTCCCTTACAAAAAATTCTAGTGCTTAACTTTCCTATTTGAATTCAGGAAAAAGTACTAAATGATGATTAAATTTAAAGCATCAGGAGCAACACGGAACAACAGTCAAGAAACTGAGGGTATGGTTCCAATTTTCCATTTACTCAGTCTCAATTTCATTATAAGTAAAATGAGAAGATTGACGAGGGCTCCAAATATATTTAATGGAGCATCAGTGATATGACAGGCTCTTTGAAAGAATGGCATGCTCCATGAAACTAAAGGTTCTATTGGTGAAGTAAGTTCAGGAAATTCTGCACACCACTTACCTCTCTGAAGAATCATATGCACTGTACTGCAGAAAAGAAAGTATGTAACTTTGTATAACCACCATTTCTCGTAATTAGAGACAAACTAAATGTCTGTCAATAGAGGAATAATTAATTATACAGCATAGTGTGATCTTTATAAAGAAGACATTCTATATACTGATATAGATTTCTGTGACACAAGATTAAAAAGATAAACTACAGAATAATACATATATATGCTAGATTTTTAGTTCTTGTATATATGTAGTCACATGCATACAAAAAGTTCTGAAAGAATACACAGCAAACTTTTTTGTTTTTATTTTTTTAGAGAGAGAAAGAGAGAGCACAGGAGTGGAGGACAGAGAAAGAAAGCACATAAGTGCAGAGGGGGAGGGTGGGAGGGAGGGAGGGAGGGAGAGAGAGAGAGAGAGAGAGAGAGAGAGAGAATCCCAAACAGGCTCCATGCTGCAGGGCTCAATCCCACAACTGTGGGACCATGACCAGAGTCAAAATCAAGAGTTGGGTGCTCAACCAACTGAGCCACCCAGGCACCACCCCACACAGCAAAGTTTTTAAGAGTGATTCTGGAAATGGCAATTGGCAGGGTGAAGGGGAATACATTTCACAGATTTAACTTTTTCCAGTACAAACATACCTTTCTAAAATAAAACAAGTAGCCAAGAAAAAAATATAGATGCACTAGAGTAGTTCACACTATTTAAAGTGGATCTTTTCAAAATGGAGATATATTGCCTCTTTTGTAAATATTAAACTTCATGCCTTTTTTTATAACATGATGTATCTCTAGGTCACTGAATTAAAGATTTACTAGGATATTCACTGAGACCTTGCCTTTAAAAATACAAGTTAGAAAACTTAAATGCTTGTAATAATGAGTATCAACCCAATAAAATTTTTCAGTGTTATCTATTTTATGACTTGCCTGCATGATTTCATACGAGTTTTGAAAGTTAACAAAATAATGTATATAATTATGCAGAACACATAACAACCAAAAATGTACCTATAACATAAAGAAAAAAATCCAATGTGTAATTCTGTTATGATTATACCTGTGTAAAGTGAGAAGTATATTCTTTTAATAACTGAACATATGTAATACAACAATGTGTGCTAAACACTGAAGAAATAGACACAGAAGTTGCAGCGCTGGCCTCTCAGGAAGCTTTAGTCAAGTGAAATAAAGACGAGTAAATCAATAGTAATCGTACAATGAGATTCATGTATGCCCCCCCCCCCACACACACACACAAAACATATTCAGGGCACACCATATGCCAAATGCTGTCTAGATGCTATTTTTTGGTAGAAAGAAAAACAAAAATAATTCTGGTTTCTTCAGGAAAGAAAACTACAATAAAAATATCTGAAAGCCTTAAGTGCCAAAGGAAAAAATACAGCAAAAAAGGGATAGGGAATGCAGGGTGGAGAGTTTGCAATGTGGGTTAGGGTGTTAAAGAAAAGAATCATGTGGAAGAATACTTTGAAGCAATTGTTTGAAAGAGCTGAGAACCCATATGGTTATATGAAGGAATAGCAAATGCAAATGTTTTTCTTTTTTTTTTAAGTTTATTTATTTATTTTGAGAGAAATAGACAATGCAAGTGGGGGAGGGGAAGAGAAAGAGGGAGAGAGAGAGAACCCCAACTAGGCTCTACACTGTCAGCACAGAGCCTGACACAGGGCTCGAACTCACAAAACTGTGAGATTGTGACCTGAGCCAAAACCATGAGGCAGACACTTAACTGACTGAGCCACCCAGAAGCTCCATAAACGCAAATGTTTTACCTATTACCTATACAAGAAGTACCAAGGGGGCTAATGTAGTTAGGCCCAGAGTATACTATACAGAGTATATGTAGTAAGAAGTGACATGAGGCCCTGTAAGGAAGATCAGGTTGGGCCTTGTAGGCCACTGCAAAAACTCTGGTTATATGTATGGGTTCATTGATTGGTTAGTTGCTTTTACAGATTTTATTTTTTAGAGCAGTTTTAGGTTCGCAGCAGAACTCATGGGTTGGTACAGAGATTTCCTTGGCCCCACACATGCATACCTATTATCAACATACTCAGTCAAAGTGGTACATTTGTTACAACCTAAGAACACGCAAAGTCCAGTTTACATTAGGGATTGCTCTTGGTATATACATCGTATGAGTTTGGACAAATATATAATGACACGTGTTTACCAATATAACATCATACAGAGTAGTTTCACTGCCTTAAAAACCTTTTGTGCTGCACCTAATTCATTCCTCCCATTCTTCTAACCTCTAGCAAACACTGATCTTTTTACTATCTCCAGTTTTGCCTCTTCCAAAATGTCATATATTTGGAATCATACAGTCTGCAGCCTCTTCAGATTGGCTTCTTTCACTCAGTAATAAGCAATTAAGGTTCCATATATATCTTTCCATTGCTTGATAACTCACTTCTTTGTAATACTGAATAACAGTCCATTTCTGGATGTACCACAGTTTATTTATCCATTCACCTGCTAAAGGACATCTACATTGCTTTCAGGTTTTGGCAATCATGAACGAAACTTCAGGCTTTTTTGTGGACATAAGTTTTCAACAAATTTGGGTAAATGCCAAGGAGAGTGATTGCTAAAATGTATGGTAAGAATATGGTTAATTTTGTAAGAAACTGTGAAACTGTATTCCAAAGTGGCTGTACCATTTTGCATTCCCACCAGCAATCAATGAGAGTTTCTGTTGCTTCAAATTCTCTCCATAATTTGATGTTGTCTGTGTTTAGATTTTGGACAATTTAATAGGTGTGTAGTAGTATATCATTGTTGATTCAGATTGCATTTCCCTGATGACATATGATGTAAGCATTTTAATGTGTTTATTTGCCACCATGATTTCTTTGGTGAGCTTCAAGATCTTTGGGCTCTTTTAAAATTAGGTTGTTGAAGTTTGGTCAGGCAAGATGGCGGCTTAGGAGGACGCTGGGCTCACCGCACGTCCTGCTGATCACTTAGATTCCATCTACACCTGCCTAAATAACCCAGAAAACCGCCAGAGGATTAGCAGAACAGAGTCGCCGGAGCCAAACGCAGACGAGAGGCCCACGGAAGAGGGTAGGAAGGGCGGCGAGGCGGTGCGCGCTCCACGGACTGGCGGGAGGGAGCCGGGGCGGAGGGGCGGCTCGCCGGCCAAGCAGAGCCCCCGAGTCGGGCTTGCAAAAGCGGAGGGGCCGGGCGGACTGTGTTCCGACAGCAAGCGCGACTTAGCGTCTGGGAGGTCAGAAATTAACAGCTCTGCTCGGAAAGCGGGAAGGCTGGAGGACAAAGGGAGGGAGAGCTGCTGAGCCCCCTGACAACAGAGCTCAGTTTGGTGGGGAACAAAGGCGCTCGCCAGCGCCATTTCCCCCGCCCATCCCCCAGCCGAAATCCCAAAGGGAACCGGTTCCTGCCAGGGAACTTGCTCGCTCCGCGCAAACACCCAACTCTGCGCTTCTGCGGAGCCAAACCTCCAGCAGCGGATCTGACTCCCTCCCGCTGCCACAGGGCCCCTCCTGAAGTGGATCACCTAAGGAGAAGCGATCTAAGCCTGCCCCTCCTGCCCCCGAGCACCTTGCCTACCCACCCCAGCTAATACGCCAGATCCCCAGCATCACAAGCCTGGCAGGGTGCAAGTAGCCCAGACGAGCCACACCACCCCACAGTGAATCCCGCCCCTAGGAGAGGGGAAGAGAAGGCACACACCAGTCTGACTGTGGCCCCAGCGGTGGGCTGGGGGCAGACATCAGGTCTGACTGCGGCCCCGCCCACCAACTCCAGGTATACACCACAGCACAGGGGAAGTGCCCTGCAGGTCCTCACCACGCCAGGGACTATCCAAAATGACCAAGCGGAAGAACTCCCCTCAGAAGAATCTCCAGGAAATAACAACAGCTAATGAGCTGATCAAAAAGGATTTAAATAATATAACAGAAAGTGAATTTAGAATAATAGTCATAAAATTAATCGCTGGGCTTGAAAACAGTATACAGGACAGCAGAGAATCTCTTGCTACAGAGATCAAGGGACTAAGGAACAGTCACGAGGAGCTGAAAAACGCTTTAAACGAAATGCATAACAAAATGGAAACCACCACAGCTCGGCTTGAAGAGGCAGAGGAGAGAATAGGTGAACTAGAAGATAAAGTTATGGAAAAAGAGGAAGCTGAGAAAAAGAGAGATAAAAAAATCCAGGAGTATGAGGGGAAAATTAGAGAATTAAGTGATACACTAAAAAGAAATAATATACGCATAATTGGTATCCCAGAGGAGGAAGAGAGAGGGAAAGGTGCTGAAGGGGTACTTGAAGAAATCATAGCTGAGAACTTCCCTGAACTGGGGAAGGAAAAAGGCATTGAAATCCAAGAGGCACAGAGAACTCCCTTCAGACGTAACTTGAATCGATCTTCTGCACGACATATCATAGTGAAACTGGCAAAATACAAGGATAAAGAGAAAATTCTGAAAGCAGCAAGGGGTAAACGTGCCCTCACATATAAAGGGAGACCTATAAGACTCGTGACTGATCTCTCTTTTGAAACTTGGCAGGCCAGAAAGAATTGGCACGAGATTTTCAGGGTGCTAGACAGAAAAAATATGCAGCCAAGAATCCTTTATCCAGCAAGTCTGTCATTTAGAATAGAAGGAGAGATAAAGGTCTTCCCAAACAAACAAAAACTGAAGGAATTTGTCACCACTAAACCAGCCCTACAAGAGATCCTAAGGGGGACCCTGTGAGACAAAGTCCCAGAGACATCACTACAAGCATAAAACATACAGACATCACAATGACTCTAAACCCGTATCTTTCTATAATAACACTGAATGTAAATGGATTAAATGCGCCAACCAAAAGACATAGGGTATCAGAATGGATAAAAAAACAAGACCCATCTATTTGCTGTCTACAAGAGACTCATTTTAGACCTGAGGACACCTTTAGATTGAGAGTGAGGGGATGGAGAACTATTTATCATGCGACTGGAAGCCAAAAGAAAGCTGGAGTAGCCATACTTATATCAGACAAACTAGACTTTAAATTAAAGGCTGTAACAAGAGATGAAGAAGGACATTATATAATAGTTACAGGGTCTATCCATCAGGAAGAGCTAACAATTATCAATGTCTATGCACCGAATACCGGAGCCCCCAAATATATAAAACAATTACTCATAAACATAAGCAACCTTATTGATAAGAATGTGGTAATTGCAGGGGACTTTAACACACCACTTACAGAAATGGATAGATCATCTAGACACACGGTCAATAAAGAAACAAGGGCCCTGAATGAGACATTGGATGAGATGGACTTGACAGATATATTTAGAACTCTGCATCCCAAAGCAACAGAATATACTTTCTTCTCGAGTGCACATGGAACATTCTCCAAGATAGATCATATACTGGGTCACAAAACAGCCCTTCATAAGTTTACAAGAATTGAAATTATACCATGCTTACTTTCAGACCACAATGCCATGAAGCTTGAAATCAACCACAGAAAAAAGTCTGGAAAACCTCCAAAAGCATGGAGGTTAAAGAACACCCTACTAACGAATGAGTGGGTCAACCAGGCAATTAGAGAAGAAATTAAAAAATATATGGAAACAAACGAAAATGAAAATACAACAATCCAAACGCTTTGGGACGCAGCAAAGGCAGTCCTGAGAGGAAAATACATTGCAATCCAGGCCTATCTCAAGAAACAAGAAAAATCCCAAATACAAAATCTAACAGCACACCTAAAGGAACTAGAAGCAGAACAGCAAAGGCAGCCTAAGCCCAGCAGAAGAAGAGAAATAATAAAGATCAGAGCAGAAATAAACAATATAGAAACTAAAAAAACTGTAGAGCAGATCAACGAAACCAAGAGTTGGTTTTTTGAAAAAATAAACAAAATTGACAAACCTCTAGCCAGGCTTCTCAAAAAGAAAAGGGAGATGACCCAAATAGATAAAATCATGAATGAAAATGGAATTATTACAACCAATCCCTCAGAGATACAAACAATTATCAGGGAATACTATGAAAACTTATATGCCAACAAATTGGACAACCTGGAAGAAATGGACGAATTCCTGAACACCCACACGCTTCCAAAACTCAATCAGGAGGAAATAGAAAGCTTGAACAGACCCATAACCAGCGAAGAAATTGAATCGGTTATCAAAAATCTCCCAACAAATAAGAGTCCAGGACCAGATGGCTTCCCAGGGGAGTTCTACCAGACGTTTAAAGCAGAGATAATACCTATCCTTCTCAAGCTATTCCAAGAAATAGAAAGGGAAGGAAAACTTCCAGACTCATTCTATGAAGCCAGTATTACTTTGATTCCTAAACCAGACAGAGACCCAGTAAAAAAAGAGAACTACAGGCCAATATCCCTGATGAATATGGATGCAAAAATTCTCAATAAGATACTAGCAAATCGAATTCAACGGCATATAAAAAGAATTATTCACCATGATCAAGTGGGATTCATTCCTGGGATGCAGGGCTGGTTCAACATTCGCAAATCAATCAACGTGATACATCACATTAACAAAAAAAGAGAGAAGAACCATATGATCCTGTCAATCGATGCAGAAAAGGCCTTCGACAAAATCCAGCACCCTTTCTTAATAAAAACCCTTGAGAAAGTCGGGATAGAAGGAACATACTTAAAGATCATAAAAGCCATTTATGAAAAGCCCACAGCTAACATCATCCTCAACGGGGAAAAACTGAAAGCTTTTTCCCTGAGATCAGGAACACGACAAGGATGCCCACTCTCACCGCTGCTGTTTAACATAGTGCTGGAAGTTCTAGCATCAGCAATCAGACAACAAAAGGAAATCAAAGGCATCAAAATTGGCAAAGATGAAGTCAAGCTTTCGCTTTTTGCAGATGACATGATATTATACATGGAAAATCCGATAGACTCCACCAAAAGTCTGCTAGAACTGATACAGGAATTCAGCAAAGTTGCAGGATACAAAATCAATGTACAGAAATCAGTTGCATTCTTATACACTAACAATGAAGCAACAGAAAGACAAATAAAGAAACTGATCCCATTCACAATTGCACCAAGAAGCATAAAATACCTAGGAATAAATCTAACCAAAGATGTAAAGGATCTGTATGCTGAAAACTATAGAAAGCTTCTGAAGGAAATTGAAGAAGATTTAAAGAAATGGAAAGACATTCCCTGCTCATGGATTGGAAAAATAAATATTGTCAAAATGTCAATACTACCCAAAGCTATCTACACATTCAATGCAATCCCAATCAAAATTGCACCAGCATTCTTCTCGAAACTAGAACAAGCAATCCTAAAATTCATATGGAACCACAAAAGGCCCCGAATAGCCAAAGGAATTTTGAAGAAGAAGACCAAAGCAGGAGGCATCACAATCCCAGACTTTAGCCTCTACTACAAAGCTGTCATCATCAAGACAGCATGGTATTGGCACCAAAACAGACACATAGACCAATGGAATAGAATAGAAACCCCAGAACTAGACCCACAAACGTATGGCCAACTCATCTTTGACAAAGCAGGAAAGAACATCCAATGGAAAAAAGACAGCCTCTTTAACAAATGGTGCTGGGAGAACTGGACAGCAACATGCAGAAGGTTGAAACTAGACCACTTTCTCACACCATTCACAAAAATAAACTCAAAATGGATAAAGGACCTGAATGTGAGACAGGAAACCATCAAAACCTTAGAGGAGAAAGCAGGAAAAGACCTCTCTGACCTCAGCCGTAGCAATCTCTTACTCGACACATCCCCAAAGGCAAGGGAATTAAAAGCAAAAGTGAATTACTGGGACCTTATGAAGATAAAAAGCTTCTGCACAGCAAAGGAAACAACCAACAAAACTAAAAGGCAACCAACGGAATGGGAAAAGATATTCGCAAATGACATATCGGACAAAGGGCTAGTATCCAAAATCTATAAAGAGCTCACCAAACTCCACACCCGAAAAACAAATAACCCAGTGAAGAAATGGGCAGAAAACATGAATAGACACTTCTCTAAAGAAGACATCCGGATGGCCAACAGGCACATGAAAAGATGTTCAGCGTCGCTCCTTATCAGGGAAATACAAATCAAAACCACACTCAGGTATCACCTCACGCCAGTCAGAGTGGCCAAAATGAACAAATCAGGAGACTATAGATGCTGGAGAGGATGTGGAGAAACGGGAACCCTCTTGCACTGTTGGTGGGAATGCAAATTGGTGCAGCCGCTCTGGAAAGCAGTGTGGAGGTTCCTCAGAAAATTAAAAATAGACCTACCCTATGACCCAGCAATAGCACTGCTAGGAATTTATCCAAGGGATACAGGAGCACTGATGCATAGGGCCACTTGTACCCCAATGTTCATAGCAGCACTCTCAACAATAGCCAAATTATGGAAAGAGCCTAAATGTCCATCAACTGATGAATGGATAAAGAAATTGTGGTTTATATACACAATGGAATATTACGTGGCAATGAGAAAAAATGAAATATGGTCTTTTGTAGCAACGTGGATGGAACTGGAGAGTGTGATGCTAAGTGAAATAAGCCATACAGAGAAAGACAGATACCATATGGTCTCACTCTTATGTGGATCCTGAGAAACTTAACAGGAACCCATGGGGGAGGGGAAGGAAAAAAAAAAAAAAGAGGTTAGAATGGGAGAGAGCCAAAGCATAAGAGACTGTTAAAAACTGAGAACAAACTGAGGGTTGATGGGGGGTGGGAGGGAGGAGAGGGTGGGTGATGGGTATTGAGGAGGGCACCTTTTGGGATGAGCACTGGGTGTTGTATGGAAACCAATTTGTCAATAAATTTCAGAAAAAAAAAAAATTAGGTTGTTTAGGGGCACCTGTGTGGCTCAGTTGGTTAAGTGTCTGACATTGGCTCAGGTCACAGTATCATGATTTGTGAGTTTGAGCCCTGCATCAGGCTCTGTGCTAATCGCACAAAGCCTGCTTTGGATTCTCTGTCTCCCTCTCTCTGTGCCCTGCTCGCATACTCTCTCTCTCAAAAATAAACATTTGAAAAAAAAATAAAATAAAATTAGGTTGTTTTCTTATTGTTGAGGTTTTTTATTTTGTTTTGTTTTTTGTTTTTATTTTATTTTATTTTATTTATTTATTTTTTTTTTTTTGAGAGAGAGAGAGAGAGCAAGCCAGGAAGGGGCTGAGAGAGAGAGACAGAGAGAGGGAAGAGGAAAATCCCAAGCAGGGTCTGTGCCATCAGTGCAGAGGCCAACATGGGACTCAAACTCATTTCTTTTCTTTTTTCTTATAAGTTTATTTCTTTGAGAGAGAGACCAAGGAGGGGCAGAGAGAGAGAGAGAGAGAGAGAGAGAGAGAGAAAGAATACCAAGCAGGCTTTGCACTGACAATACAGAGCCTGATGTAGGGCATGAACCCACAAACCTATGAGATCATGACCTGAGTAGAAATCAAGAGTCAGATGCTTAACTGGCTGAGCCACTCAGGTGCCCCAGTTCTGCCTTCTAATTTTTAGGTATGTAATTCATTTTAGGTTAATTTTTGTAAAGGATGTAAAGTCAGTGTCTAGATTCATTTTTGAATGTGGATGTCCAGTTATTACAGCACCATTTTCTGAAAAGACTATCTTTGCGTCATTTTATTATTGCCTTGCTTTGTCAAACATCAATTGCTTATGCTGATGTAGATCTATTTCTGGGTTTTCCAATCTGTTCCACTGATCTGTCTATTCTTGTGCCAATACCATACTGCCTTGATTTAGGTTTATTATACGTATTAAAGTTGGGTAATGTAAGTCCTCCAACTTTAACACTGAGAATCTTAAGTTTGAGATGCCTCATAAACATGTAGGCATAAGTGCCAAGAAAGCAGTTGGTATGAGAGTTTCAGTTTAGGGGGGAAAAAACTCCAGGTTTATAAATTTATTCCATTAAGAAAAAAGAAAATGACCTTCTTAAACTCTTCCAAAAAAATAGAAGAGGAGGAGGAAACACTCCCAAATTCTTCTTATGAGGCCAGCATCACCCTGATAACAAAATCAAACAAGGACACTAGAAGAAATGAAAATTATAGGCCAATATATCTGACGAACAGAGATGCAAAAATCTCCAACACAGTAACAAACCAAAATCAACCCAGCAATTGCACTACTAGCTATTTATCCAAGGGATACAGGTGTGTTGTTTTGAAGGGGCATATGCACCCCAATGTTTACAGCAGCACTATCAACAAAAGCTGAAGTATGGAAAGAGCCCAAATGTCCATCAATGGATGAATGGATAAGAAGGTGTGGTGTATACACACACACACACACACACACACACACACACACACACACACAAAGGGAGTATTACTTAGCAATCAAAAAGAACGAAATCTTGCCATTTGCAACTACGTGGATGGAACTGAAGGGTATTATGCTAAGTGAAATTAGTTACAGAAAGACAAAAATCCTATGACTTCACTCATATGAAGACTTTAAGAGACAAAACAGATGAACATAAGGGAAGGGAAACAAAAATAATATAAAAACAGGGAGGGGAACAAAACAGAAGAGACTCATAAATATGGAGAACAAACAGAGGGTTACAGGAGGGGTTGTGGGAGGGGGGGATGGGCTAAATGGGTAAGGGGCACTAAGGAATCTACTCCTGAAAGCATTGTTGCACTATATGCTAACTAATTTGGATGTAAATTTAAAAAAATAAATAAAATTAATAAAAATAAATAAGCAAATAAACTTAAAAAAAATAACAAACCAAAATAAACAATATATTAAAAGGATCATACACCACGATCAAGTGGGATGTATCCCTGGGATACATGGATGCTGCAATATTCACATATCAATCACATAATGCATCACATTAATACAATGAAGAATACAAATCATAATTCTCTTAATAGATATAGAAAAAGCATTTGACAAAATTCAACATCCATTTTTGATTAAAAAAGTCTCAACAAAATGGGTATAAAGGGAATGTACCTCAACATAATAAAGGCCATATCTGACAATCCCACAGCAAACATCATTCTCAATGGTGAAAGCTAAAACTTTTTCCTCTAAGATCAGAAACAAGGCAAAAGAGAGACAAGTATGCCCATTCTCCTCACTTCTATCCAACATAGTTTGAAAACTCTAGCCAGAGCAATTAGGCAAGAAAAAGAAATAATAGGCATCCAAATCGGAAATGGAAAAGTAAACCTGTCTCTATTTGCTGATGACAAGATATTATAAATAGAAAACACTAAAGACTGTACCAAAAAACTACTAGAAGTAATAAATAAATTTAGTAAAGTTGCAGGATTCAAAATCAATATACAAAAGCTGTTGAATTTCTATTCACAAATAACAAACTATCACAAAAAGAAATTAAGAAAAGAATCCCATTTACAACTACATAAAAGAGAAAAAAAAAAAAAGCCAAGGAATTTAGCCAAAGAGGTGAAAGACCTGTACACTAAAAACTGTAAGACACTGAAGAAGACACAAATAAATGGAAGAAATATTCCATAGTTATGGATTGGAGGAATTAATATTGTTAAAATGTTCTATGCTACTTAAAGCAACCCGCAGTTCAATGAAATCCCTATTTAAATTCCCATAGCATTTTTCACAGAAATGGAACAAACAGATCCTAAAATACATATGGAACTACAAAAGACTCCAAACAGCCAAAACAATCTTGAGAAAGAAGAACAAAGCTGGAGGCATCACACTTCCTGGTTTCAAACTGTATTACAAAACTATAGAAATCAAAACAGTAGAATATTGACATAAAAACAAACCAAGACACACAGATCAATGGTACAGAATAGAAAGCCCAGAAATAAATTCATGCATATATGGCCAACTAATTTATGACAAAGGAGGCAAGAATATACAATGGGGAAAGGACAATCTCTTCAAAAAATGGTATGGGGAAAACTGGATGGCTACATGCAAAAGAAAGTAATTGGATCACTATCTTACAACATATACAAAAATCACCTCAAAATGGATTAAAGACTTGAACATAAGACCTAAAACCACAAAAGTGCTAGAAGAAAACAAAGGTGGTAAGCTCCTTGAGATTGACTTTAGCAATCATTTTTTAGATTTGACACCAAAATCAAAGGCAACAGGTGCAAAAGTAAACACACAGAACTAAATCAAACTAATAAGCTTCTATACAGAAAAGGAAACCATCATTAAAAAAAAAAAAAAAGAGGGGGCACCTGGGTGGCTCAGTCAGTTGAGCCTTTGGCTCTTGGTTTCAGCTCAGGCTGTGATCTCGCAGTTCGTCCATGCTGACAGAGCAGAGACTGCTTGGGACCCTCTCTCTCCCTCTCTCTCTGCCCCTCCCCCATCCACACTCTCTCTCAAAATAAATAAATAAACTTTAAAAAAAATCAAAAGGCAACCTACTGCGTGGGAGAAAATATTTACAAATCATATATCTGGTAAGAAGTTAACATCCAAAATATAGGAAGAACTACAACTCAATAGCAAAAAAAAAAAAAAAAAATCTAATTAAAAAATGGGCAGAGGATCTGAGTATTTTTTTCAAAAAGATATGCAGATAGCCAACAGGTGTCTCAACATCAAGGATCATCAGAATGATGCAAATCAAAACCAAAATGAAGTACACCTCACATCTGTTAGAATGGCCATTATCAAGGGGCATCCGGGTGGCTCAGTTGGTTAAGCGGCCGACTTTGGCTCTGGTCATGATCTCGTGGTCCCTGAATTCAAGCCCTACCTACGTCAGGCTCTGTGCTGACAGCTCAGAGCCTGGTGCCTGCTTTGGATTCTGTGTTTCCCCCTCTCTCTGCCCCTCCCCCACTCACACTGGGTCTCTGTCTCTGTCTCTCTCTCTCAAAAATAAACAAACATTAAAAAAAAAAAAAAGAAAGGAGCAGCGCCTGGGTGGCTCAGCCTGTTAAGCCTCCAACTTCGGCTCAGGTCATCATCTCACAGTTCACGGGTTAGAGCCCCGCGTCCTCGGGCTCTGTGCTTCCAACTCAGAGCCTGGAGCTTGCTTCGGATTCTGTGTCTCCCTCTCTCCCTGCCCCTCCCCGACTCATGCTTTGTCTCTCTCTCCTTCAAAAAAAAAAAAAAAATTTTAAAAATGGCTATTATCCAAAAAATCCAAGAAATAACAAGTATTGACAAGGATGAACAGAAAATGGAACCCTCGTGTACTGTTGGTTAACAATTTAAATTGATGCAAGGCGCCTGGGTGGCCTTGTTACTGTCTGGCCCTTGATTTCAGCTCAGGTCATGACCTCAGGGTTTTGTGAGTTTGAGCCCTGTGTGGGACTGGTGCTGAGAGCAGGGAGCCTGCTTAACATTCTCCCTCTTTCTCTGCCCCTTCCCTGCTCGAGTGCTGTCTCTCTCAAAATAAATAAATAAACTTTACAAAAAAAAAAAAAAAGTAAATTGGTGCAGCCACTATGGAAACCAGTATGGAGCTTCCTCAAAGAATGAAAAATTGAGCTACCATGTGGTCTAGCAATTCCAGTTCTGGGTATTCATTAGAAGACAGTAAAAAATACTAACTCAAAAAGATATACACACCCCCATGTTCACAGCAGCATTACTTACAATAGTCAAGAAGCAACCAAAGTATGTACCAATGGATGAATGGACAAGGAAAATGTTCATATGTACAATGAAATATTACTCCACCATAAAACAGAAATACTGCCGTTTGTGACAAAGTGGATGGACCTCAAGGGCATTATGCTAAGTGAAATAAGTCAGAGAAAGACAAATATGGTATCATCTCACTTACATGTAGAATCTTAAAAACAAACAAATAACCCCACAAGCTGATAGAACAGATTGATGGTTGCCAGTGGCAGGAGGGGAATAGGTGACATGGGTAAGGAAGTCAAAAGTTGCAAATTTTGCAGTTACAAAATAAATAAGTCATGAGATGTAATACAGCGTAGTGACTATAGATAGTAAATTATATTGCATATTTGAAAGTTGCTAGGGGAATATATCTTAAAAGTTTTTATCACAAGAAAAAACATTTTGTAACTATGTACAGTGATAGATGTTAACCAGACTTAACAGGGTAATTATTTCACATCATACATAAGTATCATTAAACTAATATGACATTATACATCAATTATATTTCAATAGGAAAACTCCCCTCAAAAAATGGAATAAGCAACTTTGGGAGTCATTAGCATTTCAATGCTATCTAAATCCAAGGATTGAATTATTTCACCAAGAAAGTGATTACAGTGAAAGAACAGAAGTTGTGTAAGGAGTGAGGCCTGGGGCATGGGTGGAGAGGTGAAGAGAAACCAGCAAAGAAAGGGAAAACAGAAAACTAGGAGGAAAAACAAAATAAGAAAATTGTGGAAGGCAAAAGAAAAAGAACATTTAAAGGAGGATAGAGTGACAAACTTTGTTAAATCCTACAAGTCTTGTTAAAAAGTGAGAACTGAGAACTGACTGAAGTCACAGAAGTCATCACGAACACTGGCAATAACAGTTTTGTGGAGCTGATGTGAAGCAAAAGCATGACTAAGGCCAGAATAAGGAAGAATGGCAGGAGAGCATTATAGGTAGCAAATTCAAGAGAGCTGAGTGGCAAGCAGAGAATTTATGTAAATAATGAAAGAAATGAAAAGAAGTATCTTTTTTTCCCTAGTATGTTGTAGTAATAATCCAAGAAGGGGAAACATGATGATTCGAGAGGGAGACATGTGAGTAATATGAAGCAACTATACGAAAACAAGAGGGATTATGGGGGAGCGGAAAGGCAAGTGTACCTACCTCTGGGCAGATCTCTTTGAGATACGTCTCAAAGATTATTTGATTTGATGATGGATTGGGTAATAAATACTAGGTACATGGAACAAACAAGCTTTGCAAAAGCAAAAATCTTACCGGCAACTATTTCTTTCTTTCTAGTTGGCCGTATTTTTGCTCCCACTATTTGATTTGCATACCTAGGAAATCTTGTTTGTTCTGAATTGTATTAGGCTAGTAATATTTGATACTGTATTTATGTTATTTCATTATTACAACATAAAACAATGAAATGAGTGCAAAAAAAAAGGTTATTTCCCTGAAAATTGAATGCTTCTGAAAAACTTGATAAAAATATTTGTTTTCTTTTTTTTATAAAAATTTTTTTTTTCAACGTTTATTTATTTTTGGGACAGAGAGAGACAGAGCATGAACGGGGGAGGGGCAGAGAGAGAGGGAGACACAGAATCGGAAACAGGCTCCAGGCTCCGAGCCATCATCAGCCCAGAGCCCGACGCGGGGCTCGAACTCCCGGACCGCGAGATCGTGACCTGGCTGAAGTCGGACGCTTAACCGACTGTGCCACCCAGGCGCCCCAATATTTGTTTTCTTAAAGTTACTGTTAATTAGACAAGGTAAGATAAGCATATATACTGACAGAAAACATCATAAATATATATAGGGACTGTGCACCCAGAAAGCTTTGTGAGAATGTAAGTTCTTGGTGCAGCCACTCTAGGGAACAGTATGGAGTTTCCTCAAAAAACTAAAAATAGACCTACCCTACAATCCAGCAATTGCACTCTTAGGTATTTACCCAAAGAACACAAAAAATACAGATACAAAGGGGTACATGCACCCCAATGTTTATAGCAGCATTATCAACAGTAGCTAAACTATGGAGAGAGCCCAAATATCCATCAACTGATGAATAAAGAGATGGTATACAAATACAATGGAATATTACTCAGTGATCATAAAGAATGAAATCTTGCCATTCATAACGACATGCCATTCATAACAACATTATGTTAAGTAAAATAAATCAGAGAAAGCCAAAGACCATATGATTTCACTCCTATGGGGAATGTGAGAAACAAAACAAATGGACATATGGGAAGAGGGAAGAAAAAGAGGAGAGAGGGAAACAAACCACAAAAAATAAAAGAGAACAAACTGAGGGTTGATAGAGTGAGGTAGGTGGGTGGGAGATGGGCTAGATGGGTAATGGGTATGAACGAGGGCACTTGTGATGAGCACTGGGTGTTAAATGTAAATGATGAATCACTGAATTCTACCCCTGAAACCAATATTGCACTCTATGTTAACTAAAATAAAATTAAAAAAAAAAGTATCTAGGTTCTTTCTACTTTAAAGAATCTGATAATAAACTTTTATTTTGGAAGTGTGGGTTCAGGAAAGACAATGATTTCCACTTAGGGAATCAATCCTTAAATAAAAAGTACAAATTTACTCCCTCTCCTCCCACCCAACAGACAAATTAAAAAAAAAAAAAAATCACAATTGGGGCACCTGGGTGGCTCAGTCAGTAGGGTCATGATCTCATGGTCTATGAGTTCGAGCCCCATGTCAGGCTCTGTGCTGACAGCTCAGGGCCTGGAGCCTGCTTAGGATTCTCTCTCTCTCGCTCTCTCTCTCTCGCTCTCGCTCTCACTCTCGCTCTCGCTCTCTCTCTGCCCCTTCCCTGATCGTGCACTGTCTCTGTCTCAAAAATAGATGAAAACATTAAAAAAAATTTTTTTTTGAAATCACAAACGAATGTGAAAGTTTGAGTTATTAACAGCTTACATTAAAAAAACTAAATGTTTTGGAGCACCTGGGTGGCTCAGTCCGTTAAGCATCTGACTTCAGCTCAGGTTATGGTCTCACAGTCCGTGAGTTAGAGCCCCACATCGGGCTCTGTGCTGACAGCTCAGAGCTTGGAGCAGGCTTCAATTCTGTGTCTCCCTCTCTCTCTGCTGCTGCCCCACTTGTGCTCACTCTGTCTCTTACTAATAAACATTAAAACAAAATTTCAAAAAAATAAATGTCTATTATATATGTATATATATATTTTTAATGATTTCCCATTTTGACTGTTTTGATTAAATGAATAGCTATCACCTCCAACTTGCATTGGATAAGAAGTTTCTGTTACTGTAAATTCAGCAAATAATAATTAGAAATCATTTTTTAAAATTTAAGTATCCATATTAGAAATATTCCAGATAAAATGGTTAACATACTTTCCCTTCCTCCTTCAATAAGACTCTGTCTTTTTTCCTAATACTCAGAATCATCTAAAAAAATCAATTAGGTATTTCCTATGTATTAGTTTTGTAACTGTAGTACAAGTGATGTCCGAATTAAATGAACTAGACTTTGTCCCTGTGCTTAATGGAAGCAGTAAGACTTCTTTCAGTTTTCCTCGTCTCTCTCTTATCAGAAATCTTACCACTTGTGACCTGCTTGCTACCTGAATGCTTACTTAAGATTAATCTTTTTAAGGGTGCCTGGCTGGCTCAGTCTGAAGAGCATGTGACTCTTGATCTTGGAGTTGTGAGTTTGAGTCCCACACAGGGTATAGAGATTACCTAAAAAAATAAAAAAACTTAAAAAAAAAAATGTCTTTTCAAAACCTTGGCCTAAATAAATGACTTTTTCCCTTGCATGCCTACTCATTCTGTATTTTTAGCAAAAGTCACCCTTATGTTGTTCACTCACAAACTTCTCAATTAAGTGTGAGTAAAGCAGATTTAATACTCAGAATTTAAATATATTTAATAAATGATTTTGTGTGTGGTAAAGATGCAGGTTATTATTTTTAGGATACTATACTTATTTCACACTTACAGCCTTATTAAAATACCATATTAAACTTGAAAACCCACTGCCAATTGTTAATTTATTGATGATCTAGAGTTTGTGGTAATTATAGCATGATTAGAAGTTTACATCTGCTACAGCAAAAAAGGATTTGTAAAGATCAAAACTAAAAGTATTACTTAAACCTTGAAAATATCTGCCTTCATTTTGTTTTGTTTTTTGTGTGTGTGGAAGGTGCTGGACTATATACAAATCTGCTGAATGGAAGTAATCAAATCACCTAATTCTACATACAATTCAGAATTTTTTTTGGCAAATTGCTGCTAAGCTTATTATTAAGCTACCTTAAAGGTGTTAACTAATCTCCAGTTGAACAAGTTCATCAACTTCAGGCTTATAAATTTCCTACTAAAAAAAAAAAAATTAAGCAAGTTCACTAACTATTCTCCCTGATATGTATCCAAATACCACTAGTATATATGAATTGGTCATTTTGAATATTAAAACGTATCATAAGGATAACTAAAAATATATTGAAAAATTAAAACTATTCAACATAAAATATATTTAGACTGGGATAATATAAACTCTAAAACTAAATAATATAAATTAATGTGTAAAAGCTTGACTTTAGATGTTCAGTTAAATTTTGATCCTACAAGGTTTTATGTGTTGAAATTCATTACTAAGAAAAGATAACTTCCCTCTCTCTTTTCCCTCAATTACATCTTCCACAATGCCAGTAGATATCCTTTTCTAAAGCTTAAACCTGACTAAATCTAATCATGTCCCTCTCCTCCTTTCTAAAAACTTAACGAAAAAAAAAACCCTCACTAATGTCCCATTACCTGCAAGATTCTTCATCACTTGCTAGCCTGATCTTCCAATATTATTTGCTAGCACTGTGCTTTCCCATTTTGCCCACGTGAACATATTTCAATTAATTCTTCAAAAATCTGCTAAGATTTCAACTTGTTTAATCACTAATATTTATTGACTATGACTATATTACCAGTATTTGTTTAATGTTTATTCATTTTTGAGAGAGAGAGAGAGAGAGAGAGAGACAGACAGACAGACAGACAGACAGAACATGTGTGGGAGAGGAGCAGAGAGAGCACAGAATCCGAAGCGGGCTCTAGGCTCTGAGCTGTCAGCACAGCCCTGATGCAGGGCTTGAACCCACAGACTGTGAGAACATGACCGGAGCCGAAGTCAGATGCTCAACCAACTGAGCCACCCAGGCACCCCAACTATATTACCAATTTTAAGGTCCAGGGCTATGTGTTATAAATATGTAACTTTTAGATGATAAAATGCAGCCCTTGCCTTCAGAGAACAATATGGTGACTTTCTCCCTAAAATATTACCCATCTAACATTTACCTTCTTCAGAGCTACCTCTTTACATTAAATCTAATTTTTCTGATGCATTTATCATCCTCTACTGTAATTATTTACAAGACTGTTTAAGTTCGAATTATTTTCAGTGATAATGAATGAGATGAAAACCATCTCAGAATACGTGTGTGTCTGACTTCAGAGTAGGTTTGTTTCCTGGCCAAAGCCTACTATAAATCTAAGATGTTCAACATCTTGTCTGTTCTACTGGCTCTTGGCAAAACTTCTGAGACCTTCGAGAAAAGCAATGTATTCCTGGTGCTCCCCAGGAAGTGCTGAGCTCCACCAACTCACCTGCAAAAGTGTTATCCACCCCTCCGGCTGCCACGAAATCCATCAGGTAGTTATATAAGGCCCAGCCCAAGGAATTGGTGTTGAGTGTGTAATTTGTGTTCTTCCATGCAGATTCACCAATGAACTGAAAGCTCACCTCACTGATGGAGAAAATGTCGCTGTCGTCCTCCTCTTCTTGCCCAACCTCATCTTCTGGATAGTGACAGTCCAGGAATAGGGCCTTCTTACCAGCATTCTTTATAACTTCAACCATGAAATTAGGAGTGAACAATTCAGGTTCCTGTTCTTCAACCTTCTCCCTCAGGGAAGGATCCTCCTCCCCATCAGATGTTGGCAGGATGCTATTGTTAACGTTGAAAGTGACAGTGATCTTTTCTTCAGCAACTTTCCACATTAATTTGACTTCTGTCCCATTCACTTCCAGCTCCTAACCTCCAGACATCTTGGGGAGGGACTTAATGCTTCTGTATCTTTTTTCTCCTTAATTTCATCATCCACGGATGCAGCAAAAGCTTTGTCTTCCTGGTTGTGCAGCATGCAGCAGCTGCAGCCACAGGGCCCTCGAGAGCTCAGGAGGCCCTGCTGATCCAGCCCATCTGCAGGTGAGGGGGCCTCAAGTGCCCCATACAAGGCCAGGCATGGCTGCAGCAGAGGCCAAGGCAGAGGGGCTGGGCTGGTCACAGAGCCCCCCCGCCCCAAAAGCTGGGAATGCTAGGGAGCCCAGATCATGAGGCACTCAGTACAGCAGAGGCAACATCAGGGCCATACACACGTGTGGGCACAAAGGATGACCCAAGTGGAAGATCCCAGCCCACGCCCCACTGTAAATACCCTATTTCAAACTTTTTCATTATCATAATATTTGTTATAATGATCTGTGATCAGTGATCTTTGATGTTATGATTATAATTGTTGGACACTTATGGACACTGATGGACAGATCTCCTGTCTCCTTCTCTCAACTTGGGCCTATTCCCCAAGACACAACAATATAGAAATTAGACCATTAATAACCCTACAATGGCGTCTAAGTGTTAAAGGGAAAGGAATGTCTCCTACTTTAAATTGAAAGCAAAAATGATTACACTTAATGATGAAGGCATGTTGAAAGCTGAGGCAGGCCGGAAATTAGGGCTCTTGTGCCAAACAGCCAAGTTGTAAATGTAGAGGAAAAGTTCTTGAAGGAAATTAAAACTGCTACTCTAAAGAACACATGAATGATAAGAAGTGAAACTACATTATTGCTGATATGGAGAAAGTTTTAGTGATTTGGACAGAAGATCAAACCAGTCATAAAATCCCTTTAAGCCAAAGCCTAATCCAGTGCAAGGCACTAACTCTTCAATTGTATGAAGACTGAGAGAGGAGAGGAGGTCGCAGAAGAAATGCTGGAAGCTAGCAGAGGTTGGCTCATGAGATTTAAGGAAAGAAGCCATCTTCATAACATAAAAACATCAGGTGAAGCAGCAAGTGCTGATGTAGAAGCTGCAGCAAGTTATCCAGAAGATCTAGCTAAGAGAATTAAAGAAGATGCCTACACTAAACAACATATTTTTTCAATGTAGACAAATAGCCTTCAATTGGAAGATGTCATCTAGGACTTTCACAGCTAGAGAGGAGAAGTCAATATCTGGCTTCAAACCTTGAAAGGGCAGATTGACTCTTGTTAGGGACTAACACAGCTGGTGACTTGAAGTTGAAGCCAATACTGATTTGCCATTCCCAAACTCCTAGGCCCTTAAGAATTACGCTACATCTACTCTGCCTATGCTCTATAAATGAAACAATAAAGCCTGGATGATAGCACATCTGTTTAAAACATTGTGTACTGAATTAAGCCCACTGTTGAGAACTATTGCTCAAAAAAAAGATTCCTTTCAAAGTATTACTGCTCATTGACCATGCACCTGGTTACTACAGAGCTCTCATGCTGCTGTCATGCTTGCTAATACAATATCCATTCTGTAGCCAATGGATCAAGGAGTAATTCTGACATTCAAGTCTTACTTTTTTTTTAATGTTTATTTCTTCTGAGAGGGAGAGAGAGAAACAGCGTGTGTGCGCAAGCAGGGGAAGGACAGAGAGAGAAGGAGAGAGAGAGAATCCCAAGCTCACAGCATAGAGCCCAACTCAGGGCTCCATCCCACGAACCATGAGATCATGACCTGAGCTGAGTTGCTCGGGGTGCCTGGGTGGCTCAATCAGTTAAGTTAATCCCTGCTTAGGATTCTCTCTGCCCCTCCACTGCTCGCTCACATGCTTTCTCTCTCTCTCTCAAAATTAATAAACACTTAAAAAATATAAATAAATCGCTTACCTTCTAAAAGAAAAAAGGGTCAGACGCTCAACTGAGTCACCCAGGCACCCCAACATTTTACATTTTAAAAGTTGATTATAGGGGGACCTATGTGGTTCAGTCAGTTAAGCATCAGACTTCGGCTCAGGTCATGATCTCACGGCTCGTGAGTTTAAGCCCCACGTGGGGCTCTGTGCTGACAGCTCAGAGCCTGGAGCCTACTTTAGATTCTGTGTCTCCTCTCTCTGCCCCTCTGCCTTTATTGCTCTCTCTCTCTCTCAAAAATAAGTAAACATTAAAAAATTAAATTAAAATAAAAGCTTATTTTAAAACATTTATTTATTGACATGATAAGTAACAGTATTAACTACATCTAATAATATTTTCAATACCTTCTCAGAATTTAAGATCTGTATTTTTCAGGGTTCACTTAAATAGTATGTGTGAAAATATATTGACCACAGTAGGCTTATATCACATAATATCAAATCTCATTCCCTAGAAAACATGTGTTATTGTAATACCTATGAACGAAAAGCACATTATAAACATCTCAAGATACAGCAGCACAGAATAGATAGTAGTCTAACCATTCACAAGAATGAAAAGCTCTTTTCCAAGCTGTTAGAAAGGCTCTTTCTCAATAGCTTTTTAGGCAAATGAACAAGTCTGAAGCAAATGAGAGTTAAGTTACAGGTTATTTTTCCTCCTAGTCAACCGACCTTACACTGCATATCTTTAAAACAGGAGTTGTAAATTAAACACAACTACAGGTAAAGAATTAGACTCATTAATTTCAGTTGATGGCTGCTTTGCCAATTTCCCTAGTCCACTTCTGTTTCTATGGTAACAAAGGTAGACTCAAGAAGCAGAAGCAAATATTTTAAGCTAACAGTTATGTGGGGAGAGTCAAGTACTGAATGGCATATACAGTAATATAATTTTAAGAAATAATCTAAACTATGAAAAGGAAGAAGGGAATCACAGTTCATTTAATCTAAAAGCAACTCAAAAGGAGGAGTCTGCCAGTCCAGTATTTTTTCCTTGATTATCTTCATGGAAAAATATTTTCATTTTCATTTAACTTCTCTAAAAAATCTGGTCCTACTCCCACTATGGGTGGCCAAAAAAACAAAACGCTAAACTCACCAAGTGTCCAGATTTACTTTCTAGCACAAAACTCATACTACTAGCATGAAGGCTTCAAAATATGATAGCATATTTTGTGATCTTAACTAGGACTCCATTTTAGACTGTGATTTTCTTTGAAATAGCTGATTCTAATATGACCTTTTATTTTTAAGCAAAGCAACTATATTTAAGAATGAAAACAAACCTGTTAATACTGGTATGAATCTTTCATATATATGCATATAATGAAATACATATTTATCTGGAATACGAATTTCTCTAGCAGAGTTTCTAAATATTTCTGGGATCATCTTAAGTTTGTGAGTATCTAAAATCCTGAATTAGTTAAATCCTCTCAACTGTTTTTTCTTTTCTAAGTTGCTTTAAGTTCAAATTTTTCTTTTTCCTCTCTCAAAACATTTTCACTCCGAAGAGACTATATTTCTGTCTCTGTCTCTGTCTCTCTCTCATTACTCTGGGGGAAGCAAAAAGCCATGTCAGAAGGAGCACTATGGAAATGACCATGTGGCAAAGAACTGAGGCCGCCTGCCAAAAGCCAACAAGGAACTGTCAATAAAAATGTGAGCTTGGCATCCAATCCTCCAGCACCAGTAGAGCTTTGAGGTAACTGCTGTCCCAGCTGGAAGCCTGATAGCTACCTCAAAAGAGATGCTGAGTTAAAACAACCTAAGTCAATCCCAGTTTCCTGAGCCACAGAAATTAAAATACAAAGATTAGTGGAAAAAGCAGGTTGGAAAATGATACATACAGAATAATGATATGTAAGGTTTTCAAACATGCCATATAATGCTACTAAACATGAGTATTTTGCTAAATTTGATAATCAATAGGATATTATTCATTTTTTTATTTCCTCCCACCCCAACTCTGTGAGTTCCTTGCCTATAGCAAATACTTTTAATAAGTAAAGGACAAAGTAAAGCACTAAGATGTAATGCAGTTTGGCCAAAATTCATACCTAATGGGCTTGCTCTTACTGCTAAGGGAAGCAAACTTTAAGCCCCTACCTCTATGAGAGAACTAAATAATAAAAAGTAAATGTTCATTTATAAAATACATCAACTGCTAAGCTGTAAACATCAGAAAACAAAGTATGTCCAAAATCTACATTTTGACCACTATTTTCCAGAGTCAACATACAAACTTTGGCCAAATGTTTTCATCTTTATCTACAATTTGGAATGTACCTCTGTTTAGTTCTATGCATCCAAATATTACCTCTCTATTAAGAATGTTCCTATTGAACAAAAACAGACACTCAGATCAATGGAACAGAATAGAGAATGCAGAAATGGACCCACAAACGTATGGCCAACTAATCTTTGACAAAGCAGGAAAGAATATCCAATGGAGTAAAGACAGTCTCTTCAGCAAATGGTGCTGGGAAAACTGGACAGTGACATGCAGAAAAATGATTCTGGACTACTTTCTTACCCCATACACAGATATAAACTCAAAATGGATGAAAGACCTCAAGGTAAGATAGGAAGCTATCAGAATCCTTGAGGAGAAAGCAGGCAAAACCTCTTTGATCTTGGCCGCAGCAACTTCTTACTCAACACATCTCCAGAGGCAAAGGAAACAAAGCAAAAATGAACTATTGGGACCTCATCAAAATAAAAAGCTTATGCACAGTGAAGGAAACAATCAGCAAAACTAAAAGGCAACCAATGGAATGGGAGAATATATTTGCAAATGACATATCAGATAAAGGGTTAGTATACAAAATCTATAAAGAATTATCAAACTCGACACCCAAAAAACAAATAATCCAGTGAAGAAATGGGTAAAAGACATGAATAGGCACTTCTCCAAAGAAGAAAACCAGATGGCCAACTGACACATGAAAAAATGGTCAACATCACTCATCGTCAGGGAAATACAAGTCAAAACCACAATGAGATACCACCTCACACCTGTCAGAAAGGCTAACATTAACAACTCAGGGAACAACAGATGTTGGCGAAGATGCGAAGAAAGAGGATCTCTTGTGCATTGTTGGCGGGAATGCAAGCTGGTGCAGCCACTCTGGAAAACAGTATGGAGGTTCCTCAAAAAATTAAAAATAGAACTACCCTATGAACACAGCAATTGCACTACTAGGTATTTATCCAAGGGATTCCAGGTGTGCTGTTTCAAAGGGACACATGCACCCCAATGGTTATAGCAGCATTATCAACAATATCCAAAGTATGGAAAGAACCCATATGTCCATCAATGGATGAATGGATAAAGAAGATGTGGTACACACACACACACACACACACACACACACACACATATATATGCACAATGGAGTATTACTTGACAACCAAAAAGAATGAAATCTTGTTATTTGCAACTACATGGATGGAACTAGAGGGTACTATGCTAAGCGAAATTAGTCAGAGAAAGACAAATATCATATGACTTCACTCATATGAGGATTTTAAGACACAGAATAGATGAACACAAGGGAAGGGAAGCAAAAATAATATAAAAACTGGGAGGAGGAGGGGTGCCTGGGTGGCTTGGTCGGTTAAGCCTCCGACTTCGGCTCAGGTCATGATCTCACGGTCAGTGAGTTCGAGCCCCGCGTCGGGCTCTGTGCTGACAGCTCAGAGCCTGGAGCCTGTTTCAGATTCTGTGTCTCCCTCTCTCTCTGCCCCTCCCCTGTTCATGCTCTGTCTCTCTCTGTCTCAAAAATAAATAAACATTTAAAAAAAAAATTTAAAAAAACTGGGAGGAGGATGAAACATAAGAGACTCTTAAATATGGAGAACAAACAGGGTTACTGGAGGGGTTCTGGGAGGGGGGATGGGCTAAATGAGTACAGGGAATTACGGAATCTACCTCTGATATCATTGTTGTACTATATGCTAACTAACTTGGATGTACATTTAAAAAAACAAATTAAATTAAAAGAAAAAAAGAAACAAAGAAGGTCAAATATGGAAGCATGGAAAACATAAAAATTATATTTTTATTCAAGTAACACGTGCACATTGTGGAAAAGTCACAAAATAAGCTCACTACCAATAAGCACATTTTCACATTTTGCTGCATGTCATTGTAGGCTTTTTATGTATAATCTATACATGAATATATAAATTTTGAAAATAGGCAGATTCAAAACTGTCATCAAATTTTAGGGTTAGTAGAAATTGCATTCTGTTGACAAGAGGTTTGTTTTCACCATGTACAGCAATGCCCTTTAAATTTGGGAACTTCTGTTATCATTCAGATGTGTACTTTTGCAGTTGTAAAAAGTATCAGATTCTAAAAAAAAAAAAAAAAAAAAAAAAAAAGAATGTTCCTAAGAGAAAAAATTGTAGAAGACTTTAGCAAAGGCAAAAAGGGTTACAGATGGCCTATCCAGGACATAATAAATTATCAGTGCCTTTCTTTTTTTTTGGGGGGGGGTGGTAAAATATACATAACATTTACCATTATAACCATTTTAAAATGTACATTTAAGCATTTCAAATTTAAAATTAGGTACATTCACGATGTTGTGTAACCATTACCACCACCCATTTTCAGGCCTTTTACCGTCTGTAAAATTTCCAGAGAATAAAGAAATTAAACTTGTAATCTTTTATTTATTTAAAAAAATTTTTTTAATGTTTATTGTATTTTTGAGAGAAAGAGAGAGAGAGAGAGAGAGAGAGAGAGAGAGAGAGAGAGAGAGAGAGAGAAACAGAGCACAAGCAGGTGAGGAGCAGAGAGAGAAGGATATACAGAATCTGTAACAGGCTCCAGGCTCCAAGCTGTCAGCATACAGTGGGGCTTGAAATCACGAACTGTGAGATCTTGACCGGAGCCAAAGTCGGCACTTAACCAACTGAGCCATCCAGGCGCCCCAAATCTTAGGACCACAAAGTGCCACAAAGTCAGGACGTTTTAAGAACCCCAGTTTGTATAATTCAGGCAAATATTTGGCAAATTAGACTAATTTAATAAATTTGGTTTTTAAAAGAAGTTATGGTGTTAACCAAACAAGCTAACATTAATCCATACAATGTTTATAATTTTGAAAAATATAAACTCCTATGTTCAACTAAGTTGAATCATTATTCTGGCAAATTTTTATTTCAACAGTAACTATGCTTTGTAGCTTGGCAGCTTGAAGGGAATTTTTTTTTAATATAATTTATTGTCAAATTGGTTTCCATACAACACTCAGTGCTCATCCCACAAGTGCTCTCCTCAATGGCCATCACCCACTTTCCCCTCTCCCCCAACCCCCATCAACCTTCAGTTTGTTCTCTGTATTTAAGAGTCTCTTATGGTTTGCCTCCTTCCCTCTCTGTAACTTTTTTTTTCCTCCTTTCCCTCCTCATGGTCTTCTGTTAAGTTTCTCAAGATCCACATATGAGTGAAAACATATGATATCTGCCTTTCTCTGACTGCCTTATTTCACTTAGCATAATACCCTCCAGTTCCATCCATGTTGCTACAAATGGCCAGATTTCATTCTTTCTCATTGCCAAGTTGTATTCCATTGTATATATAAACCACTACTTCTTTATCCATTCATCAGTTGTTGGACATTTAGGCTCTTTCCATAATTTGGCTACTGTTGAAAGTGCTGCTATAAACATTGGGGTACGTGTGCCCCTAAGCATCAGCACTCCTATATCCCTAGGGTAAATTCCTAGTAGTGTTATTGCTGGGTCATAGGGTAGTTCTATTTTTAGATTTTTGAGGAACCTCCACACTATTTTCCAGAGTGGCTGTACCAGTTTGCATTCCCATGAAGGTAATTTTCAAGATCTTTAGGTAATCAAAAACCTCGGAGTGGTATTAAATTGAGTTGATTATGCATGCCCGGGTGACTCAGTTGGTTAAGTGTCTGACTTTGGCTCAGGTCATGATCTCATGGTTAGTGGATTTGAGTCCTGTGTCGGGCTCTGTATGGGTGCAGAGCCTTTTAGGGATTCTCACTCTCTCCTCTCTCTGCTCCGCCGCAGCTCAAAATCTCTCTCTTTCAAGATAACTTAACAAATTTTTGAGTTGATTAAATGATGATTATTAGATACATAATTTCTAAGGTAAAATACTGAAACATCGATTACTAAGCATAGTTGTATGCTTATATACTTTTGCTTCTTTTAAAAAAAAATTTTTTTAATGTTTATTTCTTTTTGAGAGAGAGACACACAGAGTGTGAGCAGGGGAAGGGTAGAGAGAGAGGTAGACACAGAACCCAAAGCAGGCTCCAGGCTCTGAGCTGTTAGCACAAAGCCCAACACGGGGCTCGAACTCACAGACTGTGAGATCACGACCTGAGCCGAAGTGGGAGGCTTAACTGACTGAGCCACCCAGGCACCCCTACATACTTTTGCTTCTTATTTTAATATTAATAAGCTATTGTTTTGAGTCATGTTAATGAAACTGTTCATTTTTGCCACTTTGAGGTGTAAAATGGATGAATGTGTGGCTGTAAAAAGTTGTGTTGCACATACTCATGAGCTCTGCCTAGTCTGCTAAAATGCTGGCGCACGGCAGACAGTTCTCAATTATTCACCCCTAACTTTTCACTGTGAAACAGAAATCACTTAGTTTGACTAAAAGGTACAGTCAATAATGAGTAGTTGAGACTACATTAGGAGTAACAGTGACAGAGAAGTACAAATGGGTATGTGCATTTATTTCTCAAAAAAAAGAAAAAAGAAGTTTTATCTTAAAGGAGGGATTCTTGGGTTTTTCGGTCTCCTGGTCCTTTTCTACTCTTAGAACTTATTGAAGACTTCAAAGAACTTTTATTTCATGTTGAATATAGCTATTGAAATTTACCATATTGGAAATTAAAAATGAGAAATAATTTTAAATATTTATTGATATATTTGAAGACAGCAATGATGAATGCTTTGAAGACAGTTTTGAGCTCATAGATCCCCTTAAAGAGAACCACTGACCTGTAGTAAAGTGTCCATTTATTTCAGAATATGAAAGACAATAAATAAAGGATCTAAATTGGAAAGTGAACCTTATTGGTTTTGATCGATAATAGCCAACTCAGAACAACAGATATGAAACATTTTAAATTTTAGTAAATTACATTCAATGTTGATGGACTTGCCTCCTTGGGGTAATTATTAATATCTTCATCTTCATATGAAAGGCTATTTTACACCTTCTACATCAGAAATGCTATGTTTTACCAGAATAATTTTCTGTGCATTATTTGACTTTATTAAGCCCTTGATTATATAAAGAAAAATTAAAAAGATAAAGATTCCTCCTCACTTATGAATCAGCAAAAGTATTATCTTCTATGTTTATTTAACTTTTTTAAAAGTTTATTTCTTTCGGGGGGGGGGGGGGGGGAGACAGAGGGAAAGAGGTAGACTCCCAAGCAGGCTCTGCACTGTCAGTGTAGAACTCAACGCAGGACCCAAACCCATGAACTGTGAGATTGTGACCTGAGCCAAAACCAAGACCCAGATAATTAACTGACTGAACCACCCAGGCACCCTTTCTATGTTTATTTTTATTGCTACTTTGATTAAATAGATAACCAAATACTGTTTCTCAGGCATCCAGGTATCCTTTTTGAAGGATGATCATAATAATCTTAAAGATTTTTCTTGATTACCCCCAAAAGACTGGTCTTACTATGAGGTATGGCTGATTATTTTCATAGGAGCAGGCAAGAATGTTAACCAGCCTCTTTGAGTTTGTTTTTGCATGTCTTAGTAAAGCCTATACACTTATTGTCCAAATACTATCACTACCAAATAAACTCAAGGAGGCTGGACCAGACTTTTGGGGAAATCAAGAAAAATCTTTAAGATTATTATGATCATCCTTCAAAAATCTTAGCAAAACCATTCCTTCTAAACAATTCAAAAAGAAATATGATTCCCTAGTAAACAGAAACATGATTATCTGTAAAAATTAAGAATACACAAATTAAAATTATTCCCATTAAAAATACAATAAGGGGAGCCTCGATGGTTCATTCAGTTGAGTGTCCAACTCTTGATTTCAGCTCAGGTCATGATCCCAGGGTCATGGGATCGGGCCCCACATTGGGCTCCACTCTCAGCATGCATCCTGCTTAAGACTCTCCAACTCTCTCTCTCTCTCTCTCTCTCTCTCGCTCTCTCGCTCTGCCCCTCTCCCCTGCTCATGCACATTCTCTCTCTCTCTCTCAAAATAAAAAATATTGGATAAAAGAATACAATAAAAAATAGGTGCCTGGAGGCGCCTGGGTAGCTCAGTCGGTTAAGCGTCCAACTCTTGGTTTCAGCTCGAGTACTGATCTTGTGGTTCTTGAGTTGGAGACCTGTGTCAGACTCTGTGTTGGCCAGCGTGGAGCCTGCTTGAGATTCTATGTCTCCCTCCCTCTCTGTTTTCCCCTGCTCACAATCTCAATGTCTCTCTCTCTCTTTCAAAAATAAATAAGCATTAAAAAAAAAAAAAAAAAAAAGGCGCCTGGCTGGCTCAGTGGGAAACGCATACAACTCATGTTCTCAGGGTTGTGAGTTTGAGCCCCACACTGAGTATAGAGATTAGTAAAAAAAAAAATAAACTTCTACTAAATTTTTTTTTAACATTTATTCATTTTTTGAGAGACAGAGAGAGAGCACAAGCAGGGGAGGGGCAGAGAGAGAGGGAGACACAGAATCCGAAGCAGGCTCCAGGCTCTGAGCTGTCAGCACAGAGCCCGACACAACTCAAACTCATGAACCCCGAGATCATGACCTAAGCCAAAGTCAGACACTTAACTGACTGAGCCACCCAGCAACCCCCCCGACAAAAAATAAACTTTTAAAAAAGAATAAAAAAAATTATCAAAGTCCAGTGCAAGGAGCATAAAATAGTACATTTTCTCCTGAGGAGCATTTCATGAATATGTGAAAGAGTTTTAAAATCTGAATAAAATTGCATTCATTCACATAATCCCTCCCAAAAATCTACCCAAAAGGACTAAAACCAGTACAAAAAATGCCATCATCAAAGAAGTACGGGAAAATACCAACACTATAAGAAGATTCTGACTCTATACACATATGCTCCAAGAATAAAAGGTGGAGATTTTAGGAAATAAGAATATTCTGAAATGTCCCAACCCGTAACTTGTAGAATCAAAGTTTAGGGATGTGGAAGGCCTGTAAGAGAAGTGGGAATTGCAGAGTTTGACACTCAGGTTCACATTGCAGAAAGACATCAAGGGCTACCTTTTGGCCTCATTGTTTTAATTTTCCTCAACCTGTGATTAGGTTTGAAAAGGAAACAGCTTTAAAGTGATGATGAAATCTGACTAAGCAGATACAAGTGCTAACTCGCCACACAAACCTCATAATCCACAGTACTACAGGGTAGCCATTATCCCCGTGCTGATATTCCCCATCCACAGGTATGCCAGGCTCTCCCTGAAGCAGGGGAACTGTTAAAATCAAAGGTTGACTCTCAAACATAGGATCACAGGTATACCCACAACACAGATCTCAAGAGGTTCAGCAAAAAAGCTCTAGGAGAAAACTATATATCTTGTTGCCAGTTCATCTTGTTGCTTATCCGAAATGTTAAAAACCATCAACATCTAAACCTCTATCTACCCCAATTATAAAATGAAAAACAAACTTAAAAAACGCTAAGGTAAACAGAGAAAGCCATCAAGAATTACCAAGTTGCCCATGCATTTAAATAAATTTCAACTTCCTTCCTGAATTTTTTAAAAGTCTTAATAAAATAAAAATAGATGAATACTTGCTTAGCATGATTTTCAAGAACATATGTAACAAACCAAAAGTATCACAGACAATGATGAGGTATTTGAAGCATTTCAAAATTCAGAAAAAAAAAATAAGGGTGTGCTCAGTGTTAACACTGATACTAGTCAACTTCATTTTATTCTTTACACAGAAAAATAAAGTTATAAATATCAGAAGTGTGGCAGCAAAACTATTTGCATAAGATATGATTATGTATCTGGAAAACCTTGAGAATCAACTGAAAAATTATTAGAAACAATAGGAAAACTGAGATATTCAGGGGCATCTAGGTGGCTGTGTCAGTTAAGCATCTGACTCTTGATTTTGGCTCCAGTTATGAACTTACAGTTATGAGATCAAGTCCTGTGACAGGCTCCATGCCCAGCATGGATTTGCTCTCCCTCTCCCCCTGTCCCTCATGCATGCTCTCGTTCCCTCTCAAAAAAGAAAGAAAGAAAGAAAGAAAGAAAGAAAGAGGAAAAGGAAGAAAGAAAGAAAGAAAGAAAGAAAGAAAGAAAGAAAGAAAGAAAGAGAAGGAAGAAAGAAAGAAAGAGAAGGAAGAAAGAAAGAAAGAAAGAAAGAAAGAAAGAGAAGGAAGAGAAGGAAGGGAGGAAGGAAGGGAGTAAGGATGGAAGGAAGGAAGGAAGGAAAAAAAAAAGAGAAAGTTGAGTAATTCAATCAATAGCCAGTAGGAATTACTCCACAATAGTTTGGGGAAAACTGAATAGTCTTGTGGGAAAAAAAAAAATAAAGCTCGGAGTTCACACCTTATTTTCACTTAAATAGATTCCATCTACAATAAACATTCTGGTGTAAAGCAAAACAAACCTTGAAGCTACACATAAAAAGGAATGAAACATTGGTCTTCTAAATACCTATACTTCTTCCTGTCCTGAAAACAACAATCTTGGGGGGGAAATTCTACAATAAATTTTAGAAAAGAAGGGAAGAAGAAGGAAAGGAAAAAGAGAAGAAAGGAGAAAGAAAAAACTAACCTAGCAGAATGTGCTAGGGCTTGCTCATAGAAGTTCACAAGAGTCAACTGTTAAAATTTTCAGGAATTTTGCAGTTGTTAAACACAGTCATTATTAAAAATTAAATTATATAAACTTACCATTCAATAAATTATTTTGAAAATAAGGTAGGGGTGCCTGGGTGGCTCAGTTGTTTGAGCGTCCGACTTCGGCTCAGGTCATGATCTCACAGCTCGTGAGTTTGAGCCCCGTGTCAGGCTCTGTGCTGACAGCTCAGAGCCTGGAGCCTGCTTTGGATTCTGTGTCTCCCTCTCTCTCTGCCCCTAACCCACTCGCATTCTGTCTCTGTCTCTCTCAAAAAATAAATAAATAAACATTAAAAACTTTTTTTTTAATAAAAATAAGGTAATAAGCACTCAAAACTTATCACTTCCTAATTATCTTACCACATTTTATTAATCTCTATGCTGTTGAGGTTATTTACACCTATTGTATCAGTTTGATACAGATACTGTGTAATAATTGTATGCCTGCACATCTCAACTCTGCTCAGGGGTATTAAGTTGTTGGAATGAAATAGGCCATGTCAGGAGTTCTTACACCAGAGAAAAGAGCACACACTATAGATCAAGGCTCCCACCACCAGGCACACAAACCGGTTGTTAATATTTACCAGAATACCATTGCATATATGTAAATCATTCATTATACTTTGACCCAGCAATTCAATCTCCAGGAACGTTTCCTACTGATATATATCAGATTATGAAAAAAGGCTTAGTGATGTTTGAGGTTAAATTATTTCATTATATATATCTTAATCAAAAACAATCTAAATGCCCCAAACTTGGGTAGTTGAATAAATTATTATATACTGTTTGAAAATATTTAATGACATGAGAAAAAATGCTCATGATATAATCCAAAAAAGAACTAATGAAGTAAAAAAAAAAAAAAGCAGAATGAAAAACTACATGTATAATAGCTACTCTGGAAAAGAAAAAAATACACACAAATACATTTTTTTAAAAAATCAGAAATTAAAACTTTGTTTTATGAAAAAAACAGCAAAAAGGCAATTCTAGTTGAAGAATTTCTGATATTTGTAAGTTAAACTCTGAAATTTCTTTCTGTCAAAGCTCCAGTCTCACTGCTGTACATACCCACATCTTCTCATTCCCTCTAATTACAGAGCGACCCCTCCTTCTAGTTAATGTTAATCAGTATCATATGGGTAAGGAACCCATGTCTTCCCACTTCTCACAGAATTTCTGAATTATATCCCTTGCCCCTAGACCTTCATTCTTATCATTACAAAAGTCATTTTCAAGCCACATTTCCTTCTTAGAAACTTCCCAATTTCTTTTCCTTTCCCTTAAAAAAAAAAAACCCAAAAAAACAAAAAAACAGAAAACTATCTAAACTCCATGTTCCTATTTCTTTAGCTTTAGTCCAAACTACTTGACTAAAACTATTATGGCCAAAGTCACCACTGTCCTTTTTGCCTAATTCAATAGGATTTTTTTGATTTGTTCTTACTCATTACCACAAAAACATTTCACTCCATGTCTGCTCCCCTTATTTTTTTCTTAGAAGTGAGGTTCATGGAACACACTTGCTGTTTTTTCATTCATGAAGACTTTCATTTCATTAAATAAACTTCAATATGAAATAAAATAAAAATGCAAGTAATAGAGTTTTGGGCATTTGAAATTTTTATCTTAATACTTTTTCTGTATTTTTCAAAACTTTTAAGAATGTTATTAGTGAAAACTACACTTTTAATTTTGAAAAAGAAAAGTCCTTATATATCTAAAACATAATTATATGCCAATTGACCCTCAACTTTTAAAAAATGTTACCAAATAAACAACAAAAGGAATATAAAGAAAATAATCAAAGGACAATTAAAATGTAAGAAGGAATAACAGGCAAGTTGTAGAGTTGCATGTACAATTCACTTTTATCATAAATAAGTATATAGCACAAATATAATAGAAGATCTGTTTGGTTTTTAAAGGTTCAAGTTGTATTCTCAAATTGTCATAATTCAGACATCTGATAAGTGTAACAGAATTATGTACCAGGATGATAACCCTACCTTATCAAGGAAAATTAATTTTTAATACACTCAGTATTATCTAATAAAATTAATATTTTTAGAAGCAATTCTATTACTCCTTAGTTATCTAGTTCAATGTTCCTTATAATAGAGATTTTTTTATACTCTAAGTGTTGAAGGAAAGTTGGACCCTTACCTTGGGCATTAAGGGTAGTTTTACTACAAAAAGAATGGGGAAGAGGGTGCCTGGCTGGCTCAGTCAGAAGAGCATACACCTCTTGATCTTGGGGTCAGGATTCATGCCTCACATTGGGCACAGAATTTACTTAAAAAAAAAAAAAAGAATGAGAAGAATTATATGTCAAAAAACAAAATAAATATATGAGAAGTTACTATAAAAACTCCGGAGGTGCCTGGCTGGTTCAGTTGGAAGAGCATGGGGCTCTTCACTTGAGGTTGTGAGTTCGAGCCCCATGTTGGGTGTAGAGATGGCATAAATATATTTATAAACTAAAACACACACACACACACACACACACACACACGCACACACACACACACACCAAAATTCAAAAACAACCTCTGGGGAGGAGTGGATTTTTTAAGTTTAAAATGGAAAGAATGTTTAAAATATATGAAGAAGTAATAAATCAGTATTTCATATTTCTGTAAATAAAAACTATTAAAAAGCAAAAGAATTATAATAAATATAATAAAAGCATATCATTAATATTAGGAACTTATAAATAGGTTATAATAAATATATTAAGACCTCTGGGCGGTAACAGGCAATGTCAAAGACAAGCCACAAAAGAGAAACAGGTTAAAGTACTGAAAAAATGCTCATTGTAACCAGTCACAGAAATGCAGATTAAATAAGGTACAATTTTTTTGCAATAGGATTGGCAATGGCTAATAATGATGAATATAACCCAATCCAATGAAGGTGTTAGTAAAACAGGCACAGTCATATACCATTAGTGAGATACTGTAAACCCATACAATCCTTTTCAAAGCCAAGTTCACAATACATATATTAAGAGCCTTAAAACATTCCCAGCCTTTGATCCAGTAATTGCATTTTTGGGAATTTATCTTATGAAATGATGTCACACAGCCACAAATAAAAGTACTCTGCATAAAAATGTTCATTGAAGCATCATCTATAAAGGTTGGAAGTAGCGAATCAATCCATCTGTATGCACAACCATGTGCTCCATTATTAGCATTCCACTGTAGCACAAGGGAAGAATCAGATAACCATGTGAGGAGGCAGAGGGTTGAGAAGATTTCAAAAACATAACTCTTCACAAGAGTCTTAGAAAAGAAGCAGATTTTACCAAGCAGAAAGAGAGGGAATAAAAATTGCATACAGGGAACATCATGTGCAAAATCGTGGATTCATGAAAGTCTATCCTCAGGGATCCATAAAAACTATGGTTTGTTTGTAGTATGTTTAGAACCTGCTGCTTCCTACCTCCCAGTTTTCAGAAACTGATGTTTAGCAGTGGTTTAAACACATACAGAGCATCAGCACTCCTGTATCCCTTGGGTAAATTCTAGCAGTGCTATTCCCGGGTCATAGGGTAGATCTATTTTTAATTTTTTGAGGAACCTCCACACTGTTTTCCAGAGTGGCTGCACCAGTTTGCATTCCCACCAATAGTGCAAAATGGTTCCCGTGTTCCACATCCTCTCCAACATCTATACTCTCTTGATGTGTTCATTTTAGCCACTCTGACTGGCGTGAGGTGATATCTCAGTGTGGTTTTGATTTGTATTTCCCTTATGAGAGGGTGGCAGGGAGGGGAAAGTGGGTGATGGGCATTGAGGAGGGGACCTGTTGGGATGAGCACTGAGTGTTGTATGGAAACCAATTTGACAATAAATTTCACATTGAAAAAAATATGTGAAAAATAAACCACATACTGGGGCGCCTGGGTGGCTCCGTCGGTTAAGCGTCCGACTTTGGCTCAGGTAATGATCTCACGGTCCGTGGGTTCGAGCCCCATGTTGGGCTCTGTGCTGACCGCTCAGAGCCTGGAGCCTGTTTCGGATTCTGTGTCTCCCTCTCTCTGTGACCCTCCCCCCATTCATGCTCTGTCTCTCTCTGTCTCAAAAATAAATAAGCGTTAAAAAAAATTAAAAAAAGAAAAAGAAACCACATACTGAACAATAAATACAAACAAAAATGAAAAATATTAGGCTAACTGGATATGAGTATTCATCTTCATATAATGTGATACAGCAGGAGGAAAGTAGAAGGGTTTTTAAAAACACATGAGACTTTATCTTAAGCTAAACTCATCATGAGAGTGTTATGATATTAGAAACAATATCTAACTACTGTCAAGTGATCAGCTACAGGCAATCTCTTTTGTTCTTACCTTCACTATCTGGCATGGAGGAAATAAGGGTTCAACTACATCAAATTACTGTTATGGTAATAAGAAATAGATTTGCATGAAGGTAATACAATCTCCAACTTCCCCAAACTAGTTCAACTCCATTCCTTTAAATTATCATGTACCTCATATTTATACTTCTGCCCATTCTATTTCTATTCGTTTAGTCACTACCACCTGACACTGGAATGTCTGCAGTAAGTCACTGGTCATTCTTTTAATAGTCTCTACTTTCTGTACATTTAACCGATTTCTTCCAAATCTATCTTTCTAAATTTTTAATCATATCATATCTCTGCTTAAAAATCTATTAGCTAACAGGGTGCCTGGGTGGCTCAGTCGGTTGAGAGTCCAGCTCTTGATTGTGGTTCTGATCATGATCTCACAAACATGTCACTGTTAGTGTAGAGCCAGCTTAGGATTCTCTCTCTCTCTCTGCCCCTTCTTGTTCACGTGCTCTCTCTCAAAATAAACAAACTTAAAAAAAAATCAATTAGTTAACCCAAACTCCCCTTTGTAACTTTATCTCCCACTATTTTCAAACGAATTTTAGTTAGGTTTCCCTCCATCCTCTCCTTCATTCAGGTTGCTGTTCTAAAATATCTACCACTTCCTTCAAAACCCAACTGAAGAGTCACTATCTCCTTGAACCCTTTTAATTCTAGACCAATTATTTCTTTTCTCTCTTTCTCTTTCTGTCTCTCTCTTCCTTTTTTTCTTTCTTTCTTTCTTTCTTTCCATTTTGGGGTATCAGTAGCAATACTTAAGTATATAAACTATCTTGAACCATGCTACCTTCAATATATACTAAAGACTCATCTTATTGGGTGTTGGGGAGTGTGGGTAGGTCCTAGTCAGTAAGCTGTATCAAAATATAGTAAACATTATCTTTGACATTAACCATACTGGAGACAGATACATGATCCTTCAATAAGTCCAACACAGCCAGTTTGCCAGCATTTAAACAGATGTCCAGAAACACATAGCTGGCCTGAATTTAGGAGCTATGATATTTAGTTGAGTTCCAGAAACACATAGCTGGCCTGAATTTAGGAGCTATGATACACCAAAAAAAAAAAAATTTTTTTTCTATTAAGACATAAGAGCCACACTTAGTGTAAGATGCCACACTATGAGAGCTACCCAGGAACAGAGAGTACCTGACTCTGGCATCCTGCCTGGAGACACCTTTACTGAATGAATGATGGTTATTGAAATTGTTTTTTCCTTTCCCATCCTCAATTTTTCCTAACATAAACAGTTGAATTTCAATGGGTTAAAACCACAAAAGATGAGACTGTATGTACATCCTTTCACTCTGAGTAAATTATGACCTCCTTGAGCATATGCATTTTATTTCTGAGCACCTTGAATTGTTTCTAGTTACTAAGAAATAGATGCTGGCCTAATTCTTGTTTTCAATTTAATGATCAATTTATTTCACTAATAACTACTGCCTAATATGAGACTATTAGCACATCACAATAGTGTGAAACATGAAAAAATAAGTGATTTTTATTTGTTTCCATGGGCAATTACAGGACTACTTTTAGGTCTCTTGTGAAGTCCTGAGAGTAACAAATACAAAAATAAACATGCATTTTTGTCTGGGTACATGTAATTAATTTAGTTGGTACCTCTGGACTGAAGCTGAAACATACCAAATACTACCTACTAAGCATAAAATATTTGCAATAAATTGCAAAAAAATTACCTATTTCACAAAAAGTGTCCCTCATTAAGATGAAAAAGGTCAAATTCAAGGTATTATGTCAATAGAACATTTCAGGAGTGCCTGGGTGGCTCAACTGGTAAAGCATCTAACTCTTGATTTTGGCTCAGGTCATGATCTCACAGTTCGTGGGTTTGAGCCCCACATGGGGCTCTGCACACAGAGCACGGAACCTGCTTGGGATCCTCTCTCGCTTCTCTCTGCCCCTCCCCTGCTTGCTCACTCTTCACTCAAAAAAATAATAAAATAAACTAAATTAAAAAATAGAACATTTCATTAAAAACAACCACCCAAAAAACCCCCCAAATCTGGAAAATTCTAGTCACATTCTATTTGGCTTTCTCCTTCCCCTGATCCCCAGCATGCTTTGGTCCTATCCTCCCATTTCACATGTGGTACAAAAGCACTTACACATTCTTTAAGCCAATTCTTCTCTTTTGAATTTTGGCTGTACATCTATGAACAATCTTTCTGGAAAGGAAAGGGAAAAGAAAGCTTTCACCTAACTGGCCAAAGTATTATATGCTCTTTTCCTGGACGGAATGTTTATTGTTTACACAGCCCTTCCCTTACCCTTCAACTTCCTACTTCAAATCCCTAAGGTATGATTATAGATAAGAGTTATTTTCTCAATAAGCTGCTGAAAATACTAATGACATTGCACAAGAATCTAATGCTACAGTAGTAGGCCACAATGGAGAAAATCTTGAGACTTTCCAAGAGGACTCAATTGCATAACAATGCTCTATTTCTCTTAACCCCATTTAAAAGCTTCTTTAAAGCTGTCTCCTCTCTTTGATATTGTTACTATCCACCTCCTAACAACACTTCCTTTAGCTCTGCAGTAACCTCTCTTTTAAAATAAAGAGTGTTGACCCACAACCTCTGTCTGTTACTGTTGCCTGGCAGACCCTATTTCTTCCACTATGCTACACTAACCCATAAAAGGAGAAACATATCATCCTGTGACTTACGGGCTGCTCCCTGATTTTTTCAGATGCTCAAGATTGGCTTTGCTGCTTCCTATGTTGCCATAATGGTTTATGTCAATAGTAATCCTTTTCCCAAGGAAGTCCAGAAGTATGTTTCAATAACCATGTTATCATGGAAACCACAAAAAGATGGTTAAGCGAGGCTTCTCTCTAAACTCAGTCACTAGACAGCCTTCTATTTCCACTCATTTCCACCTCTAATTTATCTCAAAACACATCATCGTACAAGAAATACTTATGTAAAAGTTTTAAGGTTTTCTTCTGACCTGTCTCCTGCAAGTAAATATTCATCACAACATTGTAAATAAGGAAAATGAAATAAATGTCATGGTCTTAGTGCAGCAATAATGAAGTTAGGAAAAGTCTAACCACTGAAAATTAAGCAGTTTTACATTCGTGAAGTTTTTTGAATCTTTCCTTTTCATACATTATTTTTTTTTTTTTTTTTTCTGAGAGAGCGAGCTCTTATAGGCACAAGCATGCGAGCAGAGGAGGGGCAGAGGGAGAGGAAGAAAATCTTAAGCAGACTCCATGCCCAGCCTGACCTGGGGCTCGATCTCATGACTTTGAGATCATGACCTGAGCCAAAATCAAGAGTCAGACACTTAACCGACCGAGCCACCCAGGCGTCCCAATCATACTCTCTATTTTTAATGGTATTTCTATTAGTGTAATTCAGTACTGATGTAATTACAAGTAGGGGTTATAAATTTCTTTTTGTCCTTATGGATATTCCTATTATTGGCAGTTCAGACAGTTCCATCTTCTTTATTCATCCACAGTAACTACAAGAGGTAAAAGTGTTTTTTTTTTTTCAACTTTTTTTTTTTTTTTTTTTTTTTTGGGACAGAGAGAGACAGAGCATGAACGGGGGAGGGGCAGAGAGAGAGGGAGACACAGAATCGGAAAGAGGCTCCAGGCTCCGAGCCATCCGCCCAGAGCCCGACGCGGGGCTCGAACTCCCGGACCGCGAGATCGTGACCTGGCTGAAGTCGGGCGCTTAACCGACTGCGCCACCCAGGCGCCCCGGTAAAAGTGTTTTTTGAATCAGTCATCAAATCCCCTTTGAAAGCTAGTTCTTCACCAGTAAATGGAGAAAAGAGAAAAACAGATGCCCTCTCTTGCTCAATGTTCTCAGCAAGTATAATCATGCATTATGTTTCAAAACAAAAACAAAAACCACTTATAAAGCAGCGGAAAAGAATGAAGGAGAAAGGAATGGTTCTGATTAGTCTCACAAGAAACACAGTATTTCAATAACTCTGATCAGAAAGGACAGTTTTGTCAATTTTAAACTGGTTTCCACAAACAACAAACCTATCATTGAAAGGGATGATTTGAAACTGATTAACCCATCTTCTCCAGAAAAAGCAGAGCAGTCATTTTTGAAAGCAATGGAGGAAAAGGATTCCAAAACATTTTCTTTTCTTCAGGATAGCCTCAAGAAGGTTGCCCAACTACTTCAGACACCTAATAGACCTAGCTTTAATTTATTTGTTCTATGTGGGGCTCATAATGCCCTTCTTTTATTGCATGCTTTCTTCCTAATCCCTAAATATTCAGTTTACTCATTTTTCTAGGTCAAATTCAATGCTACCTAACCAAAGAATCTTTTCTAATGATTCCAACCAGAAGTCATGTCACCCCTGTTCTAAGCTTTCACAAACTGTCATCCATAGCTTTTTAAGAATACTGAATACAGCATTCAGTATAAACTTGATGAATGAAGGTAGTTCTCCCCTCTTTCCCCCTATTATTAGTACTAGAACAATAAAAGTGTATCAAATACCTGACTCCCCTGTGGTTGTCATTACTGAGTCAACTCATTTTTCAAGGAATGGCTACATTTTCTACTGTTTTGTTGAGTTATTAATATTTTAAAAATTCACTCCATTTCCTCATCTTTCTTTTTATCTAAATATAATCATCTGTTGCAATGAGAGCCAAAAAACGTAGACAAATAAAATCCCAAACATTCATTTTGGTGAAAATGTAAGAACTTCTTTCCTTCTGATTTATCAAGAAGTGGGAGAGGAAGGGAAAGAAAACTTATTTGAATTTTACTTCCTTTTATTTCCTCAGCTTATTCTGTGATGAGATTCCAAACAGGAAAATAACTGAACAGACAACAGTCAAAAGACACAACAGAGAGCAGTCAAAAGGCACACACACAAAAAGAAGATGTATAATAATTCATGAAATGATCAATGTAACCTCAAATGATGGCAAATTAACTGCGTATATAAAGTTATTATCCGATGCAACTCAAAACTAAAACATAACACATCGTCCTTTAATAACCTCTGAATTTATTATTTAGAAAAAAGGACAGCCTACTATCTGTTAGATTAAATTTGGCCATATATTCTGTTATATTACCAACACATCCAGCCATTTGTGAAACCAAGAAAGAGTAAAATGCACTCTTAGGAGTGGTACTCAACCTTGAAGTGCTGAAAGCTACTTCATCATCTAGCATGGGGACAAACACATGCATGCACATGTGAACATAACACTATGTTGTGTAGAAGGCTCAATATAATCACCATCCTTGTAAATCACTCAGGTATCCACTTATTTTAACATACACAAATCAAGGCAGAGCTCCCTGTGATTCCTACAAGGAGAGCGGAAATCACATTTAACACCTCTCCTCCCACTCTTCTCATTGAAAACTTGGGATTCACAGGTTTTCCCTCTCCTTTCAGTCACTACCAGGCAGCACAACCTGCGGGGAAACTATTACAGGTGGACTAGTTTATACATATCATTTAAATACTGTAGGAATGCAGCTGTGCTTAATATTCCAGAAGTGAGCCAAAAAGCAGAAAAGACTCATTAGATTTCTTCTAAAAAAAGATTAAAGTAACTTCCTGGTTTTAGGATTAGCATTACTCTAATCAAAGCATAATGTCTTGCTGATCTTCCTATCTTGTCTTACACCACTCATAAACTAAAAGTATTGTCACTTTTCTATGTATTATGTGAAATTGTTTTACAGGCTAATTAAGCACAATCTATTGCTTGTGTTGTTACCTAAATCTACATATAACTAGCAAAATATAATTAACAACATTTTCAAATCAGAGATAATTCAGTTACTCATCTATGAACAAAAATTATAAAACATATTTTCCAAAAATTACAATGGTGGTGTAATCTAGCTTTGTTTCCTTTCTGGCCAAGATGAGATATATGATGGGTAATATATTATTGACCTTTTACACTTGGTTCTTTCAAAGCTTCTTCATTTTATTCAGCATTTAGTTTAAATTAAATATTTAAAATTGAAGCTCTTCTATGTTGCAGACATAGCTAAAATGAAGAGCTTCTGTAGCAGCAGTGACCAGATTTTAAATGCAGGTAGATCAATAAAAAAAAAAAAAAAATCACCAAGCACAGGCTCCATGTGTGAGTGGAATGGTTTATAATAGCTTGCAAATGACTATGTGCTTGCTGTAACCAGCTGTTCTTAAATTATGAATATGCAACCAATTCATGTTAAAGCCAAATCCCTGCACTATTTCTACAGAGAAATCCCAGTAGTTTTGCTTGTTCTACATGTTAGCTCTGTTAAGGATACAAATAGCAGTAAGCTTCCGAACAAATAGGACCAAACTATTGGCATTTCATGCACTGGGTCCATTATCACAGCAGGGGATGTCAATCATTGGTACATTCCTATAACAGCTCAGGCAATATGACAATGATCTCGTAGGAAAAAAAATCAAAATCTCTGCAGCATACTCAAAGTCCTTCTGACAACCTAATGCTTTCTCACTTCAGCCAATCAGAATGTCAGACCTGACCTACTAGAAGACTTGCATCAAGCTTGAAACATTTAAAAACATCAATCATAAAAACAAAGACAGGACATTGAATTATACAGTATTAACCTCCAGGGTTTGCATACAAAGACCTTAGATTTATTTATGTCCCAGTGAGTTAAGAGCTTCAGTACACCGTTCTTTACACCAAACTGACTGCCAATTTGATGAACCTCTCTGCCCTCAGCAGGAGTGCACCGTCTTTGATTAATGAGTGCATGCTTGTGGAAAAGTGTTAAGAGGAGAAAACAGAGGAAAAACACACAATTATGTCTACACATAGCTGAAGTACCAATGCAATAATTATCTTCAAAACAAATACTCCTTTTTCCTTACATACACATGCACACATGTGCACACACAAAATTAGTAAAGGTTCTTATCTGTATTACTTTCATTGTTATATCTAACATTTTTTTGAATGAAAGACATTCAAAAACCAAAGTACAAGTCAAATTTCATAGATTATAAAAACAACTATGTTAAAAGCATTAATGTAAAAAGAGAGAAAACACCCTATCTTATATAGTAAATTTCTAGATATGTGGGATAAAAACTTTATTTTCACCTCATACGCTTATAAATGCCTATTCATTTAAAAAACTCCATGTTTAATCTACAAATATCAAGACCGTTAAATATTTTACACCTCAAACTGTATTATGAATTGCCACAATTTACATAACATTCAAAATAGATTTAAAAGTCATATAAATTGTTTTGGTTTTCTTTCAGCAAAGATATTGCCAATATTTTATAGTTTCATATGTAATTATAAATTATACTCATTGCCTGTAACTTCAAAGCTAATATGGTCAACAGAAAAACTCATGAATGAAAGTTTAAATTTTTTATGATTCTTCTGTTTAGAATTGCCCTCTACCCAATGTAGGAAAATTCCTGCTTAAACAATGGAATGCTGATTTGCACTACACTAATAATTAAGACTACATTACCTGTAAAAATGAGTTAAGCATTGAGATTCCTTTTTTAAAAAGTTGACATTTAATATCTTTACCTTAATCCAGTTTCTATGAGTATCTGCCTTGACACAAACATCTTATGAATAAGTGTATTTCTTAAAAACTGAATCACAGGCTAAGGTTAACAGAATACTTTTCTTTTTAGGGAATTGTAAAGCTATTACATAAAAAGAGTTGAGAAAGCATATTACCTGAAAGAAATCTTAGTAATGTGTGATCTATTTAAAAGGAAAACATCTCTATAAACTTATAATTTCAGGAAATCATAATTCTGTTATCACTCAGCATGTACTAAAAGTGCTTACAATTTGTTTATATTGTATAGGAAATCCTTCTAATGCTATTTAACTTAGCAAATTATATATTCGCATCATCAATTTCACATTTTAATATTTTTAAAGGCATCCTATTTTAAATGTTATGAATTTTATGCTCTTTGAAAAACTGTTTTAAAGATTTAAAAAATAAAAATGAATAAATACTGGAACTACAAAAGATCTCCTGACATAGTGAATAAAGTATATTATATCCTTAAACTTATTATCCTAAAGATTTTTTACACAATTTTTCAAAAAATGTTTTCTCTTTTAGAATAATCACTTTATTCTTCCTCTTTTCTATCTCTTCTCCCACTAAATAAATAAACAAATAAACAAATAAATAAATAAGTAGAAAACACTTAGGCACCAATGGGATGATTTGACACCATTTAGTACCATAGTCTGATAGTTGAAACTATCAATAAAAGTTATTAGTACAATAAAACTATAATTCCCATTTTAAAATCATTAAATGATCACCAATTATTTATTATCTTCACCTTCTTATACAGAAAATTAAACATAAAACTGCCTTTTCCTCAGCAATTCTTTTCTGATTACCTTCTGCAACAAAAGTTTAAAAAAATATTTAATCAAACAAGTCAGTATTTATTAAATAAAGTACAATCTTTTAAAACCTTGTGGTATGAAATACTTAATTTTATATAATCAAAAACCTCTTAAAATACCTAACTAGGTAATTTAATTAATCCCTCAGGATATCAAGTATATTAAAAATCATTAAGATGATATAATCTCAACTAGGGATCAAAATCACATTATTTTGTTCGTGCTAAATCACTTCTTTTAGTAGTCCTAGCTAGGAGTAGGTCCGAAACTCAGAAATTACAACTTAAAATCTTTTTCTTTGAGAAATCTTTAAACCAAAAGTATTCAAGTTTAACACATTCTTTCACTAATTCAAGGAGGTAAGACAGAAAACAGAAACTTTCATGCAACTGTGATATCCTACATCTTGTATAGTAACACAAAAGTAGCAACAAAGACATTAACAATTGCAGTTCAAGCTGGGAGTGACTGTTCTGTTTCAATTCAATGACACCACTAATGGCTTCTTAGCAGCTCCATGAAATCAACCAGCTGTCAAGTTGATGCATCAGAAGGAACAGTTATGCACTCCCATAAGAAAAAGCAACACATCAGGATGTTTGGCAAAACATCTGCTCCTTTACACTGCAGTTCTATAATAAACATGCAAACAAAGAAATGAGAGAAAGGGCAACAGAATTAAAATTCCAAGGTTTCCATTACAGTCTTAAACGCATTTAAAATAAATGACATAAAAATAAAAACAAATTTCTGCCAACTTGAATACTTTTATTTTAAATCTTGAAAAATGCTAAATGGAATTACTCAGATTCTTCTGGAAAGGCAGAAACTACAGAAAAATCACTTCATTTTAAAAATTGAGAGTAAACTTGTTCACCAAGAAAAATCATTATCATAATGTTATGTACAAAACTCAAAAAATGATACCAAAATATATCCTTCACTCAATTAGTACTTAATAAATTATGTCAAATGCGTTTCCAAGACTGAATACTCTAAAAAATATTTTAAATAGTGTTTGAAAAAGTAAATGCCACTACAGTTCAGCAATAGCTTAACATATAAAACCAGTAAAGATACTATTCTCTGAATTTTAAAATATGTACCTACTCCTACTTTTCTCCAAACCATTATATGAAGACAACAAACAATATTAAGTCCTGATAAATAACTTTCTTTTAAACGCATACAATTTGATCACTCCCCCCCTCCCAAAAGACTCTTGTTTGCCATTACAGGCTGAAAATAATTTTGATTACAGCCATTCATTTCAAACACTTGTAAAATTTTACTTTTTTCTATCTGAAACTTATAAGTGCCTCAATGTTGTCTAAATTATTGATTATGCAGCACAGTGACAATATGTACAGTCTTTACAATAGGTGTGAGACATCAAATGTACTTAACTACCATTTTCTTAAACTACTTATCCTCTGTTGCTTGCCATTTATAATCTGCCAAATCTTCTAGTCCTTTGTTGCATGTATAATTTAAAACCATCTGTTCTATGTGCTTTTAACTATTTAAACATTTTTCACCTACCTACAATTCACATAAATGGCAGACATTCAATTCAGTCAGGCTTTCTATATAGCGTTTTACATAAAGCAAATTCCAAGATAAATAGCATAGCAAACAACACCAAAGAAGACTGCTACAGAGATAAAAACATACTACTACATACAATGTAAGTTCTTATGTGTTCGACAAACCTTTTCAGAATTGTTTCTATTACTTTTTTTTTTTTTAGTTAATTGTAGTCAGTGTTTTTTCCCAACCGAGAAGACAAAGAGAATGCAAATTAAATACAGACAGTTTCATGTCCTTGTTAGAAGAGAAGTAAATATGCTGACTGAAAATGACTACAGGAGACAGAATTCCACTTTCCCATTCAATTTACAGTGCTTTTATTTATATACCAGTCAGTGTATCATTAAGTTTGGTCATGTGACCCACCGAACTTCTGTGAGGTGAAAAACTACGTTAGACAAGCAAATTAAAACAACACTATTTTTATTGTTTATTTTTTCATAATGGCTGACAAGGAGCTTACAGCTTGAGGTTATAAAATATATTTTAAAATAAATTTTGTCTTTTAAATACTAACTACATTTTTACCAATCGTTTGATTTAATATCTGCTACTAAATTTTAAAAGTATCCAGTATCTCCAGGTATTTTCATAGTTGTTTTTGCAAAATGCAAGGAAATATGTAAAAAATAATTTAATTACAAAAGGGAATCTAGGTAATCTAAAGTCATTATACGTAAAATGTTAACCAAGCTGATTAAAGAAAAATCCACAGCAGAGTGGAGTAAATGAGAAAGGGAATATGCTGATTAAAAATAACATTTGAAACCTTTAAAGAATAATAAAAAAAAAAAAACCAACACGTAGACAAAAGCTAGGTATCAATGACACTATAAAAGTTTATACCATTTTTTTTTTTTACACATTTTCCACCTGTTACCAAAACAAAACGTATAGACACTGAGGGTTCATTTTGAGAGCAGAACCCAAAAATAAGCAGCACAACTTCTCTAACCAGTAAGTTACACGGTCCTTTAAAGCAGGGAAAAAATTAAGCGAAAAATTGACTCTTGGGAAAATTTCTCGATAAAGTTTACATGACGTCACTGGGCCCCCTGAACATTCCCTAAACTTTGAGTCTTTTCCACACACACTTTTTTGCCTTTCTACGCCTTCTTTCCCTTTCTCAAAAATAAAAAAGGGGAGACTTGGGAATAAAAATTGCCCAAGATGGCGAAACGCTTGTTGTTTAGAGGGCAGGGGAAAAAATGGAGGATATTGTAATATACACAAAGGGATAAATTTCAACAACTCGGCCAAGGACTGCAGCTGCTTCTCTCTTTATAAGGAAGCAACACACAAAAGATAAATACAGAGGGAGAGAAAAGAAGAGAAAAATCTCCCAAATAGCAGGGCCAGCTCTTACTCTGCAAACACTTCCTTCCTTTCCCAAGTCCCAATTCTGGGGTTCATGGAACTACTTTAAGGGGAGGGTTGACGCGAAAGAGAAAGGGGGGAGGGGAGCGACACGAAGATTAAAAGAGCGAGGAAGAGTTGAGGGCTGGCGGCTGTTCTCGGGGAGAACTGCTAGGAGACAGACATTACTGTAGGAAAAGCTGTGCTCCTCTAACCTCTGTGTACAGACGTACATCTTCCCAAGTATCCAGATCCTTTCCCAGTCCCACCTGCCCCCATAACACGCCCCGCGCCCTCAGCCCATTTTCTGAAAACTCTGGAGCTCCAAGCTACCCAGAGAGAGCTAAAGAGGCCCGAACTGGGGAGTGGGGGGGGGGGGGGGGCGCAGCTCATCAGTCCTAAAGGGAAGAGGGGGCGGAGGCAAAAAGGGGCAGCAGTAGGCGGACTGGGGTCGGGGGGGGGGTATCTTGAAACTACCCCGACAGGGATTGGGGGAGCAGCGTATATTCCCTCGTAGGAACGGCGATCGCAACAGTGCCAGAGGTTATCGTTTGAGAAGCAAAAGTGTTGGCGGCCCCCCGAGCTCTGGAAGCCGAGAGGAGGAGGAGGAGGCGCGCAGCCCCGGCGGCCAGGCTGGGAGGCCGGCACAAAGGAAGCGGACTCGCGGCGGCGGCGGCCCGCGGCCCTGGTGCACCGAAGTCCCGCACCGGCAGCCAGGAATAAAGTTTACGTTCTCCGCAGACCGCACCCCCCACCTCCCACCCAGGACCGCGTCCTCCTCCCCCAAACTCCGCTCGGGACCCCGAGCACCGCCCCAGCCTTCCAGCCAGCACAACAAAGAGACACACCGACCGGCGAGGGTAAACAGCCGCTGAGGGCGAGCAGGGCGGGCAGGGCGAGCGCCGCGAGACCAGCAACTCCGGAGTCCCCGCTCGCAGGAGCGTAGTTTCTCCTGTTCTGCTGCAGCCGGCTCGGTAACATTTGCAATTTTCGACTTCACCCGCACCCCTCACACCCGAACATTTTGAACTCACCTTTACTTTCGAACTGAGAGTTGCGGTGGATGGGATTTTTGTCTTCCCCAGATGGTTGAAGGTTACGATTTTTGTTTTTGGAAACCCTACCACCTCCTTATCTCGATTATTATTTTTGCAAGAAAAGTATAAAGAGAGTTGGAGTGGAGGTGAGATTTGTGATCGGGAAAGCCCTTGACTCCCTCCTTCTCCGCCTTCCGCCTCTCTCTGATTAGTTCCTATCCAGCAGCAGATTGAAGCAGGAGATGATTCTTCTCAAGGTTTGTTCAGCAGCTTCACTTCTAGGCGAAGGCTTCATGAACCAAGTGACGTCAACCAACAAGGCTTCTCTCTCTCTCCTCTCTCTAACAATGAAAGTTGCTGTTAACAAGGGAAAAAAGAGAGAGAATTGTTTATACCATTTCAGTTCCAATAATAAATGACCTATCAGCTCCTAAAGGAGCCAAAGGAGGGAGGGGGGTTGCTTCTTTCTCCAAGAATACTATAGCTTCGAGTTTGCAACCGTTCCTTGTCCCAGGAAAAAAGTTAAGAAACTAATTTTTTTTTTTTGCTTTCAAAAGTAGGGCAGAAAATAGGATTGAAAACCTAATTTTAAAAAACGTAAACTGGAAAATAGGGAGCATAAATTAATCATTCTCACCTAAACTTTTTTTCTTGTAAACTCATAATTCGGTTGAAGTCTGTAAACCAACTAAATTAATATGCCAAGAATTCATGGGTGTTTGGAACTCAAAAAGCAGGACGCAAGATGGTCCGGGATAAAACGCTATTGCCCAAACACGGGCAAATTAAACTAGCTGTAGTGTTGATGCACTGAAATAAATTTAAATAAAACGTTAAAACAGTAAGTCGTTTTAAAGTTATAAATTAAAACTGTAAAGGGTAATCTCAATTGTAGTTTTTCCCTCCAATTTCTGAGGTCAAAAAAGTGGAGGGGGAGGGAACTAATTGTAGGAATTGAGCATTTTTTGAAGAATCAAGTTAAGACTGGTAGCTCATTGCTCCATTTTTAAACTACACAGGAGGTATGCTTTTTGTCTACCCCCCAATCTCCTCCCAACTTTCTGTTTACCCTTCCATTTCTCCCTCACCCCCCAATTCCAACATCCTGAAACCAATAAAGTTGAAATAAAGGTGAAGCACACCCTATTCCCTCCTGGATACACCACCCCATAGCTTCCTAAAAATGATTCTTAAAAAGCCTTAACTTTGGCTAATGTTTTATTACACAGGAAGATACATAATTTTTTTTTTCCCACTGAGGTAGTGTTTTTTCCCCACAACACATTAAAATCTCAAAGTTCATATAATAAAAAATTTCATGAGTTAATTTTCAGGATGAAGAGCAAGTGAAAGGCAAGCTACTGGAAGAATAATTTGACCATATATGTATATTTTGTACATACATTTGTGGATAAATGTATCTTAAAAGATGCTATTGTTTTATGTTTCCTCTTCAGCCACTGGCTGTGATTTTAATTGTGCTGGAGGATCTTCATTAGTATTAACACATGGGGAGATTTCACAAAGCTGCTTCATTAGGGGGGAAAAAAAAGCTTGGCAGACTAGGTCTTTTTGCATGCACTGAGAATGTCAGCCTTACCTCGGTCATTTGTAACATAATAAGTGCAAGTACAATGATTGCAATGCAGGAGCACTGGGGGAAGGGCAGAAATACTGCCTGTCTAATAGGGATATCTGAAAAAAAGGCTGCTCATTACACAGTAAAATGTATGCTAAAAATTAGTGAAGATGATGTCTCAGGAGACTGATGCTAAATAAATTAATGTGCTGATATGTTTTTAATTATTATTTTTGTAGTAGTTTATTTCGTTCTCAGGATTCACATTGAGCAGCAAAGCTGCGCTAGCACTTATTGATTTTTTTTCCCTGCCACATTCCCGGAATACAGATTTTAATCATTTCACTACACCACACTCAGTAATTTCATTAAAAACTGGAACCTTCCATCCCCAGAAAAGCATTTAATTTCAATGACATACAATTTCTCTCTTAGCAGAAAACTGTCTCTACAGTAAAAGCTGGCCTAAGGTTCAAATGCATAATTTAATCCCGAGTTTTCCATGCTCTGCATTCCTTTGAAGCTATAATTTGAGTAACTACCTAATAACTGTAATAAGGACAATAATTTCCTTATAATATATTATTAACTCATATTTAATTAACTCAGAGGCCAAGCTCTGTACATGTATGACTGGGTCAAGAGTTCTACAATCTCAAAATTTACCAATAATGTTCCAGAAGAAAAATATAGATTAAAATACAAGTATGAATGCTAGCATTTAGATATTCCAGCCAAATTAATATGCAAAAAAGTTCATAAATTTTAAATAATAGTGGTCATTACTCAAATAAACAGTATTTTAAAACATGTGGAAGGAAACCAGGCAACTCACTAATTCTATATATAAAGAATTATAATATTGATATTTCAAAACAATCCATTTCTGACAGTTTAATCACTAGATTTACTATTGAGAAAGTATTCAATTTTGAAAACATTTTTTTTAAAAGGGCTATATTTAAGTTGCCTCAATTTTCATACAGAATTCTCTTAAACATTTCTCTTAAAGTTAAATGGCACACTTGAGTAATTTGGATAACAAAGGATATTTAAATACTTCAAAAACAATATACAGCAAAGTAGGTTTCAATTTTAGGTTACAGTAATATTCTGAAATGATAGTGGGTTGAAAATGGCACATTGGTTTTCCAAACAATAGGTTTTATACGGATATGTAATTTATATTGCCTGCTTTTAGAGAAGAAACCTGTGGGAAAAACATTTGATATAATTCACTTATTACTTTGAATATATATCTAATCAACAGAAAAGACTGATACATCTCTAATAAAAATGATTAACTTATATAAAAATCAAAACTCATATTAAAAATTCCTATCATTCCTCTGGGTGATTTTAAAACCATAATCCAAAAAAAAAAGTTTTAAGACTATGTATATATAATCTCAAGTTGCCATCACATACAACACAAAGCTTTTCCTTGGTTGAATGATAGAAGTAACTTACACAAAATAAGACTAAGTGTTGTCAAAATGTTAGAAAAAAAGATAAAAGTAGTGATAATACAGAACTTGGTTTTACTGCCTACAAAATATTTTAAAATTGTATATTTTATATTTTATTATCAAAACTATATATATTTATTATATAATTTGGAAAATATTTTTGCAATGCTCAGAGTTGAAATGCAATTAAATGTAAATCAATAATTAACAAAACAGTGGATAAACGAAAAACTCAGATTAACATCTAAAATTCGTAAGATGAATTTCTACATTTCAATAAAAAAAGCTTCAATTTATATATTTAAGTATATATTTAAAATAATTTGGTGCTTTTTGGGAGTTCAAATATATTATCTAATTTGTACATTTAAAACTGATTTTTTAAAAAACAGCATACTAGAAATTTAAAACTGGATTATGCCAGTATTTGATACCCTCTTACTATGAAGTTGTGCCTATTTTTAATGATTCCTTCCTTTTTTTATGTTATCACATTTGATTGTTTCAGAGATTACAACACAGTCACAGAGTTGGGGGGTGGGGAGATAATTACTATAGTTATAAAATAATTTGGCTCCAGTAGCACTTAGTTCTTTGCCTAAGATCATCATCTAAATTAGTACTTCATCTTCAGAATTCTAAAATAAGTTGAAAACACATCTTTTCTAATATTACTGATAACTATTTCTGAAATTCTATCTATGATACATACCTAACCCATGCTACCACTATATGCCACCACTAGATGTAAATTTTGCACTTTCTTCTGTAAAGTAGCATCTATTATTAGGATCAAAATAGAACTTCTTAAATAGGTAGATATAGAGATAAAGATGGTCAGGTATCAAATTTATTACTATGGGTATAATACATGGATCTTCAAAGAGTAAGGAATTGACATGTACAGAGAACAAAGTCTATAAAGGCTGACTACAAAAAGCCAAACGAATGAGAGATCTCAATAGTGAAACAAGCTGGCCACTGTCATGTCTTGTTTCAGTTTCAATCAGTACAAACTAATGAAGAGTTATTTGTTTTCATTCATTGAACAAACATTTGAGTGCTCGCTATATGCTATGCGCTCTGCTACAGGCTGGAAAAACATGAAAAGCTCATATTCTGGTTGATGTTGAAAGTGTGAAATTCCTGGGAGATTAGGGACTCACATAAATCATATTATAAAGATACAAATAATTAAGTTTTGTTAGAATAAAGAGGATGGGGCAACTAATTCTGACTGTGAGTCTAAAAAAGAGCTTTATCAAAGGGATGCCATTTGAACTGCATCTCAAAAACTGACAGCTTACCAGCTATTCGAGAAGGGGCAGATCCTAAGTAAAAGAAACCATAAGTTTAAATACAAAGAGCTACTAAATCTGGTGCCCATCCACTAGTGAGAATACCAGTGCAACAGGAATATCAGTGTGAGGTGTATCAGGGATGAAGTAGGGAAAGGAGGGTAGGATCTGAGAGTGAAAGGCCTGATACATACCATGGTAAGATGGCTGAATTTATTCTGAGCGCCAACAAAGGTGAGCAAAGGAGTGACATGATCAACCTTGTTTTTAGGGAGCAGCAACTGTCTAGGTGCATTGTCTGGTGCAAAAGATAGACAATAGTATGAAGTGCTTAACGGTCCATGAGAAAGACGGTAAAAGACAGTGGCATTAGAGATTCAAAGTCAGATATTTTTGAGGTAAAATGTGGATTTGGTGACCAACTGAAAACACACAGAGTTAAGGGAGAGGAAGGACTGAAGGAAGACTAGTGGGATTTCTGGCTTAAAAAACCGGATAAATGGTAGAGTCATTTGTAAGGCCATTTTTAATGGAATTATCAGAATCCATTGCAAAGGTTTTTTTGTTGTTGTTTTTTCAATGTACATACCCAGGGACAATATCAAGAGATTCAGTAGGTCTAGGGTGGAAACCAAGTATTTCTTTTCCTTTTTAAAAGAACTCTGACAGTGCTTCAGATAAACACTCCTAATTAAGAACAGTATTATAAAATTGATTAAATCAAATTCAGTTGGAAGAAAAAAAAAGCCCTGAAAAAGAAGAGCATTGAAAGTGTGTGTGGAGGTCCCACATCGGATACTAAAATATGCTATATATATGGCCTTTATAATTTACATTTGGCCTTGGCACCTGAGAAAAAGACCAATGAAACATAATAGAAAATTGAGAAACTGACCCAGGTGCATATGGAAATTTAACATAGATAAAAGCTGAATCTCAAAGCAGTGAGGAAGAAATGAACTTCTTTTTTTTTTTAAACTTTTTTCAACGTTTATTTATTTTTTGGGGGGGACAGAGAGAGACAGAGCATGAACGGGGGAGGGGCAGAGAGAGAGGGAGACAAAGAATCGGAAACAGGCTCCAGGCTCCGAGCCATCAGCCCAGAGCCCGACGCGGGGCTCGAACTCCCGGACCGCGAGATCGTGACCTGGCTGAAATCGGACGCTTAACCTACTGCGCCACCCAGGCGCCCCAGAAATGGACTTCTTAATAAGTGGTATTGGGATATCTGGGTAGTCATAAGAGATGAATTGGGATCTGTTCTAAAAATGAATTTTAAAAGGAACAGATACTTAAATATAAAAATTTGAACCACATCAGTACTAGGAGAATTTATGGGTCAATTCTTCTATAATTGGAGGGTAGGGAAAACATCTCTAGTAATGGTTAAAATTAAATGCAATAATGTGAAATACTGGCAATACATAAAATACATTCAAATACATGAAACTAAAAAGGTTTATATGGCACTTAAAGAAAGAGGTTTTATATGGCAAAAAAAAAAAAAGAAAAGAAAAAATACCACAAGTTAAGAACAATGACAAATGAGAAGCTTAAAAAAATATTTTAACTTATATGAGATAATGGAATAACCTTATATATAAAGAGTATCTAAAAATGAATAAAAGACCAACACCCTGATAGAAAAATGGCAAGAGATATGAACAGATATTTTAACAAAAATAAATGCAAATGCCCCTTACACAGAAATATCCTCAACCTCGCTGATAAGAGAAACACAAATTAAGAATCACTGAGATAGGAGCGTCTGGGTGGCTCAGTCAGTTAAGCATCTGACTTGGCTCAGGTCATGACTTCATGGTTCCTAAGTTTGAGCCCTGCATCAGGGTCTCTGCTGTCAGCAGCAGAGAAACTCTGCCCCTCCCCGCTCATCTCTCTCTCTCTCTCTCTCTCTCTCTCTCTCTCTCTCTCAAAAATAAACATTAAAAAAAAAAAAAAGAAGAAGAAGAATCACCGAGATACTATTTTGCACCCAACAAACTGGCAAAAATCCAAGTTTCACAACTTGTTAGAAAGGCACTTATGGGGAAAAGGACCCTCTAAAATATGCTTATTGGAGTGAAAGATGTAAAATCCCCAACAACAGAGAATTTGACAGTATCTAGCCAAGTAACATATGCATTTCTTTTCTGACTAGCAAAACCCATTTCCAAGAATCTGATCAACACTGACAAAAATAAAAAATAGATATAAGAAGATATTCACTGAAGCACTGTTTGTTACCGCTAAAGTGTGGAAATAACCCAAATATTCATCACAGGGAAATGGTGGAGTTAATTATGGTACATGCACAGTATTACGCAATTTTTTTAAATTAAAAAAAAAATTTTTTTAATGTTTATTTTTGAGAAAGAGAGACAGAGCATGAGCGGGGGAGGAGCAGAGAGAGAGGGAGACACAGAATCTGAAGCAGGCTCCAGGCTCTGAGCTGTCAACACAGAGCCCAAGGTGGGGCTCAAACCCATAAGCTGTGAGATCATGACCTCAGCTGAAGTCAGACACTTAACAGACTGAGCCACACAGGTGCCCCTATGCAATTTTTAAAAATAAATAAGGAAGGAATGCATATAGTATGAAGTATTTCACACCTACCGAATATATTGTTAAGTAAAACAAAACAAAAAAAAGCAAGGTGGATAAAAACATCAATGGTATGCTACCATTCTTACATATATTTACCTAATTTTTTAAATGAAAGGAAAAAAGTCAAAACTTTAAAAACATGATCACCTATAAGGAGAAAAGGAACAAGGTAGAAAATACAGAATAGTAGGAAGTTTTCACATAAGATTTGTTTTGTAGATGTGATTTTAGAACCATATAAAGTAATTTACATAATTAGAAAACAAAAACAAATTAAACTTAAAAACACTCCCATTAAATGAAAGTTAATGAAATGAATGAACTTGATTGCATATGGAGTTCCATACAGAGAATATTTCAAGTGCCTTTACATACAATAATTTTTTTAAGTTTATTTATTTATTTTTGAGAGACACAGAGACAGAATGAGAATAAGTGGGGGAGGGGCAGAGAGAAAGTGGGACAGAGGATCAAAAGCAGGGGCTGTGCTGGAAGCAGATAGCCTGGTGCAGGCACAAACTCACGCACCATGAGATCATTACCTGAGAGAAGTCTCACACTTAACTGACTGAACCACCCAGGTGCCCCTACATACAATAATTTTTAAAAACCACACACAAACAGTAATTTAACAGCATATCCCTCATAGGATATAAACTAAAAAATAACTTTAAAGCAGCAACAAAACAGGAACTTAAATTGCTATCACTAACCATATTTTTGTGGTATGAACTGGTGTTGTTACTGTAATATTGTTGCATGCACAGTCTGAGATAAAGCAAATGGATGTTTTGCAAACAGCAAAGTTAGTGTTTTTAAAAATTAATTTTTGCTACGGGACAAAAAAGAAACAGATATAAAATGAATGAGTTACATGAACTCTCTGATCCTGAATTTGAACTCTGATCCTGAATTAGGATATATAAATGAACTCATTACATATTTTATATTTAAAAATATATACTTCTTAGTTTTGCTCACTGTAAAAGCCTTAAAAACAGGGACCATTGCAGAAGCAACAAGCACACACCTGTGTACCCATATTATAGTCTCTAAACACCATTTGCCCTGAAAAGAATTCCTTGATGTCAAGGCTGATTCCAGGTTCGGGATAGGAAATGTCCAAGATAAGCCTAGAATACCCTATTACACCATTAAGCATGGAAACTATCCAGATTATTGGCTTCATGCTAAAAGGACTAGAGAAACAATTTAAAGAGGACAAATAGAAGTGACTCCCACTGGCCAAAGATGAGACAATCTGAACAACTACAATGGAATGAAACATAAATATATCTTAATATATAAATTTATAATGATACTCTTTTAAAAATCTCATTTTTCATCTTTGAAGGATGCCAGGAACCAACTCATAATTTTGAAAACTGGTAAATAAAGGAAACAAGAATTTATTCAACATTTCCTACCAAATGTGCCTTTGGGAATCTAATTTGAAATTGTGTTGCAATATATACTGCTATATATCTGAATGTATGTGTGTGTCTATATATACAAAGATTTCAACATTAGATTTCATTTTTTACAAAGAAGCTTAAACATGTTACTGGTCTGGGTGCCTGGGTGGTTCAGTCAGTTAAGCATCTGTTTCTTGATTTTGGCTCAGGTCATGATCTCACGGTTCTTCAGATGGAGCCCCCCCATGTTGGGCTCCATGTTGACAGCATGGGGCCTGCTTGGGATTCTCTCTCTGCCCCTCCCCCTGTTCATCCTGCACTCTTTCTCTCAAAATAAATAAATAAACATTGTTAAAAAATGTTATTGGCCTGTACTAATGGTTACTGTTCAAGTATATAATTAACCTGTGAGCTTCAAGGCAGAAAAAACAAAGAGGAAATATAATACCATTCTCCTTATCTGGTAAATAAGAAACTTACAACTTATTTTATTTATTTATTTTAATATAATTTATTGTTAAATTGGCTTACATACAACACCAAGAGCTCATCCCAACAAGTGCCCTCCTCAATGTCCATCACCCACTTTCCCCTCTCCCCCACCCCCATCAACCTTCAGTTTGTTCTCTGTATGTAAGAGTCTCTAATGGTTTGCCTCTCTCCCTCTCTGTTTGTAACTTTTTTTTTCACCTTCCCTTTGCCCATGGTCTTCTGTTAAGTTTCTCAAGATCCACATATGAGTGAAAACATATGACATGTGTCTTTCTCTGACTGACTTATTTCACTTAGCATAATACCATCCATTTCCATCTGCATTGCTGCAAATGGCATGATTTCATTCTTTCTCATTGCCAAGTTGTATTCCATTGTATATATAAACCACATCTTCTTTATCCATTCATCAGTTGATGGACATTTAGGCTTTTTCCATAATTTGGCTATTGTTGAAAGTGCTGCTATAAACATTGGGGTACATGTGCCCCTATGCATCAGCACTCCTGTATCCCTTGAGTAAATTCGTAGCAGTGCTATTGCTGGGTCATAGGGTAGATCTATTTTTATTTTTTTGAGGAACCTCCATACTGTTTTCCAGAGTGGCTGTACCAGTTTGCATTCCCACCAACAGTGCAAGCGGGTTCCCATTTCTCCACATCTCTCCAGCATCTGTAGTCTCCTGATTTGTTCATTTTAGCCACTTTGATCAGTGTGAGGTAGTATCTCAGTGTGGCTTTGATTTGTATTTCCCTGATGATGAGTGACACTGAGCATCATTTCATGTGTCTGTTGGTCATCTGGATGTCTTCTTAGAAAAGTTTATCTATTCATGTCTTCTGCCCATTTCTTCACTGGATTATTTGGTTTTTGGGTGTAGAGTTTGGTGAGTTCTTTATAGATTTTGGATACTAGCCCTTTATCCGATAAGTCATTTGCAAATATCTTTCCCATTCCATTGGTTGCCTTTTAGTTTTGTTGACTGTTTCCTTTGCAGTGCAGAAGCTTTTTATCTTCATGAAGTCCCAATAGTTCATTTTTGCTTTTAATTCCTTTGCCTTTGGAGATGTGTTGAGTAAGAAATTGCAGTGGCTGACATCAAAGAGGTTGTTGCCTGTTTTATCTCTAGGGTTTTGATGGTTTCCTGTCTCACATTTAGGTCTTTCATCCATTTTGAGTTTATTTTTGTGAATGGTGTAAGTGGTCTAGTTTCATTTTTCTGTATGTTGTTGTCCAGTTCTCTCAGTACCATTTGCTAAAGAGACCGTCTTTTTTCTATTGGATACTCTTTCCTGATTTGTCAAAGATTAGTTGGGCATACATTTGTGGGTCCAATTCTGGGTTCTCTATTCTATTACACTGGCCTATGTGTCTGTTTTTGTGCCAATACCATACTGTCTTGATAATTACAGCTTTGTAGTGGAGGCTAAAGTCTGGGATTGTGATGCCTCCCACTTTGGTTTTCTTCTTCAATATTACTTTAGCTATTTGGGGTTTTCTGTGGTTCCATACAAATTTAGGATTGTTTGTTCTAGTTTCTTACCAATTTAGTAAGATGAACTTAAAATAATGGAATAACATCAAACAAAATTTTATAACGAATGTATAAACAATATTTATATGGTTTCCATAGCAGTCCTCCATGAAGGCCAAGGGTGTAGTGATAAATATAATTAAGTTGATTGAATTTATTCAGTTATTAGACTCTTGCCCATGCAAGTCAATCATATAAGATTGTATATATTATGCCCAGCAGTACTCCAGGGGCCGCCACATGTTGAATCCAACTCATACCAACTCAGGACAATCAAAGTAAACTTTTCAGGAAATTTGCACCTTGGCTTTTCTTTTATTTTTATTTTATTTTTTTTAACGTTTATCTATTATTAAGAAACAGAGAGAGAGAGAGCATGAGCATGAGAGGGACAGAGAGAAGGGGAGACAGAATCTGAAGCAAGCTCCAGGCTCTGAGCTGTCAGCACAGAGCCTGACATGGGGCTTGAACTCATAAATTGCAAGATCATGACCTGAACCAAAGTTGGATGCTCAACTGACTGAGCCACCCAGGTGCCCCGCAAGTTGGTTTTTCAACACAGTCATTACCAAAAATAAATATTTTCAAACTTAAAAATCAAATAAACAATATTAAACACAAACACTCAAAACTCATCACTTCTTATTTTATTATGCTTTACTATCATAGGTGTATTTCAGGTTATTTATGTTTGCTGTAGTACAGCAAAAACAAATCAACAACAACAACAACAAAAACTACAGGTAGTTGTGTACTACCTCTCATCTCTTCCCAACTCTGTGTTCAGTGATGGCACATTGGTAGCTTGAGATGGACCATGACGGGAACATTTACACAATGGAAACTGGCAAACACAACATATCAGTGCGTAACAATGTGTTTTTTTTTGCTAAGTCTAGACTTAAGAAGTTAATGGAAAAATGTTAATGCAAATTAAACTTAAATGTTACATTGGAATAACAGAAAAAATGGGAAAATAACAATCTTCTAAAATTTGAAAACTATTAACAAGTTAGCAAGAAGTCACTCACATCATTGGTGAAGAAGTTTTTTTTTTTAATCTTATTCACTTAAACAAAAGTATCAATGGCCATTTATGTCAGAACTACATTCTTCAGCAATTTCAACTCCAGGTTGGCTACAGACACAAGAGTTTGGTAAAATCAATGAGAGCATTCTGTGAAAATAAACTGGCTATATCTATTTGACAATACAGTATTATATATTTTATTATTTGAAATTTATTCAAATAATTTTCCCAGATTTACCACATCTCTGTTGGAGAGGACCATAATGGCTACTAGCCCTTGAGGAATGTACAATCCAATTGAGAGAATCAATAATCTAAAATATCTGATACAATGTGATAAATAATCTAACAAAGGTTTTCAAAGTAAAATAAGTGCACATTAGATATTTTCTCTGGGTAGAGATGGGGGAAGAAAAATGTGTATGAGTCAATCTCATAGTAATTGAGCCTTCTTTGCATTACAGTTGATCTTGATGTATAATTTTCAGCATTAAACTTTGTAATTTAGCTCTGAAAGATAGTTTCAAAGTATTCAAGGTACTGACACATGCCATTTGGGCAAGCCCTCTAAAAATCACAGAAGTAGTGTTTTCTGGGTCAGGAAGAACTTTTTTTTTAAGTTTTTTATTTATTTTGAGGTGGGGTGCAGAGAGAGAAAGAAAATACCAAGCAGACTCCATACCACCAGTGTGGAGCCTGACATGACACTGGAACTCATGACCCATAAGATCATGATCTGAGCCAAAATCAAGTTGGGACACTCAACCGACTAAGCCACCCAGGCGCCCCAGGAAGAAATATTTTTTATATCCTATCTGATTTCAAATATTCATGTGACTCCCTTCCCAACTTACGGTTAACAGGTTTCAAGTTTGAAAACCAGGGTTTTATATTCACTCCTCATTTATTTTCACAGCATCCTGAAACATATATATTCTAGGACCAAAATTCAATCCTAAGCATAATTTTCACTACTTCTCTTATATTTTGTTAGTTATCTTATTATTGTTATTTTTCTTTAAATAGACTCCATGCCCAGCATAGGGCTTGAACTCACAACCCTGAGATGAGGAGTTGGATCCTCTACTGAACCAACCGGGTGTCCCCTTCACTCCTATTAAAAACTGAATCAACAGGCACCTGGCTGGCTCAGTTATAATAGAGCATATGACTCTTGATCTCCTGATTGTGACTTCAAGCCCCATGCTGGGCATGGAACTTACTTTATGAAAAAATAAAAAAAATAAAAACTGAATCAGATCAGTCCATATTGTTTAAAGACAATTGTGCCCTGGGAATAATGCAATATGAGAAATAATATTCAAGTGTCAACTCTTTAACTAGTATAGTAATGTTGTTCCTTGTCCTACAGCTTTCAGTCTATCAATATAGATTCCAACACACCTTTTCCAGGACATTTTTTTTGGCTCAAAATCTAATTGTGATCCAATTTTTTTTTCAATTTCTTCCCCTTTAACATGGATTTTCACTGACCTTAAAAAAGTTGTCAAGCATTTCACTCTCATAAGTGAACTGCATATAGGTAAAAAGCTCATTCATACTCTTCACATAAAGGGTTTCATCCAACTGTAAAGCCAAGTATCTATTAGCATGTATATGTTAGAGTAACTGTGCATTCATACTGTATATCATTAATAGTACAGTGTCCAAATGTATCACATTAAGGGAATATTGCCAAAAGTTCATTCTGACTTATTGCCAGACATAATATTTATTATTTTGTTGCTTGTTTAATAAGCTTGGCAAATGTGTGGCTTATAACTGCTTTTTTGCTCTGAGAAGTACAACACTGAATTAATACTTTCTTAGCTTTAGTGTCTTCACTTTTAGAGACAAAAATACTGGAAAGTAATATTTTGTGTTTATTCTGGGAAGCTTTTACTATTTTTCCAGAATAGTTTACAAAAAATGTCATTAGTTTGTTTTTTCTTTAAAAAGAGTCAAAGATATTAAAATATCCCTAGCCCAAATGAATTCAAATTACTTTTTATGATCTCACTCTTTCCCCCTATATATTTATAACCTTTCTTCCATTATTTATTGAAGAAAGACAATCCAAAAGAGAGAGAAAAATTATCCTCCTGAGATACAAAACAAATGACAGAAATCACCTGGAAACAAGGTAATATAAACTGGATTTTAAAAAAATTTTTTAATGTTTATTTTTAAGAGAGAGAGAGAGGGCAGGGGCAGAGAGAGAGGGAGACACAGAATCCGAAGCAGGTTCCAGGCTCTGAGCTGTCAGCACAGAGCCCCAATATGGGCTCAAACTCATGAATCCTGAGATAATGACCTCAGTGGAAATTGGACACTTAACTGACTGAGCCACCCAGGTGCCCTAAGCTGGATCTTTTAAAAGAGGGGAAAAAAATTATGAACACTGAGGTATTTATTATGGTTAAACTATAAGGAGAGGGAGACAATTCAGAAGGAGCTTTTTTTTTTAAGGTAATCTCTATACCTAACGTGGGGCTCAAACTCACAACTCCAATATAGAGTCAGTGGTACTGACTGAGCCAGTCAGGTGTTCCTCATCTAGAGCTTTTGTTGTAGCTTTTATGTGCAGCTTTTGTTGGAGGAATTAAGTCAAGTTCACTGAGATTTTCTTGGAAGTTCACCTTAACTACTGAGGGAAGGAAACATATCTTTATTCTGAGGGACACAGCCCTTAGGATTCAGATTATTCCTTTAGTTTAGGAGTCTTGAAGCCTCTGTTTCTGCCTCAAAATTACCCTATCCTTCACGTTTCACCTTTCAGTCATCTCTTCCCAGCAGCTGTTTATATTTCTGCTTACTAAGAAAGAGAATAATATATTGAGACACTATACATCTATTCTCTACTATTATAAGTGTATCAGTGATGAATCTCAAGATCATTATTAATCTTGAGATTAAGGGAAGCTTTTAGGGAGTAGATGTAAGGTTGGGCACCACACTGTGCTTCAACAAATCTTTTGTTTCTTTCCCTTGCTATCATCTTTTGAAATGTATGATATGAGGGGCGCCTGGGTGGCGCAGTCGGTTAAGCGTCCGACTTCAGCCAGGTCACGATCTCGCAGTCCGTGGGTTCGAGCCCCGCGTCAGGCTCTGGGCTGATGGCTTGGAGCCTGGAGCCTGTTTCCGATTCTGTGTCTCCCTCTCTCTCTGCCCCTCCCCCGTTCATGCTCTGTCTCTCTCTGTCCCAAAAATAAATAAAAAACGTTGAAAAAAAATTAAAAAAAAATAAATGTATGATATGAGATTCCATCCTGTTTCTCATTTCTGGTTACTGCTAGTGAACATTTTGTTTTGTTTTGGGTTTTCTTCTGGTTCTTACTTTCATTTTTTTAATGCTTGTTTATTTGTTTTGATAGAGAATGAGAAAGCAAGTGGCGCAAGAGCAGAGAGGGAGAGAGAGAACCCCAAGCAGGCTCTGCACTGTCAGCGTGGAGCCCAACCTCATGAATCATGAGATAATGACCTGAGTCGAAATCAAGAGTGGGACGCTTAACTGACTGGGCCACTCAGGTGCCCTCTGCTTTTTTTTTAATTGTTGTAGCTCATATCATTAACTATCAGAAGAATGAAATTCTGTAGCTTCTTTCTACCATCTTTACACAAAAGCCTCTTTTTAAAACGATTTTTAATGTTCATTTATTTTTGAGAGAGAGACAGAGTGTGAGCAGGGGAGGGGCAGAGACAGAGGGAGACACAGAATCCAAAGCAGGCTCCAGGCTCCAAACTGGCAGCACAGAACCCAACACAGAGCTCAAACTCACAGACCAGAAGATCATGACCTGAGCCTAAGTTGGATGCTTAACCAACTGAGCCAACCAGGACCCCTACACAAAGCCTCTTAACTGAAAACATAGTTAATTGAAAGCATATTTGTTATATTTAGATGGTATGACACATAATACCAAAGCTTATATCTAGAGGAATTTTTGTCTCTACTAAAATCTTTTCATACCTCCTTTAATTACTATACCATACCAGGTCTTTTGTTTTATTCAGTTGTTTAATTGTTTGAGAAATTCTTACTGAAATTCTATTTATATGTCAGGTATTATTATAGATGCTAGGGATGCAGCAATGAAAAAAGTAAACCTGCCTTATAGGGCTTACTTTCTTGTAAGGAGAGATAGGCAATAAACAAACAAGCAAACACAGTATGTACCAGGGTCAGCAAACTTCCTCTATCAAGGGCCAAACAGTAAATGTTTTAGGCTTTGTGGGCCATGCATCGCTGTTGCAATCTCCCAACTGTTACAGTGAAAAATAAAAATTAAAAAAAACAGCCACAGATAATGTGTAAAAAGGCAGGCATAGCTGTCTCCTGAGAAAATCTTACGTACAAAAACAGACGGTAAGATTTAACTCACTGGCCATACTTTGCAGATTCCTGTTATATATGACTATAACAAGTATTATGGAGAAAAAATAGTAGAGGCAAGATGTATAAGTAGGTCTAGGAATAGTGAAAAAGGGCCCCACTAATAAGATATTTGGGCAAAAACCTAAAAAGAAGTGAGTGAATAAGGCATGTAAACATATAGGGGAAGAGCTTCCCAGGCAGAGGGAACGAGATTTGCAAAGGTCCTGTAGTGAGAGCATGCTTAGTTTGTTCAAGAACAGTAAATAGGAGGGGCAACCTGGGTGGCTCAGTCAGTTGAGCATCCCAGCTCAGGTCATGGTATCATAGTTCATGGGATCTAGCCATGCATCAGGCTCTGTGCTGACAGTGTGAGCCTACTTGGGATTCTCTCTCAAATAAAAATAAAATCTCAAAGTCAACTAAAGATTACATATTGACAATTGGGTTTACAACAAAGCATCATAGCTGTTTCACTGAAGTGGTTAGAAAGATTTTTTAAAAACTTCTTTCAGTTAAGGAGTACGTCTTTATAAAGTCCCCCCCCCCCCAACAACGCAGGGTTTGGGAAGTATTTTCTAAGCTCTTAAAGAATCTGGGAATATGTTTATGTTTCTTTTAGAAATGAGACACAAAACAGTTGAACACAAAATTCTTAAATCAATCTTTTCCCCTTAAAATTTTCTATATCTTACAGAATTTTACTGTTATAAAATTGAGTCCATTCAATTGAGCCTGAAACATGTAAAATTTTTTTATGCTTTTACTGTTAAGTAATGTCTACACCCAACGTGGAGCTCACACTTACAATCCTAGATCAAGAGTCGCATGTTCTACTGACTGAGCCAGCCAGGTGCTCTAAGATTGCTTAACAATTAATGGAAATTAAATTTTATTTCCTTATAGGTAACATGACTCTTCCGAGTGTCTATTCTTATTATAATTCAAAAATACAGTCAGGTGGATTTAAGAATTGTTCTCTGTTAGGGGTACCTGGGTAGCTCAGTCAGTTAAGCGTCTGACTTCAGCTTGGGTCATGATCTCACAGTCTGTGGGTTCAAGCCCCGCGTCGGGCTCTGTGCTGACAGCTCAGAGCCTAGAGCCTGCTTCGGATTCTGTGTCTCCCTCTCTCTCTGCCCCTCCCCTGCTAGTCTCTCTCTCTCTCTCTCTCTCTCTCTCTCTCTCTCTCTCTCTCTCTCAAAAATAAATAAAACATTTAAAAAAAGTTGAACGATTCTCTGTTGATTCTTCTTAGATTAGCTGAATTATTTAACTGGAATTCTTAGATTTAAAAATCTTCATAAATATGTTTGATTTTTGCTCATTTTCTAGTTGCTTATTTTGTAACATACCTAAGTTGGATATGTTTAAAAAATAATATCATTGCATATATTCTTCTTCTGCTTACAGGGAAATTTCAAGATAACATCAATGATTTGTTTGCATGGTCATTTGGGTACATATTGCCACTAATAAAGACTTAAATTCCATCAGAGAAATTTTAATTTCCTCAAAATCTTTCCTGATATTACTTAACTCCCTTTTTACCCAATCTTAACATTTTTCTATTCTACTTTGGGTTTTCTGCTCAACTGTTATCAAAATCATACTTTCTAACTTATAACAGATATTGAAAATGTTTATAGAATTTTCTTTTAAGTTTTAGTGTTATATTCTTTCCTTGATTTGGAGGATAATGTACATTTGCTCTTCTTCTGTAATATGTTTTTCATCCATTGCTTAATGACTTTTTTCTGTTTTCTTTCACCTTAATGAAGCGTTACCTATAACAACTTAGAGCTTGTCATAAGGCTATAGCATAGACCTTCTTTGTGCACACTTCAGTGATATACAGGTTCTCAGAATTACAGCTGGATATACGTATATATATTATACCTATATGTGTATATCTTAGTTTGTGAGTGTATATAGTTTATCACTTAATTCCCAGTATCAAACAGGTCTTAATCAAGTGGTGAGAATCTTCTAGATATCAGGCCACCTTACCAAAAATCAATTTACTAAGAGCTAACCTTCAATTTACTAAATGATTTGTTAAATATATCAAACTCATTCACAAGTAACAAAGGTAAAGGCTTTAACATATTTTAAAAAAACATATAAAAATATAATGAAATTTCAGAAAATAAAATCTCAGTGTTTCACATAAAAATATTTTTACATATTAAAATTTTTTTTAACATTCTCTTTTAGATTTTATTTTTAAGTAATCTCTAACATGGGCTTGAACTTACAACCCCAAGATCAAGAGTCTCATGCTCCACAAACCCAGCCAGTCAGGCACTCCTTTTAACAAATTTTTGATTTGGGATTGTTTGTGCTAATTTTTATTTCTTTTCAAAGCTTTTGTTTTTATGCTTAACATTTTAATTTTATTTTATTTAAAAAAATTTTAATTCTAGTATAGTTAAAATGCAGTGTTATATTAGTTTCAAGTGAACAATATAGTGATTCAAAAATTCTATACAGTACTCAGGGATCATGAAGATAAGTGTACTCTTAATCCCCATCAACTCTTTCACCCATCCATCCACTCATCCCTTCTGATAACCATCAGTTTGTTCTCTAAAGAGTCTATCATTTATTTTTTTCCTTTGTTCATGTGTTTCTTAAATTCCACATATGAGAGAAACCACATGGTATTTGTCTTTCTCTGACTTATTTTGCTTAGCATTATATTCCATAGATCCATCCATGTTGTTGCAAATGGCAAGATGTAGTTCTTTTTTATCACTGAGTAATATTCCATTGTATATATATACCACTTCTTTACCCATTCATCTACTGATGGACACTTGGGATACTTCCATATTCTGGCTATTGTAAATAATGATGCAATAAACATAGGGTTGCATATATCTTGTTGAATTAGTGTTTTCACATTTTGGGGATAAATATCTAGTAGTGGAATTACTGGATTACATGGTAGTTCTTTTTTTTAAGTAGGTTTCACACACAGCACAGAGCCCAGTGCAGGGTTTGAACTCACATCCCTGAGATCAAGACGTGAGATCAAGAATCAAATGCTTAACCAAGTGAGCCACCCAGGCACCCCTATGGTAGTTCTATTTTTTACTTTTTGAGGAACCTCCATACTCTTTTCCCACAGTGGCCGCACCCATTTGCATTCCTTCCAATAGTGCTCAAGGGTTCTTTTTCTCCACATCCTCACCAACACCTATTGTTTCTTGTGTTATGGATTTTAGCCATTCTGATGGGTGTGACATGATATCCCATTGTGGTTTTGATGATCATTTTCCTGATGATTAGAGATGTTGAGCATATTTTCATGTGTCTGTTGGCCATCTGTATGTCTTTGTTGAAGAAATGTCTTTTCATGTCTTCTGCCCATTTTTAATTGGATTATTTGAGTGGTTTTTGGGGGGGGGTACTGAATTGTTATCAATTCTTTATATATTTTAGAATCTAACCCTTTATCAAATAGGTTATTTGCAAATATCTTCTTCCATTACATACCTTGTCTTTTAGTCTTATTATTTCCTTCACTGGGCAGAAGCTTCTTATTTTGATGTAGTCCTAATAGTTTATTTTTACTTTTATCTCCTTTGCCTCAGGAGATATATCTAGAAATATGCTGCTATGGCTGATGTCAGAGAAATTACTGCCTGTGCTCTCTTCTAGGATTTTTATAGTTTCAGGTCTTACATTTAAGTACTTAATCCATTTTGAGTTTATTTTTGTGTATGGTGTGAGAAAGTGGTCTAGTTTTATTCTTTTGCATGTTAACTGCCCAGTTTTCACAACACTATTTGTTGAAGAAACTGTCTTCTTCCCACTGCGTCTTCTCATCTCATTTGTTGAAGATTAATTCACCACATAATTGTGGGCTTACTTATGGGCTCTCTATTCTGTTCTACTGATCTATGTGTCTATTTCTGTGCCAGTACCATACTGTTTTGTTTACTATAGCTTTGTAATAAAACTTGTAATCTGGACTATGATACCTTCAGTTTTGTTCTTCTTTTTCAAGATTACTTTGGCAATTTCAGGATCTTTGGTTATTCAGGATCTAAACACATTTTAGGAATTTGTTCTGGTTCTGTGAAAAATGCTGTTGGTGTTTTGATAGAGACTGCATCAAATATGTAGAGTGCTTTGGGGAGTACGTACATTTTAACAATATTTGTTCTTCCAGTCCATGAGCATGGAATTTATTTCCATTTGTTTGTGTTGTCTTCAATTTCTTTCATCAGTGTTTTATAGTTTTCAGAGTTCAAGTCTTTCACATCCTTGGTTAAGTTTTTCCTATTTTATTATTTTTGGTGCAGTTGTAAATGGGATTTTCTTAATTTCTCTTTGTGCTGCTTCATTATTAGCATATAGAAATGCAATGGATTTCTGTACATTGATTTTGTATCCTGTGACCTTACTGAATTCATTAATCAGCTATAGTATTTATTGGGTGGAATCTTTTGGGTTTTCTATATATAGTAATATGCCATGTGCAAATAGTGAGAATTTTACTTTTTCTTTACCAATTTGGATGCCTTTTGTTTTCTTGTGTAATTGCTGTGGCTATGACTTCCAGTACTATGTTGAATAAAAGTATTGAGAGTGGACATGCTTGTTTTATTCCCCATCTTAGGGGAAAAGCTCTCAGTTTTTCACCGTTGAGTATGATGTTACCTGTGGGTTTTTCATATATGACCTTTATTATGTTGATAAGTTCCCTATAAATGTACTTTGTTGATGGTTTTTATCATTAATGGATGTTGTATTTTGTCAAACGCTTTTTCTGTATCTATTGAAATAATCATATGGTCTTCATCTTATTGCTGTGATTTTTTTGAAAGCTCTTGAATTTAATTGAATGAAACCTTTTAGGTGAATTTATACATTCATATTTCCTTCTGATGCCTTTGAATACAATTAAATTAAAAATAAAAATTTAAATTATTACTAGTTTTAGTGGTTTTATTGAGATATACAATCTACACTTTGCACAATAATGCAGAGGAGGAAAAATGACTGTGTAATCTGAAGCATGTAAAGATTTTTTTTTTTAATTTTTTTTCAACGTTTATTTATTTTTGGGACAGAGAGAGACAGAGCATGAACGGGGGAGGGGCAGAGAGAGAGGGAGACACAGAATCGGAAACAGGCTCCAGGCTCTGAGCCATCAGCCCAGAGCCTGACGCGGGGCTCAAACTCACGGACCGCGAGATCGTGACCTGGCTGAAGTCGGATGCTTAACCGACTGTGCCACCCAGGCGCCCCTAGATTTTTATTAATGGAAAAAATTATGAAAGCTCCATAACCTTTACAAACTTTTGTCAAAACATGGAAAATCCTCTTACTGCTAACTACAAATTTATAGGGAAATGAAAAAAAATATTAAAACCAACATTATATAGTGCACTAAAATTTTAAACATTAAACACATTGAGATTAAAGTATTTTGTTACTTCTTTGAAAAAAAAAACTATTGGGGCACCTGGGTGGCGCAGTCGGTTAAGCGTCCAACTTCAGCCAGGTCACGATCTCGCGGTCCGTGAGTTCGAGCCCCGCGTCAGGCTCTGGGCTGATGGCTCAGAGCCTGGAGCCTGTTTCCGATTCTGTGTCTCCCTCTCTCTCTGCCCCTCCCCCGTTCATGCTCTGTCTCTCTCTGTCCCAAAAATAAAAAAATAAAAAAATAAAAAAAAAAAAGAAAAAAAAACTATTAAGAGTAGTTTGAACAGTATTTGCTTTCTCTTCCTTCTATAACTTAAGGTAGAGAATGAGCAGCTTTTCTATGCCTTGGTGTATTTCATACTGCATTTTAAGTCAGGATCAGCTTCTAACATTTCATCCTGGTGCTGTCAATGTCATGAAATATCCCTAAGAGTTTTTTGGAAAAATTTTACTGGATGACTTCTTCTGGGACATCTTAATCCTTTTCGTCACAACCACTTTCCTCATTTATGTTGATGACTTCACTTTCACTAAATTCCTCTGACTTAATATCTAGAGTCTTTTGAATGACAGTGGTGTCAACATTCCCATGGTCAGGTATTTCATCTATAACTCCAATTAAGATACATTTGAATTTCACTAACAACACTACCACAGTTTGGGTTTTTGGCTGCACTTTCATCTTTGTCAGTATTAGTCTGCTCAGCAATAACAAAATAGCACAGTCTGGATGGCTTAAACAACAGAAATTTATTTCTCAGTTTTGTATGTTGGAAAGTTCAGTCCTTGTCAAGGTGCTAATGAGGTAGGCTTCATTCTGAATTCTCTTTTCTTGGTTTATTGGTAGCTGCTATCTTCTGTGCCTTCATATAATGGAGAGAGAGAAAATAATCTTTCTAGTTTCTTTTTTTTTTAAGTTTATTTTTTTAGTAGCCTCTACACCCAACATGGGGCTTGAACTCACAACCTCAAGATCAAGAGTCACATGCTGCACTGACTGACGCAGCCAGGCATCCCTTGTATTTTCTTTTTCATAAGGCCTCCTCTCCTCCATGTCTGGTATCTCTCTCTCTCTCTCTCTTTTTAAGTTTATTTATTTTTGAGAGAGACAGAGCATGAGCAGAGAAGGGGCAGAGGGAGAGGGAGACATAGAATCTGAAGCAGGCTCCAGGCTTTGAGCTGTCAGTACAAAGCCTGACGTGGGGCTCGAACCCACAAACCATGAGATCATGACTTGAGCTGAAGTCCAGATGCTCAACCGACTGAGCCACTCAGGAACCCCCTTTGGTATCTCTTCTTAAAAGGACACTAATCCTATTGGGTAAGGGTCCACCCTTATGACCTCATTCAATCTTAATTACTGAGAATCCTCATCTCTAATAAAAGTCGCATTGGAGGTTAAGGTTTCAACGTAAAAAATTTGGTGGGATACAAACATCAAATCTGTAATATTCCACCTCTGGCACTCCAATATTCATACCCTTCCCATATACAAAATATATTTGTTTCATCCCAACAACCCCCAAAAGTCTTAATTCATTCCAGCATCAACTTTAAAATCCAAAGTCTCATCTAAATATCAAGTATATTAGACATGGGTGAGATTCAAGGTAATTCATTATGAAAGAAAATTCTTCAGCTGTAAACCTGTGATACCAGACAAGTTTCAAAATACAATGGTGGGACATGCAGATGATAAACACTCCCATTTCAAAAGAAACAAACAGGAAACACAGGAGAGGTGATAGGTCACAAGCAAGTCCAAAATCTAACAAGGCAAATTCCATTAGATCTCAAGGTTTGAGAATAATCATCTTTGGCTCAATATTCTACCTTTTAGGCCCACTGGAATGGCAAGAATCACTCTGATAGCTCTGCAGGGAATCCCTAATCTTATGACTCCCTTTGAGAGCCCCTCTATCTTAAATTAAGTAGAAAAGAACCTTGCTCCCTAGGCCTGTAGTGAGAGTGGCAGCCTTAAAAACTCTGAGTCTCTTTTGGGGTCATTCTTCATTTTTCTTTAAGAATAGCATACATTTACAGCTGAATAGGTCTATGGTCCTGTCCTATAGAATCTAAAAGTCCTACAGCCTTCTTTCATTCTGTCCTGCTTTCCCTGTCCCCTTGAATTCAAACTGATAAGAGTCTCTCCTAGTACAATCTCCTCTCTATTCCTGGCTTCTGCTTAGACGGCTGATTGAATCCACAAATTACACCCAGGATCTCTTTATCAAATGGTTGTTCAGCCACACCTTTAGTATTCTCTTCAGAACAAGCTTTTCAGTTTTTGCAATATGGATGGCCTGAAAATTTACCAAATCTTCAAATTCTGGTTCCTTTTTCCTTAACAATTCTGTCTTCAATTTATCTCACTTCTCACATTTTACCATAAGCAATAAAGTCTAGAGCAACACCTGTAATGCTTTGTTTAGAAATCTTCTTTGCCAAATATCCAATTTCATTATTCAGAAACTCTATCTTTCACAAAACACAAGAACAAATTTTGGCTAAGCTTTCAGCCACTTTACAACAGAGACTGCCTTTCCTTCAGTTCCTAATAACCTGTTCCTCATTTCTGTCAGAGACCTCACCAAGAATGGTCTTTAATGCCCATTTTTCTGCCAACATTGTATTTATGATTATTTATATATTCTCTAAGAAGATGAAAACCTTCTCTTCAGCTCTTCTTTTTCTTTCTGAGCCCTCATCAGAATTGTCTTTAATGTTCATACTCTAGCATGCACTTCAGAACTCATCTAGCTTCTGCCCATTATCCAGTTCCAAAGTCACTTCCACATGTTTAGGTATTTGATACAGTAGCAGCCCACTTGGTACCTGTTCTTGGTACCAAAATCTGTATTAGTCAGGGATCTCCAGAGAAACAGAACACTATATATATAGAAAGAGATTTATTATTACGAATTGACTCATAATAATAGAGGTTGAGTAGTCCTGTGAACTACAGTAGGCAAGCTGGAGATCCAGGAGAGCCAATGGTGTAGTTCCACACTGATACCGAAGTCCAAAGTACCAGGAGAATCTTTGTTGTAAGTTTCTCTACAAGAGCTGACAGGATCAAGACTCAAGAAGAGCCAAAGGCATGAAAAGACTTAAGTCACAGTGCATCAGACAGGCAGGAGGAGTATCCTCTTACTCAAGGGTCAGCCATTTAGTTTTATTTAGGCTTTCAAGTGACTTGATGAGAGCCACACACATCGTCGTTCAATCTGCTTTACTCAGTGTACTGGTTCAAATGTTAATTTCATCCAAAAACACTTTCACAGATACACACAGAATACTGTTTGACTAAATACCTGGGCACTCCATGGCCCTATCAAGTTGACACATAAAATTAACTATATCAGTCAGCTAATTCCCTCTTTTAGTTATCCATTTTCATAAATTGTAATGAGGGTTGATCACTGGGAGGCAACACAACTATGTGCTTTGCTGTTTGTCCATGAACTATTATATATGCAGTGAATAATCATCAACGAACTTTGAAAAAAAAGTAGTGTGACTAGTCACTATCATGACATGCATCTGTTATTTATTCATTTTCACTTATAATTTTTTTGAGAGAGAGAGAGAGACAGAGAGCGCAAGTAGGGGAGGGGAAGAGAGAGTGGGAGACAGAATCTGAAGTAGGCTCTAGGCTCCAGGTTCCCAGCTGTCGGCACAGAGCCTGACGTGGGGCTCAAACTCAAGAACCACAAGATCATGACTTGAGCCAAAGTCAGATGCTTAACCAACTGAGCCACACAGGCACCCCACATCTGTTATTTAAATAAATGGTGATTTGTGGGCTGAAGGGTTAGGAGCAAAGTTTGTAATCCATGCAATTATTTAAAAGAAATAGTCTGTAATGAATTAAATTCGGACCATATTTTTAAGGAGTGGGTATAATTTAATTAAATATGCAAAAATTTGTAAATATTGGAGATATGCAAAGTGAGGACTTCTTGTACATACAATAAGTTGTACATATTTAATACTTATAATTAGATCATTTTGTTATATGTTTATACCTTTCAACATAATCAGTGTTGTGAGTATATCCATTACCCTCAAAAAGATTTCTTATGCTCCTTTACTTGTTTTAATAGTTGATAATTTAATTTAGATTTGCTATCAGTTACCTTTAATTCTAATAGCATATGTCCTTGAGTTAGACCACCTGCATTTAAACTCTGCCTTCTGTATATACCAGGTCCTTATGCTCCTTTATAATACCTCCCTTCTATTATTTCATTTTACCCAACTCTGGAACCCAGGCAACCACTGCTTTGTTTTCAGTCACCATGGATTAGTTTGCACTTTCTAGAATTTTATCTAAATAAAATCATATGGTATGTACTCTTTTTTGTCTGGCTTCTTCCACTCGGTATAATTCTTTTGATATTCACCAATTTTGTTGCATGTATCAACTATTCATTCCCTTTACTGCTAAGTTGTATTCATTCTATGGATACCAAGTTCAATTTATCTGTTCATCAGTTAATATTTGGATTGTAATAGCCACTTTTTGGCTATTATAAACAATGCTGCTATAAAGTTTCATATACAAAATTGTATGCAGATGTACATTACCATTTTTTTAACCACTTCTTTTGAATATATACCAAGGAGTGGGATGACTGGATCATGTGGTAGGTATATATTCAATTTTGTAAGAAGTTCCAAAATGACTGTATCATTTTACATTCCCACCAGCAGTGTGTGAGTGCTCCAGATCTTTTACATTCAAGCCAAAACACAGGGACGGTATGTCTTTTCAATTCTGGTCGTTCTTATAGTTGCCTGGTAGTATACGGTGTCTGTGTTAATTTGAATTTCCCTCCAACTAATAATGTTGGATATCTTTTCATATGCCTATTTACCATTCTTGCATCTTCTCTGATGAAGTATCTGCTCAAATCATTTGCCACCCCCCCTTTTTAAATGTTTATTTATTTTAGAGAGAGAGAGAGACAGAGCACAAGCAGGGGAGGGGCAGAGAGATAGACACAGAATCCAGAGCAGGCTCCAGGCTCTGAGCTGTCAGCACAGAGCCCCATACGGGGCTCGAACTTAGGAATGGTGAGATCATGACCTAGCCAAAGTTGGACACTTAACCAACTGAGACACCCAGGTGCCCCTCCCTGTTTAACTTTTTAAGCAACTACTAAACTGTTGTCCCAAGTGTCTATACATTTTACTTTCCAACTAGCAATGTATCCTCACCATCACTTCCTGGTCTCTGTCTTTTTTTTTATTACAGCCAAATCTAGTGGGTATAAAGGGTGTAAAGTGGTATCTCATTGTAGTTTTGATTTGCATTTCCCCATGATTAATGATGTTGAGTATGCAAGATGTCATTTTCAACTAACTTCCTACAATAACCCCTTATGAAAAATTCAATAAGAATTTCAACAAAAACCTGATAAACATTTGACATTAGTTTTTTAAATGTCACTTCTATAAGATTTCTATTAGACTATTTTTCAATTTGTTCAAATGTGTACATAAACTCAGCTGTGTACAGCTGCAATAGATATTCTGTAATTCCTTTAAAAAACATAAAAAATCGGAAAGAATCATAGTTTACAGGCTTCATGTCACCTAGTACCTCTCACCAAAATATAAAGTAGTCTTTGCTTGTTGTCTTATAAATCAAAACAATTTAGAATTGAAATTTAAAACTTAAAGAAAACCTGGATCAACCAGCTTATATGCTCTATGTTGTAATTATAAATAAAATTCAGTGACTTCCAAAATCACTTAATTAGTGCTACATCTGTAATTAAAATTTACATATATTGACCACTATATCAGTATTCCTTCTAATGGGGTTCACTGAAAAATAAGCTCAAACAGTAAAAGATGTAGCACAAAATAATGGCAAGGGCAATTGACTGGTAATCAGAAGACCTGCATATATTTTATTACATTTGGTTTTTCATGGGGGAATTGTATTTTTTTTTAAGTTTTTAATGTTTATTTGTTTTTGAGAGAGAGAGACAGAGAATGAGCAGAAGAGGGGGAGAGAGAGAGGGAGACACAGAATCTGAAGCAGGCTCCAGGCTCTGAGCTTTCAGCACAGAGCCCAACATGGGGCTCAAACTCACAAACTGTGAGATCATGACCTGAGCCAAAGTCAGATACTCAGTGGACTGAGCCACCCAGGTGCCCCCGGAGGAATATTATCTTAACTTCTGGGACATATCTGGACCAAATGGAAAATTCTTTTTTTTTTTTTTATTTATTTATTCTGAGAGAGAAAGCATGAGCGGGGGGAAGGTCAGAGATAGAGGATAATGAGAGAGAATCCCAAGCAGGCTTTGCACCGCCAGTGCAGAGCCCAATATGGGCTCAAACTCACAACTGTGAGATCATGACCTGGGCTGAAGTCAGACACTCAACTGACTGAGCCACCCAGGCACCCCTCAAATGGAAAATTCTAACGATAATATCTAGCAAATTCTTCCAATCTGAAATTCTTTAGGAGTTGGTAGAGTACAAAAGAACATTAACAACTGAATTTGGGAGTTAACCTATAAAAAAGAGTACAGGAACTTTAAATAATAAAAGCCAAAACCTTTGTCGAACTGTCACTGTTATAGCAATGGAATGGAATCAGAAGTACATTCCTTGAACAAGAATAGCACAGACTACCACAGGTAGGAAAAGAACTCAACACACACTCTGTTGTAATATATAGTATTTCCCAATTGCACAGAGGCAGCTGGAATCAGAAGCATGCCAAAGGTTTCACCTTAGCTTCTTTTCTCTGTAATATCTTCAGAGTCTGTAACTGCCAGAATAAAATATATAAAGAAGCAGGGCACAGGGTGGGAATATATGAAATTATGCACACTGGGAGTGGAAAAAGGGTGGAAACGTGTACTTGAATATAGCACATATATCCAAAGCATTGTAAAATGAGGTCTGACACCAGTTTAGACAGAAACCCAAACCTAAATAGCCTAAATAGCCTACGTAGCCAAAGCAACCATGAAAAAGAAAAAGTTGAGGTATCAATTCTGGACTTCAAGTTATATTACAAAGCTGTAGTAATCAAAACAGTATGGTACTAGCACAAAAAACAGACACAGATCACTAGAATGAAACAGAAAACCCAGAAATAAACCAACAATTATATGGTCAATTAATCTTAGACAAAGCAAGAAAGAATATTTAATGGGAAAAAAATCTCTTCAATAAACGATGCTGGATAAACTAGACAGCCAATGTGCAAATGAATGAAACTAGACTATTTTCTCATCCCATACACAAATATGAATTCAAAATGGATTAAAGACCCAAATGTGAGACATGAAACCATAAAAATCTTAGAAGAGAACACAGACAGTAACTTCTCACACTGACCATGGCAACATTTTTCTAGCTAGGTCTCCTGAAGCAAGGGAAACAAAGGCAAAAATATACTATTGGGACTACAGAAAAATAAAAAGCTTCTGGGGTGCCTGGGTGTCTCAGTTGGTTATAATGGCCAACTTTGACTCAAGTCATGATCTCATGATACATGAATTCCAGCCCCGCATGGTATCACAGCCCAGCCCCTGTGTTGACAGTGCAGAGTCTGCTTGGGATTCTCTCTCTCTCCCTCTCACTCTGCCCGTCTCCCATTTGCTCGCTCTCTAAATAAATAAATAGCTTCTTCACAGTGAACAATCAACAAAGCTAAAAGGCAACCTATAGAATGGGAGAAAATATTGCAAATAACATATCTGATAAAGGGTTAGTATCCAAATTATACAAAGAACTGATACAACTCAACACTTAAAAAACAAACCAATTAAAATATGGGCAGGGAAAGCATAAGAGACTCTTAAAAACTGAGAACAGAGGGTTCATGGGGGGTGGGAGGAAGGGGAGCGTGGGTGATGGGTATTGAGGAGGGTACCTTTTGGAATGAGCACTGGGTGTTGTATGGAAACCAATCTGACAATAAACTTCATATATTGAAAAAATAAAATAAAATAAAATAAAATAAAATAAAATAAAATAAAATAAAATGAAATGAAATGAAATAAAATAAAATAAAATAAAATAAAATAAAATAAAAAATAAAAATAAAATAAAATAAAATAAAATAAAATAAAATAAAATAAGGGCAGGAGATATTTCTCCAAAGATGACATACAGATGGCCAACAGACACATTGAAAAGATACTCATCATTACATATCATCAGGGAAATGCAAATCCAAACTACAATGAGATATCACGTCACATGTGTCAGAATGTCTAAAATAAAAAATAAAAGAAACAACAGATGTTGGTGAGGATGTGAAGAAAATGAAACCTTTCCTTGTGCACTGCTGGTGGGAATGCCAACTGGTGCAGCTACTGGAAAACAGTATAGAGGTTCCTCAAAAAGTAAAAGATAGAACTATCCTATGATCTAGCAATTGCACCACTGGATTTACCCAAGGAATATAAAAACACTAATTCATAATTTTTTAAAGTAACTTCTATTACAATGTGGGGCTTAAACTCATGACCCTGAGATTAAGAGTCATATACTCTACTGCCTGAGCCAATCAGGGCCCCTCACAAACACTAATTAAAAGAGGTACATGCACCCTAAGTTTATAGCAGTGTTATTTACAATAGCCAAATTATGGAAGTAGCCCAAATGTCCATTGATTAATTAATGGATAAAGAAGATGTGTATGTGTGTGTGTACATATACATACAAACATATATATGGATATATGTTTATAATATACATATGGATAAAGAAGATGTTTATATATATCCATATGTGTATATACAATATATCCATATATATGTAAATTGTATCCATATTTACATATAATATATTCATATATAATATATATAATATGTCTATGCTTATATAAATATATAATATATATCCATATATATATAAATATTCTATTATATAATGGAATGTTATACAGCCATGAAAAACAATGAAATCCTGCCATTTGCAATGACATGGATGGAACTAGAGAGTACAGTGCTAAGTGAAATGTAAGAGAACAACAAATACTGTATGATTTCAATCACATGTGGAATTTAAGAAACAGAACAAGCAAAAGGAAAAAGAGAGAGACACACTCCAAGAAAGAGACTATAGAGAAGAAATTGATGATTACCAGAGAGGAGGTGGGTGGGGGATGAGTTAAATACATGATGACAATTAGGAATGCATTTGTTGTGATGAGCACAGGGTGATGTATGGAGTGGTTGAATCATTACATCATATACCTGAAACTAATACATATACTGTATATTAACTAATGAATTAAAATAAAAACTTAAAAATATATAAATAAAATAAAAAATATAAATAATTAATGAAAAAATCACAAGATAGGCCAACTCATCCATAGAAGATAAGTATCAATAGGTATTGCAAAATGAAGTAGAATCTTGGCTTCAAAGTCAATGCTTAAAGGGCTATTTTCCAGCAATTGTTTTAAGTGAGGAGGCCTAGGGGTCTTTCTTCATTGCTATCTGTTGAAAAGAATGCTAGATAGCCTTATATGAGTATGCAGGCAAGAAGAGAAAGAAAGAAAGAAAGAAAGAAAGAAAGAAAGAAAGAAAGAAAGAAAGAAAGAAAGAAAGAAAGAAAGAAAGAAAGAAAAGAAAAGAAAAGAAAAGAAAAGAAAAGAAAAGAAAGAAAAGAAAGAAAAGAAAGAAAAGAAAAAGACACTTTAAAAAAAAAGAAAAAAAAACACTGCAGCAAAAGTAAAAGACATGTTAAATGTATACATTCTATAAATAGTTTCCTCTGAACAAAACATAAACATTTAGTTTCATTTGCTTGGTTACCTCAAAGAAGATGCAACAGGAAACACAGACAAAATAAAGAGACAACAGGGAAGTGTAGGGGTGGGGGAGACAACATGGATTCAGAAGCAATTAGCCCATATAAGGAATTACCTAATAAAAAATAACAAAAATAATTAAAATATGCATTACAGGCAGACTAAATCTGAAGATGTGAAAGACATAGTTTGAAATATTTTTTAGAATGAAGGAAAATATAAATATGGAACAATCCGGAAAAGAGAAGATGGCTGATATGAAGGAAAGAGAATGAATATCGTACCTAAAATAGCTCTGTATATCAGCCAAGATTCTTCTCTCAGTACATAGATGGCACAATCTGGGATAATTCAAAGAAATTTAATGTACAAAGGTACTACTCATAAAAGTAAGAGTGAACAGAAACCACAAAGAACAGTACAATAACCCAGGGCTAATAGCAATAGAGCTTTTACTGTCCCTATAGTCATAGGTTTGAGTAGGGAGGTTAGATACTGTAATTAGAAGGGAAGAGTGTAGAAAAAATCCATCTTCAGTATACAGACATAGATAGCCTAAGGTGTCTAATAGGGAGAGAGCCACAGGGATAAATACTTTGGCTACATACTCTACCCTTCTTCTGATATTTTTGAAGGGCTCTCTTCATTGGTGGAAACTGATCAAGTGCCAGAGGGTTTGTTTTTTTAACCCATACAATGCGTAAAAATCAGCATCCTAGGGTAAAAAGCAAAGTAGATCAAAAAGAAGAATGGATCTGTAAGGGTAAATGGAAGAAAAAATACTCTTCCATAGGAACAAAAAAATGTGAATGTCTGCCTTTTGAATGAAGTCCCTTCACAATTATTATAATTATTGACACAGTTGTACTTTTTTCATCATTATATTTGTTTTCTAAATGTCGTTCTTGGTCTTCTATTACTCCTCTGAGGTCTTATATGTTAAATAAGTATGTTTTTAAATGTAACAGTGTAACTCAACTTTTGATTAAATTATCACATTTTGTTTAAGGTTTTTTTTAGTCATTGCTTTAGGGGTTACAGAATGAATCTTTAATTTATGACAATCTACTTCAGATAAATACTGACTTAATTCTATTACAGCAAGTTGCTTCTCTATGTTCCATTTCCTCCATCATCATCAGTACTATTAATGTCAATTACATTACTGTTATGTATGTTACACTCTCAACAACAAAATACTAAAATTACTGCTTTAAACTACTTTTCTGAAGGTTTTTTTAATACGTTAAGAAAACAAAGAAAAATATTAGTCTTTTATGTTTACCCACATATATACCATTTCTAGTGCTCTTCATTCCTTCATATGGATCTGAGTTGCTGTTAAGTATTATTTCTTTTCAGCCTGAATAACTTTTCTTAATGTTTGTAGTGCCAGTCGGTTGGCAACAAAATCTTAGATTTTGTTTTCTTAGGAATGTCTTTATGTCACTTTAATTTCTGAAAGATAATTTTACTGCATATAGAATTCTACTGTTGTCAGTTCCCCACCCAAACTCAACCCCAAGACTTTGAATATGTCATTACATTCTTTTCAATGCCATTGTTCCTGATGAGAGAAATCAGCTATTAGTAGTATCCTTGCTCCCTTGTACATTGTTGGGGTTTTTTGTTGTTGTTTTTGTTCTTGCTTCTTTCTAGAGTTCTTTTTGTCTTTGACTTTAAACAGTTTCATTCAGTATATCCAAGTGTGGCCCCATGTCTTTTTCACAGTTAGAGTTTGTTGAGCTTCTCTAACCTACAGATTAATATTCTTATCAAATTTTCATTAGTTATTTCTTTAATTTTTCCTGCCTCCCTCACCTGTCTTGTTTTTTTAGGATGCCCATTACATGTACATAGGGAACTTCACACATCCATAGTTATATGAGATTCTGTTCGTTTTCTTCAATCATTGTCTCTCTATTCCATGCATAGGGTAATTACAAATGATTTTCAAGTTCACGGATTCTATCTGCTATCGAGCCCATCTAGAGAATTTTTAATTTCAGTTACAATACATTGAAGTGCTAGAATTTCTATTTGGTTCTTTTTCTATAGATTGTATTTCTCTATTTAGATTCCTTTTTATTGAGTTATTTCTACTATGTTTTCCATTAGTTCTTTAAACATAATTTTCAAAATATTAAAAAGCTATGTCTAAGAGTTGCTTTGAGATCATTGTCTGTAAAACCTAACATCTGGGTCTATCAGAGTTAATTTCTATTGACTTATTTCCTGGTATGTGTCATTCTTTCTTATTTCTTTGCATGTCTAGTAGTTTTGAAAACATTTTAGAGAGCATATGTCAACTCTGGATTCTGCTCTATTTACTGACACGTTTTGTTTTGGTAACTTGCCTGGATTTAAACTGCAGAATCTGTCTCTGCATCAGTGGATATCATTGGTAACTTTGCTCAAATAGAAAAAATTAATGTTTTGGAGCAGTTTTAAAGAAAAATAAAGTACACATGTTCTCATATACCCTCTCATATCCCTCTATAATTTCCCATATTATATATATATATATATATATATATATGTGTGTGTGTGTGTGTGTGTGTGTATATATGTATACACACACACACATATATATATATAATATGGGAAATTATGTATATGTATATATACATACATATACATATACATACACATATACATATATATACACATATACACATATACATAAATTTATCTATTTTTTATTTTTATATATACATATGTATATATACATTTATATATATACATATATACATATATATAAATTTATCTATTATTTTTAATTTTTTAGTGTTTACTTATTTTTAAGAGAGAGAAACACAGCACCGGCAGCAGGGGAGGGGTAGAGAGAGAGACAGAATCCTAAGCAGGCTTTGGGCTGTCAGCAGAGAGCCTGATGTGGGGCTTGAACCCATAAACCATGAGATTGTGACCTGAGGTAAAGTCAGATGCTAAACCAACTGAGCCAACCAGGCACCCCAATATTTTGAATTACTATTGTATATTTGTTAAAACTCATGAGTCAGATTTATACATTATTTTTAACTAATGCCATAGAGTACATTAGTGTTCACAATTTCTGTTATTCATTCTATGGTTTTTGACAAAGTATAATGACATATATTTACCATTTGAGTATCAAACAAAATAATTTCACTGCCCTAAAAATCTCATATGCTCCACCTATTCATCCCTGCTTTCCTTCCCTAAACCCTAGCAGCCACTAATTTTTTGTTTAATCTTTTTATAGTTTTGCCTTTTCCAGAATGTCATATATAATTGTCCTTATATAGTATGTAGTCTTTTCAGATTTTTTTTTTCCCTTAACAATTTGTGTTTAAGTGTCTTCCATGTCTTTTAGTGGTTTGACAGCTCATTTACTTTTAGTGTTGAATAACATTCCATTGTATGAATTTATCACAGTTTGTCCATTCACCTATTAAAGGACATCTTGGTCACTTCCAGGTTTTGGCAATTATAAGTAAAAATTCTAGAGGCACCTGGGTGGCTCAGTCAGATAAGCATCTGACTCTTGATTTCGGCTCAGGTCATGATCTCACCGTTCATGAGTTTGAGCCCTCTCTCAGTGTGGAGCCTATTTGGGATTCTTTCTCTCCCTCTTTCTCTGCTGCTCCGCTGCATGCTCTCTCTCTCTCAAACATTTTTTTTTAATGCTATACACATCTGAAAGCAGATTTTTGTGTGGACATAAATTTTCAACTAATCTCAACTAATTCAAAGGAGCATGACTGCTGAATCATACATTAAGAGTATGTTTAGTTTTGTGTAAGAAGCTGCCAAACTATCTTCCAAAGTGGCTGTACCATTTGAACTCCCAACAGCAATGAATGAGAGCTCCTCTTGCTCCACATACCTGTTAGCATTTGCTTTGTGTTGTAGATTTTGACCATTATAACAGGTGTGTAGTGGTATCTTATTGTTTTGATTTACAATCACCTAATCAAATGATATTGAGCAGCTTTTCATATACCTATTTGCCACCTACATATATATATATATATATATATATATATATATATATATATATATATCTTCTTTGATGAGGTTTCTATTCAGGCATTTTTCCCATTTATTCATTGGGTTGTTTTCTTATTGTTGAGTTTTTGTAAGTTATTTGTATACTCTGAATACCAGTACTTTATCAGATATGTGTTTTATAAACATGTTTTCACAGTCTGTGACTTGTCTTCTCATATTCTTAACAATGTCTTTTTCATTTTCAATGAAATTTCAATGTCTTTTAAATTTTAATATGGTCTAATTTATCAATTTTTTGTTTCATGGATTATGCTTTTGTTGTTGTACCTAAAAATTTATTGAAAACTCAAGGTTACATAGATTTTTTCCTATGTCATCTTCCTGTAATTTTACACTTTTGAATTTTACATGTAGGTTTATGAACCATTTTGAGCTCTTTTTTTCATTTTGGCTTAATTTTTGTGAAAGTTATAAGGTTTGTGTCTAGATTCAATTTTGCACATGTATACGTCCAGCTGTCCTGTATCTTTTATAAAGATTATCCTCCACTGAATTCTCTTTGCTCCTTTTTCAAAACTCAGTTAAATAAGTTTTTGTGGGACTATTTCTAGGTTCTTCATTCTCTTCCATTTGCCAATTTATCTATTCTTTTTTTTTTTTTTTTAAGTAAGCTCTATACCCATGTGGGGCTTGAAGTCACAGCCCTGAGAACAAGAGTTGACCCCAAGACCCAGAGTTGCATGCTGTACCAAATGAGCCAGGTAGGTGCCCCTCAATTTATCTTTTCTTTCATCAATACTGCACTGTCTGGAATACCGCAGCCTTATAGTAAAATCTTGAAATCAGGGAGTATCATTCCTTTAGCCTTTTTTCTCCTTCAATATTGTGTTGACTATTCTGAATCTTTGCATTTCCATTTAAGGTTGAAAATCAGTTTGTCAATATCCTCAAAATGGGTAGTATTTTGATTGGGACTGCATTAAATCTACACACCAAGTTAGGAAGAAATGACATCTTGACAATATTGAGTCTTCATATCCATGTACATAAACAAGCTCTCAATTTAATTCCATCTTTAATTTTTTTCATCAGAGTTTAATAGGTTTTTTTTCACGTACATCTTTCACATATTGTGTTATATTTGTATCTAAATATTTCATGTTTTTTTTTGGTAGCAATGTAAAAGGTATTGTGTTTTCAATTTCAAGCTCAAGTATCCATTGCTTGTATAAGAAGGCAATTGGCTTTTGTATATTAGGGTTGTACTCTATAATCTTTTTTTTAATATTTTATCTATTTTGAGACACAGAGAGTGAAAATGGGGGAGGGGCAGAGAGAATGGGAGAGAGAGAGAGTCCCAAGCTGGCTCTGCACTGAGTTCAGGGCTTGATCTCACAACTGTGAGATCATGACGTGAGCCAAAATCCAGAGTTGGATGCTTAACTGACTAAGCCATCCAGGTGCTCCTCTACAATCTTGCTATAATTGGTTATTTGTTCCAAAAGTTTTTTGGTTGATTCTTTAGATCTGAGAACAAAAGCAGTTTTATTTTTCCCTTCCCAATCTGTATACATTTAATTTCCTTTTCTTGTCTTATTGCATTAGCTAGACTGTCCAGTATGATGATGAATGGGAGTAGTGAGAATGGACATACTTGCCTTGTTACTGATGTTAGTGGGAAAGCGTAGTTTCTCACCATGAAGTATGATGTTAGCTGTAGGTTGTTTGTTTTTTAATACATTTTCTTTTTGAAGTTGAGATTTCTTTCTATTTTCAGTTGGTAAGTTATTATGAATGGTGCTGGATTGTCTCTAATTCTTTTCCTCTATCAATATAATCATATCATTTTTCTTCTTTCACTTGTTGATGTGATGAATTACATTAGTTGATTTTTGAATACTGATGCTACCGTTACATATCTGAAATAAATCTGAGAGTCATGCTAAATAATTCTTTTTATACATTATTGGATTCAATTTGCTACTATTTTGTGTAGTATTTTGCATCTATATTCCTCAGGGATACTGACCTGCAATTTCGTCTCTTGTAATTTATCTGTCTGGTTTTGGTATTTGGGTAATGCTGGCCTCACAGAATGGGTTAGGCAGTATTATTTCCGCTTCTGTCTTCTGGCAGAGATGATACAGCCTTTGTATAATATTCCTTGAATGCTGCTAGGGTTTTTTTTCATTCCTATTATTATTATTTTGTAATGTGGCTTACTAGATGCTGTGTCTTTTGTGGCATAACTTAGTGGTCAGTCAATGATTTGGCCAGAGTTTATATATTCATTCCCTTCCCACCACCTCCAGATTTGTACACTTAGCAAAATGATTTTAAGATGCATTCATATTGTTATATGTGTGTTCACAGTTCATCCTTATGTATTGCTGAGGAGTATACCATTTTATAAATACATCACAGTTTGGTTATCCACTAACATTTCAGATGTTTCCAATTTGGGGCTATTACAAATAAAGCTATAGGAGCATTCCTGTACTAGAATTTATGTGGACATACGGTCTTGTCACTTGGGCAAATTCCTAAAGTGGAATAGTTGAATAATGTGCCAGGTGTATGTTTAACTCTTTAAAAAACTGTCAAACTGTTTTCAAAAGTGGCTTTACAATTTTACATTCTCATCAGCAGAGAATGAGTGTTCCAACTCCTCCACAACCATGCCAACACTTGGTATGGTCAAGCTTGTAAATTTTATCCATTCAAAGTATATCCGAGGTATCCATAGAGGTATCTCTATACATGTTTGTGTTATTATGGGAATTCACAGAACATGAAATTATCTATTTTAAGGGGAATAATTCAGTGGTACTCAGTACATTTACAATATCATGCAACCATCCCATTATTTAATTGGAAAACATTTACATCACCCCAAAATAAAATCTCATACCAAGTAGTTATTATATATTCTCTCCTTCTCCCAACCACTGGTGACCACCAATCTGTTTCTTCCCCCCAACCAATGTACTTTCTGTCTCTAGATTTATCCATTCTGGATATTCCACATAATTGGAATCATACAGTAGATATATGGCCTTATGTGTTTGGTTTCTTTCACTTAGCATAATGTTAATGAGGCTCATCTACATTGCAGCATGTATCACTATGTCATTTTTTTTTAATGTTCATTTATCTTTGAAAGAGAGAGCTACAGAGTGTGAGCAGGAGAACTACTTCATTTCTTCTAAGTGACTGAATAATATTCTATCATATGACTATACCCCAGCTGGTTTATTCATTCATCCACTGATGGACACTTAGGTTATTTCTACATTTTGGCTACTATGAATAGTGCTGCTATAAACATTTGTGTGCAAGGCCACCTGGGTGGCTCAGTTGGTTAAGCATCTGACTTTGGTTCAGGTCATGATTTCATGGTTCATGAGTTCAAGTCCCACATGTGGTGAGCTCGAGCCCCACTTCGGATGAGCTCATGCCCCACTTTGGGTGAACATGAGCCCTGCTTTGGGTGAGCCCTGCTTATCTCTGTCTGCCCCTTGTGGGATCCTCTCTCTTTTCCTCTCTCTCCACCCTCGCTTACTTGCACCCACTCTCTCAAAAAATAAATAACATAAAAATAAACATTTGTGTACAGTATTTGTTTATCTGTTTTAACTTCTTTAGGGTATGTACCTAGGAGTGAAATTACTAGGTTATATGGTAATTATATGTTTAAGTTTTTCAGGAACTGCCAAACTGTTTTCCACAGTTGCTGAACCATTTTATATTCCCACCAGCAATGTATATATGAAAGGTTCCAATTTCTTCACAAACTCACCAATGCTTTTTTCTTAATCCTTTGTTCAGAGGCCAACCTAGTAAATATGAATGGTATCTCACTATGGTTTTGATTTGTATTTCCTTAATGACTAATGATACTGATCATCTTTTTGTGTGCTTATTAGCCATTGAGTACACCTTCTTAAAAAAATTTTTTAATGTTTATTTATTTTTGAAGGAGAGAAAGAGCATGAGTGGGGGAGGGGCAGAGAGAGAGACAGACAGACAGACACAAAATCTGAAGCAGGCTCTAAGGTCTGAGCTGTCAGCACAGAGCATGACATGGGGCTTGGACTCACGAGCCATGAGATCATGACCGGAGCTGAAGTAGGAAGGGTACACCTTCTTTAGATAAATGTCTATTCAGATACTTTGCCCATTTTTCAATTGGGTTTTTGCCTTATTACTGAGTTGCAAGAGGCTTTCACATATTCAAGATACAAGTTTCTTATTAGATATTTCATTTGAAAATATTTTCCCCATTCTGTGGGCTGTCTTTTTACCTTCTTGATATTGGCCTTTGAAGTACAAAAGTTTTAATATTGATGAAGTCCAATTTATCTGTTTTTATTTTGTTGCTAACTTTTAAAAAACTATAAACCAGGAGGACAGAGTTAAGATAGAAGAGAAGTAGGGGGACTGGGATTTTCCTTGTCCCTCAAACACAGCTGTATTATTTTCACTTGAAACACCCAGGAAATCGATCTGCGAAATGGCTGTAGGATCTCCACAGTTGGAGGGAGACAGCTTGGCAGGATTGAGGTGCATGTATGTGAATTGGGGGAGATAAAATGGCATATGCATGGAGAGGAGAGAAACCTTTCTGTGCAGAGACAAAAGGTAGAGAAAGAGGGGTTGTAAAAGTGCAGCATCAAGTTAGCATAAGAGGAAAACCTCTCTGCACCATGGACTGGGAAAGAAAAATAGAGAGTGCTAGTTTCTTTTTTGCAAACAGCCTTAGGAGTTGTAACTCAGAGGTTCAGAAGTGTACAATGTTCTCCTGAGCCTTGGCACACCCTCCTGGAGAGGAGGGAGCTGGCCCCAGAGTGCACAGCCCAGTGTAGCGATCTATAGGCCCACTGGGAAAGAATAGTCCCCTTATGAGAGTAATTTGGGAAGAGGGTTTATTGTCTTCCCAAGGACAAAAGATCCTGCAGGTGCCAGCCAAAGACCTTTATCAGAAGAGCAGAGTGGTTCTACTTCAGAACAGGGGCCACACAGTGTGGGGTCCTTTAAGACATGAGGTTTTGAATACCAGCCAAAGACCTAGAAGGAGTGTGAGAACTATGGAGCAGGGCAAGCTGACTAACCTCGTTATTCTGTGAGAGCTGCCTGAACAGCGTGGTTTGAGATACACAGTCCGGGAATAAGAGATTAGGGTGTCACCATTTTTCTCTCCAACACCAACTTGAAGGGACTTTAGAGAGCAGCACAGCAGCCACCAGTGTTGGCGGGACATGTTTATACAAATCCTGGCCCTCCATGCCTGGCAAGTGCTTATCTACTGGACAAGACTGACTGACCCAATGCAGCTGGCCTCTCTTCCAGAGCATCACAGTCATCAGTCCTAGGCACCAACAGAAAATTGTTTTTTGTTTTTTAATCTATTTTATTTTTATTTTATTGCTCTTTCTTCCCGCTTCTTTTTTTCTTTTGGAATCAGGCTCATAGTTTCTGACTTGTTTTTGGTCAATTCGTGTGTGTGTGTGTGTGTGTGTGTGTATACACACACACATACATACACATATACACACATACATATATACATGCACATATATATATATATATATATATATATATATATACACACACACACACACACACCCTTTTTTTCTGATTAGGAATTTTTATTCTATTCTTTTCCTACCTTTTCTATTTATTCTTCTTTATTTTCCTTTCTCTTTCTCTGGATTAAGACTTATAGTTTTTTTAGTCTTTGTTTGGCCTTCTTTTCTCCCCTTTCATTTTTCTCTTTTTATGGTATCAGGCTTCCTCCACCTTCCTTTTTTTCCCTAGGGTTACTTCAACAAACAAATCAAAGCACACCTGGCTGAAGGTCCAAACACTCCACCACTACAAGCAAGAGAGGCTCTGCAGGGGACTGATCAGTGGGATAGAGCAGCCAAAATGCAACAACAAAGTGCACACAACATATACCAAAAACACTTCTTGAAGTGCCAGGCCCTGGGCAGTGTATGGCCCCCCACCTTTTTTTTTTTTAATTTTTTTTTCAACGTTTATTTATTTTTGGGACAGAGAGAGACAGAGCATGAACGGGGGAGGGGCAGAGAGAGAGGGAGACACAGAATCTGAAACAGGCTCCAGGCTCTGAGCCATCAGCCCAGAGCCTGACGCGGGGCTCGAACTCACGGACCGCGAGATCGTGACCTGGCTGAAGTTGGACGCTTAACCGACTACGCCACCCAGGCGCCCCCCCCCCACCTTTTTTTAATGTTTATTTTTATTTTTGAGAGAGAGAGAGTGTAAGCAGGGAGTGTGGGCAGAGAGAGAGGGAGACACAGAATCCAAAGCATTCTCCAGGCTCTGAGCTGTCAGCACAGAGCCTGATGTGGGGCTCGAACCCACAAACTATGAGATCATGACCTGAGCCAAAGTCAGATGCCCAACGGACTGAGCCACCCAGGTGCCCCAATGTATGACCCCTTTTTAACACAGTAGTACTCTCAGGTGCAGGACACATTATAAGCTTTTAAAACATGCAAAAGACAATATGACAAAACAGAGGAATTCTCCCCAAAAGAAAGTTCAAGAAGAAATCATAGCCAGAGAATTGCTCAAAACACATATAAACAATGTAGGTGAAAAACAATTTATAGTGACAGTCATAAGACTTATCACTTGGCTTGAAAAAGCATATAAGACAGCAGAGAATATATTGCTGTAGAGAATAAAACCTAAGAACTAATAAAAATAAATTTAAAAATGCTATAAGATGCAAAATAAGCTAGATACAGTGACACTGAGGATAGAAGAAGCAGAGGAGAGAATAGGTGAAATAGAAGATAAAATTACGGAAAATCATGAAGCTGAAATAAAGAAGGAAAGGAAATTACTAGATCATGAGGGGAGATTTAAAGAACTAAGTGATTCCATGAATTGAAAAAAATATCTGTATCGTAGGGGTTCCAGAAGAAGAAAAGAGAAAGGGGCAGAAGGTTTATTTGAACAAATTATAGCTGAGACCCTCCCTAATCTGGGGAAGGAAACAGGCATTCAAGTCCAAGAGGCACAGAGAACTCCCTTCAAAATCAACAAAACAGATCAACACCATGACATATCATAGTGAAATTGGCAAAATACAAAGATAAAGGGAGAATTCTGAAAGCAGCTAGGGACAAATGGTCCTTGATCTACAAGGGTAGACAAATAAGGTGAGTACCAGACCTGTCCACTGAAACTTGGCAGGCCAGAAGGGAATGGCAGGAAAGATTCAATGTGCTGAATGGGGGAAAATATGCAACCAAGAATCCTATATCCAGCAAGGCTGTCATTCAAAATAGAAGGAGAGATAAAGACTTTCCCAGACAAACAAAAAGTAAAGGAGTCTGTAACCACTAAACAAGCCTGCAAGAGATTGTAAGGGGAACTCTGTGACTGGAAAGCATCAAAGACTACAAAGGACCATAGACATCACCACACCATGAAATCTACAGATAATACAATGGCACTAAATTCGTGTCTTTCCATAATTACTCTGAATGTAAATGGACTAAATGCCCCAATCAAAAGACACAGGGTATCAGAATGGATAAAAGAACAAGATACATCTATATGTTGCCTACAAGAGACTCATTTTAGACCTGGGGACACCTACAGATTGAAAGTGAGGGGATGGAGAACCATCTATCATGATAGTGGACGTCAAAAGAAAGCTGGAGTAGCAACATTTGTATCAGACAAACTAGATTTTAAAACAAAGACTGTAATAAGAGATGAAGAAAGGCATAATTCAGGGGTCTATCCATCAAGAAGAGCTAAGAATTGTAAATATTTATGCTCCCAACGTGAAGGATCCCAAAATATAAACCAATTAATCACAAACATAAGCAAACTTACTGATAATATTACTGTAATTGTAGGAGACTGTTCACTTACAACAATGGACAGATCATCTAGGCAGAAAGTCAGTAAGGAAACAACGGCTCTGAATGACACATTGAACCAGATGGACTTAACAGAGATATATTCAGAACTTTTCATCCTAAAGCAGCAGAATACACATTCTTCTCAAGTGCATATGGAAAATTCTCCAAAACAGATCACATACTGGGTCACAAAACAGCCCTCAACAGGTGCAAAAAGACTGAGATCATACAATGCATATTTTCAGATCACATTGCTATGAAACTTGAAATCAACCACAAGAAAACTTTTGAAAAGCTCCCATATACATGGAGGTTAAAGAACATCCTACTAAGGAATGAATGAGTTAACCAGGAAATTAAAGAACAAATTATAAAATATACAGAAGCAAATGAAAATGAATATATGACAGTCCAAACCCTTTGGGATGCAGAAAAGGCAGTCCTAAGAGGAAAATACACTGTAATTCAGGCCTATCTCAAGAAGCAAGAAAGGCCCCAAATACACAATCTAACTTATACCTAAAGGAGCTAGAAAAGCAACAGCAAATAGAGCTCAGAGTCAGCAGAAGAAAGGAAATAATAAACATGAGAACAGAAATAAACAACACAGAATCCAAAAAAACCCGTAGAACAGATCAATGAAACTAAGAGCTGGTTTGCTGAAAGAATAAACAAAATTGATAAGCCCTTATTAGCTTGACTTCTCAAAAAGAAGAGGACCCAAATAGATAAAATCACGAATGAAAGAGGACAGATCACAACCAACATCACAGAAGTTCAGTTATTAAAGAATACTATGAAAAATTATATGCCAACAAACTGGAAAATCTGGAAGAAATGGACAAATTCCTATACACTCACACACTACCAAAGCTCAAACAGGAAGAAACAGAAAATGTAAACAGAACCATAACCAGCAAAGAAACTGAATCGGCTATCAAAAATCTCCCAAGAAATAAGAGCCCTGAGTCAGACAGCTTCCCAGGGGAATTCCACTACACATTTAAAGCAGAGATAATATCTATTCTTCTCAAACTTTTTCAAAAAACAGAAATAGAAGGAAAGCTTCCACATTCATTCTATGAAACCAGCATTACCTTGACTCCAAAACCAAAAACCCCACTAAAAAGGAGAATTCAGGCCAATATCCCTGATGAACCTGGATACAAACATTGCAATAAGATACTAGCAAAGTGAATTCAACATAACATTAAAGGAATTATTCACCATGATCAAGTGGGATTTATTCCTGGGCTCCAGGACTGGTTCAATATTTGCAAATAAATCGACGTGATATACCACATTAATAGAGGAAAGGATAAGATCCATATGATCCTGTCAATAGACGCAGAAAGAGCATTTGACAAAATACAGCATCCTCTCTTGACAAAAACCCTTAAGAAAGTCAGGACAGAAGGAACATACCTTAACATCATAAAAACCATACATGAAAGATCCACAGCTATTATCATTCTCAATGGGGAAAAACTGAGAGCTTTCCCCCTAATGTCAGGAACATGACAAGGATATCCACTCTCACCACTGCTGTTCAACATAGTGTTGGAAGTCCTAGTCTCAGCAATCAGACAACAAAATGAAATAAAAGGCATCCAAACTGGCAAAGAAGTCAAACTTTCACTCTTTGCAGATGACATGATACTCTACATGGAAAACCTGAAAGACTCCACAAAAACTGCTAGAAATGATCCATGAATTCAGCAAAGTCACAGGATATAAAATCAATGTACAGAAATTGGTTGCATTTCTTTACATCAATAACAAAGCAACAGAAAGAGATATCAAGGGATCAGTCCCATTTGCAATTGCACCCAGAACCATAAAATACCTAAGAGTAAACCTAACCAAAGAGGTAAAAGATCTGTATGCTGAAAATTATAGAAAGCTTATGAAAGAAACTGAAGAAGACACAAAGAAATGGGAAAACATTCCATGCTCATGGATCGGAAGAACAAATATTGGTAAAACGTCAGTACTACCCATAGCAATCTACACATGCAATGTGGTTTCAATCAAAATAGAACCAGCATTTTTCACACAACTAGAACAAACTATAATAAAATTTGTATGGAACCACAAAAGACCCTGAACAGACAAAGTAATGTTGAAAAAGACAACCAAAGTTGGAGGCATCACAATCCAGACTTTAGCCTGTATTACAAAGTTGCAATAATAATCAAGATAGTATGGTATTGGCCACAAAAACAGACAGAGAGACCAACGGAATAGAATAAAAAACCCAGAGATGGACTCACACATAAAATGGTTTAGCTTAGCTACATCTGAAAATGGTTTATTGTTTCTTTTCTTTTTTTTTTTTAATTTATTTTCTAGTTAGTTAACATTTGGCCAGCTAATCTTTGACAAAGCAGGAAAGAGTATCCAATGGAAAAAACGTAGTCTCTTTAGCAAACAGTGCTGGGAAAACTGGACAGCAACATGCAGAATAATGAAACTGTACCATTTTCTTATACCATACACAAAAATAAACTCAAAATGGATGAAAGACCTAAATGTGAGACAGGAAACCATTAAAATCTTAGAGGAAAAAACAGGCAAGAACCTCTTTGACCTCAGCTCCAATAACTTCTTACTTGACATGTCTCCGAAGGCAAGGGGAAATAAAAGCAAAAATGAGTAAAAAGCTCATCAGAGTAAAAAGCTTCTGCACAACAAAGACACAATCAACAAAACTAAAAGGCAGCCAACAGAATGGGAGAAGATATCGCAAATGACATATCGGATAAAGGGTTAGTATCCCAAATCTATAAAGAACTTATCAAACTCAACACCCAAAAAACAAATAATCCAGTGAAGAAATAGGCAAAAGATATGAAGAGACATTTTTCCAAAGAAGACATCCAGATGACAAACAGATACATGAAATGGTGCTCAACATTGCTCATCATCAGGGAAATACAAATCAAAATCACAATAAGATACCACCTCACACCTGTCAATGGCCAAAATTAACAACTCAGGAAACAACAGATGTTGGCGAGGATGTGGAGAAACAGGACCCCTATTGCACTGTTGGTGGGAATGCAAACTGGTACAGCCACTTTGTAAAACAGTATGAAGGTTACTCAAAAAATTAAAAATAGAATTACCTTATGACCCAACAATTGGAACTACTAGGTATTCATCCAAAGGATTAAAAAAAAATGCTGATTCAAAGGGGCACATGCATCCCAATGTTTATAGCAGTGCTATCAATATGGAAAGAGCCCAAATGTCCAACAACTAACGAATGGATTAAGAAGATGTGTGTGTGTATACACACACACACACACACACACACACACACACACCCCACACACACAATGGAGTACTACTCAACAATGAAAAAAATCAAATCTTGCCATTTGCAACAACGTGAATGGAACTGGAGGGTATTATGCTAAGTGAAATAAGTCAACCAGAGAAAGATATATGATTTCACTCATACGTGGAATTTGAGAAACTGAACAAATGAACTTAAGGGAAGGGAATGAAAAATAAGATAAAAACAGACAGGGGCAAACCATTAGAGATTCTTTTTTTTTTTTTTTTAATTTGTTTTTTCAACGTTTATTTATTTTTGGGACAGAGAGAGACAGAGCATGAACAGGGGAGGGGCAGAGAGAGAGAGGGAGACACAGAATCGGAAACAGGCTCCAGGCTCTGAGCCATCAGCCCAGAGCCCGACGCGGGGCTCGAATTCACGGACCGCGAGATCGTGACCTGGCTGAAGTCGGACGCTTAACCAACTGCGCCACCCAGGCGCCCCTAGAGATTCTTAAATACAGAGAACTGTGGATTGATGGGGAGGGTGGGTAGGTGGGTTAAATAGTTGATGGGCATTAAGCAGGGCACCTTTCAGGATAAGCACTGGGTGTCAAATGTAAGAGATGAATCACTGGGTTCTACTCCTGAAGCCAACACTACACTGTATGTTAACTGAAAAAAAAAAAAAAAAAAGGTAAAGAAACCGTAAACCATTTTCAGATGTGGCTAAGCTAAACCATTTTATGTGTCCACCAGAATTTGCTGCAAATCCTAACCAACATTTAGTACTGACACCTTTTAAACTTTAACAATATTAATGAGTATAAAAGGGGTCTCATTTTGATTTAAATTTTCATTTCTCTGTTGACTAATGATGTTGAACAATTTTCTTGTGACTATTTATTTCCCTATTCATGTATCTTTCTGGTGATGTGCCTGTGCAAAACTCTGGCCTATTTTTAAACTGGATCATTTTTCTTTTATTCCTTAAAAAAGTTTTTAATGTTTATTTGTTTTTGAGAGAGAGACAGAGAGACAGAGGCAAGGGGAGAGGGGTAGAGAAAGAGGGAGGAGAGGGTGTCACAGACTCAGAAACAGGCTCCAAGCTCTGAGGTGTCAGCCCAGAGCCCGACGCAGGGCTCAAACTCACAGACCATGAGATCATGACCTGAGCCAAACTCGGACACTTAACCAAATGAGCCACTCAGGCACCCCAAAAAGTGACCTTTTCATAATGCTAAGTTTACGTCTTCTTTGGGATCTTTTTGGAATTTTTATGTTTTTACTCATATGGTTTTAGGCATTTTATATTAAATTTATGCCTAGATTTTTTTGCATTATTTTTGTTTTGTTATTGAAAATTAAGTCTTCTCTTCCATTATATCTTCTATTTACTTTTGTGTCTATGTGAGGATGTAAATTTTTTTATGTTGAACTTATAACCTGCTATTTAAATTCTCTTATGGCTTTTACTAGTTTTCACATTTCTTCTGGATATTTTTGGATATAGAGTCATACCATCTGCAAAGAGAAGTGGTTTACCTCTTCCTTTCCAATTTTTATGACTGAAAATTCTTTGTCTTGTCTAAAACTTCCATAGCAATATTAACCATCTTTATCTATTCCTGACTTAGTGGCAATGCTTCTATTGTTTGTTACTGTTGCTTTTGCTTGCTTTTTTGTTTTAAATAAGCTCTATATCCAACATGGGGATTGAATTCATGATCTTGAGATAAGGAGTCAGATGTTCTACCAACAAAGTCAGCTAGATGCCCCATACTGTCTATGAATAAAGACCTTAAACACGGAATTAGCTGAATATAAAACTGCAAGAAGGGCTGGAGGAACAGGTTCTCTAAAGACTCTTTAAAAATGACTTCCAGAACAAAATCACTAAAAATCTTCCTGAATTGGCTGCCTGGTAGTGACAGCCAAGAGGAAGAGAAAAGTAGCCTTCACTTAACTTCTTCCTTCCAAATTTTGCAGGAATGCATTTTACTGAAGGGACTTGATGTGCATCCAGAACCTGCGAAACAAGAGATTCAGGAAATGCAATTTTTAGATTCAAGACTCCTTAATGCAAGAACGCACGATAGAATGGGGGCACTTGGGTGGCTCAGTTGGTTACACCATGGACTCCTGATTTTGGTTCAGGTCACAATCTCACAGTTCCTGAGTTCAAACCCTGCCTCAGGCTCCACGCTGACAACACCGAGCTTGCTTGGGATTCTCTCTCTCCCTCTCTCTGCCCCTCTCCCGTTCATGCTCTTTCTCTCTCTTAAAATAAATAAACTTCCAAAAAAAAAAAAAAAGATGGCAAAATAGAATGTAATTGAAGGTAAGGTGAATGAGCTAAATAACTCTAAAATCCCTCTGGTTCCTCACTCAGGGATAGGAAAATTTTGTGTGCATTAGTGAATTATTCTCTATTTTTACTCAGGATATGAGGGAATAAGTTCAAGGTAAAGAATGTCTTAGCAACGTTAAGTAAAACATTAAAAAGAAAAACCCTTCCAGTTTTAGAATTATGAAATCCAAGAAAGGCCATCTCAAGAGATATTAAAAATTAGATCAAGTAATTATTTTTTCTGGGATAATTAAGGTACAGTTTTCTCTAAATGTACAGATAATGGTTCTTCAAATTTCCTCAATGTATTTAATTATTATCCACTATATTTTTATATTTACTAGCATATCGACTTATTAGAGAATATAAAAAATTTTTAGCTTTCTTAAATGAAAGGCTTTAATTATCTCTATGTATCAATGTTGTTAAATATACCTACTTATGACATGAATCAAACTCTTAATTTTATTTTTATTTATTTTTTAATATGAAATTTATTGTCAAATTGGTTTCCACACTACACCCAGTGCTCATCCCAACAGGTGCCCTTCTCAAGGCCCATCACCCACTAAACTCTTAACTTTAGTACAGAAATTTCTACAAGGATTCTGCCCATTTATCTTTTGACCATGTATCTTCCCACTCACCAACACCAAAATCTGAAGCCTTTTATTAAATCATGAATCATGTCTACTAAATGTCCTCTTCAGAAAATTCTAGGTGTGGACAGTTAATATTTGACACCACTCATTAAAATTCTCTATTTACTCTTGTTCAGAAAACTCCAGTGGCAATGTTTGGCTTATAGTGCAAGCAAACCTTTTCTTTAAAAATAGTTTTATCTTGGAAACCAATTTGTCAATAAATTTCATAAAAAATAAAATAAAATAAAAGATATACAGAAGCATTTCCAATAAAAAAAATAAATAGAAAAAAAAAAGTTTTATCTGAGAAGCAGTTTCTTTTTTTTTTTTAAAATTTTTTTTTCAACGTTTATTCATTTTTGGGACAGAGAGAGACAGAGCATGAACGGGGGAGGGGCAGAGAGAGAGGGAGACACAGAATCGGAAACAGGCTCCAGGCTCCGAGCCATCAGCCCAGAGCCTGACGCGGGGCTCGAACTCACGGACCGCGAGATCGTGACCTGGCTGAAGTCGGACGCTTAACCGACTGCGCCACCCAGGCGCCCCTGAGAAGCAGTTTCTTAAGATTAGTAAAAATATTTTTATACCACTTATTTGCTGTTTCTGTTGATATTTATGAACTAATACGTCTTATATAGAACTTGAAACAGTTCAACAGAACCTCTAAAACGAAAGACTTTTTTCCTTCTAATTCATATACCTCTATGTATTTTCTATGTCATACTGTTTTACTTCGTTTGTCACTTTGGTGTGAATAAAATGAGGATCTTAATTATATATGTATGTATGTATATTCCCTGACTTTTGTTCTAATATAGAGCCCATCATAAGAATTAAATAAAGAGTTGTGAGCTCTCTTCTTCCTGAAAATACTGAGGATATCCTAAGAATAAATAAGATGGTTAGTAAACTTACTCATATGAGTAACTTGTTTCTTTGTGATGATTTACAGCTATTTCTGTGTCTGTGTATGTGTACATAGTACTGTTCAGTGTTATATTTTAGTTCTTCCAAATGACAATAATAGATCTTTACCATATTAAATATTTTTCAACTAAGGGAAAAATTTAAAACTATAAAATCCTATTAAAATCAAGCTATTCAAGGCAAATTCTTAAGACAGGAAGTAGCTTAGAGGTTACCAGTAGCTGGGGAGTTATTGCTTAATGGTTACAGAGTTTCTGTTTGTGGTGATGAAAAAAGTTTTGCAAACTAGCAGACGGTTGCACAACAGTATGAATGTAATTAATACCACTGAATTGTATATGAGAAAATGGTAAAACTTATGTACGTTACAAATTTTTTAAATGGCTAGAATGGTAAATTGTATGTTATATATATTTTAAGCACGATCTTAAAAAAATGGTCATTCATTTACAAGAACGTTTATTCCCTTAAAAACTGCTACATTTGATATAAATGTTAAATATATCATAGTCTCACACCTCCATTTCTGAGCTAGATTTTACCTAAAAATTTCACAGATATATAATAATCTATAATTCATCCCCATTATGCTAGAAATTGCCATATTTTCCTTGTTGAATAAATAATTTTAATTATAATACTACATATGGTAAGTCTTTTAATTTTAGTTGAGTCAAAATACTGATGAAAAGCACCTAGCAACCAAAAATCTAAGATGGACTCCTGAAAGAAAACAGGTGTCAGCCCTTATTGAATAGAAGTTCTGTACTGTGCTGAAAGGGAATCTTTAAGAGTGATACAATGTATACATACCAAAGCCCACATAATTATCAGAAATCATGTGTATTTGCCTGAAAAGTAATAAAAACATGCAGTATGAAAAAAGAAAATCCTCAAGAAATAAGAAGACAATCTAACTCTTGAATATATACAGCTCTCCTCATTTCAGAGACAAAAAAAAAATTCCTTTTCATTTCCTATTTTTTTTTATAAGTACTCTTTAAAAGACCATTTGCAACACAACACAATGATATTTTGTTATAGAGCAATTTTCTAAAGATATTCTTAATGTAGCTATGTTTTTGATAATTATATGTAGAAGACTAAAAATCAATAATAAGCCACGAAATTAACATAATTTTAAACATATCTTTAAAAAGAGATAAATGATATTCATTCTTTCTTATAGTGTCAAAAAAAGGATTAAAAAAAAAAGACAGAGGAAATGAGGTTCCTGGGTGGCTCAGGGGGCTCTGATTCTTGATTTTGGCTCAGGTCATGATCTCACGATTCAGGAGTTCGAGACCTACATCGGGCTTGATGCTAACAGTGTGGAGCCTGCTTGGGATTCTCTCTCTCTCCCTCTCTCTCTGCCACTTCCATGTATGCATGGTCTTTCTCTCAAAATAAGTAAAATAAATTTAATTTAAAAAAACAGCAAATTAAAATACATCTTACTTGTTAAATTTTATTTCTGATTTCATATCTATCATGAAACATGTATCAGGACAAAATAAACCCATAAACAACAAATATCACATATTGTGGCAATGAAGAGTCATTCAAAGAAAGTGGTTTCAGAATATGCTATTTGAGCACAGATAAACTTTATTTTTATTTCAGAAGCTTAATTTTGCCCAAATCCTGATTACCATAACATTTAGAAATATAAAAACAAGTACTTTTGTGGATCTTTTCAGGGAATCACCCTTATGGCTGTACCTATGAAGTTACTTCTAAGAACAAGAGAAATAACAAATGCCGTACTGTTTACATCCCCACCTAGTGGTCCTAAAGTTTTGTTCATTATAGCTATTAAAAAATGAATACTTAAAACATGAAAACTCAAATAAAGTTATCTGGCTAAAATTAGCAACACTTTACAACTAGGAAAGGTATTATTAGATCATTTAATTCCATGATATTACAATTAGGGAATGTATTGCTATGCCAGAAACTATGTGAAGCCATCAGAAAAAAAAAAAAATGGAGCATTTTCTTAGAACGTCTAGTTTACTTAACGCTGTGTATTAAAGCAAACACATATCCTGAAGTAAAATGTTTATTTATACCATTTCTATTACAAAATAGAAATCAAGTTCATGAGACACGAAATACTAATTCCAACTGCCAAATTGCTATACAATATGTGTGTGGGGGGGGGTGGGGGTTGTATATATCATTTCTTAGCTCTTTTATTCTAGTCCTCAGAATTTTCCTTTCACTTCGTATCATAGCACATGTACAACCTAAGGTCAACTCAAAAGTCCTATTCTAGATTCTTTTTAACAATTTGTTTAAAAATTTAATATTAAATTGAATTTTGGAAGTAGATACTTCTTTGATTTTTAATGCATGTACACATTCATGTTACTATCAGCACAATCAGGATAGAGAACACTTCTATCACCTTCCACCTTCAAAATCTCTTTTACTATATCTTTGTAGTCACACATTCCCACAATCCCTAGCCTCTGGCAACCACTGATCTATTTTCTATTAATATAAGTTTATCTTTCCAAAAACAGTTTATAAAGGTAATCATACATAATGTAACCGCTTGAGAATGGTGTCTTTATTTCATGGTTCCCTTTGACATTCACTCAATTTTTTTCCCTTCATTTAACTTTCAGTTCATTCCTTTCAATTGTTTTTTTTTCTTTTTTTTAAAGTTTATTATTTATTTTGAGAGTTTGTGGGGCTCAAACTTAAGAACTGTAAGATCATGATCTGAGCTAAAACCAAGAGGAGTTGGAGGTTCCAGACTGAGCCATCCAGGTGCCCTGATTTTTTTTTAACCAATTTCTTAGTCCTATTTTATTTTTTTTAATTAAAAATTTTTTTATTTTAATTTCAGTTAACATACAGGGTTATATTACTTTCAAGTATACAACAAAGTGATTCCAAAATTCCATACATCACCCAATGCTCATCATGACAACTACACTCTTTAATCCCCATCAGCTATTGAACCCATCCCTCACCCCCTTCTCCTTTCTATTGTTGAATAGTTCTATATAATATATGGGATAGTGTATAGTATATCATGGTATAAAAAGAAGTACCATAGTTTGTTTACACATTCAGCCACTAAAGAATTTTTGGCTTGTTTCTATTTCAGAGTGAATGTGAATAGAGTTCATAAACATTTGTGTTTAGGCTCTTTTCTAATTTATAAATGTAGGTGATTTACTATTAGAAGACTTTTGTAAGTCAACTATTTATAAAGAATGTGACATGAAAATACAACTTTCATAAAAGTAAGAATTTAAATAAACATTCATATTTTAAAGATTTTATTTTGAAGCAATTTCTACACCCAACATGGGGCTTGAACCCACAACCCCAAGCAAGAGTCATATACTCTACCAACTCAGGCAGCCAGGTGCTCCTAAATAAATATTTTCCATGCCTAGATTACTTCATCACTATTTAGGAATTAGCATTAAGAAGACAATTATTTCAGCTTATATATGAAAAAAGTAAAATAGAAAGGATGAATAATTAAACTTCTTTTAAATAAGAGTATATGTCATAATTTACTTAAAAAAATCTAGAAAGGGGAGACTTCCAAGGACGATGGTAGAGTAGAGGGATCCTAAACTCAACTCAACCCAGGGATACAACTAGATAATACCCACATCAGTGCAAATAACCCAGAAAGTGATCCAAAGAATGGCAGAACAGATTCTCTACAGCTAAATATAGAGAAGAGGCCACATAAAAAAACATAGGAAGGGCCAAGATGTGGTCAGGAGCCAAAGGACCAGTGGGATTGTCTGATGGAGAAACACCGTAGGTGCAGAGAGGAAAAAGAAACAGACCCTCACACCGAGCATCCCAGGCACAGAGAATCTGCATTGGGATAAATCTCCATAACATTTGGCTTTGAAAACCTGAGGGTCCCAACAATCAGTGGGACTTAACATCTGAAAGTTTAAAAATCAGTGGACTCAGTTCTGGCAGAGCTGGGAGGGCAGCTTATTAAGAGACAGCACAATAAACAGACTTGCTGAGATACAACATAGAATCAGCAGTTTGAAAAATGCCTGGGGTATATAGGAGGAAGATTTATTTACTAATCTCAGAACCTGTGCTACAAGAGGAGGGATCATTGGGAGACCTCTCCAAGAGAAAAAAAGAGCTGGGGCATGCCAATTCTCTTTCCCATCCCTTGGTGTAAATACTCCTGTAGGAAAAAGCACAGTGCTACCCTCTCCAATTAGCTTGCTAACACTGCACCCCACTCCTTCTTGTGGGTATGGGCAGTGTGGGTATGGGCTGCAGGTCCACTCCCACAGTAGACCAGTGTGGAACGTGCTGGTACTGAGTGCCTTGTACCTGTTCTCCTGTAGATCTGCTCCCTGCAATACTGCCCTTGGCCAGAGCCCACTCAAAACACTGCCACAAGCCTGGTGGTGTGCAACTAGTGCCCACAGGGGCCAACACCACTCCAAAGCGCTCCTGCCCCAGAGAAAGGGGAAGACAACCACTCATAACAGTACAACTGCAACACAAGCAGTTCACAGTGAACCCCAGCAGTTCACTGGGGCAGACACCTGGTCTGACTGCAGGTCTCGCCCACCAAAGAAAACTTCTCTAACACAGGGAAAATGCACCGAAGTTCTCTGGTAAACATCTGGTCTGACTCAACTGAAACTCAACTAACAACACAGGAACCAAACACTGCCCACAAGAGGCAAAAGAGAGCCATTGCAGATGACTGACTGGACTGAAGGAAAATGTGACTCAGCCACAACAGTAAGGCACACACAACACACATAAGAGGGACCCCTTAAGTGGTAGGTTCTCATGAACCAGGGACATTGCACTGAAAGGCACTATAGGACCTCTTCTCCATAAATCCACTACTTTCAAAGGCAAGAGATGTAGCTGATGTTCCTAACACATAGAAACAGATATAGAGAGGTGGACAAAATGAGGAGACGAGGAATATATCCCAAATGAAAGAACAGGACAAAATCACAGCAAGAGAGCAAAATGAAATGGAGATTAATTAATATACCTGATAGAGAATTTAAAGTAATGGTCATAAAGATACCCACTGGGGGGCCCTGGCTAGCTCAGTCAGTACAGTATGTGACTCTTGATCTTGAGTTCAGGCCCCATGTTGGATGTGGAGTTTAATTTTAAAAATAAGACACTCACTTGACTTGAGTAAAGAGTGGAGGACCTCAATGAGACGCTCAAAAACAAAATATTTTAAAAAATCGGAGATGAAGAGGTCAGTTGAAATGAAAAACACTAAATGAAATAAATGGTAGATTAGAGAAAGAAGAACAGACTGGCAACCTGGAGGACAGAGTAATTGAAAGCAATCAAGTTTAACAGGAGGAAAAAACAAATGAAAATAGACTAGAGGAATTCAGCGGCCCCATCAAGTGTAATAACATTCGTATTATAGGGATCTCAGAAGGAAAAGAGGGAGAAAGGGAGCAGAAAATTTATTTGAAGAAATAATACCTGAATACTTCCTGAACCTGGGGAAGGAAACAGATCTCCAGATCTAGGAGGCACAGACAGCCTCCAACAAAGTCAGCCCAAGGAGGTACAACATCAAGATACACAGTAATTAAAATGGCAGAAAGTAAGTACACCTGGCTGGCTCAGTCTGTGGGGCATACAACTCTTGGGCTCAGGGTTGAGTTTGAGCCTCACATTGGGTGCACAGATTACTTAAGAATAAAATCTTTAAGGGGTGCCTGGGTGGCTCAGTCGATTGAATATCCAGCTTTGGCTCAGGTCATGATCTCACGGTTCGTGAGTTCAAACTCCCCATCAGGCTTACTGCTGCCAGGGCGGAGCCCACTTTGGATCCTCTACCCACTCCCCACCCCTCCACTGCTTATACTCTTTCTCTCAAAAATAAACATTAAAAAAAAAAAAGAATAAAATCTTTAGAAAAATACTTTAAAAACAAAGTTAAATAAAATGGCAGAAAGTAATGATAAAGAGATAGTGATAAAGAGAGAATTTTAAAAGCAGCAAGAGAAAAGAAAACGATTTCATACCAAAGAAACCCGTTGGGAATGCTGGCTGATGTTTTAGCAAAAACTGCAGTACAAGGAGTGGCACAATTATTAAAAATGCAGAAAGCAAAAACTTCGCAACCAAGAGTACTCTACCCAGTAAGGGTATCATTCAAAATAGAAAGAGAAATAAGCAGTTTCTCAGACAAAAGTTAAAGGAATACATCACCACTAAATTAGCTCTACAAGAAATGTTAAAGGAGACTCCTTGAGTGGAAAGGAAAGACCATAAGTAGGAATAAAAAAAAGTAGGAAGTACAAAAGCAGAAAAATTAGGTATATTTATAAAAATCAGTCAAAGGATTCACAACATAAAAGTATGTAAAGTATGATACCATGTACCTAAAATGTGACGGGGAAAGGAGTAAAGAAGGGGTTCAAACTTAAGTGACCATCACCTTAACATAGACTGCTATATGCATAAGATGTTACATATAAACCTAGTGGTAACCACAAATTAAAAACCATTAATAGATATGCAAAAAATAAAGAGAAAGAAATCCAAGTATATCACTAAAGAAAGCCAGAAAACTGTGAGACAGCAAGAGAACAAAGGAACAGAGAAGAACAATGAAAACAACCATAAAATAACAAAATAGCATTAAGTACATATTTATCAATAATTATTTTGGATGGGGGTGCCGGTTGAGCGTCTGACTTCAGCTCAGGTCATGATCTCATGGTTTGTGAGTTCCAGCCTCACATCGGACTCTGTGTTGACAGCTCAGAGTCTGGAACCTGCTTTGGATTTTGTCTCCCTCTCTCCCTGCCCCTCCCCCACTTACACTCTGTCTCCCTCTCTCTCAAAAATAAATAAAGATTAAAAAAACATTTAAAAAATTATTATTTTGGATGTAAATGGACTAAATGTTCTTGCCAAAATACATAGTGTGACAGAATGGATTAAAAAAAGCAAGACCTATCTATATACTGCCTACACAACACTCATTTCAGACCTAAAGACACATTCAGATTTAAAGTGAATGGATGTAAAAGCATTTATCAGGCAAATGGAAGTGAAAAGAAAACTGTGGTAGCATTACCTAGTATCAGACAAAATAGATTTTTAAAACAAAGATTGTCACAAGAGACAATGAAGGACACTATATAATCATAAAAGGAATAATCTAACAAGATATAATAGTTACAAATATTTGTGCACCCAATATGAAAACACCCAAATACATAAAGCAAATAAGAACAAACATAAAGGACATAACTGATAGTAATACAATAATAGTAGAGGACTTTAACACCCCACTTTTATCAATGGATAAATCATCCAAATAAAATCAAGAGGGAAAGAGTGGCTTTGAATAACACATTGAATCAGATGGATCTAACAGATATACTCAGAACATTCAATCATAATAGAGCAGAATATACATTCTTTTCAAGTGCACATGGAACATTCTTCAGAATAGATCACAAAATAAGTCTCAAAAAAATAAAAACAAAAGGAAATTATACAATGCATCTTTTCTGACCACAATGCTATGAAACTGGAAATCAACCAGAAGAATACAAACATGTGGAGGTTAAGTAACATGCTACTAAATATTTGAATGGATCAACCAATAAATCAAAGAGGAAATCAAAAAATACATGGAGACAAATAAAAATGAAAACTCAATGATCAAAAATCTTTGGGATGCAGAAAAAGCTGTTCTAAGAGGGAAGTTCATAGCAATACAGTCCTTACCTCAAGGAGCAAAAAAATATCAAATAAAAAAACCTAACTTTATACCTAAAGGAGTCAGGAAAAGAACAAACAAAACCCAAATCCAATAAAAGGAAGGAAATAATAAAGAATACAGCAGAAATAAATTAAATACTAAATCAATTAATGAAACCAGGAGCTAGTTCTTTGAAAGGACCACCAAAATTCATAAACCTTTAGCCAAACTCACCGAAGAACAAAAAGAGGACTCAAATAAACAAAATCAGGGTTTCTCAGGACTCCAATAGACCTTGCTGCCACTGCTTGCCAAGGACCACAGTTGTCAATACAATGAACCAAGGAGACATCATGCCCTTGCTGGACCTGGAACTGGCAGATACCCCGACACTTGGCAGCCTGTACCACTAGAAGCAAGGTGACAACATGATCCAGCAAGTCCCCACCCAAAGGTGAAAGACTTCCTTTACCAAAGTCAGTCCATATAAGGCACCTGGGTGGCTCAGTCAGTTGAGTGTCTGACTCTTGATTTTGACTCAGGTCATGATCCCAAGGTCATGGAATCAAGCCCTATGTCAGGATCTAGGCTGAGCATAGAATCTGCTGGAGATTCTCTCTTTCTCTTTCCCTCTGCCCCTCTCCCCAGCTCACTCTCTCTTTCTAAAATAAAAAAGTCAGTCCATAAAGTCTGGAAAAAGAAACGGCTTCTTCAAATGCACAAATACCTATGCGAGGCTACAGGAACCTTGAAGAATCAGGGAAATCTATCTTCCCCAAAGGAATACGTTAGATTCCTCCAGGAATTGCCTGACAAAGAATTCAAAGTAATTGTTCTACAGATGGTTGGAGAGCTACAAGAGAGAAACAATTATACAATATCAAAGGAACAATAAAAGAACAAAATGAGAAGTTGAACAAAGAGAAAACACAAAAAGAATGAAACAAAAACTTTGGAACTGAAGAATACAATGACTAAACTTAAAGTATTCAAGTAGAGAGCTTCAATAGTAGAATTGAACGAACAGGAGAGAGATTTAGAGAGATTATCCATTCAAAGGAGAAAAAAAATAATGAAAAGGAATGAAGAAAGCATCTGGTACTAATGGGACACTATCAAGTAAAATAATGTGTGTATCAGTAGAGCGCTAGAAAAGGAAGAGAAGGATAAAGGGGCAAACAGCTTATTTAAAGAAATAATGGATGAGAAATTCCCAAATCTGGGGTTTTATCTAGATATTAAAGTTCATGATGCTAATAGGTGGCCTCAAAATTTGAATACAAAACAATCATCTCCAAGATACATAATAATAAAGCTGTCTAAAATTGAAGAAAAAGAAGTGTTAAAGCAGTAGGAGAAAAAAATTTCTCTCCTATACAGGAATCCCCATAAACCTATCAATGGATTTTTCAGATACCTTGTAGGCTAGAAGAAAACAGGATGACATATTGAAAGTGCTATAGGAAAGAAACTGCCAACCAAAAAAACTTTATACAGTAAAGTTGTCCTTCAGAATTGAAGGTGAAATACTTTCCCTAGTAAACAAAAGCTGAGCAAATTTATCACCAGTAAACCTACCTTACAAGAAATGCTGTAAGGGGGTCTTCAACCCGAAGAAAAAAGGATGCTAATTTGTATCAAGCAAACACAGGAACAAGAGTGCCCAGCTGGCTCAATTGGTTAATCGTCTGACTCCTGATTTCAGTTCAAGTCATGATCTCATGGTTTCGTGAGTTCAAGCCCCATGTTGGGCTCTGCACTGCTTAGGATTCCCTTTCACTCTTTCTCTGCCTCTCCTCCTCCCTCCCTCCCTCCTTCCCTCTAAAAAAGAATAAATAAACTTAAAAAAAAAAAAACCCACAGGAACATATGCAATACACTGGTAAAGGTAAGCATACAGCCAAATTTAGATACCCTAATACTGTAATATAGTTATGTATTAACCTCTTAATTTTAGAATAAAGGTTAAAGGACAAAAGCATTTAAAACAGGTATAGCTTCAACAAGTTGTTAAAGGGATTACAGGCATAGCTTCAAGTTGTTAAGGGATACACAATACAAAAAGATATAAATGATGACATAAAAAATATAAAAGGGAGGGAGTAAAAAGAGATTTTGTATGCGATCAAAGTTAAGTTGTTATCAACATAAAATAGACTATAAAATGATACATAAGCTTCATGGTAACCACAAAGCAGAAACTTATAGTTGATATCCAAAATGATAAAAAGAAAACCAAAGCATACTACCAATGAAAATTATTAATACAAAAATAGGTAGTGAGAAATGAAAAAAGGAGTAACAAAACTAAAAAACAGTCAGAAAACAATAAGATGGCATTAACAAGTCCACATCTTTCAATAATTACTCTAAATATAAGAGGACTGAATTCTCTAATCAAAAGGAATAGAGTGGCTGGATGGAGAAAAAAAAACAAAAACAAAACACACACACACCCAATTATATGCTGCTTACTCACTCCAGCTTTAAGGACATTTATAGGCACAAAGTGAAGGGATGGGAAAAAAATCCACATAAGTGGAAACCAAAAGACAGCAGGGGTGACTATAGAGCTGACCTTGAACAACACAGGTTTAAACTGTGCAGGTCCACTTAATACGTGATTTTTTTTTTTTTTTTACAAACACAGTATATAATATGTTTCTCTTATGATTTCTTACCATTTTCTTTTCTTTAGTTTACTGTAAGAATATGGTATATAATACATATAACATACAAAATTATCTTAATTGAGTGTTTATGTGATTGGTCAACAGTATTCTAGTCAACAGTAGCCTATTAGTTAACTTTTCGGGGAGGCAAACGTTACATGTGGATTTTCAATTCTGTTGGGGGTCAGTACCCTTAAATCTCACATTGTTCAAGAATCAACTGTACTTATATCAGACAAAATAAACTTATAGCCAAAAATGGTAACGAGGTGAAGATGGTCATTATGTAATGATAAGGGAGTCCATTCATCAAGAAGCTGTAACAATCTTAAATATACATGCACTTAACAGTAGAGCACCTAACTATATTAAGTAAACTCTAACAGATTTGAATGGAAAAACAGACATTGTATTGTAAGAGCAGTGGACTTCAATACCCCATGTTCAACAATGAATAGATCATTCAGATAGAAAATCAACAAGGAAACATTGGACTTGAACCATACTTTAGACCAAATGGAACAGATGTGCACAAAAAATTCCATCCAACAGTGGTAGAATACACATTCTTCACAAATGCACAAGGAACATTTTCCTGGATAGATCATATGATAGGCCACAAAACAACTCTTAGCAAATTTAAGACTGACATCATACCAAGCATCTTTTCTGACCATAGTGCTATGAGAATAGAAATCAATAACAGGAGTAAAGCTGGAAAATTCATAGATATGTGGGGATTAAACAACAAGCTCATGAATAACCAATGGGTCAAAAACTAAATCAGAGAGAAATCAAGAACTCTCTTGAAACAAATGAAAATGGACCACAATATATCAAACCCTATGGTATGCTGCAAAATCAGTTCTTTATTTTTTTCAAGTTTTAATTTATTTTTAGTATTCTCTACACCCAACAACGGGCTTAAAACTCATGACAAGATCAAGAGTTGCACGATTTTCTGACTGAGCCAGCCAGATGCCCCTGTAAAATCAGTTATAAGAGGGAAGTTTACAGAGTAAATGCCTACATTAACAGGAAAAATCTCAAAAAAGAAAAAGAAAGGAAAAGAAAGAAAAAAGACAAGAAAGATCTCAAAACAAACAGCTTCATTCAACATCTTCAGGAACTAAAAAAGAAAAATCAGCTAAGTCCCAAATAAGCGGATGAAAGGAAATAACAAATATCAGAGCAGAAATAAATGAGAGACAAGAAAAATAATATAAAATATCAATGAAACTAACCTACATTTTTGAAAAGATAAATAGAATTGATAAACGTTAGCTAGACTATCACTGAGTGGAGAAAAGCAAATGTTTGTGCACTGTTGGTGGGAATGTAAATTGGTACAACTACTATAGAAATCAGTATGTAAGTTCCTCAAAAAATTAAAGATAGAACTACCATATCTGATTTCTGGGTATATATTTAAAGGACATGAAAAGAGGCTCTCAAAGAGATTATCTGTACCATCATGTTCAGTACAGCATTATTTACAATAGCTAACATATAGCAATTTAGTGCCTTAAAAACACAAGTTTATACTTCTGCATGTAAGAAGTTTGACGTGAGTTTTTTTAAGATTTTACTTTTATTTTTTTTATTTTTTTTTTTAAATTTTTTTTTCAACGTTTATTTATTTTTGGGACAGAGAGAGACAGAGCATGAACAGGGGAGGGGCAGAGAGAGAGGGAGACACAGAATCGGAAGCAGGCTCCAGGCTCTGAGCCATCAGCCCAGAGCCTGACGCGGGGCTCGAACTCACGGACCGCAAGATCGTGACCTGGCTGAAGTCGGACGCTTAACCGACTGCGCCACCCAGGCGCCCCAAGATTTTACTTTTAAATAATCTCTACACCCAACATGGGGCTGGAACTCCCAACCTTGAAATCAAGAGTTGAATGCTCTACCAACTAAGCCAGCGAGGCACTCCTAAAATGAGTTTTATTGGGCTAAAACTAAGGTGTTGACAGGTCTAATTTCTTCTGAGGGCTTCAAGGAAGAATCTGTTTCTTGCTTCACCCAGCTTCTGGAAACTACCCGTATACCTTGGTTCCTGGCCACATTACTCCAATCTCTGCTTTGTTGTCCCATTGCCACCTTCTCTTGCCTCCATCTTATAAAAACTCTTGTGATTAGATTTAAGGTTTTATCCAGATAACCCAGGATAACTGCCCATCTCCAGATCTTTAACTGAATTACATCTGCAAGTCCCTTTTGTCATATAAGGTGACATTTTTTGGTTCTTGAAATTAGAATGTGAGTACCACAGTAGTCAACTCCTCTGTTACCCAGCCACTGGAAACCACTGCTGATAGATCTGTCCGTAGTAGTTTTACCTTTTCCAGAATTTCATATAAGTGCAATTACTACAGCATGTAGCCTTTGCAGTCTGGCTTCTTTCTCTCTTAGCATAATAAATATGAAATTCATCCATGTCATCGCAACAATCAGTAGTTCATTCCTTTGCATTACTGAGAAATATTCCATTGCATGGACATACCATATCTTGTTTCTCCATTCACAAGTTGAAGGACATTTGTGTTTCCAGTTTTTGCCAAGTATGAAAAAAGCTGATAAAAACACTGATGTGCAGTTTTTTGTGGGAGCACAGTTTCATTCTCTTGGGTAATTACCTAGGAATAAGAACGCTAGTTTGTATGGTTAGCATGTTTAACATTCTAAGAAACTGTCAAACTGTGCTGCAATGTACCTCTACCCCTTGTATCTTTTTTAAAAGTTTATTTATTTATTTTTAGAGAGAGTGAGTAAACAGAGAAGGGCAGGGAAGGGAGAAAGAGGATCCCAAGCATGTTGCACACTGCCAAAGCAGAGCCCAACACAGGGCTCAAACTCATGAACTGAGAGACCTGAGCTGAAACCAAGCATTAGATGTTCAACCGACTGAGCCACCCAGGCACACACCACCCCCTTTATCTTTTCTGATGCACATATAGTTAACCACTGCATAAACAAAGAAAAAGTGTTCATAAAGAAAAAGTTAAGGAAATAGTTTTTGATTAGACAACACTGTTTACGAAAGTGCTAACAATGAATTCTCAATAGAGAAAGCCATAGATACAAAAATAGGAAAATACATTTAAAAGACAGGACAGATACTTCTAAAGGCTCTAACATATATCTAAGAATAATTACAGAAATTACTTAAGAGAATAAGAGAACACAATATTCAATAAATAACAGCTGAAAATTTTCCAAAATTATGGAGTTTTTAAATCCACAGATTGATAATGCATAAACAGAATAGTCTTACCCAGACACACTATGATAAAAACAGTAAGGATAGTAAGAACAAAGAGAAAATCTTAAATCTACCATAATGAATAAACAGATTACCTAAAAGAATGAAAATTAAGATTGATAGAATATTTAACCAACAATAGCAGAAGCTAGACAACAATGAAAAAATCTACAACTTTTTATGTGAAATACTGGGACCAACAATATTTCAGAATTCGGATTTTTAGGGGGAAGAAGGATGTTAGAAAATTAATATGGTTCATATCCTCCTATACATTACATAGGACTTCCATTAGCACATTTAACCAACCCCAAGGAATAATGCTTAAGTAGCAAGGTGAAAGGGGTAGATGTTAGGCTCCAGAAGCTTCTACAGAGATATGAAGAGATACATCACAGTAGAGAAGATTGGGCAGAATAATACTAAGTTTGTTTGGAAACTGCAAATTAAATCACCACTTTACATGGTTTTACCCTTTTCTGTATTGTTTATATAAAAAATAAGTAAGTTAGTCTCCAGATCTTTTCTTCTGAAATCCCTCTCCTGCAAAAGTCCATCTCCTACTCCCTGGAGGTCCACTCTTCAAGTGTTTTTGGTCTACAATCCTAGAACTGTATTTTTAAAAATACCTTTTTTGACCTAGATTCAAAATAAGAAATGTATTTTACATTACAATACACAAATCACTTGCTCACACACATAAACACCTGTAATAAAAGTTTCTGTAATAGTTATTGTATTATGTGACTAGTACTGGCATTTTCTATTGTTTTATTCAACTTGAAACAATGTGACTTACTAAACTAACTTCATGACACACCAATTGGTAACAACCTGCAGGCTAAAAATGATCTAGAAATTTTCTACGCATGTATACAAATTTTATACAAAAATGTGATAAGACCATACAAATTATATCTTTGTTACATTGTAGCTGACTTTAAGAAAAATTTTACTTAAATTCAAGTTAGATAACATAAATGTAATATTAATTTCAGGTGTAAAATTTAGTGATTCAGCACTCACATATCAGAGTTCATCACAAGTGTACTCCTTAATCCCTATCACCTATTTAACCTCCCCACCCCCACACCTTTCCTCTGGTAAACCATCAGTTTGTTCTCTATAGTTAAGAGTCTGTTTTTTGGTTTGCCTCTCTCTCTCTTTTTTGCTTTGCTCATTTGTTTATTAAATTCCACATAAGAGTAAAATCATATGGTATTTGTCCTTCTCTGGCTTATTTTGCTTAACACAATACTCTCTAGCTCTATCCATGCTATTGTAAATAGACATTGTAGCTGTCTTTATTCAGTCTTTTTTATACTGTTAATATGTTCTTAGTGTCACTAAGAGCTAAAGCATACCTATATCCTCATTGGCACTTTCTTTACTTGTAATTGCATTCTGGAAGCAATAAATTATTTTCTTGGGGCACCTGGGTGGCTCAGTTAGTTAAGCGTCTGACTCTTGATTTTTGGCTCAGGTCAGGGTCTCATGGTTCGTGGGTTTGAGGCAGTGCAGAGCCTGCTTGGGATGCTCTCTCTCCCTCTCTCTCTATCGCTCTCTCTCAAAAGTAAATAAACATTTAAAAATAAAACAAAGTAAAATAAAACAAAATAAAATATTTTCTAAAATGACTTTCTAAGGGAGTGCCTGATTGACTCAGTTGGAAGAGCATGAGACTCTTGATCTCAAGGTCATGAATTCAAGCCCCACATTGGGTGTAGACATTATTAGAAAGAAATAATAAACTTTAAAAATAAATAAATAAAATAAAACGGCTTTCCAAGATATAGAACAGAAGTATCCGGTAGAGGGGCGCCTGGGTGGCGCAGTCAGTTAAGCGTCCGACTTCAACCAGGTCACGATCTCGCGGTCCGTGAGTTCGAGCCCCGCGTCGGGCTCTGGGCTGATGGCTCAGAGCCTGGAGCCTGTTTCCGATTCTGTGTCTCCCTCTCTCTCTCTGCCCCTTCCCCGTTCATGCTCTGTCTCTCTCTGTCCCCAAAATAAATAAACGTTGAAAAAAAAATTAAAAAAAAAAAAAAAGAAGTATCTGATAGAGTAGTAACCTTATGTCACAGATCAAAGAGATATATTTTCAAACTTCCACAAGAAATCCTATATTTTTATATGGAATTTCCTGTCAAACAGGCCAAGCTGTCTACATCATTCTTACTCACTGAAGTGGAATTTGAGGGTGGAGGTATTATTGCTTGAAAGAGTTATGAGTAATGTCAAAATCTCCCTCCTTTATGCCCCTGCTATGCCCTTTTATGTATGCATGTTAAGCTAGACTGTTTAGTTATTAGTTTTGTTATGTAAATAGTGTCATGAATTTAATCACAGACCTTTATGCTTTTCATAAGAGGTGAGAAATATGAGAAAGTGTTTACATTTTAAGAAGTGCAAATAAAACGTACAAAAATGTCCTACTGCAGCTGTATAATTTTATTAATTTCTAGATACCAAGTAAGCTATAATTTTTATTTAGAAAGAATAAGCATCAACCAATTTTAAATGGTAACATTTGGTAACTGACATAATAAACTAAGGTATTGCACTTAAGAATAACAAATAGGGTATGTTTCTTACAACTTTTAACTCTTTGTGTTTTTTTACTTTTTATGTTGAAGTGACTTCAGATTTAATAATAACGTTAGGGGTGCCTGGGTGGCTTGGTCAGTTAAATGCCAGATTTCGGCTCAGGTCATGATCTCACGGTTCATGGGTTTGAGCCCTGCATCAGGCTCTGTGCTGGCAGCTCAGAGCCTGGAGCCTGCTTCAGTTTCTGTATTTCCCTCTCCTTCTGCCCCTCCCTACTTGCATTCTGTCCCTCTCTCTTAAAACTAAATAAACATTTAAAATAATAATAATAATAAAGTTACAAAATAGTACAAACCACTCAGCACCAAGATCTTGGTTTCTAAATATTATTCTTCAATAAAGGGAACAAGGTTCTGGAGAAATAGCCCATTTAGGACAGGGACAAGGAAAATACAAGATAAAAGAGAAGCATGTGGAAATATCAAAAAGCAAGGCAAAGCTCACAAACCAAAAGGATGGGGATATATCAAAAGGCCATAGGAGATCACCAGGATTTCCAGTAGTTAAAGCTGGAACCATTTTGGTGATAGAATAAATAATGTATTAGATTTAACTCAAAGAATGAAATAAATACAGCTGAGTCCATAGAAATATAAATAATAAATAGACAGAAAAGAGTCAAATATCCATTATAAAGGAATCCAAATGATATAACATAGAAACTATCCTGTCCAGGAGGTGAGGCTTAACCTGCACCCCACCCCAGCCTTTGAGACTGGGCTGGACTTAGTGACTCCCTCCCAAACAGAGTAGGAAAAATTGGAACTTTACGGAGGAGAAACCTGGCAGATACTACCTTAAGATATCAAGGTTTACATCACCAGAGACACCATGTTGATAGTATCTACTCCTGATATGATGTGACAGAAAGGGTACTTCACTTCTGTAGTATTCTAAGAAGCCATAACCCCAGTCTAACCATGAGAAATACATACAAAAAACAAAATTGGGGGATATTCTTAGAAATATTTCTAAGATTATTTCTAAGAAATATTTCTAAGATATTTGAGTTTCCTCAAAACTGTCAATGTCATGAAATTTTTTTTTTTAAAAGGCTGAGAAACTGTCATAGACCAAAGGAAATTGAACAGAGATGACAAACAAATGCAATGTGGTACACTGGACTGCATCTTTGAATAGAAAAGGGACATTAAGGGGCACCTGGGTGGCTCAGTCTGTTAAGGGCCTGACTCGATTTTGGCTCAGATCATGATCTCATGGTTGGAGAGTTTGAGCCCTGCATTGGGCTCTGCACTGACAGTGTGCAGCCTGCTTAGGATTCTCTCTCTCTCCCCCCAACTCCTCTCTCTGTCCTTCCTCCGCTTGTGCACACATTTGCTCTGTCTCTCTCTCTCTCTCTCAAAATACACTTAAAAAAAAAAAGGACATTATGTGATTAAGGTCTGAAGTTTAGAGGAAAATTCATAGAAAACAGGTGAAATCTGAATAAAGTCAGATTCAGGGGTTTAGTTAATAGTAATGAACCAATATTGGTTTCTTAGTTTTCAAAAATGTACCATGGTAATTTAAAATGAAAACTAAAATTGGGCGAAGTGTGTACTATCTTTTAAACTTTTCTGTAACTCTGAAATTATTCCAAAACTTAGAAGTTTATTTTTTAAACAATACAATTTCCATAAACCCTTCTTCATTCAGATTCCCCAAACTTAACATGTGCTTTATCAGTGTCTTTCTCTCCCCTCTACAGACTTTTCTGAATTTGAAAACAAGTTGCAGACATCATTCCCCTTTATAAATATTTCAATGTAGTTCCTCAAAAAGTACATTAATCAAAATAAGGCACTTACCATTAATATAGCACTATCCAATTTACAGACCTTCACATTTTGCCAATTGTTCCACTACTATCTTTTATGACAAAAATAGAATAATAAAATAAAACTAATTTTTTCCATCTTGACCAATGACTCAGCCCAGTGTCATACACTGTATTTAACTGTCATGTCTCTTTAGACTTTGATCTGAAGCAAGTTCCTCATTCTTTGTTTTTCTTGACCTTGACATTTTTTTAAAACAACAGGCCATTTTTGGTGAACTATCCCTCAGTTTGGGTTTAACTGAAGTTTTTTCATGTTTAAATTCAGGTTACATCTTTTTTTATAAGTTCATTTGCATTTTATTTTCTCTTTAAAAATAAAACACACACACGTATACACAGAAGAAAGCAGATCCACTGAAAATGAGAGTGATATCCACTCAGTGCTACTAGCAGGATGGGCCAGGGTTTCCACTTCCATGGTCTAGATGAGAAGGGTTTTGCATTTGTTTGGCTGGGTCAGTTTCACCATTCATCAGGTGTTCCAGGTGAGTCATTCAGTTTTGGTTTCTCTCTGAAACACCCCCTTTGGAGGTCGCTGTATGGCCCACATGTGTTTGTTTCTGCTGCCAAGCTGGTCTAATCAGATGACAATATGGCAAAGGCTCCCGCATTTCCAGCTGCCCAGAGTTTCTTTCTTTCTTTTTTTATTTTAATTGCAGTATAGCTAACATACAGTGTTATACAAGTCTCAGGTATACAATTTAGTGATTCAACGATTCTATACATTACATAGTGCTCATCATAAATGTAGTCTTTAATCCGCATCACCTAGCTCCCTCATTCCCCCACCCACCACACATCTTGGAACCATCAGTTTGTTCTCTATGGTTAAGAGTTTGTTTTTTGGTTTGTCTTTCTCTTTTTCCTTTGCTTCTTTGTTTTGTTTCTTAAATTCTACATATGAGTGAAACCATATGGCATTTGTCTTTCTCTGGCTGACTTATTCCACTTAGCATAAGAATCTCTACCTTCATCCATGTAGTTGCAAATGGCAAGATTTAATTCTTTATTATGGCTGAATATATTCCATTGTATATACATATCACTTCTTTATCCATTCATCTACTGATGGCCACTTGGGCTGCTTCCAAATTTTGGCTATTGTAAATAGTGCTTCAATAAACATAGGGATACATGTATCCCTCTGAACTAGCATTTTTGTATGTTTTGGGTAAATACCCAGTAGTGTGATTTACAGAGGTAGGGTAGTTCTATTTTTAAATTTTTTTCTTTAACATGGAGAACTTCACAAATTTGAGTGTCATCCTTGTGCGGGAGCGCCATGCTAATCTGCTCTATATCATTCCAATTATAGTACATGCACTGCTGAAGAAAGCACTCTATTTTTAACTTTTTGAAAAACCTCCATGCTGTTTTCCACAGTGGCTGCACCAGTTTGCATTCCCATCAACAGTGCAAGAGGCTTTTTTCTCCATATTCTCACCAGCACTTATTTCTTGTTGATGTCAGCCATTCTAACAGGTGTGAGGTGATATCTCATTGTAGTTCTGATTTGCATTTCCCTGATGAGGAATGATGTTGGCCATCTGTATATCTTCTCTGTAGAAAAGTGTCTTCATGTCTTTTTTAAAAGTTTTTATTTAAATTCCAGTTAATTAACATATAGTATAATATTAGTTTCCTGTGTATAATTTAATGATTCAACACTTACATACAACACCCAGTGCTCATCCTTACAAGTGCACTTTTTTTTTTAACATTTTATTTTGAGAGAGCTAGACAGAGCACAAGTGGGGCAGGGGCAGAGAGAGAAGAGGGGACACAGAATCCTAAGCAGGCTCCAGGCTCTGAGCTGTCAGCACAGAGCCCGATGCAGAGCCTGAACCTACCAACTGAGAGATCATGACCTGAGCTGAAGGTGGACACCCAACTGACTGAGCCACCCAGGTGCCCCAATACAGCAAGTGCACTTCTTAGTCCCCATCACCTTTATAAACACTGGAGTGCTTCGAATTAGTATTTTTGTATTCTCTGGGTAAATACCTAGTAGTACAATTACTGGATCATAGGGTAGTTCTATTTTTAACTTTTTGAGAAACCTCCATACTGTTTTCCACAGTGGTTGCACCAGTTTGCATTCCCACCAACAGTGTAAGAGGGTTCCCCTTTCTCCACATCCTCTCCAAGACCTCTTATTTCTATGCTGTAAATTTTAGCCATTCTGACAAATGGGTAGTGATATCTCATTGAAGTTTTGTTTTTCCCTGATGATGAGTGATGTTGAGCATCTTTTCATGTGTCTGTTGACAATCTGTTTGTCAGATTGTCATGAAGAGAAGAGAAATGTCTCATGTCTTCTGCCCATTTTCTAATTGCATTTTTTGTGTGTTTTGGGTGTTGAGTTGTATCAATTCTTTATATATTTTGCATACAACCTTTTATCAGATATTTCATTTACTACTAACCTTTTATCAGATATATCATTTGCAAATATCTTCTTCCATTCTGTAGGTTGTCTCTTAGTTTTGTTGATTATTCCCTTCACTGTGCGGAAGCTTTTTACTTTGATGTAGTCCAACAGTTTGGTTTTGCTTTTGTGTCCCTTGCCTGAGGAGACATATCTAGAAATATGTTGCTATGGATGATGTTAGAGAAATTACTGCTTGTGTTCTCCTTCAAGATTTTTATGACTTCAAGTCTTAAATTTAGGTCCTTAATCCATTTTGAGTTTATTTTTGTGTATGGTGTGAGAAAGTGGTCCATTTTCATGCTTTTGCATGTAGCTGTCCAGTTTTTCCAACACCATTTATTGAAGAGACTATCTCTTTCCCGTTGCATATTCTTTCCTCCATTGTTAAGGATTAATTGATCATAGAATTGTGGGACGTGTTACATATTTTGTAATACCACAGAAGTGATATTATGCTCTTCTCAGTACATACTATCAGAATATATTATGTCTATTTGTCCCATCACTAATAATGTTGACAACCTGGTAAAAATGCGGTAAAAATACTGTAAAGTTGCAATTTTTTTCCTTCAGTGATTAGTAAGTGTCTTGTGGGGAGGTATTTTGACACGGTAAAACCACCCTCCTTTGTCAACTCTTCATGTATTAGCGGTAGGATCCATAGATGCTAACTGCTTGAAACATTTCCCAGCTATGTTTACATAGATTGCTTCCATATCAACTCATCTAGCTCTATAAAAAAGCATGATGGCATTTTCATTAAGATTATATTAAAATTATAAATTAAGGAGAACTATCTTTTCATTGGTTCAAATCTAGTTGTGTATCTTTAAGAAGTATATTAAAGATTTATTCAAATAGCTTTTGTATAATTCTTGTTATATTTATTCCTAAGTATTTTATCTTCTTTGTTGGTGTTAAATTGGGGTTTTCCCTAACATTATATCTGCTAACTGATAAGTGGTTGTATATGTAAAGGATTTTAGGTTCTATTGAATTATAATGAATGGTAATTTTATAGCTTAGTGGTTACTGAATTATTTTGTCTGAGTTAGTTTTAATGATTCTCTAGGTCAGTAGTACACAATCTTTTTCTATAAGATGTTAAAATGTTTTCAGCTTTGTTGGGCCAGACCATTTTTACCACAACTCTCCAACCGGGCCAGTGGAAGGAAAAGTAGCTACACACAATACACAAACAAAATGATATGACTAGATTTGGTTACTGGGTTCCTTTACTGATCCCTGCTCTAGGGTTTTCTAGGTATACTACCTTAACTGCAAATAGAGATTGTTGCCTTATTTTCTAACTGTTATGACTCTACTGATTGCTCTGGTTTAATTGCATTGCCTAATATCTCCAATAAAATGTTTAATAGTGTTACTGGATATCCTTGCCCCTTTCTACCCTTCCTGGCTCATGTTCTCTCTCTCTCTCAAAAATAAATAAATAAATAAATCGGGGCGTCTGGGTGGCGCAGTCGGTTGGGTGTCCGACTTCAGCCAGGTCACAATCTCACGGTCGGTAAGTTCGAGCCCCGCGTCAGGCTCTGGGCTGATGGCTCGGAGCCTGGAGCCTGTTTCCGATTCTGTGTCTCCCTCTCTCTCTGCCCCTCCCCCGTTCATGCTCTGTCTCTCTCTGTCCCCCCAAAAAAAAAACAAAAAAAAAGTTGAGAAAAAAATAAATAAATAAATAAAATATAAATATATACACACAATATGGCATATTCTATTAATGGGTTTCCTAATATTTAGCCAACCTTGTGTTCCCAGAATAAATCCCACACTTTCATGGTATATTATTTTCTTAATGCACAGGAATTTGTTAAGTAATATTTTATCTATTTATAGTTGATATCAGTCTTTAATTTCTTTTTTGCACTATCTTTAAGAATTGGTATTATTCACTTACAATGGTCTGGAATAATTTATAGAGCACTAAGACTATTTGGTGTTTAGATATTTCATAAAATATCCTTGTGGAACTATATGGGCCTGGTGCTTTTTTAGAAAGTAGGTCTTTGTTATCTTTCTCTATGTCTTCTACAGAAACTACAGTATCTCAAATGTCAAATGTGTCAGTTTTTTTTTTTTTTAATATTTATTTATTTACTGGGATGGGGTTGGGGAGCAGAGAGAGAGGGAGAGAGACAGTCCCAAGCAGGCTCTGCGCTGTTAGTGCAGAGCCCAATGCAGGGCTTGATCTCACAAAGTGTGAGATCATGACTTGAGCTGAAATCAAGAGTCAGACACTTAACCAACTGAGCCACCCAGGTGCCCCAACAGTTTCAAAAAACCATATTTACCTTGGAAATTACCTTTATCAACTAGGTTTTCAATTGTATTTAAAAAGAGGTTTGCAAAGGAGGTTCTTATAATATTTTTTTAATTGAGCTATAATTCCCATATCATAAAATTTACCTTTTTACACTAAGATGCGATAAAGTGTACCCTCCTATCCCAAATTCATATGTTGAATTCATCTAGTACTTCAGAATGTGACTATATTTGGAGACAGGACCTTTAAAGAAGTAATTAAGGTAGAAGGAGGAGATATGGATGGGCCCTAATTCACTATGAATGGTCCTCATCTGAAGAGGAGATTGGACACAGACAACACACAGACCATAAGGTGATCATGTAAGGACACAGTGAGAACACAGCCATCTATGAGCCAAGGAGAGGCCTCAGAATAAGATCGACCATGCTGACACCTTCATCTCAGACCTCTAGCCTCCAGAACTGTGAAAAATAAACTGCATTGTTTAAGTCACCCACTCTGTGGTATTTGTGATGGCAATCCTAGCAAACTATTACATAAAATACTCAATTCACATTTATGCAACCATCACCACTGTCTACTTCCAAAACATTTTCATCACATAACCCTGTACCCATTATCTGTAACTCCCAATTTCTGCTTTCCTCAGTCCCTGGCAACCACTAAATCTATTCTCTATCTCCTTACATGTTGATATCCATTTGTCCCAGCACCATTTGTTTTTTATTTTATTTTATTTTTTTTTATTTTTATTTTATTTTTATTTTTTATTTTTTTTTTAATATATGAAATTTATTGTCAAATTGGTTTCCATACAACACCCAGTGCTCATCCCAAAAGGTGCCCTCCTCAATACCCATCACCCACCCTCCCCTCCCTCCCACCCCCCATCAACCCTCAGTTTGTTCTCAGTTTTTAACAGTCTCCCATGCTTTGGCTCTCTCCCACTCTAACCTCTTTTTTTTTTTTTCCTTCCCCTCCCCCATGGGTTTCTGTTAAGTTTCTTAGGATCCACATAAGAGTGAAACCATATGGTATCTGTCTTTCTCTGTATGGCTTATTTCACTTAGCATCACACTCTCCAGTTCCATACACATTGCTACAAAAGGCCGTATTTCATTTTTTCTCATTGCCACGTAGTATTCCATTGTGTATATAAACCACAATTTCTTTATCCATTCATCAGTTGATGGACATTTAGGCTCTTTCCATAATTTGGCTATTGTTGAGAGCCAGCACCATTTGTTGAAAATAGTTTTCTTTCCCCATTGAGTTTTCTTGGCATCCCTGGTGAAAATAAGCTGACCATAAAGACGTTTATTCTTGTACTTTCAGTTCTATTCCATGGAACTATGTCTGTCTTTATGCCGTTTATTTTTGGTGGGGGAGTGAGGGGTAATAGACATTTTCATCAACTGAAACAGAACTTTTTATCCTCATTTTCTCTTTCGTTTTGGAAATTAGTTTTATGTAGTTCAAGTTGCTGTCACTTCTGTATTTCTGTGAACAGGACTGACTGGGGCAGTTTATAAGATTCCTGTATCTTACATAGGATAGAATATCCTCTGCTTTTAGTAAAGAATGATTTCTTTACTGATTGGATCTGGGGGGCAGGGCAACATGAAGGGATTTGCCCTTCTGTTTTTAAAAATATTTTTCTGTCTTGCAGGATCCTAAATTTTCCTCTCCTGCTTTTTTTTCCTTTTAACTATTTAGTTTCCAAAGGGCAATTTCCCATCATTTTTTACCTTTCTTCCCCAAAAGATATGCCTTTCCAAAATTGCTTCTGTGTGTCCTTTACAAACATGTAAGTCCCTTTCCTGTAGTGTGCTCTGATTTATAAGTAAGCTTTTTTTTTTTCAAAACTCCAGTATTTAGGGAAGAACTACCTTTCCTGAAGGTGATTTTAATCAATCGTAAGCATGTCACTAGCTCCTTTCTTGTTCTGTGCAATTTTTCCCAGACCACCCTTGCTGTGGTGGCTTCCACAGGGGCATGAATGATGGCTTATTATGATTTGATATTCATTTTTCTATTTACAGATAATCTGAAGTTTGAATACTCTCTTTGTTCTAGTTATGTTAAAACATGGTATTATGTATAGTTTTATTTGTTCTTTATTGTTTTTTGGAGGATGTGTATGGAGATTCAGATTCATGCATTTGCGGTTACTTCAGTTATCCAGTCTATCTTTTAATATTTTTGTGAATATTTTGTTTGTTTTTCCTGGATGAAGAACTGTCAGGCTCTTAATGGTCTGAGGTATGTTTACTCTAGTACTGCAACGGTAATACTGCTCCAGAGCAATATTGCAACTGACTAATCTTCACTGACTCAATGGTCAATATAGTATAAAGGTAATTACTATAGATACTGTACTCCTACCATGGCATTAAAATAATTCATAAACTATGTGCCATTTAATCAGTAATGACAACTGTAGAAGAAAAACTTGTTAACTAAATGCAAAATAAAACAACGGTCTTACATACAGAAGGAAATTCTTTTAAGGTTCTTTTTCTACTAGAAAATTATTTTTCCTTAAACAGTCAGCTTTAATAAATTACAGGTTTATCATAATGTCTATATAAGAGAGCATTTGATTCACAGTCCATACTACTTTTGGCTTTTCTTGAGCTTTGCTTACCAGAATACAGCCCACATGAAAAACCTAATGAACACGATATTAAAAATATCAAATGAAATTACTGTCTCCTTATATCTTAAAGAATGTTTACCTATACTTAATAGAAATTAACCTGGAATTAGTTTTAGTAAAAGATATTTCGTTTTAGTAAAGAGATTTTTTTTTTAAGTTTATTTATTTTGAAAGACAAAGAATGAGTGGGGGAGTGGCAGAGAAAGGCAGAGAGAGAATCCCAAGCAGGCTCTATGCTGTCAGCATAGGCCCAACGCAGGGCTTGATCTCATGGAACCATGGATCATGACCTAAGCTGAAACCAAAAGTCAGATGCTTAACTGACTGAGCCACCCAGGTGCCCCAATAAAGAGGTTTCTTTAAATTACTGTGACTTACTATTTTTATTCTTGGAGCTGCAACAGCATTACTTAGGTGTTATTATACTAATTTTACTTTACATAGGAGTTAGAACTGATTACTGGGAATTTGAAACTATTCAGGTTCTATTAGTTAAACAATATGTGATCTTAGGTAAATAACTTTGCTTCTCTCAACCGTTGTTTTTTTCATATGAAATACGTAATTATTTGATAATATCTATTATGAGAGGTTGTGAAAGGTTTAATTAATGTTTCCAAAATCCTTTTAAATATTCAAATGAAAAAGAGTCAGTGCAAATTACCAATAATTATCAGTTTGGCTAGTACACATTACTCCACTAACCACCATTGCCAGAACACTCATTGCGGTATCTTAGGGAACTAAGTATATCTCCCAAAAACCTACTACTCCCCTCAATATAAAACGATTTTACTTTTTTTTTCTTTCTTGTTTTATTTTCAAATTTTTAGTTAAATTCCAGTTAGTTAACATTCAGTGCAATATTGGTTTCAGGAGTAGAATTCAGGGATTCATCACTTACATACAACATCCAGTGCTCATCCTAACAAGTGCCCTCTTAAATGCCATCACCCATCTAGCCCATCCCCTACCATCCCCTCCATCAACTCTCAGTTTGTTCTCTATTTTTAAGAGTCTTTTATGTTTGTTTCCCTCATTCTTTTTTCCTTTTTTTCCTTCCCATATGTTCATCTGTTTTGTTTCTTAAATTCCACATATGAGGGAAATCATATGGTATTTGTCTTTCTCTGACTGACTTATTTCACTTAGCATAATACACTCTAGCTCCATCCATGTTGTTACAAATTGAAAGATTTCATTCTTTCTCGTAAAATCATTTTACTAATAGGTACTGCTGTACCATACATATAAGAACATTTAGCCCTTTTATCAAATACTATACATGGTATACTATTATAAAGTCTTTTTCTTTTTAACATAATAATATTTTATGGGGACCTGGGTGGCTCTATCAGTTGAGGGTCTGACTCTTGATTTCAGCTTGGGTCATGATCCCAGGGTGCTGGGATCAAGCCCCATGTCAGGCTCCACACTGAGCGTGAGGCCTGCTTAAGATTCTCTCTTTTTCCCCACCTCTGTCCCCTCCCCTGCTCATGTGGGCATTCTCTCTCTGAAATATAAATAAATAAGTAAGTAAGTAAGTAAGTAAGTAAATAAATAAATAAATAAATAAATAAATAAATATTTTAATAGGAGCTACTGCTACTTCACGTAATAAAAATAATTAGTCTGGGCGCCTGGGTGGCTCAGTCAGTTAAGCATCCGACTTCAGCTCAGGTCATGATCTCACGGTTTGTGGGTTTGAGCCCCACATCAGGCTCTGTGCTTACAGCTCAGAGCCTGGAACCTGCTCCAGATTCTGTGTCTCCCTCTCTGCTCCTCCCCTACTTGCACTCTGTCTCTCCCTCTCTCAAAAATAAACAAACATTTAAAAATAAATAAATAAATAAATAAAAATAAAATTAGTCCTTTGCACCATCTTTCCATATAACAGTGAGTTGACTTTTAATATTGCCCTGAATCAATGTTTTCTTTCTTAATAGCTCTTGGAATCAAAAATTTTCTATTCAGGAGTGCCTACGTGGCTAAGTCAGTTGAGCATCCGACTTCAGCTTAGGTCATGATCACATAGTTCTTGGGTTCTAACCCCGTGTCGGGCTCTGTGCTGACAGCTCAGAGCCTGGAGCCTGCTTCAGATTGTGTCTTCCTCTCTCTCTGCCCTTCCACTGTTCATGCTCTGTTTGTCTCTCTCTCTGTCTCTCTCGTTCTCAAAAATAAACTTTAAAAAATTTTTTCAATAAAATTTTTCTATCCATATTATAATAGTATCCAAAAGTACTAACAATAATTTTTATATTTATAATGAGTATAATCATGTCTTACACAATTAGTGTCTTAAACTGAAGATTTCTCAGCAACAATATTTACTCTACCTGTCCAAAACATATTTAGTGAATATACACTACTATCATATAATTACCACTTAACTATTTTAAGCAACTTACAAAAAACAAAATCCCAAAACTTTCTTGTTTGCTCCTTTGTTTAACATTTAAATGAGTCTGGCTCTGTGCTGAGTGTGAAGCCTGCTTGAGATTCTTCCTTTCTCTCTCCCTCTTCCCTTCTCCCCTGCTTGAGCTCTCTCTCTCTCTCTCTCTCTCTCTCTCTCTCTCTCTCTAAAATAAAAAAACAAAAACATTTACTGAGTGCCCATGGTTTACAAATACGGTCTCTAGTCATCTCAGATATTAGAAATAGCATGTGGTGACAGAGCAAGGAATACAGGATGGAGTTAGACATACCCAGTAGCCTCAGAAGGGACAATGACACACAACTGAAGAACAAGTATCCCTTGTTAAACTGAGCATGCCATTCCAAAGGACATTGTTGGATCTTATAGATTGAATCAATATTTAAGTTGGCCCAAGCACATCACTATTAAAAGGCCATGATTAGAAACAAAACCCTGAATTCTCATTCTTCATGGAACTTAGAATAAATGTCAGTGGATGAAAATCTAATATTTTGTCTCTGTGCTTTGATTATTCAGTCACCCCAAATATAGCTTCTCACTTACATGTATTTTTTAAATTTTTTGTTTATTTATTTCTGAGAGAGACAGAGAGAGAGAGAAAGCAAGTAGGAAAGGGGCAGAGAGAGGAGACACAGAATCCAAACCAGGCTCTAGGCTCTGAGCTGTCAGCACAGAGCCCAATGCAGGGCTCAAACTCCTGAACCACAAGATCATGACCTGAGCTGAAGTCAGATGCTTAACCTACTGAGCCAGGTTAACGTCCCCCTCACTTACATATTTTTTTGAAATTTATTTATTTTGAGAGAAGAAAGTGTGAGTTGGGGAAGGGCAGAGATGGGAGACAGAATCTCAAGCAACTCGGTGCTTGACCTCAGGAACCGTAGAATCATAACCAGAGCTGGAATCAAGAGTTGGATGCTTAACCAACTGATCCACCCAGGCACCCCTCACTTCTATTTGAATCCTATCCCTATGGCGGGTTCCAGTTGTAATACCACATCCAAAAATACTCCAATGGATTTTATTCATCCTGTATTGCATTGCATCGTATGAATTTAGAATTCCTCCAACCTATGTATTGATCTTAGTTACTTATCTCCACTATAGGAGTCCATAGTCCTGGGGCTTTTACTCATATGGCGTTACAATACAAATGCCTTACTGGTAGAAAAAGTCAAACATGTAAGAATTCTTCGAAATTGTTAAAAAATTAAAAATGGGAAGTAATGAAAATGTTACCACCTTCACATTTTCTGACTCTGAAATATATAAGCTGTCAATACTATTTCTCATTGCTAGTATAAATAACTGAATCAAGTTATCCTAATAAAATTTTGAAAGTGTTTAAAACAGGAAACTAAAAAAATAATAAAAAACAGGAAACTATTTTAAGATACTTTTAAAATATTAATGAAAAGCATACTGAATGTCTATGCTAAATTATGAAACTACACCACACCGAATATGAGCATAAAGTTTTCAAATTCTGTCTTACCAACTGCCTCAAAATAATGAATTTATTTTAAATAAGTCACAAATATAAGCAATCCTAGAAGAGTTGGCTATTCACCTTTTAGATAAATGTTCTTCTAAAAAGCCTTGAGAATTTGACATTAATACTGTATTTCTTTCTCATATTTTAACATCTATGAAAATTTCAAGGACACATAGAAAGTTTTATTCATATATTTTTGAAAAGTCTGTCTTTTGTATTTAAAAACAAGGAGCGGAAGGTACATGCTTCCAGTTATGGAATGAATTAAGTCACAGGGATGAAAGAGAATATAGTTAATGGTATTAACTATATAATAGCATCATATAGTGCCAGTAGCTACATTTGTGGTAAGCATTGAATAATGTATAGAGTTACCAAATCACTATGTTGTACACCTGAAACTAATGCAACAGTGTATGCCAACTCTATTTTTTTTTTAATTTTTTTAATGTTTATTTATTTCTCAGACAGAGAGAGACAGAGCATGAACGAAGGAGGGTCAGAGAGAGGCAGACACAGAATCTGAAGCAGACTCCAGGCTCCGAGCTGTCAGTACAGAGCCCAACGCGGGGCTCAAACTCACAAACCGTGAGATCATGACCTGAGCTGAAGTCGGTCGCTCAACCGACTGAGCCACCCAGGTGCCCTCTACTTTAATAAACAAACAAATAAAGAAATAAAGTGAAAATACTGTACAGTTCTCCCAAGAAGAAAGGAAAAGAAGCAATAGTGCGTCTGAAAAAAAAAATCAATCCATAATAATGGCTTTTTAGAAGAAATTTAGAGTATGAACTGTATCTTCAGTTCTATTTAAAAGACTTTTTTAAAAGACTGTTTAAAAAAAAACAATTTCCTGTTTTAAACACTTTCAAAATTTTATTAGGATAACTTCTTTAGTGATTTATACTATCAGTGAGAGATAGTATTGACAGCTTATATATTTCCAAATCAAGAGAAAATGTGAAAGTGGTCACATTTTAATTACTTCCCATTTTTAATTTTTTAACAATTAAAAGACTTTTTAAATAGAAAATATTTCAAGTCTATTTAAAATACTTCTTCAATCTATAAAAATTTTAAATGTCAATTTCTTCCTTTTAAATTATAGAAAGATACCATAAGTAACTCAATGAGTTGCTATTCAAACATGTAGAATATAAATATTTGAATAATTTTATTTTATCTTATCTGCTATTAAACTCAACAATTTATTTGTAGATGGCAATTTCTACCATATACACTAATCATTTAAATCAACTAATCATTTTGCAACAACATGGACGGAGTTATAGAGTATAATGCAAAATAAAGTCAGTTAGAGAAAGATAAATACCATATGATTTCACTCATATGTGGACTTCAAAGAACAAAACAAATGAGCAACAACTACAACAACAAAAAGAAACAAAGCAAAAAATGCTCTTAACTATAGAGAACAAACTGATGATTACCAGAAGGTAGCTGGGTTTGGGGATGAGTGAAATAGGTGAAGGGGATTAAGAGTACATTTATTATTATGAGCACTGAGTAACGTATAGAATTGTTAAATCACTCTACTGTAACCTGAAACTAATGTAACACTGCATGTTATACATACTGGAATTAAAATTTTAAAAAAATAATAAATAATAAAGTCTGGCAATTCAAAGATACTACTTTCCTAATATCAGGCATGCAATTTGCAAAGCAATTATAAAAGAGTAAATTCTATGAATTATAAATACCACTTCTAATTTTTTATACTATTTATTTTCTATTACCAGTACTTATTACCACTTATTTTATAACATCTTATTTAGTTACCTGGGCTGCTATAACAATATCACAGACAACATATCTCTCTCTCAGTTCTGGAGGCTGGGAAGTCCAAGATGAAGGTAACTGGTGAGGCTCCACTTCCTGGTTTATAGACTGCTGTCTTATTGTGTATTCACATTGCTCTCTCCTTCTTCTTACAAGGGTACTAATCCAATTATGAGGGTCCCACCATAGTAACACAGACTAAACCTGTTTATTTCCCAAAGTTCCCACCACTAATATCATCACTTTGGGGATTAGGGTTTCAATATATGAATTTGGGGTGAGGGGTGGGGAAACATGTTTATTTCAATGCATAACACTAATGGACAGGATGAAAAGTTTCTCAATCTCATAAAGTGTTACAGTCTAATATTTCTTAGAAAAACTATGTTCAAGTAGAATTTATATTACCTATATATATTCTATGTGTTACATAGATTTCATGGTTAAACACGATTTAATCATGAAAAATGTTTGGGCAAATTTAACTGGCAAACAAAGTTTGATTAAAGAAAAATACTACAGGGGTGCCTGGCTGGCTCGGTCGGTTGAATGTTTGACTCTTGATTTTGGCTCAGGTCATGATCCCATGGTCGTGGGATCGGGCTCGGCGCTGCTGAGTGCATCGGGGGTGCATCGGGCTTGGCGCTGATCGTGAAGCCTGCTTAGGATTTTCTCTCCCTTCCTTTGCCCCTCACCCCCACTTGTTCACCCTAGCTCTCTAAAATAAAAATAAAAATAAATTACTACAAAACTTCATTTTGATGTGCTAAATAGAGCCATGCTTAGTTTTTAGTAAAATCTACAGAATTAAAACATTTCTAATCAATGGTAATCCAAAAGAATATTATGAAGTATTAAAAAAAAAAAAAGAAAAACCAAAAATATTCTATAAATTAAATCTAAATGTGATTAATGTCATAGTCATCAGCCACCATGAAAAAGACACATTATAAAATAAAATTTATGGGGGCGCCTGGGTGGCGCAGTCGGTTAAGCGTCCGACTTCAGCCAGGTCACGATCTCGCGGTCCGTGAGTTTGAGCCCCGCGTCGGGCTCTGGGCTGATGGCTCATAGCCTGGAGCCTGTTTCCGATTCTCTGTCTCCCTCTCTCTCTGCCCCTCCCCCATTCATGCTCTGTCTCTCTCTGTCCCAAAAATAAATAAACGTTGAAAAAAAATTAAAAAAATAAAATAAAATAAAAAATAAAATTTATGTACACATCTTACAGTGCAAATATTAAGAGAATGCATTCAGTTACAGATACACAGAATGGTTTTTTTTCAATTTTTTCTCTAATAATTTTTTAAGGATTGATGAAGGTTATTCTAATATATTCCTGAATTAAAAAAAAAAAAGACCTTATGTTTTAAGTTGGTTTCAGGATTTAAACTGAGAGAGAAGTACAAACATTTCTCATATGTATCCTGTCACCACACATGTATAGCCTTCCCCCATTATCAACATCAGATACCAAAATGGCATACATATATGTACATATATATGTGTGTGTGGGTATACATACATACACACAAATACATACATATATACATACTTTTTTTTTTTATTAAAAAAATTTTTTTTTTTTCTTCAACGTTTTTATTTTTATTTTTGGGACAGAGAGAGACAGAGCATGAACGGGGGAGGGGCAGAGAGAGAGGGAGACACAGAATCGGAAACAGGCTCCAGGCTCTTAGCCATCAGCCCAGAGCCCGACGCGGGGCTGGAACTCACGGACCCCGCAAGATCGTGACCTGGCTGAAGTCGGATGCTTAACCGACTGCGCCACCCAGGCGCCCCATACTTTTTTTTTTTTAAACCAGGGATGAACCTACATTGACCCCTCACTATTACTCAAAGTCCACCTTAGATTTCATTCTTGCTATGTAAATTCTATGTTTGGACAAAAGCATAGTAACTTATATTTAGCATTATAACATTATACAGAGTATTTCCACTTCCTACAAATCCTCTGTGGTATGCCTATTCATCTCTTCCCAATCCTACTCCTGGCAACCATCAATCTTTTTGTTGACTCCAGTATTGCCTTTTCCAAAATGTCATATACTTGGACATAGCCTTTTCAGAATGGTGGCTTTCACTTAACAAGAAACTTAGGTTTCTTCCATGTCTTTTCATCACTTGAAGCTCATTTACTTTTTAGCTCTGAATAATATTCAATCGCCTGGATGTGCCACAGTTTATTTACCCATTCACCTACTAAAGGACATCTTAGTTTCTTCCAAGAATAAAGCTGCTTTAAACATTCATGTTCAGGTTTTTCAAGGGACAAAAGTTTTCAACTCCTTTGGGTAAATACCAAGTAATGCAACTGCTGGATATTGTGGTTGAGAGTATGTTTCATTTTGTAAAAAAAACATTTTCATTTGTAAGAAACTATCTTCAAATGTGGGTATACCATTTTATATCCTCACCAGCATTATATGAGAGTTCTACTTCCTCATCAGCATTTGGTATTGTCAGTGTTCCGGATTTGGGCTATTCTAATAGGTACACAGTGGTACCTCACTGTTTTAATTTGCAGTTCCCTGATGACATATGATGTGGAACATCTTTTAATATGCTTATTTGCCATCTGTACATCTTCTGTGGTGAAGTGTCTGTTAAGGCCCTTGGTTCATTTTAAAATTAGGTTATTTTCTTATTGCTGAGTTTTAGGTGTTCTTTATATATCTTGGATAACAGTTTTTTATCAGATGTGTCTTTGGCAAATATTTTCTCTCACTCTGTGGCTTGACTTCTCATTATCTTGACTGTCTTTCACAGAGCAGAGGTTTTTTATTTTAATGAAGTCCAGCTTACAATTATTTCTTTCATGGACCATGTTCTTGGTGTTTTATTTAAAAAGGTATAACCAGGGGCACCTGGGTAGCTCAGCTGGTTGAGCGTCCGACTTCAGCTCAAGTCATGATCTCACAGTGTGTGGGTTCAAGCCCCACATCAGGCTCTGTGCTGACCTCTTGCTCAGAGCCTGGAGCCTGCTTCAGATTCTGTGTCTCCTTCTCTCTCTGCCCCTCCCCCGCTCATGCTTTGTCTCACTCTGTTTCTCAAAAATAAATAAATGTAAAAAAAAAAAATTAAAAAATAAAAATAAAAAGGCATAACCAGGGGTTCCTGGTGGGCTCAACAGGGAGAGCATGCAACTTGATCTCCGGGTTGCTAAGTTCAAGCCCCACAATGGGTGTAGAGATTACTGAAAAATAAAATCTTTTTTTAAAAAAGGCATAACCATATCCAAGGTCTCTAAGTTTTCTCCTGTTTTAGCTTGTGTAGTTGTATAGTCTTGCATTTTATACTAGGCCTATGATCCATTTTGAGCTAATTTTGATGAAGGGTGTAATGTCTACTTAGTTTCATTTTGGGGGGGGGGGCATGTCGATATCCAGTTGGTCCAGCACCATTTGTTGCAGTGACTGTGTCCATCGTGTTGCCTTTGCGACTTTGTCAAAAAACAGTTGACTACAGAGGCACCTGGGTGGCTCAGTCAGCTAAGTGTCTGTTTGACTTTGGCTCAGGTCATGATTTTAAGGTTCTGGAGTTTGATCCCTGCATTGGGCTCTGTACTGACTGCTCAGAGCCTGGCACCTACTTCAGATTCTGTGTCTTCTCTCTCTCTGCCCCTCACCCACTCGCATTCTGTCTCTCTCTTTCTCGAAAATAAACGAACATTAAAAAAACTTAAAAATTTTTTCAAGTTGACTATAAATGTATATGTGTATAAATATATGTAAGTATATACAAACATATACACACATGTAAATATTTACATACATATACATATACATACAAAGGTCTATTTCTGGGCTCCCTATTCTATTCCATTCATCAATGTCTACTCTTTTGCCAACATCACACTACTCTGATTACTTTAGTTATATAGTAAGTCTAAATGTTGGGTAGCCATCAGTTCTCCAACTTTTTTCTTCTCCTCCAATACTGTGTTGGCTATTCTTAATTTTCTGAATAAACTTCAAAATCAGTTTGTCAGCATCTATGAAATGACTTGCTGGGATTTACTGAATGTATAGAACAAGTTGGGAAGTACTGACATCTTGATAATATTGAGTATTTCTATCTATGAACATGAAATTTCTCTCCATTTATTTAGTTCTTCTTTGATTTGTTTACCAGAATTTTAAAGTTTTCTTCATACAGATCTTATACATATTTTGTACATTAGCATTATATCCTGGAACTTTACTATAATTGCCTGTTAGTTCCAGGAGGTTTTTTTTTTTCCTTTTCAAATTTTCATTTAAATTCTAGTTAGTTAACATAGAGTACAATACTGGTTTCAGTAGGATTCAGTGATTCATCACTTACATACAATGCTTATAACAAGTGCTTCTTTGTATTTCTGTGGTATTGGTTGAGATCTCTCCTTTTTCATTCATGATTTTATTTATTTGGGTCTTTCCTCTTTTCTTTTTGATGAGTCTGGCTAGGGGTTTATCAATTTTATTAATTCTTTTGAAGACTCAGCTCTTAGTTTTGTTGTTTGCTTCTACTGGCTTTTTTGTTTGTTTGTTTGTTTCTATACTGTTTATTTCTGCTCTAATCTCTACTATTTCCCTTCTTCTGCTGGTTTTAGGCTTTATTTGATGTTCCTTTTCTAGCTCCTTTAGGTGTAAGATTAGGTTTTATATTTGAGACATTTCCTGCTTCTTGAGGTCGGCCTCTATTATAATATACTTCCCTCTTAGGACTGCCTTTGCTGTAGCCCAAAGGTTTTGGACTACCGTGTTTGCATTTTCATTTGCTTCCATGTACTTTTAATTTCCTCTTTAATTTCCTGGTTAGCTCATTCATTCTTTAAAATAGGATGTTCTTTAGCCTCCATGTATTTGTGGTCTTTACAAATTTTCTTCTTGTGGTTTGCTTCAAGTTTCAGAGTATTGTATTCTGAAAATATGTATGGAATGGTCTTAATATTTTTGAACTTGTGAGGGCTGATTTGCGATCCCATATGCAATCTATTCTGGAGAATGTTCCATGTGCACTCAAAAAGAATGTGTATTCTGCTGCTTTAGGATGAAATGCTCTGAATATATCTGTTAAGTCCATCTGGTCCAGAGTGTTATTCAAAACCATTGTTTCCTTGTCGATTTTCCTCTTAGGTTATCTGTCCATTGTGGTAAGTGGGGTGCTAAAGTCAATGACTTTCTTTATGTTTGTTATTAATTGACTTATATATTTGGGTGCTCCAATTTGGGGACATAAATATTTACAATTGTTAGATCTTCTTGATGGATAGACCCCTTAATTATGATATAATATCCTTCTTCGTCTCTTGTTACAGTCTTTGCTTTAAAATCTAGTTTGTCTTATATAAGTATGGCTACTCCAGGGGTGCCTGGGTGGCTCAGTCTGGTAAGTGTCTGACTTCAGCACAGGTCATGATCTCGCAGTTCACAAGTTCAAGTCTGGCATTGGGCTCTGTGCTGACAGCTCAGACCCTGGAGCCTCCTTTAGAATCTGTGTCTCCCTCTTTCTTTCTGCCCCTCCCCTGCTCATGCTTTGCCTCTCTCTCTCTCAAAAATAAATAAAAACATTTACAAATTTTTTAAAAAAGTATGGCTACTCCAGCTGTCTTTTGATGTTTATTAGCATGATGGCTCTCGATCCCCTCAAATTTTTTTAATTAATTTTTTATGTTTATTTATTTTCGAGAGCAAAAGAGACAGAGTGCAAGCAGGGAAGGGGCAGAGAGAGAAAGGGGAACACAGAATCCAAAGCAAACTCCAGGCTCTGAGCTGTCAGCACAGAGCCCAACATAGGGCTTAAATCCACGAACTGTGACATCATGACCTGGGCTGAAGTCAGACGCTCAACTGACTGAGCCACCCAGGTGCCCCTCCCCTCAGCTTTCAATCTGCAGGTGTCTTTAGTTCTAAAATGAGTCTCTTGTAGCCACCATATAGATGGATCTTGTTTTTTTAATCCATTCTGATACCCTATGTCTTTTGATTGGAGCATTTAGTCCATCTATATTCAGAGTGATTACTGAAAGATATGAATTTAGTTCCATGGCATTACCTGTAAAGCTGGATTTCTGTTGATGTTCTCTGTTCCTGTCTAGTCTTTGTTGCTTTTGGTCTTTTTTTTTTCACAAAGAGTCCCCTTTAATATTTCTTGCAGGGTTGGTTTAGTAGTCATGAACTCCTTTAGTTTGTGTTTCTCTGGGAAACTCTTTATCTCTCCTTCCATTCTGAATGACAGCTTTTCTGGATAAAGTATTGTTGGCTGCATTTTTCCCATTCAGCACATTGAATATATATATACATATATATACATATACATATATATATATATATATATATATATATATCCTGCCATTTCCTTCTGACCTGCGTATTTTTCCCATTCAGCACATTGAATATATATATATATCTATATATACACATATATAGATATATAGATATATAGATATATAGATATATAGATATATATATCCTGCCATTTCCTTCTGACCTGCCAAATTTTTGTGGACAGATCTCCTGCAAACATGATCTATCTTCCCTTGTAGGTTAAGAACTTCTTTTCTCTTGCTGCTTCTAAGATTCTTTCCTTGCGTATTTATTTTGTGAATTTCACTATGTCTAGGCAATGGCAGGCTTTTAATTTAATGGGAGTTTTCTGTGCTTCATGGATTTCAGTGTCTGTGTCCTTCCCCAGATTGGGGGAGTTTTCAGCTATAATTTGCTCAAGTAAACTTTCTGCCCCTTTTTCTCTCTCTTCATCTTCTGGGACTCCTATGATAATGTTATTACACTTTAAGAAGTCACTGAATTCCCTAAATCTACCTTCATGATCCAATACCTTTCTTTCCCTTTTCTTAACTTCATTAATTTCCACAATTTTATCTTCTATATTGCTGATTCATTCCTCAATGTCATTCATCCTTGTTGTTATGACATCCACTCAGGTTTGCATATTGGTTATAGCATTTGCAATTTCATTCTGACTAGGTTTTAGTTCTATTTTTTTTTTCTAATTTTAGAGAGTGAGCACATGAGCAGGGGAGAGGGGCAGAGAGAGAGAGAATTTTAAGCAGGCTCTATGCTCAGCATGGAGCCCATTGTGGGGTTCGATCCCATGACCGTCTTGATTACAACCTGTGACAAAATCAAGAATCTGACACTCACCTGACTGAGCCATACAGGCACTCCTGATTTTAGTTCTTTTATCTCTGCAGTAAGGGATTCTCTACTGTCTTCTATGCTTTTTTCAAGCACAGCTAGTATTCTTGCAATTGCTTTTTAAAATTCTAGTTCAAACATCTTATATCTGTATTGATTAAGTCGCTACCATTAGTTCACTTCCTATTCTTTTGGGGTAAATTCCTCCATCTTGTCATTCTACCATATAGGAAAAAAAAAAAAAACAGACCTAGATTCTGGGTGTCTTTGGTCTGCTTGTTGAAGGAAGCTAGATCCAAAAAATAAAAGTAAAAAAATATATATGTACGTTTTTATAAATTAAAAAATAAATATATATATAAATTTAAAAAGTAAATACAAAAAGGAAGCTAGATCCTATTTCCCCTAGAGCTGAAGCTTTGTGGCACTCTATTATCAGTAGACTTACTGATAATAAGAATAAGATAGACTTACTGATAATAAGAGTAAGTGCAAGAGGTTTGTGCTGGTCTTCTGCGTGAAGAAGTGCCTGTTGTACTGATTCTTGGGCTGGTTTGCCCTTCTAGAGATGCACCTGCCAGGCACAGGGAGGTGGGGTTTGGTGCAAGCTGCTCTGGCCTCCACTCAGTGGCAGCGCTGTTTATCTCACTCAGGTCAGTCAGTGCTGATGGGTAAGGGCAAAACGACTTTACCCCGCTCTCTCATCCCTGTAGCAGAAAGCTCATACTCACCACTCTTTAGAAAGCCCTCATACAACCCCTCTTATGTCCTGGGCTTCTATCAGATTCATGCCTTCACCCTGTTTTTGTCCAACCTGTTTTAGATCAGGTGTGTGGCTGGGTTTCTACACTCCAAATTTTAGGGACTTGTGCAGCACAGCCCTGTGTTGATCCTCTGGGGGGTGCACTCACTGCACTTTTGCCATTTGCCATCCCATGCCAGGAAAGCAGTTGCACAACCATGCAGCAGCTTGGATGTTATGGCAAAGCAGAGCAGAAACTGGCACGACTCACTGCCCTCAATTGGTGTCCCCACTCCTATGTCTGGGAACACTGCAGCACGTTGGCGCCACACTTTATTCTGTCCCTAGAGAGCCCTCGCTGCCACTCCCAAATGTACTCCAAGCAGGGGAACTGTGTCTCCACATGTGACCCAGGGGACCCTTAGGCCGTGCTGTCTGCTCCTAGGCCTCCACCCTCCTTCCCCTAAGACTGGCAAAACCCCAGTGGTGGTGGACTTCTAAAACTTCAGATTTTGTGTTCCACCGCTTATAATACCTAATGGTAGTCTACAGAAGCAGGGCTCCCTCCCCTCCAGAGCACTTGCAGCACCTGCAGTTCTTATCTCCCCCAAATCAACTCTCCACAACTCCTACCATCCATGATTCTACCTGTAGATGTGCAGTTTTGTTCTTTCAGTCCTCAGACTGATTTCTTGGGTGTTCAGAATGATTAGACATACATTTGGCTGTGTTCAAGGGATGAGACAAGCTTAGGGCCCTCCTACTCTTCTGCCATCTTAACTCCTCCCAGTTCCATAAGTTTTTTTGTTCTTTTTTATTCTTTCATATTTTCTACATAGACAACCATATCATCTGCAAATAAAGACAGTTTTATGTCTTCTTTCCTAATCTATATTCCATTTTCTTAATTTTTTTTACCAAATTTCAGCCTTATTTAGGTATAATTGGCATAAAATTTTAAGATTTTTTTCTTTTAGTAGGCTTCATGAACATCATAGGGCCCAACATAAGGCTTGAATTCATGACCCTGAGGTCAAGACCTGAGCTGATATTAAGAGTTGAACACTTAACCAACTGAGCTACCCAGGTGCCCCAAAGTGTAAGATATTTAAAGTGTACATCATGGTGATTTGATATATGTATATAATGTGAATCAATCTATACACCTTTTATTTATTTTTTTTATTTTTTTTTTCAACGTTTATTTATTTTTGGGACAGAGAGAGACAGAGCATGAACGGGGGAGGGGCAGAGAGAGAGGGAGACACAGAATCGGAAACAGGCTCCAGGCTCTGAGCCATCAGCCCAGAGCCTGACGCGGGGCTCGAACTCACGGACCGCGAGATCGTGACCTGGCTGAAGTCGGACGCTTAACCGACTGCGCCACCCAGGTGCCCCCAATCTATACACCTTTTAATGCCTTACTGCATTAGCCATGAGTTCCAGTACAATGTTGAGAAGGGGTGGTGAGATGAGACATCTTTGCGGTGCACCCAAACGTAGTGGGAAAGCTTCAAATTTCTCACCATTAAGAACATTAGCTGTAGGGGCGCCTGAATGGCTCAGTCAGTTAAGCGTCTGACTATGGCTCAAGTCATGATCTCACAGTAAGTTTGAGCCCTGCATTGGGCTGTGTGCTGACAGCTCAGAGCCTGGTGCCTGCTTCCAATTCTGTGTCTCCCCCCGCCCTCTCTGCCTCTCCCCTCTGCACGTGCACTCTCTCTTAAAAATAAACTTAAAAAAAAATTAGTTGTAGACTGTAAACTTTTTACCAAGGTGAGAATGTTCCCCACTATTCCTAGTTTGCTGAGTCTTTATCATGAATGGGTGTTGGATTTTCTCAAATATTTCTTTTACATTTGCTGATATGATCATGTGATTTTTTAGCCTGTTGATATAATAGATTACAGTAACTGATTTTTTTTTTAATTTTTTTTTTTAATGTTTATTTTTGAGAGAGAGAGATACAGAGTGTGAGCAGGGGAGGGGCAGAGAGAGAGGGAGACACAGAATCACAAGCGGGCTCCAGGCTCCGAGCTGTCAGCACAGAGCCTGATGCGGGGCTCGAACTCACGGACCGCAAGATCATGACCTGAGCTGAAGTCGGCCGCTCAACCGACTGAGCCACCCAGGTGCCCCAGTAACTGATTTTTTAATGCTGAAGCAGCCTTACGTACCTGAGATAAACTGCACTTGCTTGTTATGTATAATTCTTTTTACACATTTGTGTATTTGACTTGTTAATATTTTACTCAGGACTTTGGCATTTATATTCATAAGAGATACTGGTGTCAAGTTTTTATTTTCTTATAATGTCTTTGGTTTTGGGTAGTGCTAGCTTCACAGATCCGAAGTTAAGTAGTATTCCCTCTGCTTCTATCCTTTGAGGTTGCAAAGAATTGGTGTAATTTCTCCCTTAAATGTTTGGTACAATTCACTAGTGAACCCATGTGAGCCTGGGGCTTGCTGTTTTGGAAAGTTATGAATTATTATTTTTTAATTTTATTTTTTATTTTTTAAAATTTACATCCAAATTAGCATATAGTACAACAATGATTTCAGGAGTAGATTCCTTAGTGCCCCTTACCCATTTAGCCCACCCCCCTCCCACAACCCCTCCAGTAACCCTCAGTTTCTTCTCCATATTTATGAGTCTCTTCTGTTTTGTCCCCCTCCCTGTTTTTATATTATTTTTGTTTCCCTTCCCTTATGTTTGTCTGTTTTGTCTCTTAAAGTACTCATGTGAGTGAAGTCATATGATTTTTGCCGGAAAGTTATGAATTATTGATTCAATTTCTTTAACACGTATAGGACCATGCAAATCTGTATTTTTGTATGTATCTTGATAAATTGTGTCTATTTTTATTTTTTAAATACGAAATTTATTGTCAAATTGGTTTCCATACAACACCCAGTGCTCATCCCAAAAGGTGCCTTCCTCAATACCCATCACCCACCCTTCTCTCCCTCCCACCCCCAATCAATCCTCAGTTTGTTCTCAGTTTTTAAGAGTCTCTTACGCTTTGGCTCTCTCCCTCTCTAACCTCTTTTTTTTTCTTCTCCTCTCCCATGGGCTTCTGTTAAGTTTCTCAGGATCCACATAAGAGTGAAAACATATGGCATCTGACTTTCCCTGTATGACTTATTTCACTTAGCATCACACTCTCCAGTTCCACCCACGTTGCTACAAAAGGCTGTACTTCATTCTTTCTCATTGCCACATAGTATTCCATTGTGTATATAAACCATAATTTCTTTATCCATTCATCAGTTGATGGACATTTAGGCTCTTTCCATAATTTGGCTATTGTTGAGAGTGCTGCTATAAACATTGGGGTACAAGGGCCCCTATGCATCAGCACTCCTGTATCCCTTGGGTAAATTCCTAGCAGTGCTATTGCTGGGTCATAGAGTAGGTCTATTTTTAATTTTTTGAGGAACATCCACACTTTTTTCTGAGTGGCTGCACCAGTTTGCATTCCCACCAACAGTGCAAGAGGATTCCCATTTCTCCACATCCTCTCCAGCATCTATAGTCTCCTGATTTGTTCATTTTGGCCACTCTGAATGGTGTGAGGTGATATCTGAGTATGGTTTTGATTTGTATTTCCTTGATGAGAAGCAACGTTGAGCATCTTTTCACGTGCCTGTTGGCCATCTGGATGTCATCTTTAGAGAAGTGTCTCTTCATGTTTTCTGCCCATTTCTTCACTGGATTATTTGTTTTTCGGGTGTGGAGTTTGGTGAGCTCTTTATAGACTTTGGATACTAGCCCTTTGTCCAATATGTCATTTGCAAACATCTTTTCCCATTCCGTTGGTTGCCTTTTAGTTTTGTTGATTGTTTCCTTTGCAGTGCAGAAGCTTTTTATCTTCATGAGGTCCCAATAGTTCATTTTTGCTTTTAATTCCCTTGCCTTTGGGGATGTGTCAAGTAAGAAATTGCTGCGGTTGAGGTCAGAGAGGTTTTTTCCTGCTTTCTCCTCTAGGGTTTGATGGTTTCCTGTCTCACATTCAGGTCCTTTATCCATTTTGAGTTTATTTTTGTGAATGGTGTGAGAAAGTGGTCTAGTTTCATGCTTTTGCTGTCCAGTTCTCCCAGCACCATCTGTTAAAGAGACTGTCTTTTTTCCATTGGATATTCTTTCCTGCTTTGTCAAAGATGAGTTGGCCATACGTTTGTGGGTCTAGTTCTGGGGTTTCTATTCTATTCCATTGATCTATTCTATTTCTATTCTATTCCAATGATCACATTCCATTGATGTGTCTGTTTTTGTGCCAATACCATGCTGTCTTGATGATTATAGCTTTGTAGTAGAGGCTAAAGTCTGGGATTGTGATGCCTCCTGCTTTGGTCTTCTTCTTCAAAATTCCTTTGGCTATTCAGGGCTTTTTGTGGTTCCATATGAATTTTAGGATTGCTTGTTCTAGTTTCGAGAAGAATGCTGGTGCAATTTTGATTGGAATTGCATTGAATGTGTAGATAGCTTTGGGTAGTACTGACATTTTAACAATATTTATTCTTCCAATCCCTGAGCATGAAATGTTTTTCCATTTCTTTATATCTTCTTCAATTTCCTTCATAAGCTTTCTATAGTTTTCAGCATACAGATCTTTTACATTTTGGGTAGGTTTATTCCTAGGTATTTTATGCTTCTTGGTGCAATTGTGAATGGGATTTTTTTTGTCTTTGTCTTTTTGTTGCTTCATTATTAGTGTATAAAAATGCAACTGATTTCTGTACATTGATTTTGTATCCTGCAACTTTGCTGAATTCATGTATCAGTTCTAGCAGACTTCTGGTGGAGTCTATCAGATTTTCCATGTATAATATCATGTCATCTGCAAAAAGTGAAAGCTTAACTTCATCTTTGTCAATTTTGATGCCTTTGATTTCCTTTTGTTGTCTGATTGCTGATGCTAGAACTTCCAACACTATGTTAAACAACAGCGGTGAGAGTGGACATCCCTGTTGTGTTCCTGATCTCAGGGAGAAATCTCTCAGTTTTTCCCCATTGAGGATAATATTAGCTATGTCCTTTTCATAAATGGCTTTCATGATGTTTAAGTATGTTCCTTCTATCCTGACTTTCTCAAGGGTTTATATTAAGGATGCTGAATTTTGTCAAATGCTTTTTCTGCCTTGATTGACAGGATCATATGGTTCTTATTTTTTCTTTTATTAATGTGATGCATCACATTGATTGATCTGCGAATATTGAAACAGCCCTGCAGCCCAGGAATGAATCCCACTTGATCATGGTGAGTAATTCTTTTTATATGCTGTTGAATTCAATTTGCTAGTATCTTATTGAGAATTTTTGCATCCATATTCATCAGGGATATTGGCCTGTAGTTCTCGTTTTTTGCTGGGTCTCTGTCTGGTTTAGGAATCAAAGTAATGCTGGCTTCATAGAATGAGTCTGGAAGTTTTCCTTCCCTTTCTATTTTTTGGAATAGCTTGAGAAGGATAGGTATTATCTCTGCTTTAAATGTCTGGTAGCATTCTCCTGTGAAGCCATCTGGTCCTGGACTCTTATTTGTTGGGAGATTTTTGATAACTGATTCAATTTCTTTGCTAGTTATGGGTCTGTTCAAGCTTTCTATTTCCTCCTGTTTGAGTTTTGGAAGCGTGTGGGTGCTTAGGAATTTGTCCATTTCTTCCAGGTTGTCCAGTTTGTTGGCATATAATTCTTCATAGTATTCTCTGATAATTGCTTGTATTTCTGAGGGATTGGTTGTAATAATTCCATTTTCATTCATGATTTTATCTATTTGGGTCATCTCCCTCTTCTTTTTGAGAAGCCTAGCTAGAGGTTTATCAATTTTGTTTATTTTTTCAAAAAACCAACTCTTGGTTTCATTAATCTGCTCTACAGTTTTTTTTAGATCCTATATTGTTTATTTCTGCTCTGATATTTATTATTTCTCTTCTTCTGCTGGGTTTGGGGTGTCTTTGCTGCTCTGCCTCTATTTCCTTTAGGTGTGCTGTTGGATTTTGTATTTGGGATTTTTCTTGTTTATTGAGATAGGCCTGGATTGCAATGTATTTTCCTCTCAGGACTGCCTTCTCTGCATCCCAAAGCGTTTGGATTGTTGTATTTTCATTTTCATTTGTTTCCATATATTTTTTAATTTCTTCTCTAATTGCCTGGTTGACCCATTCATTCTTTAGTAGGGTGTTCTTTAACCTCCATGCTTTTGGAGGTTTTCCAGACTTTTTCCTGTGGTTGATTTCAAGCTTCATAGCATTGTGGTCTGAAAGTATGCATGGTATGATCTCAATTCCTGTATACTTTTGAAGGGCTGTTTTGTGACCCAGTACATGATCTATCTTGGAGAATGTTCCATGTGCACTCGAGAAGAAAGTATATTCTGTTGCTTTGGGATGCAGAGTTCTAAATAAATCTGTCAAGTCCATCTGATCCAATGTATCATTCAGGGCCCTTGTTTCTATATTGATTCTGTGTGTAGATGATCTATCCATTGTTGTAAGTGGAGTATTAAAGTCCCTGCAATTACCACATTCTTATCAATAAGGTTGCTTATGTTTATGAGTAGTTGTTTTATATATTTGGGGGCTCCTGTATCCGACGCATAGACATTTATAATTGTTAGCTCTTCCTGATGGATAGACCCTGTGATTATTATATAATGCCCTTCTTCATCTCGTGTTACAGCCTTTAATTTAAAGTCTAGTTTGTCTGATATAAGTATGGCTACTCCAGCTTTCTTTTGACTTCCAGTAGCAGGATAGATAGTTCTCCATCCCCTCACTTTCAATCTGAAGGTGTCCTCAGGTCTAAAATGAGTCTCTTGTAGACAGCAAATAGATGGGTCTTGTTTTTTTTTTATCCATTCTGATACCCTATGTCTTTTGGTTGGTGCATTTAGTCCATTCACATTCAGTGTTATTATAGAAAGATACGGGTTTAGAGTCATTGCGATGTCTGTAGGTTTCATGCTTGTAGTGATATCTCTGGTACTTTGTCTCACAGGATCCCCCTTAGGATCTCTTGTAGGGCTGGTTTAGTGGTGACGAATTCCTTCAGTTTTTGTTTGTTTGGGAAGACTTTTATCTCTCTTTCTATTCTAAATGATAGACTTGCTGGATAAAGGATTCTTGGCTGCATATTTTTTCTGTTCATCACATTGAAGATTTCCTGCCATTCCTTTCTGGCCTGCCAAGTTTCAGTAGATAGATCCATCACTAGTCTTATCGGCCTCCTTTTATACGTTAGAGCACAATTATCCCTAGTTTTTTCAGAATTTTCTCTTTATCCTTGTATTTTGCCAGTTTCACTATGATATGTCGTGCAGAAGATCGATTCAAGTTATGTTTGAAGGGAGTTCTCTGTGCCTCTTGGATTTCAGTGCCTTTTTCCTTCCCCAGATCAGGGAAATTCTCAGCTATGATTTCTTCAAGTACACCTTCAGCACCTTTCTCTCTGTCTTCCTCCTCTGGAATCCCAATTATGCGTATGTTATTACATTTCATCACATCACTAAGTTCTCTAATTCTCCCCTCATACTCCTGGATTTTTGTATCTTTTTCTTAGCTTCCTCTTTTTCCATAATTTTATCTTCTGATTCACCTATTCTCTCCTCTGCCTCTTCAATCTGAGATGTGGTCGCCTCCATTTTATTTTGCAGCTCATTTATTTTTTTTTTTATTTTTTATTTTTTCTTTCCAGAAAGCAGCTTTATTTGTGCCGGCATGGGCTCAGTGGGCTGAGACCCAAAAGGCTGAGTCCCAAGCACAGCAGGGGGTTGCCTTTTGTACAGTTTTTGCTCCTTTGTCTCCCATATATGGTAACATACAGTCTGAATGGGTGGTCTATGTTACAGAGTCATGAGGAATGTCATCCACTCACACATAGCCAGGTTGCCTTCCCTTGTCTTGAGGTTTTCACCACATTCCTTAAGGAGGGGCTCTACCACAGGGAGGAAAGGTTAGATAGTTTCACTATATTCTCCTTTGGTCAGATTACCTTTGGAATTTTTTGTTTGATATTAAGTGCCACATTTTAAGATGACAGCAATCATAACCAAGTTTTTTTGCAGCTCATTTATAGCATTTTTTAGCTCCTCCTGACCGTTTTCTTAGTCCCTCGATCTCTGTAGCAATAGATTCTCTGCTGTCCTCTATACCTTTTTCAAGCCCAGCAATTAATTTTATGACTATTATTTTAAATTCATTTTCTGTTATATTGCTTAAATCATTTTTGATCAGTTCATTAGCTGTCGCTACTTCCTGGAGTTTCTTCTGAGGAGAATTCTTCCGTTTCATCATTTTGAATAGTCCCTGGAGTAGCGTGGAACTGCATGGCTCTTCCTCTGTGCTGTCTGGAGTAACCTGCATTGGTGGGCAGGGCCTCAGTCAGACCTGATGTCTGCCCCAGCCCACCACTGGGGCCACAGTCAGACTGGTGTGTACCTTATCTTCCCCTCTCCCAGGGGCAGGACTCACTGTGGAGTGGTGTGGCCCCTGTATGGGTACTAGCACACTGCCAGGCTTGTTGTGGTGCTTCTATGGGATCTGGCGTATTAGCCGGGGTGGATCCGCAAGGTGCACAGGGGCGGGAGGGGCAGACTCAGCTCACTTTGCCTTCAGTGGTCCGCTTCGGGAAGGGCCCTGTGGTACCGGGCAGGAGGCAGACCCGTTGGAGGGATGGATCCACAGAAGCACAGAGTTGGGTGTTTGCTCGGTGCAAGCAAGTTCTGTGACGGAAACTGGTTCCCTTTGGGATTTTGGCTGGGAGATGGGCGAGGGAGATGGCACTTCCTAGCGCCTGTTCCCCACCAAGCTGAGCTCTGTCCTCTGCGACTCAACAACTCTCCCTCCCAATGTCCTCTTGTCCTCCCCACTCTGAGAGCAGAGCTGTTGACTTATTAATATTCCAGATGTTAAGTCCCACTGGCTGTCAGAACATGCTCCATCTGACCCCTGTGCTTTTGCAAGCCAGACTCGGGGGCTCTGCCTTACCAGGCAGCCTGCCCCTCCGCCACCCCGGCTCCCTCCCACCTGTCCCTATAGCACGTACCGCCTCTCCGCCCTTCCTACCCTCTTCTGTGGGCCTCTTGTCTACACTTGGCACCAGAGAGTCCGTTCTGCTAGTCTTCTGGCAGTTTTCTGGGTTATTTAGGCAGATGTGGGTGAAATTTAAGTGATCAGTAGGATGCAGTGAGCCCAGCGTCCTCCTACGCCGCCATCTTCCACCAAACCTTGACAAATTGTGTCTTTAAGGGAATTGGCCCATTTCATCTAGGTTATCAAATATATAGGCATAAAGTTGTTCATAGTATTCCTTTGTAATCCTTTTAGTTTCCATGGAATCTGTAGTGATGTCCTCTGTTTTCTGCCATTATTAATTTGTATCCTTTCTTCTTTTCTTAGTTAACTTGGCTAGAAATTTGTTGATTTTATCAATCTTTTCAAAGAACTGGCTTTTAGTTTTGTTGATTTTTACTATTGACTTCCTGGTTTTAATTTCATAGATTTTAGTCATAATTCTTACTATTTATTTTCTTCTATTTACTTTGGACTTAATTTTCTCTTCCTTTTCTAGCTTTCCAAGGTGCAAACTTATTGAATTTAGATTTTTCTTCTTTTCTAACATATGAATTCAGTGCTATAAATTTACCTCTAAGCACTGCTTTACTGCTTCCCACAAATTTTGATTAAGTTGTATTTTCATTAAGTTCAAAGTATTTTAAAATTTCTTATGAGATTTCTTCTTTGACCCCTATGTTTAGAAGGGCATTGTTTAATCTCCTGTATTTTAATGTTTTCTAGTTGTCTTTCTGTGATTGATTCCTAGTTTAATTCCATTATGGTCTGAGAACACACATTGTATATCTATTTTTAAATTTGTTAAAATGTGTTTCATGTCCTAGAATATAGTTTATCTTGGCAAATGCTCCACATGAGCTTGAGAAAACATTAATTTTCCTGTTTTGGATGGAGTCTATATATGTGAATTATATCTAGTCAATTAAAGACGTTGTTGAGTTCAAGTATGTCCTTACTGATTTTCTATCTGCTGAATTAACCCATCTGAGACAGGAGTATGGATGTCTCCAACTATGATAGTGAATTCATCTATTTCTCTTTGCAATTCTATCATTTTTGTATCAGGTAGTTCGATGCTCTGTTGTTAGATGCATACGTTTAAAAAATTGTTATGTCTTCTTGGAGAACTGATCCCTTTATCATTATGTAATGCTCTTCTTTATCCCTACTAGCTTTCTTTACTTTGAAGTCTGCTATATACATTTTACATATATATTTAAAATGAGTTTCTTGTAGAAAACATAGAGTTGGATCTTATTTTTTCATACATTCTGATGATGTCTTTTAACTGGTACATTTAGACCAATGATATTCAACTTAGTTACCAATATAGTTGGATTACTATCATTACATTTGTTACTGTTTTTTGTTGCCCTTGTTCTCTGTTCCTATTTTTGTCTTTCACTCTTTTCTGCCTTACAGTTTTAATTGAATGTTTTATATGATTCTATTTTCTCTTTCTTAGCATATAAATCTTAGTTCCTTTTTGCTGTTTTTACTGGCTGCCCCTAGAGTTTTCACTATACATTTGCAACTAATCCAAATCCACCTTCAAATAATATTACACAACTTCACAAGTAGTGTATCTTATAATAACAAAATAATCCTAATTTTTTCCTTCCCGCTCTTGTATCATTGGTGTTAGTCATTTTGCTTATATACTAGTATACAGAAGCACTTATATACACATATATATACATAATTGCATATATTGTTGGTATTATTTTGAACAAAAAAACTGCTCTCTGTTAGATTAAGAAAAAAAATAAAAGTTCTTATTTTACCTTCATTTTTTCCTTCTTTGGTGTTCTTTCTTTCTTCATACATATCTGAATTTCTAAGCTATATTATTTTCCTTCTCTGTAATGAATTTCTTTTAACATTTTTGTAAAGCAGGTCTACTGTCAGCAAGTTTTCTCAACTGCCGTTTGTCAATTTCTCCCTCAGTTTTGAAAGGAATCTCACATGGCACAGAATTCTACATTAGTGGGTTTTTTCACAGCATTTTAAATATTTTAGTTCACTCTCTTTCCTTGCATGGCTTCTGAGGAGAAATTAGTGTAATTCTTATCTTTGTTCTTATTTGGATAAGGTATTTTTAACTCTGGCCTCTTTCAGGATTTTTTCTTTTGTCTTTGATTTTTTTTGTAATTTTAAACTGATATGCTAAAGTGTAAGTTTTCTTGGACATTTTATCCTGCTCGGTGTTCTATGGATATCTGGTTTGGTGTCTGACAAAAATTTGGTAGAAATTCTGTCATTATTGTTTCCAATATTTCTTCTGTTCTTTTCTTCCTTCTCTTTGAGATAGCCCCATCAACCTATGTTACACCTTTTCTAGTTGTTCCACAACCCCTGGAAATGTGTTGTTTTTTGATAGTTTTTGTTCTCTTTGACTTTTGGTTTTCATGGATTCTATTGCCATATACTCTAACTCAGAGATTCTTTCCTCAGTCATGTCTAATCTAATAAACTCATCAGAGATATTCTTCATTTCTGTAACAGTGTTTTTTTTTTTACCTGTAGCATTTTTTTTTTATTGTTCTTCCTTATGATTTGCATGATTCTGCTTACATTGCTCAGCTATTTTTGTGTGTTTATCCATTAGAGCCTTTAGCATATTAATTAATCATAGTTGTTGTAAATTCCTATTCTATGAAGAACATAGTATGTTAAGAATCTCAAATGGGAAAATGTGCACGGTGTTAAACTGGGGTGCTATGTTAAAAATAAATATATGATGGGAGCAACAAAAAAATTCCAACATCTCTGCTATGTCCGGTTCTGATGCTTGCTTTTATCTCTTGAAATTATGTTTTTTTCCTTTTTGTTATGCCTTTTAATTTTTTCTTGATAGCCAGACATAATTTATTGGGATAAAAGGAACTGCTAAAAATAGACTTTTAGTGATATAATGGTGAGATATGGGGGGAGGGGAAGCATTGTATAATCCCATGATTATGTCTCAGTCTTTTAGTGAGCCAATGCCTATGGACTATGAACTTCACAATAGCTTTTCAGGTTTTTTTTTCCCCCTACTGCCTTAGGTGGGACAGGATGGTTAGAGTTGGCTACAGTTGGGCACTGCTCTTCTTCTGCAAGGAAGGATAGAGCTTGCTCTAGTTGGGGACTTCTCTTACCCAGACCAGTTAAGGCTCTGATAATACCTCAGCAGGTTAGGTTTTGGTTAAGTAGTTTCCCCTGAAGGCAGGGTTTCATAAGAACAGAGTAATCTGTTGTATTTCAAAGTGGTTTCTTTCCTCCTTCCCTTGCCAGAAGTCCAAAGAGAGTTTTCTTTGATACTTACTTTGGGAATCTGGTCTAGTTCCTGAAAGTGAATCTCACAATATTGTGGTGCCCCCCCACCCCATGAATAGGTCTCACTGGCGTTTTTAAGTCTCAGAATTGTCTACACTAAGCCTCCAGCAATTCATCAATTATAGTTCAGGTTTTCCTACCCAGGCACTGGTTCCTGTGGTCAGCTCCTGATTCTCCACTCCTATAAGCCACAGCTCACTGTATTTGTCTAGCTAGTCTCTCCAATCTTGGGGATAGTGTTTGTTTTGTGTCCTCCTCTCTCTTATGAATTCAAGAGTAGCTGCTGATTTTTAAGTCTGTTTAGCTTTTTACTTGTTGTTAGGATGGAATAGGGACTTTCAAGCTCTTTCAATGTGTAACCAGAAAGTGGAACCACTAGTCATTGATTTTTTTTTTTTCAACATTTATTTATTTTTGGGACAGAGAGAGACAGAGCATGAACCGGGGAGGGGCAGAGAGAGAGGGAGACACAGAATCGGAAACAGGCTCCAGGCTCTGAGCCATCAGCCCAGAGCTTGACGCGGGGCTTGAACTCACGGGCCGCGAGATCGTGACCTGGCTGAAGTCGGACGCTCAACCGACTGCGCCACCCAGGCGCCCCCATTGATCTTTAATAGGAACAGATGGTCCCATTCTTTAGCATTAAGTGCCTATATCATTGATTTTTTTTATAAATAAAGGTAGTTTATTTATCTGTATGAATTGATGGAATGCTAATTTAAAAATATTTGGGGGGGGTGCGTCGGTGGCTCAGTTCATTAGGTGTCTGACTTTGGCTCAGGTTGTGATCTCGCGGTTTGTGTGTTGGAGGCCCGAGTCAGGCTCCATGTTGACAGCTTGGAGCCTGAAGCTTGCTTCAGATTCCGTCTGTGTGTGTCTCTTTCTCCACCCCTCTCCTGCTTGTGTTTGCAAGCATTCTCTCTCTCTCTCTCTCTCTCTCTCAAAAATAAATGTTAAAAAAAGTTAAATTTTTTTTGTAAATTCAGGAAAAAAGGGAAATGTTCCCTTATTCCTACTTTAAAAGTAACAATGTAATGTTTAATAGTTGCCTCTGTATTTTAAGAATTTACATTTTATTCTTAAAAGCATTTTTTAATCTACCTTATATTAATTTTTGTTCATTTCTTTTCCACAACATTTTCCTGAACAAAATAAGTTAGAAATATTGCAAATATAGTTCATGCCAATTTTGCTGTGAATAAAACTTAAACTCTACACACTGTTCTGATAGCAAGAAAACAAAAGTCTTCTAAAAAGGGTGTTAAAAACTTCTATTTGGCACGTAGGAGTTGATTTTCTCTCACTTTGATTTAGAAGCAGTGTTGCAATAGTATATTTAGGTATTTCTACACATTTTTCTTTCATTAAAGAGAATAAATGCTGATAGTTTTTTATATGGCTTACTTCCAAGCATCGATAAGACTAAACACTAGCAGTTTTTATTTCTGGACATTGTAAGAAAGAATTATTAAAATTTAAACTCTTTACTCAAACTGTTTAGATATAAATTTTCATCTACCCAATTAATTTCTTAATGCTATAATTTGATTAGTGTTTTACTTATTCAGATTAAAGATTGTTAATAAGGCCTATTAAAATCGTGATATATAATTTCATAAAAATAATTGTATTTTAGAAGTACTCTAGCAATTTGTAACAGGATGACTAATAGCAAAATTTATGTACCAAGAAAACATTTGGTTATCAACCTAAGGAAACAATGTCTAAAACAAAAGAGTCACGTCAATATATGTATTTATAAAACTGTTAAAGGAAACCAAATATTTCTTAAAATTGTATTTCTTATTTTCATTCACATCCTAAGACCCTAATATGAAAACACATGTTTAAAACTTTCAATTCAAGAATATTTGAGATAAAGTTCATAAGATTAAAAAAATACCTTAATAGAGTTCCAAACAGTAATCACTTTCCTGAGAAAAGCCTTTCCATAATTTACCATAATTGGCTATACACAAACAAAAAGTACTGATTTAGTATCTCTAAAAACTGAAAATATAATTTTTTAAACTAGAGGGTTCTCAGCTTTGAGGAGAATAATATTCAAGACACAACAAAATCGACAACTACCACCTCTGTTTGCGTACTATACTAAAGAATTACAAACATTTACTATAAATGAAATACTTAAAGTATGTCCCTATTATCATAACATTTATGATGACATAATAGTGGAAAATGTAGAATTTCTTCTGTATTGTCCTTGGTACAAATGGGCAACTTGCTGTCAAGAGTGGACAAGGCTACACAGTGAAAATTGAGATAAGACTCTTGGATAGGGAACAGGGTAAAGAAGCTAAGTAGTATATATGTATTTATATGTATAATTTTTAAAAAATTACTATGATATATAAAAATATTAATAAGGTATTTTTAAATAATTAAGTATATTCAATGGATTTAGCAAACTGCTGAGAAAAGGAAGTAAGAATAGTGAGAAAAAAATTAGATAATTCCTAGGCAGGCTAGTAGTATAACATGCACTGTATAATACAAAGTCAGTTAGGTGTATTGGGGGATTCTGGAAGAAACAGTTACCATTTCTTATTACTGAAACAGGCAGGTGACTGAAATGCAGAACAGTATCAATATGTGAAAAAGATTCAAAAGGGACCCAAACGATAGCACTCTATATACTTCGGAACAGTCTAGTTTTCACAATATAAAATCCAGAAATAAATCCAGTATAAATTTGAAAATTCAGTGTGTGACAAAGGTCATACATAAAGACAGGATTATTTAAGAAATGCTACTAGCACAGCTGGCTATCCATTGAAGGTAACATGAAACTGGATCTTATGATCTTATTCCAGCACACAAACTAATCTGAGTTTAATTAAACATAATCTGGAAAATCTAGGATACTACATGATACAATCCAGGGAGAGGTTAAGATTTATTAAACTAAGTTATAAACCCAAAAGTCATAAAAGAAATCACAGATACATTTTAACATATGAACATATCTTTGGCAAAAGATACTAAATGGCAAGTCAACAGACAGATCAGAGAGTTGAAAAAACACTGTGAAGACAGGACAGAGTGGTAATAGCCATCACAAATTGAAAAGAAAGGACAAATAATCAATACAAATAGGGATTTAGGTAAAAGGTACTTTTGGTTGAAAAAGGCCAGATGCATATGATGCTATTTTATAAAATAAATGCTTAAAAAAAAACTCCAAGTAGTTCTGTGTGTGTGTAGAGAAAAAGAGAGTGCATGTGCACATGTATGTGCATGTATATATGTGTATTATAGAACTATTCTTTTAAGACTGTGTAGTTGTGCAGAAAAAAGTGCAGGAACATACTGATTTTGCAAGGATATTTGTATAGTGGTAAGAGAGACAAATTATGAAGGAAAAGGGAAAAAATACTAAAATAGCTACTATGAATAATCACATACCTACATTGTTATAAAAGCATGCACATGAAGAAAAATTAAGAAAGGTATAGTAACCAAACTTGCCAGAGGGAATACCCAAGGAATTTCTATCAGTAATTGGATGTTATTTTGCTTATAGTCTCATAAAATGTAATCTGAAGTGGCCATGGAGGCCTATTATTATCATTCTGATGTGTGTATGTTTAGCTTGGTTGTTATTAAAAGAACAAGGTCAGTTCGGTCTGGTTTCACAGTTTACTCCAAGGGTCAACAAACTTTCTGTAAAAAAACAAACAGTAGATGTTCTAGGCTTTTTGGGCCATATTGTCTCTATCACAACTAGTCACCACTGTTGGGTAAAAGCACTCATTCACAGGTTGTGATGGTTAATTTTAAGTGTTAACTTATCCAATGCAAAGCATCAAGTTATTTAATCAAATGCTAATTTAAGGCATTGCTGTGAAGATATTTTGTAAATGTGCTCAGTATCTACAGTGTGCTGATTTTAAGTCAAGGAGATTATCCTTGATAATACATGGGCCCCATCTAATCAGCCTTGAGAGTAAAAACAGTGTTTCTGGGGAAGAAATTCTGCCTCAAGACTGCACTATCCACTCCTATCAGAGTTTCAGCCTTCTGGCCTGCCCTACAAATTTCAATGTTAACACTCCCTACAACTATGTTAGCCAATTCTCTAGATAGATAGTTCTGTTTCTCTGGCCAACTCTAATATACAGACAATACATAAACATAGTCTGGCTGTGTTCCAATAAAACGATTTACAATAACAGACAGTGAACCAGATTTGGCCTGTGTACGATATTTTTCCAACCCCTAGTATTATTAATAATAAAAGCTGCTTTTATTTAAAACTATGTTTCAGGCAGTGTGAAATGCGCTTCACATACAGATTCCAAGTGCCTTGTAAATTGGGAACTGCTCCTTTTCGGCTCATGTATTCCAGAGCTAAATGAGCAAGAATGATATTCCTAGAACTAATGAGTTCTAGACCATGAGCTTAGGTGTAAGAAAGTGTTTCTCAGAGAGGGATTCAAGATGGTATTCTCTTTGTTTTTATATTGTTTCATCTATTGGCTCTGGGGATTGAAAATTATTGCAGCACAAGTCAACCGGGTGTCTTGCATGTTTATTAAATGTGGCACCTTTTAATTAAACTCAAATTTCTAAAATTCCATTCAATTAGAGGAGAAAATTTCACAAAAATCACTAAATCTGGGGCTTATCATTTTTGGAATGAATGGAATTCTTTATATCAAAGATTTAAAGCAAAGGATCTTTAAGAAGGAAGAGTCCTCAATCTGTAGACTACTATTATTATTATTATTACATACTTAAAATTACTTATAACTATTTATTTTTGAGAGAGAGAGGGAGTGTGTGTGTGTGTGTGTGTGTGTGTGTGTGCGCATGCGCAAACAGGGGAGGGGCAGACAGAGAGGGGGAGAGAAAGAATTCCAAGTAGAGTCTACACTGTCAGCGCAGGGTCCCACGCAGGGCTCGAACTTACGAACTGTGAGATCATGACCAAAGCCAAAAGCAAGAGCCAGATGCTTAACTGACTGAGCCACTCAGGCGCCCCTAAAATTACCTATAACTTTAAATAGTAGATCCTAAACTTGGTTGATGCCACAATGTTCCCTTCTCCAGGGATTAATAAGATTCCCATCTGAGAAGAAATTGGCATCCTTTGTTTGCAACTCAGGGACGTCTCTATAGCCACTCTTTTCTCATCCCAGGTATTACCTTCTGTTAGTCAAAGCTTAGGAAATAACGTACATTTAAAAATGATTTGATTTAGGAACACCTGGGTGGCTCAGTTGGTTAAGAGCATCGGGTTCTAGGCTGACAGTGTAGAGCCTGCTTGGGATTCTCTCTCTTTCCCTCTCTGTTTCTCCCCGACTTGTACGTTCTCTTTCTCTCTTTCAAAATAAACTTTAAAAATGCATTTAAAAATGATTTGATTTACAAAAAGCAAACATGATCACACCTTTTATTTTTTCTTCTTCTTTTTTTTTTTTTTAATTTTTTTTAACGTTTATTTATTTTTGAGACAGAGAGAGACAGAGCATGAACAGGGGAGGGGCAGAGAGAGAGAGGGAGACACAGAATCTGAAACAGGCTCCAGGCTCTGAGCCATCAGCCCAGAGCCCGACGTGGGGCTCGAACTCACGGACCATGAGATCATGACCTGAGCCGAAGTCGGATGCTTAACCAACTGAGCCACCCAGGCACCCCTGACCACACCTTTTAAAGACCACATAGCTTATGCAAAGTGAAAAATATCTATAAGATTGCTTTTACATAGAGAAGCTTCTTAGAAAGTTAGGTTGTGGGATGACAAAAAAGGAAGAAAAATTGGAACTTTGAAATTCAGTATCTGAAAGAGAATTCTCTAAGCTATTAGCTAGCTGAAGAACTATTAACATAAGAGGAAAGGACTGTTATGACCATGACCAAATGACAGGCAAATTTACAAAGTAGAAAGGGAAAAATTACTAGTAGTATGGAAATTAATTTAAGTGGTGTGGGCCAAGTGGTGAACCAAGATATTTAGATAAAAAAAGGTACGTCAGAGTTGGTCGTAAGGATAAAAAGCTTAGCAAAAGAAGGCTAATTAGGGGAATTTTGCACACAAAAAAACAACTATGGAGTCTAAATTGATCAGAACAGTTCTGATTCCAAATATTTTCCTGTCAAATCATTTTGTACTGATTTTTAGATCAGAAAATATAGTCACCATTTTACCCATCTGTATCCACAATTCTATCAAATTGTCTTTAACATAGGAAAATTTCAAAAAATTTTTGATAATGAAAACTCATTAAAAACTCATGGAAACTCAAATCAGAGAAGGTACTTTAAAAACAATGAAAACTAACCATTCTTAAGAAATAAAAACACAGTTATCAGTGGTTTTTATGCAATTACTAGCATCAGTAATAGAGTGTGGAAAGTATGTTTAGCATAAAAAATTGGTGTCACACTCACCTCTGCTGATATCATCAGTTCTGGGTGTGGATGAAGCCATAATCTGTCAAAATCTGATCCATTCTTGCCAGGTTTGGGGGTTCTGTAGAGAAGTTACTGGTACCAGGTCTGACTGCCATAGCTCAGAAAAATGGTGCAGTCATTCCTCTTAGTGTAGAATATACTTCAGAAGATGTTTAAGGGACCTATATAATATTAAGCCCCAGAAAGACAATATTAGTGGTGGTTTAGACATGGAATATAATAGCTAACAGTTATGGAATGCTTACTGTGTTCCAGGAACTAATGCATTATCTTATTTAATATTTTCTTTTTTTATTATGAAATTTATTGTCAAATTGGTTTCCATACAACAACCAGTGCTCTTCCCAACAGGTGCCCTCCTCAATACCCAACACCCACCCGCCCCTCCCTCCCATCCCCACCCATTTAATATTTTCAACAGCTCTGTGGGGTACAGGTATTGTTATTAATCCCATTTTACAGGAAACAGGCTTATCAAGGTTAAAGAATTGCTGGGGCCCCTGGGTGGCTCAGTTGGTTGGGCGATCGACTTCAGCTCAGGTCATGATCTCAGGGTTCGTGAGTCTGAGCCCCGCATCAGGCTCTGTGCTGACAGCTCAGAACCTGGAGCCTGCTTCCAATTCTGTGTCTCCCTCTCTCTGACCCTCTCCCACTCACGCTCTCTTTCTCTCAAAAATAAGTAAGTCCTAAATAAAATTTAAAAAAAGTTGCTCAACACAACAAAGGTAGTAAGATAGAGGCAGAACTAGGATATGAACTCATGCAATCTGGTGCTTCAGATGTGCATATCCATAACTACAATGCTAGTAGTATACTCAACTAGGCTGCAAATAAATAAATAAATAAATAAATAAATAAATAAATAAATGTGTTTTCTAAAAAGGGCAAGTTAATTTCCTCTAATATGTTCACTTTATCCCATACCACATGCTGAATCTTTAACTCAAATCCTAAAAAGCTAGACTGGCATTTATATGACAATTTTAAATAATAAACTTTGAGTCTTTAAAATTTACAATATTTTACAATTTATAATAGTGAACAAAGCATGGATAGTCTGTTAGTCTCCCAGAGTGAAATGGGAATGAGAAGTGATAGTGCATTCCCTTCAGATGAAATGACAAAGATATTCATAGAAACCTCATACTTCATGTATTGGAATTATTTGAATACAATGCATCGCTTAAAACCTAATAAAACAGTCACTTTAACAGATGCCGTTGAGTAAGTCTACAAGTCTCAGTAACTTTACCGTTAAAGAACTTTTATGTTTGATACATTCAAAATAAGTACAATATCACCTGAATCCACTTAATGTAATCTAAATCCACATCAATTGCAGTTTTCTCTTACTCCTTTTTATTTTTTACTAATCATTTACATACTAAGCTTACCACATTTACAGGGTTTTTAAATGTTTCGCCTAATTTTCACAGGACCATTTACCTTAAAATTTTCCTCCAAGTGAATTTTTACTGCAAAATCTGTAGCTACACTATCAAAGATCAGTATCACGATTTTAAGAGACACGACTGTAAAAGTACACCACCACCAAGGCTGAATGACCACCAGCAAGAAACGGTCCTGGGCAACTGGCTCCTACCCTGAAAGGTGAGGGCTCTCAGACCACGGGCAGGACCGGCAGAGAGTGGGAGGAGGGGAGGTCGGGAGAGGCAGTGCTTGGTTTAAGTCAATAAACATTCACTGCGCCACTTACCAAGCGCCAAAAAAAAAAAAAAAAAAAGGGAACTGGGCGGTATTTCGAGCAGTGGGTCCAACTGGTTTGCCAGAGGCGGCAAGAGCCGATGGCGTGGACTCGGGCGCCGGGGCCGGCAAGGCTGAATTAGAGCCTCTAGCCAAGTAAGCGAGGCGGCCAACTAGGGCTGGGCCTCCAGCACCCCTCTCCCGGCGTCCGCACCCTTGCCGGCCCAGCCGCCAGCCCGCCGGCCCACCAGCCGCAGCTGCTTACCGGTGGCGCCTTGCTGCCTCCCTGGGGGCAGCCCTTCAACGGTTGCAGCAGTCAGAGCACCACCCCGCGGTAGGGTACGTCGAGCCCGCCCGCAGCTCTCGGGTCCCCGGCAGCGCCGCCCCTCTCGCGAGATGTCGGCGGAGTCCGTGAAGTGGGGGGAAGAGAAGGGAGGGGCTTTTAACGGTGGCGGCTGGTTCTGCGCCGGATCTGAGAGAGGGGCGGTCGCCATTGTGCTTCTCTGCGGACTGCTTTGCCTCAGTTAGAGGCCTAGAACTGCGAGGAGGAAGGCAGTGCTGCGGTCGTTGCGAGAGGGACGCGCCTTATTCGTTGCCAGCTCGGGAGCAGGGGTAATAAGCTGCGGCGCACGGGCTTTTCTCTCTCTGGGAGTTGGTTCTAACCTAGGCCGCGTGGGGGAGGGGAGAAAACGAAGTACAGGCTTGGGGACGCGGAGGCTGCTTCCTCCGTCTTTACTTGGGGCGGAGGATCGTGATACGGAGTCACGGGGACGAAGGGAGACTGGGCGCAGGCCTCTGCCGGTGGTCTTTCATCTCGTGGTGGAGTTTGTGACGGGTGGAGGGGCAGATTGTACGTCTTCCTTAAGGACGTGTTGTTAGCAAGGGCTGGGGGTTTCGGCCCTATCTTGGCCTTTGGAGGCCTGCTTTTGACTCGGGGTAAGGAGGGTCCTCCAGAACCCTGCGGGCCGGGCGTGTCACGAGTGAAGTATTTAAGGAGCGCGGTGTGGAAGGCGGGGAAGTTTGGGCCTCTGCCAACCCGGTCTCGAATTGAAGGGACTTTGCTAAGCCCCTTAAGTTGCGGTGGCGCTTTGCTCGTTGATCGCCCTGTTTCTTGAATATCGTGATACTTAGAGAGTTGCTTTGTGTTGTGATAAATTTGTATGTTCTTCGAGTTGAAATAATTGGTGGTATGTATAAAAAACGAACCTGGGGGCGCCTGGGTGGCTCAGTCGGTTGGGCGTACGACTTCGGCTCAGGTCATGATCTCGCGGTCCGTGGGTTCGAGCCCCGCGTCGGGCTCTGTGCTGACAGTTCAGAGCCTGGAACCTGCTTCAGATTCTGTGTCTCCCTCCGTCTCTGACCCAGCCCCATTCGTGTTCTGTCTCTCTCTGTCTCAAAGATAAATAAACATTTAAAAAAATTAAAAACAAAAAAAACCAACGAACCTGTTGGTAGAAGAAGTAAAAATATGGAAGGCACGATTTGTAGAATATTCCCTCATTTTGATGGAACTGCGTAGTGAAGATGAACATGTACAAACACGCACCATAAAATACTACAATTATTTTTTTCGTACGTACACAAATAGATAGTAATATACGGGGGAAATCTATCCCGGTAATGGATTCCTCACTAGTGTCGTTTGGCACTATTGAGAGTAAATGTGCCAAAGTGAAATTGAATTTAGTAAGGTGTCTTTTGTTTGTTTGTTTGTTTGTTTGTAGGACTTTTATTTTTACTTAAACCTCCCCTTACTCCCTTTCTGTTTACCACTAAGAGGTAAGGTTAAAAATGAATTTTTGTTTTAAAAACCAAACAGTATGTTGTTAACAAGGCAGACAAAAAGTGTAACGAGATTTTTTTGGTGAAGATAAAGATTTTGTTTCAGAAATGAGGTCAGTATTTCCTTTACAGGTCTACAGCCTTTTGTGAAACAGTTGTGGTGTATGAGGCATTTAGAGTCAGAAGACCTGGATTTGAGTCTTAATTTTGCCGATTTTAAATCTCTTCAGATTTCCTTAAAAACAGCAGTTTTCCTAGAGTTGATGTGAGGACCAAAGTGGATGAGGTCGCCTGTAGTAGTCAACACCTAGGGGACATAATACTCTGAAAGTGAATTTTTAATGTATATAAAAGCAATTGGAATTGATACAAGTCCAGTTTATATTCCAGTCAGAATAACCTTAAAATATTACTCTGCCTGTAATTTCTCCTTCCCCCCAGTAACCTGTATTTATATAAATTCTATAATACAAATGTTTTTATTTTTTTAATTTACATCCAAATTAGCATATAGTGATTTCAGGAGTAGATTCCTTAGTGCCCCTTACCCATTTAGCCCATCCCCTCCAGCAACCCTCTGTTTTCCATATTTAAGAGTCTCTTCTGTTTTGTCCCCCTCCCTGTTTTTATATTATTTTTGCTTCTCTTCCCTTATGTTCATCTGTTCTGTGTCTTAAAGTCCTCATATGAGTGAAGTCATGTATTTGTCTTTCTCTAATTTCGCTTAGCATAATACCCTCTAGTTCCATCCATGTAGTTGCAAATGACTGCAAGTGTTTTTAGATAAGAACTTTTTACAGCTTTTCCTTTGCTTTAAATGATGCCTCAGATGTCAGCCTGTGGATATGCATAGTCTTGGCTTTTCTCAAAGTTGCACACAGGGTCAGATGTCTTGAATAAGAATGATAAAAATTCCTACTTAAATACAAGTGATTACTTTTTCTGCTATGCTGGTAAGAGTGCTTATTTTCCAAGATAAAGTACAAAGATTCCCTTATATAGACATGCACATATGTTCTACATGAAGATGTCAGGTAATCAAGTGAGACCTCATCCGTGGCTCACATGCAGCCAATCTCTAATGAGCTCTATATCCATTTTACACAACTCTTCATCTGGCTTATGTTCAAGAGTTGCTCACATTTTAATACTATGTTTTAGGAAAATGGTAGTGCAAAATTATCAAATTATGTAAAACATTTTTTGATAACTTACTGTATTCCAGCTGCTAGACCAGGGCTTCACATTACGAGAATGAGCTGGACACCTCATCTGCCCTCTACAACTCACAGTTTAGTCATTAGACTAATGTATAAACAACCACTGCTATTATCTTAGTGTAGGTACATAGTAGTACTGTGGGAGGACAGAAGAGGGGTGCTTAATCTTTGGGGAAATTTGTACAGAAAGTATTGCTTGAACTGAGATGTGGAGAAGACTATAGGAGTTTGATAAGGAAACTGCAAAGTCATGGTATCCCGTTTTGTTTTAGGAATGGACAGTTTGTTCCCATAGCTGCAACGAATTGAATGGAAGATGACTTGAAAAACCTCTACTGTTTGAGAAAGTGCTCTGTGTCTTTGGAAATGGAGAGCTATTATGTCCCTAAGACCAATAAAAGTAATTTTTAAGATTGCCTTTACTGACAGCATCTTTCTGTTACTGCAGATAATTGTCAGTAATAAAGAACAGTGGGAAATGCTTAAGTGGAAGGCAGTGAAATGTTTGCATCAAACCTTATTTTTAACCAGCAAATTAAACTTAACTAATTAACTTTTAACTCCTAAATAACAGATTAACAACTGATCCCATTAGGATTACAATGTAAAATGAGTAAGATTTTGAATTACTTGTAAGATCTATTGAATTCACTAAAGCAAAATTCTGTTATAGTGAAATAATTTATCTCCGCACAAATCATTATTTTATAGAAATACTGTCTTTAAAAAGTTGCTGATAGTAAGATGAACCCAAGGGCAAGGGATAAAATTATAATTTGAGAGTTGGCTGTGGTTTAATTTTCATTGATCTTAACTTTTCTATTCTGGTCTGAAGTCATGCCATCGATCAAAGCTGGTTTTTCTTGCTCTCAAGTATATTTCTCTGTGGCTCTACCAGTTAGACTACATAAGTTGAATACCTGGTTTTGAAGTCACCTACTGTTCTCCACCCAGTTTTGTCAACAGTTTTAAAAGAGGGCAACTTCTGAACTTTAAAAGCTAGGTTCTCATCTTTCTATTATTATTGCACTTTAGTATAATGTGTCTCTCACCTTCCAGAAAAAAAAAAATAACTAAAATGGTGGCCACTCTGAAGATTGAAACTTGATATTTACATTTTAATTTTTTTCTTAATGTTTATTTTTGAGAGAGAGAGAGAGAGAAAATATGAGTGGGAGAGGGGCAGAGAGAGAGAGACACAGAATCTGAAGCAGGCTCCAGGCTCTGAGCTGTCAGCATGGAGCCTCATGCAGGGCTGGAACCCAAGAACCATGAGATCATGACCTAAGCTGAAGTCAGATGCTTAATCGATTGAGCCACCTAGGTACCCCAGCAGATTAAATACATACTTTAAAGGAAAACAGATTATTTCATAAGGTAGTATATAGACTATAGTCGTTTTCTCGTGAAGATGTTAAACCTTTTTCTGATTATTTTTTAAGACGTGGGTATGTTTGTGTCTTAAGTATCTGTCAGCCAAAAACCCAGAGGCAGTTTTTTTTTGTTTTGTTTTTTAAAGACCCAAAGAGTTCTCTGCTTTCTGATGTGACCACCCAGTGTGAATGAAATAGCTTCCACATTTCCATGTTCACTAGAACCCATAAAACACTAGGATTTCCCACTTACAAAAAAAAATTATTTTTTCCCCAGAAGCAGATTGATTAAAAGACTATACCAAATAGATGTAAATAATGGAATTATAACTATGCAATTCTGTGAGACTACTGGCTATTGAAATACATTGGTATTTTGTGTGATAACTTTGGCCTTCATGCCATGAATTGATTGTGTAGTAATACTGTGCTCTTGATAATTCACTAACTTCAATTCCCCTAGATATTTAAGACGAATTCTAAATTAGACCCTGTAATAGAATCAGATTTTTCATAGAAACTGGGTACATAATGATAATTATAGCAAAATAGAAATTAGGATGAATTGTGAAGCTTTACTCTGTTGCTGCATAGCAAACCATCTCAAAACCTAGTGGATTAAAATTACTGTTTACTGTTTTACAGCCCTATGTGCCTGTTGGGCAGTTCTGGTTTTGCTAGGGTTCACTTACATACCAGTATTTAGCTGTAGGATTTCTCAGACTGGAAGGTCCAAGATGGTGTCACTCATATTTCTGACAGTTGGTATCAGTTAACATGTAGGCTCTGCTCCATGTCGTCATCTTAATGACATGGGGGTCTCAAGACAGCATTCCAAGAGAGAGAGGAAGTTGTAAGGCTTACAGCTTTGCAAATCATATGATGTCACTTAAACTACATTCTCTTAATCAAAGTAAGTCTCGCAAGACTAGCGCATATTCAAGGGATGTGGAAAATAAGAGTCTGCCTCTTCTTGGCAGACAGGCAACATGATAATGCAAGGAGGTATGCATACTTGGAGGGATTTAGAGCCATGTTTTGTAATTTACCACAGGTTGCTTAGAACAGTTTAAGAATAGGCACTCTTATAGATATCTTGATTGGGATTTGCTTTAAAATAGAGAATGGTGGGGTGCCTGGCTGATTGAGTGGGTAGAGCGTAGACCGTGGGACTCTTGATCTTGGGATTATGAGTTCAAGCCCCATGTTGGGTGCAGAGTACTTAAAGATAAAATGTTAAAGAAATAGAGGATGGTAAAACAGACTATAAGATAGGTCAGATGTTGATAATTATTGGAGACTGTTGATTGGTATGTGGAAGTTTATTGTCTCTAGTATATGTTTGAAATTTTTTATAGTAAAAATTTTAAAGCATACTCAGGTGTTCTAAATGTTTTGTGAAGTGATTTTAACTTTATTTTCTACTTAGTAATTACTAGAATAGTACTTTAATTTTTTTTAATTTTCTTTTGTGGTCTGTAGATACTAAAGAGGGTAGACCAGTAGTGCTGCAATTTAGGGAATTATTCTTAGGAGTTCTCTAGAGTTTATTATATTTAAAAAAGAAACATGTCTTTCATTTTTAAATAATTGCTTCCCATAATTATAAAAGGAAGAGCAAGTACATTAAAGAAATTTTGAAAACTAAATATAAAGAAAACAAAACCCAGTTAGAGATAACGGGAAAAAATGTTAATAATGCTTATTTTTCCCAATATTTATGTACATACTCCAGTGGGCAAAGTGTATTTCTTTATCCTGTAGCAATTATCCTCCTGTAATAAATCTGCATGACACTAAAAGTCTTACTGTGTTAAAAACAAAGTTCAAGTAATGAAATAGCCAACAGAATGTCTACAAAGCTGTATGAAAATCTTTTAAAGACGATGGCATTGCTCAATAATAGGGGAGTATTTGCTGAATACATATTATGTCCAGCAAAGTTCACCATATGCCTTTGAAGTTGGTACTATTATTATCCCCATTTTGTAGATAAAAAATTAAACATTAGAGAAATTAAGCTTAGAGTCGCACCAAGGACAGACGTCATAGCTTGCATTCTTAACTTTTTTTTTTTTTTTTTAATGTTTATTTCTTGAGAGAGAGCGCGAGTTGGGGGTGGAAGCATAGAATGAGACAGAATCTGGAGCTCAAATATGGGCTCAAACTCACAATCCATGAGATCGTGACCTGAGCCGAAATTAAGAGTTACTTAACCAACTGAGCCACCCAGAGGCCCCTTAACTACCATATTTCTGCAAACAGTTAGAAATTGGCTTTTATACTAAAAATTGGGCAATGCTTAATTTATTGTGCTTAGCCTCAGGTTCCTATTTATTTCTATCTTAATTAGTATCTTAATCTTGACTTCTGAAAGGAAAAGTCTTAAGTGTGGGCTGTACTTTGTTAATATAGATCAGGCTGGGGCCTTTATGTTAGTCTGGTTATTTGGTTTTTGACTACTTGGTGATTTTTGACAGATCCTGAACAGACTGTTAACATAATCTTAAGAGTGGTGACAAAGAATACATGCTATTTAAGAGATCCCTTTATAGGCAGAATCAGTGAAAAACTATAACATTATGCTATCATTTCTCTGATCTTAGGAATTAGTAAGTTTTCCAACTTTGGTAACCAAAAATCCAAGCCCTACTTGGTAAACAATTTGTGGTAGTGCTCAAAGAAAACTTTATGTTAAGTAGGGTAATAGGTAGGACTCCTTTGGTCTTAAGTGTTTTCCTATACTGCCTGAAGCTTTTCAGTTTACTTTTTCATAGTGCCCCAAATTCTACTTATTAGACATAATTAGTGGAGGCAAGCACTTAGGCTTGCCATATAGAAGGTACAGTGAAATCAAAGGGCAGGGAGATAGCCTATGTGTATGAGGAAAAGTAAGTAGATCAGTGTGTAAGTGATTTAAAATCTCTTCTCTTATCACCCCAGGCTGCTGTCCTGTGTTTTCAAAACTATTTCCAATGTGCTTCTAGATCTCTTCCATATATTTCAGGCTACTCATTTCTTTAAAACTCAGCTTGTGGTTTTGTTTTTTTTTTTTTTTTTTTTTTTTTTTTTTTGTATACCACTCCCAGCTCCCTGCCAAAAAAGAAAAATATGTTTGTTTTTCATCATTCTGAATAATCTCTCTCACCCCTCCCCCCATAGAATTCTTTTCTATTTGATGTATTGAATATGCCTTCTATCCATTTACTTTTGGATCCTCTTTAATTTGCCTTGGAGCCAGTGTGTTTCTTTCTGATAACTTGTCCTTAATTGGGGAGAAACTTGTTGGGGGGGGGGGTGTTTGTTTTTAGCTGATGGTATTTCAAAATCTTCAGTAGCTCCCGAGCCTGTAGTCCATAGCATTAGATTGTGCTCCCTTATTCCACAAAGGTATTAAAATTAATTACTTTCAGTATTATAAGAAATGCAGGAAGATGTTTATGAATTTATTCTTAAGACTAGGCAAAACTAGACAAAGTTTTGTTGGGTTACTAATTTTTTCATCTTTGAAAGTTCTGTTTGTCAGGAACATAATTTATGGGGTCCTAAGAGAAAAATAATATACAAATTACTAGTGGTAAAAGCTTCAAAACTATCATTTTTTTTTTTAATGTTTATTTTTGAGAGAGAGAGCACGTGTATGTGCACAGGGGACAGGCAGAGACAGAGGGAGACAGAATTTGTAGCAGACTCCAGACTCTGAGCTAATAGCACAGAGCCTGATGTGGGGCTTGAACCCATGAACTGGGAGATCATGACCTGAGCCAAAGTCGGACATTTAACCCACTGAGCCATCCAGACTCCCTGAAAACCATTGTATTGTTAAAGTACGAACTCTTGAGCAGAGAACACAAGGCTGCCTTTACAGTATGGATATAATCTGTTTTATGAATTCCCTTTAGCACCCTTTCTGTTCATCTCTCCCATACCATCCCTTTCACTCTGGCACTCAGATCATTTTCTATTTCCAGTTCTTCAACATGCTTTAGCATTTTTATGCATCCTCCTTTTTCTATTATTCTTCAAAGGTCAAGACAGACGTTCCCTTCTCGAAGTCTTTCTCATCTGGTTTGTTTATTTCCAATCAGTGCTCCCATGGCATTTTCAGGTTTTTGTTGTTTTTAAACAGAATTTTTAGTGAGCATAATATGTTCAGTTTAAGCATAATTTTCAGTGAGTATTGATGTAATTGCTAATTATTCTAGTTGATATTTGCTGGGCTTTCTGACTCTAATCCTTTGTCACTTTTGCAACACTTTCAGCCAGTATCTCCAATTTTTTTTTCTCTCTCCTGGTCCTTTCCTTCTGTAATTCCACCTAAACATATGGTAGACTTCCTTAGTCTTCTTTTAGTATCTTTGAAGCCCTCTCTTCTATATTTACCACCATCTGTTTTTCTATGCTTCATGCTTGATAATTTTCTTCTAGCCTATTTTCCAGTTCCCTAGTTTTTAGTTTTGCTTAGTTTACTGTTAAATGCATCAGCTTTCCACTTTGCTAACATTGGAGCCATATTCATCTGGTTCTGTCTGACTCTCTTATCTCCTAGCGGTGGGTTCTTTTTTCCCTTGTATTTTTGTGTGTCTTATAACTTTTGTTTAAATGCCAAACATTGTAAGTAAAAGAAAAGTAGAGACTGAAATAAATAATATTTAAGCCTGAATGTGGACATTGGACATAATCCACTTTTATCAGACAGTGTGATGGGTTGTGTTGGTTTAGTCTGTAGTTGGGTCAGGTTTGAAATTTATTATCACTTTATTTACCTTTAGAGTACTCCAGTAGTAGACTGTCACTACATAGTTCTTAGTGTGAGGCCTTGGATACTAGAGGATATAAGTTTTCTTTCACTAGCCTCAACTTCCTTCAGGCCCTGCACATCTAGCATTAAGGGGTCTCTCTATTTGTTACAACTCTCTCAGCAGTAAGCTACCTTTCTTATTTGGAGCAAAGCTTGGGGCAAAAGGAAGTGTACTTAGTTCTGTACATCTTTCTCTAATCTTAGACAAGCTCTCTGTGCCTGGTCCTCAGATTTCTGTCCTTCTTGCTGCCTTCTAGAGTCTAGAGTGCATGCAAAACTCTGCCATCTCCCCTACCCCACCCTAAAAGCAACTGATCTCTGCCTTGTATTGATGGAGGATCTTGGGCAAGCAGGTTTCATAGTCTTTCTGTAGTAGCTACATACAGACCACAGCCTTGTATCAGTTTAGAATCTGTACTGGAAGTGGGTTTCATACCCTTTATTAGCAACAGCCACTCGCACCTTGTACTCCTGCAGGATCTGGAGCATGGACGAGCTTCTTCAAGTTCTCCTTTTATTTTCTTAAACATAGGCAGGTCGTGCATCATCATGCTGCAGAGTAAGACTTTCCAGTCTCTTGTCTGTCCTCATTCTTTGTTATGAGCACTCAGTGGAGGCCTGTGTAAAAGACTTACCTTGTGTTGAGGCTCCCAGAGTTACTAAAGTGTCTTACACTAACAAATATTTGTCTTTGTGTATTTAAGAATTTGATAAATTTTGGCTGTTACCAGCCTTTTTTTTTTTTCAATATATGAAATTTATTGTCAAATTGGTTTCCATACAACACCCAGTGCTCATCCCAAAAGGTGCCCTCCTCAATACCCATCACCCACCCTCCTCTCCCTCCCACCCCCCATCAACCCTCAGTTTGTTCTCAGTTTTTAAGAGTCTCTTATGCTTTGGCTCTCTCCTACTCTAATCTCTTTTTTTTTTTTTTTCCTTCCCCTCCCCCATTGGTTTCCACCAATTTTCTCAGGATCCACATAAGAGTGAAAACATATGGTATCTGTCCCTCTCTGTATGGCTTATTTCACTTAGCATAATACTCTCCAGTTCCACCCACGTTGCTACAAAGGGCCATATTTCATTCTTTCTCATTGCCACATAGTACTCCATTGTGTATATAAACTACAATTTCTTTATCCATTCATCAGTTGATGGACATTTAGGCTCTTTCCATAATTTGGCTGTTGTTGAGAGTGCTGCTATAAACATTGGGGTACAAGTGCCCCTATGCATCAGTACTCCTGTATCCCTTGGGTAAATTCCTAGCAGTGCTATTGTGTTACCAGCTTTTTTGATGGCCTCCTTTGTTTTATTTCTTTTGGAGGGGCTTACCATTCTTTGTATTTCAATTCGTCTGTTTGCCTTGTAGCCTCAGCTTTGGTGGACTTAAGAAAAATGATTTTATAGGTTATCTGGCTCATTCTTGATATGTTAGGTGTTGGAATGATGGTCTCTTGTGGCTTTCCATGAAGCAGTGGGGGGGACACTTAATCCCAATTTTATTTGATTAGTTTGACTTTTCTTGACAATATTCAAGCAGAGGGGTGCCTGGATATCTCAGTTGGTTAAGTGTCAGACTCTTGATTTCAGGTCAGGTCATGATCTCAAGGTTCGTGGCATCGAGCCTTGTGTCAGGCACATGCTGATAGCATGGAGCCTGCTTGGGATTCTCTCTCCACCCGCCCCCTCCCCCCAAATAAATAAACTTTATTAAAAAATAAGCAGAGAAAAGTTGGGAGACTAGTGAAATTAATATGTGTACGACCATGCCTTGTGCATATCCTGGGCTTTGATTTCTTCCACAAGAGTGGTAAAATGAAAATTAAATTTTGGGGAATTTACAAATGCTCCCAGGGGCAGAATTAGCTTTTGTATCTTCATATCTCTTAGAGTCCCATTTCCCCTTCATTGTTGACCTAGTAATTCCTTATTATCTTGCCAACCTTTCATTGCTCTTAAGAGGATGCTCTTTATATTTCAGTCTAATATTTTTCATTGTTTTGAGGGAAGATTGCTTTGAATAATCTATCAAGAACTTATGATTCTCTTCCATAGCATTTTGTATATTTTTGGTATTTGTATTTTATTGTAGTTATTTATGTATTTACTTATTTTTATTCCATTCACTCCCTGTACCCCTTAAGTATGAGTTCAGGAGATAGGTTTTTTTATATTTTGAGAATTTAGCACCCCACCTGGCATATTGAAAGTACTCGGGAAAAAAAAAAGTATTCTTACTTTAAAAAAAAATTCTTTTTTTACATTTATTTTTGAGACAGAGCACAAGTGGGGGAGGGACAGAGAGGAGACACAGAATCCGAAGCAGGCTCCAGGCTCTGAGCTGTTAGCACAGAGCCCAACCTGGAGCCTGAACTCAAAACCTGTGAGATCATGACCTGAGCCAAAGTCGGACGCTCAACCGACTGAGCCACCCAGGTGCCTCAGTAGTCAGTAACTTTTAAAAGTTGAATGAACTGAAACTAGGAATTTTTTTTAAGGTAGTAATTGGAAATTAACTGGAAACAGTAGGTTAGAGTTCTGGATGCTGAGCCAAAGAGTTTAGGCTTTTCTTTTTAAGGTATTAAAAAAAAGTTTGGTTGGAAATGGTGCATTACTAGTAGAATGAAATACAAAAGGTGTGTGGATTAATGATGAATTTGCTTTAGACAGATCTTATTACGGTATTTATAGAGACTTTGTTGGTTTACCCAGAGTACCTTTGATGTCCAAGTAAAGTCTTGCTGGTAAACATTGTAAAATTCAATTTTAATTTGCTTGTATTCCAGTGTAAGTTGTGAGAAAATTTTTCAGTTGCATTTAACATGTGATTATGAGATCTTGATAATTTGCAGATAACATCAAGATACAGAATTACAGAATTTTGCATGTCAGGTGATGACATGGAATTCTTTTAGGCTTTTTATCTGAACTAAGAGAAGGTGTAAGGAATTATTTTTGCCACAGAATAGATTTGAATTGTGTTGTTTATAGGTAGAAAACACATTTTTTTTTTTTAAATCTAAAGATATTTTAAAATGTTCAGCAGGTCACTGGGAAACATGAACTTGTTTTAAAGAGCTCTTCAGGGGCGCCTGGGTGGCTCAGTCGGTTGAGCGTCTGACTTCGGCTCAGGTCACGATCTCACAGTCCATGAGTTCGAGCCCCGTGTCGGGCTCTGGGGTGATGGCTCAGAGCCTGGAGCCTGCTTCCGATTCTGTGTCTCCCTCTCTCTCTGCCCCTCCCCCGTTCATGCTCTGTCTCTCTCTGTCTCAAAAATAAATTAAAAAACGTTAAAAAAAAATTTTAAAGAGCTCTTCAGAGAGTTTCTTAGGAAACCTAGCAGAATGATATTATCTACAAAAAAATAGTCAATTTTTCTAGTAGCTAACAAGTTACAGGTTTATGAGATGAACGTATATATAAATTGTGGAGTTGATATGAACACCTGTATTCCACTCCTGTTGCTTATGTCAGTCATTATTAAAATACCTCAAGGTGAGGGTACACTTAACAGGGTAAAATCACAACTAATTAGGTAAACTAGCAGTTAAATATCTGCTCCACAGAATCTTCACCTAAGAGACCTCTGATTTCCAAAATTGAAAAGTTCAAAAAAGTAAAACTCTCAAATTAACCAAAAGATTTTTGTGGCTCGTTTCCTTCTTTCTGCATTCAAACCAAGTCTGGAAAATGGAAAATCAGCCCCTTGGAGCTAGCAGTGCTTCAGCTTACTAGTCAAATATGGTGATAAGGAACATGAACACATAATGTGGGTAGACCCGTGATGCCTAGGACTTGCATGGGGCTTAAAGAGAGTATAAATTGTGTTGTGGAAGTTTCATAGTAGTCATCAGTGCTATATGCAACTTGAGTAGGAAGGTATTCCAGATAGTTACATACCCCTTCACCTCACGCTCATGCTCTGCTCTCCTGACTTCACTTATAAACAGGAGTTCGAGGATGAAATTATCAAGAATTTCAGTATGTCAGCATCAGAGCTTTCAGGGTCCTATACTTGTGCAAAGGTGTCTCACACCTTGGTGATATGTTTATTTTATTACCATACAGAAAGAGAGCTGTGTAACTCTGGAATAAAATCTAAAGAAATTTAGATTTAAAGGCATAATAGTGTTAGAAAAACCTGAGAAACTATTACACTGACCATTGAGGAAAGATTGTACACATGAACTTTCTTGTGCTGTACTCTTTAAGTTTTGGTTAAAGCTTCAAATATCTTTTTCCGATAGTCCATTCTTGTTTACACCTTTATTTTATAGCACTTTACAACAATTTAAGTTATATGGTTATTTATGTGGTTTGTTTTCTACCTGTCTACAACATCTTCTTAGTCACTATCTCAGTGTTCATATTCGATGTTATCCTCTGACTGCATACCTTTGTTTAGTGTTAATGTGCCTAGCACACACACTAAGCATCTAGGCTTGAAAAAAATGCCTCCATAATACTTTGTATGTGGTCTGGTAGCAGTCCACATTGTAGGTGGTCTGGTAGAAGTCTTCCAAGGACCTGCACATTTTTTTTTTTTCTACATTTTTTTTTGTGCTTTCAACCTACATCTTATGCAACCAAGTTATGTAAGTTTTCTGGTAACACCTACATTGTCAGAATTCAATCAATTTATGTAGAGGAGTTGCCAAAAATAGTTTTATGCAGTATAAATTATATATCTCAGAGGACTCTGCCTCTTTGCCTTCTCCCAAGAGGTTTGTTTTGAGCAGATTTCCTACTAGGTTAGTTTCATTCTGCAAGTAAGTCTGCAAGTAAGAATTGGTATAAATACAAAGTAACTATAAGGTATGATTAAGAAGCATAATTGTTAAAGAACTGGCTGCAGGCCTGTATCTCTTAAAACAAAATTTGTGTCTCTATACTTATCAAAAATATAGTCCCTTGTTTAGTATTTTTTAAGACTTCTTAATAAAATGATAAATCTGGTACTTGTTAAATCATTTATGGGTATTTGAATGTCTGTATTTAACCAGTGATATTCTTACTACTAATGCAAACCTTCTTTAAAGGTCAAATTCATAATCCTCTTTAATAAAATTTGTGTAGTATAATGTAAATGGTTTATAAAAAACTGAAGGTAGAAAGGATTTGTTAGGTGGCTGTATGCTTTATCATCCAAACCAGGCCACTTTTAAGAGACAAACCAAGGACTATTAATAGTTGTCTTGGGATAATGAGCACAAATTAGGACTTTTCTGGCCATGCCAGGCAAACCAGGAAATATGGTCATCCTACTTAAAAGGAGAGAAGTCTTTTGCCCCACCCTTCATTCCCAGTCTCTTTCCAAAGGCACTGACCCTCAACTTTTTAGCTGTTCTAGAATTTATCTTCATATTTCTAAATAATGTGTTTATACTCTTTAATAATTTTTCACTATTATATGTATTTTTCCTATTCACCCTTGTCTTCTCCAATCACCTGTATTCCACAGCATGTTTGTAGCAAAATTATTGATTCAGTAGTTTATGTTTACATTATTATAACTATGTAAATTTTAAGGTTCACTTTGCCAAACACCCCCTTTTTTGAAAAATAACTCTGTTTTCCTAACAGAAAACTAATTTTCCATTTGTTCTTTGTGCTCAACATTTTTTCCCAATTTTTTTTTTAAGTTATGTATTTATTTGGGGGTGGGGGGACGAAGGGAAAGGGGGAGAGAGAATCCCCAAGCAAGCTCAGCACTGTCAACCCAGCTCCATCTCAGGAGCTATGAGATGATCTGAACCAAAATCAAGAGTCAGAGCCACCCAGGCGCCCCTCCCAATTTTATAATGGTCTCTGACACATGCCAAAATAGTTTCCTTATGATTTCCTCCACCCCCCTTAGAACTTTGCTTTCATTATCTGGGATCCTGCTCCAGTCTGGATTAGCTGTTCCCTGTGCTTCCTATATATCTTTGGAACTGTTTCCTGTGTTCTGTGTCTGGAGTTTCTTTTACTTAAATTTCCTGGGTTCCATGTCTGTTTCTTTACACTCTCATTTTTCTAGGATATGTTCTTCATTTAGCTTCCTTTGACTTTTTTTTTTTTTAATCTTGTGTTAAAGATCTTGAATGTCTGAAAATGTGTCCTATTCGCCACCTTACACTTAGTTGCTAGATTGGAATTCAAGGCTAAACCTTTTTCTCAGCACTACAGGCAATTGCTTCATTGTCTTAAGCGTTTTTAAAGTTGTAATTAAGAAGCCAGTAGGGGGTCTTCCCTTCATTTCTCGTGTTCTCAAATTTCAAGATGATAAATTGTGATTAGTGTTGGTCTTTTTTTCTTTGTTCCTGCTGGGTAATCTAGAGCCCTTTCAATGTGGAGATTTATATCTTTAAATTAATAGAAAGGTTCCTATTTCTTTGGTAATTTTTCTTCTCTTTTCACCATGGTTAAAGTCAGATGGTAATTTGCCTGGTTAATTCTCTTAATTTAAGGTTGTATTTTCTACTTCTAGGACGATTTCTCAATTTATTCTTAATAGTTATATTAAATTTAGATTAATGTATCACATTTTTTAAAAAGCATATCCCATTTTAAATGGGCCACACAAGATTTTTATTATCATCTGATTGCTTTCTTAAGGACTGTTACTTAATGAATAGATGTCTTTTGATCCCTTTGAGGACGGTAGTTATCTCCTTTACTTAAATTTTCTTCAAGTTCCTTTTTTTTTTTTTTTTTTTTTTTACTCTGGTCTCTCTTTCAAATTGGAGGATTTCTTTGGATACTTACTTAGTGATCCTTATTGTTTATCTGTTTGAAGGAAACACTAAAACTGTTTAGAGAGACGCCTGAGTAGCTCCATTGGTTAAGCATCCAACTCTTGTTTTAGCTCAGGTCATGATCTCAGGGTTCTAAGATAGAGCCCAGATTAGGCTCTGCGCTGGGCATGGAGTCTGCCTAAGATTCTTTCTGTCCCTTTCCCTCTGCCACTCCCTCACTCCAAAAAACAAAAACAAAACAAAAAAAACCCACTGATTAGAAACTCTTGGTGACTAGTAGACTTTGCTGTGGAGTAGGATGTTCATGTGGAAACTAGCTTTGTAATGGGGGGCAGTCCAAATGTCAGTGTCCAGAAATCTTACTGCTCTGGTGTTTTGTTTGGTGATCCAACAGTAAAAATCCCTTAATTTTATGGCAGTATTGTAGAAATAGGACCAGGAAAAAGTTCTCAGGTCTCAATATTGAACATGTATAGATTTTGTTTTATTTTTTTTTTTACATTTACCCCTGTAAAGATGATTGTATGCTTAAGTGAGGTGGATTGCCTGTGAAATCCTTATTCTGAAAAAGCCTTATTCTGACTTTTGGAAGAATGAAGCTAGGGGAAGAATTTGGAGTTTTACCGTTCCAGCTACAGATTTTAATTCAGCTCACTTTCAACCCCATGCATCTTTTTTAATGGTACTTTTCAGGTCTTGGTTCTTTTTAGTGTGCTAAGGCCAAATGTTTTGCTTTTAGTTTCTATCTCTTTCTAAGTGCCTAGGGTATAGTTTTATCTTCTCTGTTTAATTATTATACCTCTTCTTCTCCTCTAGATTTTCCAAATACACATTGAAATCTATTGCTTTCAGGGCACCTAGGTGGCTCAGTTGGTTAAGCCTCCAACTTCGGCTGAGGTCACGATCTTAACAGTTTGTGAGTTCAAGGCCCACATTGGACTCTGTGATGACAGCTCAGAGCCAGGAACCTGCTTCAGATTCTGTGTCTCCCTGTCTCCCTCCCTCCCTCCCTCCCTCCCTCTCTCTCTCTCTCTCTCTCTGCCCTTCCCCTGCTCTGTCTCTCAAAAGTAAATAAACATTAAAAAATTTTTTAAAAAGATCTCTTGCTTTTTGTGGCCCCCTTTCCTGTTCTTTTTTCATGGTTAAATCTTTTCGTTTCAATTATTGTCTTATAAAGGTTTTGAAAGAGGGGCAAATAGATGCATAAGAATAACCTGTCATTTTTTTCTTAATAGTAATTTATTTTTGAAAGAGAGAATGTGTGAGCAAGGGAAGGCTAAAGAGAGAGGGAGACACAGAATCTGAAGCAGGTTCCAGGCTCTGAGCTGTCAGCACAGAGCCTGATGTGGTGCTTGAACTCACAAACCTTGAGATCATGACCTGAGCCAAAGTCCAGGCTTAACCTACTGAGCCATCCAGGTGCCCCTAGGATAACCTGTCATATTTTAACAGAAAGTTCAAAACTGACCTTTTTTGATAAGCTTTTTTTGATCTAATCGTATCTCAGTATAATTTTTACTGTGGTTTCTCATTAGCTAGATACTCTTAGTGGAATCATTTTAATTGATCATGCATTTGTGTTTTCATGTTTGTTGTATATTTCCTACTGTTTTTTCCTCTATTCATCTTTTCTATTACTGCCTCATACCATGTTTTTAAAGTAAATATGATCAGCAAAGGAAATTTCTTTTGTAATATTTTTTTCTGTGTGCTGTTACCTTTTATTTTATTTTTATTTTTTAATTTTATTTTTTTATTTAAAAAAATTTTTTTAACATTTATTTATTTTTGAGAGACAGAGCATGAGCAGGGGAGGGGAGGGGCAGAGAGAAAGGGAGACACAGAATCCGAAGTAGGCTCCAGGCTCCGAGCTGTCAGCACAGAGCCCGATGCGGGGCTTGAACTCACAAACTGCGAGTTCATGACTTGAGCCGAAGTCGGATGCTTAACTGACTGAGCCACCCAGGTGCCCCTTAATTTTATTTTTTAAAATTTACATCCAAATTAGTTAGCATATAGTGCAACAATGATTTCAGGAGTAGATTCCTTAGTGCCCCTTACCCATTTAGCCCATCCCCCCTCCTACACCCACCCTCCCAATCCTCTGTTCTCCATATTTATGAGTCTCTTATGCTTTGTCCCCCTCCCTGTTTTTATATTATTGTTTCCCTTCCCTATGTTCATCTGTTTTGTCTCTTAAAGTCCTCCTATGAGTGAAGTCATATGATTTTTGTGTTTCTCTAATTTCACTTAGCATAATTCCCTCCAGTTCCATCCATGTAGTTGTAAATGGCAAGATTTCATTCTTTTTGATTGCCGAGTAATACTCCATTGTATATATATAGCACATCTTTATCCATTCATCCATCGATGGATATTTGGGCTCTTTCCATACTTTGGCTATTGTTGATAGTTCTTTTGTAGTAACTTTTAAGGTAGAAAGTTGTGATTGATCCAAGGTAGGTAAGTTAATAAGGTTACATGCCAAAAATAAATTAGGTATTTTTACTTTAAATGTTTAAATTTGAATATTTTGGTAAAGCAAATTCTTTAAATGCAAGCAGCATGTCAGGAAAGTGAAGTGCATCTGTTTATAGTTGCTTTAATTTGAATCCATTACCAGAACAATAAGGGAATTTTTGACATTGAAAGTGAGGGAAAAGTTGAAATTATTATTTCTTATTTGCGACTTTCTTTTGCCCTTCTCTTCTTTCTCCTCTCAAGACTGGTGGTTTCTCAGTTATCTAGTGGCCTCACATCTAAATGAGGATTTAGATTTCTAAATCCTTTCCCCAGAAAATTTTTAAAGTTTATTAATTTATAAAAATAATGTGAGGGGCGCCTGGGTGGCTCAGTCAGTTAAGCATCCAACTTTGGCTTGGGTCATGATCTCACGGTTTGTGGGTTTGAGCCCCACATCAAGCTCTGTACTGACAGCCCAAAGCCTGGAGCCTGCTTCAGATTCTATGTCTCCCTCTCTCTCTACCCTTTCCTTGCTCACACTATCTGTCTGTCTCTCTCTCTCAAAAATAAATATTAAAAAATATGTTTGGAAGTCTTTATAGCAGTACTACTTGTAATAGCCTAGAACTGGAACCAATTCAGTGTCCATCCACAGTAGAATAGGAAAATCAATTACGTGTATTGATATAGTAAAATACCGTACAATCCAATTAAAGTGAACTTACAACAGCTACATACAACGACATAAATGACTCTCACAATATTGAGCAAATAAAACCAGACATAGAAGAGTACATGTTGTATGTTTCTGTTCATAGAAATAGAAACCTCTGTCCAGAAATAGAGCATTTCTGAGAAACTGTTTGTAAGCTGAAATTCGTGTAAAGAGAAGAAGCAAATACCATTAGTTTATGTGAGAAAACTATTGAATGTTCCCAGCCCAAAAAATAACCTTTTGTCAGACTTTTCTGGCACCTTAGGCCACATCTTGTTAATGGTTGCATAAAATACATTGAGATAAAGCACAGAAACTCATGGACACAGTTTAAAGTTATGGGAACTTGATGCCAAGACCAGGAATGTAGTTCCTGGGAAAGCAGGTTGGTGTTGTCACTTGCTACTCAGTACACATTGCCTCTATAATGGCTTGCTGCAAAACAAATACTGAATGTTTTTTTTTTCACTTTTCACCTTTTTTTTGTTTTTGAGAGAGAGTGTGCCTGTGTGCATGCATCACAGGAGAGGGAGAGAATCCCACCCAGGCTCCACCCCAGTACAGAGCCCAATACAGGGTTTGATCTCAGGACCCTGAAATCATGACCTGAGCCAAAATCAAGAGTCAGATGTGTATCCAACTGAGCCACCCAGGCACCCCATTGCCTTCTTTTTATAAAAGCAAAAGTTCTCTTTGGATTTCTTCTGGTTAGTGAAAACAGGTGAAGTAGCATAACATAGACTTTTGAAAAGTAGGAGATTCCTGCATAGTTAAAAGATCATGCATAGCTATTGGGACTCTTGGTGTAGGTTAAGGAATATTTAGTAAAGAAAATTTAGAAGTCATTCTCATTTTTGAAAAATCCTACAAATTTGTGTAGGATTCTATAGAGAGAAATTACTAAGGAAAAGAGGCCAAGCTTTGGCAACAACCTGAGTTCCTCATCCCACTTTTATCAGCTTGCTTCATTTTATGGGCAATAGGAAGCCTTTGATGGACTTTAGACTCCTGCCTTGTAGAAGAAGAGTTTTGATAGTCTCATAATTCCCCATGCCTGATACAGTTAATTTGCATGGTTAATTCTTGATTTGAGTTGATGATTACTCCTGGGTGGCTTAGTCAGTTAAATATCTGACTCTTTATTTTGGCTCAGGTCATAATCTCAGGGTCGTAAGATCAAGCTCCTCATCAGGCTCAGGGTCGAGCCTGCTTGGGATTTTCTTTCTCCCACTCCCTTTGCCCCTCACTACCCACCCCCCACCCCTCCCCAAGAAAGAAAGAAAGAACCTAAGGTTTCCATGATTTTCCAAAGACAATTAATCAAAATTTACATTTTGCAGGAAACTTTAAGAATGGAGTCTAAACCTTCAAGGATCCCAAGAAGAATTTCTGTTCAACCATCCAGCTCTTTAAGTGCTAGGATGATGTCTGGAAGCAGAGGAAATAGTTTAAATGATACCTATCACTCAAGAGACTCTTCATTTAGACTGGATTCTGAATATCAGGTAACAACTTAGAATATATGTATACAGTCTCTTTTTCAAAATCTCCTGGGGCCACATGTTTTTTAGATTTTAGAAAAGTGTAATTTTAAGATCTTCAGTTGGATCTGAAACATCCTGTAATAAAACCCATTAATATATCTGCAGGAAAGTGAATGACCATTTACACCAAGTATTAAAAACTCAGTGTTTTTCCAACTTTGTGGACTTCAGAATTATGAAGAAGACATTGTGGTTTGGGTCACCTGGATGGCCTAATCAGTTGAGCATCCAACTCTTGATTTTGGCCAGGTAATGATCCCAGGTCATGGGTGGGATCGAGTCCTGGGTTGGGCTCCTATGCTGAGCAAGGAGCCTGCTTAAGATTCTCTCTCCCTCTGCTCCTCTCCCCTTCTCATATGCCTGCCCTTGCGTCCGCCCCTCAAAAAAAATAAAGGCGGCCTTGATGCTCTTATGTAAAATAATTTTACTGTATTTCAAAGACTTGGAAACCTGTTTACTTAAAAACATAAGTATCAATTAAGTGTAAGTTTAACTTGTCAATGTGGAAGACTTACTTGGTCAAAGGACCAAAAACTACATCCTTTCTTTAACATTATATTATGAATTCATCTGACTTTTCTCTGCATGTACGCAAAGCAGTGGTGGAATAATGAATTTTTTTTAATGTTTATTTTTGCAGGAGAGAGAGAGAGAGAGACAGAGTGTGAGCGGGGGAGGGGCAGAGAGGGAGATACAGAATCTGAAACTGGCTCGAGACTCTGAGCTGTCAGCACAAAGCTGTATGCAGGGCTTGAACTCACAAACTGTGTGATCATGACCTGAGCCAAAGTCAGATGCTTAACCAACTGAGCCACCCAGGCACCCCTGATTGTTAAGTGTTTTTATTCCACAGTATGACTTTTAAATATTTTGATTTTATTGGTAGGTGATTGTTAACAGACTGTCTTTTAGACGAACTTTAGGGTTTTATTTTTATGGTTAGTTAGGAGTTTGCAGATTCATAATCTACATAAACCGACATAAGCTACTCTTATGTAGTTAATTTTCCTTTAGATTGACAGCAGAGTTTTGAAAGGGCTTATTAGTGATATAAACACAGTAGTTGTAGTATAAAACAGTATAAATTTCAAAAGGCATGATTTCTAGGTTTAATGCAATTCATACGGCTGATCTTTCAAATTTAAATTTATTGCATTATTGTCTGAACAGCTAATGAAATCATAAGTGATGTGCAAAAGTCTGGGTAACTAGAATCTAAAAGTCCTTTAGTGAGAATTTCCATTTAAGTTATTTAAAAATATGTATATCATGTGATGTGTATTATATGACAGAGTCTCATTTTAAAATATTTCTACATAGTAATAAGCATTTTATAAAATATTCAGAGAAAGACTGAAGTAAAATATTTCTCTAAAGTGCCTAATCTATTACATACTTCCTCACTTTTTATGAACTATTTACTTACTCTCATTTTATTTTATTTGTGTTTTTAAAGTTTTTTTTTTGAGAGAGCACAAGTGAGGGAGGGGCAGAGAGACAGAATTCCAAGCAGGCTCTTGCAGTGTCAGCATGGAGCCTGTTGCAGGGCCCAAACCCATGAACCACAAGATCATGACTTGAGCCAAAATTGGATGCTTCACCGACTGAGCCACCCAGTCACCCTTATTTTATCTTTTAATGTTTGTTTATTCATTTTGAGAGAGAAAGGGGGGAGGAGAGCTAGCACCACCCATGAGCCAGGGAGGGAGAGAGAGAATCCCAAGCAGGCTCTGCATTGTCATTGTATAGCCCGATGCAGGTCTTGATCTCAGGAACTGTAAGATCATTACCTGAGCCAAAATCAAGAGTCAGACACTCAACTGACTGAGCCACCTAGGCACCCCAACTTAGTCTCATTTTAAATGTTGGTTGATAATGTATTTTTTTATTCTGTTGCTAGACAAAAAGGACACTTGCCCAGAGGTGCAGAATTGTATATTTTCATTCTATAGAAAAGTTCTGGGTTAAATGATTGTTACTGATTAAGAGCACAGATTTATTTTTTTCCAATTTTTCATATAGCTTGTTAGTAAGGAACAAAGACTCTGAAACCATACTGTATTGCCTGGATTGGAGTCCTGTTCTGTTATTTGCTAGCTGTGTCAACCGAGGCAAGTTACTTTACATTGTACTTTCTTATTTTCCATATCAGTCAGTTGGGTTATTAGTGTTAGGTGAATTATTACACTGAATGAGAATAGTGCCTGCCACATGATAAACACTATGTAAATGTTAGCTGCTACATTTGTTTTCATTATAATTGTTATAGCTAATTATATTAAGTGTAAAGTCTTAACTACATTTAGAAAATTTATTGACATCCACTTTAAAACATATTTACAATACTGTTCCTTCTGGCTTTTTCTTCTTTTTCTTAATGTCCTACTAGATTACTCTAAAAGTCTCAGTTTTCATGGTTGAAGTTCAACAAATGCAAGCATAAAAAACCACTTATATCTTTCATTGATTGTTTTTTTTTTTTTTTTTTTTTTTTTTTTTTTTTTTTTTTAAATTTTTTTTTTCAACGTTTATTTATTTTTGGGACAGAGAGAGACAGAGCATGAACGGGGGAGGGGCAGAGAGAGAGGGAGACACAGAATCGGAAACAGGCTCCAGGCTCTGAGCCATCGGCCCAGAGCCCGACGCGGGGCTCGAACTCCCGGACCGCGAGATCGTGACCTGGCTGAAGTCGGACGCTTAACCGACTGCGCCACCCAGGCGCCCCTTTCATTGATTGTTAATAAGATAAATCAGCTTTGGAGTTTTTCTTAATGTTTTTCAATTGCTTTAAGTGGCATCCATTTTTTTCTAATGGATTATAGGAACATTTCCAGTCTTAAATCAACCACTCCTAGCCTGCTTTGCTCTTTAGCTTTGATTTAGAAACTGAAATTTCTGTGTTTTTGTGTAAATTATTTTTTATCTGGGTTTCTTCTGTAAAATGGTGGTAATAGCTTTTCACACAGTTATTACTAGGATTAAGTGAAAGAAATAACACATTAAAGCACTTACAACAACTGTGGCTGGAGCTTAGGGTTCAAATGTTTCCATTTTATTTATTTATTTTTTTTTAATTTAAAAAAAAATTTTTTTTTTTCAACGTTTATTTATTTTTGGGACAGAGAGAGACAGAGCATGAACGGGGGAGGGGCAGAGAGAGAGGGAGACACAGAATCGGAAACAGGCTCCAGGCTCCGAGCCATCAGCCCAGAGCCTGACGCGGGGCTCGAACTCACGGACCGCGAGATCGTGACCTGGCTGAAGTCGGACGCTTAACCGACTGCGCCACCCAGGCGCCCCAAATGTTTCCATTTTATAATGATTATTGTTTCCATTTTATGATGATGTTTGTGATTGTTACTGTATTCATTATTTCCTGGCTTTATTTTGGTTTAAATAGATAATACCCTTAAGGTACAGTGTAATATGTTACCAGAATATTTAAATTACATATTATATATTTAGTTTTATATAATCTTAATACTACTCAACAAAATGTATGTTTACATTTACATTTACATTCCATTTAAATATCAAAGGGAATATTTTTAAAAATTACTCATGTTTTCTCACACCTCTTTGCAACCTAGCATTCCCCTTATCTCAGACACTTGGTAAAGCTGAAGCTTCAAAAAGATAGGCATGATAGATCAATTTCAGTTACATTAAGGATTGAATAATAGGGAAACACCTTATATACTGCTTAACATTTTATAGAATAATGTTTCCTTTTAACTTTATTTACATAGGGTGGATACTTGTGTCATTTCATGCATAAAGATCTGCAATCTGGAAAGAGAAGTGGTTTCCCCAGTCTCATGATTAGGATAGTGTACCTAAGAATCTAAGACTTAGGGATAGCATTGTTTCTTTGGGAAAATATAGATTCTAAGTTCCAATCAATTGATTTTCTCAAGATCTTTTGGTTTTCAGCCATTTGTAAGCTGGGCTTCCTCTCTTATGAATCTTGCTGAAATTTTTGTTACTTCATCTTGAAGTTTTTGTTAACAATTTGAATGATCATCTTATTTATTTGGTAACAGTAAGTAGAATTTTAAATATTTTTGAAAAAATATAATTCCTATAATTCATATTGTAATAAGAATTTGGTAGCATTTTGTAATATGTAATAATTATTTCACATATATTTCTTTTTTTTATTTTATTTTATTTTTATTTATTTTGAAAGAGAAAGCAGGTATGTGAGCGGGAAGGGAGGGGCAAGAGAGATGGGGGGAGAGAGAGAGAGAATCCTAAGCAGGCTTCGTGCTGTCAGCAAGGAGACGAACATAGGGCTTGATCCCATAAACCATGAGATGATGACCTGAGCTGAAACTGAGTCCAACACTTATCCAACTGAGCTACCCAGGAACCTCAGTTTTACGTATATTTCTATAACTCAATTTAAGTGGCCATAATCCCACTACACTTTCTTCTACTTTGAGATTGCTTTTATTTTTTCATTTTTTTTTAAATTTTTTTAAATTTTTATTTTTTTAATTTATATACAAGTTACTTAGCCTATAGTGCTATAATGATTTCGAGTAGATTCTAGTGATTCGTCCCCTGTAACATCCAGCTTTGAGATTACTTTTAATGTGAAATGATAAAATGAGAGGCTTTCTGTTTACATATTTTCTAGTTTGTAGATCAATTTAGAGAGCTCGGTACCATTTGCATATTTTGCATACTGTGTTATCTCAAGAATTAAAAGAATGGTCATTAATATGTGTTTATGTACTACAAGGTTCACTTCCAGAGAACTAAATACATGCAAGTATGCATATAATCAGTCAAGAAAATGAAAATAGTTTTAAAATGGAATCAGGAAAAATACAGATAAAATACTGAAAGTGGATCAAAGTTGTAACACTGCAGGCATTTGTAAATCCTGTAGTGTTTTGTTTTTTTTTTTATTTTTTTTTTCAACGTTTTTTATTTATTTTTGGGACAGAGAGAGACAAAGCATGAACGGGGGAGGGGCAGAGAGAGAGGGAGACACAGAATCGGAAACAGGCGCCAGGCTCTGAGCCATCAGCCCAGAGCCTGACGCGGGGCTCGAACTCCTGGACCGCGAGATCGTGACCTGGCTGAAGTCGGACGCTTAACCGACTGCGCCACCCAGGCGCCCCAGTCCTGTAGTGTTTTAATGTTAACCTTGGACTCTTGTTTTGGGCTTCAGAAAGGTCACAGGGAAATACAGTCAGCTTTCAGCTTTTAAGGTGTTTTGTTCATAAGAACAAGTAACCAATTCCTCAAAGCAGTGCTTGGCAATTTGGTTTGGAAGGGGACCGTGAATAATACAGTGGACCACGTCTTTAGTGTTCATATTATTAGTATATTCCTAGTTTAGTCAAGTTGTCTCATGGTAAACCTAAGCATTAGCAAAGGATGTGATGCTACAGTACAGCTCAGTGAAATCACTTCCATAAAGGGACAACAGAGTGATCTAAATACCAATTTTCTGGTAGTCTTCATATAGCTATTGGGGAGTTTTGAGTGATCAGTGGACTCCAAATCCTTTTTTGTAGTCTGTAAGATTTCTTACCTGGATTTATCATAAAGTTGGGCATGAATTAGTTCATAAATCTTAAAATCATCTAATGTCTTTTTTATGAAAATTGAAGACTACTCATTCAGAATACAAACTGGAATGTGAGATTTCACAGTAGTGTGGCAATGTATACTCTTAACACATGAATATTTAGAAGAGGTCAAAGTCCCAAGTTGTTACTTACAGCTGAGATAATTTTGGTCTGGAAATTTTTCAAAGCAGGAATTAGCAGTCATCCCAGTCATAGCATTGATTCATGGAAATGAGGAGCCAAGGAAGAGGAAATGAGGAGCCAAGTCATTCTGGACTTGGTTCTGGTATAGTGCATTAAATGATTAAGCATTATCCAGTGGATGACATTGATTGTATTTGCAGCAATTGTTAATGTTCTTTTTTTCAAGAATAACTTTATTGAGGTGTAGGTCACATAGCATATGACTCACTCATTTAAAGTATACAATTGGGGGGTTTTTATTTTTTAATTTTTTTCTAATGTTTATTTTTAATTTTGAGAGAAGAGACAGAGCATGAGCTGGAGAGGGGCAGAGAGGGAGAGACAGAATCCAAAGCAGGCTCCAGGCTCTGAGCTGTCAGTACAGAGTCCGATGCAGGGTTTGAAACCACAAACCATGAAATCATCACCAGAGCTGAAGTTGTATGCTTAACCAACTGAGCCACCCAGGCACCCCTACAATTTGGTGGTTTTTAGTATATTTGCAGAGTTGTGCAAATCATCACCACAATCAATTGTAGAACCTTTTTATCTCCTTAGGGAAAAAACCTAGATTCCTTACCTATCACTGCACTGCCCTTCTTCCTCAGCACTAAGCAACCACTGGTCTACTTTCTGTCTCTGTAGATTTCCTTATTTTAGACTTTCATTTACAGAAATAGAAGTATACGCTATGGTATTTTGTACTAGCTTTAACTTAGCATGCCTTTAAGGTTCATCTGTGTTGTGGCATATATCAGTACCTCATTCCTTTTTTATGAATGAGCAATATTCCATTGAATTGGATATACTTTTTTTATGGATAAATAATACTCCATTGTGTGGATATGTCACATTTTGTTTATCCATTCATCTATCCACTGATGGACATTTGTGTTTTCATGTTTTGGCTATTATGAATAATGGTGCCATAAATATTCATGTACAGTTTTTGTATAGACTTACGGTTTCAGTTACCTTGGGTATATACCTGAGAGTGGAATTGTTCAGTCATATGGTATAACTCTGTGTTCAGTTTTTTGAGGAGCTGCCAGACTATTTTCTAAACCAGCTGGACCATTTTATATTCCTACAAGCAATTAAGTATGGGGTTCTGATCTTGCTACATCTTTGCCTACACACTTATCTTACATTTTGATTCTAGCCATCCTATCCTGTGTGAAGTATCTTATTGCAGCTTTGATTTAGATTTCTTTGATGACTCTTGATGTTTAGTATCTTTTGCTAATTATAATTAGCTACTTTTATATCTTTGAAGAAACATCTATTCAGATCCTGTGCTCATTTTTTTTTTTTAATTTTTTTTTTCAACATTTATTTATTTTTGGGACAGAGAGAGACAGAGCATGAACGGGGGAGGGGCAGAGAGAGAGGGAGACACAGAATGGGAAACAGGCTCCAGGCTCTGAGCCATCAGCCCAGAGCCTGACGCGGGGCTCGAGCTCACGGACCGCGAGATCGTGACCTGGCTGAAGTCGGACGCTTAACCGACTGCGCCACCCAGGCGCCCCTGTGCTCATTTTTTAATTGGGTTATTTGTTGCTTTATTATTGAGTGGTAAAAGTTTTTTATTTTCAGTTCCACTTTTTCATTACTAGCATATGGGAAAGTGATCAAGTTTTTTTTTTTTGTTTTTTTTTTTCATATTAACCGTGTGTTCTACAACCTTACTCTAATCCTTTTTTCGTTCCACAAGGTATTTTGTTGTTGTTGTTGATTCTGTAAGATTTTCCACATTGAGGGTGTCATCTTTAAATAAAGATACTTTTATGTCTTCCTTCCCAATCTGTACATTTCATTTCCTTTTCTTGCCTTATTGCACTGCACTACTTAAAACTTCTAGTGCACTGTTAGGAAAGAGTGGTGTAAAGAAGAACCAAGTAAGCCCAAAGTTAAAAGGGTAGAAATTAAAAAGATTAATAAAAAATAGAGACTAAAAAGACAATAGAAAAAATAAGTGAAACTAAGAGCTGTTTGGGTTTTTTTGTTTGTTTTTTAAAGCTAGACAGAATAGACTGACCTTTGGTTGGGCTCACCAAGAGAAAAAGAGGTCTCAAAATCAGAAATAAATGATACCAAAAAATACAAAGGATCATAAGGGACAACTATGAACAATTATATGCCAAAAACTGGACAACCTGTAGAAATAAATTCGTGGTAACACATAACCCACTAAGGCTGAATCATAAAGAAATAGAAAATCTGAACAGATCAATAATGAGTAAGGAGATTGACTCAGTAATCAAAACCTCCCAACAAATGAAAGTCCAGGATCAGATCACTTCACTTGTATAAATTTTACCAAACTTCTCAAACTTTCAAAAAAACAGTAAGATTCCCAATTTACTTTATGGGGCCAACATTACCCTAATACCAAAACCAAACATGAATACTATAATAAAAGAAATACGCCAGTATCCCTGGTGAACACACATGTAAAATCCTCAATAAAATATTAGCAAACCAAATTCAATAATACATTAAGAAGAGCCTACACCATGGTCAAGTGGGGTTTATCCCTAGGATATAAGGATGGTTGAACATCCACATATCAGTCAATGTGATATTCCACATTAACAAAATGAGGGCTAAAAATCATATCATCTCAGATGCAGGAAAAGTTTGACAAAATTCAGCATCCATTTATGATAAAAACTCAGCAAAATGGGTATAGAGAGAATGTAACATAGTAAAGACCATATATGACAAGCCCACAGGGAACATCATACTCCATGGTGAAAAGCTGAAAGCTTTTCCTCTAAGATCAAACTAGAGACAGGAAGCCTACTCTTTATTTTTGTTCAACATAGCATTGACAGCTCTAGCCAGTGTGTAGTTGGTCAAGAAAGAGAAATAAAAGGCTTTCACATCAAAAGAGAACATGTAAAACTGCCTCCTTTTTTTTAGATAACATAATACTTACAGCAACCCTAAAGACCCCACCAGAAAATTGTTAGAACTAATTTAAAAATTCAGTAGAGGGGCGCCTGGGTGGTGCAGTCGGTTAAGCGTCCGACTTCAGCCAGGTCACGATCTCGCGGTCCGTGAGTTCGAGCCCCGCGTCGGGCTCTGGGCTGATGGCTCAGAGCCTGGAGCCTGTTTCCCATTCTGTGTCTCCCTCTCTCTCTGCCCCTCCCCCGTTCATGCTCTGTCTCTCTCTGTCCCAAAAATAAATAAACGTTGAAAAAAAAAAATAAAAATTCAGTAGAGCTGTGCGATACAAAGTCAGTACTTTGTGTCAGTACTCAACAAAATCAGTTGCATTTCTATAACAAACTATTAGAGAAATTAAGGAAACAGTCCTATTTGCAACTGCATCAAAAAGTAAAATACCTACAGGGGATTAATTTGAGCAAGGGGGTGAATGTTGTATACTTGAAATTATGAGACATTGATTAATGAAAGAAGTTGAAACACAGATAAATGGAAAGCTATCCTGTGCCCTTGGGTTGAAAGCATTAATGTTGTTAAAATGCCCGTATTGCTTTGGGTGCCTGGGTGGCTCAGTCAACTGAGTGTCTGACTCTTGATTTTGGCTCAGGTCATGATCTCACAGTTTGTGAGATTGAGCCCCGTGTCAGGCTCTGTGCTGACAGCGCAGAGCCTGCTTGGGATTCTCTGTCTGCCTCCCCATCCTCCCCCTTTTCTTTCTCAAAAATAAATACACCTTGAAAAAAAAATCCCATACTCCCCAAAAGAGTCTACAGATTGGGTGTAGTTTCTACCAAAATTCCAGTGGTATATTTCACAGAAATAACAGCCTTAAAGTTTGGTATCTCAAAAGGCCCCAATAGCTAAAGCAATATTGAGAAAGAATAATGAAACTGGAGGCATTGTGCTCCTTGATTTCAAACTAGATTACAATCCTAAGACTAATCAAAACACTATGATATTGGCATAAAAAGCAGTTAAATCAGTGGAGCACTGTAAAGAGCCCAGAAATAAACCCACGCATATATGGTTAATTAATGGACCACAGTGGAGCCAAGAATGTGCAGTGTGGAATGTAAAGTCTCTTCAATAAATTGTGTTGGGAAAACGGGAAAGCCATATGTAAAGGAATTAAAATGAGCCATTATCTTACACAATACACAAAATCAAGTTAGTGGATTAAAGAATTGAACGTTAGATCTGAATCCATAAAACTAGAAGAAAATATAGACTGTAAGATCCTTGACAGGGGACTTGGCAATTTTTTGGATTTCATACCAAAAGCAAAGGCAGCCAGAACAATAGTAAACAACTGGGACTGCATCATATTAAAAAGCTTCTGCATAGCAAAGGAAACCATCAAAACAAAATGATAAGGCAGTCTACCAAACAGGAGAAAATATTTGCAAATGATATACCTTATAAGGGGTTAACCTCAAATATATAAAGAAATTTTCATACAACTCTGTAGCAAACAAAACTGTTTAAAAAATTGGCAGAGGAACTGAATGGACATTTTCCCAAAAAGGACACATTAATGGCCAATAGGTACATTGAACAGGTATTCAACATCACTTATTAGAGAAGACAATGACCTATCACCTCAAGAATAGCTAGACAAGAATTAGCAAGTGTTGGCTAGGGTATGGAGAAAAGAAAACCCTTGTGCACTATTGGTGGAAATGTAAATTGGTGTAATCACTATCACAAACATGATGAAGGTTCCTCCAGAAATTAAAATCAACTACCATATGATCTAACATTTCTACTTCTGTGTATTTATCTGAAAGAAAGGCATTAATTCAAAAAGATAAGTACACCTGCATGTTAATTGAGCATTATTTACAGTATCCAAGACATGGAAACAAGTGTCCATTGATGGATGAATGGGTGAAGTAAATGTTGTGTGTATATTTACAGTAGAATATAATTCAGCCATAGAAATTAAAAATATCCTACGATTTGCAACAGCATGGTGGCATTATGCCAAAGTGAAATATGTCAGGCAGAAACAAATCCCTAATTAGATCTCACTTCTATATGGAATCTAAAGAAAATTCTGGATTTATGGGTGCAGAGAACAAATTGGTGATTGCCAGAGTCTGGGAGGTAGGGTTGGGCAAAGTGGGTGAAGGTGGCCAAAAGGTATAAATTTCCAGTTATAAAATAGTCCTCAGGATATAATGGGCAGTATATTGACTATAGTTAATAATACCAGGGGGTATATTTGAAAATTGGTGAGAGAGTAGATCTTAGAAGTTCTCAGTCACAAGAGTAGAAATTTTATCACTGTGTTGTAGTAGCTGTTGACTAGAATGACTGTATTCATCATTATGATACACAGAGAATCATGTGACACATCTGAAACTAATGTTATATGGCAGTTACATCTAAGGTTTGTTTGTTTTTTTTCTTAAGAGGATATAAAAAGATAAGCAGTGCTGAGGGGTAAATCTTTGCCTTATACCTGATGTTAGGGGACCTTGGGTTCTCCAACCCAATTCCAAAGTGGGAGAGGGTGGGATCCCGCACACAACCCACATAATTCTTGGACACCATTGGTGTGTCTAAGAATTCAGTTCCATTCTAACACTTATCTATTTGGAGATAGCATCAGATTCCACAGATTAGTGGAAATCCTGGAAAACTGCCTTCTACCCACTCCCCCACGTTAGATGCCAGTCACAGGCTACAGATTGTAGGTTCTATCAACATCCACCTTAGCTTTTAGTTTTTAGATTTTTTTAGGTTTTTTTTTTTTGTTTTTTTTTTTGTTTTTTTTTTTTTTGCTTTTTTATTTTATTTATTTTGAGTGAGGGAGAGCAGGGGAGGGGCAGAGAGGGAAAGACAGGATCCCAAGCAGACTCCATGCTCTCAGCAAAGAGCCTGATATGGGGGCTTGAACTCCCGAAATGTGAGATCATCACCTGAGTTGAAATCAAGAGTTGGACGCTTAACTCACAGAGCCACCCAGGTGCCCCCCATCTTAAGTTTTTTATTTGCTAGAGTGGCTCACAGAAGTCAAGGGAATTCATTTATGTTTACCGGTTTGTTAAATAATATGAATAAGATGAAGAGATAAATAGGGTAACGGATGGGGAAAAGGTGCAGAGCTTCTGTAAGCCCTCTGCAGGCATGCCACTCTACTGCATCTCCACATGTTCACCAATCTAGAAGCTGTCTGAACCAAGTCCTTTTGGGTTTTTATGGAAGCGTCATTACATAGTCATAATTACCTAAGCTATTTGCTATTATATACTTAAACCTTCACCGTTCTCTCTGGAGGTTGGGGAGTGACGTAGGACTGAAAGTATAATCCACATTATCACAGAGGACATTCTTGCCTTATTTGTACAGTGTTACTAGTCTCAGGTATACAACATAATGATTCAACAGTTCTATAGATTACTTCATGCTTATCAAGATAAGTGTACTCCTGGGGTGCCTGGGTGGCTCAGTCGAGCGTCCGAATTTGGTTGAGGTCATGATCTTGCCGTTCGTGGGTTCAAGCCCCATGCTGGGCTCTGTGCTGACAGCTCGGAGCCTGGAGCCTGTTTCGGATTCTGTGTCTCCCTCTCTCTGCCCCTTCTCCGCTCGTGCTCTGTCTGTCTCTGTCTCTGAAAGATGAATAAACGTTAAAAAAAAAAAAATTAAAAGATAAGTGTACTCTTGATCCCCTTTTGTTTTTTAAATTCTACATGAGTGAAATCATATAGTTGTCTTTCTCTGACTGACTTATTTCACTTAGCTCTGTCCATGTTGTTAAAAATGGCAAGCTCTCATTCTTTTTTATGGTTAATAGTCCCCTGTATGTATGTATGTATGGGTGTATGTGTGTATATACACCACATCTTTATTGTTGGACACTTGGGTTGCTTCTATATCTTAACAATTGTAAATAATGGTACAGTAAATATAGAGGTGCATACATTTTTTTGAATTAATGTTTTCATTTCTTTCAGTAAATACCCAGTAGTGGAATTACTGGATCAAATGGCATTTCTGGTTTTAATTTTTTGAGGAATCTCTGTACTGTTTTCCACAGAGGTTGAACCAGTTTGCATTCCCACCATCAGTGCCCTAGGGTTCCTTCTCCATATCCTCCCCAGACATGATATTTCTTGTGTTTTTGATTTTAGCTATTCTGACAGGTGTGAGGTGATACCCCATTGTGGTTTTGATTTGCATATCCTTGATGATTAGTGACATTGAGTATCTTTTCATGCACCTGTTGGCCATCTGTATGTCTCCTTTGGAGAAGGGTCTATTTAGGTCCTCTGCCTGTTTTTAATTTGGTGGTGGTGGTGGTGGTGTTGGGTTGAATAAGTTCTTTATATAATTTTTGGTTATTAACCCCCTATTGTATACATCATTTGCAAATATCCAATTTGGTATGTTGCCTTTTTGTTTTGTTGAAGTATAGAAGTGATTTTGGGGGCAGGGGTGGGTAGAGTCCCAATAGCTTAATTTTGCTTTTGTTTCCCTTTCCTGAGGAGACATAGCTAGAAAAATGTTTTTACAGCTAATGTCAAATTATTGCCTGTATTTTTTTCTTGGAGTTTTATGGTTTCAGATCTTACCTTTAGGTCTTTAAACAATTTATTTTTGTGTATGATGTGAGAAAGTGGTCCAGTTTCATTCTTTCGCATGTAGCTTACCTGTTTTCCCAGCACCATTTGTTAAAAAGACTGTCTTTTCTCCATTGTTTCTTAAAAAAAAAAATTGTTTTTTGCACTTTTATTTATTTTTGAGAGGCAGAGCATAAGTGAGGGAGGGGCAGAGAGAAAATGAGACACAGAATCCGAAGCAGGCTCCAGGCTCCCAGCTGTCAGCCCAGAGCCCGACATGGGTTTCAAACTCAGGAACCATGAGATCATGACCTGTGCCGAAGTTGGATGCTTAACCGACTGAGCCACCCAGGTGCCCCTGTCTTTTCCCCATTGTATATTCTCTCCTCCTTTGTCATAGATCAGTTGACCTGAAAAATGGGATTATTTCTGGGTTCTCTATTCTGTTCCATTTATTTGTCTGTTTTTGTGCCAGTGCCATAGTGTTTTGATTACTATACCTTTGTAGTATAGTTTGGAATCTGGGAGTGTGATTCTTACAGCTTTGTTCTTCTTTCTTAAGATTGCTTTGCCTATTCTGGGTCTTTTGTGGTTCCATACAAATTTTAGTATTATTCTAGTTCTATGAAAAATGGCATTTTGATAGAGATTGCATTAAATCTGTAGATTGTTATGAACATTTTAACAGTCTGTGAGCATGGAATATCTTTCCATTTCTTTGTGTCCTCTTCAGTTTCTTTCATCATTGTTTTTATAGTTTTCATTGTACAGTCTTTCACCTCGTTGGTTAAGTTTATTCCTAAGTATTTTATTATTTTGGGTGTAATTGTAAATGGTTTTTTTTTTTAAGTTTCTCTTTGTAGCTGTATTTTTTTATAGATAATTGTTTATCAAATTGATGAAATTACCTTTTATTTCTAGTTTGCTGAGAATTTTTATCAGAAAGGGATGTTGGATTTTATTAAATGCTTTTTTTTCATCTGTTGGTCACATGATTTTTGTTTCTTTAGCCTTTTAATGTGATGGATTACATGGATTGATTTTTTTTAATGTTGAACCAGCCTTACATATCTGAGATAAATCCCTCTTCATTGTGGTATATGATTTGTCTTGTACTTTCTGAATTCAGTGCTTTAGTATTTTATTGAGGACTTCTGTGTGTCTTCATGACAGATAGTGGTTTATAGTTTACTTGTTGTTTGTTATGTCTTCGTCTGGTTTTGGTATTAGGGTAATGCTGCCCTTATAGTATGAATAAAGAAGTATTTTCTCTTCTGTCCTCTGCAAGAGATTGGAGAGAATTGTTGTATTTTCTTCCTTAAATGTTTGGTAGAATTCACCAGTGAACCCATGTGGGCCTTGGTTTTCCTGTTTTGGAAACTTAAGTATTGACTTAATTTATGAGTTGTGAGAGTTTTTAAAATATTCTGGATACAAGTTTCTTATTAAATATATGATTTACAAATAAGTTTTCATTAATGTTCTTTTTTTACTGCACCATCTTAGTAAGATCAGTTGTGTTGGCAGTGTTTTTTAGACCTTAGAAATCTTGAACAAAAATTTTTTTCTCATTATTCATAATAGTCAGAAAAATGGAAACAACCCCAAAACTACTTTTAAAGCATCCATTATCTGAAGGGCAGTATGCTTTGGAGATAGACTCATTTCCTATTTTATTTCCCCATCAATAGTTCCAAATTGTTAAAATAATTAACAGTGGTAAAAAAATTCAGACTGAAGGTATTTGAACGGTGGACCAAGTTGGTAGGAGCCCAAAACTGTTTTGATTTTGATTTTAAACCAGCAGAAATACTGGTCAGAACCTCTGTTTATCCTTTCCATATATTGATATTAACAAGCACTTTTGTCTCTCGGATGACATATAGGCTCCATGGGCTGCGTTTTAGAGTGGGAAGTCATGAAAATTGTTTCCTGAGCAGTGAGTGTGTCTTTTCCCACCAGTAGCCAGTGCCTGAAAACAGAATTGATATCCAACTTTTTGTTCATTTCTCACAATGTCTCTAAATTTGATGAGTTTTCATCTAATTATTCTGTTCTCATTGCTTTTGTTGCAAGCACTTATTTCCTGCTATTTCAATGACTTCATAGTTGATTTTCCTGCTTTCTGTTATTCCATTTTTTTCATCTTCCACAATGCTCTAAGGATCTAAGAAGTGGTTGATCTGATGGTATTTTCTCCTTTAGTAGTTACAAAAGTCCAATTTACAGAAGTGCCAGTCAGTAACAATTTGGTCCATGCAAGAGGAGAAAAATAAGGAAAAGATTTTATACGAATAAAGTTTATTCACTTTAAAAGTCTGTTTTATTCTATTATGTTGTCATGTTTGAGGAGTATATAAAATGTCCCTTTTAAAAGTTGGAGTGGGATTAAGTGGTATTTGCTAATTTAGATTTCCTTGCTTGTCAGCCTGGCAATTCTTTCTAAATTTTAAATTAAAACATCTTTATTTTGGTCTCTGAAATCCAAAGGTCTTAGAATCAGTGGTCTATATAACACATGGTCCCTAATACCCTGATGATGGCACATAATAGTTTCGTTGTGAAATATCTAATGAATTTCGTCTCTAATGCTACTCCAGTTCATTCATTGAGGCTCTGTGGAGGACTTGGTGCAGAAGGCTTGTGAGACCAAATTTGTACTAAGCTGAAGCCACATTGAGTTTGCAGTAGGGATGGGCAAGGGATGGATGAACTCTGGATGTGGCCTGTTCCTACTTATTCAGCTTTGCATCTTCTACTTTTCCATGTGTGCAAGGCTTATTCTGTACAGGTACCCTGAACGAATAATATATAGTTCCCTGAAACCATGCAGTATGCTTCTTGTAATTGAAGCATAATAGAAAAGGACACTTTTTTTTTTTTAATTTTTTTTTAACATTCATTTTTGAAAGGCAGAGACAGAACGCGAATGGGGGAGGGGCAGAGAGAGAGGGAGACACAGGATCAGAAGCAGGCTCCAGGCTCTGAGCTGTCAGCACAGAGTCCAATGCGGGGCTCAAACTCATGGACCACGAGATCATGACCTGAGCCAAAGTCGGCTGCTTAACCGACTGAGCCACTCAGGCGCCTCGAAAAGGACACTTTCAACAATTATGTTGGAATGTGTTCTTATTATTTAAATCTACATATTTAAAGGGATAGACTAATCCTTTTTCTTTTTATGCCTTGCATAGAATAAACTGCTTTAACCAATTAAAGAATTAGGAGGAAGTGAAATAGTTTGTACATTCCGAGTAATTTTTGTCTTACAGGTTGCTATAACTTGTGTGTGTATATTTCTGTGTTCAAAGAGAAAACCTTGAGCTAAGAGTTTTAATATATACTATGTTTACTATATATATGTTTACCTGTTTCTTGCTTCACTGATGAAAAAAATCCAGATACTAGGATTTTTTTTTTTAATACCATTTACATTCTGAGAAAAATACAGAATATTTCTGGGCATTAGATCCAGGATGCATTTTTTATTATTTGAAAAATCTTGTTTTTATAGTAGAGTTTTCATAATTTATTTATTATTTTCTTGGTGTTCTGTTCACCTTTAGGAAAGGACATAGGTTTCTCAGGAGTTTGAAATATTAAATCAGGAAAACAAAATGATTGTAAGAATTTTGTCCTTCAGTTTTTTCTAACACAAGTATTTATATACAGTTACATAGTAGATTTAATCTGTATCAGATTGATTACCTAGCAAAGTGTAATTACAGTATAAAGTAAAGGGACATGTGAGTAGAAAGGAACAAAAAACTATGAAAAACCTACATAGTAGAAAAATGTATGCTTGTGAGGAATGAATTGAATTCGGAATAAATTTAGTAGACTGAATACAAGCATTTTGTTGTTCCGTTACAACCGTTTTTTTGGTTTTTTTTGTTTGTTTTTTTTTTACTGATAGTCTACATCAGCATCAGCATCACCATTTCAGTCTACTTGGTATAGTGAATCTGAGATAACTCAGGGAGCACGCTCAAGATCACAAAACCAGCAACGGGATCATGATTCAAAAAGACCTAAACTTTCCTGTACAAACTGTACATCTACCTCTGCTGGGAGAAATATTGGACATGGTTTAAATGCTGTATCAGGTAAGAGTTAAATTTGTGTAAGGGTTATTATATATGCACTATGGACTAAAGCCCTTTTACCAAAACTTAGTGTTATTAAACAAGTTCTGCATGCAAGAGTGGGTCAGAAATGTAATGGAGATTTCAAAATCTTATTAGTGCTGAAACTAAAATTAACTCAGTTTGGATTTTCTTTCTAAATTTGATACAAATTTCCTGTACAAACAAGATTAACATATTTTGGTTAATTAGAATAGCTGATCTGTTTGGTAATCAAATTGGTAAAAATGACATGTATTTTGCTGGTTATTGTATAGGAGGTCACTTTTTTTTTTTTTTTTTTTAATTGTTATACTAGGGAAGCCAAATGTACTGATACATTAACATTCCCTAACCTAAGCATATCTTTTATAAATGGTGAATATTGTGTTATATACTTATATTGAGAAAAAATAGAAATTCTTTAAACAAAATAGTTGATGGTATTCTATTTGGAGTTCTATATATAAGGAATCTGAAAGCGATGATTCAATTCTAGACCTCTGTATGGCATTGGACAAGTCACTTAACCATTCTGGGATTTAGATGACTTATCCATAAAGTTCCATGCATGGTATTTTGTACTCACAGACATACATTTATTGCACAAATTGAAAACATCTTTTCTTTTCCTTGAGGGGGCAGAGGAGGCTCCCTCCTCACTTAGATTCCTCTTCAAATGAGACAGTAGGAAATGCCTGAAATAGTTTTAAGGTGAGACAGAGTTTGTGATGACACAATTGGAGATAAAATTCTTGAAATGCATTTGTATTATCATTTGAATTAGTGTAAGCGATTCCTTTCTATTTTGATAGGCAGGACCGCCTGGGGAAAGACACTGCCCATCTGAAGAATATTAAGAGTAGTGTGATGGGTAAGAGCAGACTGTCCTTAACATTGTAGACAAACACCATTGTGCACAGATACTTTTGGTCTCTTCTACTCTGTGAAGGCATAGCATTAAATACCCTGGGCCATTTCCCTTAATGAGGAGGAATCAATAAGGCTATTGGGACTAGGAAAGCAAGAAACAAAATTTCAAGGTAAATAGTTAGGGGGGAAAGTTATCAGACTTATTTTTAATTTATTTTGTTAGATATGATTTCATTTAAAAATTTAGATTATGATTGCAACAGTACATTAATTTTTACAATAAGTGAAGCAAGTGTGATGGCAATGATAATATTTCTGATAAAATATCTTCAGTGGCTATAGTAAAACATCTTCCATTTTGACATGGCTTGATTTTAATTTTGGCTGTTCTCCAATATCAGTTTCATTGACTTTTCAGGAAATTCTGCATCTTTGACCAGCTTTGCATTTTGTTCTGTAATTATTTTACATCAAGCTCACATGGTATGGTCAGGTGTTCTAGAAGGTGACTGAGACATTGGCATCATGGATGGGTGGTAAATTGTAGTGTTAGAGAAGAATATTTGAGTAGGAAACAATTTTATAAGTGATGAGTTCATTAGTGAATAATTTTATGTTTTGCTGAATTTTGCTTCTGATTGCAACTATGTAACAAATCATGATAACCTCCCTGTATAATACCACAGAACTGTCATCAGAAATCTTGAAAGCATTTTCTGAATTAAAATTTCTTCCATTATTTTAAGAATCTTCTTGGAGGCATAATCAAGTTCCTAGATCTTCATCAATGGTACTTGGATCATTTGGAACTGACTTGATGAGAGAGAGAAGAGATTTAGAGAGAAGAACAGATTCTTCCATTAGTAATCTTATGGATTATAGCCACCGAAGTGGTGATTTCACAAATTCATCATGTATGTATAAATTGTATTATTATGTATAGCTTAATAATGTTACATTTTCCTCTGTGTATGTATTATTAAAATGACAGTAGAAACGAATACATGAAGTGCATCTTACGGAGATTTCAAAATAGCTTAGTATGTTTTTATACTGTATACTAGCATATTTGTTTTTATACTTTAAAAAATAAGCTTAAAATAGATGTACAGTCGTATCTGGATTTTGTCTGCTTATAATTTTCTAAAAATATATGTTGGGGCACCTAGGTGGTTTAGTCAGTTAAGTTTCCCACTCTTGGTTTCAGCTCAGGTCATGATCTCATGGTTCGTAAGATCAAGCCCTGCATTGGGCTCTGTGCGGTCAGTTTGGAGCCTGCTTGGGATTCTCTCTCCTCTCTGACCCTCCCCCACTCTTTCTCTCTCAAGATAAATAAATATTGAAAAATATTTTATTAAAAACTATGTTGTAAAGTATACTAAATAATTTTAGCATACCCCAATATCATTTGCGTTATACAGTTGACCCTTGAACAATGCAGGGGTGAGGGCACTGGCCCCTATCTGCCCCTTCCTCCGGTGCAGTTGAAAATCTATGTATATATAACTTTTGACTCCCCTAAAACTTTACTACTCATACCCTACTGCTGACTGGAAGCCTTACCAAAAATGTAAGCAGTTAGTTAACATATACCTGTATGTGTTACATAATGAATTCTTATAATAAAGTAAGCTAGAGAAAATAAATTATGTCATTAAAAAAATCATAAGGGGTGCCTGGGTGGCTCAGTTGGTTAAGTGTCTGACTTCGGCTCAGGTCATGATCTCGCAGTTGGTGAGTTCAAGCCCTGCATCGGGCACTGTGCTGACAGCTTGGAGCCTGGAGCCTGCTTCGAATTCTGTGTCTGTCTGTCTCTCTGTCTCTCTGTCTCTCTCTGTCTACCCTACTCGCCCTCCCCAAGATAAATAAACATTAAAAATGTTAAAAAAGAAAAGAAAAAATCGTAAGAGAAATACGTATATAATGCCTACTGTATTTACCAGAAAAATCTGTGGATAAGTGGACCTATGCAGATCGAATCCATGTTGTTCAGGATTAACTGTATAGTGTAATAACTACTTAATGGTAAATTTCTGACCTAACTAAAGCTTGAAATCAACATTTTAAGGCATAATTTAGAATTACTTTTGTTTAACATGAATGTGCCTTTATTCATTCAGTTGAAATAAAGACCCACACTATTTCTGTCAGTGTATTAAGGTTTTCAAAATTAAATGTCATAAAATAGTAATACTAAAAAAAAGTGCTTATTGAAGTTGACAGATCTAGCAGGCAGAAGTGGAGTTTGATTTACATAGAAGAAAATACATTTGTTTGGGGCACCTACGTGGCTCAGTCAGTTAAGCGTCTGACTTGATTTTGGTTCGGGTTATGATCTCAGGGTTCTTGAGATCGAGTGCCTGTGTTGGGTTCTGTGTGGACAGCACAGAACCTGCTTGGGGCTCTCTGTCTGTCTCCTTCTCTCTCTGCCCCTCCCCCGCTTGTGTTTTCTCTCTCAAAATAAATAAACTTAAAAAAAAAAAATTGTTTTAGGTAATCTCTTCACCCATCCTGGAGCTCAAACTCACAACCCCGTCAACTGAGCCAGCCAGGCACACTCTGTGTAGGTTATTTTAAATAAAGTTATTGGGGCAGTCTTTGCCTTGACCAATGACCAATGAAGACCTCTTTTTATTTGTTTGGTTTTAGGTGTATGAGCTCTAGTATATAGTATCAGTGGCGTCTAGGTTTGAACGTCTAAAAGTATAGGGTAGAATAGATTTAGCCACTAACAGTTTATCCCTTCACGAAGGTCCATGTGTTAGCACAGTAGCAATCTCACTCTTTAAGCTAAGTGTGTGGATGAGAATTCTTTATAAAGGAATGCTGTAGTATTTCTCATCCCATTTTAAGGTGTAAAACCACCAGTAGTGGGCTCTATTCTGACTCCTAGCTTCTAGCAAGTGTTGAAAAGTAGAGTTATGTCTGATAAGTAACAGAGATAAGAACTTGCAAGAAAAAAGATTGGAGGAATTTTTAGCTGTCAACCAAGGTTTGCCGTAAAATTTTAAAGATGATAGTATTTGTATGAAATAACTTTTATACTTGCAGTGTAGGAAGAATCTCCAAAACACTGTCTTCCTAGGATTATTTTGCCTTTATTTATTGTAAGAGTCCTTTACAGTGAATTATTTGGCTCATTGAAAATTTCTTATCCATTTAGAGGCACCTGGGTGGCTCAGTCGGTTAAGCATTCGACTTTGGCTCAGATCAAGATCTCATGGTTTGTGAATTTGAGCTCCACATCATTCTCTCCGCTGTCAGCGCAGAGTCCATTTTGGATCCTCTGACTCCCTCTCTCTCCCACACACGCTCTCTCTCAAAAATACCCCCCCCCCCCCCACACACACACGCGCTCTCTCTCAAAAATAAACATTTAAAAATAAAATAAAATTCCTTATCCATTTAGATGTTAGATATTTACCATATCAATTTCTGATTAACAAATTCAGACTGTTATACCTTCATTAATTTAGTAGATTTAGATGTTTGTCTCATTAGCCATGATACATTTCTTTCTTTTCAGTTTGCAGTGTTAACTTAGTATAAAAAGAGAAATACATTTATGTTTTTTTCTGTAATAGTAGTTAAGCTGTGTATTCATAATAATAGCAGTATTGGTTTGAATTCAGTGTTTCATTTTGCAAATATTAGTTAATAATTCTAAATTTAATACTCAAAATATTTCATGTAATTGGTTTTCTTGTCTTTCAAAAATAGATATTCAAGACAGAGTTCCTTCTTCATATTCACAGGGAGCAAGACCAAAAGATAACTCAGTGAGCACTTTACAGTTGAATACATCATCCACAAACCACCAGATGCCTTCTGAACATCAGACTGTACCATGTTCTAGGGACTCTAATAGAAATTCTCTACGGTCAAATTTTTCTCCAAGAGAATTGGAATCTCCCCAAAGCAGTACACAGCCTGGATTTTCTTATCTTTCAAATAGAGATGAAGCCTCAACCATAAGCAGTTCAGATAGGGTTGGTTCATCTCAAAGATCATTTCAAGAATCTTCTGACAACGAAGGTAGACGTTCAACCAGAAGATTGCTGTCACGTATAGCTTCTAGTATGTCATCTACTTTCTTTCCCCGAAGATCTAGTCAGGATTCCTTGAATACAAGATCATTGAGTTCTGAAAATTCCTATGTTTCTCCAAGAATCTTGACAGCTTCACAGTCTCGTAGCAATGCAGCGTCAGCTTCTGATGTTCCCGATAGTAGGGCATCTGAAGCTTCTCAGGGATTTCGATTTCTTAGGCGAAGATGGGGTTTGTCATCTCTTAGCCAAAATCATAGCTCTGAGCCTGATTCAGAAAATTTTAACCAAGAATCTGAAGGTAGAAATACAGGACCATGGTTATCTTCCTCACTTAGAAATAGATGCACACCTTTGTTCTCTAGAAGGAGACGAGAGGGACGAGATGACTCTTCAAGGATACCTACCTCTGATATACCATCTAGATCTCATCATATTTTTAGAAGAGAATCAAATGAAGTGGTTCACCTTGAAGCACAGAGTGATCCCCTTGGGGCTACTGCCAACAGATCACAAGCATCTGCAGCATCGAGTAGTGCTGCTACGGGTGGCTCCACATCAGATTCAGCTCACAGTGGAAGAAATACAGGAATAACAGGGATCCTTCCTGGTTCTTTATTTCGATTTGCAGTCCCCCCAGCACTTGGAAATAATTTGACTGACAATGTCATGATCACTGTAGATATTATTCCTTCAGGTTGGAGTTCATCTGATGGAAAAAGTGATAAAACTAAAAGTGCACCTTCAAGAGACCCAGAAAAACTGCAGAAAATAAAAGAGAGGTAAATTTGAATACCTGTCATAAGTCTGTAAAGCAAGAGCAGATTAGAGGAAGAAATCTTTTTTTTATTTTTGAAGGGAGAAAGCATGCGAGTGGGGAAGGGGCAGAGAGAGAGAGGGACAGAATCTGAAGGGGGCTCTGCAGTGAGCCTGATGTGGGACTCAGAGTTGTGAACTGTGAGATCATGACCTGAGCTGAAGTCAGATGGTCAACCAAGTGAACCACCCAGGTGCCCCAGGAATCTTTATTTCTAAAATGGCTTCTCATAACAAGAAACATACCGTAAATTTCTTTCCTTAAGATTTATACCCACTAAGATGTTAAATTCTCAGAGGTAAAGTGGATGAGAATTAATAATGAAGATAGGCACTGGGGGTGTAGATTGCATCAAGATAGTCTGAAGATTATTTTTAACCAGCTTTCAATACAGCTTTTTGCATAAAAAGGCAAAAAATCTTAATGTCTCACCCCGTTCCTTGGTAGACCATTGCTAAGTAGAATTGATAAAGGGACCCCAGTGGTTTATAAATTATCAAAACTATCTGTCTTACCTTTAGTTAAGATTTATTTACCATTTATTTGTATGTCTCATCTCAGACTCTTCTGGAATGAGATAAAATAAAATCATTTGCACAAATTTTGTTTTTGACGTGTACATGTACACAGAATATTCTTTGTGTATTGATTTGACAGAAATAGTAGTCTAAATATAGGACTTAGAATCTTTTTATGCAGATACAATCTTTGTACAGTTGATTATTTAAAAATCTCTGGTAAGAGTGAAAAAATGAAAGAGATTTCAGTCCCAACTTTATTGTTTATTTTGTCATTTTAGTGTACTTAGTTTTTCCATTTATTAAAATAATTTTTATTGTAAAATGGATTAGGATAGGGGCGCCTGGGTGGCGCAGTCGGTTAAGCGTCCGACATCAGCCAGGTCACGATCTCGCGGTCTGGGAGTTCGAGCCCCACGTCAGGCTCTGGGCTGATGGCTTGGAGCCTGGAGCCAGTTTCCGATTCTGTGTCTCCCTCTCTCTCTGCCCCTCCCCCGTTCATGCTCTGTCTCTCTCTGTCCCAAAAATAAATAAATGTTGAAAAAAAAAATTTAAAAAAAAAAAATGGATTAGGATAGTTTATGTAAAATACAGGAAGACAAGACTTAGGTAAAGCTAAGGTTGTGGGGTGTTTTAACTTGTTGCTTTTTCTTCGTAAATAACTAATGTAATGGAATTGTTGGGAAGCATAGTTTTTACTATTTTAGATTTTTTTATTTTTTTAAGAAGAAATACATTAAAATGTAACTCTCTGGGGATAAAGAGAGTCTGGGTTGTTGGATATTAGGCTACTACATTCCCTTTTTTCCTTATGTAGGACAAATTGTAGCATGGGACTAGTCTCTTCCCGCATTTGAAGTTTGCTATTTTTCCTTTCTTGAAAAAAGATGCCCTGGTAGTCTTAGCTTTAATGTCATAGTAACTCCCTCTGATTATAAGCTGTCTGCTGATAAATGTAGTAACTATTATATTTCCTGTGTTCAAAGTTAGGTTAATTTGAGGGCAGTGGTTCAACAGAGGGCAAAGCATTAGTTTGGTAATTTTCAAAGAGAAACAAATTAAGCCAGCACCACCATGTCTGGTTAGATTATAAAGCAGTATTTGTTGGTTATTTTGTCATAGAAATAGTGTGTGGGTATTCCTTCGTTATATATTTTTTGCTAATATGTGATTTCAAGACACTCCACAAGTAAATTAATACGAGTCTAAAAAATTGAAACTCTTAAGTAAAAATAATTGAAAGTATAAGCCAGAGAAAGTTAAATCTGAAGGTAAAACATAAATATTTATGCTTGAGGTTATATCTCTGGCTTAACCAGACCATGATAATCACCTAACAGTTGTATATCTAATCCTCTTTCCATACATCTTTTTGCTGAATTCATTAAGAACCTGTATCATCCAGGTTATATTTTAGTAACAGTTTAGCATTCAGTTGTAATTTACTGAGTTACTTCTTTCATGCCAGCAGTGGACTAAGGCAATAAGCACTTTAACAAACATTAAATATTTGTAAAATATATATAAATGGCTATCATTCTGCATTTAAATTAAGCAGTACATGTGGGCCTGTTAGAGGACATAGGTTAATGAAAACTGCTTCACACTTTAAAAGCCTACTCTGTTGAAATGAGGATGATTAAATAAATAACATTGCTAGGGGTGGGGGAAATGAATAAAAGTCTTTGTTCTTTTACTGTGATTTAGCACAAAAAGTTTATCAGTTTAACCCTATGTGGTTCTGATAGCATGTAAATGAAAAAACACAAGCCCATATTTAATTTTTTGAAGTTGTCCTAAATGTTTTTTTGGAGATGGGGGAGGAAAGTGCTAAGTATGTAAGTACATTACCTTTATACTGTTGGAACTGAAGTAGTCTACGATAACTGTAGAAATTAAAATTTCTTGGGATATTTGTAAAGTGATTGTGAAAAATAAGGTGTGATACAAAATAAGTGTGATATCAAAGACAAAATCACTTAAAGCCTTTGAAGGTAAATAATAGGATATCCTGTTTCATTTACCTTTAAAACAGTTATTGTCATTTTCATTCTCATTGAATTGGTTTTTAATGGTGGTTGGAGTTTTTTATGGTTGTTTGCTTTTTTTCTACTTAGAACATGAATAGAAATAACAAAAATATTGTTTGAGATTATGAAATATCCTGTTTCATTTACCTTTAAAACAGTTATTGTCATTTTCATTCTCATTGAATTGGTTTTTAATGGTGGTTGGAGTTTTTTATGGTTGTTTGCTTTTTTTCTACTTAGAACATGAATAGAAATAACAAAAATATTGTTTGAGATTATGTATGATTTGAAATGACCAACCAGGATAAGTTTTGATAGCTGTATTTACAAGATGCTCCTTCTTTTCTAGCCTCCTTTTAGAGGACTCTGAAGAAGAAGAAGGTGACTTATGTAGAATTTGTCAGATGGCAGCTGCATCATCATCTAACTTGCTGATAGAGCCGTGCAAGTGCACAGGAAGCTTGCAGTATGTTCACCAAGATTGTATGAAAAAGTGGTTACAGGCCAAAATTAACTCTGGTAGGATTTGCCTTTTTGTGTGTTTTGTTTTTGCAATCTTTCCAAGAGATGCACGTACATACACATTTTAGTTACCAAATCTGATTATAATTTACTGATTGTCAAATTTATACTCTTATCAAAAGTATGGTAATTAATTTTTGAAGCAAAAGCATTAATGAACTTCATTAATCTTGCTTCAAAATTTAATGTATTGTACTGTGTTTTTTTTTTAAATATTACTTCTTTTGGGGTGCCTGGGTGTCTCAGTCGATGATGTGTCTGACTTGGGCTCATGTCATGATCTCAGTTTGTGAGTTCGAGCTCTGTGTCCGGCTCTGTGCTGACAGCTTAGAGCCTGGAGCCTGCTTCAGATTCTGTGTTTCCCTCTCTCTCTCTGCCCCTCCCCTGCTCGCTCGCGCGCTCTCTCTCTCTCTCTCTCTCTCTCTCTCTCTCTCTCTCTCTCAAAAGTAAATAAACATAAATAAATAATTAATGTTTGAGAGAGAGAGTGCAAGCTGGAGAGGGGCAGAGGGAGAGGGAGACGGAGAATCAGAAGCAGGCTCTAGCCTCTCAGCTGTCAGTGCAGAGCCCGATGCAGAGCTCAAACTCAAAACCATGAAATCTTGACCTGAGCTGAAATCAAGAGTCAGACGCTTAACTGACTGAGCCACCTAGGCACCCCTCTTTTTTTAATGTTTATTTATTTATTTTGAGAGAGTGAAATTTAATTTTAAAGTTGAGAGAAATTTGTTAGACCATGAGTACTAGAGGACATAAGTAAAAATGACTCCTAAGGTGAGAAGGGTGGGAAATTAGATGAGATTAGTAAATGTGCACAATTTTTAAAAATTTGTTTAATTTATTTGTTTTGAGAGAGAGAGCAAGCAGGGGAGGGGCAGAGAGAGAGAGAGAGAGGGAGGGAGACACAGCATCCCGAGCAGGCCCTATGCTGTTAGCACAGAGCCCCACACGAACCGTGAGATCGTGAGCTGATAAGAAGAGCCAGATGCTTGACTGACTGAGCCACCCAGGCACACCAGTGTATGCTGTTGTATGAGATTGATGGTCTGATAATAGTTGGTGACAGGAAAATAATTTGTGAGGTAGGATGGCATTAATACTGATTTTTTTTTTTTTTAACATTTATTTATTTTTGAGAGACAGAGCTTGAGCAGGGCAGGGGCAGAGAGAGGGAGACACAGAATCAGAAGCAGGTTCTAGGCTCCGAGCTGTCAGCACAGAGCCCAGTGCGGGACTCAAATCCATGAACTGCGAGATCATGACCTGAGGCAAAGTCGGGCGCTCAACCGACTGAGCCACCCCGGTGCCCCATTAATACTGATTTTAATCATCATTTTGGAAGACTTGGGTAACCTGTTCAAGCTGGAGATTATGAGGCTCATGGGAGAAATTTGTTTGTAGCTAGGTAGCCAAGGCCTCCTTTGGGGTAGGGAGGTTATGTTTTCTTTTAAACTAGCCTGATCCCAGTGCTGTGGGGAAAGACCCATCTCACCTGCTGCAGCTTCTTCTTAGCTGTACGGTGGTATGATAGCTTCTTGGCTTTATCATGTCCTGGGCCATTATCAAGATTAAATGAATGTTCAGCATGGTAGCATTTGTTCTTGACACTTAGTAAGGGCCCAGCAATGTGTTAGCCATTACCAAAATGAGAAACAAGTTGACTCACCTTCTAATACCTTTGCAGTTAGACATTTAGTGTTGTGTAGGCAGGAAAACAGTTGATACAGTGTGTTAAGAACATTGTTAGGCCTAGATTGGAATAATGGCACTAAAACTTAACTGAAGGATCTTGAGTAAGTTTTTTTTTTAACATTGGTTCTCAACCTTGGCTGCTGATCAAAATTATCCCTTAGAGTTTTAAAAAAGATTGATGCCTGGGGCGCCTGGGTGGCGCAGTCGGTTAGGCGTCCGACTTCAGCCAGGTCACGGTCTCGCGGTCCGTGGGTTTGAGCCCCGCGTCGGGCTCTGGGCTGATGGCTCAGAGCCTGGAGCCTGTTTCCGATTCTGTGTCTCCCTCTCTCTCTGCCCCTCCCCCGTTCATGCTCTGTTTCTCTCTGTCCCAAAAATAAATAAACGTTGGAAAAAAAAAAATTTAAAAAACATTGATGCCTTAGATCTACTTTTGAATGTTCTTAAGTAGGTCTGCGATTGGGCCTCAGATCCATTATGAGTAAAACTGAGTAATTCTTACCACATAAGGTTGTTGTGAAGGTCAAATGAGATGACATTTATAAATAGTTTCTCACAGTACTGGGCATGTGGTAAATACTCAATTAGAGGGTGTTACCAGGTTATTAATAAGCTTTCTAAGATATGATCAGATGAATGTAAAGATCTCAAGAACTGAACCTTCTTGATAAATTTTCACAAAGGCTTTCTCATACTTACGTAAAGACCCCATCTAGTAGAAGATTCATTCTGGTAGAGATTGATTTTAAGCATTTATTAAGCAGCTGCCACGTGTATGGACTGTTAAACTCTCAGGGTATGCGAAAATGAATAAAGCAAGTCTAGTACAAGTTGAGGCAAATGCAGTCAGGGCAGTCAAGGCCTACTGAATGAGGTGGGGTCTTAATGGAAAGAGCCCTAGATTAAACATGTAGGATAAATGGGCTTTTCCGAGCTGTATATGATCTACTGAACGTTGTTCTATAAGTCACTTAATTCCTAGAAGAAAAAACATGAAGCACTAAAACATGAAAGAATTTGTACTAAATGATCTCAAAGGCCCGTATTTTATAATCACACTTCTCCTGCTTCTGAATCAGAGAATAGTTCTAAGAAATGTCTGATAAATGTAGGGCGCCTGGGTGGCTCAGTAGGTTAAGTGTCCAACTTTGGTTCAGGTCAGGATCTCACCATTCGTGAGTTCGAGCTCCACCTCAGGCTCTGTGCTGACAGCTCAGAGCCTGGAGCCTGTTTCAGATTCTGTGTCTCCCTCTTTCTCTGTCTGTCTGTCTCTCTCTCTCTCAAAAATAAACATTAAAAATTTTAAAAACAAATGTCTGATAAATGTCTTTCACGTTCTTTGTTTTCCATCAGTCATAGTATGGACTTATCCTGAATTTAGTTCAGTGGTACAATATTAATTGTCTTTAATTCACATATTCCAGATGCATTTTAATTTCAGTATCTCTATGTATGTTAGACTCCTAAAACGGCAACAACAACTTGGTTTTAATCATATACTGTAAATATAGTGACTATCTTAATGTAATTTGACAACAGGACATTTTGAGACAACAGAGAACATACTACCTCAGAATAGCACTCACTTTCTGTTCAACTATTTTCAAAAGAAAATGCATATAAATTACTGCTGTCTTAGACTTTATGCCAGATTTTACTGTTTAAGAGCTTTAAGAGCTTGAAGGCAGAGGTTGCTACTTTTCTTTTTCCTTCTAAATTTTGGCATATAACAGTCAACAAATGTTAATTGAATCTAAACCTCTACCCTGTTAATCACATGACTTCTCTACTTTTAGGATATGTATATATATGTACATATATATATATACACATATATATATATACACACACTTTAAGGATATATATATATATATATATATATATATATATATGCATGTATATATTTTAGTTTAAAGCTGTCTAAAAATAAGCATGGGGTAGAATGGCTATATGTTTAATTAGACAAAATTACCAATGATTTAATTGGAGCCAGAAGCTTAGGAGTAACCAGTAACTGCATATTGGACAGAAAGAACTCTTTTTCCTTTTGTGATAAAATATATATAAAGTAAAATTTCCCTTTTGACCATTATTACATGTGTAATTCAGTGTCATTGAGTATGTTCAGAATGTTGTGTGACCACCACCACTATCTACTTCCAAAATTTTATTACCACCCCAAAACAAAAACTCTTCATCCATTAAGCAGCAGCTCCCACCTCCCCTTCTCCTGAATCCCTGGTAACTTATTTACTTTCATCCATGTTGTAGCATGTATCAAGACTTCGTTCCTTTTATGACTGAAGGGAGCTGTTTTTACCTAGACAAAGGTAGATTCCTTTTGTTCCCTCCTAGCTTACAGGGAATGCACATTTCTTAGAGGACAAAAGGTCTTAGGTGTATATTGTCACATCAGAGATACTGGCCTGGATATAGGTAACTAGTTGTTTAGGATACATTATTTAACATTGTTTTCATGGCATCTTGCCAAGGTATTTAAATAAGAAGCGGGAAGTACAGATGATGTTCCATTGTCAGCTTCCCACCATCAAGGATGGGGTAGCATGCATTTCTGGAAGGAAAAAAATGGACACCTAAATAATGGATATAAGCTTAGGACCTGACAAGCCACATTAGTGTTAACCAGTTGTTATTTTAGGAGACCTTACCGGTTTATGGCAGTAATGCAATCTTCCTTCCTTTCTCCCTTTTGATTCTCTATATTCTAAGCTTAAAACTTTACAAGGAATAGTATTTTGTGGAGACATAGCAAACTAAGTTTTCCTTTTAATTTTACCAGGTTCTTCATTAGAGGCTGTAACCACCTGTGAACTCTGTAAAGAGAAGTTGCAGCTTAACCTGGAGGATTTTGATATTCATGAACTACATAGAGCTCATGCAAATGAACAAGTTAGTATATTTTGCCTAATTTGGTAAGTGTCTGTTCTATGCTTAAAGGACAACTCTTGAAGAAAAGATTAAATCATGGTCAGAAAACCTGCATTAAAATAATAATAATAATGTTTTTAATATAATTGTGTTACCACATTAGGTATTATATGATTCTATAATTTTTCATTTTCCCCCTAACTTTTTAAGGCACAAGGCACATAACAAAGTCACAAATTTTAAGTGTAAGGTAAAATTCATCATATGCTTCCTAAATAAACCTAAAAATAAGGAAAGCTTAGGAAATGGGTCCCAAAGCAGGCATGCCAACCTTCTCTCCCCAGAGCTGTCTCAATCGTGAATGCCTCTGAGTACTGGAAAATAATTGAAACACCAAACCCCAGATCTGCATCCTGTTTTTTTTTTTATGTTAGGAATAATTTTTTATGTGCCTATATGATCCCCTGTTCTTCCTCATGTCTGATTCCCTCTACCCTCCCCATTCTGCTTCCATCTGTATGTTGAACGAGTTATCTTATGTGAAATCATTTATTCCAAGTTCACATTGTTTTTCTTTCCCTTAGTATTTGTATCACTACAAATACATAATGTCAGGATTTTTCTGATGATACTAAAATTTTATTTCATATATTATCCTCTCATGTCTCAGATTTTTTTGGTATGTATTGATCTCTCCTTCCCTTCTCCCCCCATTGATTGGATCACTAATTTTTCTTGAAACTTAGAGCTCAGTATTTTTTCCTTTTTAAAGGAAAATTCAGGTGGGAGATGTTGAAAGATTATGAGGATAACTCTAGGGCCATACTATCCAAGTGTGCTTATTAGCATATTTGTGATAAAAAGAGAGGTGATGGTGACAGAATGCATGAATGCTTGAAAAACACCTTTTAAATGAAGTGTTTGGACACGTTTCTCCCTTTTTTATTAAAGTGAAGTTTATGTAATGTAACCATTTTAAGGTGAACAGTTTATTGGTACTAGTACACTTGAGCACTGCACAACCATTACCTCTCTCTAGTTTCAGGACATTTTCATCTCTTCAAAAGAAAATCCTGTACCCATTAAGTAGTGGATCCCTATTTCCCCCTTCTCCCATCCCCTGGCAACCACCAATCTGTGTTCTATTTGACTTTGTCTATTCTGGATATCTCATAAATTGAAACATGCAATATATGATCTTTTGTGGACACTCTCTTTAAATGTGCGAATATAGATACCCTTTGAAAATCTGATTAAAACCAAGGAACACTCTTTACAAAATATACATAGACACAAAATCTGCATATAATTTAAGGGACTCCCAGATCTCTTGAAGCTAATTGCCTAGATCCAGGTTAAGAATCACTGATCTAGGGGCGCCTGGGTGGCGCAGTCGGTTGAGCGTCCGACTTCAGCCAGGTCACGATCTCGCGGTCCGTGAGTTCGAGCCCCGCGTCAGGCTCTGGGCTGATGGCTCAGAGCCTGGAGCCTGTTTCCGATTCTGTGTCTCCCTCTCTCTCTGCCCCTCCCCCGTTCATGCTCTGTCTCTCTCTGTCCCAAAAATAAATTAAAAAACGTTGAAAAAAAAAAATTAAAAAAAAGAATCACTGATCTAAGGAATGAAAAAAATTAGTTGATATAGTACAGATGCTACTCTAATACTAGTTATTGTTTTATTCCTTAATGAAGCCAGTGGTCCAAAAGGAGTACCACTTTCAATAAGGAATTGTCTTAAATTCTTAAGGAGTCTCTCTCTAGACAGCTAGAGTTTTAAGTTTTTAAGTTTTTTAAGTTTTGGTTTTTTTTAAGTTTTTTTTTAACGTTTATTTTTGACACAGAGACAGAGCATGAACAGGGGAGGGTCAGAGAGACAGAGACACAGAATCTGAAACAGGCTCCAGGCTCTGAGCTGTCAGCACAAAGCCCGACGCAGGGCTTGAACTCACGGACTGCGAGATCATGACCTGAGCCGAGGCCGCTTAACTGACTGAGCCACCCAGGCGCCCCCTTAAATTTGTTTTAAATGTTTTATTATTTATTTTTGAGAGAGGGAGAGACACAGCGCAAGTGGAGGAGGGGGCAGGGAGAGAGGGAAACAGAATCCAAAACAGACTCCAGGCTCTAGGCTGTCAGCACAGAGCCCAACAAGGGGCTCAAACTCACAAGCCGTGAGATCGTGACTTGAGCTGAAGTGATATGCTTAACCAACTGAGCCACCCAGGCGCCCCTAGACAGTGGTATTTTAAAGAACAAGAGGAAATAGTATGGAAAGATGCAAAGAAATTTTTATTTTTTTCCTCAAAATCAGAGTAGGTTTCAAAGAATGGTTTTTTCCTTCCATTCTTTCTGTAGGTACTCCATCATGTCTCTTGAAGGTGGTTCTTTGGCTTTTCAGTACAACCAAGAGTATTTTTCTTGTTCTTCAAGGATTTTAATGATCCACCTCTTAAATAATTGAGAGGCATTGAGAAATATTATGTGGAAAATGACAGTCTTGATGAAGCTTTCTGGCTTTAACATCTTTGTTCTTAGTGAATCATGGATTTTAGTGGTCTGACAGATACCCTCATTTTAAATGATTAGTTTATAATACATTTGAATCTTCTGGATGCATGATTTTCTTTTAAGTTAAAAACAAACAAAGTTAATGAAGTGAAGCATTTAGAGAAACTTTTAATTTCAAATTTGTTGAGTATTCTGAAGAATCTATAACCAGTTACTTGCTGAAGTTGCTACTAAGAACATAGATTTCTTAAGTTATCAAAATATGATACAATTTAGAGATCACTGTGTAACAGTTACAGATTAGATTTTTTAATAGCACTATATTCATGATTTGTTTTCTTAGCTTCAAAACCAACAGAACAGCATTGAACCAAAGATCTATTTTTACCCATTGCAAATTTCTATGTGAATGATATGAGGAAGTTACTTTACTACCTTTTTTTTTAGTTCATTTTTATATTTAGTGTTGCCTTTAAGTTAATTAAATTACATGAACAACCTGTCAGAATAGGATTTTAGTCACATAATGTATTGATTTTTGCTGTAGATGAAATGGTAATTTTTAAGGAAATAGTTATAGCTATCTGTGTAATGAAATCAGTTTTCAGCTTTATGTGGAACCAGAGCATTCATTCCACCATCAAATGATTTTTCCCACTTTTATATAAATCATTACATAAAGGAAGACTATATGAGAATGAAAAGGTTATTCACACACCTATTTGAATACATTATATGGCAATTAGTGAACTTTTATGAAACTATGAAAGACAGCTCTTTCTTTTTCAATAATTGGCATTATACTCTTCCTAGGAGCTGGATGTAAATACATTTCCTCTAGTTTATCAGTATGCTATAAGTATCAATCTCAATTCTACTAATTTTTCATTCTTCATTTTTTTTTTTCTCGTTTGCTTTCCTGTTGAAGGCTGAGTATGAGTTTATCAGCTCTGGTCTCTACCTAGTTGTGTTATTGCACTTGTGCGAACAAAGCTTTTCTGATATGATGGGAAATACAAATGAACCAAGCACACGTGTCCGAGTAAGTAATATTGGAGTTGGGGGAGCAGGGAGGGTGTGATGCAGCAAGTGTTCGCTTTGGAAAGCAGATTGTCTTACATGTTTACATTTTGTTTTCTTTAGGGAGCTCTTCTATTAAAATGTGCCTTGAAAATAAAGATAATGTAGATTTAATAGGAATTGCTTTCTTCCTTCTTTATCAAGCAGGCTAATTTTTTCAAAAAGCTATTTTTAAAGAAGTAATTTTCTAGCTCTTGAAGGTAATTGGAATATATTTTAGTGAAAAACAGGGATGGAATTGAATATACCTAGGGAAAATGCTCTTTTTCATTTGGGAGGGGAAAAAAACAACTCATTATTAAATTGAACTCCAAAAACCAAAAGAGTATGGGAAATTAACTTCAATTTCATTTGTTACTATCCTGTAAAAGATTAGCAGTGTACTAATTTTTAAGTATTCATATTACTAGAAACTACTTAAGATATGGACTATTGTGTGTTTACTCTGTACACTCTTACCTTAATGTTAACACTTGAGCTGGCTGTCTCTTAGGTGCTTATGAGTGTAGGATACTACTTATCTCAGTGTACCATAGGAAATTTATACTCTCTGCCTTGCCCAGTTTGTGTGGCAGGGGCTAGGGCCTGCATCAGTACTGTAGTATTGTGAACACTTCATATCTTGAAATGTGTTCATAAACATATACTTCAGACTATTTTTTAAATATTCACTTTGTTAAAAATGGAGCCAAATTTCTGGTGAGGTGTAATGTTTTTGTTTTATCTTGAAAATTACCAAATAACCAAATAATCAAAATTACCAAATATATATAGTTTGGAAATTGGTAAAACATTTTTCTGTAATCCTCATGTGAACATTCCTGTAAGCCATTTGATAGATTATTATCATTGAGAGAAAAGAGAATGAACTATCAAGAGCATTTATAATTTGAGCAAGGATCTCTGGACTTTTAAGTACTTTAGAAATCGTAGTACCTAAATATAGTAGATGCCATAAGATGATTTCCTAAAAGGTAACTTATCTTTTCAAAATGAATAAACCTTTATATAAAGCATATAATTCATGCCTTTGTAAAAGGTACAAATTATTAAAGTGGAAGTCATTTTCACAAATTTTTTTTTAAGTATTGAAATAAATGTAATACATCTGGAGCTATCAAATTTAGACAGGAAGATAAAATTGTTCTTGTTTTGTTTTTTTTGACCACTAAGAGTGTTCATTTGTGTCCACATTGTAATGGTTTTAATTTTTTCTCCATAATTTTTTGAAGTGTTGTATTTATGCAAGACAGAAATGCCATTAGATAAAATTATCTTATTATAGCAGCTTTTAGTTTCTACGTGATTCATGATTTCTACATGACCATTTATATAATGGTGATTATATACAACAGTTAAAAAATATTTTAAGCTTGTAATTTTTGATGTGGGGGTAGAAAGACCCCTATTTTAAAGGCTTAAATGGTGGTTGACTTTTTAAAGTAGAAATGAATCTCCTATACTGATTCTCTTTTTAGATCAATTTGCAACATTTAAACTACTATATTTCTTTCTGCATTGTTTCTAGTTTATTAACCTTGCAAGAACTCTTCAGGCACATATGGAAGATCTCGAAAGTAGGTGGAATTTCCCCTTCCCAGACTTGTTGAATTTCTTTTGCAAATTAAATCCACAGACCAAAACCTTACTGTGTACGCTTTCTACCAAATTAGAGCTTCATTTATAGGCGTAGTAATACCATAATAACTGATTTGGGAAAGATGGGTTGGGCAACTGACCTTTTTCAAAGCATATTTTTAAAAAATAATAATTTTAAGGTACAGAAGGATATATTTTAACTAGTGTTTTATTTAAAATTTTTATTTTTGATCGCCTTAATTTTAATCAAAAAGAAAACTTCTGGTCAAACCACACTTCTAAATCTGTTAGGTGTGTGTGTGAGAGAGAGAGAGAGAGAAATTTTGTTATTCATCTTTGTTAGATCATTAAAAGTTTTCCCTGGGTTTGTATATAGTTCTAGGAAAATAGAGGTGAAAGATTCCTAGTTCTGAGTCCGTAACAGAAGCCATAGTTTTTTTTTTGCTCCTTGTTCAGGTCCTCATGGACCTTTAATAGGCAGCCAGCTCCGACAGCAACTCCAATCTCTTAAGATCACGTTCCAGCATTAGGACTTCTGCCTGGGCTCCCATGTGAAGGCACTTAATGCCCAAATCTTTACAGGCATCTGCACAGCTTAACCTCAAAGTCCTACAGCCTCCAGGGTGCTTCGTACCAGGTGGGCACAGATATTGGTGGCTCTGAAACAGTTCCTGGGAATTCAAGATTACCCTACCTATTGTACTTTTTCACCCAAAGCAACTGGCTCCCCACGGTCAGATTCCATTACACTCTTTGAAGTGTTTTAAAATATATATTCTCCACTTGATTATTTTCTGTACTCGTCTTAAAAACACTTGTGGAGTGTTACCTGTAGTGTGCATGTTTTTTTACCTTTAGGGAAAGCTCAGCATCCTTTGAAGTAAAGTTTGAGAAGGACTTGGTCTTCATGAGAGCCTTTTAATTCCTAGAATATTCTAAGACATGGGTTGTTGTCATTAAGTTTGTACTGTTTTTAAGTTTTGAAAGGATTAGAGGTACAACCAGATGCCTTTTCACAGTTTAGTATGTGTGAAAATGGTATATAAAGGAGTCTGGTATATAAAGTGGGAATTCATTTGGTGTACATCTTTTTTTTTCTTTTATATAAACTTCTTCACATCCCTTATGTTACCTAACACAAAGATCTCTTTTAGCAAATTATAATTCATACTTTGCCAGATGTGATGGTAGTAATTTGTTTTAGTTCATAGTAATATTTTCCCCAGATTGCTTTACTTTTTTTTAAACTAACATTTAGTAGTTTCCTAAACATAGCAATGTCTACTGCCAACATGTAAGAAAGACGGAGGTGAAATATACCCAGATTCAGCTGAGAGTAAAAGCTGTTGTGGGTGCTACAAGCTTACTCCTAAGTACCAGAATATTAATGTATTCTAAAAGTTGGTTCTCACTGAATTTTCTTCTCTTGTGGAGTTAATTGAATAGAAAACATGAGAAGTTCTCTGAAAAACTGTTTTATTTCTTAGTTTGATATTTCTCCATAATATAGCATAAAACTTAACCATAGGATTTACTCATTCATGAGCCAAGTATATGCTTGCTATCATTTACTAAAAATGGATTGAAGATTTCTGCAAGATAAATTGAACCATGAAAACTTAAGTTTCATCCATACATGTAGGATGTTTTTGTTGATTCCATTTGTTGGGTGCTCTTAAATATTGGGTCTAATACTAATACAAGAAGAGTATACGTTTAACCTTTCTGCCCTTGATAATAGGGGAAATGCTGGTTGGGTGTTTATTTTAGTGAATTCCATTTTCCTCAACACATAACAGTTTAGAGAATCCATAGTTTTATACTTAGGTCCCTCCTATAGACATTCCAGGATGTTTATTTTAAACTTCTGAGCTACTACAATGGCTCTTAAATTGAGGTCAGAAATGTTACAAACATGATGTTTCTGACAATGTAGAGGCATAGGAATAATCTCAAAAGTTTTTTACTAAATCCAATTGTTTTAACTTAGGCTGTGTCTATATAAAAGCTTTTTGGACTAAATAGAGCTTTTTCTTGGCATTGTATAGACATAGCTTTGATGTAAATTGCAAGAATACCCATAACCTATTCTGTGTACATTTTTTTTCATTCTCATCGGATGCATCAAACATGCAGCGGTAATAAACCAGATTCTACTCAGGTGTGTGAGAGCACTTGCCTTAAGTTCATTTTTTTCTCTAGTGTCTAAATCATTAGCTACTGTGAACACAGGCTGATCTCAGAAGCTTTTTAGAAGACGTTCTTGAAGCACATTTTTAAGCATTCTCATTTTTATAAAAACTAACATAAAAAGATATGGGGGTGGGAGCATTATGGATGGGCATCACCCACAGTCAAACCACCCCTAACCCTGTCATAACTTATCATTCTGACCAAACAGAATACTAAATTGGGTTTTTTTATTTTACAAGTCATTGCTGTTCTGGCTTCGTATTTACACATCCATTCTCATCCCCCTTAAAATCATTCTTGATCATCCTGTTTTCTTTCAACAGCTTCAGAGGATGATTCCGAAGAAGATGGAGACCATAACAGAACATTTGATATTGCCTAACTTCATATAAGACAAATGGATGATCTGTGAACAAGTGTTTATTAAAACTGGCAATTACGTATGATTTAATTTTGTGGGGAATGCCTATTGGATGGATATATATATATATATATATATATATGTATATATATATATATATATATTTAGATAGTCTCAAGTATTGCTGAATTAAAAATTCTCCTGGACCTTTTAACATGGCCAATGAATCTGATGTTTATAAACTGGTCATCAAAAGTATTTTTCTTTTCGGTGAGTGGGAAAATGTTATCCTTGTTTTAAATATCTAAGTAATTCTGATGACCTTTTTTTGTGTTTTGATTACTGTAGTCATATTTATGAAAAAAAAAATGGTTCATGTTTTTAGTTTCTTGCTAGTGAAAAAAGTGGGACAAAATATGCTTTTGAAATAAAATGGCACCTAATTATTTTTCTTTTCAAAAATGCCTTAAGTTACAGTCTCATTTTCATAATCATTTGCTTCCAGTGTTTATAAAAAAAATAATTGGGAAGTTATGAAAGCATTATATATTAGGTTCCCAAAGTTAATATGAATCCTAAATTCACTTAGCAATAAAATCTAATTTTTAAGAAGTATATAAATATAAAATGTATAAATGATGGATAAATTTTTGTATTGATTTGCAAAATGCAGATTATATTTGATAAGCCATAGTATGTAGATATTCCTTTTAGGAGTATTACAGCTGTAAATTATATCGGAATTGCCCATCAAATGCTATTTGGGAAAAAAAATTACTGCAATCTCAAGTTAATGGAATATTTTTAAATCCCACATTTAAAGTTTAAAACACTGGTTTTCAATGTGTTTTTTAGTGTTGTCACTTCTTTATAGATAAATACGATATAAATAACCTGTTTGGATCCTGGTCGTTTTTAACTGTTCCTTGGTAATTCTGAGCATTTATTTACTGACTTAATATTTTTCACCACTTTTGGAGAACAGATGAACATCACCTGTTCACCAGTGAATAGATCTACACCATGGTCAGGAGTTGTGTATAAAGTTTCATAACACTGTATATATTTCCTCTGTCAACACCCTTTAGGATATACTTTTAAACACCTTCAGGTGGTTTCAGATTTAAATAGTCTTATGTTATGGCAACTAACTACATTTTCAGAACCTAAATAGAAACCATGTAATTTCTCAAATGTGAGTCAACAGTTTGGCCACAGTTTGTTTGTCTTAATGTAAAACCTTGGCTGGAAATAAAATGCATACTGATTGATTTACTTTATAGTTTGAAATGTTTCCTTTTGAACTGGTGGTGCTCAAAGTAGACTTCAAACCTTAAAGCTTTTTTAAGAAGTAAAATCCCAATTCATACAAAAATATAAATTAAAAAAAAATTTTTTTTTTTAACGTTTATTTATTTTTGAGACAGAGACAGAGCATGAACGGGGGAGGGTCAGAGAGAGGGAGACACAGAATCGGAAACAGGCTCCAGGCTCTGAGCTGTCCGCACAGAGCCCGACGCGGGGCTCGACCTCACGGACTGCGAGATCATGACCTGAGCCGAAGTTGGCAGCTTAACCGACTGAGCCACCCAGGCGCCCCTAAATGTAAAACATTTGCTCAACTTTTACCTGTTATCTCTGCATTGCCTTAAAGGAAAAATACAAAATTAAGGATACCAGTTTCACTATTCTGTGGGCCCTTAAGGGGTGCTTTGAGTTTCAAACATTTACACTTTTAATAGACTCAGCATGAAAGTTAAGTATCTTCTACTTAACCCACAAAACTTACTTAAAAATTTAAATAGTAGGGGGCGCCTGGGTGGCTCAGTTGGTTAAGCGTCCAACTTCGGCCCAGGTCATGATCTCCTGTTTTGTGCATTCGAGCCCCGCGTCGGGCTCTGTGCTGACAGCTTGCTCAGCCTGGAGTTTGCTTTGGATTCTGTGTTTCCTTCTCTCTCTGCCCCTCCCCCACTCACTCGCTGTCTCTCAAAAATAAATGTTTTTTTTTTTTATTTAGTAGAAAACATTCCACTGGTATACAGTTTATTGTCATATTAAATGCTTAATGCCAGAGATACAGTGGCTTGAGCTTTATAGTATACTTTCAGTTCCGTAGTACAGCTTACTATTTCATATTTCAATATTGCATAAGCTTCTGATACCCTGTACGTGTGAATTACTTTTAAAACCATATAAACAGAAATAGACCATAGAGCACTCACTACAGAGAATACAAATTCCTAGGAAAATGCAGTTTAATGTTATTCTCTCTAGATACCTGCCAAACGTAAGAATTTATACTGTCCTTATTAACCAAAACCAAGACGTTGAAGAAAGCAATTTATACATTTTGAATATAAATAAGCATGGTTATGTTAATATTAAAAATATACATACAGACTTGAATGACCCAGTTTGCTGTTGACCACTGAACAGATGCAAAGGCCCTGTTAAAGATGTTCTGATGTATGAAGAAAATTAAGATTTAACACTTCACTAACCAGGGACCTCTAAGGACTTACTTGAAAAGTGAAATCAAATATGGAAAATTAAATCAGTTTAATGTAGCCGTTTTGTAAGAGCTGCCATTGGGTAGAAGTGATCAAAATGAACAAGAAAATTAGTTGTATGGGAGTTAAGTGGAAGGGGAGATTCTAGAGCAGCACTGTCCAGTAAAACTTCGTGATAATGGAAATGGAAATGCTCTGTAATTTGTATTGCCTATTACGGTAGCTGCTACATGTGTTTGAGCATTTGAAGTGTGGCTGGTGCAACTGAGAAACTGAACTTTATATTTGATTTTAACATAAATAGCCACATGTAGCTTGTGGCTACCATATTGGATACTGTAGAAATCTGTGACTATTAGAGAAAGTTTTAAGGAAGAGTTAAGATCTTAGTTTTTAAATGACTGGTAGAATTTGAATAGAAAAAGGAAGGAATTCCAATATGTTCACTATTAATAACTTACCAGGAATAAAATAGTATCCAAAAACTTAGAAATGTAAAGCTCTTACAGAGTGTAGTTGTTTTGTGTAATAAGGCTAGTGTAACATCTGTTCTTTTAGTACCACACAGCCATACCATATAGTCTTGTCAGCACTTTGTAGTTTTTCCTATGTCATTAAAAAACAGTGCCATTAATTGTGATGAAGGAGGTTATTCGTAATGCCAGTGGACACATCGTGTAAGCTGGGACTTTGTTGCCATTGGTCAAGCTTGAGATAGTGTATCTCCCCATAAGAAAAGTTTTTCCCATAAGATAATTGATGAGACATTGGTTAGGGAGAGAGACTACTACTTTGAGCTTTTAAGCTATAAAGAATGCTAAGGAAAATCACTCTTGATTCAGCTCTCATTTTCATTTTTTACCCCCAGAAAGATTCTTCTCACCTTTGTCTTAAGATGTACAGAACATGTACTGAGAACTTTGAACGTCACAACTACAGTAGTATGTAGTGTTTTTCTGCAGTTTTTGCTAACCTAGTTTTCATGTCCTTGAATGATAGTTCATCAGTGTTCAGGGAGCATTGACACACCTTATATAGGAACAGATCTGGAGGTAGAGAAGAAATGTTCTTAAATAAAGGGGCTCTGTGATCAAAGCATTATCCTCACTGCCATCCACTTCCACACCTTCCTGGTATGGCTGTAATCCTTCTTGCTTCAAAAACTATAAAATTTCATTGACATTCTAACCATTTGATATTAGTACAAAATAAGATTTCTTGTCCAAAGTGATGTTCTAAAAGTAATGTAATTTTAAAATGTGGAATATGGGGTGGTTAAAATCTAAAAAATTTTCTACATCTAACTCTAAAAGGGAAGATAAAAATATTAGGGGAATTGTCTGCCACAGTAAATTGTAATGTGTGACGTCTTAATGTATAGGGTCTTTTTAAAGGTATGTTTTCTCATGTTTATTAATAAAAGAGCAAGACCTAGAAATTGGTTAAGACCTGGTGATTGCTAAAACTACAGTGGTAGGTAAGAGTTATTTTTGTTTTTGTTTTTTTCCCAATTCTAACCTAAGGTGGTTCAACCAAATGGGAAGGAAGATAGAGCAGTAGACTGGGTTTTTATTTTTATCTACTTTACTACTTTGGGCTTTATTTAAACTTTTTTAAGTGAAAGGTACATTTAGGGAGGTGGTTAAAACTACCAAATTGTATTTATGATCATTCCTTTTTAAAAACTTATGATGAACCTAAAGATCAGTTTTTGTCATGATTACATGAGAATAATGAGTGTTACTGGAATAAGGAAATATACCATGAAAACTGATTTTCATCAAATTTTACATTAAAATCCTGTACAGGAAATCGCTGTCAACATTTGATGTCTTAATCTGAAATTTCCAAGATCTTAGTCAAATTGAACAGCATACTCATTTTCTTCTGCAACAACCAAAACACAGTCGTCGTTATAAGGTGATTGGGGTGCAGTTGAAAAAACTGTGGTGAAACCAGAATCCAAATTTCTTTTGTACAGGAACCAAACGATTGCTCCCAAAACTGTCAAAATTACTGTGCTAGCAATCACCAAAGCTGATATTAAAATGTGGTTATCTGAAAAGGAAAAAAAAAAAAAAATATATATATATATATATATATATGGAAATCAGGACACCCAGTTGCTAGAACTGCACTTGGGGGGGGGGGCATAAATACAGTTTCATCATGTAAATATTTGCCTATTAGAATTTCCCACACTGATGAGAAAAATAAAAAATTACACTTATTCAGATTTGTATTTGTTAGTTTGAATGACTGCCATTCTTAAGATTTTAAGTTTTACAATTCTCCATTCTAAAATGGAAATTACCTACACTCAGGGTATATCACGGTTCTACGTGTCTTCCTTGTATTTTACTTCCTAGTCTAAGACTTCCTATTTACTGCTCTTTTCAAGACTAGTTCTCTTTAGATACTTGTTTACATTAATGAAACTTACTGGTTCATCTGGCTTTTGGCATTTAAAATTTGTTATCACTGAGAAAAAACAAGAATGGCAGCGAATTATCTCCCTTTTTCTATTCAAGTAACTATATATATATGTGTATTCCTGAAGTAATTACAACCTTGCAGTCCTTGGCTACTGAAAACCCTCATAAACTTTCCATAAGTCAGTCCAGGGAAATTAACTCAGTTTAGGAGTTAAGAGGAAGAAAATGGCCACTAAAAGGAAAATTCTCTCCTTTTTGATCTTTAAAGTTTGTAGCAGTCACAGTTTGGTAAGCTTTGGGGTATTTGTGTTGGACCTTTAGATGAAAACATATCAAGAAAGCCAGGCAAATAGTTGCACAGTCTTATGAAATACTATTTTTTAATGAATTCAAAGACAACTTTGTTGCTAGTTCTTTCAACAACTCTTGATAAGATTTTGAGAACCATCATAAACCTACATACACTTTTGTACGTAAATCTCTATCCTTTTATATTCTACTCGGTAAATATCCTTCCCCCTCACCCAAATATACACGTGCAAATGTTCTACAAGATATGTGTCAGAAAATACTGTGCTCCTCCTGTCCCACTGCCACTCACCCTGAATTCCCATTCATCAAAGCCATTCCTTTTAAGATTATTTGCCTCCATACTTACAAATAACATACTTACACGGCTTTTCTTGATTTAATTTTTTAATGTGAAATACACATAACAAAATACCATCTTAACCGTTTTTAAGTTCACAGTTTTATAATGTTAAGTACGTTCACACTGATGTGCTGTCACCACTGTTTCTCCACAGAATTCTTCATCTTTCAAACCTGAGAAACTATGTATTAAACAGTAATGCCCCATTCTTCCCTCATTTTATTCCTTATCAACCACCATTCTACCTTTTGTAGGTCCACTACTCCAGGTATCTCAGATCATTGGAATCACCAAGTATTTGTACTTTTGTGACCAGCTTATTTCACTTGGCCTAACTAATGTCTTCCAAGTTTGTGCATGTTGTAGGATGTGTCAGAATTGCCTTTTTAAGGCTAAATAATGTTCCACAGTGTATGTGTCATGTTCTACTTACCCATTCATCTGTTGATGGACACTTGGGTTGGCACCTTCCACTTTTTGGCTATTGTGAATAATGCTGCTATGAACATGAGTGTACAAATCTTTGATACCTCTTTTCATTCCTTTTGCGTATATACCCAGAAGTGGGATTGCTGCATCGTAGGTATTTCTATTTTTAGTTTTTTGAGAATTTATCATTACTGTTTTCTGTACCATTTGAAATTCCCATCAATAGGGCACAACTGTTCCATTTTCTCCATATCCTTGTCAATAATTGATTTCTGTTTTTTGTTATTATGTGTATATATGTTTGTGTGTGTGTGTGTTTTATATATATATATATATATTTTTTTTTTTTTTTTGGTAGCCAACCTAATGGATGTGAGGTGGTACTCTGCTTGATTTTATTTTTTAGTTTTTTTTTTTTTTTAACGTTTATTCATTTTTGAGAGACAGAGCATGAGCAGGGAAAGGGCAGAGAGAGGGAGACACAGAATAGGAAGCAGGCTCCAGGCTCCAAGCTGTCAGCACAGAGCCCGACGCAGGGCTTGAACCCACCAACCGCAAGATCATGACCTGAGCCGAAGTCAGACGCTCAACCGACTGAGCCACCCAGGCACCCTGCTTGATTTTATTTTTAAGCTCTGTGCCAACATGGGGCAACTCACTACCCCGAGATCAAGAGCCAAGTGCTCTACCAGCTGAGCCAGCCAGATGCCCCTTTGGTTGATACTTTAAGGTATTTATTCCTCCTATTGAAGAGTGAGAACTTAATTCTCCAATATACACACGAATTCTCAAACACTCCTTTCCTCTTCCATCACAGTTATAGCAAGCCCCAAATTAGAAAATCTACATCTGACAATGCCAATCCAGAATTTTTAAAAACAAAAATCTACCAATTTAGAAGGCAACCCAATAAAAAATAAGGAAAAGACTTGAATAGGCATTTCGGAAAACAATGAAATGGCTAATAAAAGTGCTCAACATTATTCACCAGGGAAATGAAAACCAAAATGATTACACACACCTGAATGGCTGAAATTAGATGGGACTTTCCATGGGATGGATGTGCAGTAGGAATGTAGCAGTTCAACCACTTTGAAAAATTACTTGGTAGTTTCTAATAAAGCCAAACATATTAGCTACCCTATTGACCTTGCAGTTCTTCTCTTTGGAATATACACAAGGAAAATGAGAAAATAGGTCCAAATGAGAATGTTCATAGGCTGTTCTATCATTTTAGTACCAAACTAGAAATGATGCATATATACGTAATAGGAAATTGGACAAATTGTGATACATTTACAAAGTACTATACAACAGTAGAATAAGTACAATATATACATAACATGGATGGATCTAAAATTCTTGAGTGGAAAAAGCCAGTAGAATTCTATCTATGTTCTAAACCAGCAACTCTAACCTATGGTGATAGAACTCAAAATAGTGGGTAACTCTGGGAGAGATGATGGTAGGGGATACAATTATTGGTAATGGGCATGAAGGAAATTTTTTGGTGTAACATGTTCTTGCTCTATCTTGATTTGAGAAGTAGTTACCCAGGTATATCCAGAGGCAACCATCAAACTGTACACTTAAGATTTGTGCATCTTATTCACACCTCAAAGAGATTAAAAATTATGTTACCAATTGGCAAAAAAAAAAAAAAATACAGAATTTTTAATAGACATGTTTCTGGGAATGCAAAATAGTACAATTCTAAAACCATGTTATCGATCAAAGTTCTACATCCACTTTTCAAATCCAACATTTGCGTTTCAGGGAATCTAATCTTTAAATAATGTATTTGTGCAAGTAGATTCATTCACTGCAGCACTGTAATGTTTGGAAACCAGCCAATAAGGGTCTGGAGCTGGTTTATATCCATAAAGAGATATACGGAAGAGTATGCGTTGTCGATACCTAGAATCTATTAGTGAATAAAAGGGCAAAGTAAGTCCTATATCTCAATTTGCTGATCTTGGCAAAAGAAACACAGTTAAGAAACTGAGCTGGTGCCCAATAAGGATAAAAGTAGAATAATGTAGACAGGGGCAAGATGGGAGACGGACTTTTCAGCATTTGCCTTACTATTTTGCTTTTTCAACCATGTTAATATATTACGTGTTCTTTCAAAAAAATATGCATTTAGGGGCACCTGGGTGGTTCAGTCAATTAAGTGTCCAACTCGATCTCAGCTCAGGTCATGATCTCACTGTTCCTAATAAAGCCCCACATCTGGCTCTGCTGACAGAGCAGAGCCTGCTTGGGATTCTCTGTCCCCTCTCTCTCTGCCCCTCCATTCATGCACACAGGCTCTCTCAAAGTAAATGAACTTTAAAAAAAATGCATTTAGTAAACCCTTAAGACAGATCCTTAAAGAACTATAATTATAAGGTCAAAGTTTTTTAAACAAAAGATTGCAGACTCATTTCCCACAAAAAAGGGAACTCAATGGGCAAATACAATTTGGCATTTTAAAAAATTCATACATATTTGCAGTTACCATATTAGGATGTCAAGTCTTATTACTAAGTTGAGACCTTTCTAAATTCTTATAAAAGTTGTTCCACTTTATAAAATTATATAATTAATTTTAAGGAGGTCTTTAGGAATATTTTGACATTAGAATCTTAATGTATTTTTACTTGTGGGAAGATTTTTAACAAAAGACCATTACTTACCTGATAAATATTTCTTTTCATATGGGACTAAAATGCAAAAGAAAATGAAAATTAAAATTCAAGCATGTATACTTTATTCTAAGTTTGCCTTTAAACACTTTCAAAATAGTTGAAAATGAAATTTAGTAGCTTAATATCCCTATTTCTATTGCTTGGTCAATTGTTTTCCATTTTGAACAAAGTTGTTTTTTGTTTCTTTTTTTTTTTTTTTTTAAGATGTAGAGGTCTAACAGTGTATTAGCTTGGTTGGTGGAGAAATAATAAGGAAACTCAAAGTGATGAGGTGAGGAAAATAATTTGTGTTAGAGGCTCTATAGAAGACAAACCTAATAAAACTGAAGTATACAACTGTGACCCCATTAGTATGGATTTGCTCACTATTTCTGATGTTTCAGTTATAGTTTAATTAAAAATTTGGTTTATATAAATGTGCCCTGATACTTAGTACATGAAAAAAAAAATTTTTTTAATCCAATAAATATTGGAAGTGGAATTCCACTACCATAAAACTGTGATAAATTTAATATAATCAACTGTAGTTAAGAACTCTGCTGAGACATACAAAAAAATCAAAAGGGGAAAATAATTTTGGTTTACAGTTGAAGTAGAAGGGGGGAAATACTAAAGATGCAAAGTGGAGAAATGGCTGTCATGTTTCAAGTATCCCAAAATCATATTTTGAAATTTTAAGTGTTTTTAATAAATTTTTTTCTGAAACTTGGAACATGCTTTGATGTTTAACAATAACATCAAAATACTGTTGTGGGACATAATAATTTTGTCCATTAGAAAGCATTCTGAAGGGGAAGAGGGGACGGCCAGAGCCCAGGGGTGGTGGTTGGAAGGGCAGGGGCCAGGTTCAGAGCTTGCACCTCAGGATTGCGGTGGGGAGAAAAAGCATTCTGATGGGTCAGAAGAAAAATTACATTTTAGTCCAGAGTAAGTTATTGACTACAATGCAGTTTTTCTTCATTTGCCTAAACAAAGGATGTTAGTACCTGTACAAGGTCAAATTCTTTAAACATTAGCTAGAACTCTGGAGTCAGACATGAGTAGCTAATCCAATAACATGCAAGGAGGCTATGATAATTCCTTTGAACAAGAGAAGAAGTTTCTGACCTCTTGCAGGCTCTAAGAATAAGCAGATAGAATGAAAGTATGCCTGGTTCACATGAGAATTATATTGGACTTCCAAAAGATTTGGGAGCATAGCATCCTAATTAATATATTCTGAAGTCTTTCTTACTCTAATTTATTGAGGCATACTTGTCTCAAAAATTTTTATTTTAAAACCAGCCCTACTTTCCCCACCCTCTAGAAATGGAAAAAAGTTTTCAGTTATACTTACTAGCTGCTTTACAAAGGGTTCCTTCCACAGAAGAAATTTCACAATTTCCTTTTTTCCATTCACCTGTCTTGGTGTGCAAAAAGGCACAGGTGTCAACTAGATCCTCACCATCTTCTTGGTCTGTCCATTTATCAAATGTCATATTTGACTTATCAAACCACTTGAAACTTGCATCTGTCAGTTAAGAATATTTTTATCATTATGACAGTGTTAAATGGAGTTAAAAAGAAAGCCTAAGAAAAGGATCTGGGATTAAAGGTGGAAAATTACTAAGATATGTCTGCTCAAAACTTTTAGTTGTAGGATTTAAATTAGGAGGAATATATCTTGTGTACCAGCAAATGAGAGGTACTGGCTCAAAGAGGTTCTACGGAAGATCCCGTTTTTGAAAATAATAAAAACATTTTCTTGGGGGAAATAGCCAAGAAAATTAAAATATTAATAGTAACCTTAGTAGTTTCATTTCATTAATAATGCATGTACTTTCTGTTTCCTACAGGGACAATAAATACATAATATAACATTGATAGTTCAATCTAGCGATATCCTACAGTTGACACATTTATGACACTACCATATTACAAAAATGCTGAGCCTAGAACCATATTTTAATCCGGACAAAAGAAACACAGCTGCTCAGGAAAGAGTTGCAGTATAGGTCATAGGTGCACAGTGAAAATAGAATACCCAGAGACTACAGGAAACATCAACTTGAACTACAGAACTGAAGAATCTCAAAGTTACCAGTTTTGTTACCATTAAAAAAAAAAAAAAAAAAGTGGTTTCCTACAAGGTAAATATTACTTACCATCTGTGTCAAAAAACATGCCTAGTAGGATATCATCTGGGCCTTTCCATTGCTTTTTCAAAGTCTCCAGTATAAAAGCATTTTCTTCTTCATTATGTATGCTTACCATGTCTGCTCCTGAAATTATTTTTAGGTAGAAATAAAGTTACCATGTTTCCAGAATCCATGCAGATCACAGGAATTATATAAAAATTATGCATTATAATACATTTACCATAATGTATTATACTTTCACACCTTTTTAAGTTTCAGCTTGAGAATATGCACAATTTTGAAGAGACAATATATTCATGAGTAAAGTAAAGTGATGTGATAAATTGAGCACAACAATTTTATATTCTCATTTATGTAGAGTTGGTAATTTACAGACAAGGGAACAAAACATCATGGGAGGCTTCAGCAATAGAACATATTTTCTGCATCTCTCAACTTTCCTTTTTCCCATCACCTCTTCCTCAAGCAACCACGGTTTCTCCTTTGTTTACTAGTGTAGGGAGGAGAAGCTCTGACCAAATCTAGGAGAACTGAAAACTGAAGTCAACTTGCCAGAACAGTTGCAAGATGTGAAATTAAGCAACAGTCTCTGACTTGCCTCATTTAACTGGCCTTCGTGTGCCTGCTGCCCAAAGCCTTACATGTACATATTCTGTGGTCTTTAGAAAATTCCTGGTTAAGGAAAATGATCAATAAAAGAGGTCTATCATTGGATAGTTAATCACACTTTCATGTGATTCAAGAGTAAAGAGCAGCAGCGATCTATATTTTATATCTCCCATACATTAGCTTTTGTGGTTCTTAAAGTCTATAACCTACATATACATACAAGCATCCTATAAATATCAGGAGTAACTACTTTTCCAAGAGATATTTAACCCTGTTTCCTTACCTAGACAAAGATTGTCTTGCAAATTAAAAAGCATTTCACTGTCTTAATTGGATAATACTTTAGAGAAAATGCTAGTAGAGTTAGTTCCTTTCATGATACTCTGTTTTTTTCAAGTGAAGACAGTTGAATAAATGATGACATCAAGGCTTGTGCTCAAAGCAGCCAGAAAGCTGGCAGGGAGGATACATCTAATCCCTGGGTGTAAGACAAAAAAAAAAATAATAATAATAATGTAACAGCCTTTCAGGTGTACTCAGCTAAATATGGAACATAACACAAAAATAATAAACATAGGACTTCTCAGCCTCAGTAATTTAGAGGTAACAATTTTCCCATTTTCCAATGATAAGTTGTTGATCCTACATATATTTTACAGTGTGGAGACTTCCTGTACTATAACTAATGCAAGTACATGGAGAAATAAGGTACTCTTGCCTACTATTACATTCTTCCAAAATCATCCAAACTTAACAAAGTCTCCTGAAAATTCCAGAATATTGTCTTAGTTCAGTGGTTCTCCACCTTGAGCATGCATCAAAATCTGGAGGGCTTCCAACTGGAATGAGATGGGGCCTGAGAATTTACATTCCCAACAAGTTCCCAGGTGATGCTGATGCTGCTGATCCAGGGACCATCCTTTGAGAATTACAGGTGGCTTAAACTGTAGGCTACTATATTTATGACATCGCTCTAAAGTTGATAATATTTTGTAGTAAGTTAACAGTTAAATGGAAAAGACAGAGCTACTATGTACTGATATACTAAGAAAAATTTTTATTAAATGATTACTTTTATATCTTACAAGAAGCTTACCAAAAAAAAAAAAAACCCAATAAATTTAACAATAGGGGAAAAGAAAATTACTATAGGGCCAAAAAGTCTCCCCTAAACCATACTGGATTGTTAGAGAAGAAAATCACAAACCAGGCAGACTGCAGCTCTATTATAAATAAAGAAGCCAACACCTTAATGGAAGAAAAATAACTGTTTCAAGACTGTAAAAGACAGTTCACCCTCACAGAAGGAAATCTAACAAAAGAAATGTGTGAGAAATGCAATCTCACTGGTAAAGAAATGAAAATTAAGCAGCCTTTCAGACTTCTAGATTAAACAGTGTTGGCCCTGGGTATAACAAAATAGAAACTCATAAGTGGTTAGGTGGAGTAAAAATTAGTACAACCTTCTTGGAAACAATATGGCAAGATGTGTCAAAAAGCCCCTAAAAGGGCACGTATTTGACCCAGCAATCATTGGCTCTGTGCTCAGACACAATCATTAATGTTCACCACATGTTTGTGACACTGAAAGATTGCAAATAATTCAATAGCCAATATTAAAGGATTAATTAAATCAATTATGGCATTTCTATATACTGGATTAATACACAGTTATTAGGAAATATGCATTACATTTTTGCTGCCACAGACATCTTTAATGGAAAATGCAAATTACGGGACAGTTTGCCAAATATCCCTTTTTTTACATATTAAAAAAATAGCTGGGACACCTGGGTGGCTCAGTAGGTTAAGCACCCAACTTCAGCTCAGGTCATGATCTCACAGTTCGTGAGTTCAAACCCTGCATAGGGCTCTGCACACACAGCACAGAGCTACTTCGGATCCTCCCTCTCTCTCTGCTCCTCCCCCTCTGGTACTCTCTCTCAAAAATAAACATTAAAAGGCACACTGCATTAAAAAAAAAAAAGAAAAAAGTATTTATTAATATAAATTTGCCTGGGGTGAAATGTCTAGGATATTTAACCAAAATGTTAACAATCATTACATTTCCTTATTAGGGTGGTGCGATTTAGGGTGATTTTGCTATATGTTTAAAATATTTGCTCATGTATTTTTCTAAGTTTTTTAATAGTGATTGTGCATATTACAAAGAACTTTTAAAAGAAAAATCAGATAACAATACTTTAATCCAAAGTTAGGATTCAGCAAGGCTCTCTGAGTCATATCTCCATTTTGAAAAACTCTGATGGTTTTCTTATCATTTCCAGCTGCCTGCCTGTTAAATGTCGCACAGACTTTTAATTTGTTTCACCCTGATACTTGTACTCACTTGTAAAATGTGACCAAAATACCACTCTAGAAAAATTCTCAAGGGAAGTATTTAACTAGGTTATAGTTTTGGCTTAAGTGTTCAGAGAGGAGTTTTTCATCCTTTTCTTTGACCTTGTGGAAGCCAAGGGAACTTTAATGATTCTTAACATTGTAATCTAATTAAATACTGTATAAACTTAAATTACTGTGTCAGGCAAATAAGACACACTTTCATTTTCTTTAACAAATGACAGGGTAAGTCCCTGGAGAATGCATGTGCTCAAGAAAAATTTTTTTACAGTGCATTACCAGTGACACTACCTGCTGAGATATAATATGGGTCTTCAATTCTTTTTATAGCTAGTGACATATCTCACAAATCACAAAAAAGAAATATTGAAAATATTTCTTTTTTCTATTATAATGATAACATAAATTAAAGGTAAATGTTGCAAAATAAGAAAAATGTTAGCCTCTCACAATTATTTACCTAAATGAATAAGGATACCAAAAATAAGGAGAGGTAATATGAAGTAAATTATACAAAACACTGGGAATATTTCTAAAGATAGCTCACTGCAGCACAAAAGGTAACAAGTCACTTGTTTTCTAAACCCCTAATGACAGGTTTAACATACGATTTTGTATAGCTGGCAAGATTTTATAAATCCCAATGTAAATACTGTAGTATTATACCTTATGCTTTTTCTTCTTCAGACATAGCAAACACTGAATTTATGTCTACCTACGACTCTTAACCAAAACACTGGTGTAGCCAAAAAAAATACCAGTGTTATTAACTAATTTTAGCTAATTTTCTGATTCATTAATGAACTGGGTATTTCCAGAGTAGAAACAAATATAGAGGATTTTCAAATAAATGGTAAGGTAAAGAGAAATGTATGAGAAATTTTTAAAAATCCAATCAGTAAGACAAACTGAATTTATAGATTTTTAACTGGGGAAAAGAGATATTTTTCTTTAGACACAAGATAAATTTTATAAGCAAATTTGAATATAACAATTTAAAATTCCTGGGGCCTCTGGGTGGCTCAGTCCATTAAGCATCCAACTTCAGCTCAAGCCATGATCTCATGGTTTGTGGGTTCGAGCCCCGCATCGGGCTCTGTGCTGACAGCTCAGAGTCTGGAGTCTGCTTCAGATTCCGTGTCTCCTCCTCTCTGTCCCCCTTCCCTGCTTGTGTTCTCTCTCTCTCAAAAATAAATAAACATTTTAAATTCCTTAGTGGCTGCCCTGCTTGAACAAGTAGAGTTAATGGACTCCAGAACAAGCAATCAAGGTCAAATCACAAAGTTTCTGGCTGTTTCCAATTCTGTTTTGCTTTGCTAAAGAAAAATGGCAACCAGTAGTAATTTTGCCTCTGTAAAGTAAGCATTTGCTTAATTGCTAAAGATAAGTAGTAAAACTGGACAGTGAATTCTGACATAGTGGTTCATACAGGCTAGTAAGAGTGTAATAGGTCTTTTCTAGGCTCTCAGCCTCCCAAATAATGTCTGTTATTGAAATCTACATTATACCTAATATAAGTATTTTTTAAAAAGATAGAAAATTGTTACAGGGGAAGTCCCATTTGAAAAAATGCCTATTATTCAATTTTTGAAAAAATATTTATTTATTTTGATAGAGAGTGTGTGAGCAGCTGATGGGCAGAGAGAGAGAATCCTAAGCAGGCTCCACGCTGTCAGCACAGGGCCTGCCTGACTCGGGGCTCAAACTCACAAACCGTGAGCTCATGACCTGAGCTGAAATCAAGAGTCAGATGCTTAACTGATTGAGCCACCTAGGCAGCCCTCAATTTCTTTAAAATGAAACCATACTGGTAGATTCGAAATGTCTTGTTTTCAAAGAGCCAATGTTCAACACCATTTGGCAGGTATGAGTTTTTCAAAGGGAAACAATATGCATTGAGTACTACATGGCAATCGCTTCTCGGCCTTTTGGCTAAGATCAAGTGAGTACTACATGGCACTTACCAGGATTAAAAACCTCTATGCTTACATTCACTCCTTCTATGATAAGTGAATATGATTTGATATTCTTCCAAAATGTTGTATTGGTCGGTTGTTAGATTTTTTTTTTAAGGTAAAGGGCATTTCTAAATGCTGGAGTTACTGATGAGTCTAAGATAAAATTTAATGAAATAATCAAGAGATTTTAGATCTCATGCAGTAATAAAAAACACCTCTAAAGAATCCAGGACTCTCCTATCACCATCACAGGTATTTCAGTTGAAAAAGTTACTAGTTCACATCCTAGTTTCAGTTTGAACTTCCAAGTATCACAACAGTTAGAGACAACAACAAGGATGCACTTTGGGCCAAACAGCCAAACATATAAAGAACACCCAAGCACACCTTTTTAAAAATACAATTTTTATTTAAAATATTTCACAATGTGAAGTTGTAAATATATTTTCTGGAGAACACTGAATGTATCTGCTAGCAAACAGCCTTTTTCTCTTTTTTCTTTCTCTTTCTTTCCTTTTCTTTCTTTCTTTTCTTTTTTAATTTTTTTTTTTTTTTGAGAGAGAGAGAGAAAGAGAGCATGAGCAGGAGAGGGGCAGGGAGAGAATCCCAAGCAGGCTCTGAGCTGTCAGCGCAGAGCCCGAGGTGGGGCTTGATCTCACGAACGATGAGATCATGACCTGAGCTGAAATCAAGAGTCAGACAGTCAACAGACTGAGCCACCCAGGCGCCCTTCTCCTTTTTGTTTAACATACATTTCTTTACCACAGTTTCACTTCATGGTCCCATTTGACTTCTGCCCACACTACATACCTGAAACAGCACTTTCAAGGCAGAATAACAGTGTTCTGTTAGACCTTGCTAGACCCTGGTTTAAATCCTGGCTCTGTCACTTACTACCTGTGTGACCTTGAACAAATAAACTGCACTTAGTTTGTCCCGTTGATAAAAGGAGGATAATAAAAAAACTACCTGATAGGTTTGTTATGTTCATTAAAGCCAGGTAAAAGTATATGGTGTGCCTAAGCACAGTGCCTGGCACAGAGTATGCACATTAAACGGACACTGCTGTTGCTAAGTTTCTGGCACAAAGCTTTGGACAGTACTGGCTAACAGCTGTCTCCCAACTCAAAGGTTAAGTATATGCCCAATTCCACTTATGGCTTATGTATTATACAATAAAAATGGTCCATTTATTACAGGGACCCAGGTAAAAGCGAGATATGACAAAACTATTTATTTTTGAGAGAGAGCGAGCGAGCGAGCGAGCATGCAAGCGGGGGAGGAGCAGAGAGAGAGGGAGACACAGAATCTGAAGCAGGCCAGAGACTCCGAGCTGTCAGCACAGAGCCCGATGCGGGGCTCAAACTCACAGACAACAAGATCATGACCTGAGCCAAAGTTGGAAGCTTAACCGACTGAGCCACCCAGGCGCCCTGACAAAACTATTTTTTCAAGGAATTAGTCAACACTATTTAAAGACTGAAAAAAAAAAGGAATGAACTCCTTACCATGATCAGTACACTGATTTCTGACGTCCTCTATGCTTTCTACTTTGATGGCTTCTTGAAGAAAAATGTAACAACTGTCTTGGAACTGAACCCAGGTAGATGAAGGACAGTCTATATGGGAAAAAAGAAACCCTGTTAAATAACTTGAAAAGAATTCCATGAATTCCTAAAGATAGTAGATATTAAATTTTCAAAGAGAAAAAGAAAGGCAATGTCCCTTGTTAATTTAGCAACAAAGCTCTCAGTCTTTGTCAAAAGAAATCGACTACTGTGATGGGAATTTATTTTTCTCCATTCTATATATGGAAGAAGAGAAATGTGCCAATGATTCTCTTCTGATTTGACAGAACAAAGTTACAAGCCTTTAGGGTGTTTAGAAATTCAGACATGTAGATTACAGCATTATTACCAAGGCAACGAACTATCAAGAAAGACAACCAATAGAAATACAAGCTCTTTGTGAAGGTTGTCTTTGCAGTATGTAGTAACAATTTCAAAGTCTCAAGAGTTTATAAGACCTTTCTTAAAAATTATACTTCCAAGAACAGAGAACAAATTGCTAGATTATGAATATTCAGACACGTTTTCATATTGCACAGGAAAACAAGATTGATGTTCTTATGAATGTTTTTAGTTTAACACCTCATCAAAGCAGATTCGTTGAACTTAGTTCTGTGAAACAGAACCATCTCTCTTCCTCCATTGCTGCAAAGGGGAGTGGCACCTCTTTCGTCTCTTGATCTCTTTTCCTGTTCGTTATAAATGTGTACATCTGGGGGCGCCTGGGTGGCTCAGTTGGTTAAGCATCTGACTTCAGCTCAGGTCACGATCTCACGGTCCGTGAGTTCGAGCCCCACGTCGGGCTCTGGGCTGATGGCTCAGAGCCTGGAGCCTGCTTCTGATTCTGTGTCTCCCTCTCTCTCTGCCCCTCCCCCGTTCATGCTCTCTCTCTGTCCCAAAAATAAATAAACGTTAAAAAAAATTAAACGTGTACATCTGTAAACCTTGGCTCTGGAATTTCATTAGTATTAGAAGCAAAAGTAAAAGAGCTTGATTTCACTGGCCAGAATGGAGAAAACAGAGGAGGATTTTACTGAATACCAGTGAATAAAAAAAGCATAAGGCATTAATCTTCCCTATTTCCTTAAGCCTCTATAGGGAAAATCACTATGATTTTTCCTGGTTTTATTTTTAAGTTTTGTTTGTAATTTTGGTATACACAAGTAAAAGAATCCCTTACTACAAAGATCAGGACTTAACCTCAGAGCTATGTTAAGTTAAATTCAACAACTTGACTTTACTAAGCTCAGAATATAGCAAAGACCATTAGCTGTCCCCAGTACTTAACCTCAGCATTTCTTTTCTGGTGTATTTATTGAGTTTTATTTTGTCTCTGTTCATTTCATTTCACTTCATTTCATTTCCATTTCATTATTTCATTTCATTTCATTTCCCTCAGTTTCTTATATAGCACAAAATACACGGCCACCAAGCTAAACTGTTTTCCAGTCTTCTAGTAACTTCTGGATAATGAGCTGTGAGCTGAAGTGAAAGGTGCAAAATAGCCTTTAAAAGTACTTTCAAAGTGTGTTTCCCTGGATCATACTTCCCCTTTCCCACTGGCTAACGTGTACTCAGCCATCTTTAATCATATGAACAATGGAAACACCCTAAGAAGAAGAAAGCAACAAGACAGAAGGATTCTACATGGAGCCATCATATCACACTTGGATTGTTACGAGACAGAAAACAAACTTCTATCTTGATAAGCCATTGTTAATTCAGGTCACCGTACAGCATCTGGGTCAATATTCTAAATAATACCACAGGTTACTTAAAATTGCCTCCATGGTGAGACCTGGATTTTTCCTGGCCTCATACTGCTACATTTAGTAGTTAACTCATTCAAGATGGGGGTGCCTGCCTGGCTGACTCAGTTGGTAGAACACGTGACTCTTGATCTTGGGGTTGTAGGTTCGAGGCCCACGTTCAGTGTAGAGATTAAAAATAAAAAATAAATCATTCAAGATGTACTAGCATAAGGATAGGTGTCTCAAGATACAATTTATTTTATATACAGGTTTTTTCCTTCCTGCTGTTCTGTAAGTACTTGCATGACACCTGTGACTACCTTGGCTTGAACTCTGGTAGGAATCTAGAACTTTCTCATTGTGGTGGCTTAAAGGTAGTTGGTAGGGTATTTTAGCAACAGTTATATAATGAAACATTAAGTATAAAAAAAAAATCTGGCTGTAAAACTGTATGTGCAGCATTATCTCAGGAGTTAAAAAGCAAGAAGTCCAGAAAGGTTTAAGAATTGGAGAGGCCAGACACACATCTGTAGGGGAAGCGTTCAGGGAGGACCTGAAAACAGAATGTGTGGTTGAAAGTCTGTAGGTGGAGGAGCAATGCCCTTAGATCCTCTTCCTACGAAACAGTACTCAACCATCATACTTTCATTATATACCTTTGCTGCCCTCTTTGAAAGTCTGGTTCTTACTCAGAGGAACTTTTCTAGATTCACATATAAGTGAAATCATATAATACCTCAAGGTATTTTTAATTTCCTCTTTGATTTCTTCCATGTTGTTTCATACCATGTTGTTTAGCCTCCATATGTTTGTGGGGTTTGGGGATTTTTTTACCTTTTTTTTTTTTCTCTCTTGTATTTGATATCTAGTTTCATACTAGCTATGTTATCAGAAAAGATACTTGGGGCGCATGAGTGGCTCAGTCAGTTGAGCAGCTGACTCTTGATTTCGGCTCGGATCATGATCTCAAGATTCCTGAGATCAAACCCCACTGTCAGCACGGACCTTGCTTGGGACTGATTCTCCTTCCCTCTCTCTGCTCCTCCCCTGCTCACACACATGCTCTCTCTCAAAATAAATAAACATTTAAGAAAAGATGCTTGATATGATCTCAATCTTTAAATTTACTGAGACTTGTTTTGTGGCCTAACATGTGACCTAAGGTGAGAATAGTCCATCTGCATTTGAAAAGAATGTGGATTCTTCCTTTGGGTCTGTATGTATCTATTAAGTCCATGTGGTTTAATATGTTAAGGCCGCTGTTTCCTTATTGATTTTCTGTCTGGATGATATATTCACTGATATAAGTGGAATGTTAAAGTCCCCTACTATTATTGTATTACTGTCAATTTCTACCTTCATGTCTGTTAATATTTGCTTTATATATTTAGGTGCTCATATGTTGGGTGTACAGATATTTGTAATTGTTATATTCTCTTGTTCGATTGATCTCTTTATGATTATGTAATGCCCTTCTTTGTCTCTTGTTAACAGTCTTTCTTTTAAAGTCAGTTTTGTCTAGGGGTGCCTACGTGGCTCAATCGGTTAAGCATCTGACTCTTGATTTTGGCTCAGGTCATTATCCCAGGGTTGTGGGATTGTGCCCTGCATCAAGCCCCATGTCAGGCTCTGGATCAGCTTGTGATTCTCTCTCCCCCACTCTGCCCCTTTCCCCTGCTTGTGTGCTCTAAATAAATAAGTAAATAAATAGTCTGTTTTGTCTAAGTATTGCTACCCAGCTTTCTTTCCATTTCCATGTAATATCTTTTTCCATTTCTTCACTTTCAGTCTATATGTTTCTTTAGGTCTGAAGTGAGTCTTATAGGCAGACTGTAAATGAGTCTTGTTTTGTTTTTGTTGAAGCTCTATGCCCAATGCGGGCTTGAACTCACAACCCCAAGATCAAGAGTCACATGCTCTACCAACTGAGCCAGCCAGGTACCCTAGGGGTCTTTTTTTTTTTTTAATTTATTTAGTCACCCTTTGTCTTTTAACTGGAACATTTAGACCATTTACATTTAAAGTAATTATTGATAGCTATGTATGTACAGCCATTTCGTTAATTGCTTTCTGGTTGCTTTTGTAGTTCTTTCTGTTCCTTCTTTTGCTCCTTCCCTTGTGATATGACTTTCTTTAATGTTATGTTTGGATTCCTTTCTCTTTATTTTTTGTGTATCTATTATAGGTTTTTGGTTTGTGGTTACCATGAGGTTCATACATAGAGCATCCTATGTAGACAGCAGTCTATTTTAAGTTGATGGTTGCTTAAGTTTGAACACATTCTAAAAGCACATTTTGCTCTCTCCACATTTTATATCTGACATCTTATTTTATAACTTTTTATTTTGTGCATCCCTTACCTAATTATTGTAGATATAACTGACTTTACTACTTCTGTCTTTTAATCTTCATACTAGCTTTATAAGTGGTTGATCCACTACCCATACTAGACGTTTCCCTTTACCAGTGCATTTTTTTCTTTCAAAATCTTCTTCTATTTATGTTTTTTTCTGCCTAACGGAGTCCCTTTAAGGTTTCTTGTAAGGCCGGTTGAGTGGTGATGACCACATCTCTGCCCCTCCTACCCTTCCCAATGTGGCTTTTTCTTTCCATCTTTATCTGTGGAAGAGCTGCTCTGCTAGCTCTAGTCATGCTCAAAGAGAGCTGATCTGTAGATCATTATAGCCGGGCCGGGTCCATGGGCGGAGTGGAGCTCCGGATCCTCCCACTCTGCCATCTTGATTCTCCTCCCTCTTTTTTCCTTGTATTTCTGTGTTACTAACTGGAATCATTTTCCATTTGTTTGAAGAAATCCCTTTGGTGTTTCTTTAACTACAAGTCTATTCTATTACAAACTCCTTCAGTTTTTGGGTTTTCTGTCAATATCTTTATACTGCCTTCATGTTTAAAGGATATTTTTGCAAATACGGAATTCTAGATTGTCAGCTTATCTTTCACTTAAGATGTCATTTTGTTGTTTTGACTTCCATCGTTCCTATTGAGAAATCACCTGTCTGATTGTTGCTCTTCCTGGCTGCGTTCAAGATCTTGTCTTTGTTTTTTAGCAGTTTGACAGTGGTATGCTTCATTTTTATTTTATTTTATTTATTTAAAAAAAATTTTTTAACGTTTATTTATTTTTGAGAGAGAGAGAGACAGAGCATGAATGGGGGAGGGTCAGAGGGAGGGAGACACAGAATCTGAAACAGGCTCCAGGCTCCGAGCTGTCAGCACAGAGCCCAACGCGGGGCTCGAACTCACGGACCGCGAGATCGTGACCTGAGCCGAAGTCGGCTGCTTAACCGACTGAGCCACCCAGGCACCCCTATTTTATTTATTTTTTAATGCTTATTCATTTTTGAGAGAGGGAGAGGGTGTGAAAAGGGGAAGGGCAGAGAGAGAAGGGGACAGAGGATTCAAAGTGGGCTCCATGCTGACAGCAGCGAGCCAGATGCAGGGTTCAAACTCACAAATCATGAGATCATGACCGATCCGACTGAGCCACCTAGGATCCCCTCTTTTTTTTTTTTTTAATCTTGCTAACATTTCACTGCATTTATAGAATCTATGGCTTATTTTCAATGGTCTCTTTCAGAAAGTTCTGGGCCACTATCACTTCAGATAATGCTTCCATTTTCTCTCTCCTCTCTTGCTGGGACTCAAATTATGTTTATGTTAGACTTTTCACCATGTCCCATATGTTCCCTTTGCTCTTTTCTATATTTTTAATACTTTTGGCTTTCCATACTATAATCTTGTTCTTTCTGGTGTACTAATCTACTCCTTAGGTTTTAACAAATCAGCTGTTACACCTATCTATTGAGTTCATAATGTCAATGCTTCTTCAGTTATAGAATTCTAATTTGTTTATACTTTTATAGACTCTGGGTCTCTGTTAAAATTCTCAATTTTATGATCTATATTCTTAAACATATTACAGTTATTTTAAAGTCCATTTCTGATTACTCTAATTTCTGGGTTACGTCTTGGTCTATTTTTGTTTCTTTTCCCTTTTGGCCTGTTTCTTATTCCTTGGTACATGACTGGATGTGTTTTGTTGTTGTTGCTGTTGTTGTTTTTTATTTTTTAAATCAATTACCAAACACTGTGTAGGAAAAAAAGCAGAGGCTCTAGATGATGTTATCGTCCTCTAGAAAGGACTCTAGTGGGAAGCCTGGGTATTGACATTTTAAAAAGAAGGAAATAACTTGAGCTACAACTCACAGGATAAAGGAGTTTGCCATATACAAAAAGAAAAAGAGAAAGAAATTCGAAAATAAAGGGAATATCATAAAAAGCACCCAGTAAAGGAGTGAAATATTTGTTGAATTAATGAAGTAGGCAGGTCTCTCCCTCCTACCAGATAATATTTCATGTATTAAGACATGAGAGACAAAACAGTCATTTCCAGAATGAAACTCAAATAGAAAGTCACAAGGGCAGGTACTATCAAATGCAAATTTTAACTTTCTTTTCCCTTTTTTTTTTCCTTCTCCTACTTTCTTCTGATTCCTTTTGCTGCTCTTTCTTTCTCCTTATGAAATTAAAACAAAAACAAACAAACAAAAAAAAAACCAACCTTAAATGGAAACAGACTCCATTACCCTATTTGATGACACCTGAGAGATCTTTACCTATCACTGGAAGTTCTTGGATCACAGGTTGAGAAATGCTGTCGTATTATTTCTACTCAAAGCTACACATAGTATTTTCTACTGATAATAAACTCAAGAATATAAAAATAGTTTTTGCAATACTGTTTATATGGAATAAAGGAACTCTATTAAAGTACACAAAAATATAATCAACACCCAGTAATGTAAGTTTACAAATTACTTCTTTGTATACTTGTAGTTCTTATGCTTTATAAATGCTAATTCTGCTCTCCACATCATCTATTGATTAAAGTATACTCTCATTTCGGAGGCAGCTCATGTGTGAATTCTCTGTGAAGTGTCCAACCCTCATCTTCCTGTATGTAGCCTCTTTCTCCTCTGCACTTCTACAGGACTTTGCACTACACTACATATGAGAGGCCTTTTTGGTTTCAAGAACAAAAGACTTGTTCAGGTTATCCCAAATGATAGACATGATAAGGATACAAGGGATAATAAGAAATCTGAAGATTCTATCTCAGCAAATAGGCTTCATAGGGTTCTTATACCAGGAACTCCCTTGAGCTGCTACCCAGCCTAGAATAGTCATCCTTCATTACCTCTTTTGATTAGTTGAGGTTAGGGCAGTGAGGGTAAAATGGCACAAAACATGGGGACCTATGCATAAGAACCACAGATAGCCATTCTTCTTGGAAAAAGGGGCTGTTACCCTTTGATGACCGACACTCATTCATATAGCACTGATCAAATCCTGCTCTGTATGATAGTTATCTGATATTTACCCTGTTTTCCCAACTGGACTGTTAACTGCATGACAACAGAGACCATTTCTTTATTTTTTCCCAAAGTTTATTTCTTTAGAGAGAGAGTATAAGTGGGGAAGGGACAGAAACAGAGAATTTCAAGCAGGCTCCACACCACCAAGTGCTGAGCTGTCAGCACAGTCTGACGTGGGGCTCGAAATCACAAACCTCCAGATCATGACCTGAGCCGAAGTCACTTAATTGACTGAACCACCCAGGGGGCCCAACAGAGATCACTTCTTAAATCTAACTGTACCCTTAATAATAACTATCATAGTGTCTTGTACATAACACAAGATAGCATGCAAGGAACTAGGACGGTGCAGGGTTCTGATTAAGCACATTAAGCTGTGGAGAAGTCTGGTTCTGACTGCCTGACCTTGGATATGTTACTTAACCTTACTGTGCCCCAGTTTCCTTTTTTGTAAAAACGGGGATGATAACAGTACCTACTCTCAGGGGGTTATTGTGGGAAAGTTGTTCTAGGTGCTAGGGATTCCACAGTGAACAAAAAGGAGAAAAAATCCTTCCATCCTGGTAGTTGAGGCAGATACACAAAGGCAAGATATGTTAGATGATGTTTTATACTTAGAGGATACATTAGTAATCTATTTTTATGTAATAAATCAATAGCTTAAAATGACAAAGAAAACACAAAACACCTTTATTATCTCACACAGTTTCTCTGGGTCAGGACTTTGGAAGCAGCTACCTAGCTGGGTGATTCTGGCTTGGAGTTTGTCATGAAGATGCGGTCAAGCTATTGGCCAGGGCTGCATTGATCTGAAAACTGAACTGAGGCTGGAGGATACGCCTCCAAGAAGGCTCCTTTATATGGATGGCGGGTTGATGCTCGTTGTGGGGAAGAGGCCTCAGGGTGGCTTGAGGCTCCTTATGACATGGCAGATAGTTTCTCTCAGAGCAAATGATTCAAATGAGAACAAGGGAGAAGTACAATAACTTTTATAATTCAGCCTTGGGAGTCACACTCTTACTTCTGCAATGTCCTATTGGTTACATAGGTCAGCACTATTCGGTGCTGGGGTGAGCTACACAAAACTATGAATACCAGGAGGAAAGAATCATTGGGGCCATCTTGGAAGCTAGATAGTGATAAGCACGGAGGAGCAAAGCTAAACCAGAGAAGTAAGATCTTGAATGTAGGTCAGGGGTTAGAAATTTTAGAAAGGAGTCTAAGAAAGATCTCATTATAAAGGTGACATATGAAAAGTCTGCATGAGCTGAAGGAAAAAAAGCCATGTGGAAATCTAGGTCAGACAGGGAATAGCAAACATGGGCCCCTGAGATGGGAATGAGTATAGTGATGATAATGATAACTGGAGCAACTCAAAAACCACTGCTGAATAATTACATAAGCAATACATGGCAAAACAAAAAATTTAGAAAGCTATAGACAGAAAAATAGAAAACAAACTGTTCACTTCCTCAAAATTTTCAACTGCCTCCTACTCAGGCTCATTTCAGCATTAGCAGTAACCCCAGTTAATTCAGCACTGAACCCTTCCTCTCATGCTACAAGTCAGTGTGTGCCCCAGAAACACGTTTTAAGCGCCAAGAGATATGTTTTTACTTTGAGAAGAAAGGTGTTCGAGCAGAGGCTGGATAGCTCTTATGCAGAAAGCTGTTGAGGTTTAAGCACTTCATGAGCAGAAAGCTAAGCTAAGCCTTCTTCCATGCTGTTTATCTTTGCAGTAACCCTGTTATCATTAAAAACCTGCCTCCCCAAAATACTGCCAGAAGTTTTCAATTACAGATGCTGTAATATTTTCTATACAAATATATTTCAACAATGCACACACACACACACACACACACACACAGCATGCCCACAATGCTCTTTGCAAAGTACTTTTCTGTTACTCTTACTTCTTCACAGCAGCCTTGAAAGATAGGTTATTAATAACTTTATATTATTATGTGACTCTTTATGGATTTTATAACTTTATAATTCTATTGACCCAATATATACAGAAATTTAGGAGCCTGATGAAAACCTGAGCAGCTTGTACTTATGATTCCAAAAGTTTCTACATAGATCCTCTACCTAAAATTACCATGTGCTAAGACAATAAAATGGCACATCTACAGGAATATTTGGCATTATCAGTCAGTTCTAGTAGAACTCTCTGTTCCCTTATAATTTCTCTTCTTAAGCAACCAGGCACAGCATAAGAGGAAGTGATCCTTGGGAAATACTTGTTCTGAATATTAACAAAGTGAAGGCAAGGACTGCACTTTCCCCCGGTCAATAAGAAGACCTTTGCTCCTCTCCATTAGGATATGAGTCGTGCTTCCGTACCTGCCATAAGAGCAACTGTGGTAGAGTCAGAGAAGTAAGAGGAGCTGTTTGTTTATTATGTATGACGGCAGGAGTGGGGTTCCAAGTCCCTGACTAACCCAGAGGGCCTGTGGCTGTACTCTGGGCTGCAAGATCTCCCTGAATCACAAGGAAATTCAGCCTCTCTGATTCTGCCTCCATATCACCCTTAACCCAGCTTCCAAGATGTCCACCTCCATCATCCACCCTCCAGTCCCATCGCAGAAGAGCTGTCATGAGATTTATTTATAGAATGGGGGTGCCAGTGTTACTCTGCACCTTTCTCGGTGGGCATCACTGGTCCATTTTCTTATAGATTCAGTTTCAAGATTTGCTCTCAAAATCTGAAATAACCCACACACAAAAAAATAAAATACTTGATACGTATCATAAAAAACTGTAGACGGGGCACGTGGGTGGCTTAGTCAGTTGAGCATGAGACTTCATCTCAGGTTATGATCTCACAAGTTTGTGAGTTCAAGCCCCACACTGGGCTCACTGTTGTCAGCACAGGGCCCACTTCAGATCCTCTGTCCCTCTCTTCCTGCTCCTCCCCTGCTTGCGCTCTCTCTCTCAAAAAAAAAAAAAAAAAAATGGACAATGACCCTGTTGCAAAACTGGTTTTCAACACACAAGCACATTTTTAAATGCTTCTCAACAATGATAAAAGTCTTGAAATAATATCTAACTGTAATTTCACTTTCTTCTTTTTAGAAGAAAAAGAAACATTTATTAATGTTTCAAAATTTACAAAAATATACCTGAGATAATTTCCCCTGAAACATCGCTGTGCCATCTACAAGGATTAGAAAAAGTCACATCAATACATGAAGATGATTTCATGCTTTGAATTCAATTATGGGATCAGTTCAGGAAAGAGGTAAAGTAATTTGAAAGAAACTGAAATCCCATTATCACCCTTACTTTTTAAAAAGCATTCATTTAAAATTTTTGGTCCTTTTATTATAAAGTAGACAAAAGTACAGAGACACAACTCAAAACAAAAATTCACAAGACAGTAAAGTCTCTGTTATTATGTATCTTTCTTCAGTAAGGGGACAACAAGCAAGAAGATGATGAGTAAACAAGATGCATTTGGATAGTATTAAGTGCTTTGAAGAAGATAAAATATGGGGTTGTGATATTGAGAATGTGGGGCGTTCAGGGAAGGCCTAAGGAGGTGACATATGATCATACAGAGATTTGAATGACGTGGGCGGGGGCAGCCATGCCAAGGATAGGGGAAGGGGAGGGCAGTCTGGCAGAAGAGCCAGCAGGTGGTTGAGTCCCCAGGGGCTCAGTATGGATAAACAGAGTGAACAGCAAGAACGGTAAAAGATAACGTCAAAAAGAAAGGCAGGGGCACGGGCACCTCATCTAGGGCTTGTACCCATGGAAATTCAAAATTAGTAATGTAGACTGATCCACATGGCCACAGAATGAGGACTTACTCTGAATATGCTTATTCACTCACCTCATACCGCCGATGGGAAATCATTGACCCAATAAACATATACTGATCACGTACTGTGTGCAAAAAGCACCATTATAGAAGAACTTTCTAAAAGGGATGCCATGGGAACTTACTCAGGAATTTACACAATGTTTTATTTTGATTTTCAAGATAATAACTAAGAACATAAGATCACTTATACTAATAAATTCCAAAATAACAGAGAACAATAACAATGATTTCCACCTCAACATTAAATTTATACTGCATGCAATATGAAAGGTGCTTTTCTGTTAAGATCTTGCCATTCAGCTAATTCTGTGATAATCTTGAAAAGCTCTTTCTTGACTTAGTTCTAAGTCTAATGTAATTTTCTGATGGTGTTTGGATAGAAGATTGTGAAGTATGATGAAAAACATGGTTTTTTTTCAGCCCTGTATCATCAACATGTATGTGAATGTAATCAGTAACCACAACTATCCAAACCCACATAATGTGGCACTCATGATGTTTTCTAGTTGCAATAATTACCCTTCATTTTGTATGAAGAGAACAGAAGGAAGGAAATCAAGATTTGCCATGCCTGCAATAGGTACAAGCCATCGAGTTCTCACTTAATGCTCATGATGGTCGTTCGGGGTATTATCTCCAAGTACAATGAGTTGGGTAACTTGATCAAGGCCATACAATCTGTACCTACCTCCAAAGTTTATGCTCTTTCTAAGTTAATCCTTACAGCCTCCTGACTGATAGAGGCTGGTTAATTACTAGCATTAATTTATTCAACATGCTCTTCTTAAGCTTTGGAAAAGCCTAGTTAACAAGGAAAAAAGAACAAAATTTTCCAAAGATAGCTTGTCCTCTATTACTGATCAAAAACAACTTCTCTGAAAAGACAGATATCAAAATCTAGAAATAGATTGTTTTAAAAATCTGACAGGAAAAGTATGTTTTGACTAACATGAGGTATGAGGGCATGGCAGCCCGGAGGGTGGGTTACACAGGCGTTTAGATGTTACTGGCGAACATAATGAGGGTGTGTAGGGGAGGGCGGGGTCACGAAACAGTCCAGCCTTGTCTTACTCAAAAAATAGGCTCAGTGTGAAGTATGAAAATCGGCACATCTTGTTTCTGCCCCTCCAAAGGCAGCAGATGGCATAACTAGTCCTAAATGCTGATCCACAAGGGCTCTCAGGAAAGGAGCTTTGATTCTGAGAGCAAGTTCTGAGCTGCTTACTCTAGCTGCCTCCAACACTGAGATCCGTTCAACTATTTCTGCCTGTCAGCAGGCTTCCAGGAAGAACTTACAAAATGGGAGCGAAATTCAGGGGGGGAAAAAAAACCCCAAAACAAAACACAAAACCAAAAACCAAAAAACAAAAAACCCACTTGCATAAGCATTTTATTCAAACCCACACAAGTATTCCCTTGGTCCTTGTTTATTTTGCTCTTTAATTCCTGGAACTGTTTAATCAATAGTGTTTCTGGATGGAAGTCTCTCCCCCCCCCCCCCCATTCAATTTTTTTGACATGCTTGTATAAAAAAACTTGTAAACTAAAAGCTTGCAAACAAACAAACATCCCACATATTCAACGGAATTGTCTATTTTCCTCCGTAGTCATTTTGGCAATGACTGACTAATCACGTGTGATTTTTACAGATGACACTTGCACAACAGCAGAGCAGACTTAAAGACTTTTTAAAATCACACGACGTAAGACGAATCTGAGCTTAGCCTGTTCACGTCCCACCGCGATCCAGGGGTTAGCTGGCTGAACTGTTTTCCTGTTTCAACAACTTGAACACCAAGCGGCGGGACAAACAAGGCGGCGAGCACGGGAGGGCCTGCTTCCTCCCGCCCCCACCCTCCGTCCGCAATGCGCAGAGGGGAAATCTCCGCAGGCGACTTCCCCGCTTCTCATTTCGGCCCCAAATGGCCCTGAAGCTCCCCTGGCGTGCGGCTGTAAGTCCCTCTGCTCTGCACCCCCGTTTGGGAACCCCTCCCCGCTAGTGGGGTCTGCGCCGAGGCTGTGCGCACGGTGGGCGAGAAAGGGCAAGCTCGGGTCTTCGACGGGCCTTTCCCTGGGGCGCGCTCTCGGAACCCGCTGCACCAGGGGGCGCCGGGCGGGGGCCGGGAGGTGACCGGACGCAGGGCCCCGGGGCAGGGGGGCAAGGGGGCAGGCAGGAGGGCGCCGGGGTGGGCACGCAGAGCAGGGTAGGGCTAGACGCCCGGTCGGGAGGCCGCGCCTCCGGGCCACCCTCGGGCGGCCAGCGGCTGGAGCTACACCACCGTGCTGGGGGTGAGGGCTACCGCTCGGGGTTTGGCTGCCGGGAGGAGGAGGGGACGCGGCAAGGGGCAGCTCACCAGCGACGGCGGCGGCGGCGAGGCCCAGCAGCGGGAGCAGGAGAGCCGGCAGCGCGGCCCGGGGCATGACGGCGCGTGCGGGCGCCCAGCTGCGCTCCTCGGAAGTGCGGGGCGCGACGAATCCCGCCCACGCGGCCGGTCGCAGGGGGCGGGGGAGAAAGGCCAAGGGGGCGGAAGGGGGCCCGCCGGGGGCTGACCCGGCCGCGAGAGCCCGCTCGTGCGCCGCCTCTGCGAAGTCTCTTGTTGTATTTGGAACTTGCCCTTTGAACTGGAATAATTTCGGACTCTCAAAAATGTTGCAACAGTCCGAAGAATTTCCGTAACCCTTCAGCCAGCTTCTCTAAATGTTAACAACGTGTATAACTCTAGTAAAATGATCAAAGCCGGGAAATTAAAACTGGTATAATGCTATTAACTAATCTTCAGCTTTTATCACATTTCGCCAATTGTCCCTCTAACGGTCTTTTTCGTTGTTGTTCTGCGTGTGTGTGTGTGTGTGTGTGTGTGTGTGTCCTTTTCTGTTCTAAAATCCAGTCCGGCATTATACGTTGCATTGAGATGTCTTCTCTCCTTAGCCTCCTTTAATGTGGGGCAGTTCCTCTGTCATTGTTTGTCTTTCCCCCATCTCGTTTGAAGAGTACTGGCCATTTTGTAGAATGTCCTTCAGTTTTGGTGTGTCTCATGTATCCTCTGGAGGGAAGTTGGAAGAACAGGATTCAGGTTATGTTTTTGTTTCTTTGGCGAGAGTACCACAGAAATGATGTGTCCTGCCCAGGAGAGACACCATGTCAGTATGTCTTATCCCTGGTGATGCTAATTTTGAACACTCGGTCCAAGTGTCTGCCAGATTCCTCCTTTGGATCTAGTGGTCGGAAACCTTTTCAAAGGCTCCTCCCAGTGGACTGTGTCTCTCATACAACTTTCATCTGTTATCAGCTTCAGGGATTGAGGACTTTAAACTATATTTGCACAGCCCCTGAAAGGAAGGAACGCTGCCCATACCTTGATCTCAAACTTCTAGCCTCAAGAACTGTGAGACAATAAATTTCTCTTTTTAAAGGAAAAAAACAAAAACAAAAAAACTGTGCTTGCTGTAAGTATAATCTAAGCAGCTATGAACTGACTGGCGAGGCATCTAGAACCAGATAACACAAAGCACAAACAAGAGCCAAGTAAGACTGTTTGTTTAAACCCCAGACATAGCCTCATGTCTTCAGTGAAACACTGCTTTAAAGTCAAGTCTAAATTCAACAATAAAAACACAAACAACTCAATTTACAAGTGTACCAATGATCTGAGTAGACATTTCACCAAAGTAGATTTTCAGATGGTAAAAAGCATATGAAAGCACTCGACATCATAGGTCACTAAAGAATTGCAAATTAAAATAAAAATGAGATACCACCATACACCTATTAGAATGGCTAAAATCCAAAACACTGACAACAACTGTTGAAGAAGATGAGGAGCAAGAGGAACTCTGAATCATTGCTGGTGGGAATACAAAATAGTACAACCACTCGGAGACGGTTTGGCAGCTTCTTAACAGAACTATTTATATCCATCCTTACCATACAATGCAACAATTGTGCTTCTTGGTATTTGCCTGAACAAGTTGAAAACTTGCATACACACAAAAAGTTGCATACATATGTTTATAGCAGCTTTATTCACAATTGCCAAAACCTGAAAGCAAACAAGATGTCTTCCAATAGGTGATGAACAAACTGTGGTACATTAATACAATGGAATATTATTCAGCACTAAAAAGAAATGAACTATTAGGTCATTAAAAGACATTAAGAACCTTAAATATATAATACAGTATTAGTAGCTGTAATCACTATGCTGTACATTAGACCTTCTGAACTTACTCATCTTATAACTAGAAGTTTTTGTCCTTTGTCCAACATCTCCCCGTTTCTTCTACCCTCAAGCCCCTGGTAACCACAACTCTGCTCTGTTTCTATGAGTTCAGCTATTTTTTATTTCATATATAAGTGACATCATACAGCATTTGTCTGTCTTACTTTTTTGTTTTTGTATTGAGATATAAATTGACATATAACATTATATTAATTTCAGGTGTATAACATAATGATTCTATATTTGTATATGTCATGAAATGATCACCATAGTAAGTTTACTTAACATCCATTGCCATATATAATTATACATATTTTTCTTAAAAAAAGAAAAAAATATATTTTTTTTGCTTGTGATGCTGACTTATTTCACTCAGCATAATGTCCTCAAGTTTTATCCATGTTGTCACAAATGGCAGTTTCCTTCTTTCTCGTGGTTAAATAATATTCCACTATGTGTGTATGTGTGATATGGGTATCTATACATAATTTATTTTATCCATTCATTTATTGACAAATAACTAGGTTCCTTCTATGTCTTGGCTATTGTAAATAATCCTGCAGTGAACAGGGGAGTACAGATATCCCAAGATCTTGTTCTCATTTCCTTTGAATATACACCCAGAAGTGGGATTGCTGGATCATATGATAATTATATATATTTTTTCTTTTCTTTTCTTTTCTTTCTTTTTTTTTTTTTTAAAGTAAGCTCTACACCCAATGTGGGGCTTGAACTCATGGCCACAAGATCAAGAGTCTCATGCTCTACTGACTGAGCCAGCCAGGTGCCTCTGGTAATCCTATTTTTAATTTTTTGTGGATGGGTCCTCTTCTTTCTTCTTCACAGGCTCCTGTTCCTCAACTTCAGTGAGGTGACTGAGGACAGGTAGAGGAAATCGATCAATTTTCCTGGTTGTCATCAGGACAAATATATGGCTTTTAATTTTATCTGGGTCCTGTATGCCTTTTCTATGATCCTTTTATTTGTCTCGGTCATTGTCCTCCCCCATTCCTCTAATCGGGTATTGCAAAATGTTTTATTAACACTCTTCAAACTGAGACCCAATTTGCTACTCATGTTTCTCAGTAGAAGATCTTGCCTTCTCCATAGAGAAAGGGGGGCCATCAGGTCTAGACAAAAATTTTCAAATACTTTCCTGCTCTCCCTTTCTCTTCCACACAGGTCTTCCTTGCGTGGCCTCAGAGAGGACGGCAGTCTTCTCTGTCCCATCCAAACCCAGTTCCTTTTTCTGTGGGTTTCGACCTGCCCTTCTCCATCTTCCCCAAGATCTTCTCCCAGGACTCCATCTCTCTTCCCTGCATCATTAATTTCTCTCTGCCCACTCTTTGTGGATCTTTTGATTTGTTTTGCTTTGTTCCTCTCAGTTTCTAATCTGTGAACCTCCTTCCCTCCTTCTTTGGAAAAAAAACCTTCTTCAACCCACCTTCTCCCTCTCTTTTCCTTTTCCACCATACTTTTCAGAATCTCATGTTCCCCATTTTCTAATTTCCCTTTCACTTTGCAGCTCACTCTGGATTCTGGCTCCACTCTGCTACATTTCCACTGGCTTAGATCACCAGTGTTTTCCTAATTTCTGGAGTCCAGTTTTATCTGACTTTGTTTCTCTATTGCTTAGCAATTGGAAGAGAGATGGAGTCCTGGGAGAAGATCTTGGGGAAGATGGAGAAGGGCAGGTCTAAGCCCATAGAAAGAGGAACTGGGTTTGGATTGACTTGATGTTACATTGCATTAAAAGGGTGAACTTGGCCAGTGAACTTACAACCTAGGGCTTCCCAGACTGTCAGTCCACATAAGGTTCCTGGGGAAGGTCCCTGGGCTGGGCATTGCTGAGATCCCTTTTGGCCTGAGATAGGTAGGAGGCCTAGATAATTTTAGACCAAAACACAGAGGGAGTCCTCCTCTGTATTTCAGCTCCTGTAGGCTCAGGAGTGGAGAAAATGGGATGAAGAGGAAAGGTTGATGAGGAAGACCAGTGAAGAGGCTGGTGCAAACAATCCGGGGAGAAAAAAAAAATTATAAAGGCCTGAATTGAAAGAGCTGATAATGGAGACAGCCACTCTGTGAGAAGCCTGAGATAAAACTGACTGAATTGTTGAATTAGGGAGATGAGAAAGAGATGATTGGAGGATGAATTCTGAATTTCTAGCTTGGGGGAAAAGGAGTGTAGTGTTTTCATATTGATTGAAAGAGAATATACGAAAACTTAGGGGAAATGGAAAAAAAATTTCTAAACTTCTGCTTCTGATTAATTTAGCTTGGAAAAAAAAGAGAAATACACATATACTAAATTTGCTGAAATGTAGATAATTGTAAGAACATTTTAATTTAGAACATGCAGGGAATTAGAGGTGACTTTGTATGGATGATGAGGTCTAGTCAAAATAAGTCTTTGACATCTAGCTGAAATTTGTTTTCTTAAACAAGATAGAATTATTGAACTAATAACAATTAAGTCTTCACTTCCCCAAGAGGGCTTTAGGATTAAATGAACCTAAGATAAAGGAATGTGAATCTCTTTCCGTAGCATAAATTTAGCAGTGGCTTGAGGATTTGGGGTTACCAACATTATGGTAGTCATTTGCAGAAGACAACTGCCAGATAATGGCAACATCCTGCCCCAGGATCGGGGAGGGGAACATGCTGTGTGTGGGGAGAAAGGACGAAAAAGAGGATGATCAATGGTATCACTTCCACATTTGTCCCCTGTACCTGATCATTAGGTTTATCTACTTGCTTTTTTAGGTACCCGGTTTCAAGAGATCAATTTTGTCAGACCGCATGTGAGGGTTGGATTAGCGAGGGAAGACTGGAAAAGGCTGTCTTCATTTCTATTGATCCATCTGCAACTGGTCAAATGAGGAAGTGAACACCATATGGGCAGTTGTGGTCATGCTGAGAAGGACTTTCATGTAGATTATCCAGTGGGAGTTAGAAATATGAGCCTGGAACTTGATATGTAATCTACTGACTTGGAAGTGGCTGATGAATGCCTTGGGCTGGGAGGTAGGGGAGAATCTCCTGAGGGAGCACTATGAGAAGTAAGAGTGGATCATAGATGGAATTCCTGCTGATCTAATAGTTAAAAGACTTGCTGAGAACTGCTGAGTCAATGGCATCTGAAAAAGAGACTCAAATCAAACATTCAGAGATACAGGATGATATTTATTCTTTAAAAAATGTACACAAAATCTTAAGGATACCTCACATTACAACAGCTGTATATTTACCTTTTCTTATACTACATGCCTCACATAATAAAACCCAATCTAGAGATGGTTTTGAGATACATTTTTTCAACAAGGATCAACAACACTTTCACCAAAAAAATGAAACAAGTTTATTATAGCATCGCTACTATATATAGCTGTGTTTTCACATCAAGTTGGTTTAGTTCTTTGAAGAAAGTCTTTAACAACTAAAATTGTACAGATCACAGGGTCTAAGAGGACCTAGTCTAACAAATTCAGTAAAAGATATTTCAGGACAACCATACTATACTTTAGACTATACTAAAACTGTCTTTTGAAAATTATTTATAAGTTTATCATAGTACAAACACTCTAAAATTTTAAAATAAATCTATGGATATTATACAAAAATATTCTAAAGTATAAATATAAACACTGAATAAAACATTCACCATGTTCAGTGGAAACTATCATTCAAAATATATTCTAGGTGGTAAACTTAAAGTGATAACCACCAAACAGTGTTTCCTTAATTATTCATCACTTAAAATAGTAGTAATCACAAAGTTTAGAGTTTCATTATAAAATTTTCAGTTTCACAAATGCAAGATACACAATTTCTTGTATACATAGACACCTTTTCTCTTTAGCTCACAGAAAAAGGCATTAAAGTAACACAAACTTCTTAGTCAAAATTTGACATGTCACATAAAGCATAAAAATTGCAAAATTTTCAAGAACTTATATCCTTAGCTGATTCCCTTTAAGAGGGAAAGAGTTAAATATTGTACATAAGAAAAGACAAAAACCACACTGCTACAGTATACCTAAATCAATCTAAAAACAATGTTCCTGTATACTTTAGAAAAATGTTAAGTATTAAATCTTCTTTAAAAGCCATCATTTTATGAATAACTATGACAAAACGAAATATTTGCATTTAATCAATTTTAGTATGAAATATGTTTGGAATAGTATAACAAGCATCTTGCCAAGAGAATTATTTTGCTGTATAAAAAAGTAAGCATATCTCATTAATAATTTCTCCTAAATGCTACAGATGACTATTTTAAAACAATGTTGATATTATTTACAGTTATGTTTTTACCTTGAGGTACAAATTTTGCATTAGGCTAGATTTTTTTTTTTTTTTAGTAGGCTCCATACCCAATGTGGGGCTTGAACTCACAACCCTGAGATCAAGAGTTGCATGCTCTACTGACTGAGCCAGCCAAGTACCCCTAGGCTGGATATTTTTAAAAGCAAAAAGGTAGACTTATGACTTATTAACATGCCAATTTTAAGTTAAAATACCATTAAAATATACATATCCTAGTTACTAACTACATTCTTACAGAGAAAATGCACATGAAATTTATTACCCTACAAATAACTTGGACTTTAGTCCCAGCTTTGGCTCTTTTCCATTCTATTAAGTAAAGTTTTAAACATGGCATTTCGTGGATAATTCACTGTAGATACTAGGACTGCAATTAAACAACTGAAAAAGTACTAATGACTTCTACTTTAGAAAAGAGTAAATACTGACACTGGGAAAATCTGAGAAGGCTCATTTTCCTTAACATGTTAGTGCAAATTAACAAACTTTTAGAAGAATTTACTCATGGAAAGTGGGAAGCATAATCTCATCTTCATTCATTCCTTGTTCATATCGAACTGAAGAGAAGACTGCCCAGTGCAAACGGTTCCTTTGGAAGAGGAACCAAATCAGTGCACTGATGAGAGCTAAGACACTTAGCACAGCAAATGTGATAGTTATTCCTCGGTAATCAGAGCCTAGAATACGGAAAGGTTTGACATTGGAGGAGAGAATATAAAAGTGATCATTATTGATCTAATACATTAGGCTGTGTGTCACATTGTAAACTCTGTACGAATTAGACACAATAAGTACTTGATTGTTTCATAGCACTAACACAGAATTCAAAGTCATCATCAAACACTCAAGTATTTTCTTTACAGATTTAACTGTTTTCCTTTTCATTCAAATCCTATTCATTGTTTTAGCAATTTTCTTCTAAAGAACTTAGAGCATTATCATTATTCTCACTTTCCCTCCTCATCATCCTTTCTGAGAACATTACTCCCAGTATGTTACCTTACTTTGATAGCAAATTGCTGTAAGTTGTAAATTTTTGTGTTTGACTCACCCAGTGCCAAATAAAGTGTTATTTGCTTTAAAGCAAATTTACGACTTTAGGATGACTTCATTTAGCTACTAGCTATTCAATTTCAAATGCTCTCCCAGGCCCCTTCTCTACATGCTGCACAGATGGACTCATTCTGTCCCCTTGTTTTAAACATCATCTCTAAGCTGACCTCCCTTCTCTTTCATATGTCCAACTGCATGCTAGACATTCCATATGAATATCTCATCTCCATATGGACAGTTCAAAATGCCAAATCAGAACTCTTGGCTTACATCACCCTAACCCTGCTCCTGGGCTCCCCCCATAATCTTCCAGTTGTTTTCCATTTCACTCAGCATAGAACCTGAACTCTTCAGCCTGGCTTCCAGAGCCCTAGGTGGCTGGTACGTGCCTACCTTTCAGCTCTTCCTTGAGCACTCATCAAGCTTGTTCTGCTTGAGGCTTTTTGCTCCATCTGGTACCTCTCCCTGGCGTGCCTTTTCCCCTGATCTTTGTTTGGCTGGCCTTTCAAATCTCAGCTTCAGTGTCTCCTACTCTTAGACATCTTCCCTGATAACCTAATCTAGTGTAGCCATCCCCATACCCAGCACACAAAACCCAGCATACAGTAGACACTCCAAATATTTGCTGAATCAATGCATGAATATATAGATACCAATCACTTAGTATTGGCGATTTATCTTCAATATTTATTCACCAAAAGGACGCTTTTATGCTAAATCTTTAAAAATGTTGCCATGAAAAACTTAGAGCTCCTTTCTCTAGAAATGAAATTAAGGTAAGATTTTTTCTGGTTATTCTATGCATCAATTCAGGATGAAACCTAAGTCTGAATTATGACTTTCTACAGATGTTCCTTCCAGGAAATTTTAAGTAATTAAATCCAGTTTTGCACTGTTGCTAAGCTAATCATGAGTTTTATGGGAATGAGGAGAAAGGAAGCAAGCTTGACCTTTTACATATCTGACCGACAGAATCAAATATATCTTAAGAACATATTCAAAGAAATGAGCTCCCTAATATTCTGGCAGCTTCTATTTTTCTTAGGAAATAATTACACAAAGTTTAGGCTGTTTGTGGTTTCACCTGGGAGTCTTAGACATCTTGGTATTTATTATCTCTTACAATATATTTTTCTGAGGGAAAGCATCTGTGTAGCTTAAGCAATTTTTTTGGTTATCCTTTAAGGACTAAATAAGGACTTCAGGAGGCAAGTGCAAAACATGGCACATAATTGAGTTGTACATTTACTTCCTGACCTGTTCTGCGAAAATATTCCTTAAGGGCAAGGTTCCATACTTACCCAGAGGAGCTTTGCAGACAACCCTTCCATAGCCATGTGAACATTCAACTTTTATCCAAGTTTCATTTGAAGCTAACAAAATGCTACATTTTCCATCACCACTCTTAATTTTATTTGCCCATTTGACAAATGTCACTTTTGATCCATCCAACCAATTCCAAGACTGATCTAAAGAAAGAAATTAAGTTTATTGTCTCTAAATTTCTAAGGTAGAAAGGCATGTGGCTCGTATAACTCATTTACATAGAACTATGCTATGCCACTGTTGAAAATGAAACTTATTAAAAATGAAAATATTTTTTTAATGAAAATATTAAAAAAAAATCAGTCCTTCAGTTGCACTTGTCACATTTCAAGTGCTCCATAGCCATATATGGCTAGTGACTACTCTTACACAGCACAGATATAGAACATTTCCATCTTTGCGGAAAGTTCTATTAGCACTGATACAAAATGTGGTGTTTTGATTAAAAAGTAGAATGCTTGCACATTCATTGTGGAAAGGATAGATTTCTAAAGACTGCATCTCCATCAGCAACCTCACCTCCTACTAAAAAACTTGTATCATTAAAGATGTGCTGGGGGAGGAAGGGTCTAGAGGGTCCAGGAGGGTCTCCCCACCAGGACTCCATTTTTATTTTCCAGCTGAGGTAGCACCACCTTGTGGTGACAGTGTAAACACAATTTAGAACTCATTTAGATGGCCAACTTTGAATCCATTCATTTTGACAAGTGCTTAATATTTTGGAATTCACATGTATTTCAATTATTTAGAATTCAACTTTGCATAAAATGTGAAACACTTCCTATTCTTCTATTGAATCTGTACTCTTCATTCTTTATCCATTTCAAATTCACTAAAATCTTTTGTACCCATTACTGCTTGGATTAATCCATTATTCCTTGAGAAATTCTTCCACAAATCTTTTTTAATTCTGTGCAATTTTACTAAGCTGGTTTGAAAGACAAAATCATCATTAAGAATTAATTATTCTCTTGGGATGCCTGGGTGTCTCAGTAGGTTAAGCGTCCAACTTCGGCTGGGGTGATGATCTCACAGTTCCTGTTAGTGAGTTGGAGCCCACCTCTGGCTCTATGCTGACAGCTAAGAGCCTGGAGCCTGCTTCAGATTCTGTGTCTCCCTCTCCCTCTGCCCCTCCCCTGCTTGTGCTCTGTCTCTCTGTCTCTCTGTCTCTCAACAAATAAACAAACTTAAAAAAAAATTACAGAGGCAGTGTGAGTAGGGAAGGGACAGAAAGAGGGAGAGAGAGAATACTAAGCAGGTTCTGCACTGTCAGTGCAGAGCCTAATGCGATACCGTGAGATCATGATCTGAGCCAAAACCGAGAGTCAGACACTTAACTGACTGAGCCACCCAGGCGCCCCAATATTAAAATTTTTTTAAAAGAATTAATTATTCTCTATGGTAAAAATATTTCAAGACGGAAGAGAACAATAAGAAGAGAACTTTCTGAATAACAGAGTTATAAGCTATAAAAATACGACTGATACACACTAGAACTCTAAGGAAAGTAAGTCATGGGTTCTTTGTGGGACATGGGGGGCACAAATATCGTTGTAGGAGAAAAAATATGCTATCGATCCAAGTACCTTAAGCATCTAGAACACCCCAGTTGATTTAATCTGACTTTCTATTTCATTAGTATTTTCCATAGGTACTAATAAATCACTTGAATATTCATTAGGATTTTATAAATGTCCAAAACAGCCAGCAGACCTAGCTTATTCATCAATAAGAAGCATTTGAATTAACCACCACTTGACATTCTTTAGCAAGGCTGACTTGGTATTTAGGACAAATTGGAACTCTCTTTGCACACTGTCCACACAAATATGTCACTTACTAGTAGAATGTTGAGATAATCCGAGCCAAACTCTCATGGTAATATTATTATTTTCCCTCATCAGTCTGCTCACAAATTTATTCTCATCTTCATCCTCTATGGTAACAATAGTTGCAGAATGATCTGTTGAAGGAAAACAAATCCTAAACTAATGAGCTTTATGCAAACTAGGGAAATGGCTTATTTTCAAACAGCCATTTGAGAAAAAAGATCAATCTTGATAAAGATCATTGAGAAATTCAAGCTTTACATAGAGAATACTTTTTAAATCTGATATTTGTGTCATATTTTTAAAAGAATGGCATTAATAGATCCCAAAAAAAGTTAGACATATTTCTAGATTGAAACTTTATTTAGAGAAATGTTATGTTTCTTTAAAATGTTTACCTGATAATATTATTTGACCTTGGGACTGCCTACCAATGAGGCCTTTGTATATGAACAGCTAGTTAGAAGAAGTGGGGTATGTGATTGTAAAAATACATATCAGCATACTCTCCATATAATAGCTCAGCTTTAAATTCGCTTCTATTAAAATGAAAATAAAAGCAAACAGGTTTGGGATATTGAGGAGCATTAGCGTTTCCTTTAATATTACTTTATACATAAATGAACTTGGTTATGCCCGTTATATGTTCCCAAATATAGTATGGAACTGAATACTCTTGAAGTTTGAAAAATTGCCCTAAACCCACAGAGAAAATAGTATTATCACCATCATAAAGCAAGGGATAAAAATAAAATAATAACAGACTTGGAAATAAATCCTAAGTAGAATCACCTCTCCAACAGTGACAAGCCTATCTACACTTGAACTAAAGCATTTCTTTCGTGGTGGTGATACTGGGAGAATGGCAAAGGCAAGTCTTTACTCCTTTATAGAAGACCAGAGTATGCACATGCTTGTTTAATATTACATAATCCTGTAGGGAAGATATCACTATTTTACAGATGAGGAAATTGAGCCTCAAGAAGATCAATCATTCAGGTTTATACAGCTAGCCAGTTATAAATTTAGAGAGACAATCTCAATATTTTCTAATAATAAGAATAATTTGCTCCCTATTTGCAGGGCACGGTGCTACATTTGCATATATTATCTCATTTCATTCATTCCTACAACAACACAACCTTTGAAATAAGTACTATTTTCATTCTCACTGTTCAGATGAGAAAAGAGAAGCTATTATGTAACTTCTATAGTATCACTCATCTAATAAGTATGGGAGTAGGATTTAAAACTTAGACCTGTCTGCCTCCAAGGCTTAAGTACTTAACTCCCACTCTACAATGACAGTAACCCTTCCTATTTTCTCCTGTAGGAGCAAGAGGCTTCTCACTCTCAGAACACATACATAGTTCACAATAGTTCCCATCGTGTGTGTGTGTGTGTGTGTGTGTGTGTGTGTGTGTGTGTGTGTACACATACACCACAGAGGAGTTCCCACACAAAAGTTTCCATCATGTAGTCAAGCAGTAACAAGGAGATTTTTAAATCAGGCAAATGACTCCAAAACAGTTAGCAAAATAAATGAGAGATATGCCACCAGTCTGGCTAAACTGCTACCCAAGGATGCAGGTCTTTGAAATACTCTCAGTGGTCTCCCCAGAAGTCATTTCACAGTTTGACTATAGAGTAAATTTATTATGGGAGAGATCCAATTATTGCTGTTCTTTCTAAAATAGTTAAATTTGAAGACAAAAAGTCCTGTTCCTTATGATGTTCAGAGGATATGGGCCATTTCTATTGCAGGATGGATGAACAACCCATGCTTCCTTGATTTTGTTACCCTGGTCAGTGATAAGCTTACTTATTTATAACTAAGTAGTGGGAAAATCTGTAATTTGTATTTAGTACTTAACCAACTTCAAAAAAAAATTGCCTTTAGTCCCTTCATCTAAGCATATCTAACTATATTTAAAACCATTTCATTTGTCCTTATTTTCACATAATAATTCACATAGCAATTTTTTATTCTACTTCTTCCCACTTACTTTTATTTTCCATGTACTTATTCTTACATTGGTCACTTTTTATGGCTATTCTAATGTTCCACTTAACTCATACTTCATAAAATACTTAACTATTTCCCCACCACTGGGCAATTCAGTTATAAAATGCCATTATAGATATAGAGTGTTTTAAAAATATTTTTAAAAATATAATCATTACATCCTTGGGAAAAATTCCAATGATTAAATTATTGAGTCCAAGAAAATCAACAGACTTTAACTCACCAAGTTTTGAACAAAACTGTTCAGCTTCCAAGAAACTGTGCAATGCCTGGTTGGACGCGTAACAGTGGTCCCTGTACTGGATCCACTGTGATTCGTTCCCTTTCCCTGCTGGACATCTTGATGAGTAGGTATGAGAAGACACCTCTTTAGCTATAAAAATGTTAGACATGACTGTAAACACGCACAGGCAAAATGATTGGCTTTTAAAATCTCACTAAACCCTGTTTGAAACTGTGGTGCCTGTGAGTAGGAAAGCATTCAACTCAATACACACACCAGAGAAAGCTACAGCTCATACTCTAACAGTATACATTGTTTTAAGTGTTTATTTATTTTTGAGAGAGAGCACAAGCAGAATAGGGGCAGAGAGCCCAAAGCAGGCTCCATGTTGACAGCAGCTAGCCTGATGCAGGGCTCGAACTCATGAACCTTGGGATCATGACCTGAGCTGAAGTTGGACACTCAACAGACTGAGCCATCCAGGCACCCCTAAGAATACACATTCTAATTAGCTTTTTTGGAATACCATTTTTAACTTAGAAAATAGAAGAAACTATTTAGCCTTCTAAGATGCAATTAGCTTAATGTAAAAACAATTGGAGAGACAGAATAAGAAAAGCAAAGACAGGCTGGCTGAGTAGGCCTGTAACTACTTTGAAACAATTAAAATTCTTTCCTTGAATTCTTTTTATCTTGGTAATATATAACTAGTTTTACCTTGCCATGTAAAGAACTACTTTTAAAAATCACATCTACAAGTGAAAATTTGGTAATTTGTTTACACAGTGCAGTGTATCTGCACAGCAAAATCTGTCTCAAACAAAAAGTCTAAGTATGGCTTCTGTACCCATTAAATAATAACTCCCCATTCCTGCCTGCCCCCAGAAACTACCATTGCACTTTCTGATTCTATGAATTTGACAACTCCAGGTACCTCATACAATTCAAGTCATATGGCATTTGTCCTTTTGTGTCTGACTTATTTCACTTGGAATAATATCCTCAAGATTCATCCATGCATGTTGTATTATGTGTTAGAATTTCCTGCTTTTTTAATGCTGACTAATATTCCACAGAATGTATATACCACATTTTGCTTATGCATTCATCTGTCAATGGACAACTTGGGCTGCTTCCGCCTTTTGGCCATTGTGAATAATGACGCTTGTGAACAGGGTTGTACAAATATCTGTTCCAGTCCCTGCTTTCATTTCTCTTGAGTATATACCCAGAAGTGGAACTGCTGGATCCTATGGTAATTTTATTTAAAAATTTTGAGAAATCTCCATACCATTTTCCACAGTGGCTACACACAATGTTTTATTCCCGCAAGCAGTGTACTAGGGCTCCAATTTCTCCACATCCTTGCCAACACTTGTTATTTTCCTTTTTTGTTTTTTGAGGATTCAGTTTTTAATGTTTGCTCTTGTATTAGTTTCCCAGGGCTGCCATAATAAATTACCACAAACTTGGTGGTTTAAAACAACAGAAATTTCTTCTCTCACAGTTCTGGAGTCTAGTCTAAAAATGAGTGTCAGCAGGGTTGGTACTTTCTGGAGGCTCTGAGGGAGAGTCAGAACTCCCAGCTTCTGGTGGTTGCTGGCAATCTTTAGCTTGTAGCTGCATCACTGCAATTTCTGCTTCCATCATCAAATGGCCTTCTCGGTCTGTCTGCTTCTCTCCTCTTATAAGGGCACCAGTCATTGGATTTAGGGCCCATCCTTATCAAGCATTACCTCATCTTAACTAATTACATCTGCAAAGGCTATTTCTTTTTTTTTTTTTAATTTTTTTAATGTTTATTTATTTTTGAGAGAGAAAGAGACAGAGCGTGAGCCAGGCAGAGAGAGAGGGAGACACAGAATCCGAAGCAGGCTCCAAGCTCTGAGCTGTCAGCACAGAGCCTGACACAGGGCTCAAACTCATAGACTGTGAGATCATGACCTGAGCTGAAGTCGGATGCTCAACCGACTGAGCCACCCAGGTGCCCCTTGAATCGATTTTTTAATTTATTTTTTTAATAATTTTTTTTAGTGTTTATTTATTCTTGAGAGACACGAGTGTGAGCAGGGGAGGAGCAGAGAGAGAGAGAGGGAGAGGGAAGCACAGAATCTGAAGCAGGCTCCAGGCTCTGAGCTATCAGCACAGAACCTGACACGGGGCTCAAACTCACGAACTGTGTGAGATCATGACAAGATCCAAGGTTGACACTTAACCGACTGAGCCACCCAGGTGCCCCGTGCAAAGGCTATTTCTAAATAAGGTTGCATTCTAAGACTGGGTGGATGTGAATATGGGGGGGGGGGGGACACTATTCAACCCAATATGGCACGGAATTTGTTTGTTCATGTCATTCAACTTGATCCTATAAAGTCTGTTTAGCTAACACAGATGTCCTTTCCATTTTCTCATGTATCCTCATTGTTTTTCTAAAACATTACATTCATTTTCTGTACCTAACACCTGGGATGTCAGGTTTTGATCATCCATTTATTTCTCATTCTTGATATCATTCTCCCTTTCTTGTATTCACTTGCTTCTCTAAATAAGGTTTTCACATTTTCTTCTGCCTGAATCTGTTTAATTCCAAATGTTGGATCTTCTCTAGAATATTCTTTGGAACAGAAGCATGGCAAGCGCTGAGAGCCAGAGGCTTCAGAGACCACCACCGCCACCATCTCTTGGCTTGTCCAGCAGGCCCTGCAGCTCCGGGGTGGGGGTGGGGGGGCATCTTAGCTCTTCTGTTCTTCATTAAGGCTCCACCTGTCAGGATGAGCCCAACCCTGGTGGAAGGGGCTCTTTCCTTAGATTTTAAGAATCATGTAAGTTTGGAAAATGCTGAGTTACACAAAGTTAAACTGCTGTCTTTACTACAGAAACTATCAGAGCAGTCAATATGATAAATCAGACCTGAAGTATTTCCCAAATTTATGTGCTTTTGAACCCTTTTTTACTGTTTTTATTTATTTATATTTATTTCTGAGAGAGAGACAGCATGAGCAGAGGAAGAACAGAGAGAGAGGGAGTCACAGAATTCAAAGCAGGCTCCAGGCTCTGAGCTGTCAGCACAGAACCTGACACAGGGTTTTGAACTCATGAACTGTGAGATCATGACCTGAGCCGAAGTCAGATGCTTAACTGACTGAGCTGCCCAAGCACCCCAAATTCCTTTTTAAAAGCAGTGTCAGCCTTTGAGGAACATTGCTAAGTGAAACCAAAATTCACAAATTCTAGAGTAGTATGTACCTGGTGACAGAGGAACTGAAAGTCTTTGGGCACATACATACCCTAAATGGGTATATCATGTTCATCTCTCTTCACAAAGTATCAAATTTATTTTTGTAGGATGTGTGAATAAAAATTATTTAAAACCTACAAAAAATTCCTTTGAGTATTTATCATGTGCATAAGACAAAATGTCATATTTTAATTAATATAGTTATTCAAAATCAAGTCTTACATTTTGTAGGTTTATAACAAATAGCACCATCCCTAACAGACTTGCATTTTTCATGTGTCCAAATTCCTTTTGGATACAAGACAACACAATTTCCAGCAGATTTTTTATCTTTCCATGGGATGTAGTCAAATGTACTGCCATCAGACCATTCAAAACTTGATTCACTTCCCTGTTTTAAGAATAATAGAGATAAAAAAGCTTAGCACATTTTTAGCATAAGAATTGCCTTTAATTAAAAAAAAAATACAGAAAACCTGAATCCAGACAAAAGAATGTTCAAAAAGAACTGTAAGAAGAATATATATACTTTAAGAAATATTGGAATGGATTGTTAATTATTTGCTTACAATTGTTATAGGTCTGGACCTATTTGTAAAGTCAGGGATTTACTTTTGATGCATTGATTTGAGACATTTACTCTGGTGCAATTTAAGTAGGACTTTAAATTTATAGACAGTTACTATACTCTGTCCCTAGATTTATTTTTTTTTTTAAGGATGAGTTTATATAATACTTGAAATTAAATGATGTGCAAATGGCTTCCATTTGTCACAATTACAGATTTATATTAGCAACCTTCATATTATTCTGAATATTGTTTTTTATGTTTTATAGTTCTGTGGTTTGTGTCTCTGGCTACATGTTTCCTACTACAGAAGCCATCAAGCAGCAGGGGTTTGGAAGAGGAAAATACTTCCCAAGAAATTCATATGGGAAGATTACTTTTGATTTTTCCTTTATTCTATAAACCTAATTTGTCATGCTTTTTAAAATTTTCTCCATTTTGTTCTAAAGATTATTTAAATTAGGTTTTCAATTCTAATCTCTATAGTAGCCTATTTCTTGCAGGGGGGGCAGGAACTGGACATTATTATAGGTACATGAATATACTAATTAATAGGATTCAAATAGTGGCACAAAAGATGTATTTACTACCAAAACATTATCTCAAATAGTGCTCATTTGTAGGGTGAAAGTGAGAAGAAAATACACATATTAGTCCTAATATTAAGAATTTTATTTGACATCTTATATAAATTTTTGTGTTAATCTCACTATAATCCTATATTAAGGAAAATATTATCACCCCAGTTTTACCAATGAAGAAATTAACTTCCAAAGATTAAATGACCTGCTCATGATCACCAAACATAAATGGAAGACCTACCACTAATACCAGAACTCAGGTTTTTCTGATTCGGTGCTATTCTTTTTTCCCAGCTTTGCAATTAGTCTGCCCCAACTAGGTAACAGAGAGGTGTTGTTGAGATATTAATCTACTGGGCCCTTGGGATGGCCTGGCAGTGTCTAGGGCGGCTGCAGTCCAGGCCATTTGCCCTACTACATTCTACAAATACAATTTTCTATTTAGTTTCTGTTGTAAAAAGATAAGAAAGCACTATGCTATGCAAATTGAGTCCCAGGACTTACTCTGATGTTATACTCTGAATTAATATCTTATGCTCAAATTTCCAACCTTCTAACACATTTGGAAAATTTCTGGAAAACAAGACAAGACTTACATCGTGACTTGAGAGCCCAACCCATAGTGGAAATCCATCACGTTTTACGATATCTTCCAGAAAGAGCTGGCCATTTTGGTCATGAACACTTGCCAGATAACCTCCACTTTGAGAACACATGTTCAATGCTTCATACCATGTTACCTTTTTTTGAATAACATTATAAATACCATCTTCATATGGAATAAACAGTGGCAGAGTAGCATTATATTCTTCCTTGTAGTCAACTATAATATTTAAATTAAGAGTATTAGTGATTAAATTTAAATTATTTAAAATACATATTTTGGGTAAGACTGGACATGCAACCATTTCTAAAGTTAAATAAAACTGGATTTTTCTTATTAACAAGGGAGGTAAAATGCATACTCTATTTTTCGTATTGCCACAACACATATAATAGGTTCTTAAATAGTATAGTTGCCTGGTTGATTAAAAAAAAGATATAGGGGCGCCTGGGTGGCGCAGTCGGTTAAGCGTCCGACTTCAGCCAGGTCACGATCTCGCGGTCCGCGAGTTCGAGCCCCGCGTCAGGCTCTGGGCTGATGGCTCAGAGCCTGGAGCCTGTTTCTGATTCTGTGTCTCCCTCTCTCTCTGCCCCTCCCCCGTTCATGCTCTGTCTCTCTCTGTCCCAAAAATAAATAAATGTTGAAAAAAAATTAAAAAAAAAAAGATATAAACATTGTTTTTCATTTAAGGAACTTACATATTAATTGCAGACATTAAACAACAATACCTGAAATTCAGGCAAAACAATTATCTACTCTAATTTGTGTGACTGAGTAGAGAAGGAGAGACTCATCTGAGTTAAGAGAGTCAGAAAGCCTGCTTATCAAATTAGGTTTCCAGAGTTTAGGTGAGGTGAATTAGAACCAAAAAGAAATAAAGTAATCAGAAAGCTAAAAGCAAATGAAGAATAATATAACAGTAACAAAATGACAATAGTAACAACAATAACAAAAGCACAGTGATAAGGGTACTTGAAAGAGGCACAGGAGCCAAGTGAAAGAGCTCCCAGTGGCCCAAACTAGAACAATTTTAATAAAATATTAAATAATGTAGTATATCGTATTATAACCCAAAGTATAAAATATATACCATGAACTGATACTGATATAAATAACTGAATAAATTTTAAAATGGGAGAGAACAGAAAAATCTCTTGCGCGGTAGAATTCCAAATAATTTACATACGTACACCCTTCTCAGGAAGGTGGAGAATAACTCTTCAGCCTGTAAATATGTACTAAATATACTGACTTCCTTAAAAAGAGTGCAGCATGGAAATGGGGAAAAGAATAACTTTGCAGTGGAGAAAGCTGACAAACACCTAGAGCCAGGTGATCAAGGTTAAAACCAACAGTGGGAAGTCGTGTTGATAGCATATACCCTTCATATGATGTGATGAAAATGACACTTTAATTCTGTGGTTTTTCCTAAACCTCAAGGCCACAACTCCAGTTTAATCATGAGAAAAACATCAGCCAACCTAAAGGGAGAAACATTCCACAAAAAAACGTGACCAAAAAAATACATGACCAAAAAAGTGCTCCTCAAAACTGCCAAGGTCATTAAAAGCAAGAAAAGTCTAAGAAGCTTTTACAGCCAAGAGAAACCTAAGGAGACAAGATGACTATATTAGCATGGTATCCTGTATAGAATCCTGACTAGAAAAGGGATATTAAGTAAAAATGTTAAAAATCTAAATAACGTATAGACTTTAGTGAATAAGTAATCCATCATATTGGGTTTCTTAGTTGTGACAATTGTACCATACTAACACAAGATGTCAACAATAGGGGATACTGGTTATGATATATATGGGAACTCTCTGTACTGTCTCTGTAACTTTTTTTATAAACATAAAATCATTCTAAGTTTGTTAAAGAAGTAAAACAAAGGTGGAAGACTTCTTGTCAATAAAAAACCATAAGTAAAGGTGCAAATGAGGATAAGCATACACTGTACATGGGACAATTAAGACATCAGCCTCACAGAAAAAGAGCCTTATTGAGCCAAGAATGGGGGGAAAATCAAGGTTGGAAGAAAGCCTAGAATTTTAGGATAGACAGTGTTTCTAGAAAGTCTTAAAAGCTTACATGGACCCAAAGTAATTGGTAGTAGGGAATCCCTGGAGATTGTTGATGGAAATGGTGTTCCAGAAAGTTATTCTGTGGTACTATGAAGGGAGAAGGTCAGCCTGGATGTTAGCAGAGGTCTTAAAACTTAAAACAGTTTTTAAGCTGTGAAAAATTTTAAACCGATATGCATTTTAAAATAGATTTATTTAAGGAATTAGGCAAATTTAAGAGAAATTTATTTTCAGCCTAGAATGTCAAAACTCTACCCAAACACACTTTCTTATTTACAAAAATCTTCTCCATTCTTCAAAACCCAACCAAGTTTTACTTTCTTCTCAGAGCATTTTGTTGTCATTATTTGTTTTCATTGATCCCTTTTGACTTTCCAACAAATTTAAGCCAGTACCAAATCACCTAAAAGTAACCTACATGAAACAATGATAAAGAATTTCATGCTGTCTCCCCAACTACATTTTACTCCTTGAGATCAAGACCATGACACCAGGAAACTGTATCTTTTCCTTCCTGTGTAACTTCCACAGTACCTCTCACAGGACTGAAAATAGAGGAGGCACTCAAAAAATATAGTTGCATGATTCCCACTTGCGGAGCTAATTAGCCTTATGGAGTGAAAATTCTACATTAGCATACTTACCCATTTCAATTTTACAAGCAAGAATGCTGTTCTGGTTATAGTAAAATATTTCTTCAATAGCATTGAAGGTTTGAATATCCCAGAAGCCATCAGTACTCAAGCCAGCAAAAAAATTGCCATTTTTTATATCTGGTCTTCCTCCTCTCCAATTTGTGTATGACAGCATGGTCTTATCAGACCACAGAAGAGAATTATCTGGAGAAGAAACATTTTTTCTACAATTAGAGATTAAATCAAGATTTGAGTTAGAGTTATGAGGTTAATATTTCAAACTCAACTAATTTTCTTTCTTCTTTACCTGCTTTCTAAAAAGTTATATAATTATGTATATCTCTTTATACATAAAGAGATAAATATTTAAATATTTTCTGACTATAACAGTAAATTATGTTTATTTTTAATTTGGAAATTACAAATTAGAAACATAAAAATTAAAATTTACTTATAATTTCACCATCCTGCAATAACTTTATGCTTACTATTTTTAACCAGATATTCATTTTTACTGTATATATGTTTAATTGCAATGAAAAGTAGTATAATTATTTCATTTAAAAAATTAATATATTATAAAACTAGTGACAGAAATCTCTTCTCCGGACCTAAGCCATACACAATTGTGCACATTTATGTCAATCTAATATATATTTGACCTTTTCCTTTCATCATATACAAAATGAACCCAAAATAGATCATAGATCTAAAGGTAAGAGCTAAAACTATAAAACTCTTAGAATAAAACATTGGCGTGTGTCTTTATGACCATAGGGTAGGCAAAGTCTTCTAGATAGGCACAAGTGATAAAAAATAGATAAATTTGATTTCATTAAAATTAAAAAGTTTTGTGCTACAGATTATACTATCTAGAAAGTGATGTAGTAGTAGTACATGTAGTAGTAGGCACCTGGCTGACTCAGTTGCTAGAACTTACAACTCTTGATCTTGGGATTGTGAGTTCGAGCCCCACATTGAGAGTAGAGATTACTTCAAAGAAATAAAGTGATGGGAGAAAATATTTACAAATCATTTATTTGACAAGAATCCAGAATATATAAAGAATGTTTATTGATCAATAAAAAAGACAAATAATTAAAAAATGGATAAAGGTTCTGGGGCGCCTGAGTGGCTCGGTTGGTTAAGTATCTGTCTCTTGATTTCAGCTCAGGTCATGATCTCTGAAGATTCGGGAGATTGAGCCCCAAGTCTAGCTCTGTGCTGACAGTATGGAGCCTGATTTGGATTCTCTCTCTCTCTTTCTCTCTCCCCCTCCTCTGTCCCTCCCCTGCTCACCCTCTCTTTCTCTCTCTCTCTCTAAATAAATAAATAAACTTAAGAAAATACAGTATTAAAACAAATAAAAATAAACAATGGATAAATGATCTGAATAATGTATTCTCCAAAGATGATATACAAATAGCCAATAAACACATGAAATTATGTTTAATATTATTAGTTATCAGGGAAATGAAATAAAAACCTCAATTAGATGCCACTTCATAACTACTAGGGTGGCTACAATGAAAAAGAGAGATAAAAAGAAGTGTTGGCATACGTATGGAAAAAATGGGAAGGTATGGAAAATGATATAGCAGCTTAGAAGAACAGTTTTCGGGGCGCCTGGGTGGCTCAGTCGGTTAAGCAGACGACTTTGGCTCGGGTCATGATCTCGCGGTCCGTGAGTTCGAGCCCCGCGTTAGGCTCTGTGTTGACAGCTCAGAGCCTGGAGCCTGTTTCAGATTCTGTGTCTCTCTCTCTCTGACCCTCCCCCGTTCATGCTCTGTCTCTCTCTGTCTCAAAAATAAATAAACGTTAAAAAAAAATTAAAAAAAAAATTTTTAAAAAAAGGTCATATTTGAGTAATTTAGCTTCTGCCTATGGCTATCACTGTCCCTTGTCTCCTAGTAAGCCCCACCCCCTTATTGGGTAAATGTATGCTTTTGATATATTATGTCCCAGAGTGACATTTTTCCTAATTCCAAACTTCTATGATTTTCAGGACATCTGTAAGTAAGTATTTTTCAAAATTGGCACAGTTCAAAACTGCTTTTTTAAAGCAAAACTGCTTTAAAAAATTTCATAGCAATTATACCTTGGACTTGTGGTATTCAGTCCCAATTTCAAATATTCTATCCCACTGTCAGACTGTTTCTCATTTTTCTAACGTATACTCTAAACCAATGCTGTAAACCGAAAGGTGCAACATTAATAGAAGTATAATTCCATTCTCACTCATCCCATATTCTTAGGAGAGATATAAAGTCAATATCGAAGGTTTCTGTGACAGTGTGGTCATTTTTAGTTAGTCTTAAATTGCTAGAAGGAATAGTGGAGAAAGGAAATTATTTTCTACCATTTGACTCTAAGCTTGGTGGTAAAGGCATTTTAATGGCAGATTAGAGATACAAAAACTGTCTGGTATTTATGTAAGTTCTGCTAAGTGCATAATTATAATTTTGTATATCGATAAACACATATGTTGAAGAACTATACCTTTGTAGCTTGATAAGTAATTTATTAATTTATTTAAAAAAATTTTTTAACATTTATTTATTATTGAGAGACAGAGAGTGACAGAGCATGAGCATGGGAGGGGCAGAGAGAGGATGAGACACAGAATCTGAAGCAGGCTCCAAGCTCTGAGCTGTCAGCACAGAGCCCGATGCGGGGCTCGAACCCACAAACCACGAGATCATGACCTGAGCCAAAGTCGGACGCTTAACCGACTGAGCCACCCAGGCGCTCCATTGATAATTAATTTATAATGAAGTATGAATATAAAGAAAACCAGTAGATTTATAACTTACTTTCATAAGTTATACCTAATGTGACCCATAAAGCCATATTATTCAAGTGCAGAAGTTGCTCAAGAACAAAGTTATTCTCTTTTTCATCTCGAATACTCAGAACATGTGATTTTGGATCTGTTAAAAAAAATAGTCAATAATTTTAATAATTACTTATCTAGAACACTTTGATAGATTTAGAAAATTTTATTTCCTAGTTTAATAAACTCTAAAACAATATTGAAAAATAAGACAGATGTGTAAATTAAAACTATCTCATTGTATGAAAATGAATAGATTAATAAGTTTTCAAACATTTTGATGTTAAATTTTGACATTCTGATGTCAAACATTTTGATGTCTTATAGCCTAGTATAAAATTATAGCTGAGTAGAGAATTTAAAACATTGATTTGCTTCACTTTTCCTCCATTTAAATCTTGTTTCAAATTGGTACAAATTTACACTGGTAAAGATACACTGTCAAAAACTATAATAAATATAACCTCTTGGATGGTCTATATGCTAGATCTTTTTCTTTAGAGATCACTCTGATATTTGGATTATAAAAGTTTAATATTTCCCAAAGGGTGTCCCTCAGGAAATTAGCAGGAATTTCTCAGAAAAAGACTAGATGGATAAAAATGTCACAAACATTAATTAAACAAAGTTAGACTACTTCATTTGTGCCTATACTTCTTAAAGTATATGCTAATATATATTTGATAATGTCTAACAGGAAACAATGGCATGTAGTGTTTCTCAACCTTGCTCTTTTTCAAAGGATTCTTTTTTGTAGACTATCTCTCAAGACTAGTTTCTACATTTTTGGGAATAATGGTTTGATATTTTCCATAAGAACTTCCCACAGTTCCCTGGTCCACTGCTGAGAAGTCATAAAGCCTCAGTGGATCTCACCGACAATATCTGGAGAGTCCTGAGAGCTACAAGTGTGAAATATGCATTTCTTTTATGCAGAGCTCTTCTTTGCTTTCATTTACTCACCTGAGCTTTCAACTACGCAAATTTGCCTATTTTCACTTCACCTGTAGCCTCGCTTGGTTGAACATCCAGTTCTCTGCTTGCTGGTGTCATTTCTGTGTCTTTTGAAGTAGAACTCGTTTTGTTCATACATGTAAAGACAGACTGGTTCTCTAATGGATAGGTAAAGGAGTAGCTCCTATATTCTCCATTTTAACTAAACACAAATCTTAATTTTTTGTTGATAATGTAGAAATTAGGAGATGAATATTTTTGAAATCTAGTCGCTAGTGCTAATTAAAAATATTTATAACACACTCAGGTGAGACTTGTTTTTTTAATGAACAAATGTAATGATTACTCATAAGTTGCTCAAGAACAAAGTCATTCTCTTTTTCATCTCAAATACTCAGAACATGTGATTTTGGATCTGTTAAATAAAAAATAGTCAATAATTTTAATAATCACTTATCTAGAACACTTAAGATACTTACTCAGATTCTGGCATTTAGAATGAACTTCATCTGGTGTTACTGCATGATATTTAGTCTTTCCTACCATGAAATTGTAGCAAGAGTTCTGAAATGGTATCCACGGAGTTGACAGAACGGGAGAGGGACACTGAATACTGTCAACCGGTTTGATCTCTTTTTCAGTCTCATCTGAAAAAATGACAATGGTAAGAATTCTAATCTTAGATGTAAATGTTAAATCCTGTTCAGAGTAATTAGGCTTAATGTGTAGGGAATATTCAGGAAGCCAATAAATAATAGCTTAATGATGCTTGTTCTGTTTATACTCAAATATAATGTGACCTCTTAACTGGGTTTCTGTAGGAAGGAATTTATTTAACATAATTTCTTTCCCCTGCTGTGGAGTGAGTGGGAGAATATAAAACAATAGGTCCTATTAGGTTAAATGTTGTTTCTGTATTCTCGTATCACCAAACCTCAAATACAAGGGGCAACCTCAAAGACTACACAAGGATATTAATAATAGGCACCTAACTATAACTTTGGGAACTCATCTTTAAGTTTCTGGTTACTGGTATTTCTCTAATTTTAATTTTTTTACTGTTTATTTATTTTTGAGAGAGGGAAAGAGCACAAGCGATGGAGGGGCAGAGAGAGAGAGAGAGAGAGAGAGAGAGAGAGAGAGAGAGAGAATCCCAAGCAGGCTCTGTGCTGTCATCAGAGAGCCCAATGCAGGGCTTGAACTCACAAACTGTGAGATCATGACCTAAGCTGAAGCCGGACACTTAACCAACTGAGCCACCCAGGTGCCCCTTTTCTCTAATTTTAAAGATAAATTTTAATTTTTATTTATTTATTAAAGGTACATTTTAATGAAATATGTGATGTTCTAAGTTGTTGCTTTAATGAAAGCAAACAGAAATAGTTGAAAATGTGATTATGGCTTTTATTATGAAAAAGACATAGACTCCAGGAGATGCAAATATAGATATACTCTACTCAAAGTCAACAAACAGATTTAATATGCAGTAGAGACCATCCAGCATGTCTCCCAGGTTGCAACAACTCCCTTTGGGAAGTAGTCTTTTCTTTCTACTGTAAACACACACATGTGGGCCTCTGGCAGTTGTAAAACTACTTTACTCTGAGCTAGAGATTGCGTACCTTACTCTAACGAGGTACATCAGATTCTAAGAATTTGGAAAGCATAATTTAGGGATAGTCAATCCATCTCCAGTTATGGCTATCATTGAAAGCTACAGAGCTGCCATGTTTTACCATGCACAGAGAGAAGCATAAAGTATATAAAAAGACGAGTGCAGGTCTACAGAGAGAAACAGAAAGGATAGGTGGGAGACAGTATCTCTGGGTTCCAGATTCCATTCAGTTTGATTCCCATTCTTCATGAGGCTCAGCGATATCCTCATTTTTGAGGATCTAAGTGTCCCTTTTGGCTTAAGCTGGCTTGAGCTGGTTACTGTTACTGGCAAACAAATGAATCTTAACAGTGACTCTTAAAAAGAAAGATTAGTTGTTGATCATAAGAATTACAAAAAAATAATTCTCACAAATATGAGTTTTCTATAGAACATAAACACAAAATACATACAAAATGAGACCAATGGGAGTTAAAACTCAAAGGTCAGGTACCATTGTCAGCTGACAAAAATAAAGATATAACATGTCTAAAATAACAAATCAATGACAAAGTATTTAATATATAATAATTCTACTTGAATTTTCACAACAAATTTTGTTGTAGAAAAAGAACGTGATTATAATTTCAAGACCAGATTTTACAAAACCACCCCCCATAAATTAAAATATTTAAAATTAGCATACTTCCTGGATAGTAGCAAATAGCACCTGGTTGCTGATGCTCACAGTCAGATGTCTTCCAGAAACCATCAGTGTCTAACATTACACAGTCTTCAAGTTGATTATTATTTTCAATCCAGCGGCTAAATTGAAGATGTTTCCCATCTGACCAACCATAGTTGAGTTCATCCTGTAAGCAGCCGAAATACAGTTCAAGTGGCAATACTTCATGTTATCTCCTTTGTATTATTTCAACCCTCATGCTCAATCTAATAACTTTTAATTTTATCTTATATTTAGCACATAGTTACACAGCACTTACCATGTGCCAGGCACTGTTCTAAGTGCTTTGCAAAGATTAATTTATTTAATCTTCCTAACAACCATATGAGATAGGAACTTTTATATTTCTTTCACAGATGAGGAGACTGAAGGCATGTAGTGTGCCCAAAGTCACATAGAATGTATACTGCAGTGCTGGGATTCCAATCCAGGCCATCAGGTGCTAGAGTCCATGGCCTGAGTCATTATGCTAGGCTGCCTCACACATAGTTGGAACTGTTGGTTGTTGCAAGTCAGAAAAACAATTATGTGGTAGTGTAAAGAACACAGGCTCTGGGGCTACGCATATCTAGTTTTGAATTCTGGCTCAGTCCCACATTAGTTTTTGATTTTGAGTTTACCTTGCCAAGTTTCCATCCCATCTATTAAACGGATATGACACTTAACCTCTCAGGGCTGGAATTCGTGGGGTAACGTATAAAACATGTAACTCAATGGCCAGCTGGTGCACAGGAAGAGCTACATAAGTGTTGGCTCTCTCCCTCTAACCCTGACTCAGGCCTTATGGCTCTCACACTGTTATTTTTACACTTGTCTTTGTAGAAAAGCTTCCTCATTCACTAAACTCTATTGTGCACTAAAAGTCTATGAACATCTGTCTTTACATCCTGACAAGGGCCTGACCACCCACCTATCTTGAGAGAGGCTTTACAGAATAGGTACAAAAGTCCAGGGTACAGACCTGTTTGGGCTTCCCCATGGTGCTGTCAGAGCACCAGCCCTTATACATTGACCCAATGAACTAAGCTGTCCTGAGGCCCAAGACAATTCTGCATCCCTGGTTTATTTGGAATACTGGGCAAAGGCCACACACAGTATCCTTAGTGAACCATAAATAACAAACATGTTCAGGCTTCAATACCACCAACTGTTTCATTCTGAAAACTGTTCTCCACCAGAGTTCCAGTTGTAACCTTGTGGCCTAAGCCTCTGACCTCAAATGTGCCCTTTGGCCATGGGATGTTGCTTGCACTTGGTTGTTACCCTGGATTTCTTCACCTTTGTTGCACTCACAGCAGGTCTTTGGAACTTCTATTCCTCGTAGATAAATCACCGCACCTTCTATCTCTCTGCTGAATGTGATCTCTCTTTATTACGACTATAAGCGTCTCTTTACTAAATTCTTGACCTTAATTGATCTTAATCAAAACCTGCCTTTCCCAAGGGAATAAGTTCCTTTCAACACCCACAAGGGAAGGCTGTTTATTTTTCCATTCTCAGATACCGCAGGGCTATGAGAATGGGATAGCAGGTTATTTTTTATCTCCTTCAGTCATTTCCTTTGAGGTTTATGCAAGCTCCCAGATTCTTTGCTCTCTCTGACATTCACTGAGGACTTGCCTCCTTATTCCCCACTGATATTCACTGGGGAGATACCCCATGTCTTGCTCTGTCCTCTTGGTCCAACCATCGACTTACAGACATTAATGTTCATGTGGGTAATTCATCCAGCTCCCAAGCCTTCTTGACTTCCTCTCTATGTATTTCCACTTCTGTGTACTTGAGTGACCCACTGCCACTGCCACAGTCTGAACTTTATATAAACCAGAACTGCTGTGAGCCTTAGTTCAGGCCAACATCATTTCCTGCATGAATTTCTGTAAGAAATCTCCTGACTGCTCGCTTCCTTACCCACCCTCTGCCAGTATAATTCTTCTTAAGTAAAAACCTGATATTGTCACTACCAGGTTTAAAATCTTTCAATACCCTTCCATTGCTTTCAGTGTAAAATGTATCCTGTCCATGCTCCAAAGATTTAAGGCAGCTTATGCAAATACATAGTAAACAGCTACATAGAATATGTTAAAGAGTGAAAGAAAAAAGAGAAACATAGGTACAGATTGAAAATAGGATACGAAATAAGGCCAAAATCCTTCAGTGGTGAATAAAAAGTTACAAAATGGTATGATTCTAATTATCTTAAAAATATACATGTGCGGGCACCTAGGTGAGTCAGTTGGTTAAGTGTCAGACTTCGGCTCAGGTCATGATCTCACAGTTTGTGGGTTTGAGTCCCGCATCGGGCTCTGTGCTGACAGCTCGGAGCCTGGAGCCTGTTTCAGATTCTGTGTCCCCCTCTCTCTCTGTCCCTCCCCCACTCGCACTCTGTCTCCCTCTGTCTCAAAAATAAATAAACATTAAAAAAAAATACATGTGTACATATAAAAAACTTGAGGGATATATGCCAGATTACTAAATCATATTTATCACTAGTTACTGGGATTATAGGTGATCTTAATTTTCTTTTAAAAATATTTACTATAAATTTACAGATTTTCCACAGGGATGGTATTGCTTTTGTTTCAAAAGGTTAAAGGTGATTGAAACTAGGAAATGTAATAACTTATTACTACCCTCACAAGAGACACAATGATGGGTTTCACATAAACCCAAACAATGAAGAGGAAATAAATAAAAGCAATGTTATGAAAGAATTGATATAGTAAGTCTTAAAAACTAGTTCAAGCTGACGATCTGGCTCTGAGAGTCTCAGAGAAAACATTCTTCAAGCAATTTCTAAATACTAGTTTTAACTGAGCTTCTAGTACATGCTGGTGGTAATGAATCCAAAATTTGTCAAAGGTAATGTTTACTTCTGAGCCTGTTTTAAGTTTTTTTCACCCATTCTCCAGTTCAACTCTGGGTGTGAGCTAGGACTAAATCACTTTCAATCACATTTTTTTCCATGCAGCCCTAAAACCATCTTGGTATATACCACATTGGTATATTGAGGGTTTCCCCAAGGTATATATAACTTAGGTTTACTTCACAATGTAAGGTACTCTTCTGTCCCACTCTGCCAATTGCCTTCTCTCTGAGAGTGAAGAATACTGGTTTAGGGGACATTTATCTAACAAGGGCTTCACCAGTCATGCACTGTGCAGATGCAGGGGACAGGGTTCACATCACAATCTTTGTAAATGGCACCCCCTATGCAGAGCATAATATATGCAGCCTCACATACCAGCCCTATATTTTACCCTTCAATACATCTCAGTGGGCATACATAGAGAGCCTAGAACAGAGACAAAAATGACCTACAATGCTGACAGAAATACTACAGCTTTATTTATTATTATTTTTTACTATACCTTTATTTAGAAAAATACTTATTAATTATAGCTAAATGCTTCAGAAGCATAAATGTTCCTGTTTATGTAACATGTTTGTAGCTTAGCACTGAGAATTAGCAGGAGACTAGTATTCTTTGCTGGGCTGTGAAATAAACTAGAAGTACTTACGACATCTATCCAGGATCAGGCCTTGAACTGTGGTGAAACACTACTCTAATCCACTTTTAGAGAGGCTTAATTGTACTCTGCTGATTCTGAAATGGATAAAAAGACTCTTCATCAGAAGCCACAGTACTTCTACACACTGGACCTCATCTGATTTAATTCTTCTCTTCCTCTCTTCTTTTCATTGGCTGGGGAGAGATGGCAGTTCCTGCTTCTAGCTCAGTCTTTTACTAGAATAAAAAGAAGTGCTCATCTACATATGTCCACTAGAACTTCTTCTTAATCTAAACAATAAAGCACCAGATCTTTCAACAGTGGAAAGATGACTACCACTAAAAATTATACACTTCATGAAATTTACTCACTGGAGTAAGATTTTACAACCTCTGGGTTCTTTTGGTCTGGTATGAGAAATGCTGTGTGCAACAAAAATTTCACGTTTCGTCAGTCAATCCTGGCAGTTGGACTGAAAACTTACGTCTCGACTGGAGAGTCCAATCCATAAAGAAGAGTTATGAAGGACCGTCTGCACAGTTAGGAACGCCTGCTGGTAAGGGTCTGTGATGCTCACCAGGTGCATGTTATCTTTCTGACACTCCTTCAGAGCATCAAACCAAGTCAGACTCTTCGGGATTATTTTGTACAAATTATTTAGATACTTTATAGTGTCTGAAGTATTCTGCAAGGTCTGTCTGCTTTCAATTTCTGTGTGTAAAAGAAAAAAAAAACACAAAAACCACCCACTCTGCAAGGCATGGGACATTTCTTCATTTCTCCATAAGTAGTTTAGCTATTACTTATCCATTTATTTTAGATTTTCGTTGGGAGAACTAAGTACGTCTTGGTGTATACCTTAGGCAAATATGTTTGAGCCGCATCTTTTTTTTTTCTAAAATTGGAACAAAATTGTTTTTGTTAATCTGATTTAGGAAGGAAAAAAGGTATAAGTAAAAGTAGGCTACAATGAGATTACCATTTCAGATTGGTATCAAATACCTCCTTTGTTTGAACTCCTTTAACAAGAGGAGGTGTTAGGTATTCCCTTACAAAGTTTTAATCTGGGAGAGCTCCCATGAAAAAAATGTACAAAACAACCCACAAGAGGATATATTGAATTATTATTTTACAGTACTTCCCTGAATAAAGCAGTTACTAAACAGTATGAGACAAGTGACCATAGGTTAATTAAACAAAAAGTTCCTTAGAAGTACGTGGATTATCTACTTGAGGTTCTCATTACATGATAAAGCTTTTTAGAAATTTTATTTATTTTGTTTGTTTATTTATTTATTTTTATTTTTGAGAGAGAGAGAGGGAGGGGCAGAGGGAAAGAGAATAAGAATCTTAAGCAGGCTCCATGCTCAGTACAGAGCCCAACGCAGGGATCAATCCCATGGCCCTGGGATCATGACCAGAGAACAAATCAAGAGTTGAACATTTAAGTGGCTGAGCCACCCAGTCGTCCCCAAAGGTTTTTTTTTTTTTCTTAATCATTTATTAAGAACATTGTGATCAATGAAAACAATGTGATACTTTTGAAAAACATCTTTTTGAAAATATGGACCTCTTAAAAAAAATTTTTTTTAACATTTATTTATTTTTGAGAGACAGAGACAGAGCACAAGCGGGGGAGGGGCAGAGAGCGAGGGAGACACAGAATCCAAAGCAGGTTCCAGGCTCAGAGCTGTCAGCACCAATACTTAATTTTGATATTTAATTAGGCAAAGCAATGACACTTGAAAAAAAATCACATTCCATTTGAGATAATCTGACTCACTGAACCAATATGAGTTTAGCCATGTTGAAAATTTAGGGAAGCTATATGTTTACAAATTAATATTAATTCATTTATAAGATTTTCATGAAAAAGTAGTGTATATATCTAACAGCATAAAGTACCATAGTTATCTAGATGATAATTCATACCTGAATATCTCTGACAGAGAGACAGAGTGTGGTGCTCACTGCAGGAAGTAAAATTCCATGTCCCAGTATAAGGCGACTTTTCGAGGTTGAGCATCAGAGCACAGTGGTATTGGGACTCTTCCTCAAAAATCTAAAGGAAAAGGCAAATATGTACAAATAATCATGAAACTACCTGTCTGAAGATCCCAGCAAGAGAACTTTATATTCCAAATTGGATTTTTCGTCCTATAAAAATTTCATTAAGGAGCTGACTGTGAAATCACAAGAAAATCCTCCAAAACTTCCAAAGAATGGGAAAAGGGCAATTAACTTTAGAAATTATAAAACAAAAAAGGAAAGGACCCAAATAAGTAAAATCAAGAATGAAAGAGAGATCACGACCAACACAACAGAAATAAAAACAATAGTAAGAGAATATTTTGAGCAATTATAAGCCAATAAAATGGGTAATCTGGAAGAAATGGACAAATTCCTAGAAACATATACACTACCAAAACTGAAACAGGAAGATATAGAAAATTTGAACAGACCCACAACCAGTAAGGAAATCGAATTAGTAATCAAAAATCTGCCAAAAAACAGGAGTCCAGAGCCAGATGGCTTTCCAGGGGAATTCTACCAAACATTTAAGGAAGAGTTAACACCTATTCTCTTGAAACTGTTCAAAAACTAGAAATGGAAGGAAAATTTCCAAACTCTTTCTATGAAGAGTTTCGTAGGTTCGAGCCCCACGTCGGGCTCTGTGCTGACAGCTCGAGGTTGGAGCCTGCTTCGGATTCTTTGTCTCCCTCTCCTTCTGCCCCTACCCCACTCGCATTCTGTCTCTGTCTCTCTCAAAAATAAATAAACATTAAAAAAATTTTTAAACAGATCAAGAAAAACTGGTACAAGATTAAAACTCAATTATAGTAATATTTAACACTCTGCTATCATTCTTGATATTTCAAAGCAAAAAAAGTAATGATGATTAATTTAATTTATTAGATGTTTTTAAATTTTTTATGTTGACAAACTGTATACAACAGAGTACTCACCTTAAAGCTTTGATCCTGTATCTGTAACTATAAAAACATCCATAAACATCTATTTAGATTTCATTCTCTGATCACAAATCAATAATACTAGGTGTGAAAATTTTTTCGAAGTATATTGTTCCTATATTTTTTGTATGCTTGAAACATATCACACACTTAGAAAAATAAGAAAAGTAAGCTTATCCCAGGAGTTACAAATTTTATAAAAACACATACACACATGTTGCACAATAAACACGGAACTAAAACTGAAATAAAATAATTATAGGAAAGAATAATATCACCAGGGATATGTGTAAAACTTTTTTACAGAGGCAAATGTGTATAATTATTAAGTGTTTTATTTGAGAGTAGTTGACACACAAAGGTACATTAGTTTCAGGCATACAGCATAGTGATTTAGCTTCCCTATATGTTATACTATGCTCCCCACAAGTGTAGCTACCATCTGTCACTATATAATCCACTTATAATATCATTGACTATAATTCCTATACTGTGCCTTTTATTCCTGTAACTTATTCCCATAACTGGAAGCCTATATCTTCTTCTTCCCTTCACCCCATTTGCCCACCCTCCCACTCTGCTTCCTCTGACAACTATCAGTTTGTTCTCTGAACAAACATTCAGTTTGTTCTCTGTGTTTATAGGTCTGACTATCCTTTTTATTTGTTTATTCATTTGTTTTCATTTTTCACATGAGTGTTTTCCACACAGGAGTGAAATGGTATTTGCCTTTCTCAGTCTGACTTACTTCCCTTAGCATAATACCCTCTATGTCCATTCATGTTGTCACAAATGGCAAGATCTCATCCATTCTTATGGTTGTGTAGTATTTCTGTGTGTGTGTGTGTGTGTGTGTGTGTGTGTGTGTGTGTGTACCACATTTTCCTTATCCATTCATCTATCAATGGATACTTAGGTTGCCTCCATATCTTGGCTATTGTAAATAATGCAGCAATAGATATAGGGGTGCATATATCTTTTTGAATTAGTGTTTTGGTATTTGGGTGAATACCCAATAGTGGAATTCTGCAAATATATATTATTAAATGTATTCTGGTTTTTAAAGGAAAGATGAACTAAGAATTGAATACAGGAGATTAGAAAATGAATAAAAATATAACACCAAGAAAAACAGGATAGAAAATGTAGTAATATTTGTAAATGTATCTTAAGCAATAGGAGTAGAGAGGGGAGAAGAGGGAAGAGGAAGTCATTAACACACCAATTTTGTAAAAATCTGAATAAGAAAAAGTAAAAACACAATCAAGTTAAGATATGGAGATTTAAAAAGATAATAGTATACACAATTTTATTCTAATACATTAGAAAATCTAAATGAGGGGCACCTGGCTGTTTCAGTTGGAAGAGCATGAGACTCTTGATCTTGCGGTTATGAGTTCGAGCCCCATGTGGGATGTAGGGATTACTTAAATACATTTTAAAAACTTAAAAAAAAAATCTAAATGAAGTAGGCAACTTTCTTGAAAACTACAAATTAGCATAATTTTTATAAGGAGAAACAGAAAATCCAAAATGTACCAGTAACTTTGGAGGAAACTGAAAATTAATATTAATAGTTCATTTTAAACACTATGTGTCAGAGAGCTAAAAGCTTTAAATGAATTGTCTATGTAATCCTCACATTGTATTGTAGGTGTAACAGTGTCAGAATTTACAGATGAACAGTTGAGGCTTAAGAAAAATTAAGTGAACTTACAAAGGCACACTAAATGGCTGGATGGAATTCAAATGCAGACAATGTGACTCTGGAGTTTAAGCACTCAACCACTACACCAAATCCTTTTATTATTAAAGAATGATCTCTGAAAAGTAACATCACATGATTTTTTAGGTAATTCCTTCAAACTTTCAGGGAAAGAAAATTCTCCAGGCTGAGTCATAATTTCAAAACATAAAGGCAAAAAGCTACCCAGTTCATCTTACGAAGCTGACGTAATCGGAAAAAAAATCCGACCACATAGCATAAAAAATTAACTCTGTGAACAGAGATGAAAACATTCTCAAATAAAATTCTAATAAATCCAATTCAGTATAGTAGTAAAATAATAATCCATTCTGAGCAACTAGATTTTATGATAAGAAAATGAAAATGGTTTACTATAGCTATACCACAATTTTAGCAGATGCTGGAAATAAGCTTCAGAAAATTCCGTACTTATTCTTGAATAGAAGTTCTAAATAAGCTAGTTGTAGAATGATAAAACTTAAACAAAGAGTAGGCATCATATATAACAATGAGAGACTTCAGACAGTCCAGAAAATACAGAGCAAGTCTAGGTTGGTGGTTATTACTTCTGGTAGTACTACAGTTCTGGAACTCCAGCCATATGTGGTGAAGCATGGACAGGTATTTGAAGATTATGATTATCTGATTAGGAAACCCCCCAAAAAATCTAGCGAAAAACTCTGAGAAGTAATAAGAGGCTTTTAGGAAGATGGATGCCTGTGAAATACATATATAAATATACCCAAATAATAGCTTTCTGCCTGTCAGTGAGAAAATCAAGAAAAAACCTGCCATTCTCAGAGGCAATGAGACAGAATTACAAAAACTTCACTGAGGGCTCTGAAGGAAGACTTGAGTAAATGGAGAGATATAGTACACCATATTTTTAAATTGAAAGGTTAATAAAAAGATGTTAATTCTCCCTAAAATATTGTCAAATTCTCATCAGAACTATTTTAATTTAATTAGTTTAGTTGGAAATTTACTAAATAATATAGTTTGCAAGAATGGACAAGAATAGCTAAAACTATTGTTTAAAGGTATACATAAAGGATAACTATTCTTATTATTATTTTTTAAATATGGCAAAATTATAGTATTTAGATCAGCGTTATAGCTATGTAAGAGCATATCACATACACACACATTTAATATATAATAAAGGAGGCATCCTATATTGTCTTTAACAAATGGAAGTATATTTAATAAACGATGTTAGACAGGACTAGGGAAATGCCTTAAGTATTCACTGACAACATGCACAATATACCATGGCTGTACCATGCTGTCAGGAAAAAAAAGGCAAAGAAAATATAAACATATATTTCACTAACATTTACATGATGAGCTTTGTAATCTAATAGAAATGGAGGAAAAAAAGGAGATAAACAGATTTGAATATACACACATGCAAAAAATCAAAACTTATTTCTAGAATATTTTTGGTATTCAGAGTTTAAAAATGTACTGGAATATTTTTAGTAAACACAGGTAATACAGAGTTAGCATGTTTAATATTTAGTTATAATATCATAAGAAACACATGAAGGCAAGAAAGAAAAAAGAAATATATGAAGGCTTTGATAAATATTGGCAAAACATAACATTTATACTTGATGAAATTCAAATTACTACTGAACTTATAGAACTTACTATATACAATTTATTAGATATCAGAGAAATATAAACAAAAATATGACATATTTAAATTACCAAATTAGCAAGAATTTTTAAAAGATAATGCCCCTTGCACCTGTTGGGATGAACACTGGATGTTGTATGGAAACCAACTTGACAATAAATTTAATATTAAAAAAAAAAAAAAAAAGACAATGTCTCTTACAAGCAACGTAGTAAAGTACCTAAGAACACTGGTTCTGTGGAATCTTGGACCTAGATTTAAATGTGAGTCTGACACATTTAAATGTGCATGGCTGCACAATTGGGGGTAAGTTACAGGATTCCTTCTGTTTTTACATTTCTAAGATAGAGGTGGGGTAATAGTCTTTTTCACATCTGTCATGCAGATTAAATGAAATAATGTATATGATGCATTAGCAAAGTACCTGACACATATTAGATGCTCAACAAATGTTAGAAATTGTTAATATGCTGCTATGGATAAAATGGCAATCATAATATATTGCTAATAAGAATATAAACTCATAAACCTTTCTGGAAAGCATTTGGTGATCAGGGCTTTATAACTACTTACATCTTTTGATCTGGCTATATGACTTCCAAAATCTATCTTAAGGAGGTAATTTGAAATATAACCAAAGATTATGCACATAAACGTCCACTATAGCACTATTTATGATTGTGCAAAAATGGAAACAACCTAAATATTCTCGCATATCTATCATGAAGTGTTGTGCAACTATTAAAATGCTTATCAAGTATATTTTTTAATGGTATAAGAAACTGTTATATAATACTAAATAAGGAAAGTAGAATACCATAGTATGTATACAGTGGTAAACAGACTGTGATTTTATCTATGTCAGAAAGATAATATATGAAAAAGCCCTAGAAGGAAAAATGCTGAAATACTTATTGTGATTTCCTAGATGTGGGTTCAAATATAGTCTGTGACTCATTTAGTAGGTTGTGACATCAATTCAGTAGATCTTGACTCACATATGTGATAATGAAATAGGACTGGATAGGAGAAGGAGAATAGCTTAGACTAGACTAGACTAGACTAGAATAAAATAAAATAGAAAATATCAGTGGGTATATGCTGTAAGGGTAAGTACTGTTTCTTGAAACATCTGTTTCAATTCAATATTATATTTATATTCATGTACTAAATGGTAATTTAAATGTATTTCTTACTATGGGGTTATGGTTGAAACCTTGAAAGCTACTGGCCTAAGTATAAGTAGAATCAGGTTGACAGTTTTCTTTATTGCATTTACTCTTCTACAACTTTCAGATTTTCTATGATAACCAAGCATTACTTTAATATTTACTTTGTACAGAATTACATATGACTCAGAGTTCCCTTTGCCACCAACATCTACCTTGAGCAAAGTTATACTGCATCAGGAACATCAACTGACTGTTGTCTAGGCATACCTTTGGAATTTGACTTTAAAGTTAATTTCTTAATCTTTGCCATTGTGCAAAGGGTGGTTTATATCCAGCAAATAGGGAAGACAGAAGCAGGGGGCAGCAGAATCATGGTATAAGGTAACTATTGTTAACACAATGCTTTTTTCCCTTCTATAGCTTCTTTGTGTGTAGCTGTTTGGGAAGAATGATCACTAATCACCAATTTTGTACTTTTGGCCCCAGGAGACAGCCCCCAAATCCCAAAATGTTAATAAAACATTTTTATTTGCTTCTATTTGCATCTCACTCCTTGATGGCTTATTGTGGTTGTAAAATAAGTGTCATGGAGTCTGAAGCTACTGTGAAAAACAGGGGCATCTGCCTGAATGCTGGGGAGCTCCTGTTCTTCTTGTGACAGTTTTACTGACGTATTACTCATAGGTGATATAATTTACCCATTTAAAGCACACATTCTATAGTTCTTAGTATATTCAACTATGTAACCATCACCCCCAGTCAATTTTTAGAACATTTTTACCACTCCAAGAAGAAATGCCATGCCCTTTGGGCATCACCCCCAATCTTTCCTTTCTCCTTAGCCTCTGGCAAACACTAATCTACATTTTATCTTTAACGATGTGCCTGCTCTGCACATTTCATATAAGTGGACTCATAAAATAGACCTTTATTCTTTTTTTATATGCTTATTTATTTATATTGAGAGAGAGACAGAGAGAGAGAGTGTGCGCACATGGGGAAGGGACAGAGAAAGAGAGAGAGAGAGAGAGAGAGAGAGAGAGAGAATCCAAAGCAGGATCTACACTGTCAGCATGGCGCCCAATGCAGGGCTTGAACTCATGAACCGTGAGATCATACATGACCTGAGCCAAAGTTGGACACTTAACCACCTGAGCCACTCAGGTGTCCCAACAGACCCTTGTTATTATCTTAATCTAGTAATTTATGGAATACTTGGGTATGTCACAAACCTATATAGATTTCTGATTCAAAAAAACTTACATTTGTTGGTATTTTCAGCCTCCAACCAGACAGCAATGGGTGGAAGTTACTGTATGTCAGCTCCCTGTTGTCTGTCCACTTGTTTATCCTTTCATAGGCAGTCCAGCGCAAACCAATCCATAATGTAGCCTCCATATCCGGAAGCAAGGATGTAATAAAATCTGTCAGAAAGAGATTTTTTTTAAAAGCATTTGACTTATTCAAATTAAAGATATATTAAAAATGTTAATGAATATCTCTTGCTTATCTACAAAGATAGTCTTTTACCTATTCTGTAAAATAAGTTTATTTATTTATTTTGAGAGAGAAAGAGAGACAGAATGAGCAAGGGAGGGGCAGACAGGGAGAGGGAGAGAGAGAGAATCCCAAGCAGGCTCTGCAATGTCATTGAGGAACCCGATGTGGGGCTTGAACTCACAAACTGCGAGTTCACAACCTGAGGCAAAACCAAGAGTCAAGTGCTTAACTGACTGAGCCACCCAGGTGCCCCTAATAAGATTTTTTAATATGCTAATTCCCCACGGCCTCCCCAAACAATCTCGGCTCCCCAGATCATAATAAAACATGTTTTCAGAACAATTCTGCTACCTTGTTCTCTCTGGCTCAACACTGAAGGAAGGGTGCCACCATAGGTATGACAAGTATCACTTGCTTGAGAAAATGTGAGAGACTTGGGTTTGATTTTTAGAAAACACTGTAAACAAAAAACAGGAAGAATATTCTTATGAAGAATAAGATTCCAGACACAGGAAAGCTCACATAGTAGGTAAACGCTTCATCTTTATTTTTTTTTAAAGAGAGAGAGAATGAGAGAGAGAGAGAGAGAGAGAGAGAGAGAGAGAGCACAAGCCAGGGAGAGGGACAGAGGGAGAGGAGAGAGTGTTAAGCAGGCTCCACGCTCAGTGCAGAGCCTGACGCAGGGCTCAATCCCATGACTCTGGGATCATGACATGAGCTGAAATCAAAGGTCAGAGGCTTAACTGATTGAGCCACCGAGGTGACCCATAAACACCTCATCTTTTAGAGGGCTGCTAATTTTTGGTCTCTGAGAGATGGAAATTTACAAAGTAGTACTATATGAATGCAGATCTCTGCTTTCAATATAAGCAACTAGAGTGGTCTATTAGTCAAACTATTTTTTTTAAACCTCCCATTTATTTATTTATTTATTTATTTATTTATTTATTTATTTGACATTTTATTTATTTTTGAGACAGGGAGAGACAGAGCATGAACAGGGGAGGGTCAGAGAGAGGGAGACACAGAATCTGAAACAGGCTCCAGGCTCTGAGCTGTCAGCACAGAGCCCTACATGGGGCTCAAACTCATGGACCGTGAGATCATGACCCGAGCCAAAGTCGGCCGCTTAACCAACTGAGCCCCCTAGGTGCCCCCAAACCTCCCATTTATTGAGTGCTTCCCATGTGCTAAACAGTTTGCATAATATTATCTCATTTAATTCTCACAACAAATGGGGGGAAACTGAGGCACAGGGCAGTTAAGTAACTTCTCCAATGAGTGAAATAGCCAGACAGTGGTATGGTCAGCATTTAGATTGTGTTCCATCTGACTTCAAAGGCTGCATTCCAAATCATCACCTCCTTATATAAAAACAGGTATTTTAAAACAAATCATCCCTGTTTCTTTTGGCAGAATATTTTAATTCAAAATTACACCAACTATGTAAATTAATTTAGTCCCAGTACCTTGGGGAAAAAAGATTGTACTACTTTTAAAATTAATATCTTAGCTTTAGTACAGAGCTTTCAGTTGTCAGACACATATCTTCCTTTTTCTTTTTGATACTATGATCACATTAGTACGGAGTAGTATGCTCTAAATTGTGTTCCTTGAAACATTCTACAAAATGCTTTCGTTCATCTTCCTTACAGACTGCAGTGGCCAATGAGCTATATAAATCATCATCATCGGGTGGCTTCTAGAAAAGACCTGAGAGAGAACACTCTGAACTTGAGCTTGGACGTTTTATTATGCTAAGGATGGCAGAGCAAAAAGACAAAAGGAGCCATTTTTGAAGATGTCATGGGGCTCTCACACCAACCTCAGCCTGCTTATCATCAAACTTCTCTTATGTAACAGAACAGATAGATGTTTTAACATACTATAGCAATCTCTCTACTTAGCATTTCCAAAGAGATACATATACCAATACAGATTATGAATCTCAAAAGAGGCAGATCTAGAATGCCCCCTTTGGAAGCAAGATCAATGATGAGCATTTTGTTAGCATATGTGTAGTTCCCAAAAAGTAGTTTGGGGAATGCTGGTCTAATTTAATTGACAGATACTGCTTGGATGTTTTCTTTCAGGGGGAAAATTTATCAGCCAGAAACTGTCAGTTTGCTTCATGCTATAGAGAGAGTCTATTTAAAGTATTACAATCCATTGACAGATCAATATCAGCAATTTAAGTTTAGTAGCAACAGAATAGGAACACAGGACTTGGAAAGACCTGTAGGCATGCCTAACTTGAGAGTCAACTTGGTTTCTGAAATGCAGAGGGATCAGGTGAGTTACTGAAATATGCAGAGGCTATCTTAGTGAAGTTATCTGATGGGCTGCCGTTCTGCCACAGGCCATACAACCAGCATGAAAGCAATCATCATTTGTACAATGTAGCAATTCTCTTTTTACCTTATTCTGAAAAGCAATCCAATCCCCAGAGCACTGTATTTTAGCTGCAGAATCTGGACTATATTTTTCTAACGAAGAGACATTATATTTTTCACAGATGAAGGGCAACTTGGTACTACAGTCTGCAGGTTTATTTAAGTCTGAGAAATGAAAAGCAGGATTACTGTAGTGAGAATTTTCTGTTCAGCAAATTTTAAAAACAATCCAGTAGTAAAGAAAATCTCTTCAAATCATTCTTTCCCAAACAGTTACAATATATTCCTTTTCTCCTGTAGCCATTTCTATCTTCTATAATTATCAGTAGGTTATAGTATACCAGTGTTGCCGATAAAAATGCACACATTTGGTATAATGACCTCTGTTACCACAGTTCCTGATGGTGAGAAAATAGGTTGAAAGCGAAGGCTAATGAAGGGGAAAGAGACCTAAACTATATTTAGAATTTGTTACCTGTTTATCTTGGCAAATTTGTTTATAAGCTTATCAGTTATGAAATTGGTAAGTTTATTTCTAAGTAACTGCTTTAGGATAAAGTCAAAATATTCACAGTGAAAAGCACCTTTATCTGCATTTGGAATTTGAGCCATAGTCATTAGCAATAAGCCAAAACAAGATGAAGCAACCAAACATGTAATCAAAAGGAAAACAAGGTTAAGCTAGTAATTGAACCTGAAGTTCACATATTACATAATTAACATTAAAGGATTTGGAATTAATTTACCGCTAAACCAAGTCTTGGCAGACATGTACAAGCATTCCTCCCGAAATGTTATAGGAAAGTGATGCCATAGATATCGTGAGCTGAAAGAAAAGGAGAGATTGCACAGCTCATAACGTAGTTACATGTTCCATTCTGTTTTTTACTGTAATTTTACTTCTAAATTTAATGTTATGCCATTATTTTATACCACTTTTTTCTTAATGTTAATATGCAAAAAGACTTGGTTTCTCTAGTCTACTCAGTTCACAGATTAATGTTCAAAACAAATTGTAAATAGCAATCCCTTTTCTAAAGGGAATTTGGGACTTCTTAAAATGACTTTACAAAGGCAGCATCAATTGTGTCACATACTTAAGAAAGTGACGATCTATGGGCCGTTCACCAGTTCTCACCCACCACTTCTGTTCATCACCAGATATCTGAAAAACAAACCAACCAACCAACAAAATCACCCATCCTTACATGTGTTGACTTTTTTAAGAGAGTTTTGATTTACATACCCTATCTTACCATAACCACAACCACTAAAATTTCCAGACATTCCTTGGTCTCTAAATTATATACACCAGGTCCTTTCACCAAAGAAGTAGATGAAAACTTCTGTATATTCACTATGTGCTATTTTGCATACAGAAAATATGGTCACTGTAATAACAGACATATGTTAATTGGATATAGAGGATATACTACAAGGAATTATACATTTAAAAATATAAAAATTATTTTTCCCACAAAGATATTTTGCAAAGTTAGTTATTAGAAGAAACAGAAACTCAACTATAAAATTAACTTTTACTACAAAATAAAAGAATTAGAGTAATTTATATTATCTATTGATGTTCATCTTATAAATTGACATTTATATTTAATCTTGAATATTTTAAAACATTGTACAGTTCTATTTAACTTTTCTAACATGAAATGATGAATTTGGATGCTGTTAGGCAAATTTTACTTGAAAGGAACATTTAACTTTTGTAGATTTTGGCAAGATTTCTGAAATATGTTTTATTTTTTTTAACATTTATTCATTTTTGAGAGTGAGAGAGATAGAGCATGAGTGGGGGAGGGGCAGAGAGAGAGGGAGACACAGAATCAGAAGCAGGCTTCAGGCTCCGAGCTGTCAGCACAGGGCCCGACGCGAGGCTCGAACTCCTGGACTGTGAGATCACGACCTGAGCGAAGTCGGACGTTCAACCTACTGAGCCACCCAGGCGCCCCAATAAGCTGAAATATTTTTTAGTGGAATAAATAATGAAAATAAGAAAAAAAAATTTAATATATTATCTCAAATTACGTTTGCTATTTTGTTTTTGATGGCTTTTAGTCCTGTCAAAGATGTCAGTGTAGCCAGGGAGCTGTGATTGCTAGCACAATACAGCACAGCTTCTTCATAGTTTAAGTGAGGATCAGCAACAAACCAATATTCACTCCCTTCAATGACAACTGGAGGTCCATGAATTCCAGCACGCTCTAAAGAAGAAGAAGAATATCAGAATTATGTACAAATCAAAATGCAGCCTCTAAACACAAATTAATGTTCAAAACTACTTATAAATAGTAATCCACTTAGATTATTGGGTCTCTCTGGCCAGGGCAGTGCTGTCTCCAAGGCACCAAGGATTGTTGAGTCAGTGAGAGATACAGCCAGCCTTCTGTACTCACAGAGGAGCACAAATCCAGCCTCAAAGTCTCATTCCACATCAGCCAATCACCTTTCCTGCCTGGAGATACTTCACCTCCATTGAAGATGTGATAGAAAAGCTGGCACTTAGGCCATGGCTTAAATAATGAACTAAATACATTATTGAGAAGGTAAAAGCAGCTTTGGCTAAATTTTAGTTTTCTTAACTTACCTGGATTGTACCAGTCTGGTGTTTTTGGAGTAAAGCCTATATAAGAAAGAAAGCAAAAGGCTTAAAATTAGTATCCAATTAGAGATAATGTCAGTAAGTGCCTTTAATCTAACTCAAGAGAACTTGCAGAATTGCTGAGTTTGACCATTTATGGCCAAACCATTACCTTTCATATTATGATTGCTTCAGTTTGAATTTCGTGGGGCCTAAGCTAAACTGCTTTAGTGGCAATCAAAAAAGCAGATCTATTACAATTAACGTATTACTAGCAGTTCTCTACCTTATATCACTAAGTCACAAAGGAAGACTAGACGGATAAGATACAGTTAATAATTAGAAAGTATAAATAAGCAAATGAGTATATCATATACATTACATATGAGCAGTAAGGAATAGGCACCAAGACAATCACTGTAGGATGAGATTATTCAGGAGCTAATTACTTCTCCATCCAATGCAATTTGAGTAATTGTTCCATAAACCTGGGTTGGTTGAGTTCATTGTCTTAGGATATCCTTGTAAACAATTTAGAGTAATCCAGTACTGAACTTTTTAAGAAGCTTTTTTAAGAGACAAAACTGGGAGAAAATCATATATATTTATATAAATATATATATATAAATATTTATATAAATTTATATAAATATAAAAATAATAAAAATCACCCAGAATTCCTAGTTGGAAACAGAGAAAATACAGTACATTACAAAGAATTTTCGTCTTTGAAGTTGAGCGCGTCAGTTTCCAAATGCCCTCAGACCCTTCACTGCTGTGGGACTTTGGATTAGCTGTTTAACTCCCTGAGCCTCAACTCTCTACTCTATAAATAAAAAAACAAGATTCTGCTACCATACTCACAAAGACTGTGAAAATCAGCTTAAGACCACGCCTTCAAAAGTACCCAGACAGTTGCCGGGCAGAGTAGCTTCCCCAGAATGCTTGTTGCCTTCTTCTCCCCCACTTCTTTCTTTCTTTTTTTTTAAGTAGGCTTCACTCCCAGCTCAGAGCCCAACACAGGGCTTGAACTCATGACCCTGAGATCAAGAGTTGGTCATATGTCATGCCGTTCCAAGGCAAAGACATAATTTGATGAATCTTATAAATTACAGAGAAAATAGCTATTCTTAATTTCGTTGTTGTATCTGGGCATAATGGACAGATGACCCTACTTAAAGGACTGTCTATGTATCTAACATCTTTGGTTTCTCTCTGTGAGTCGTTCTCTGCATACTGGGTAATTTCTATCAACAATGGGTCAAATCAGTTAAAAATATACATAGTTTCTTGTTTGTAATCTCATCAAAAATTTCTGTTCATTTGTGTCTTGGGGTAAGCTATGTCTAACCTTGAAATTTCTTTAAATTAGTGAGAAAAGCAGAATGCAATTTTTTTTTTCTTCACAAGATTACGTATGTATGTGCAAGTTATCAAGAAGTATAATATACTACTTGTTGTGTTTGGGTAGTGGCATTATAGATGATTTTACTAAAGACATTTTTATGAGTCTTATTTTTGATACTATTTGCTCAATTTAAAGAAAAGAATATTTTAAAATTATGTATATCTATAGCGGCTATGGCTATTTAAAATTTCTAGGTTGTCAAAGTATCCCTTTTAGAGAAGGGGGGACTAATTAGAAACAATTGGATCGGGTAATAAAAAAGGCAAATACTCTGGTTTCTCTTCAGATCTTATAAATCTTTTACCTTTTTAAAAAAGGCAGGAGAGGGGCGCCTGGGTGGTGCAGTCGGTTAAGCGTCCGACTTCAGCCAGGTCATGATTTCCCGGTCCGTGAGTTCGAGCCCCGCATCAGGCTCTGGGCTGATGGCTCGGAGCCTGAGCCTGTTTCCGATTCTGTGTCTCCCTCTCTCTCTGCCCCTCCCCTGTTCATGCTCTGTCTCTCTCTGTCCCAAAAATAAATAAAAAACGTTGAAAAAAAGTTTAAAAAAAAAAAAAAAAAACAGGAGCAAAGGGCACCCAGGTGGCTCAGTTACTTAAGTGCCGAGCTCTTGATTTTGGTTCAGGTCATGATCTTGAAGTTCCTGCATTTGAGCCCTGCATGGGGCTCTGCACTGACAGGGTGGAGCCTGCGTGGGATTCTCTCTCTCCCCTTCTCTCTCTGCCCCTCTCTGGCTTGTGCTTGTGTGCTCACTCACTCTCTCGCTCAAAATAAATAAATAAACATTTAAAAAAGGACAGGGGCACCTGGGTGGCTCAGTCAGTTAAGCATCTGACTTTGGCTCAGGTCACGGTTTCATGGTTTGTGAGTTTGAGCCCCACATTGGGCTCCATGCTGACAGTGAAGAGCCTGCTTGGGATTCTCTCTCTCCCTCTGTGTCTCTGCCCCTCCCCAACCCACACTTTCTCTCTCAAAATAAAAAAATAAATTAATTAAAAAAAAATAGGTAGGATAACTTCTTTATGGAAAAAAAAAAAGGCAGGAACTAGAGCAAAGGTATGATGATTTAGGCTACTGAGGTTTATAAACTGCTTTAACAAAACCAGAAAAATACAGATTGATACAGAAATATCCAGTTGAGCAGACTTTAGCTGCTCTACTAACTGAGAAAACATACAGCTAGGTGAATGTGACACATTATAACTTAGAATTTAGGGGCTATCAAAGGGAAGTTTCCCTAACATTTAAACTTCTGGATCAAACAATCACTAATTTCTTCAGACAATTGTGAATAGACTAAGGAAGTTCTTTAGTTTTTAAATTTATTTCTACATGGGGAGAGCAGGGGTACAGTTATTCAGAAGATTTATTTAGTTAGTTAATTGATTTATGTTTGCTAAGCTTGTTAATTCCCTTCTTTTTTATTTAAAATAAAAAAATATATAAAAAAGACAAAAAGACAACTACATGCTCTTCATAATATTTCCTGTACTTACTGGTTTGTAGTTTCTCTAGTTATGCTGGTGTGAACTCTTGGGTTTGCCCCACTGCTCAGATAGGAGGCACAGGGGTGGGGTAGTAGATACCAGTGAGGACACAGTTTGGAGGGAGCAATGACACTGTCTGTGGCACGTTAGCAAATACTAAAGATTAATGGGAAGATCACCACTCCTGCTTCAAACCAGAGACTTATCCAAATTAGTCATATATGTTAGTTACTTCTCTGCTTGTTTAAAGGGTATCCAAATTGGCTTCCCTTTGTTCCTTTGCAGGTTTAATCAAATAATCAGGAATACCTCAGGTATAATTTCTCTATTGGAAAAACCCTGTCAACACACACAGAGTTCCCTCTTTTATTAATGGCCTGCCATTAATTGCTTTTGTGAAAGAGACTTTGCAGTTACTGTACTGGATATCATGTCTGAAGCTCTTTTAAAGGCAATATGGTGGCCTTCTTTGGGAAAAAGAACAATGTTCTAATAGATAGTTGCATGAAGGGACACTCTGGGTTCTTTGAGAGCTTAGTAGAGGATCTACCTTTAGTTCCAATGATTTACATTCAGTTCAGAAATTTCCTTTAGAGCTTTCTGTGCATTTACCACTACTTAATTTAATATACCCAATAAAACTACTTAAAATTATTTTAAAATTATTGAAAAACAATTTGAGTGTTAAAAATCTTAATACTTTCCTTAATATTCTTTAACATTTTCCTAGTAACAAGCTAAATAAAAAGGTATCTCTTTATTCCCCTTTCTCTCCTTTTTGTCACCATAGCCTCTACTATCAAGCTAACTGGTCTCCTAGATTTGAACTTGAATTCCATAAACTATTGGCAATATGGGAGTTCAGTGCAGATTGCTTCCACATGTTACAGAGACCTGCCAAATTTTGATTTCTTGATTCTTGCCTCGTTCTTCCCAAGTTTATCTTCATTTTGCATCAAAATAAAAATTGAAATGATTCCCTCCACTATATATCTTCTTTTAGTTGAATTAATCTTTCATTTCCAAATCTAATCTCTCTAAATTCAACTTAAATTTTATTTTATATACACATTCTTTCATGATCAAAGAGGAAGGTACCATCTAATCTCAATAAGCCAACCTTGTAGTCAGGGTAGGAGTCTAGCAGGATGGAGCTTAATGTATTAACTGTGTCTTTATAGGCTTTTTAAAATTATGATTATAGACTAAAATGCTCTCTTAGGCACTTTAGGCTCAGCATTTACAATGTTCACATGAGAAGATTGTGAAAAGGAATAACTATCACTTACCTTTTGGAATCTGGCATACCCATTCAAGTTTTGTATCACAAGCAAAAGGTCGTAAGTAAATAAATTCTCTGTCATCATAGAAATACCAGCTTCTTCGCCCTGGCCTGTGAATGACCTAAAGGAGGAAGAGAATTGCAGACTATTCTGAAGTCAATGCAGCTTTATAAAACACTAAACTTTAGGCCCTATAGCGTTTAATCTATTTTAGCTCTAGCACCTAAGATATTTGTTTAATGAATGAACACAGTGTTTAAATGGTTAACAGCCTAATCAAGAACCTTCAAAGGGGCTGATAAAGGAAATAAGGTCATGTTTATGATAAGGTCATGTTTATGTCCAAAATATAAATTATTGCTTTTTTTTTTCTGTTCTTGTTGATACGAAATTGTAGGTTGCACCTTTAAATTTGAGAAAGGTCAAGCTAGAAAAAGATGCTTATTTCCGTGGCTTCCAAATAGCAGACTGTGATGAAAGCAGATCTGTGAAATGTGACATTAGAGGCTGACATCAAGGGCCTAGGTTCCTGCTGTGGTGTTGCTCTGCACTGCCAGGATGTGAGCTTCTTCTATGTGATCCAAGATTGCTCTCTATAAACCCCAGCCAGCAAGCAGAGAAGAAAGGAAAGGAGAGGGCATGACCTGGGAGGAACCGCCACCATTCTTTGGACTGCTCTCTCTTATGATCAAGATTCTGGTGGGTACTGTGGCAGGTTAGGTGAGATTCTCCTTCCAGAACACTGCCCTGGCTGGCCTTGTTCCTGACACAGGTAGCATCAGTGTCTCTTTTATTTAGTTCTTTGGTAGATTTTTGACTCTTTTCACACATAGGGATTCTACTTACATAGAACATAGTTTATTGCATCAGTGTTCTGGAAACTTTATAACCTTCTCTGAAGTTTTCATCTTCTATGTGTTAAACAGAATTCTATAAAAATGACATGATACTATATAGTTTATTACTAGAACAGGTGCTTAGAAAATAGTGTTTTCCAATGACCTTTTCAGTTCTTTTCTCAACCTTCCTGCAGCACTTCTGGGCAATCACCTTCTTGAATCTCTTTCTTGGGCGTGCATAGCAAAGATATCATTTATAGGTCTCCTACTTCCTCTTCTTACATTCTGTGTGTTGATGATTCCCCTAAATCCACTTTTGGCCCTTTATACTTTTTTAATATACATTTTTCCTTCAACTCCAGTCTCTTAACTTCAACTTACTATAGAATATTTCTTACTACTAGCTTGAATTAAAAATATCTAAACTAAAATGTAGTATTTTCTCCATAAGCCAGTATCCTTTCTGACTGTTTCTATAAATGCCTAGTCATATAGTAGTGTGGACCCAGACACGGGGGGTTAAATTTCGGTTCTATAATCATGTATACTTACTCAGAACTCAAATTTCTCAGAACTCATAAGGTGAATATGGTAATAGTATCTACCTCACAAGGTCATGTAAGCATTAAATGAAATAATAAGTGTGACATGCCTAGCACTGTGCCTGGCTCATGAGTCCACAAGTATTAGCTGCTGCCACCATCATCACTATCACCACTGTCAATCATCTAGTCCAATGCTTGGACTGTCATTAGTGGAATCAATAAGTGAATGAATTTTGCAAAGGAAGATACCTAACTGGTCTTTTATTGCCTTCTGATCCTATCTGCTGCATCTTGAAATCTGACTTGATATGAATCTTCTTCGCCCTCCTTGGTTTCTTGTCAAAAATCCTTAATAATGCTGTTGCTTACCATCAATCTAATTTCTCAACTTTTTTTTCTTTTTTCTTTTTTTTTTTTTTGGTTTATTTATTTTGAGAGAGAGATAGAGAGAGGGTGAGTGGGCTCAAGTACAGGGAGAGGGCAGAGAGAGAGAGAGAGAGAGAGAGAGAGAGAGAGAGAGAGAGAGAATCCCAAGCAGGCTCCACACTGTCAATGAAGAGCCCATTGTGGGGCTTGATCTCACAAACTGTGAGATCATGACCTGAGCCAAAATCAAGAGTCAGAGGCTCAACCGACTGAGCCACCCAGGCGCCACCCCCCTCAACTTTGTTTTCAACCACGGCACCAAAGAAACCTTCTTGATCTGTATTCTGTTCTCACTGCCTTAGCCTCTCCCTTCAACTCTCTTGTGATTTTATGCCACCTCCTCATGTCATCCCCCATTGGAAAGGCTTACCCTATCCTACCTGTGCAACAGTTCAAGTCCCACCTCCTTCTGGAAATAGGCCATAGGAATCACTTCTTCTGAGTTTCATTAGTGCTCCTCAGCTCATTCACTTGGAGCCTATTACTGTACAGTAATAAAAGCCATCTTTCCTGAATATGAATTTTATCTTCTCAAATGAAGTGTAAGTTAGGTAGCTTGGTTCTTACCTTCCACTGCACCCAATATCATGCTCCACACACAAAAGGCACTCTGTGGATCTGTTGCCTGACTGAACACAATGTCAAATTTATTTTTTAAATATGCAGATTTTCCAGCATTGTACCGACCTTGACAGCAGCACAGTCTCTGATATCATAATCCTGCTGAAACTCATTTTCCATGATGATAGTAGACACCTTAAAGAACAAGAGAGGCTTGAGAACTTAAGACTGATGTATATATATTTGCAATTTAGATGTAATTTAGGAAGCTTTAATAACTCAAACACATTCACATGCCATGGAAGGAAAACTTTTCATCTCTCTCTTTTTTTTTTAATATCAGGATGTTAAATCATCAGATGACTTAGAAAATATCATACTGTTGTCAGTTTCCCAACGAAGGAAGCTATAGTTACAGAAGTGGAGGTTAGTGGTGTATTAAGTTTGCATCTGGGATCACAGAGAATCAGGAGTTTACAAAAGACCTTTTTTTTTTTGGCATCTGTTGAAATGCTAGTTATTCAGTTAACTAATTTTAGACATGCACCCATTTAAAAATGAAAGTCAAGGGATTTTATGTTTGGAAAGAATATACAATGAATTGACACAATGGTAATGTGGAGTCAATATTCAATACATTTGAGAATAATTTGCTCCTATAAATGTTACCTAAAACTTCTCTTTAAGATAATATAAACATTTGAAATAGTATTTAAGGTCTTTTTAAGGTTTCCCCAAACAAATTATTTCCCCCAATAAAGACATATTCTTTTTTACGTAACTCTAGTAAAACTCTTTTACATAACTCTTATGTAACTCTAATAAAAATAGAAGCTTCTCATTGTGAAAAAAGGACATAAAAAACAGCACAAAGAAAAAGAAAAAAACTTTACTATCCAAAGATGACCGCTATATCTATATATCCATATTTTTTTGGACTATAGAGAAACTAAATTATTTTTTTAATTTTAATTCTAATTTTTTTAAGTTTATTTATTTTGAGAGAGAGAGAAAAAAGTATGAGTGGGGGAAGGGCAGAGTGAGCGGTGGGGAGAGAGAATCCCAAGCAGACTCTGAGCTATTAGTGCAGAGCCTTCAAGCGGGGCTGGCTCTCACGAACCATGAGATCATGACCTGATCCTAAATCAAGAGCCAGGGTGCTTAACTGACTGAGCCACCCAGGTGCCTTTATACGGTTATTTTTTAAAATAAAAATGAGATTAGTAACTTTTCCCCTCCCTTCTTATATGTGAACAGATTTCCATTTCAACAAAGATACTTCTTCATAACTTTAACACTTGTATGGTCTATGGGTGTATTATTTATCAATTCACTTGATATTGAAACAAATAATCCCTTTATATTAACCCAAACGAGAAAGTTTAAACTTACTGGTGTATGATCACTCCACTCCCAGGATCCTTGTAAATCTGGGCTCCTTTTATTCAAACCTATCCACAGCCAACGCTGGTCACTATGTAAAAAGAAAGTATTAAAAAACAATGTGAGCACAGATTTGGCAAAAATATTTAGTATTCACATGTCTAAAATGCTTAAGACATAGGGGCACCTGGGTGGCTCAGTCGGCTGAGCGTCTGACTTTGGCTCAGGTCATGATCTCACGGTCTGTGAGTTCAAGCCCCGCATCAGGCTCTGTGCTGACAGCTCAGGGCCTGGAGCCTGCTTTGGATTCTATGTCTCCCTCTCTCTCTGCCCCTCCCCCGCTCATGCTCTCTGTGTCAAAAATAAATACACATTAAAAAATTAAAAATAAAATAAATAAATAAAATGCTTAAGACATAGAAGTTTGTCTTGTCACTAACTGAAAAGCACCATTTTAAGCTCTATAAAGACATCTTTTGAAATGAAACCGAACCCTAAATATGGGAAAAGTACCATACTTCTTAAAACTAAATTTTAAGTTATGTTCTTCATATGAAAGGTAAAAACTTTCCATTTTGAACTTCAGAGGAAAAAAAAATGCATGATAATCTAAAACTTTTACTGGAGAGCTTCAATATTAGATAATGTTTTCAGATACAGTCAAAGATAGCAATAGCATTTGCTTAAAGTGTTTATAACACATTTAGATATCTTTTTTTTTAATGTAGTACAAATCATTTGGCTAAATTTAAATAAAAAAAAATTTATTCCCACTGCCCATTAAGTTTAGAGTAAACAAGTATAAATATCTTTTTTTTCAAAGATTAAAAAAATGTTTATTTATATTTGAGAGAGGAGAGAGACAGAGACAGAGAGAGAGAAAGAGAGAGCATGAGCAGGGGAAGTGCAGAGAAATAGGGAGTCACAGAATCTGAAGCAGGCTCCAGGCTCTAAGCTGTCAGCATTGAGCCTGACATAGGACTCAAACTCATGAGTTGTGATATCATGACCTGAGCCGAAGTTGGATGCTTAACTGACTGAGCCACCCAGGTGCCCCTTTTTTTCAAAGATTTTATTTTTAAGTAATCTCAACACCCAATGTGGGGCTCAAAGTTACAACCCTGAGATCAAGAGTTGCATGCTCTACCAACTGAGCTAGCCAGGTGCCCCCTGCTTTTTTTAAAGATCAAGCATAAGTATCTTCTAAGTGCCAAACTTCATGGGTTATACCCATGAATATACCAGAGCAATATAATTAAAGTCATTTAAATGGTTATATTTAACACTCATTACTATTATACTTCTATGTACAAGGCATTGAGCTAGGTGCCATGGTGACACAGAGAAGTACAAGACCTAGTATCTATCCTCAAATGGCATAGAAACTAGTCAGGAGGATGATATATACATGAACAAAGAAAATAATGGCCATTTAGAAAGATACCAAGTGACGTAAAATTTGTATAAATTTTAAGCATTAAGAAAGTTCAGAAAAAGAGGGTCACTGTGGACCGCAGCAAGTCACAGTACATTTTGTGAGGTCAGTAGAACAAGAGATAGTCTTCAAAGGATGGCTAACATTTCTTTTGAGTCATAATCTGAGTGTTTAGCACATACGAATATTACAACTGACTGAGAAGAGAAAGGAAAGACATTCCAAGTAAGGATATATACAATAATACATAGAAGCAGGGACATACATTGTAAATATCCTTTTCCTCAATTAAACCTATTCTCTGGCTAGGAAGATATTGGCAATATAAATAGAAGTGATAGAACCATAAAAACATTTTCTTCACCTCTCACCCCACTTGAAAATATTATCTAAGGTATGTTACACTTTTTAGGCCTTAATAAATAGACTATTATCTAAACATATAATTTTTTTTGGTGATGTTGGTTACTTTCCTTATAATTTAACCTTCTAACTGCATGTAGTATATATGATCAGTACATATGAGTGTATGTTATATGTGCATAATAATACATATAAATGTTAGATACATATAACACATATTAGAGAACAGATAGGATCCAAATCTAAAATTACTTCTTACTCTCAAGCTCAATAGAATGTATGGAATATATGGAATGTATAGCTAAAAAGTATAAGTCTGCAATTCAAAGAATTTGCTAGTGAATCAAGTCTAGAGCAAACTATTTTATTTATTTTTATTTTTTTAATATGAAATTTATTGTCAAATTGGTTTCCATACAACACCTAGTGTAGAGCAAACTATTTTACAAGTAATTTCTCACTTTTTAATAAACTAATTGCTTTTCTTTACCTCTTTCCTCTATTCAATATTCCCTCATACTTTTTATTTTTTTAAATTTAAATCCAGGTTAGTTAACATACAGTGTAATAATGATACCAGGAATAGAATTTAGTGATTCATCACTTACATATAACACCCAGTGCTCATCCCAACAAGTGCCCTCCTTAATGCCCATTACCCATTTAGCCCATACTCCCACCCAACACCCCTCTAGCAATCCTCAGTTTGTTCTCTACATTTAAGAGTCTCTTGTGTTTTGTTTCCCTCCCTGTTTTTATGTTGGTTTTGTTTCCCTTCCCTTATGTTCATCTGTTTTGTATCTTAAATTCCATATATGAGTGAAATCATATGATACGTGTCATTGTTTGACTTATTTCGCTTAGCGTCATATATTCTAGTTCCATCTACATTGTTGCAAATGGCAAGATTTCATTCTTTTTGATTGTACAGTAGTATTCCATTGTATATATAGACCACATCTTCTTTATCTATTCATCAGTTGATGGACATTCCGGCTCTTTCCATACTTTGGCTATTATTAATAGTGCTGCTATAAACATTGGGGTGCATGTGCCCCTTCTAATCAGCATTTTTGTATCCTTTGGATAAACACCTAGTAGTGTAATTGCTAGGTCATAGGGTAGCTCTACTTTTAATTTTTTGATGAACCTCCATACTGTTTTCCAGACTGGCTGCACCAGTTTGCATTTCCACCAGCAGTGCATAAGGGTTCCTCTTTCTCCACATCCTCACCAACATCTGTTGTTGCCTGGGTTGTTAATTTTAGCCATTCTGACAGGTGTGAGGTGGTATTTCATTGTGGTTTTGATTTGTATTCCCCTGATGATGAGTGATGTTGAGCATCTTTTCATGTGTCTGTTAGCCATCTGGATATTTTCTTTGGAAAATTGTCTATTTATGTCTTTTGCCCATTCTTCACTGGATTGTTTTTTGGGTGTTGAGTTTGATATGTTCTTCATAGATTTTGGATACTAGCCCTTTATCTGATATGTCATTTGCAAACACCTTCTCCCATTCCATTGTTTGCCTTTTAGGTTGCTGATTGTTTCCTTCACTATGATGAGGTCCCAGTAGTTTACCTTGATGAGGTCCCAATAGTTCATTTTTGCTTTTATTTCCTTTGCCTCCGGAGACATGTCAAGTAAGAAGTTGCTCTGGCCGAGGTCAAAGAGGTTGTTTCCTGTTTTCTCCTCTAGGATTTTGATGACTTCCTGTCTTACATTTAGGTCTTTCATCCATTTTGAGTTTATTTTTGTGTATGGTGTAAGAAAGTGGTTCAGGTTCATTCTTCTGCATGTTGCTGTCCAGTTTTCCCAGCACCATTTTCTTAAGAGACTGTCTTTATTCCATTGGATATTCTTTCCTGCTTTGTCTAAGATTAGTTGGTCATACGTTTGTGGGTCCATTTCTGGGTTCTCTATTCTGTTCCATTGATCTATGTGTCTTTTTGTGCCAGTACTATATTCTCTTGATGATTACAGCTTTGTAATATAGCTTCAAGTCTGGAATTGTGATGCCTCCAGCTTTCCTTTTCTTTTTCAGAATTGCTTTGGCTATTCAGGGTCTTTTCTGGTTCCATACAAATTTTGGGATTGTTTGTGCTAGCTCTGTGAAGAATACTGGTGTTATTTTGACAGGGATTGCATTGAATATGTAGATTACTTCGGGTAGTATCGACATTTTAACAATATTTGTTCTTCCAATCCAGGAGCATGCAATATTTTTCCTTTTTTTGTGTGTCCTCTTCAATTTCTTTCATAAGGTTTCTATAGTTTTCAGTGCATAGATTTTTCGCCTCTTTGGTTAGGTTTATTTCTAGGCATTTTATGGTGTTTGGTGCCATTGTTAATGGGATCGATTCCTTGATTTCTCTTTCTGCTGTTTCATTATTGATGTATAGAAATGCAACCAATTTCTGTGCATTGATTTTATATCCTGTGACTATGCTGAATTAATGGATCGGTTCTAGCAGTTTTTAGTAGAATCTTTTGGGTTTTCCACATAGAGTATCATGTTATCGGCGAAGAGTGGAAGTTTGACTTCCTCCTTGCTGATTTGGATGCCTTTGTTTCTTTGTGTTATCTGATTGCTGAGGCTAGGACTTCCAACACTATGTTGTATAACAGTGGTGAGAATGAACATCCTTGTCTTGTTCCTGACCTTAGCAGGGAAGCTCTTAGTTTTTCCCCATTGAGGATGTTATTAGTAGTGGGTCTTTCATATATGGCTTTTATGATCTTGCAGTATGATCCTTCTATCCCTACTTTCTTGAGGGTTTTTATCAAGGATGCTGTAGTTTGTCAGATGCTTTCTCTGCATCTATTGAGAAGATCATGAGGTTCTTATCCTTTCTTTTATTAATGTGATATATCACATTGATTGATTTGTGGATATTGAACCAGCCCTGCATACCAGGAATAAATCCCACTTGATTGTGGTGAATAATTCTTTTAATGTATTGTTGGATCCAGTTGGCTAGTATCTTGTTGAGGATTTCTGCATCCATGTTCATCAGGGAAATTGGTCTATAGTTCTCCTTTTTAGTATAGTCTTTGGTTTTAGAATTAAGGTAATGCTGGCCTCACAGAATGAGTTTGGAAGTTTTCCTTCAATCTCTATTTTTTTGAACAGCCTCAAAAGAATAGGTGTTAACTCCTCTTTAAATGTTTGGTAGAAATCCCCTGGAAAGCCATCTGGCCCTGGACTCTCGTCTGATGGGAGTCCCTCATACTTTAATATAAAGAAATACTTTTCATCATTTCAGCCTTAAGCTTTTAAACTTATTGCAGTGGAATATGAGGACAATCCCCTTAGTCTTTATTGTTATACTGTTTTCTTTCATACAGACATTTTTAGACTTAAGATAATCCAGTGGAGACAATTAAATCCTATTTGAATTTAGCAGCTATAAGAAGAATTTGTAGTTGTGTCTTCAACTATTCAGAGCTTTCTAACAGGCTTCCAAATTTATCATACATCCCAACAGTATAATTTCTTTTTTTTAAGTTTATTTCTTTATTTTGGGAGAGAAAGAGAGAGAGAGCAAGGGAGGGGCAGAGAGAGGGAGAGAGAAAATCTCAAGCAAGCTCTGTGCTCACAGAGCCCGACAGTGGGTGGGGGTGGGGGCATCAATCCCATGAACTGTGAGATCATAACCTGAACCCCTGAGCTGAAATCAAGAGTCGGGTGCTTAACCGACTGAGCCACCCCTACCAAATGTTGAATTTCTAAAACACAGAGACTAGATAATTGCCATATACAATATAATTAAAGTCAGACAGGTAACATAAAGAGAAGGTCAAGTTTGCTTCCTTGTTATTTACTTGAAGATGTGACTTTATTTCTTTCAAATTTTTGCACATAATATATTTGAGCTGGGGAATTTGTGCAAAATTTTGTGTTTACCTCAAGTAAGCCTTAGATATTCTTCTTTTCACAATCAACAGTACAACCAGGAAGATGGTCAAAGATCACTTGGCACCTGCATTTACTGTATAGTCAGCTCCCATAGAAATCCTCTTTAGACATCTTATCTCTAACCTTTCCACCCAGTCCTCTCTCAGCCCCAACTTTTCACACTTAGAAACCTTTCAAGCTCCTTTTTGCTTCCTCAGTAGCATCTCAGAAAACAGTTTCCTAGAAAACACAATTTGCCCCATTGTCCAAAAATTTTAATATTCACTACTTTCTGAGACTGAATTTCATTTCAACCCAGATATTTATAGTTTTCAGCTACCACTTCAAGAGATTCATTAGTGTGTTATAAATATAGAAAATAGTAGCTACTTGGGGTTTTTTTCCATGTGTGGTAAGAGGTGGAACATATTTCCTCAATTGTAACTTATTCCTGGTTTGACCTGGTTTATCCCTAGGCAGATAAGGAGAAGAATAAATTGGAAATCACATTAATTATTGCACACCTCAATGTGGATTTCAAAAACTTGAGGGAGGGGCATCTGGGTGGCTCAGTCAGTTGAGCAGTTGAGCATCCGACTTTGGCTCAGGTCATGATCTTACAGTTCGTGAGTTCGAGCCCTACTTCAGGCTCTGTACTGACAGCTCGGAGCCTGGAACCTGGTTTGGTCTGTGTCTCCCTCTCTCTTATGCCCCTCCCCTGCTCATACTCTGTCTCTCTCTCAAAAATAAAGACACATTTAAAAAAAATAAATAAAAAAAGAAAATTTGAGGGAAAAAAATGGATAACTGGAGAATTGAATCAAATGGAAAATTTCTCTCTCTCTTTATAAATTTCTTCTACTACAAGCACTAAGTATATGGTTTTAGGGTATTAGGTTAAGAAGACATTGCACAAAAGGTTAATATGTGTATCTGTGTTAAAATTCTTACTCAATCAAATTTCCTGCTGCATCTGGTTTCTAAGGAAAACAGTATCTCAGCTATAAACCACAATAAATACTATTTGATGAGGGCGCTTAGTCTGCAAAGCCTTAGATTTATATCTAAATCCATTCATGCCACATCACAGGAGGTAGCACACACAGCAGCAACAGCATTGCAAACAAGGCTTTCCCCTTTAATCCTAAAACTATTTTTGCTCTACAATGGCTTTCCCTGGTGGGCTGCCATTAAGAGTTACAAAGATCTTAGAGCCTTAATGACTTGGTGCACCATGAATCCTTTTCACTGAAATACAAATAGAGATGTGGAACTTAGATTGTGAGAAGTATAGCAGTAATCTGACTTAACTCCTTGGCATGCAACACACAATATGAGCAATGGACATCTGAGAAAGGTCAATTTCTGCAATAAAAAGGTAAGGCGTTGGAGGAGTAAGCTTTAGAATCATTTTCTGATATAAATGGGTTTGCCTCCTTCCTTCCCTTCAACCCATGGTTACAGAATTGGATTTAGAATATGTTACGTTTTTAAGTATAACATGGGCAAATGATCTCTTTATTAATGGAGCACGTATTAAGCAGACAACACAGTCTGCCTTAATATGGCATGTATTAGCTGCTGGCTTAAGAATACAAATAAAATACGGTCCCTATGAACAAAAGGATTATGGTGACTTGTGGGGTTTCTTTGTGCTCTTCTGTTTTCTAAATTAAATATACATTACTTCTGTGGTCAGAAAAAAATTGCACATTGATTCTTGTACATCCTTTGGAAAATAAGCTATATGCATGGGAATGAGAGAAAGTAGAAAGGAGTCACATTAAATGCTATGTTCAGCATTCAATGCTAACTATGTTTACAGAGCTAGGATTTGAGATGATTTTTATTTTTTTTCAGTGTTATTTTTTATATTCCCCAAATCTTACATAATGAGCATGTATTAATTTTAATTGAAAGGAAACTCAGCAAGTGTGATCAGAAACAAAAAAATTCCTTAATTACCTCTGGCATTTTAGTTTTGCTTTTTAGTATAATCTATTCTGTATTTAGAAGCTCTTATGTCACATGTTATTCCATTTTCCATCAACTGATTCCCATAAATATCTATAACCTCATTGCTTATTACTTATCCATGGCTCCCTGTTCCAGTTAAAGGTTTCTAACCTCTTACTTGGTGTTATTCAAAACCCAGTTTGTTTATGTCAATATTTTGCTTTAAAAATACTTTAGCTTAGACAGTATGATATTGTATATGTCAAGCTTGAGATATAGGGGTCAGTAAGTTGCCCTGATCAAAATTCTCACTTCAGGGAGGAACATCAGGGTATTAGAGTATGTTCTAGAGGTGGCCACCGCAAGGATGTGTGGTATCTGAAGCTACACCTGAGGTTTTGGTTATTAGCAGAGTGAATATCAGAAATGAGTGTATATCTGATTAGAAATTAGAAGCTTGTTCACCAGCATGATGTTAGAAATGGTCTCTCATTGGTGAAATTTAAATTATGTAAGATATGGGGAATAGCTAAAATATTTAGGGACACTCTCACCCTTTATAAAAGGTTATTACTTTCTGCTGAGGCTGCTAGCCAGTACCATGACAAATGATCTGGGGCTTGAGGTACCTGGGTGTCTCAGTCAGTTGAGCCTCCGATTTTTGATTTCAGCTCAGGTCATGATCTCATGGTTCATGGGATTCAGCCTCCTGCGGGGCTCTGTGCTGACAGTGTTTAGCCTGCTTGGGATTCTCTCTCTCCCTCTCTCTCTACCCCTCCCCAACTCACATTATCTTTCTCTCAAAATAAATAAATGAACTTTTTTTTAAAAAAAGAAATGGACCTGGGGCTTGATCTCTAAATGGTCCCATGTCCAGTCATTGGGTCAAGTGATTGGAACTGCCTGATGCCAGCTATTAATGGGAATAGAATTCTGTCTCTGGAATACTGTCAAATCTACCTCAAATGAACTTTCCTTGTAAGATGGTGGGTGGAACACCAAGGACAGACTAGATGGGATGTTGGAAGGTTACAAAACAGATTCTATGAAATGTTTTGTGCCTGCTTCAATGAATGTTTATTTACTAAATGTTTATATATGTGGAAAGATTTGGTCTGAGTTTTGTGTTCATTAAAATCTACTCACAAGGTTGTGGGAAGTAGCTAAGAAGCACTAACCCCAAAAGGAAACTAAGAGTTTGTATATCCCAATTAGCTCAGGTTAGTGTGCAATGAAATCTTGTATATTAATTCCTAATGCTGGAAAATGAAGTCCAGAATGCCTGAACTTCTACAACAGATGCTTAATAAGTATTTATGGAACACATGTACTGTATTTTACATCAGGTTTCCGGCTCATAGTAGTGAAAATTCCCTTTCTTTAATGAGAAAAACACAATAGTGTGTGTTTTTGTTGTTGTTTGATTTTTAAAAAGTTCTTTTTAAACATTTATTTATTTTTGAGAGAGAGAGAGAGAGAGAGAAACAGAGTGCTAGAGGGGGAAGGGCAGAGAGAGAGGGAGACACAGAATCTGAAGCAGGCTCCAGGCTCTGAGCTGTCAGCACAGAGCCCGTTGCAGGGCTTGAACCCACAAACCGTGAGATCATGGCCTGAGCTGAAGCTGGACACTTAACCCACTGAACCACCCAGGTGCCCCTCTCTTTTTTTAACATTTATTTATTTATTTTGAGAGAGAGTGAGAGAATCCCAAGCAAGTTCTGCATTGTCAGAGCAGAGCCCAATGTGGGGCTCAAACCCCCCAACCGTGAGATTATGACGTGAGCTGAAACCATGAGTGAGATGCTCAACCCACTGAGCCACCCAGGTGCCCCAGTATTTACTTTTTCAAGTCTAGTCATGAGGTTGGTCTGTAATTCCTTGTGCTGTTGTTGATAGTCTTTGATATCAGAATTAGACTAGTTTGTTAAATAAACCTGATGCCTGCATCAGTTTCTATGTAATGGAATACAAGCTCTTGCTTGTACTCCTGAAATACAAGGTAATGATCTCTGCTTTAAAATGTAAAGAAATTCGGTGATGGGCATTGAAGAGGGCATCTTTTGGGATGAGCACTGGATGTTGTATGGAAACTAATTTGACAATAAATTTCATATAATAAAAAAATAAAAAAATAAAATGTAAAGAAATTCGTATATATAACCGTATGTTTATACTTCCTATCTTTCTTAGAAGAAATTCTTTGTCAGCTTTTTCCATTTCTTTCATGGCTATTGAATTATTGGGTTTCTACTTATCAAATCAATTGTATACTAATTTGTATTTCCCTGGAGACTATTTTAACAATTTCATTTGTAACAGCATAGAATTATGCATAGTCTTACCAATTAAAAATTTCTCCATGAAGTAAGTTTTATAATCCCTTACTAAAGCTTCATTTTAAATCTCTCTCTCTTTCTTTATGTATTTATTTACTTATTTGGTTCTTATGGTTTCCTTGTATTTATGTTGAAATTTATTTTTACTTTTAGGTGAATGCTTATTTTCTTTATTTTAATTTAATAATTAAAGCTCTTTTTTAAAATTTTATTTTAGAGAGAGTGAGTGCAAGCAGGGGAAAAGGGAGAGGGAGAGAATCTCAAGCAGGCTCCGTGCTCAGAGCAAAGCCCAATGCAGAGTTTGACACGGGAGCTTGACACAGGGCTCAATCCCAGGATGTCCTGAGCTGAAATCAAGAGTCAGATGCCCAACTGGCTGAGCCACCCAGGCACCCCAATTATTAAAGCTCTTAAAGCTATTAATGTACCTACAACTATAGCTTTGGCTCTATCCCATGAATTTCAGAATGAGTGTTGTCATTGTCATTTATACAGTTTTTATTTTTTTGCCACAAAAGGGTTTGACTTCACTTCTTATTTACCTGTATAATTTCATCACTTAGTAATTTTAGGTTTGCTTTTTAGCCTATTAGATCAGTTATTGTAAGTGATTCAGTCAACGAGCTCTAAGAGAAAGTATATATGGAATTTGTAATGTAGGAACAAAGAGGATATTATTAAATCAACCTTAATTATACTATTCACATGTTCTACATTATTTCCTTTTTGTCTGTCTCACTTGTTAATGAATGAGACAAATGTTAAAGTCTCCCATTACTGTTATCTGTTGGACAATTTCACTAATATAATTAATATTTTTGCTTTATATATTTTGATGCTATTATTTTTAAATGTGTAATGGTTTTTGACTGCTATAACTTCATTGTAGAATGTACCTTTATTCAAAATGAAATAGATCTCATTTCCCCATTCAATGCATTTTTACTTCAAGTGTATTTTATCTAATATTAATACTGTGACTTTAGGGGGCACCTGGGTGGCTCAGTCGGTTGAGTGTCCGACTTCAGCCCAGGTCATGATCTCACAGTTCGTGGGTTCAAGTCCCATATCGGGCTCTGTGCTGATGGCTCAGAGCCTGCAGCCTGCTTCGGATTCTGTGTCTCCCTCTGTCTCTGCCCCTCCCCCACTCACGCTCTGTCTCTCTCTCCTTCAAAAATAAATGTTAAAAAAATTTTTTTTAAAATACTGTGACTTTAGGTTTTGTTCACACACAATATAATTTTGCTCATTCTTTTAATTTTCCCATTTTATTTGTGGTATCAAGTTCGTGATCATTAACTAAATTGCTATTTATGTTAAAATGGGACAAGAATATAAGTAAAGTAAGTCAAGAAGTAATAAATTAGGGACCACCACAAATTGGAGAGTGATGTCCTATCTTGGTGGGTCACTGGCTACTCAGGACTAACTAATTGCTATTATAATATGAAGACATGTCCTATTGTTTAATTTTTAAAGAAGTGTTAAAAATACAGATTTTTATCAAAATTTTCTATTTTGAAATACTTTGTAGCTTCTTCCTTCTGGGAAAATAACATTATACTCTTTGGGCTGGGTAGAATGGCAAGAGTTGCATGAGGTATCTTTCAACAGCATATTATCAAATATCATTATTGAGCAAATTTGCAGTCTTGGACATAAATATAACTGATAATGGATAAATTTGGTCTTCTGTCACCTTGCTTTATTGGATTTCATGCTTTGTTATTTTATTTTTTTACAGTTTGCTATATAAACCTTTTTTCATCCATTACATATTCAGTAGATGAACACAGTTTGTTTTAAAAATGTACATAATCTATGGTTCTAAATATGACTTCTAGGTAAATGAGGAATTTATTATACTTTCATTTTTTACCACCATTTATCTCAGCATATCCCAGTTTTTATTTATAAAGAGTTAAACATCTGGTCTTGTTAAAATATTCTTAGATTTCTTTCAGAATTTAGAATAATTTCTTTCTATTTTTATAATTATATATATATATATATATATTGCATTATATAGACTGGGGCTGTTTTTACATTATATATTCTTCCTTCAAATTCTTTTAAAATAAATTACCTATTCATGTGTGCTTGATTTTTTTCATCTCTCAGCTGGAATGTATCTTTGAATTTTTTTTCAAGAAAGAAGCTATAGTGTTATATCAATTGCAATCTTCACAAATGAAAAGCAATGTAGTTGAGAACTATAATATATTACAAACATTTCCACCTCAAAACTCTTTAAATGTCAGGTGTTTTTTTGTTTTTGTTTTTGTTTCAAGTTTTTATTTAAATTCTAGTTAGTTGACATACAGTATAAAGTTAGTTTCAGGATAGATGTCAGGTTTTTTTTTTAATTTTTTTTTAACGTTTATTTATTTTTGAGACAGAGAGAGACACAGCATGAACAGGGGAGGGGCAGAGAGAGAGGGAGACACAGAATCTGAAACAGGCTCCAGGCTCTGAGTGGTCAGCACAGAGCCTGACGTGGGGCTCGAACTCACAGTGTGAGATCATGACCTGAGCCAAAGTCGGACGCTTAACCGACCGAGCCACCCAGGCGCCCTGATAAATGTCAGCTTTAAAATGCCTTCTTACATTTAATGTCCTAGAGAAGAAAGCTAGTTGGATTTTGTGTTTTGGCACCTGTTTTGTTTGTTTGTTTGTTTGTTTATTTGCTGTTTTTCTTTGAGGTTTTTGTTTGAGTCAAAATAATAAGGCAAGTATTCACTAAGGTATGTCCAAGTGGTAATCTTGACATGGTTCTGCCTGGTATGCCCTAAATCCTTGATTTACAGATTTGGGTCTTCTTTTCAGTTCATAAATTTGGGGAAGAAAAAAATAAATTTGTGGAGTTGAAGGCCCTCATATTCATGATTGCTCCCAAAGCTTCAGAGAAATTTTTTTTTTGCTTTGATAGCATCACTTGGCCCATATTTCTCCACATCGTCCTTAGAATATCAGAAAAATCATCCTGAAATCCTTCCATCGTAACATCAAAATTGCAATGGTTTATTGATTCTGTGTTTATAACACCTCTGATTACTTTCCTATTTTCACATTCTTACTGTCTATCCTCAAAGTAGTTTTCCACATGAGGGCTGTAATAGCCTTCGAATTACTTGCCCTGCATGTACCTACCATCTCTCAATCTCTCTCTCTCTTCCTCTCTTCGCACATATGTATCTCACACACACACACACACACACACACACACACATTGTTGTCTGGTTTTTTTGCTTATTGACTTAAGGTCAAATTCCTTCCCTGGCGAACAAGGATGCTCCATTTTAATATCCAAATCTCATTTTCCAACTAAGTGGTATGGCTCATTTCTCCTTGACTGTATCTGTACACTCTGGTCTCAGTAAGTTTGCTAATGTTCTGTTGTCTCTGACACCTTCTCCTATCTTATTTTTCAAAATACTGCCTCACCTTCCAAGATCCATCCTTCTTCATAACATTTTTCCCAGCTATACCTCCCCAAAGCACTTCATCTGTCCTTAGCATTCCCATGGCCCCTCCTTACCTTTGTGCTAGATTTTTCACCACACTTTTCTTATCCCCACTATTGGACTTGGTCATGCTACATAAAGGATGGGGAGTCTATCTTCCTCACCTTTGAATCATTCACACTGTCTTGCACATAAAAATGTTTGATGCTGAATGACTGCTAAGCACTGAATGACTCTTTTAGAAAATAAAACATGTCACTTCTGACTGGAGGACATCAAATTTACCATGGAAGATTTCATTCTAAAAGTATTACCTGAACTGGTCCATTAAAAAGTGAAGAAATTCCTTTATTTCATCCATATGACTGAAGCTAGGAAGGTGTCCTCCAAGAGCTTGGCAGAACCTCTCAGCTTCTTCCCAGTTCCTTTTTCTTACAATTCTTTCTATATGAAACAGCTTAACAAAATACAATGTTAATTTGTTTTGTGGCATAATCATAAAGTATTCATAATTTCAAAATTAATTATGGCCAAACGGTAGGCTTTTTTTATTAAGTTTTTAATTCAAATATAATTAGCATACAGTGTTATAGTAATTTCAGGTATACAATGTAGTGATTCAATAATTCAATACATTACTCAGTGTTCTTCAAGATAAGTACACTCTTTAATTCTCTTTACCTATTTCACTCATCTCCCCACCCACCTCCCCTCTGGTGACTGTCAGTTTGTTCTTGTATCAGTAAGAGTCCGTTTTTGGTTTGTCTCTTTTTTTACCTTTGCTCATTTATTATGTTTCGTAAATTCAAATGTGTAGGCTTATGAAATGGATTCTTATAGGCATAATAATAAAAGGAAAATGTTTTTATTTTTACCTGTGATAAAAACAGGTAAAAAACATACACCGTGACACAGATAGGACCCGCTGAAAATGTCAACTAAAGGCCAGCCCAGGTGCCAGATGGATGACCTTCCTCAGCCAGTATGGGGAACAGCTCCAACAAGACACCATAGTCTCCTGCTTTGCTAGGACCTTGAGAAATAAATTGAACCAGCAGGTAAGGCTATAAAGGGTATATATGAATACTTTGGGAGTGGACTTCTGCAGAGAAATGTGCTAAAAATAATAATTATAAACATAATACACTGAGACCTGCCCAAGTACAGGCCTATTTTCTGATGAAGATGAATCAAAGGGCTGACTGCACTGGTCTAACATTGACAGAAGTCAGCAAAACAAAACTTGCCATTTCTATTTCTTTGGTTTGTGATGACTAATTTTATGGCAAAGTAACCACAGTCGTTTCAAAAAAAAAGAGAGACGGAGATGATACAATGGTAGATTGAATTATTAGTCCTAATTCTTCAGTCTCAATTCCTGTGATATAACTGTACATTCTTGCCTTGACCTCCTGGTTGGGGAAGAATACTTCCCCATACCTTGATTTGGGGCCCGGCCATGTGACTTGCAGTGATCAATGGCATATTAGTGGAGGTAAGGTGAACAGAGGCCTGAAATGTGCTTACATGGTTAGGCTTGCCTCTTAGGCTCCAGCCATTTACTATAAGAAGAACAAGCCCCTGACAGCTGCTGCCCCTTCAAGTCTGAGACCCAGATCAAAGGGCAGCATATCCAGCTCAGAGTCTGGAGCCTAGCACAGCTGACCGACAGTTGAAAGCAGAGCTCGACCATTCAAGCCTAAACCAAAACAATCAATCCCTTTTGACCCAGAGATCTGTGAACATGAGACTAAATGTTTGTTGTCATAGTCACTGGGGATGGCATCAGCTGGCTGATACGGGCCCTAAAATAATTTTTTTTAATTGTAAGAACTGACAGAATTCTTCATTTGACAGCAAGGATTAGAGAGATAGGAGAATCATAAGCAAAGCGTCAGGGTGGCATGTAGCTTACTCAACTTCTCAGAACAAAAGAACACTAGGAAAGAGCCAGTTCTGACTGACAGCAGGGTCATTTAATATGTTATCTCACTTTTATGAGTTATAACATAAAAATGATAGATAAAGAAATCATGCAACATTCACTCCTCCAAATGCATCATTAGATTGTTAGGGTTTTGATAGTCATACTTGGACACTTATCTCCTTCACCGAAAACATCAGTTTCCAAATGTCTCTGACAGAGAGAGGGCATGAGCATGTGAGAGGGGAGAGAGAGAGGAAGACAGAATCCCAAGCAGGCTCTGCGCTGTCAACACAGAGCCCCACATGGGACTCGATCTCCTGAACTGTGAGATCATGACCTGAGCTGAAATCAAGAGTTGGAAGCTTAACCAACTGGGCCACCCAGGCACCCAGGTCTTGTTCTTTTGGGTAGGATGTGAGTTTATGTGGGGATGAGCTGTCTCATAACAAAGGTTCAATGGTGCTCCCAAACATCTTGGTAGGTTACATATGTGTCTGGGGAGGAGCATAATTTCTACAAGGATATGGACTAGGATAGTAGAAAGATAACCTCATTGAGGAACTGAATGAAAATGCTACTTTACCTTATAACAAGAAATACTGGAGGGGAAACTATGCCAGCCTTCAGGACAGGGGGCTTCAGGCTTGGGAGCTACCTCTTCAGGCTCAATGGGCCCACTTATTTTCTTGCAGATTGAAAGTGCTCTGAATTTTCTGCAATCCTTTACCTCCCACTTTCCAAGAGACTTTCCAGTAGCCATAGCCACACACCCACCTGGAGAAGCTGGGGTTAACAGAAAGTTTAATTAAACATTACATTTGAAAATTAAAGTCCAAACATTTTCTAGTGTCCTTACCCTTTATTTGAGCCAAGGTTTGGAGAAAGAATATAAAAGAAAATGGGCGAAAGAAATGTATTGTTTATAATAATTATGATGATGATGACAATGGTGATAATAAAGAGAAGTGTATATTACTTCCTAAGTACTATTCTAAGAGGATTAAATGAATCAGTCCTCACAACAAATCTCAGGATTGGTTCTGTTGTCATACTAAGGTACAGTGAGGATTAGTGACTTGTTCAAGTAAATGGTTAGTAAGTGGTTGATCCAGAATTAAAGCCCAGGAGTTCTGCATGTGGAGCTGTACCCTAAACCACTATGCTGCTCAGGGTAGCCTAAGTGGCTCATATTCATATTAGCTTAACAACTTTGAACAGTTTTAAGGCAACTTAGTAACCCTCAAAACAAAACTCTTTCAGATTCAGATTCAAAGGAAGAGCTGGTATAATACAGGTAGGAGGAGGTGTTTGGTAACATACAGTTGTTTACTATTTATTTTATGGCAGCCAGAATTTTATTTATTCACAACATTAAGCAACAGTTTGTATTATCAGATCCATTTTTCAAATAAAGAATAAGTGACTTGCCATAACCATAGTTAGTGAGTGGTAGAGTCAGCACTTGAAAAGTGCCATGCTCCCTTTTACATTACACCATACAGCCTGAAGTGGGCAGAAGATAAGAAGAGCATAGTTTGGAAAGTAATAGGCCCAATTTCTATTCCACGAAGCAGGCATTGTCTAATGTCCCATACATGGTCAGCAATTGGAACAAGGGACTGGGAGAAAAATGCTGTGTTGCCCTGAATGAATGTGCTATTCCCCACCCTGTTCAGCCCACTACCCATGCCTTCTCCATGATGGACCAAGCTGGCTGAAGCTGGGAGTAATTATGGTAAAGAGAGCTTAATGGTAGTCTTTCTGGCCAAAAGACTGAGAGAATGTCATTGAAACTACTTTCTGAGCATCTCTCCAATCATTAAGGCTTATCTATGATGATTATGACACTGACCCTAAGATATCTGAATGTCTATAAAAGAAATCCCAGGTGTTTTATATATTAGAACATTATAATTTAAGGTGATATTTAACCAGGATTGGCACCTGTATCCTCCATTTTCTAGAAGTGAAAAGATGACTTTGCTATCCATACCATTCACATTTGTGGTGGTGAGAATCTATTTCAAATTTTGTGTGTCATTATACACTCGTATGTTCAAATTACTGCATTATAAAGAGTGATCTTAGTGATCACACTGTACAAAAACAAAAAAAATACAAATAATCCAAAGAGAGAAAAGTTGGATGCTTTATAATTCCAGTCTTATAGAAAGCCAAAATCCTCTAAAAAAGATTTTAGAGGCACCTGGGTGGCTCAGTTGGTTGAGCGACAGACTTAAGCTCAGGTCATGATTTCACAGTTTGTGAGTTCGAGCCTAGCATCAGGCTTGCTGCTGTCAGTGCGGATCTTGCTTCAGATCCTCTGTCCCCCAATCTCTCTGCCTTTCCCCCCTGCGCTCTCTCTCAAAAATATAAAAACAGGGAGGGGGACAAAACAGAAGAGACTCATAAATATGGAGCACAAACTGAGGGTTACTGGAGGGGTTGTGGGAGGGGGGGATGGGCTAAATGGGTAAGGGGCACTAAGGAATCTACTCCTGAAATCACTGTTGCACTATATGCTAATTTGGATGTAAATTTAAGAAATAAAAAATAAAATAAATAAAAAAATAAACATTAAAAAAGTATTTTAAAAACGTATTTTAGATTATAAATCAGGGGATCTGAATTTTAGCAAGTCAATAACCAGGTAACATTTGTCAAGTAAGTCACCTTTCTAAATCTCTTGTCTTCTCAACTATAAAATGAGAAGGGACTTCCGAAGTCCTTTGTTGTTCAAAACATTTTGATTCTACGGCTAATTATGCTCAATGCTTTGAGCTGGTTAAAGAAGGATGAACTAACTTTCAGAATAAGTACAATATATTGCCTCCTTAATTCCCACACATTGGGAATAATAGAAACAAACACAATTTTGTTTTTATGAAACATAAATTCAATTTTGGAGAAAGAAATAAGCAGAGAGATGAAAATGTAAAACACTTCAAAATGAAGCTTCTAGATTCTGTTTGAGACTTACATGGAAAAGATAAAAAAAAAAAAAAAACTCACACTGATGGTTCTAGCTTTGAGCCATTAGAGGTAGTTTCCAAGAACTGAGTTTTTTTAGCTCCTTTTACTAGATTATTCACAAGAATTTAATAAGGAAGACATATTCACTCCTTCTATTTATAGTTCCACAGATAGACTGTCATCCTGAAGATTATCGTTTTCCTCACATTTCCAAGGTAAGTGAAGAACACATCTGGGAGGGATACTGCATTTCACTAGTCACCAGATTCCATTACTTTAAAGGCTAAGGCACTCACCTGGCTCAAGAAAATTCCAGTTGGAAAAGGTTACAGCTTGCTTTACTCCACCAACACCTGTCCAGCTATACTCTCCATGTGAATCTGTATCTCTCAGGCCAGTCCAGAAGTATTTTCCTGGAGAGTTAGTATACTTTTTAATCATATCATTCAGGTATTCTTGCTCAAATCTACAAAACAGGAGTCAAACCAGTAGGTGTTTTTTACGACTGAATTACTATATAAATTGAAGATGCGTCTTTTTCTTAGGAAGTTTATTTAGCAAAGGGACCCAGAGTTAAAATTTCACCAGTACATGTTTCCTGATGGTCACACCTGCTAGTTATAGTCAGATTGCACTTGGTTCCAAAAGGGACCTCGTCCTTGTAAATCTTGTAACAGGTTTCTCCATGTCTTTTCCAGTCCTAAATCAAAGGAGAAATATCATCACACTGTCTTTCAGACTTGATGTCCCTGCTCTGACAAGTAAGGTTCTGCCGCACTAATAAAATCTCACACTTAGAGAAATTAAGGGCATGGCCAGTAAACTCGTTCACATGATGAAGGTAGGATACAACTTCACAGAGAATTCCCACAAGAGTGTGAGCCTGTGTCAGACAGACAGTGTGTCTTAATTCTCTTTACCTCTAGGGCATAGCTCATCATACTATAATGTTGTTGGTCGTATATTTTTGAACAGGATAAATATAAATGGGGGGAAAGTAAAGATATCAGCATTAAAAATTGTAACCACATACATTTTTATAGAAATTCATGAGTAGGTAACTCCTTTTCCTATAATGTTTTTTCTTCTGTAAGAATGCCAAAATGTTATGAATCACTGACCTCTGATTTGTTCTAACATAAATGAACAGAGGTAGTCCTTTCTTCTATTTTTCCAAGTCTGAATTGTTTCAGTTTTACCTACCATCCTTAGCCAAGAAATTGTAATATTGCTTAGAAAAACTTACACAGGGATTTTACATACCTCATCTGGAGGGCATATCTTATCAGAAGTGGTATCATTCATTTGTTCTCCCTTTTTTTTACATACATATTTAAGTTTCTCTTCACATGATTGGACTTTCCACTGACCTAGCTTTTAAAAAATAGAAAAAAAAATTCCACAGAGAAATTATTTGCCATGTGTTTAGAGTTGAACTCTAAATTTATTTATTTATTTAATTTATTCTCAAGTTAGCTAACATACAGTGTAGTCTTGGCTTCAGGAGTAAATTCTTGTGATTCATCAATAACATACAACACCCAGTGCTCATTCCAACAGGTGCCCTCCTCAATGCCCATCACCTATTTCTCCCACCCCTCAACTCCCCACCCCATCAACCCTTAGTTGTTCTTTGTATTTAAGAGTCTCTTATGATTTGGCTCCTTCTCTGTTTTTATCTGATTTTTCCTTCCCTTCCCTAATGGATATAGAAGATGTGGTATATGTATATATATACATACACCCACATGAATGGAATACTACTCGGTGATGAAAAAGAATGAAATCTTGCCATCTGCGACAGCATAGACGGAACTGGAGGGTATTATACTAAGCAAAATAAGTCAGCCAGAGAAAGACAGATATAATATGATTTCACTCATATGTGGAATTTGAGAAATCTAACTCATTTTAAATCAAAGTAGTTTCTTCTCACAAAACTGTGAGCAAGGGGTGGGGTGGGAGAGAGGGAGGGAAAGAGAAGATGACTATAAATGAATGACTAGGGGCACCTGGGTGGCGCAGTCGGTTAAGCGTCCGACTTCAGCCAGGTCACGATCTCGCGGTCCGTGAGTTCGAGCCCCGCGTCAGGCTCTGGGCTGATGGCTCGGAGCCTGGAGCCTGTTTCCGATTCTGTGTCTCCCTCTCTCTCTGCCCCTCCCCCGTTCATGCTCTGTCTCTCTCTGTCCCAAAAATAAATAAACGTTGAAAAAAATAAAAAAATAAAAAAATAAATGAATGACTAAATCTGAGAACATACTCCTAGGAAATGCTACTGAACAGGCCTGCAAGGTTATGGCTTGCAGTCTGTTATTTCAGAACCATCTCAAGTTCATAGTGGAGATGAATTCCATTTTCTTCTAAGATGAACAATAAAACCATCAAAGCACATTTAATACAGAAGTTGAGGAAAGAAGAACTCAGCCTACACACAGTTGCCAGTGTTCTTGTCTTCTTCCATATGTATGGCCAAAGTTTGCCCATGGGTTAAAAACTTTTGGACATATCAACCACCCATGCTGTCTCAGTTTCCTCATGTGTAAAATGGTAGTTAGAACAGCTACTCCCCAAGAATTACAGAATCAAAATTTTATTCCAACTCTACTTCAGCCTAGATTTCAAAGTTCTCTTTCAAATATGCTACTCTGATTAATTTTGCTTAATTATTAAGTTGCTGCTTTCTTCAAATTAAATTTCAATAAGTCAATTGTGATAAGGGTCAGTTTTAAGCACTGGAATGCTATCTAGATATGCTATCAGTTTACTCTTGCTTATGGAACCTCACTTCTATCTTTGATACTCTAGCAAAGATATCTTAAATGTCCTTTTAAACAGAGCACCAAATGTGACACACTTCTAAATTAATCTTTGACAACTTTCTCAATACATCTTTACTCTTGAAACACTTCTAAATATACGTATCATTTATTGTTTCTACTTAAGTCTCTCTAGAAGTTTGGGTGACACAAACCTCTTAAACAATTAGGAGTCCCCAGGAAAGCGATACAAAGTATAGAGATACACATGTCTTTTCTCTCAACACACAATCTATTTTGGACTCTTAACTAAAGCATGGTCAATAAATATTTAAGCATTCTACAGAAGATGTCCTCTGAAAAACATTAGACCTAATTTTTATTTTTTATTTTACTGATCCATTTATTTATTTATTGTAAAGATTTTTTTTTAACTAATCTCTATACCCAATGTGGGGCTTGAACTCACAACACTGAGATCAAGAGCTGCATGCTTTACTGACTGAGCTAGCCAGGTACCCCAGACCTAATTTTTAAATAAAAATATTTTTTCACTCTCAAAGTAGGATTAATGTAAAACTTAATCTGAACATGAATTCAGAAGATGGTATTTCTCAGCTTAAGTTGTGACTTTATGTTACTACACTTGATCTTAGCCAAAAGGCCAAGAAGCGATGTGACTTTATGTTAAATATCATAATGATGGTCCAGAGAGAAAGAGCTTATTAGAACCAATATGACACAAGAAGAATTGAATTCTAAAAGGATTTTCTTCATCTGTTTCAGACCAGAGCAGATACTCTTAGACAGGAAGAGGATTGCTTATTTATTCTTTGTTTTACTTACCTCTTTTTTCCAGTAGCTACTGGAAAGACAATCTATAGGGCTCTTACGTTTTATTTTCTTTCCCAGCTTATACACAAATATCCTAACCCAAGTCATCTTAATATTATTATTTAGTATATAATAAGAATATAAATAAACCACAGAAGTTTTCCTACCTTTCCTAAATAGGAAACGCAGTTCGGAGTCTTATTGTAGGGAACATTTGGCTCATTCTTATTCCAATATGTTAAAGTAACTTCAGTATCATCTGACCACTGAAATAAAGTTGGTATATTTTTGTTCTTAAGACCTGTCCATATTTCTTCTTTGGCATCTAAAAGAAAAATGTTTTATTTATTTGGTTTTACTCAATTACATACTTCAGTATGTATACTGTTACTGATTTTTACATTCTGATAATGGGCTTTTAAGAGCCTCGATGGTATTTACAATTAATCTATTAAAATATTGATGTTAGGAAGGCCAGGAGTCAAGTGCTTTTTAGGGTACTTATGCAGGCAGAGCACACAGTGGAACAGCCATGCTATAATCTGTAGGTTAGGAGCTCCTGATATCAGGTTTAGATAAACCTTGCTTTATGGGGTATACAGATTTCCACAACTTCGCTTTTACAAAAAACATATGTACATGTTTTCACTAATTGAAAGAAATCTGAAGAGGATTTTCACTTCTATGAAATTGTATTTGCTTCTTCGTTTTATGCCATTTTGGTTTATGAAAGGTTTCATAAGAACAGTCTACTTTTGGATAGCAAGGGAACCTATAATGAAATTCTACAAATACAATCATAGATACTCCAGTTAGAATAGGAGTGATGTCCATCACTGCCCTGGAATGACTATGCTGCCTTCCCAGGTAAAACAATTAGCACCATGCTGATACAGAATAGGTATCTATTATTAGTTATTGTGATTAGTGAATCCTAAGAGGAGGATATAATATTGCCTGTCTAGTGTATTTTTTGTTCTTCAGTGTTTAGCTTTTAAATAATTACAAAAGTGAAATAATCATCACTTAAGCATCTGGAACAACTTAAATAGTATTTATCTTATGAGAAGAGGGAAATTACTCAATCACTGCCTGTACAGTCAAATTGGTAGCTACTTGCTAATGTTGCTAATTATACATTAATTAAAATTAAATAAAAGTAAAAATTCAGTTCCTCAGTTACATTTCAAGGGCTCAAAAGCCACAACTGGCTGGTGGCTGGCTGCTGTATTGGTCAGCATAGATTATAAAAGAGTTCCATCATCATAGAAATTTCGGTTGGACAGTGCTGATCTGTAGGGATGATTGTAAGCTTTTCATTCCCACTAAGAGTCTGAAAATTAGGGGGCACCTGGGTGGCTCAGTCAGTTAAGCATCCGACTTTGGCTCAGGTCATGATCTCACAGTCTGTGAGTTCAAGCCTCACGTTGGGCTCTGTGCTGACAGCTCAGAGCCTGGAGCCTGCTTCGGATTCTGTGTCTCCCTCTCTGTCTCTGCCCCTCCCCTGCTCACATTCTCTCTGTCTCTCTGTCTCTCTCTCAAAAATAATGAATAAACATTAAACAAAAAAAAAAAGAGTCTGAAAATTAGGGGTGCCTTAGAATGTTTTAAACCTTTCAAATAGGATATTTTAAAAACTTACCCCCATGATGAAGTTTTGTGACAACCACCTCCACATCTGCTAAAGAATGAATGCTGATGAGGTCACTGCTTAAGGCTTTACATTTCATATATGCCTTATCCCAGGAATCACTTTCATTTACCAGAAGATAGCAAAACCCATTATTTGACATCCAGCCTGCATCACAGTGTGTATCTGAATATGTCCAAACATCTGGGGGAAAAGCATCCATATATATTCCAGTAAAGATACATCAATAACATTTTAAATTCTTTGTCACATCATCAGGATTCTGGAAAACTGGGGAACGTGATGTCAAATAGTACAAGAACATGGATTTATGTGGTGCCTCATTCTACATAGCATCATAAGAGTGACTATAGGGATACAGGTAATGAATGATATGACTTTATTGTGATACAAATGTGCTACATGATTGGGCTCTGACTCATTGAGGAGGGACTGCCCTTAGTCCTAGTAGACAGAAGAATGGTGTGGGATAAGCCATTTGCTGACAAATCTCTTCCTTGCTATGGGATTTGTTAGGTTCCCCTCCAGTCTCTGAATTTGAGAGGTTATTTAGTCCAATCTCCTTTCGTGTATGGTCAGATTAGCAAGGGGATGTGAATTAATGCTCACTGTTGAACAAAGACATACAGAGATTTTTTTTTTTTATTATTATTTTTTTCTTTTCAACGTTTATTTATTTTTGGGACAGAGAGAGACAGAGCATGAACGGGGGAGGGGCAGAGAGAGAGGGAGACACAGAATCGGAAACAGGCTCTAGGCTCCGAGCCATCAGCCCAGAGCCTGACGCGGGGCTCGAACTCACGGACCGTGAGATCGTGACCTGGCTGAAGTCGGACGCTTAACCGACTGCGCCACCCAGGCGCCCCAAGACATACAGAGATTTAAGAAACAGAGTATAACATTTATAAACTCCACATGAAAGAGAGGATAGTACTGGAGGGAAAGGGCACAGGGCCTCTCTGGACCTCTTCTTTCTTTCCCTCCACTAGACCTATATCCTCATAGAATTAGTGATTCTTTGTTTTCACCATGTTAAAACGCACTCAAATGATAGTCAAGAAAGATTGGAGAAAAGATTGAGGTATAAAACCATACAAAATAATTCTACTCCTCTTAATAGAATTAGAAATTAAGTTGAATTACTCGGACTTTGTGGATTCAGAACTGTTTGGAATGTCTGTTGTATAAAAACACAGCATCTTAAAAAATGTGAACAGCTTGTTCTTCACTGATAGATAAAATTCAGGTCAAGCTAGCTTCTCACACTTGAGAACAAGAGAACACAGGAGAACTGAACTAATTTTCAGTTTCTGAAATAAGACATGGTATTATTATTATTATATTTTACAATTATGATAAAGGAACAGAGGAAAAAAACACCCATAATTGAACTTAGAACAAATGTTTTCCTATTCTAGTCTTTGTCTCTATGAATACATATTTTTACAAGATTAAAATGATAAGTAGGCATATCATTTTGTTCTGCTATGGTATTTTCCTGCTGGCACAGTTATTTTAATAAATGCATATTATTCAATCATGTGGAAACATCATGATTTACTTAATAATTCTACTCTGCTACAGGGTATTTACTTGATCTATCATCAGTCATTCTGTTTTATTTTCATCTGTGCTGTCTTTTCTATTACGCTTTTTGTTGTATGGACTAAATTTGGTTTGAATCAACCTGGAAGATGAATATTCATTTTCATCTATGATTATAAACATCTCCCAACAATCTTTATTCTATGTATTTATTTTCTAGTCTTAAAAAATAGCTTTCTGTTCCTATATGGATAAGCAATTTTATTCCCTTCCCCCAACATTCTTTAAGCAAGACATTTTAAAACCTCCTTTTTTTCCCCCTCCCAGTTTTGAGTATTACTTTTTCCTATTCAGGAGGATTTAATCAAATACCAGTATACGATGGGTCCTGTGCAAGACAGTAAAGACACTCCTCTTATTCTTTCAAAGGCTTCTGAAATTTCTCTGCACCTCAGAAATTTCAACTGTTCTGCAATTCTCTTATCCTTGAAACCCCTTGAAAAAAAACCATACTTGTACACATTTCGTCCTTCTGCACCCCACCTTTTCTACCTGATTTATCAACACAATAAACTAAATAAGCAGCCCGGCAGAGAAAGACAGAGCAGGGGTGGGCATCGTGGGGTAGGAACTGGAAACCTGAGGAGAGTTCCCACATCCATCATTTTTAGTTCTCACAGAGGCAGGTAAAATATAAGACCTGAGTGTGCATCAGCATCACCAGGAAGTCTTCTTAAAACACACATTGTTGATGTCCACAGAGTTTTCAATTCAGTAGATCTGGGGTGGGTCCTAAGAATTTGATTTCTAACAGGTATGGTTGATATCGATACTCTTAGTCTAAGGAAGCACACTCTGAGAAACAGTGCTCTAAAGAAAAAAAGAACCACCTGTGAATAGAAATATATTTATTACTGAGGATATCTCTGCCATCTTAAGGGGATATATCAAACCAAAGCTTTATGCATATATAGTTGATGACATCTAACCACTGCATCAAAATAACGTAGTTTTTGGCATTGGCAGTATCGGGTGAAGGAAAGGTGGAAATAGATACTGAAATGGATTTACTTGCACCTACTTGCACAGAAAATGAGAAAGATACCTGTTAACTCTGCTGTGTTATTTAATGGTTTCTTGCAGACATAGGGCAGTTGAACTTCACAGGAAAAACTCTGCCATAGACCAGACCTGGCATCCATTCTTGCACAGCTTGATCCACCTATTATCATAGGTGCACTAGGCATGTCTTAAATGATTAGAAAGAGGAGGTTAGGGCCAGAGTGGTGGTTGGAAAAGATAATTTGTATTCCTAATTTTCTGCTTTTATGGGAGCTCATAAAATAGTTAAAACCTTCTACTAAAGCCTCCATGGACACTCATGTGCTTAAATCTGTCTCCCTTCTAAAATACAGGATACAGGGTGAAACACTGTAGTGTTAACTAATACACTATAGTTAATTCAAAAAGCAAACCCAAAAACCAAAACCAAACCTCTATCCCTAATCAATATCCATGTCTTACTCTATGGTCAGTAGCTATTAATCTGCTACTCTATACAATAGATATACTGATTTGTGATTCAGTAATGCCCTTAAGACCTTGAATTAAAGGTTAAATTATCTTTAAAGATTTTATTTACTGAGGTGATAGAGAATTTACTCACTGATAATGAAATTTCATTAAACTAAAATGACCTATTGGTATTACACTTAACTCATTTTTCTTATGTGTGTATAGAATACGTTTATACTGAAGCTAGTGTCAACTTTTAGATTCTACACTTGTCAGAAGCTGAAATTCAATTTTTTTTTTAATTTTAGAGAGAGAGAGAGAGAGAGATGGAGAGAAAGACAGAAACTTAACCAAGGCCCACGCTTAGTGTGGAGCCTGACATGGGGCTTGATTCCACAACCCTGGGATCATGACCTGAGTTGAAATCAAGAGTCAGTTTAGTGTCCTGTGTCCAAACCTTGTGTCAAGCTCTGTGCTGGGCATGGAGACTGCTTAAGATTCTCTCTTTCCTTCGCCCCTCCTCTGCTCATGCTTGCTTGTACTTTTTCTCTCTCAAAAAAGTTAATTAGAATAAAAAGGTATCTAACTTCTTTTGGGAAGAAAAATATTTTGGCTAACTAGGGTTTTGTTTGTTTTATTCACTATAAAATTTTCTTTAAGGTATTTACATATGCAATATAATATAACCATTAGGTTGTCAGTACTTGAGCACTACTATAGGAGACCCCAAGAGTTCTAAAATGAGAGAATATTTCTGTATTGGAGTTGAGCTGCAGATGAAACACCATTGGTCAGTCATAGACATGTCAAGTCCCCTAAAGGATACAGAACAGCTGCCAGGCCATGTGATGAGGCTCATTCTGCTGTTACCTAAAATTGTAGGGTTGCCATAACGGTTACAGACAAATTCTCACTTCTCCATGGTATGGTTCAACTTGGCTATCATGGTATTACAATAAAGAAGGAATGAGGGGAAAAAATTGTTCTTAGAATTAACTATAGTAACAGCTGCCAAGATTTGAAATTTTTATAAGCTCTCAGTGAGTGGGATGCTTTTGTTTATTTACTTTTTTGAAGATTTTGCTCTGTGCATAATAGATGGAAGAAGGAGCAGTTACCTGGGTCCCAGTTGAGAAAGTTTAATGGCTTGTGGTCTGACCATTCCCAGCCTCTAGCAGAGTATAGTTGATTTAAGCCAATCCAGAAAATTCTTGGAATGCCCTCTTTTTCTGTAAGAATCACATAATTTTAACAAGTGACAAAATTACCTAAATTATTACCTAAGTCAGACTTAAGCTTCTACTAATAGCAAAATTATCAGAAGGCCTTGATTGTGAGGCAGGAATCCTGCAGGAGGCTGTTTATCCAACAAAGGCAGGTGATGCATTAAGTCAATTCTGCTTTCCCATTAGCTTGTCCCTGTCTACTAAGGTAAGGACAGAATCTTCTCAGAACAGATGTTCCACTATTTTTAGCCCTCTTGTACTAATACAGAAGAAAACAATTTCCACTATATATCTCAGTTTTGAAGAACTGATTGTATTCCAGACTGACAGTGTAAATTCATTAAGCACATATTGTTTAACTGGTACTAAGAATATAAAAACCAAAAATACAAAGTCCCTGCCTCTCTGAGGATTTCAATTTAGTAGACAGGAAGAGATATGGATCCCTCAAAAGGTAAAGTGTTACCCATACTATTTCAGAAATATGTAGAGGAACTGTTTGGTAGGCAATGGAATATGTAGTTCTAGAGTCCAAAGGAAACATTTAGGATGAAGACACAGAACAGGACACACACACACACACACCCCACACGACAGTGGAGATATATCATTCAAATTCATTATTTGACAACCAGAAGCCATCAGCAAAAAAGGGAAAGAGAAGCAGAGATAATTTAAGTAGTGATGCCAGTTGTAAATATGCCACTCAATATGCATATGCCCATAAACATATGGTAAACTGAATGAAAAGATTATAAGGCTTTTTATGCAGTATCAAGAAAGTCAATAAAATTATTCAACAACCTGGTAAGACTTCATCAACATCATGAAAAAAGAATTTGAAGATATTGAGGGCCTGATAGAAGAGACAGAAGAACTGACGTAATGGCCTACAGAAAACAAGGATGATGCTGATCAATAGGAAGAGTTAATAGGTTGGAATCTCTATAAATTTGTTGATATATTCTCAGCAGTAAAACACTTTATAACAATTTCTTAATTCCTCTCAGAGAATTATGTATGATGCATTATTATATTATATAAATGATCTCTCTGTATATATATATATTTGAAATATAATTATATTCATAATTATAATATTCATAAAATATTAATTTTAATGTAAAATTTATAAATTAGAAAATGTAGTTTCAAATTACATTTAAATTAATTTATTTAATTTAAATTATATTTATAAATTTGTAAAATAATTAAATGTATATTAATATAATTATATTTTATATGATTTGTATGTATATTATATACAAAGAAATGGTTCTTAAAATATGGATTTTTTTTTCTTTTTTTTTTTTGCAAGAGAGAGAATGTGAGCAGGGGAAGAGCAGAGGAAGAAGGAGAGAGAGAATCTTAGCAGGCTCCATGACTAGTGTGGAGCCAGATGCGGGGCTTGATTTCACGATGGTGAGGTCATGACTTGTGCTGAAATCAAGAGTCGGACGCTTAACTGACTGAGCCACCTAGGTGCCCTAATATGGATTTTTATATGCAAATCAAACAGATATACCTGATATGTATCATTTTGTTCCATTACATATATCAGATATATCTGTATGATTTGCATATAGAAAAGCATATCCATATTTTAAGGGTTTTTTGAGGGAATTTTGACTGTACACAATTTTTGTCTTACTGCAGCCTTGAGAATGTGAATACCTAAAACATGTGACTTCACTAGAACTGACACTCAGGAAATGGAAAATACCCTCTGTGTAGAGCAGAAATAGCAACAGCAAAGATGAAAGGGGCCAAGAGCAGTAACCAGACACCAGCATTAAAGGGATGGGCAGGAGTCTGGAAAGAGGGTGGTAGGGACAAAGGCCCAATTACCACTCCACTGAGAACGAGATGTGAAGTTAGCAGTGAATTACAAAGATACCCTGTGTCTTCCAGGAGCTTATTTGTGACAGAGGCAGGTCTTTGGGATCTAGAAGAGAGATATACTTATATTTGTATCTGTATCTATATCTGTATCCTGTATCTATGTCTATAACTGTATTTATATCTGTATCTAAATCTGCATCTGTGTCTATATCTGTATCTATATCTTTATTTGTATCTGTATCCTGTATCTATATCTGTAACTGTATCTATATCTGTAACTGTATCTATATCTGTATCTACATCTATATCTGTTTCTACATCTGTATCTGTATCTATATCTGTAACTGTATCTATATCTGTATCTACATCTGTATCTGTATCTACATCTATATCTGTATCTACATCTGTATCCATATCTATATTCGTATTTGTATATATATCTGTATGTACACCTATCTATATTTTTTAATGGTAGAAATTTTAATAAGTTTATGGCCTGTTGGGAGAAGAGTCAGTAGAAGTGAGAATCAATGAAAATATAAGAGGGAGAAGAAACACCTGATGTGGATACAAACAGCTTTGGGGAAGGAGTTAACCTTGAACAAACTGGAGGGATGACAGATACAGATAAGTTTGTAAGTACTAGGATGGGAAACTAAGGGTTTGCTTCACTTTTCTCAAGGAAGTAGATGGTAAGGATACTCTCTAAGGGAGGAAAAGGTGGGTATTTGGGTAGATGGCTTGAAGAGCATACTGAAGGGAACTTTGGATTCATCCTTTTCTTTCACCTTGTTAGCATAAGTACTGGCAAACAAACTGAGGATTTAATCCAATGTAAATTTCTCATTAGGATAATTAGTTTTCTAGCCTTCCTAAAGAAGTCCTGGAAACTATGACATATTTATGGCACTCCAACTCAACCATTACAGGATATTCCAAATTCCCTTTATTAATTTTTAATGGGGATACTATGGAGGACCAATCCTTCCCATCCTTCCCAAGTTCAATGTCCTTCTTTCCATGAAGACTTTTCAGATATCCCCAGGAGGATATTTGAATAATCCTATTGCTTACCTGCACATGGGAAGTACATATTTATGAAGAAACTAAATGAACTTTGGAAGCTGATAGTTCCTATAATTTGCTTAATTACACTGTCCTATTTATGAGCTGTATTGGTGACTTATTCTTCAATAGAATTATAGGATTTTAAAACTGACTGTGTTGACAAACAGGAATGTTCTTTATGTGTTTTATGCCAGGTGAATGTGAATGGGAAATAGATTCTAAAAATCTGGGTTGGTCAAATATGAAAGGCAGGTATTTCTTTTATGGCTTGGACAATCTGAAGCTAGATTTTTTTCTCCATACTGTCTAAGCAAGAAGCTGACCAATTTGAGACTTTGCTCACCCCATCTTTGCCATCAAGAAACAGACGACTGATAGCATAAATCCCCATACCTAATCAAATCAAACAAGAGAGTTCACTGAAGTCGATATTTGTCACTGTCCTTAAAACCTGTTCAGACTTGACCTTCTATTTCTATTCCTCTCCCCACAAGGGAGACTACAGGCCTGATAATGGTAATTGCATGTGGAAGGAGCCAGAAAAGAACCTCTTCTAATGTATAAGGAAGGTCAAACCAGCAAGGGGCCCTCACTTAGAAGTAGCCTAGCCTTGGGGCACCTGTTGAGGCCACTCTAAGTGAACAACCTCTCAGGGTGGAGACAAATGAGGAAGAATGGACTGTTGGGTCTTCTTTTGTAACTCTGGGATGAATCTGTGGTTAGAGGTTCCCTGGGAAGGCTAGAACCATGGGAGATCTGATTCCCAAACAAAATCCAGAATCCCCCATCCCCCCAAGCCCGTGTATTAGTAGAACAAAATCAAAACAAAACTAAGTGCAGGGCAAGCAGAAAGGAAAAAGAAAGCTCTTTTAGATTGCATGGGACTTATTTTCAAGGGGCTGCTTCTGCTTTTTTTCTGGCAGTAGATTCCCTAGTCTACCATTAGCTACCAAACTAGAAATCATTTGGGAATAACATTCTCCATTATGCTCTGCATATGTACAATTCTTTTCCCCAATTAGATCAAGCACTTGGATCACAAAATCTCTGAGTCACTTTTGTTGGCCTCCCTCTCCTAGCCTAATATTTACATGTGATAGTTTTCAGTGAAGAGAGAAACTTCAAGAAACTTTCAGGATTTTGATACTGTGAGTTTCAGATGTTAAAGTACAGCTTGAATCTTGGGAAACTATCAGTTATAATTAGGCTATAATAATTATATTATGCTTAAACAGCATTCACAGTGAAAGAGAAGTCTGGAATATTAGAAAGGGTTTATCTCTAAAATTATTGCTATATATAAAATGTGGGAAGAGTCTGGCCTAGGAAACAGCATGGTCATTTAATATGTTATCTCACTTTTATGAATTATAACATAAAAGTGATAGATAAAGAAATCATGCAACATTTCTCTCCTCCAAATTCATCATTAGATTGTTAGGGTTTTGATAGTCATACTTGGACACTTTTCTCCTTCACCAAAAACATCAGTTTCCAAATGTCAATATTCCAGGAGGCTTAAATTTATTGGTACTTTTCACTTTCAACAATATTTGTTATAAGGTTCACTGAGGTCTGAAAAGGAATTCCATTGACAACCACTAGCCCATCAGGCTTATTTGATAGATTTCCTTTCTAGAGCTCTGATCATTCAAGTATCAAACAAAACGGGAAAAGGGTGAAGCTAAGGAAGTAAGAAAGGAGGGCTGAACAAAGTGTTAGCTAAAGAGCATGACAAAAGACTAGTAGACTTTTAATGATGAAAAGAAATGATGAAGAGAAAAAAATATATATAAGAGGATTAAGTAGTATAGTAAAAAAGTAAGGGGTCTGGAGTCATATATGTTGATATTTGAATCCCAGTTCTGATACTTCTGAGGTGTGTGATGTTGGGTATGTTATTTCTAAGTAAGCATCAATTGTCTTATCTGTAAATGGGGGTAAAAATACTTACCTTATGAGGTTGTAATGATAATTAAATTATTTAATTTGTCTGGAGACATGAGGGTTTTGCTCATAGTTTGAATTTACCAAATATTAACACTTATTATAAAGCAGTATGATGGGATTTATCTGAATTAGTCAATAGGTATTTGTTTCATATATAGGAATAATGCTTAGAGTTTTGCACAAAAGGGAAAAAACAACCCATGAGACCCACCTATACCTGCAAAGAACTTAACTAGTCTTAAAAAAGGTAAATGCAGGGGCGCCTGGGTGGCTCAGTCGGTTGAGCGGCCGACTTCGGCTCAGGTCATGATTTCACGGTCCGTGAGTTCAAGCCCTGCGTTGGGCTCTGTGCTGACAGCTCGGAGCCTGGAGCCTATTTCGGATTCTGTGTCTCCCTCTCTCTGACCCTCCCCCGTTCATGCTGTGTCTCTCTCTGTCTCAAAAATAAATAAACGTTAAAAAAAAAATTAAAAAAAACAAAAACAAATTCTCTTTATAAAAAAAAAAGGTAAATGCAGACACATGCCAGATACAACTTGTTTTCAAGTCAGATTGACTGTGTTCCAATTTTGGCTGTTAATTACTTGTGGGTGACCTTGAACAAGTTACATTTCCTTTCTGATCCTCACATTCCTTATCTGCAAAGTAGGCTTATTAATAAAAATACCTACATAGTATTGTTATATAGTATTAAATAAGATAATGTATGAAAAGCATTTAGTACTCAGTCTGAAACATCATTGCTGTCATATGTTATGATTATTTTTTCATTCAAATCATCAGAAACTTAATAACTTTGGCTTCATGATTTTTTTTTTTTTTTTTTTTTTTTTTTTTGGGACAGAGAGAGACAGAGCATGAACGGGGGAGGGGCAGAGAGAGAGGGAGACACAGAATCGGAAACAGGCTCCAGGCTCTGAGCCATCAGCCCAGAGCCCGATGCGGGGCTCGAACTCACAGACCGCGAGATCGTGACCTGGCTGAAGTCGGACGCTCAACCGACTGCGCCACCCAGGCGCCCCGCTTCATGATTTTTAAAAATAATACAAAAAGTTTCTGTTTATAAACTTTCAGTAAAAGAAGTGCAATGCTCTGATGGAAAAAGTTAGAGAAGTTTACTGAGTACATAAAAGATGTCCCAAATAAATAGAAAGGCATACCATATTCATGGATGAGTTGACTTAATAAATAATGTAGTGACAAAGGTGCCTCTTTAATCTATAATTTAATGCAATTCCAAAGTCCCAATAAAGTTTTTTACTGAGATTAATAAGCTGATCCTTAAATTCATAGAAAAGAATAAGTGGTTAAAAAATAGCAAGGCAATTCAAGAAAAAAAAAAATGAGAGGACTTGCTCATCCATATTTACCATGCAGCTGGCATAATTAAAACAGTGTGGAACAGACACATAGACAGACAAGTAGACCAAAGGAATAGAATGGAGAACCTAGAAATAACCCACATGTAATAGGGGAGTTTATATTTATTAGAGGTAGAATAATAAATTTTAGGGAAAAATGTAAAATAAATAGTGCTTGATCAACTAACATCCATGTGGAGAAAGACAAATTAGATTCCCACCTCTAGAAATTTTATTTCAAATGGATTATGGATGTAAACATGAAAAGCAAAATTAAAAACTTTTAGAAGAAAAATGAGAGGTTATGTTTATCATACTAGGGCTAAGAAATAATTTGCTAAATAATATAAATAAGCACAAAACATTACAGAAGAGACTGACTGACCAAATTAAAAGTACCATATTTTTAAATAATAAGAAGCAACAAAAGTGAAAAGACCAAAGACTAGGAAAAGATATTTGTAATCCTACAGCAAAAGATAAGTGTATATAAAGAATTACTATAGATCAATAAGAAAAAGGAGGCAAACAACTCAAAAAGAAGGCAAAGGATATCACCTGGCAGATTATAAGCTGAAAACCTGAATGCCTAATAAACACAAGGCACAAAACCAAATGAATTATCAGGGAAATATAAAAGACAAATGAAATAACCATTTCACATTAATCACAATGGCCAACTAAGTCTGACAACATCAAGTGCTTGCAGAGGTGTAAATGAATACAGCCACTTTGGAAAGTAATTTGGAATTTTGATTAGAGGTGAAGAGATGTGTACCCCATGACCAAGCAATTCCTACTCAAGTAAAAATCTCATACATGTCTACCCCATGAGACACATATGAGGATGTTCCTTACAGTGGTATTTGTAATAGGAAAAGCTGAAAACAACCTGTTTCTCAATAGGGGGATGGATAAATTGTGGTTTATTCATACAAGGTAACAGCAGCAGTTGACAACGTATAAACTTACATATGGGTAAATAAGTATTTGTATCATTTAAAAACCTAGATATGTTTTTATATCTGTTTTAATCTATGTTTTCATATCTGTGTATTATAGATCTATATAATGAAAACATATGCCGTATTTATACATATATATGTTATAAAAGCACTCAAAGAATGGTTATTTTGAGACGTGGTCATGGGTTTTCAACTCTATTAACATTTTATTTCTTTAAAGGGAGGGAAGCAAGGAAAGAGGGACGGAATCAATCCATGTAATGCAATATGACAAATGTTAGTGTACAACGAGTGTGTAAAGTCAGCGCGGTGGTTATACAGGTGTCTTTTAGGTTATATTCTATTTTTGTATGTACAAGTTTTCACAATTAAAAATGTTTAAATTACCACCATCACCCCACAAACAAAATAAAACAAAATCCTATCCACTCTATGTGTCCATTCATTAAACCATTTGCAGATTTCTTAATTCTCTCCTTGCCTTTGAGTATGGCACTCCTCTACCCAACCACAAGAACGTTTCACTGAGGCCATCTAGTGTGACTCAGCCATGTTCGTTACCTTCCTTGAGTTCTCCACTTTTCAATGTTCAAACTGTTTAATGTTCACCTTTTACAAAACCTTTTCTCTTAGGCTTAGGGTAGCAGTTTAATCTTGCTACCTCACTCCATTTTCTGAGCAATAACTTCTTTTCGGTCTCCAACATGAAATGCAGTTTCAATGGATAGAATGTGATTCTATTAATACCTTTTTGCTTGAGGGCTTCAGTGTTGATGTTTACATCCCAAGAAAAGACAGAAAGATATATACACAAATCAACATACCCAGGTATGAAAATAGAGGTAGACAGATGGCATCTTTACAATCCCGGCAATTTGGTCTACCACATGCAAACCTACCTTTAAGATAAGTTAATTCATCAGCATCGCTGATGCTCAGTAAGTTAGCTCCTTGATTCTGACATGAAACATAAGCTTCCTTCCAAGAAAGAGATGCCTGAGTATTAAATTGGTAGCAACTTCCAATCTGCTCATTCTTTTCCCAATTATCTTCACAGCCATTTTCTGTTGATAAAAAGATATGTTAGCCATCATGAAGTAAGGGCATAATGTTTTATATTACTAAGAATGTTTACCAATACTGCAATTCAATTTCCATCTTCTTAGGATACACTAAAATTGAAGTTTATTGTTCAAATGACCACATTTAAAAAAAAAAAAAAACAACAAATGACCACATTTTGATTCTTTGGTTACACAAAGAAATTTTGAAGTCATAGGAACCAAATGACCTTGGCTGATGAAAGCTTCCACTCTCCTATTCTCTACTCTCCCATTATCCCCTACCAATTACAATGCCATATTTTAGCCCCTGCCTGCCCTCTGCCTAAACGTAGGAGTCTTCAACTGTGTTCACATTGTTAAACTCCTGAGCTGATGAAAAACAAGTTCACTTGCAGATAGCGGCAGACGGCAGAGGGGTTTGCCACAGTTTGCAGTGAAACTCCTGTATGTATGTGTGTGTGCAGACATGTTGCTTAAATGCCCATAATGTAGAACCCAAGTGACTACCTTATTTGAAAAACTCAGTCTGAATTTTTCCTTAATATATTAACAGAGGATTTAATATATGACATATAATTAATATTATACAATCAATATTACATATGTATATGTACACGTGTGTGCATACATATACAGACGTACATGTTCGTTGTATAATGTGCATGTTATTTTCTTCAACAAATACTTAGGCGCACCTGGGTGGCTCAGTCAGTGAAGCATCCAATTCTTGATTTCGGCTTAGGTCACGATCTCATGATTTGCGAGATTAAGCCCCGAGTTGGGCTCTGTGCTGACAGCATGGAGCCTGCATGGGATTTCCTCTCCTCTCTCTGCCCCTCCCCCTGCTTTCTCTCTCTCTGTCTCTCTCTCTCTCAAAATAAATGTTAAAAAAAACCCACATATCTAAAAGCAGTTACAATTCCAGACAAAGACCCTTCAAATTATTTCTTATATGAGATATATAGATCTTGATACAGCTGGTTCAAAAACATACTTAGAGACTCCCATATACTGTCTAGAAGAGGAAACCTAATATAGGCTATATCGCATGTGTCCCAGGCTCCACTCTGGGGGTTTTGCAAAGAGCCTCCCATCATCAGTCACATATCACACGTTAGACTCATGGCCTTTCAAGCTGGAAGGGCCCTCCTAGGTCATCTTGTCTAATGCTCTCATTTCACAGATGGGAACAAAGATCTAGAGGTGCTTGTGGCAGAGCTGTGATCAGAGCACTGGTCTCTAAATCTACTCTTGTTGATCTTTTGAACAGCATACGCTGCTTCATCAGTCACTTTTGAATGGCCCAAATAGCAATATAGGTAGTTGTGACATTTGGTGAAAACAAAATAGGTAGATATGCAAGTACATGGCCTCAAGTCTCCTTATTACCACTGGAGCCTTATGCCTGAAATCTGGAAGCTTCCAGGGGATGGCAGTATGTCTGCTATAAAATATAATCTACATGGTTTAGGAATCCTCAGCTTTGAGAAACTCACAGTCTTACTTCGTCCCTAAAAAGAACTCTGAGAGGTATATGAATGCATTAATACCTCCCATTCTCACCCCACCACCCAAAAGAAGCTACAGACACTGATACTCATAACAGTCAAGGAAGCAAGGTGGAGTGGAATAAATATGTGGGGAATGAGTGTCAGGAATCCTGGAATCTCCACCAGACTCCATATGAATGTGGTCTGATCCTGACAGACCATGTCATCAATCTGGGTCTGCCGCCCCTCACCTGAGAATTGAGGGATTGCACTGGATAACCTCTATGCTCCCTTTCACACCTAAAATTTCTGATCCAGACTATAATGAGGTTTAAATGAAATCAGTGCCTAGTTGACCAAACTCTGCCTCATATCAGTTATAATTGAAGCAAACATCAGCGTTTATCTTTTAGTAGGTTCTGGGTGTTGAAAAGCCTATGCCTCTACCTGGAATAATAATTCTCAAAGTGTGGTCCTCAGACCAGTATCCTCTGGGAACTCATTGAACTGTGAATTCTTGGGCCCCACTCCAAAGCTACCAAATTATAATTTCTGAAGGTGGGCTCCAGAAATCTTTGTTCTAACAAACTTTCCAAGTGATTCTGCTGCAGAACCATTTTCTCAGTATAACCTCTTCTAGTTGCTTAGAACTCTTCATTTTGAAGCTCAGCTTCCTTAAAGAGGAATCAGCATTACTAATACCAGTAGACTGGCTACTGAATGAGGCATAATATAGTATAGTTATTTGGGTCAAGGAATTCAGAACTGGGTTTCCTAGATTTGAATCCTAGTTCTGAAATGTATTTGTTATGTGACCTTAGGCAAGTGCTGTAATTCCCCTGTGCCTCACTTTGGTCATCTGTGAAATGGGGATAAATAGTGGTGCCTACCTTATAAGGTTGTGTGAAGATTGAATGAGTTGATATACTTTGAGTGCTTAGAATGGTATCTGACACTTGGTAAGGCCCTAAAAGCATTAACTATTATTACCTAGGTCTGGAGATTTTTCCTTTCTCTTTGTTATACATTCTTCCAAACTACTGACCACTTAAAAATATTTCTGGGGCACTTATCACATGTCAGGTATTGTGATCACCTGTAACTCTCACCTGACTGGTGATAAAATATGTCTCAGTTATATGCCAGATAATGAATCAACTGCTACTTTGGTCTCTCTCTCTTTCTAAAGAACAGTGAACTCTTTAGCATGTCCTGAATAGTTTGCTTCTAGTAAGAAGCAATTAGAAAAAATGCTCTGCTCAACACACACAAATAGCAGAAGGAACAGTGTCACCAATTTTGAGAGGGCCAGGGATATGGGTCTCTTTTGTCCCCTACTCTCTACTTCAGGCCATAAATATACTTAAGTGTCTATCATCCTAAGAGTGTTTCTTTAACCTATCTACCCCACAAACCACCATCTTTGCTCTTTTTCTATTTCATAAACCTTAAGAGGCTTTCTCTCTTATTCACGCCTGTCCACTATAACTTAGCTTCTATGACCAATGGTCTTTTGAAACTGCTCTAATGAAGGTCAGCAGCAATTTCCTAACTGCTCATGCTTTTTCCACTTCCTATTCCTGAGGTATCTATGCTACAGACACTCCCTCCTTCTTTGTCTTCCATGATACCATCCTGTCTTGGTTCTATTCTTGGCCTACTCCTAAAAGCAAGCTCATAGCTACACATTATTTCCCTCTTCCCTCAAATATATATATTTTTTCTCTAGGATAATATTTGTTGCAGTCATTTGTGAGTCATCTTGGACTCTTCTTTGTCCCTTTTGCTTCACAGAAATGGTATCCATTGTCTCTCTCTATATAAAGCCTGTTAGCCCATACATACCTGGTATTAAGCAGATGCCCCACTTTTGATCATACTCATAATTTAAGGTGGTTGCACACCATGGCCCACCATGATTTTCATCACGAATGCACTCATGATGCCAGGTCCCATTAACTAAGAATGGAAATTCACAAGGTCTTCCATAGGAGTTCCCATCTCTGGTATATATCTCTGTGGTGTGGGGAGGAAGGAAAGGAAAGTTAAAAACTGGACAATCACCTTCATTTAACTAATTCCTAAATTTTCTGTGAAAGAAAGATTGTTGTTTGAGCTTAAGAGAATACACTATCAGGGTGCCTGGGTAGCTCAGTGAATTAAGCATTCGACTCTTGATATTGGCTCAGGTCGTGATCTCGCAGTTGTGAGACTGAGCTCAAGCCTGGCATCGGGCTCTGTGCTGAACACGGAGGTTGCTTGGTATTCTCTCTCTCCCTCTCTCTCTGCCTCTCCCCTGTTTGTGTTCTCTCTCTCTCTCAAAATAAATAAACTTAAAAAAACAAATAATAAAAAAAGAGAATACAGTATCTAAGTAGGTTGCACAGCATGGAAATTCAGAGCATGGAAGCTGACTGGTCAGATCTGTACTTGAATGCTGGCTCCCCCACTGACTGACTGTGCGGCTGTAGCAAGCTCTCTAATTTCAATTAGCCTCAGTTTCTGTATCTGCAAACTAGGAATAATAGTATCTAGCTAATAGGTTTATTCAAGAGGATTCAATGAGATAATCCATGTAAAGCATCATTTATTATGGTGTGATAAAGAGCTAAATGATCCTGGCTTGATCCTGCAGGGATCAACTGATTACCATGGGTGGAAGACTACTTCACCAGAAGGGGATCTCTGCCTGAGACTAAACTTACATTTTAAATTATTTTATTTAGTAAGAGTGGGGCCAGAAAAATACCTTGGAGTCACTGAGGGTGGGTGTGGACTTTGGAACCAGGTGTAGTTAGGCAGATGGATGCATAGCCCCATTGCTCACAGACTGGTGGTAGAACTGAGGTTGTGGGTTTTGAGGAAGTGGGAAAAAGAACAGCTGGATGTCTGAGATGGTTTTTGGAGAAGAGTGGGGCACGGTAATTCATGTTATAAAAGAAGAACCAGCTTCATCTGGGAAGTCATGGGACTGGCTGGTGGCCAGAGAGGTGTTAGTACCAGGTTTTCATTTTGTTTTATTTAAATTCAAGCTAGTTGTCATACAGCGGAGTCTTGGCTTCAGGAGTAGAACCCAGTGATTCATCCCTTACATATGACACCCAGTGCTCATCCTAAAAAGTGCCCTCCTTAATGCCCCTCACCCATTTAGCAATCCCCCTACCCATCTCCCCTACAGCAACCCTCACTTTGTTTTCTGTATTTAAGAGTCTCTTACGGTTTGCCTCCTTCTCTGTTTTTATCTTATTTTTCCTTCCCTTCCCCTATGTTCATCTGTTGAGTTTCATTTTAATAATTTGCCCTGGTGCATGGATAAAAACTAAAAAATTATTCCAACCACAAATATGCCTGGAAATACTAAAGAAAGTGCTCAATATTTATGCGGATAACAGTTCTCTTGGAAAGGGGCTTTTATAGAACAGCTAGCTATGTAATTATTTTGGTCACCTTTTTCCATACCCTTAATTTGTTTAAAACCAAGGTCATTATCAGATCAAATAGTGGCTATTAGGTAAAGCATAATAGTCAGATCTTATCACCCTTTACCAGGCTATTAGGGTCCATCAAAATGTCTCACAGATTTGCTTAAAAGTGTACTTAAGATAGTATTTGATTCCACGTCCTTTATCATTCTCAAATATTCAGTTAACTGAAGTATGAGACTTGATTTAACAGTTTAGAATATATTAAGCAGTAGTACAGCAAAAAGTAAGAATAATCCAGACGCTTTTATTTACAAACAATCTTTTAAGGGACACTGGTTTTATTTTCCTCTGACATATAAATGATTTTGGACAGGATATTTCTGTTAAAGAGTAATTTGGCCTTACATTTTATAATAAATCTGCTTATTACCTGTGTTCTATTTTTAATGATACCAAAGCTTCCAATAGTTCATGACAATTTCTCTTCCAACATTACAGTACTTAAAAGGAGTCCCTGAACACAGCAACTATTACTTGTAGAACCCTCAGTTTCTTCCTTTTTAAAAAGTCTTGTGTTTCTGTAATACAGAGTGCTTTCACATACATTTCTTTTACTTGCTCTTTACCATAAACCTATGAGAGCTATAGGGCATGTATTACACTTTTTTGTGAAATCTCCATTTTTTGCAATGTAGTTAAATAAAACATTCACTAAACTGTAAGTGACAAGGATGGGAACTGGCTCCCTCATTAGAGTCCTTGACATGTTAAGCACAACTTGTGACTTTAACGGCTGCCTTCTCAGGTTTCAAGTTCTGTTTCATAGCTTAAAGCTGGGTTTCAATTAAAAAACTCTCCTATTCACAATATCGTTTGAAGAATGATAAGGATATAGCAACCACCACATCAGTAGCAGCTAACTTATGCTAAATGTTCACAAAGAGGTTTATTCTCACACATTTTTCACTGCTGCTGGACCTCTTAAATCCTATGGGTTTCCCTAGAGAGACAGCCTTTTCCTGAGAAGAATCTTCTCTGAATGTGTGAATTTATGATGATCGCACTCTCAAAACAACAGCTTATTCTGAAAAAGGTACAAATTGGTGAGTTGAATCACTTACATGGAAAACTAACATTAATTTCTTCTGCAACATGAGGCAAAATAGCTTCAATGGTTAAAGAGGTTGGCAGGCTCGCAAGAGTTGTTCAAAATTCAGACAGTTCTCCACTAAATTCAATTTCCTCTGGATTCACCAAATATTCAAAATTTGAAGGCTGCTAGTGAGCTCAAGATATCTTAATGATATACAAGTTTATCTGGAGACTGGTCAAAGGCAATTCATTCATAAAGTTTATACAACTAAAGTTTTCTCTGAGATGAATATGACTCACACGGGATGGGGGTTGGAGGAAGGCAACCCAGGAAACAATGACAAATAATTTTTCTCATATTATAAGTAAAAACATTTATATTGCAAATACAAGGGAGAAATAAAAAAGCTATATTTGGGGAATTCAATTATGGTGTTGAGCACTGCTTTGCTGTAACAAGTTTGGGTAACCTTGGACTTCACTCTATTGGGACTCTTTTTATTTTTTTAATTTTTTAATTTTTTTTTTTTTTTAATTTTTTTTTTTCAACGTTTATTTATTTTTTGGGACAGAGAGAGACAGAGCATGAACGGGGGAGGGGCAGAGAGAGAGGGAGACACAGAATCGGAAACAGTCTCCAGGCTCCCAGCCATCAGCCCAGAGCCCGACGCGGGGCTCGAACTCACGGACCCCGAGATCGTGACCTGGCTGAAGTCGGACGCTTAACCGACTGCGCCACCCAGGCGCCCCTACTGGGACTCTTAAGTCTTATCTTTCTTATCTCTAGACAGCTAGCTAGACAAAAGGCAGGGCAGAGACCAATATGCAGAGTCTGACAGAGTAGTGCCAGAGAAAGCCCTTAACTGAAGATAGTAGTCTCTAATCTAAGAGCAGGAAGGGACTACATAAATTTAAAAGAGTAAAACTGCCAGGACTTAATATGTGATTAAATTTAGTAAGAGGACAGCAGGACAATTCCAGGGTGACTTGTAGATTCCTGACACACACGACTTGGACGGTACCAATCATCTGGAAAGGAATAGAAAAGAGGAGGTAGGTTTGACCCTGGCTTCTGTCCAGATTAAAACTTGAGGTGTGTGCTGATGAGTCAGAACTATGAGAGCCTTTTCTCAGAAATCTCTAAAGTTCTTATTTGAAAATCCAGTGTTCCAAATATTGTATTTGGTAAGGTCAAGAAACACTTTGTGCCTGTGGGCACTGCTTAGTTCTTTCTGGGTTGGTACCCCAAGTGGGTTCTTAAACTTTTTTTGTGCTCCTGATAACTTTGGCAGCTATATGAAATGCACAGGTGCCCTTCTCAGAAGAATATTACAAATGCATAAAATAAACCCCATAGGATTACAAAGAAAATCAGTTAGACTGAAATTAAGGTCTTGGGGTACTTAAGGAATTTACGATTACAACTACATCCCTCAAAAGAATCAGGAGCAGGAGACAGAAAGAGCCCTGCCGAGAAAATAATACTGTCTGATCTTTGAACAAATTCGATGAAACAAGTCAAATCCAGTTCAAAAGGCATTTTGTGTCATTCCATGTTTTCTCTTAGTTGCCAAACTGGAGAAACGCTTTCAAAGTACAAAATTTAAACTTGCCATTAAGTGGTATCCAAATAGCAATTGCTTTTTTTTTTTTTTTTAACATTTATTTACTTTTGAGAGAGAGAGAGACAGAGCATGAATGGGGGGAGGGTCAGAGAGAGAGGGAGACACAGAATCCGAAGCAGGTTCCAGGCTCCGAGCTGTCAGCACAGAGCCCGACGTGGGGCTCAAATTCATGAACCACGAGATCATGACCTAAGACGAAGTCGGACACTTAACCGACTGAGCCACCCAGGTGCCCCTAGCAATTGCTTTTTAATGTTAGGAGGAAGCTGGCTAGCAAAAACAGACTTGTTCAATGACTCAAGGATCGAGGATTAAAAAAAGGAAAACCCCATATCTAATTCTCCAATATTTTCCCGTTAGTAGCAGAACCTGACATCTCAGAAGCAGATGCATCTTCAGTAGGAAATAGAAATAGGTTACCACAGGAGAAAAATTTGTGTGTGTTATGGGAAGGACAGAAAGCCAAATTTAGCTTAAGTGGGCTTTAAGAGAAAAGAAAAATCTCTGTGAAGCTATATAAATTTACAAAGAAGAGCAAAGGTGAGATAAGGGTTAAGCCTTAGATAAGATAATTAAATATATATTTATATATAAACATTTGATGTAATTCAGAACAAGATGATGAAAAAGATTTGCTTGGGTGATACCAAATTACATTTAGAGGTTTAAAAAAAATAAATCTACTCCTTCTGACTTGGAAAGTTGTTATAATCCAGTTTCTAGATGCAGAACAAAGTTCATGATCAGCTATGTCATAGGCAATATTCATATACAGTTGACCTTCCAATAACATGGGTTTGAACTGCACAGGTCCACTTATATGTGGATTTTTTTCTGATAAATACGGTACAGTACTGTAAATGTATTTCTATTCCTTATGATTTTTTCTTTTTTTTATTTATTTACTTATTTTGAGAGAGAGAAAAAGAGAGAGCATGAGTGGGGAAGGGGCTGAGAGTGAAGGAGAGAGAGAATCTGAAGCAGGCTCCGACTTGGGGCTGGATGTCACCAACTGTGAGATGATGACCTGAGCCAAAATCAAGAGTCAGATGTTTAACTGACTGAGCCACCGAAGCACCCCTCTTTATTATTTTCTTAATAGCATTTTCTTTCCTCTAGCTTACTTTATTGTAAGAATACATTATGTAATACATATACAAAATACGTGTTAACTGTTTATGTTGTTGGTAGGCTTCCAGTCAACAATAGGTTATTAGTAGTTAGGTTTGGGTGAGTCAAATTTTCAATTGCACGGGGGTCAGTGCTCTTAACCCCCACATTGTTCAAGGGTGAACTGTATTTATTTTTGAAAGCAATTGAGAAAAAGTCCACTCTTAAAATGCTGAATCATAAACACAAACATTAAAGTGTGACCGCCATGCCAAAAATAGAAATAAACTCACTCACACGAGGTCTTTAAGTTTTTCCATTACATAAAAATCTGCCAAGGAGAAATACATTTTCTTTTTTCTTTCTTTTCTTTTCTTTTTCTTTCTTCTTTTTTAACTTATAAAAAGTTTGATTTTACTAGGTCATTTGAATTTTATCCTGTATGAAGAATTTCCTGTTACTCTACCATTTCTTTCCCTCTGGAGTTCAGAATGTAATCATAGGAAATACATATACTCAAGCATCAGAGAGATTTCAGATCCTAGGTTTACTACAGAGTGACTGTGCGACCTCTGACGAGGTACCTAACCTCTTCTGTAAAATAGGAAAAACAGCACCAACCTCACATGGGTAGCCCAATGTTACTGCACTGTGCCTGAAACTGAATGCTAGCTCACTGCCCTTGCCAAAGCATGACTTTATTTGTGATCAGTTGTGCAGGTTCAATGTCACATTTACCAAACCCAACAGCAAATGACTAAAGTCCCTCTCCAATACTCACCATGGTAAGGCTGGTCACAGAGGTTTTCCTCTGTGCCTCCTTTCTTCCAGACGTCAGATGAATTTGTACTTGCTATAGCATGTCCATTCTTCAGAGCCAATCTGTACTGGGCAGCTCCGTACAAAGAGTAGTGCTCACATTTCCACCACAGCATGGCACTGGAGTCACAGCTGAACATTCTCAAGGAGTCTGTAGGTTTAGTAATATCTAGCCCCAGGCACTTCTGGGATTGCAAATGAAAGAGGCGATGCTGGGACACCCACTTCCATAACATGTCCCTACTTCCATCACAGTCCGTTGCTATTATCCAGTCATTCAGTGGCTTGATGCACTTGCCCATGTTTTCATTGACAACGGTGAATGGATCATTGCCTGAGTCAAGACAGACAGTTAAAGAAGACATTTCAGGATTCTGAACTGTGTGGTTAGTGTGCCTTGGCCCCTGCTTGCTGAGGGGAGTCTGAGCACTCCGGGATTACTCCCACCCTCCAACATCTATAAACTGCAATGCACTTACACAAGGTCAGAGGACAGTGGTAGTCAGAGAGGCAGTATAGTGTGGATTAAGAGCATGAGCCAGTCTGCCTAGGTTCATAGTCTGCCTCTGCTACTTATTACCCATGTGATCAGGGCAAGTTATCTAACCACTATGCCTCAGTTTCCTCCTTTGTAAAATAGTACTTCCATATGGTAGATATTAGGTTAAAATGAGCTTATACAGGTAAAGCACTTAGAATGGTATGTATATTTTTATTGTTGTTCCGTGAAATATCTGCCCCCCCACCTTATTTAATGAGATGAAGAAACTCCTTTGTTTTCATCTTCCTTAGAGAGGTGGTCTACGATCAATGAAAAGTATCCTGAACCTATTCAGGACCACAGTTCTGTCTTGCTTATATTAGCTACTATGGCAGGGTAAATTATTACATGGCATGAACGTGTCTCAGAGGAGATGGAGAGACTTCTGAGGGGGCAGAAGTAGAATAGTGGGGTAAAGGGATGAGAGGAAATGAAGATCTGGATTCTGAGGGTAGGAGGGACTGTGATCAGCTCTACCTTAGCACCCACAGGAACGTGATGAGAAGCCGTGGAGAGGGGTCGGGAGAGTGCTGACTGTGTGGATCACCTACGGAGGCTGAGGCTGAGCCTGAGCTCCAGAAATCACCTGGGATTCAGAATTCAACAGTCAGGAGGTTTGGACAGTGGGAAACTCCAAAGTGATGAGCGTAAGCTGAAGGCAAACGAAGGGACCTCCCTGAACGCTTCCCTGCCACTTTTGCATAAGTTGGGGAAGACCTGAGTAATGACAAAAACCGAAGTTCTGCTAACTTGGTGGAATGGGAGCTCAGAATAAAATTTAATCTGATTCTATGAAAATAAAGTAATGCATGGTTTCTTGCACACCTGAGCTTGTGGAACAGGATTCACATCTGTTACAACAACTTACAGTTGAACAATTTGGCCAGTGCTTTAGAAAGAAAAATTTTTTGAAGTTATAGCACAAAAGTTCATGTTGCTGAGAGGAAAGCTGAAAGACAGTTAAACAGTCATTGTCAGTGAACCAAAGGGTTCAGCAGAAGGACCTGTAAATTTTTAGTTCCCAAAAGGCACTTTCATTTTGATGCCAGCTTCACAACCATTGATTTTACTAACGCTACACACCTTTTCTGATAATAATTCACAGGCTTTCAGAGTTAAAAATTCTTATACAAAGGACTTGAGGGGAAATTTCACCATATAAATAATAACTATACCATTAAGTCAAATCTCAGCTTGAACTTCGAACAGAATTTTTTGCTTTAAATAGCAGCAGCAGCAACAAGAATAGGAACAACTACAAAATCCTGTAAAACTTTAAGTTACTTCTGCTTTCAACTCTGTATTTTAAAATATTACGTAAGGCTGCAGCTAGGTGTCTTGGTCATAGCAACTTCCATCCCTCACCCTTCCTTCTTGGACATTTCTTTGCCATTCTCTGCTTTATGGACACCATTTGGGAGGATAGTTAACAAAAAGAGGAAAACATACTGTCTTAGAAGATTATCGCTCACAATTTCTCCAGTGTGCTTCTCTTACATATTCAATATCAACGCAGACCCATGAGGTACTTTTTTCCCAAACTATTCTCTCACTTCTCCAAGAATAATCTCATATTCCAAAGTATTAGGAGTTACTGGAGAAAAAAAAGAAGACTGCTTCTACAGGAGAATAGGCTGCCACCTCCCTTGCTGGAACATTTCCCTCTGTTGCCCTGTGGTCTCACTGCCTTCTTTCGTGGGCACTCTGCTCTGTGCCCTTTGATCCCAGATAGATGAGCTGGGCCAGCAGGAGTTTTGCTATCTTTGCAGTGTTTCAAAGTTCTTTCAAGTTGCCTTTGCAGAATCCAATAGATTAGCTATAGCTCTTAGTATAGTGGCACAAGCAGTGGAATACGAGTTAGGGGTGCTAGGTTGAAGACCTACCTCCACTACCAGTTAGCTGGTAGAGATGTTGGGGAAGTCACTTAATCTCCCCAGGGTCTTCGTATCTCCAAATGTAGATGAAAGCAGAGAAGTTTAAGATACCTTAGCCACTTTCAGTACTAATATCCTATGCTTCCACAAGATAAGTTTTCCTAGCCTTTCAGGTTTTACTGGTCTTTGCCAAGTTCATTGTGTATTGTTCTTAAACAGATGTCCACAACTTCATTATGTCATGCTAATGCTAGTAGCATTTTAGGTCATCCTAATCCCATTAGCATCAGGTATGTGCACTTAGGTAACAGTGATGCTTTATAAATACTCTTTGGAAGTGAAAAAAAAAATTACCCTTTCCCATTTACTATATGTTTTACTTCTGGGACACCCATAGACTGAAGAAGTTTGTAGGAACTCTGAAAGACTACAGGAGAGGTATGGAATGGCATGGAAAAGCTATGTAAAAGAGGAGTTGCCAAGCTTCTTACCTAATTGTAACATCTATGATCATAAATACTTGCCTCATTTTAAATCTGTCTTTTAACTATTTACAATCAATGTTTGACATCCATAGTGTTCCCTTAGCACATACATTAATTATTGATATGATTTAAGGAAACTTGCCATTAGCCTTCATACATAATGTATGTGTAAGCATTCATACATAATATATAAGGTAGGGAGAGTCGTCTTTTTATGATGTTTCCCCATATCATTCCTTACCCTTCGCAGAAGCAGTTCAGTCTGCCTCAGTCTTGTGACCCTATCGGGATGGTAGAGAGAGCTGAAGGGTGGGAAGGACTGAGGAAGTGTGAAAATAATTCCTTATTTATAAAATGTGTTAAATAAGGGTAAATAAAATATTTCAGAAATATATTACACTTTGAAAAGGTAATTACACAGCAACTTATAAAAGATTCTTTATTGACAACCTTATGTTGCATCTTATTTACGTTATCTTATAATATATCCTAAATGGAATTTTAATGTTTACTTCCACATACAATATTTGGGCAAGTCTAAAAGGCAGAGGTTGATGAAAATAAGCCTCATCATCCCTAGTAGCATTTTTATATGCTTCATTTCATAGAAATATTCTAGTGGTATCTGAGAGGAAATGGCTAAGTAGTATTATCATATATTGAAAACGAGTTTTTAGTATTCTACATTCATCAAAGGAAAACTATCTCCTATTGCCTAATCATTAGGTAATTCTTGTCTTACCTAAACAAAAGAGGTCTCCACATTCCAAAGAGAAGTTGGACATCAACATTTTATAATCACAGACAAATGGAGACGGAGATAGAGGCAAGAAGATGAAGATTGCAGTATTTTTAGTTTCAGGGGAACTTCTAGAGCCCACAGTGTTAAGAATTTCATGGAGTCACCACCATGTACACAGATCATACATGTGGAGTAGGAGAGAATCAGAAGTTTGGGTTTGTCAGTTCAAAAACAGGTCCTGAAGTGACCTTGGGTCCATGACAATCTACTAGGAGTCAGGAAGTCATGGCATTCAGATTGGGTGTTATGGGCTGGTGAGAACCTCAGGAGTCCTAGAAGGATTGGTTTACTTCAAGCTATTAGCTCTCCCAGAAGGCCAAAAAGTAAACCAAGCAATTGGGATTTCCCCAAGGGCACAGAGCAACTACTAGGTGTTGAAATTAGGTGTTTCAGCACCTGAGCAACACAGGCCTCCTGCACAAACCTAACGGCATACATGTGACAGAGTGCATGCCATTACCAGCATCGTGAAGCTGACACACTGCCAAACAAATTACTCAAATGGCTAGGGTTTCAAAATTCCAGTGCTTCCCTTAATGGGACCACAAGTCTGGTCTGAGGGTGTAGTAAACAGACCAGAGCAGCTACTAAGGGTGAAGAAGGAGTCAGGAAATCAAATACCTGTCAGGACCTAGTGCAGGAAGAATGGAGTTAAGCTGATGCTCTTTGCTTTGGGGTGATGAGAAAGGCCAGGGATTGCAGAGATTGCAAAAATTAAGGAAATCTTGAGTTCTGTGGGGGAGACAAAAACAGATAAGACTAAAGCAGAAGTAGATGGAAACCAAGTCTTCGGTGACAGAAAGGTCAGGGTGTTTTGACTGTGGTTAGTTGTGGCAGTGAAATATTTCTACCTGGATTGTGGGCAGGTGGAATAGAATTCTCACAGCCAGTAAAGGACTTTTGGCAGTTTCCAACAGGGAGGGTCAAAGGAGAATGGAGAAGTGTGAATCAGATCAGCATTCACTAAAAGGTCCTTGTTGTAGATAGGGTGATGTCACTCACACTCTGGGAAGCTTCTTCACATCATGCTCTGTAAAAAGTCTAAATCTGGCAGTAACTTAGTTTAGCTCTTACAGGAAAATAAGAACCACAAGCAGCCTACGGTTTTCAAAAAAGTTCTTACCCATCTTTTACTTCCTCATACAGGAAAATTGAACAGAAGTGGTAGGTGGTGACGGCCCACTGACCACTCGCTATGCAGCCCGACTAAGAAAGTCCTCGGGGGCATCTTTTGCCAAGGCAAAAAGAAAGTAAAAGCAAACTCCGATTGCTGCCAGGGGGCATGGTGAGGCTGGCACTACCCAGAGCATCAGCGAAGGGAGTCTATTTCTGGTCCTGCTTCCGCAGTTAGAGGCAGGAAGGTCTCTGGACAAGCCACCTGCGCTTCAACGTGGCACCGTCAGCCTCGCAGGGGTGTTTTGGAGCTGATAAGGCAGTTAGGGGAAAAGATCGCCGCTCAAGGCTTTAGGGGAGGGCATCATAAAGAAGTTATGATCATTGTCACTTTAGAAGACATGATGACTTTCTTTTGGACGTGCACGTTGGCGGACGTGTAGCTAAGGTGGGGCATCATTAATCATTCTGGGCGCTAGGGGTAGAAAGTTCCTCTAGACACTGAGTGGCCAAGGTGACCAGGAGGCGAAGGAGGGGCGAGACCCGCTGGATGGGGTGTGGGGGTTGCTGAAGAGCTCTTCACTCTAAGGGAGGCAAGATTTTGGAGGCTTCAGGACGAGGAAGGGGCGGGGGACCGCACAGAAAAGGTCATGCGCCTTCCCTAAGGTGGACTGTTCTGTCTCAGCACCAGAAAGGCCCTGCCCCCCCCACCCCCCGCCGCCACCCCTCCATCCACCAGGCGCCCGAGGGCCAGGGAGCTCCTCCTACCCCAGAATTCCCCTTCGGCTCACATGTTCGGCTCCAGACCCCCGAGGAAAGCAGAGGTGACGAGACCCGGGGCGCCGCCCTAACCCCAACCGAGGAAAGTCGGCAGACCTGACAACTTCGAGGGCCCTAGTCGCCGCCGACCTGGCCCGCCCGCGGTTACCTGCGCGGCCAGAGGGCTCCGCCAGTCCGCAGCACCTGAGAAGTAGCAAGAGGAGCCCCGCCGCGCGGCGAAGGGTCGCCCAGCGCGTCCTCATCCTGAGCCGGCCCCAGCAGTCCAACCGGGTCCTCGGGCGCACGCGGGACCCACCCCTCCCGCTGCGCCCAGCGGGGCCGGGCCGGCGCTTTTGCCTAGAGCCTCCGGGGAATCCCGGCCCCGCCCCCTCCGCCCTCGGCCAATCAGGCGGGGTGGGGCGGGGCAAGTGAGTGGACTCTTTGGCGGGAAGACGAAGTTACGCGCACCTTCTAGAGGACCGACCCTCCAGGAGACGGGAAGTGAGCGCGGAGCTAGACTTCAGAGTGTCGCTCCGACTACCGGGCTTGGGGGTCCTGGCCCCCACTCTTCTTCAGTAAAGTTGAGGAGACGCGGCAGTTGCCGGGACTTGGCAACTTCCTGGTGTGTGGGTTGGGTTCGTTTAGGACTTTGTTCTCTGCCTAGCGCACCTGTCTGGGAGGACCTCTTGACTGCGGGCTAGGCTGGAGAGGCACCCCAAAGGCGGAAGTCTGCATCCGTAGTGTTGCTGCTGCTATCAAGCCAAGGAATTCAGGTGTCCTTAGTTGCGTCTTGTGTTTTCGGATAGTGCAAACAAAGGCAAGGTAATCGCACTCTGCAGTTTCACCTGCAATTGTTAAAGAATGAAAAAGCAAGAGCTATTTGAGTGAACCTACAATCAATACTTTCAACGATTTAGGCCTTATAACCATCTGACCTTTGCAAGTAAGCTCTTCTCTTAAAAATTAATAATAATAATCCAGTGGAAATGGGAAGTGTGCACCCCAAACCAGCAATGTGAGAATAATATTTATCCTCTCCCTGTGGGAACTGCAATCATTATAAATAGGCTGACCTAAGTTGCCTGGATGTGAATGTCCTATATTCTTAAACCCCATAAAAGCACATGGTGTGTACCCAGAAACACCTTCATTCCTGTCCTCTGAGAGTGAATGCTTCCAGGAGGAGAAGAACATCTAGGTTGCCTCTCCTGATTCTAACTGCCAAGGCTTTGCTGATGACTCCTAACCTTGACTCAGGTCTCTCCCCCGACTTGGGGCCTTCAGTTCAGTAAATATATTAAGTACTTGCTATTATGGGGAGGGGCTCCTCCCAGGATAAGATAAAGAGACAACATCCCTGCGGGCTCAAGCTTACTGAGTACTAGGGGAGACTGAGGCACACACAGTTAACTTAGGGCAGAATGAATGGGGAGACTGGACAAAGCTTCAAGGAAGACAGCACCTCAACCTGGGTCTTGGGTAGTGGGTAGTAATTTGACCATGCATAGCTGGTTGGGGAAAAATAGTAACAGAATGGCAGGAAAATTGCAAAGCAGGGGCAGAGGACAGCAGTCCAGTATGACCGCCCTTCCGGGTGCGCGCGCGCGTGCGTGTGTGTGTGTGTGTGTGTGTGTGTTAAAAGTAGTTGTGGTGGAGGCCTAAGTGAAAAATGACAGCAGAGAAGTAACTTGTGGAAGTTTCGTGAAGTGCCTTGAATATGATGTCAAAGACTTTGACTTGATTCTCTAGAACTGGGCAATGGAAAGTTCTGAGTAAGACTATCTGCTACTGCCCTGATTCCCTCTGCATTTGTGGTTGCTTGCCTTTCTGATCCTGCCCAACTTGGAGCTACTTGACAGTTGTGCTCTTATCTTCTCATTATTACCTTCCTACACTGAGCACAGTCCCGATCCAGTGTAAGCTCTCAAAAAAAAAAAAAAAAATAGTTTACTTACTAAATGAATTCCTAGAGCCACACCTTAGCATAGGGCCATATGAGCTCTTGCTTGCATTATGTTGCAGTAGTTTCTCAGTTGACCTCCCTGCCAACAATTGTCCTCTTAGGCAAAGGAATCTTAAACACTGTTTGGAACATATGACCTTTCTTCTGCTCACATCCTTTCAGTGCTAAGTGGGAGTTCAGGAGGATTGTGAATGCCTGAAATTATATACAGTTTTATGAATGCACTTTAAAAAAAATTTTTTTTTTTTTTGAGAAAGAGCAGAAGAGGTCCAGGGCTTTCCCGAGAGTCTCAAAGAAGCCTGTGATACAAAAGGAAAACTCATCTAGGATAAAGCAAGCCCCTCTATGATCTGACCCTTTATGTTTATTTACCTTCCTATGTCATTCCTTGGTTCAGTCAACCTGTCTGAATCTGTCTTGCCTTTTCCTATCTCTGCCCATATATCCATATTTTCTCCAATGTAGAATGCTTCTTTTCCTTCTCCCTTGGTTTAGTTCTACCCTTCCAGTTAAGGCCGTGCTCAAATCTCACATTTTATATAAAACGTTTCTAAGAAGGACACTAACCCTTGGGGATTCCAAACATCTGGATAATATGCATTCTGTTCACTTCATATTTAACACGTAGTGCCTCTTGCTGTTTGAGTAATCCCCCCTTATCTGTGGTTTTGCTTTCTGTGGTTTCAGTTACCCTCAGTCAACCACAGTGCGGATGATGCTTTTTCTGATGTGTGGTCAGGAGGTCAATAGTAACCTAAATCTACATCACTACATCATTTGGCTCATTTCATCTCATATGTAGGCATTTTACAATCTCACATTATCAATAGGACGATGAGTATAGTACAATATTTTGAAGAAAGAGAGAAAGAAGAGAAACCACATTCACATACTTTATTGCAGTATATTGTTATAATTGTTTTTTATTAGTTACTATTATTAATCTCTTAGTGTACCTAATTTATAAATTACGTTTTACAGTTACAAGTTATAAATTAGGCTCTGCAGTTACATGTGTACTGATACTCCACCTAGGTTATATGTCTTAAATAACTATTTATTGTCTATGGTGACAGTAGAAAGCAGTGTATCCTTCAAGTCTTACCTTGAATGTCACTTGTTCAAAGAAATCTTTCTTGACTCTGCAGTCTAGGTCAACTTCCTCTGTGATTGGTTCAGAGTACATCCCACACTTTGTCTTGATAGCACTTAGCATAGCTGGATTAAACAATTATGCACTTGCTCACTTGCTGAATGTCTGTCTCCCTTTCTAGGCTGCAGGACCCCTGACGGCGGTGACTCTGTCTATTTAGACACATCTCTGTTCCTGGCACCTGGCCCACGATTTGCTGGATGAATGCCTGAACAAATATATGGTAAGTGCCTCATAAAGGATGAATGAATAAATAAATACCTGGTAAATATCTCCTAATTTGCTGGATGAATAAATAAATACATATATGGCAAATGCCTAGTGCAGGCAACAGGAGGTCTGGGCATTTAAAAAAGGGAGAAATCAACTGTGGTGGGTGGGTGAGGGTCTTCAGGCACCAACCTGAATGTCCTTCGATGAGTAAAATTCAGTAGATAGAGGTGGTGGGAGGATACTCCATTGCTGAGGGAATGATGTGAGCAAAATCACAGACATCTGCCACCCACTGGGTGCCAGGCCATCGTGCTGACAGTTTCCAATGTGCTCTTTTATTTGATAGTCATTCTATGAAGGAACTATTATTATCCTTATTTTACAAATGTGGAAACTGAGACAACATAGACAAGATTGATAACTAGGCCAAGGTCAATAGCCATAAATGAGGATACCAAGATGGAAATCTAACTATAGAACTTGCATGAATATATGAGAGTATTCATATTATTTTATTCTTAGTTACAATTAGGAAGTGAGACATGAGCTTTTGGTATCTCCAAAGTGAAGTTTTTAATTATAAAATGCATCATACCTGAAAAAGAGTAGCTAGGATTGTGGGCTTCCTACTGATCATGTCCACCTTATTCTCAGAGGTAACACCTCTTTGGAGTCGTTTCTCATTCCTTTCTTTACAGCTTCCTTATATATAGTTCATGCCTTAAACAGACTATATAACTGTGCATGTTTTAGGATTTTATGTAAGTAGATTCAGTTCAAGGTTTTTTGGGCACTTATCTTTTTTGCTCAAAATTATGCCTCTGATAGGGGCACCTGGGTGCCCCAGTCATTTAGGCAACCAAGTCTTGATTTTGGCTAAGGTCATGATCTCATGGTTTGTGAGATCAAGTGGAGCCTGCTTGGGATTCTCTCTCTTCTCTTCCTCCTCCCCCTCCCCCTGTTTGCCCCTCCTCAAAATAAATAAAAAAGATTATGCCTGTGATATTCATCTGTATTGATGTGTGTAGCTATAATTTATTCATTTTATGCAATATTCCATTATAAGAATAAAACATACTTTATCCATTCTCTTGCTGGTGGACATTGGAGTAAGTTCCAGCTGGGTAATTTGCTGCATTTAGCGATGCTTCTGTGAACATTGTTGTACATGTCTCCTGGTGCACATGGCTAGGTTTTCCTGAGAGTGCATTCTTAGAAGTGGCATTCCTGGAACACAGGGTATGTTCAGCATCAACATTATTAGACAATGCCTGTATGCTTTCCAGTTTGCACTCCCAGGTTTGCATTCCTGCTGCTGAACATCTTCAACACTTGGCATATTAACATTTTTGGTGGGTTAAAGTTATGGGTGGGTTAAAGTTGCATTTTTCTGATTACTAATGTAGTTGAACATATTTTCCTGTGTTTATTGGTTATTTGTATTTCCTTTTCCAGTTCATGTATAGCCTGTTTATTTGCCTGTTTTCTCTTAGATCCATTCCCTGCACTCCCCTGCTTTGAATCTCCAGGGCCTCGTTTGCATTCTCAGGCTCCCTTTGCCTTCTGGTTAGGTTCAGCCAATGGGAGTAACTGGGAGTAGGACATGGAAGTTTGGGTGGGGAGAATCCAAGATTTTTCTCTCCTCTCTGCTTTGGGAGCATGCCAAGCAGTGGCTATGTCTCTTCTGTGGTTTCAGTTCCTGTCTGGAAGCCCCATTCTTTGTGGTCCAATTCCTACCAGGCAACTGTGCTGTGATTCCAGCATAGTTGAGTGGTGCTTTCTCCAAGGGTCTAGCTCCCACAGGGTGGCCTGGGCTCTTATTCAGATAACACTGTCCTTCTCTGCTCCTCAGGTCCCAGGGGTAGTAGTAGCTTCTTGTAATTGGTACTTTCTGGGTAGCCTCATTGGCACTTATTTTTAGGTCTTTCAACATCTCTGTAACTAGTTATTTCCCTATATTAAATTTCTTCTATTGATTTTTTTTCTTCTATTTCTATTCTTCTATTTCTATTTCTATTTCTATTGATTTTTTCTGCTATGAATTTTGTTCTCCTTACTGGGCCTGGGTGATACTGATTCCACATGTGAAAGAACTGTACCTGAGACAACATTCAAAACAGAGTGAGATGTGAACAAAAAAAACCTACAAATGGAGCATATTCAACTGCATGAGGAGTTGTGACATAAAGAAAGCCAGTGTGGGATGCATTTAAACTGCAGTTTTGATAATGCCCACAGATGGTCCCCGGTGTAGTAAGGAGGACTCCGGAGGCCCAAGTGAGGGCTTGGTCTAAGAATAAATTTTAAACAATTCCCATGACACTGTGATAATAAAGATCTGCATTTATTTCTGGTTATAACTAAACTCGTGAGGTCTATATAATCATGGACATAGATCTCAAAGGGCCAATATAAGGTTGTAATTCATCCACTTAAAAAACAAAAAACAAAATTAAACAACTCCTCTTGTTAAAATAAACTGAATTTACCCCACAGACTTCTTTTTTAGGTTTATTTATTTATTTTGAGAGAGAGAGAGAGAGAGAGAGAGAGAGAGAGAGATCATGCATGAGTGTGAGCAGGGGAGGGGCAGAGAGAGAGAGGGAGAGAGAGAATCCCAAGGAGGCTCCACCCTGTCAGCACAGTCCCTGACAACGGGACTCCATCCCACGAACCATGAGATCATGCCGTGAGCTGAAATCAAGAGTTGTACGCTTAAACTACTGAGCCACCCAGGCACTCCCCCCACCAGGCTTTAAACTGTAGAATTCTCAGATAAGGAAATGTTCTATCAGTATGTCTACAGAACATTGACATATGGGACTGGAAAGGAGCCAGAGTGGCTGACTTATTCACTTACTCAGCTTAGCCTCATTCACAGACACCAAGAAACTATGGAATTATGAGTTCACAGAGAAGTTTGGAGTCCATCATCTTCCCTCTCACATTTTGGATGAGGAAACTGGAGCTCAGAGGGTTCAGTGACCTTTGTGGATATAAAAAGCATAAGTGAGGTTCAATATGGACCCTTGAGATTCATGGGAAGACTCCCAAAACATCAGTGAGAACACCTTAGGGCTGGCTACCTGCCTCTGATAGAAGGCGGGGGTGGTTGTGGCGAAATTTAGGTGCTAGGTGATGATGAAAAAGTGGGTCATAGGTTAAGACGATGCTGGTGTTGGTAAGACTTGTGTAGTTGGTGGTTGCAAAGATCAGTAATGTGTTCTGAGCAGGAGTGTAACACCTCAAGCATGGTGGGAATTCTCTAGGAATCATTTTTGTCAATGGTGCATTCTTTGGAAAATAAGGAAATAATTTTAATGGTACAGATGACTTTATGGATGTGGGAAATGTGATGAAGGATTTGGTTTTTATATCGGCATGCATTCACTATGTTTTGTCAAAGAGGCAAGAATTAGGGTGATATGTTTGCTTTTTACTTATGTGATTGGAAGTTCTTTCCTCAGAATAACTAAATCCGTTGCCAAAATCTGTTCCAAGAAAACAATAGTTCAAATGATAAATAATCAAAGCCCAGGAGTCCTTGCTCCTCGGGGAAACTGGTCAGGTTTACACTTTAGAACAATTATTTTCCTGACTTTAGCAGAAGGTACTGAATGTCAAGTTTTCCAGCTTTGGAAGTCAGAGTGTGATGTAAGTCTCCATCAAAAGCTGACTCATAACTCAGGACCACCTAACTTGTTAGTTAAGGGTAAGGTTAAGATATCTACCTTAGTTAAGCTAAGAATGATGGCTGATTGACTTTTAGAAACATTTTTGAAGTGTAATGGTGAGAATCCTAAAAAAATTTTAGGTACTGAGAGATATGACGCTATTTTTAGTACTGAGAGGTAGTACTGTACCATCTGTTCACCTTTTGTCAACTCACTAATATCCCCATGATGCAGATGGTTTAAACTTTTACTTTTTAGGACCCAGTTCCATGTCCTTGTAGACTTCTTCCAGGGAGCAAAATGTGCCTCTTTGCTGGTAGGCAAACCTAATGAGGCTCCCTAATGTGAGTCTACCATGTCTCTGTATTTCCTGTTACTCACCTTTATCTCAGTTTTGGAGGAAAAGTGAGCACCCCCCCCCACCTTTTTTTCTTAAGTTTATTTATTTTGAGAGGGGTGAGGAGAGAGAGACAGAGACAGAGACAGGGAAGATCCCAAGCAGGCTCCATGCTGTCAGTACAGAGCCCCACATGGGGCTCCATCCCACAAACCATGAGATTATGACCTGAGCCGAAATCAAGACTCAGACACATAACTGACTGAGCCACCCAGGTGCCCCAGACCTCCTTTTCTTAACATAAATTCTTCTGTGTTCCTGACCATAATCTTCCCCTCCTTGGCATTTTTAGTCTCTCCCTCTCCATGAATCAGAGTAAGAGAGACTCTGAGCATGTTTGAATTTTTTGTTTTTATTTTTTTACTATAGAATATAAAAACTGCACCCAGAGTAGGGAACATAGTATAATGAATTTATAGGTCCCATCACCTTCTTCAACTGTTACCAATACAGGGTCAGTCTTGTGTCATCTCTATTTTGACCCACTCTCTACTCCTTTCAGATTATTTTGAAGCAAATATCAGAACATCAAATATTTCATCTGTAAATATGTCAATATGCATCTCTAAAAGATAAGATCTTATAAAAGACATAACCACAACACATTATCTCACTTAAAAACACTGACAATAATTTCTTAATACTGTTAAATATCCAATCGGTGTTCACATTTCCCCAGTTATCTTATAAATTTTGTTTTGTTTTATTTTTACCATGTGTTTGAGTCAGAATCTAAATACGGTTTTTACATTGACACAGGTTGAGATTTCTCTTAAGTATCTTTTAATCTCCAGGCACCCTGTCTTTTCGTTCTTTTTCCCCTTGTAATAGTGTGAGAAAAAACTGGCTCGTTTGTAGAATTTCTCAGTCTGAATTTTGATTATTGCATCACTATTGTGTTCACATGTTCCATTATCCCTTGTAGCTTTTATAAATTAATAGTAGGCTTTATGAGACTCAGATTCAATTTATTCTTGATGGTACTATTTCATATGTGCTGTGCTTTTCTGTCTGGAGGCCCATAATGTGATATTTCTTTCTCATTGTTTGGTGATGTTATCAGCCATTGCTGATCATTCCTGGGATCACTAAGCATTAGAAAGTAAAGCTATTCTAATTCTATCATTTTTTCTTCATTTATTAGTTGGTTGCTTCTTTAAAGAGAAACTTTTCCTTATCAACTAGTTGGTTACCCAGAACTACAGATCATGTAAGAAACTTGATTCTTCCTTTGTTGATCAGTTTTGGAAGTATAAGGAGGTGGTTCATAACATCCTCTGAAGGTGACCAATGAGATTTTAATTTTTAATTATGGTTTATTAATATTTGGTGCTTTTCAATCCCTTTCATTTATTATATATATTGATGCTCCACTTTGGCCAGGGGAGACATGACCATAGAAGTCTTCACAGTTTCCTTGTGATCTGGAATGACAAGATGTTTCAGTCTCCACATGTACATTTTCTGTTCCAGACCTGGAATCAGCCACTTCTCTATAGATGTTTGCTTCTTTTTAGTAGGAAATGGTGGAGACCACAACTGGGTACTAGGAGTACTCTTCTTGATAGGTTGGCCCTTATTTCCATCAGGGGTTTTGAAATCAGACATGTGGGTTTGAGTCCTTACCCCACCTCTTGCTAGCTGGGTTCTTAGGCAAGACACTTAATTTGAGCCTCAGCTTTCTCACTGAAAAAAGAATAAATAACAACACTTAGTCTTAAGATTACTGTAAGCCTTAAATTCCCTAGCACAAAATGAGCAACCAATAGATAGCAGCTATTGATATTTAATGTTTTCATTAACACATGTAGGCATGTTATCATGTGGAGGGGTCTCAATAATCTGATCCAAGTCATTCCCAACATTACCTATTTGACCTTATCATCCATTAGTTAATGTACGGGTCCAAATAAAAATTTGAATATGGAGTATTGTTCATGTTTTTCCTCCAACCATGACTGACTTTTCTCTTCCGTGAAGATTTTAACTCTTCAAAGCCTATCCTCTTTCACCTCCTATAGTAGTACCTTTTATCTTTGGTATTTGGTTATATGTTGTGTATTGTTTTAATAATTTTTCCACATATGTATGTTTTTGTCCCCCAGGAATACTGTCGTATTGTTGATAGTAGAGATATCTTATATATATATTTTTTATTTTGAACTACAATGTATATGAAAAAAGCTTATAAAGCATAAATGTGTAGTAAAAAAATTTCAAAGTGAATATCTATGTAACCACCTCCTAAGCAGAAAATATATAACATTTCCAGTACTCCAAAAGCCCCGACTGTGTCCCTTTTTTATCACAAATCCCTTCATCCTCTCTAAACACAGCCACTGTTTGCACTTTTATGGTTATAATGTCCTTGCTTTACATACATTTGGACCTCTAACAAGTAGACCCCTTAGTGTTGCCTGTTTTTGAACGACATACAGATGGATTCATGATCTGTGTATTCTTTTGTATCTGAGTTCTTTGGCTCGATGTTATACTTTTAAGATTTATTCACATTGTTGTGCATGCCTGTGTTTTTTCATTTTTGTTGCTATATATATCTTATTGTATGAACACACCGCACACCACAATTTATCCATTTGATCATGTTTACAGTTTTTGACAAATACAAATAAGGCACTTTGATCACTGAACAAATATTCTAATGTACAAATGCATGCATTTGAGTATACTCTAAGAATTAGAATTGCTTGGTCACAGAGAATGTATACATCAAATTAAAAAAAAAATTTAATGTTTATTATTTATTTTTGAGAGAGAGAGACAGACAGAGTGGCCAGCAGGGAAGGGGCAGAGAGAGAGGGAGACACAGAATCTGAAGCAGACTCCAGGCCCCGAGCTGTCAGCACAGAGCCCAATATGGGACTTGAACTCATGAGCTGTGAGATCATGGCCCAAACGAAGGTCAGACACTCAACTACCTGAACCACCTAGGCACCCCTGCATCAAATATTAACAGATAATGGTATACTATTTTCCAAGGTTGTTTTGCCAATTTACTGCATAAGAAAAATATCCATTTGGGCTTTCTGCTTCTCTTCTTTTTTTATATAAAAAAAAAAAACTTTTTAAAAAAACATTTATTTATTTTTGAGAGACAGAGAATGAGCAGAAGAGGGGCAGACACAGAATCCGAAACAGGCTCCAGGTTCTGAGAGTCAGCACAGAGCCTGACACGGGGCTCAAACCCATGAACTGTGAGATCATGACCTGAGCCAAAGTCAGACACTTAACCAGACTGAGCCTTCCAGGCTCCCCTTTGCTTCTCTTCTTTTTTTTTTTTTTTTAATTTTTTTTTTTAATGTTTGTTTCTGAGACAGAGAGAGACAGAGCATGAGTGGGGGAGGGTCAGAGAGAGAGGGAGACACAGAATCTGAAGCAGGCTCCAGGCTCTAAGCTGTCAGCACAGAGCCTGATGCAGGGCTTGAACTCACAGACCGTGAGATCATGACCTGAGCTGAAGTCGGAGGCTCAACTGACTGAGCCGCCCAGGCGTCCCCCTTTGCTTCTCTTCTTAAAGACAGTAGGAAGCTGTGAAAGAGAAAGATGCTAAGACTTGCAGGGGTTACTTTAACCTGTAGTAGTGAAAAATGGCAATCACAACAAAAAGTCCTTGGAGCTTCCTATTCCCTGCCTCTTCTTTTGGAAATTGTATTGTTCTCTGTAGTATAGTTCAAACAGTTTCTTCCTTGAAGCCAACCCCAATCCCTCACTTTGAATGAGAGTGCTTGATAGGTTTTCCTTTGTATTATAATTATGTTCATGCCATCATCCCCCCCTGGCGCAGGTACCAAGTCTTAATGGTTTGCATTCCCTACTCTCTGGTACAATTCCTTTTAAGGCAAAGAAAAGAATCCTGTCAGGCAACAATGGATGACAATTCAAGAATAAAACTTAAAACCTTCATTTGTTTAATAAAGGACACGGAGGCTCCCCCCCCCCCTTTTGTGGATAGAGTGTGGACCCCTGTGTTTTGTGAGGTTACCACAAAAATTTGGGTAGAATGTTTATGGCTATTTCTATTTCCAGTTCCTTTGAAGGTGCCTTATATGTTCTGTGATTTCATTCATTGTATGCCTGTTTTGTAGTGTTACTGTTATATTGTGACATCTGTGTGAGTCAAGTAGTTATTGAGTCTAAGGGATGTTTTAGTGTTTTATTATTCTTACAGTAAAATAATATAGTCTGTAAATTATCTAACAAGTTGCTGTATGCAATTTACAAGGTGAGAGATAGATACCTAACAATTCAAAAATTAAAAACAATACAACCATAAATAAAGGTGTATCTTTCCTATCTTATAAATAGCTGTAATCAGTTTTTGCCTCATGGGCGTTCAGACTTCCCTTGTGAGTTAATAGAAAACTAAGGAAATACTCGTAAGATTCTTAAATGTGGTTCAACCTCACATTGCTCTTAGTGGAAAGAGTTGACTTCTGGGGCCTTTGGTGTGTGTGTGTATGTGTGTGTGTGTGCATGTGTATCTGGGTTTATTTTCCCTATTGATACTGTACTCCCAAGTTTGTTTCTTATATCTTTACTTTACATATTTTAAGATATTGCTTTATGATTGCAAATGACACATCATCATTTCCACATTGGGTGTATAGAGCACTTTGAGTTCTTTGATTTGACGTACACAGTTTGCTACTGTTGCCTTCACTTGTTATCACCTTGCCATATTTATGCCTAGCAGGCATTACCCAAATGAATATGAGTGTACTCTCAGGAGAGATCTCTGGCTTTGCTTCTACTTCGCACACTCACAGAGGCTGCCATGGCTCATGGCCAAAGCCCCTGTTAAAAGGTAAGCACAGGTTATGATCCTCTGTTCATATGACCCTGTAACTCTGATCATAGCTGATTAGATCAAGGATGAGCTTTTGCCTCAAAGACAGCCAATCTTTAGGTGGCTTAGCAGAATATGAAATGGCCTTTTCTGAGTTGGGTTCTCCAGAAGCAGATCTTGGGATGATTTGATTTTTCTGGCGAAAAGAATCCAGAAATAAATCTAGAATTTGTCTTGCTGTCACAGGACTCTTGAGATATGAAGTGTTCCCGAGAAAAAGTAGAGTTGTGGGGACATGGGGCAGGGAAGGGAAAGTAAGACAGGCAGAGGTGGGATGTCAAACAAAACCCCACAGAAGATAACTGTCACAATTCTGTAGAGAGGATTGAAGAGAGGTGGTCACCTCACAGGCAATCCTAGCAGTGGTGAGGGAGCTGGGATGTTTATACTCCCATACTCATCAGTCATTGATTAAGGGCCCAGCCTGGGTATATAAGTTTTCGGGCACTATATACTCTTTGTGCATGCAGAAGAAACTGGCCTCATGCAATCTGAGGGCAGCCTGTTGATTGTGAGATGCAGTTGCTGGTTGTTGAGAGTGAAAGCACTCCAAGACTGAAGTACACTTACATAACACAGCATTGGAGGGGATCTGCATAGAGCCCTGTCAGTGGGCCTGATGTGAGAGGTTGCTTAACAGGGATTATGGTGATTCGTGGAGCTAATTAGATCCTCTTTCTTAGGGATCTGGAAATGACATATACAAAGAGTTAGTAAGAATTCAACAGGGTGCAGTATCCAGGAGCAAGACGAAGCAGGAGAGTCGAAAAGAACAGACGCATAAATTTACAGAACTCATCCTTCTGTGATTTTCAGTTTGGGTTGTAGATGTCTCCGATGAATTAGTCTGGAAACTAAAGATGTGTTTGTAACAATTCTCTACCTCACTGGCTTCATGGTGATCAGTAGGTAGTTGTTATAAACTGTGATTTGGCACCAATCCTTGGGCTACAAATACCTTAGCCTCTCACCTCACACCCAGTCCCAAATTCCACCATTTATTATGCATTCGAACTCAGCATATTGGCGTTGTTAACATGAAAATGTTTTCTGGAAATAACCCATATCAGTTAAAGAATTACAAAACTGTAGTTCCATAGAAAAACTATTTCTTACAATCTAGGATAACTCTCAAATCTGTCTTAGTAGTGTGACTTGCAGGAGAGAGAACTTAAGCCAGATAAATAATAAGTTAGCACAAGAACTGCCCACTTAGTGGTATTGAGGTGGGCATTTTTTTCTTCCCAGACTTGGCAGCTTCATTTCCATATCTGACATTTTAAGGACACATAGAAGTAATACTAGTACCAACTATTTCTGTACTTGATGGTTAGGTATAAATGAGATCAGGGAATGGGAAAACGATTTACAATGTCAGTATAACATAAGAACACAAAAGTAAAAACTAAAACAAAGCAGTTAAATTTGAAGGTCTGTATACATGGAGTTGAATTTAGAATGCCAGGCAACCTATGTCTCCTCCAACCAAATAGCTATACTCATGCCATTGCACACACTTTACCTGCACCAAGGTATCAACTTCCGGTTGTAACAATATCTGGGAACTCTTAGGAGTAATGGTGATATGGCTACATTAATTTTTTTTAAAGCAATAATATTAATTCACATGTATTAAGCACTTACCTTGTGTTTTACTTTTCTTATGGGGCTAGTAATAATACCTACTTCATAAAGGTATACTGAGAAATGAGGGAAGCATTGAGATTAGCACTGGAAGCCGTACTACTGTGCAATAACTGATATTTATTATGATTATGGTTATTAGGTACTAAAGTCAGTATTGAAGATATAAAAAAATGGACAAGATATGGTACTTTTCTTCAAGGAGCTCTGAGCCTAATGGAAAATGAGACATGTAAAGAAGCGTTTATGATTTGATCAAGATAGAGACATGTTAATGCCGGGGTCCTGGCTTTAAAGGGGGAGCAGTTAATTTTGCATGGGTAGGTAATGAAGATTTTCCAGAGTTAGGAGGCCATGGCATAGTATTTGATACTGGGCACTGATAGAAGCTGTCATAAGAGAATGGGCTGAAGAGCCTTCCAGTAGTGAGACACAGTACAGTACATTTGGGAACTAGAGTGGATACCCAGGAGTAGAGCAAGGTCTGTTTGCAAAAGCAGCCAAAGGTGATACTGGATGGTAAGGCGGAACCATATCAAAAAAAAAAAAAAAGGTGTTCTGTGTAACATTCAGGAGCTTGGACTTTATCCTCTGTGCACTGCAGACTACTGAAAGGGTTTGGCCAAAAGCAACATCAAAAGAGATAAAATCAGGTTTACGTTTTGAAAAGATGGTAAGATGACTCTGGCAGCTGTGGACAAATGCCAAGTTGGTAAGACTGGACAAGCTGTTAGGAAAGTCTAGGCAAGAGACAGGAGAGTGTTAACTAGGACAATAATGATGGGGACAAAGGAGATAAGAGATAAGGCAGCTCACACAGGGATACAGAATATAATAAGCTGCTATTGAACGGGTTAGAGATATAATTGTTATTTGTGGTACAGTTAGACCCTCCCAATTACTCTAAAGAAACTTCTCACTTAATGCCTGTCGTTCCATGTACAATTGCGATTCTTTGCATTTCTCTTCAAACTGTATACTGTTGTATAGGGTTTTGTACTTTCCAACCAAACTTGGCTCCACTTAAATTGTAAATGTTTGCATTTACAGAGAATAAAGTCAGCGATAAAGCTGCGATGGTCCTTGTAACTTAACTTGTGTTTGCTGCAGCTCCTTGCCCCTGAAAGGTGTCAGAATGAAGAATTTATGAATATAGTCAACGTAAAAATGGGAAATTCTAAAGGTATAAAGAAAAAAATGGGATAGGAATGGTAGTATGTAAGGATTATATTGATATATGTTAGTGAATTGCTCTAATAGAATCAGTAGTATTTGGAAAGCTGTCAATGTCATCTCATATTTAAACTATTAAGTGCATATTTAAGCTGTGCAAATCACTTGCATTCATTTCATGGCTAATCAATCCAGTCTGAAATTGTTTGCCAAATGGTAATGGGATTTTCTCTAACAGCTAGATACTTAAGTCACTAGACACCAAATTATGGGATAAAAAAAATCAATTCCACATCCCAGATAATTATTGGCTTAAAACAATACTGTGTTGAGTCCTGGCGCATACCCTCCAACAGCAGATGTCTTTGTTTTGGACAATTTTGATGATCTCAGTAACTCTAGCATGATAAACTAGTGATGCAAATTATTTTTTCATTTTAATTTTACATTGTAGATGGAGCTATTGACTTTTAATGCAGCATATTTTCTGTTGCAGCCAGAGCCTAAATTAGAGTAGTAACCGTGGAGAAAGAGAGCAGGTGACATATTCTTGAGCTATTTGGAAGTGGGAGTTGAAAGAATAAATTCCAGGCTTCTGAAGTGGGTGACTGGAAAAAGATGTTGCCACGTGCTGTGATAAGGAAGACAGGAGGAGGGGGCAGATTTAAGGAGTAGACAAATATGTTTTTAGATTTGATGGATTTGAGATCCATGGTATGGACTTGGAGAAATTTACTAATCCTTTAAGTCTGGAACTCAGGACGGATCTATGTTGGAACCAGAGGTTTGAGAGTCTTCAGTGTACAGGGAGTAGATAAAATTAGAGGAATGGCTTAACAATGAACAACTGTAGGGAATACTAACATGGAAGGAGGAGTACAGGGCAAGAGGAGAGAGAGGAGGCGTGAAGACAGTCAAGAAGAAAAAGTAGAGGAGGGAAACAATGAGAAAATATTACTTACAGGGAGATGGTTTAAGTCAGTGGTTTCCAAACCTTTTTTTTTTTTAAGTTTATTTATTTATTTTGAGAGAGAGAGAGAGAGAGAGAGAGAGAGAGAGAGAGAGAGTCCCAAGCAGGTCCATGCTGTGAGCTCAGAGTCTGATACGGGATTCGAACTCACAAACCCTGAGACCATGACCTGAACTGAAATCAAGAGTCAGATGCTTGACCAACTAAGCCACCCAGGAGCCCCAGTTCCCAAACCTTTTAAATTGTGTATTCAATCAGTAATTTTTTGAATGATTCCCATATATGTATATTTACTTACGGATTATTACGTGTAATATTTTAACTCATGTAATAACTATTAGTAAAACTTAATTTCTTAAAGTTTTACTTAGCAGAAGATGCATATTTTCTTTTTTTGCCTTTTAAAAATGCATTTTATTTTATTATTATGGTTTTTTGGCATATGAAAACTTATTTTTGTCATATTTGTCACCATCAAACTTACGTTCTTTGTTTTTCCCTCTTGCCTTAGTATAAGGCCCAAAGAGAGACACTGGTTACTTTGACAACCTTAAAGCAAGCTCCAGGAATGTTACTCATAGCATGACCTCTGTGACCAAATCCAGCAACTGGAACCTCATGATTTTCCTCAGTAAAATTCAAGCAGCCATCACTGGGTACAAAGGCTGTGATTTTTTCCCTTTTTGATCAGCTGGACTCTGACACACTTCCTGATGTGGCAGAATTTGGCTGTTTGGCTTCAACCTCTGTTATTTCCAGCACAATTCCCTTTGCATGGGAAGCGCCTCCGAAAGGGCTGGCCTTCAGGGCTGTGCTGAAATGGGCTTTCTTGCAGTGTTTATCATGCCACTTCTGATCTTGTCGGTGGCTGTGGAGCTTCCTGGCAGTATGAAGACCGCGACACTTGCCCATACTGCTGGCACCGTGAGCCTGAGCGAAAGTTATTCTTTTTTAAAGAAATCTCTGCACCCAATGTGGGGCTCAGACTCACAACCCTGAAATCAAGAGTTGCAAGCTCCACCGACTGAGCCAGTCAGGTGCCCTTTTGTTTCGACTTTTAAAAACCTATTATGGAAACATTTAAACATACTCAAAAATAGAAAGAATAGGATAATGAACCTGCACATAGCTATCATCTAGTTTCCACAATTATCAACATAATATTGACATTTCATTTTATTTTGTCTTCTTAAGTTTTTATTTTAATTCCAATCAGTTAACATATATTTGTTTCAAGTGTACCATATAGTGTTTCAACACTTCTGGTGCTCAAAATGACAAGTGCACTTCCTAATACCCATCACCTATTTAATCCACCCCCCACCTACCTCCCCTCTGGCAACCACTAGTTTGTTCTCAATAATGAAGAGTCTTTTTCTTGATTTGTCTCTCTCTGTCTCTCTGTCTCTCTCTCTTTTTTTCCCTTTGCTCATTTGTTTTGTTTCTTAAATTCCACATATGCATGAGATCATAAGGTATTTGTCTTTCTCTGATTGACTTATTTCACTTAGCATTATATTCTCTAGCTCCATCTATGTTGTTGCAAATGGCAAGGTTTCATTCTTTTTTGTGGCTGAATAATATTCCATTGCGCGCACACACACACACAGACACACACACACACACATACATATACATATATGTACGTAAAATAAGATGCATATTTCTCCCACCCCATTTTAATATCTATCAGGGAGCTGAAATGACATCACTGTCTATACATACATGAATTCAATCACAACAAATCATATTGCCATTATTTGTAAGTTTAAATAAATGCTTAAGTTTAAATCTAAAAGAGTTCTTGTAATAAATATTAACTGAACTTCAAAATAACAAAACAGTTGTGTCATATTTAATTGGCAATGTCTCTCTTTCTATGCATATGATGCACAGAAGGAAATATGATGCATTTTATAAACAATAAAAGTTGTGATGTTTGCTTCTATCACCTAAGTGAATCATCTTGTGTGCCCCACTTTGGAAATTGGGATTAAATTAAGAGGGAGGGGTCAATAGAGTGGGACACCTTGAACAGATTAAAGAAAATATTATCTTAAAACAATGGGAAAATGTTCATCACTCTTAACAACCTGGTCGCTGGAGGCTTTGCTGAGGCAGTGTCAACAGTGGAAGAAGGGCAGCCAGATCACAGAAGTTCAGGGAGTAAGTGACAACAGGTGACATTAAACGCACACTCAGTATATACCAGACACTGTGCTAATGAAGAACTTCTCAGACAATCCCGAGAAGAAGTTATGATTGCCTCTAATTTAAGACAATAATCAGAGACTTGTAGAATCTAAGTGACTTGTACCAGGTCACACAGTTGAGTGGCCCTAGGAAAATATGAGCCATGTTGAGCATTTTAAAAGCTGAGCTCTTAAATAACATGCAATAATGTCTCTTGGCATGACGCTAGTTAGTGGAGATGGAGTCTGAGGGCAGAGAACTACTGTCGCAGGAAACCAGGTATCTTGCCTATGGATAAAAGCAGAAAGAAAAGTAAACAAATGGCCAAGTGTAGGGTGAGAATTGAGCATTTTTTATATGGTGAGGGGAATGAGGCAGGAAAGAGAATTTGAGGCATTTAGGCAAGAGAGATAATAAGGATGACAAAACCCCTAAGGATCTAGAGCACAGGGGGGAAGTTCAGCAGCAGGAGGTTGCCTCCGCTACAGGGGGAGGAGAGTGGTAAGAATTGGAATAAGGTGCAAATAAGTATGGAGGCTTTATGTGGGGAGGAGGAAGAATAGGCAGCGGAGATTCCAAGTTCACATTGTTTATTTTCTCTGTGAAGTAGGAGACAAGGCCATTGCTTAGAGTATGTGGAGGGTGGAGAAAAAACAGGTAATGATCAGACCTGATAGGACTATTATTAAGCTTTAAGCAATAGCTGTGGGGAATGGGAGCTGGTACAGTTTTGGAATTTTATACTGTATAGAGAGACAGTGATGGACAAGACGGACAAGGGATTCAAAGACAAGGTGGACAAGGCGGCAAGGGAATCAAAGATTGCAAGAAAGGTGGAGGGACCTGACAGACTGAAGAAAATTGAGGGATCAGAGTCCTGGAAGTCTCAATGAGATTACTGGCTTGACGGATATAGGAGAGTAGGAGAGTTCCAAATCTCAAAGGGATAAAAGACTTGCACTTAGGCATTTGAACCTTCACAGCAGGGACACTTAGCTCCCATCCTCCCAATGACCATCCTTCTAAATGCTCTCCTTCATGGCAGTACTGGAAATTTGAAAATTACATTTCTCAGACTCCCTGTGGAGTTTCAATTCAGAATCCTGTGAGAGGCACTGGGTTGAGATTTCCACATAGAAGAGGAGAAGCCATTTTTCTTCAGCTGCTGCTCCAGACAAGCATATGAGCATCTGCAGATAGCAGACATCTAGGCAGCCTTGCCAGGATTTCCAGGCATACATCCTCCTGTGAACCATCTACTTGAGTGCTGACATCCTCAGTGGTGGTTTCTACAATGTATGCATTTCTAAATTTCATAAATTCTAGCAGTGTCTTTTCTCTCCTTTGTTCTGCTGGACCATAAGAGATTGGATAATCCAGTATTTTTTTTAAATAAAATCCCCTTTTACTTGTGCCTAGAGAGCTTTCTGTTTTCCTGACATAACCTAGGCTAATATGTCACCCCACCCCATTCTTCATTTAATCTAGGTTATGAGCTTTTTCATGATCATATCAATATTAGTCAGGATTATCATAGCTGTTTATTAGGATTCTTGGTTGCAAGCAACATAAAGAAAATATAGCTACTTTTTTTTAATGTTTTATATATATTTGAGAGAGTGACAGAGCATGAGTGGGGCAGGGGGGCAGAGAGAGACAGAGACAGAATCCAAAGCAGGCTCCAGGCTCCGAGCTGTCAACACAGAGCCCGATGCGGGGTTCGAACCCACAAACCGCAAGATCATGACCTGAGCCAAAGTTGGACGCTTAACCGACTAAGCCACCCAGGTGCCCCAAGAAAATATAGCTACTTTTAAAAGAAAAGAAATTTCTTTAAAAGACTTCAGATAGCTTGTGGACTTGCTAGGAAGGCTGGAGAACCAGGCTCTGGGAATCAATCTAGACAGTGGAGAGGAAACAAGAAAAATTATGCCACAAAGTCAAGTGCAGTGCCGTTGCTGAGCTCAGAGGCAAGTTTGCCTAACTGATGAATCCATGCTCCTCTGCCCTAGAGGTGGCCATAAAGGTGGCAGGGAAAATGAGGCTCTGGACTTCCAGCTTTAGAGTGACAGCTCTGTCTGTAAGGTGAAGGAACCTCAAATAAGAAATTCAGAAGCTGGGAAGCCTCATAATTGGTAAATGTCTACTCTGACATCCAGTTTTTTGTGTGCTATGGTGTAGACCCCCCTTTTTTTTGGCCTGGCAGACCCACCAAATGCTCATCGTTCCTGCTATGTGTACTTATTCTTTAGGAGCCAACTTCCTCCTTGAAACCTTCCCAGCTGGAAGTGTCTGCTTCCTGCCCTGAATTCTTCTAGCAATTTGTATCTTGTTTGACCCTATTAAATTCCAGCTTGTTTTCATTGATATTTGCAGTTAAAACTATTAAAGTTACAGCATATTTAACATTGAATGAACATAACGGCTCATTTAATGTGGGTAGCTTATCCGCTTCTTGAGGTCATGGCTTGCCTTCCCAATATTCTGTAGCCACAATGCCCAGAATGACACTTAACTTAACGATAGACACATCATAAATGTTAACTTGAAGTAAAGGAACTGCACCAAGATTTGCTTGTCCCTGTTTCCATTCTCTCTTCTAACCACCTCCCTCCATCACCACCAGCTTGTCTTCAATCCCAACCCCTCCCACATCCTCTAGGATCTTATTTGACTCTTGTATTTTTTCTGGAATTTTCAATCACCCTCTTTACAGATTTCTTCATAGTGGTCTGAAATATGCTCAAATATCCCCTGTTCTACAACTTCCTTTCTTGTTTATCTTTCCTTCCATCTTTACACACACACACACACACACACACACACACACACACACAAGAATAGTTTATATGTAGCCTCCATGTTGTCACTTCACTCTTGTCTCTCTCCTCTTTTTTTCTTAAAGTCTGGCTTGTTTCCTCTTCAAGGTGACCACAGTAGCCTGTTCCGGGAACCGTTTGCCCGCATCCTCTTTGGCATCCCTGGTTGTTTGCCACTGGTGATCACGTGAAAACTGCTCTCTCTTGTCGTATGAGACTGCACTTCTGATTCCTCTGCTGCCTTTCCTTCCTGGTTGCTCTAGTGAACATCCATCAGCTTTTGGCTGCTTAGCATCCTGACCCCTGTCTGTTCGGAGAAATCGCTGGGGCAGGGGTATGGAAGCAGGCAGAACCCAGGGGTGGGGTGGAAGCCCTAACTCTCCCCTTCCTCCCTACCCCTCCAGCTGCTAGCGTGCTGGCTCATGGCCTGTGCCTTGGCAATCAGAGGCTCCTGCCTGCAACAGTCAGAAGTCATTTCTACAGGTGGAAGTAGCACTAAAAGTCTCCTACCCAGAGCAACGGTGCAGCTAAACACTGCTGGACATGCCCTGCGGGCAGCACTGCGTTGGTGTTCTTACCGATTACTGCTGTGGCCTGTGTGAGCTTGTCCTGGCTAGCAGCTGCTGGCCTCCTTTGGTTCCTTTTTGTTTTCTGAGGCTAGTTCTCCTGTTCCTGCTCTCTGAAAGCAAGCCTAATATCCTGTCAACAGACTCCTTTTCTGCTTAGATGAGGCAGAGTTTGTTGGGTTCTGTGGTTTGCTCTGCAGATCTGTGGCGAGTACATTTTCTTTTCTTCCTCCTTCCACCCCCTAAATGAAGGTATTCCTCCTGGCTCTTTCCATGTCTGTCTTTTCTTACCATCCATACTTTCTGCTGGCAAGCTCAACTATTGCCTGTGTGTCAGTAATCACCTTTATGCCAATTTCTCCTAAATCTTTTTCCAGATTCAACTTCTCTCCTGAGCTTTGATCTAAGTTCACATTTGTAAATGCACACCCTCGCATGTCCTTCTAATGCATCAAAGTGAACAAGAGTAAAACTCAGACTCACCAACTTTTATGTTGCTACTAAATCCATTTCTCCTCTAAATTTCTCTTTCTTGCTGAACACCCAGACTTTGTATTTTTCTATCTATGCCATCCCTCACATCTCCAAATTAACAGTACCAAGTTCTTTTTTTTTTTCAAGACCAGTATTTCATATTCTTCCTTTCCCTGATGCTGTCATTACGTTCTTGTCACCTGAACAATTGTCACATGCTCCCTACTGAGCTCGTACCTCTAGTTGTTCTTCTGAATCAACTTGACACGTGGTCAGATTAAATTTCCTAAAACACATTTTTGCTTATCTCATCCTCTCTCCTGCCCCTTCATGTCCCTTCAGTGCTTCCAGGCTAATGAGAAAACCCTAGCACTTGACTCTCAAGCCACCTACAATCTGATTCTAACCTACTTCCCCTTTATTTATCCCATTTATGGGGGATTCTTTTTTAACATTTAATGACCACAATCATGTTCCATGTCGTTGAAGCCTCGTGTTTTCTTTATACGAAGTGTCTTTCTCCATAGTTCAACCTAAGCATTACCTTAAGTGCCAAATCAAATGCCACCTCCTCTAGGAAGTCCTACTCCTAGTCCCCATTTGAAGTACTTCTCAACCTTTAATATGCATATAAGTCACCTGGGCATCTTGTAGAATGCAGATTCTGATTCATTAAATCTGCTTAAGGTTGAGGTCTGGGATTTGATATTTCTTTCTGTATTTTTTAAGTTTATTTTTATTCTAAGGGAGGAGCAGAGAGAGGGAGAGAGAGAGAGAGAGAACGTCCCAAGCAGTCCCTGCACTGCCAGCATAGAGCCCGATGTGGAGGGCTCAAACTCATGAACCGTGAGGTGATGACCTGAGTAGAACCAAGAGTCAGACACTTAACTGACTAAACCACCCAGGAGCTCCTGGGATTTGATATTTCTAACAAGTTCCTCCTTGATGCTGGAGGGTACTGGACCACCCTTGGGGTAGCAGGGCCCTAGAGAGAAGCATGTTTTTGAACTAAACCATAGGGCAAGATACCAAGGCAGGAACTGTATATTTGTTATTTCACTTACAATATTCCATAATCTTTAAACTACATCTTTTGCCTCCTCAAAGACAAGGATTGGGTTTAGCTCCTCATTATTTTGATTGAGTACAGTAACTCAACCAATTTATTCTTACTGAATTAAATGTGCTCCTTGTATCATCTTCTTTTCTTTTCTACTCAGTGGTTCCCCTCACTTCTTAGCTTAACTGGATTTTACATGGATAGATACATGGGAAGAAGAGAGTGCTTCATATGTGATCTGTTGTAGGTAAGGATAACCCAGCATGTTTAAGATAATTGCATTTAATTATTGTTATATCTATGGTTCTTAAGTGCCAACAACCTAATCTACTCTAGTTCAAGCAGAAAAGGAATTTATGAAAGCATGTTAAACAGCTCACAGACTTGTTGAGAGGGTCAGAGACTACACAGCCAAGGCAGTGCATAAGTTGTACCAAAGGACTCCTCATCCACACTTCTTTGGGCATCAATTCTGCAGTTTACCCTGTATGTGAAGGTAGTCCTGGAACTTCAGACGCTACTGCTTCTGGAAGCTCTCTGTGGCTGCCCAGTCTCACCACAATGGGTTCCATGTAGGGCCTGTTCCTTCATGTTGGTGTTAGTTCCTGTTGTGTAACAAATTAACACAAACTGAGTGGTTTAAAAGAGAAGAAATTTGTTCTGTCACAACTCTGGAGGCCAGAAGTCTGAAATTAGTATCACTGGTAGAAATCAGGAAAGGTGTTGGCAGTGCTTACCCCAGAGCTCTGCGGGAGAATCCATTCCTGTCCCTTACAGGTTGCGATGGTTACCAGCATTTTTTGGCTTGTGGCTGCAAAATTCTAGTCTTCAAGGTCAGCATCTTTGAATCCCCCTCTGCTCTGTCTTCACATTGTCTTTTCCTCTTTGTGTATATCAAATTTCCTCCATCCTCCTCTTAAAGGATACAGGTGACTCATGCAGGGCCCCCCAGATAATGCAGGTTAATCTCCCCATCTCAATACCTTTAATTGAATTACATCTACAAGTTCTTTACTATGCACAGTAACATTCACAGGTTCCAGGAATTAGGACCTGACATCTTTGGAGGTCATTATTCAGCCTACGGCAATGGTGTTTGCTTCTGAATTGAAGTCTCACTCATGTGCATCTCATTGGTGGAGCCTACATCACAGGCCTGCTCCTGAGCTGCAAGGGAGGCTAGGAGTGAGCTTGTCAGGAAAGGTGTTCAGAGATGAGAGGTGGCCAAAATATTTGTCTACTATCAACAAAACCAGTCTCTAAAACTTCATAAAAATGAACTTTGGGCCAAAATCTTTAGGCTAAGAGATGCTACTCATTGATGGTTGTTTTGGGCACTGAATTTCAAGCCTTGCATCTACTGACTAGGAAAACCATCTGTTTAGAAAACCATTTTCTTTGACTTGGGGAGGGGCATGACAAAACAAATTACCAGGTATGGTTTTGGGGCTGTAATCCTTTTTTGATCAGAGGAAAAATCTGCCCCAGGACCCTAATATTGACAATTCAGTTAGATCCAATATTTCATTAAGAATGACGTTTGGTTATAATGTCATGGTGAATTCCATTTCTCATCGGGTCTGATGTATAGTACTCCTGTGATGCCTAGCCTCGTCCAATATATTTATGGCAATAAGGACTTGTGCAATAAGAGGCAGACAACTTCTGTTTTTTCAACTCCCTTAAATTTTATTTTCAAACAAACAAAAGTGTCCTTTTGTACCTCCTTCCTTTTCCCCAGTGCATATGTGTACCTCCATGTCAGCAATTAATTTCACCAGCTTACCTGTATGCCTGTTAGAAATAACGGTGCCAAATCTTATTTTCCTAATCAATCTGTCAAAAAAAATCCATTAATCTGTTAGGATGTGCATGCCTTAGTAGTATTACAGTAATGGTAGGCATATGACAGGTTGTACAGTGTCTAAATACTATGGCAAGAACAGTAATTCTACATTTTGGGATGTATGTGTATTTAAGAGAGGGAGAGAACCATTGGAAGTTATTGAGATTAGTATTTATAGCAACTGCATAGATGTCAGTGTAAATACTTCTTGGGCTCTTCTGTGTAAATAATCTTCTGAGAACGTTGTTTTATTGTTGACACTTTGCTGCAGGCTTCTAAGACACACTTAAAATTCAATTTGTTCCCTTGAGTGTTTTTTTGTGAATGTGGCAGCATAATAAAAACTTTCTTTGGAAGGCTCAGAATCACAGTGATGAAAAAAAAATTAAAGTTGTGAGGAAAAAAATAATTTTTTCCTTTAACCTCTGAGGCTTCCTATTTATTTGTTGAGAGAGATTTTATTCAGGAAGGGACTGTAGTGTTACGATCTGATTGACAGTGATCCCACATGCCCCAAACACTAGCTGAAAGTTTGGGGCAAATGCCTGACCCCTTCTGGTACTCCAGTTCTCATTATGGGATGAGAATAATAACCATGTCACCATCTTATTTCCCGGGACCAGTTACTTTCCTCTTTCTTAGATATGATTGGCATTTTCAAAAAGTATATTTTAGTGCTTGTTTCTCCCTTGGGTTCTAGAGTGGTTTTGTGTATACCTAACATTCACAAAATGTCCGTCTCTTTTTTGTTCCCAAACCCTCTGATTTGATGTGACTTTTTTTTTTTTTTTTGGTGGGAGGAAGGTCTGAAAGGATGAAGGAGAATTGTAGAAGTTTGGAAGCTTCACTCTGTGAATTAATATTTCTGCTTCAGCATAATGTTGGTGTTTGATCAAACATAAAAAGCTTCAAGCTTTTAATGTCCTGCTGACACCAGTATCAACAAAGCATTGAAGCGGAAGCTTTCTGGTGGCTGATTAGAGGGAGATTTTATTTCACTAGCTTTAAGACTAAGTATACCTTTTAGTAGATCTTTCTCAAGGATAAGCTACCTCATGCATTATAAATCAAATTCAAGAGCTTTAATAAAGGACCCTTGATAATTTGGTAATATATTATCACTATGTTTTGGAAAGGCGATAAATGAATGCTTTTTATAGTGTAATTTAAAATAATAATATGGATTACAGTTGTGTTCAGTCATGAAAGTATAATTTAACAGTTTGGGCTTCTAATAACCCTTTTTCCCTTGACAGTGTCCACTCCTATTTTAGCCCAAGAATGGCTTACTTGGGAGTGATTTACCATGCTTGCTTTTAGAGTCTAGTAGGGCTGAACATGTGTTTAATTGGAATTTTATGTTGTTGTCTTGGAAAAGCTTCACACAAAAATGAAACTGAAAGGTGGAGAATAAAGACTGCTAAAGTGCGAGCCACTACAATATCAAAAGCATGGCCCGTGTTTGCAAGTTTGCTGTATCAGGGCCCTCCAGGAAATGGGTGGCTCATGAGATGTGGAATTGAAGAGAATTTAGCAAAGGGGCTATTTATAAAGGTGTGGTAAGGTTAAAGGAAGCACCCAGGGACTCCATGCAGCAGGGAGCTGCTACTACTGAGGCCTGGAGAAGCAAGTAGTTTTGCTATTCCTGGGTCTGGAAAACACTACAGGTGTGTGTGGGGGGGGGGGGTGGGGGCGGTGGGGGGGGTGGGCAGGGCAGAGTGCAATGAGGGCTATGGCCTCAGTGGAGGAATGTGGCCACTGTTACGTTACATCAAGACAAGAGGGAGCCAAGGAGATTAAAATGCAAACCTTTCTTTTTTCTTACCTTTGAGTTTCCTTTTGGAGTGTCCCACTGAACTGGACCCCATAGAAGCTACAGGACAAGGAAGTCTGAGTGATCTAGGCTGAGGCACAGAGCAGGGTGAAGGCAGGTGGGGTGTGGATTTGGAGGAATATTCAGCACACATACAAGACTGGAACAAGACTGATGCTAAGAGACTGCATTTGTATCTGATATGGTTGTGACCTATTAGAATCTACACTCAATGGTCTTCCAGTTCCCATTCTTCTGCTTTCCAGTCATTACTAATAAGGCATTTCCCAAAATTCTCTTGTTTCCTGGGGCTATGTGACTTTCAGAGCTGCTTGTCTGATATCTTTAATCAGTTTGGATTGCAGTTTACTAGCTTTTAACCAGAATGCATTAGTCTTTAGGAACATGGAACAAGACAGAAACAACCCAATTCCTGCTACTATCCAGGACTGCAGGAGGAAGTCTTGCCATTTGTCAGATTCATCAGAAAAAGCAAATAGGTAACTTTGCTTTTAATTGTTTGTCAGGTAATCTGTAGCGCTCCTCTGGGGTTCCTAACTCTCCCTCTTTTATACTTCTTTCCTTCAGCTCCCCACTGTTAGAGCTCTCCTTGGGGCTCCTTCCCTGCTCCACAGACCTGTTTGGATTCCAAAGCAGAATTGCAACTATGTGTCACCTTCCCAGTTGTCTGAGTTAGCTGAGAAGCCTATTTGCCCATCTCTGATTTTACGGCCCAATAGCATGGCCTCTTTAGTTTTCCTTGGTCTACCATGCCCCCAGTTCCTTTAAGCCTCCACCTTTCTTGTAGCACTCTGTAGTTAATCAAACTGCAGGTAGCACAAACTACTGACAGGAGCTCAGAACCAGTAATCATGAGATCAGGTTCTGAATCCAACTTTGCCACAAATTAGCCATGTATCATTCAGTGGTCAAATAGAAGAATGTTTCTAAACCTATTTTCATCATTTGGAAACCAGGGTAAACAAGGTGCATGAATTTGGTCTGTGGTCCTTCAAATACTACCATGAGATAAATGGAATGAGAGCTGGTGGAAGAGGCCTAGTTGTCATCACAGAAAATGGAGGCTAAGTGGAGATGGGTTGGACCTTGAAGATCACAACTGTGTTCCAGGATCTGGTTCTTGATTTTAAGAGAAACTCACTCTTGTTTGGGACCAGAGGATGTCATGCCTTGGTTCCCCCTAACTAAACACCCACAAAAACCAAGGTAGAAATCATAATACCAATTTAGGGTTGTTCTGCCATCTAAGTAAGCACTGTGCACATGTTCCTTCCATCATTGCACCAGGATAAGTCCTTTGGGTCAAGATTCCCTTTCCACACCTGAACACCTCCAACAGTGACAATCTGGAGCCATCATTGATCCTACAAAATCATACAGGAGACTGAAGTAGCTATCACGATGCCAGTGTGTTAATTTACAATTAGAAATTTAAGATGAGTACTTGCACAATTAGCACCTTCTCTCAAGTGCATGGGAATTTATTCATAGTCACAAGCCATTTCTTTTATCATAGGCAACCCCTCTCCTAGGGCCTAACATACTCAAAGTCTGGGAGATCAGACATTCTCTCCTTAGTAGGCAAACCTACACTGAGGACCCAGATCCTAACTAGAGATTTTGGGCATGGAAATGGAATAAAGTAAGTTATGCGTATAGCGCAAGGTAAGATGGTCTAATAATATATTCATCTCACCCAGGGATGCCTTTGTAACCCTAAAATTCTTGGGCCATACCCCAGGAGCCTTGCCATTGGAAGTGGAAATACACGTTGTCTAATGCCCAAGTCCCTTTCTCCCCAAAACTGCTGAAGATCTGTCTGTGAGCTTGGTTCCACAGGCGACGGACTCCCCTCCCTACCACTTTCCTCAGCACCTTCTTGCCGTCTTTCCTCATACATGTTTAATCAAGTTACAATCTAGACAGATAACCTGGGAAGATATTTTCTCTTTTAAGATGACTTGCTTATTTATGCTCAGATCCATTCTGTGTAGATTCCAGAGTTAAGTTCTGAGAGAAAGTCTTCCTATGCCTGCTGTAAACCTCAGTCACTAACCACTGAAGAAGCAACTTACTTTGCTGCCATGCTGGATCAGCCAAGCCATCTGTGAAATGTGCTGTTTAAGGCGGGTGGGGGCAAGGTTGATGTTCCCACCAGTTCCTTCATTGGCTTAACATGAATTGGTTGTGCTTGTTCCCAAATCTGTTTGTGCCAATTGGTGCTAGGTATTGTAATTTTATAGTTTAATTAAGTTTAAAAGTATAAAATATGAGTGTAAAAAGAAAATTCTCTAATGAAAACTCAGCTAAAGCTTTGATGAGACTCAAAATAGGTGAATAGCTAATTCTGTTGTTGAACAAGACAATTATAAATATTGTGGAAAGTTACAAAAATTTAAAGCTTTGCACTCAGATTTGCCTATAGCTATCTTTAAATTTTCACTGCACTAAAGACACTGAAACTAGAGATTGTGGACAAAATCCTATGGGTATGCTTTATGCATGAGACCAACAGGAAGCCATATTGAAATGAATGATACTGTCTCTACACCAAAAGATCTGTGGAAAATGTGTATTTATGTATTCTAGTAGAAAATAAAATGTTTATGCTAAGTGTGCATCTATCAGTTTCTGTGATTCCTTGCTTTAACTGATATTTTTGATTCCCTGACTAAATCCCAACCGACTTAGATGAGAATGCTTCCAATGGATTATGAGTAATGATAACAACAATAGGATAATTATGATGGCTGCCATCCATGGAAGTATACTTCTTAACAAATGCAGTTTATTACTGAAGTGTAACATTACATTTACTTATTAATATGCAGTTCAATAACAGATTATCTTCTAAGGCAATACATAAACGAGTAGGCCTTCTTTCTCAGTATTTCTCTCTAAACTTCCTTTGGGAAGTATAAGTTGTAGTATCAACTCTAGGGAATTTCTACTGTGAGTACCAATGTCACTAGCTCTCTGATCCTTCTCTGTGGCCAGGAGGCACTACTTCATTCGGATCACCCCCTGTTGGCCAACATGTGAGACACTGGTTTTCCTTTGCACTTTTAGTTGTCATCTGGAATAAAACAGGAGTAAAATGATTTCTTGTCTGAGCAGATGAATTTTTGCTTGAGGACTATTTGTGCCTATGGCCTTGGTAAACACTACATTTATCCAGACATGTTTATTCTTGTTTTTTCTTTTTAATATTAATTCCAGTATAATTAACATTCAGTATTATTAGTTTCAGGTACATGATATAGTGACTCAATTCTATCTATGACTCAGTGTTCATCATGATTAAGTGTGCTCTTAATCCCCTTCACCTATTTGACCCATCCTCCCACCGACCTCCCTTCTGGTAAACATCATCCTGCTCTATAGGTAAGAGTCTGGCTTATTTGTCTCTTTTTTCCTTTGTTCCTTTGTTTTGTTTCTTAAATTCTGCATATGAGTGAAATCATGTGGTATTTGTGTTTCTCTGAATGACTTATTTCACTTTGCAGTATACTCTCTAGCTCCATCCATGTTGTTGCAATGGCAAGATTTCTTTCTTTTTGTATGGCCGAGTGATACTACATTCTGTGTGTGTGTGTGTGTACCATATCTTCTTTTTATGTATGTATGTATGTGTGTATCTTAAATTTAGATCCAAGTTAGCATATAGTGCAATAATGATTTCAGGAGTAGATTACAGTGATTCATCCCCTACATGCAACACCCAGTGCTCATCCCAACAAGTGTTCTCCTTAATGCCCCTTGCCAATTTAGCCAATCCCCTCACCCATGACCCCTCCAGCAACCCTCAGTTTATTCTCTGTATTTAAGAGTCTCTTATGGTTTGTCCCCCTTCCTGTTTTTATGTTATTTTTGCTTCTCTTCCCTTCTGTTCATCTGTTTTGTATCCTAAATTCCATCTATGAGTGAAGTCATATGATATGTCTTTCTCTAATTTCACCTAGCATAATACCCTACAGTTCTATCCACGTAGTTGCAAATGGCAAGATTTCATTCTTTTTGATTGCTGAGTAATACTCCATTTTATATATATACCACATCTTTTTTATCCATTCATCCATCGATAGACATTTGGGCTCTTTCTATACTTTGGCTATTGTTGATAGCGCTGCTATAAATATTGGGGTGCATGTGCCCCTTTGAAACAGCACACCTGTATCCTTTGGATAAGTACTTAGTAGTGCAATTGCTGGGTCATAGGGTAATTCTATTTTAAATTTTTTTTCTATTTCCAAAAGCACTATATGGAACTGTTCTTTTATTTTATTTTATTTTATTTTAACTTGTTTTATTTTTTATTTTTTAAAATTTACATCCAAATTAGTTAGCATATAAGTGCAACAATGATTTTAGGAGTAGATTCCTTAGTCCCCCTTACCCATTTAGCCCATAACCCCCACAACCCACACTTGTATCCTTGGGATAAATGCCTAGTAGTGGAATTTTTGGGTTGTAGGGTAGTTCTATTTTTAGTTTTTTGAGGAACCTCCATACTGTTTTCCAGAGTGGCTGCACCAGCTTGCATTCCCATATTTTTAATTTTTTGAGGAATCTCCATACTATTTTCTAGAGTGGCTGCACCAGTTTGCCTTCCCACCAGCAATGCAGAAGGGTTCCTTTTTCTCTGCATCTTCTCCAGCATCTGTCTTGCCTGAGTTGTTAATTTTAGCCATTCTGACAGGTGTGAGGTGGTAGCTCATTGTGGTTTTGATTTGTATTTCCCTGAGGATGAGTGATGTTGAGCATCTTTTCATGTGTCTGTTAGTCATTTGGATGTCTTCTTTGGAAAAGTGTCTGTTCATGTCTTTTGCCCATTTATTCAGTGGATTATTTGTTTTCTGAGTGCTGAGTTTGATAAGTTCCCTATAGATTTTGTATACTTTATCTGATATGTCATTTGCAAATATCTTCTTTGGTTGCCTTTTAGCTTTGTTGATTGTTTCCTTTGCCTTGCAGAAGCTTTTTATCTTGATGAGGTCCCAGTAATTCATTTTTGTTTTTGTTTTCCCTTGCCTCCAGAGATGTGTTGCATAAGAAGTTGCTGCGGGTGAAGTCAAAGAGGTTTTTGCTTGCTTTCGCCTCTAGAATTTTGATGGCTTCCTGTCTTACGTTTAGGTCTTTCATCCATTTTGAATTTATTTTTGTGTATGGTATAAGGTGGTCCAGGTTCATTCTTCTGCACATCGCTGCCCAGTTTCCCAACACCATTTCCTCAAAAGGCTGTCTTTATTCCATTGGATATTTTCTCCTGCTTTGTCAAAGATTAGTTGGCCATACATTTGTGGATCCACTTCTGGGTTCTCTCTTTTGTTCCATTGATCTAAGTGTCTGTTTTGTGCCAATACCATACTGTCTTAATGATTACAGCTTTGTAGTACATCTTGAAGTCTGGAATTGTGATGCCTCCAGCTTTGGTTTTCTTTTTCAGGATTGCTTTGACTATTCGGGGTCTTTTCTCATTCCATACAAATTTTAGGATTTTTTGTTCTAGCTCTGTGAAGAATGCTGGTGTTATTTTGATAGGGATTGAATTGAATATGTAGATTGCTTTGTGTACCACATCTTCTTTATGCATTCATCTATCAATAGACACTTGAGCTATTTCCATAATTTGGTTATTGTAAATAATGCTGCGATAAACATAAAGGTGCATTTATCCTTTCAGATATGCTCATTCTTGAACAAATTTCTCATTAGTCTCCATAGAACCGCATTCTGAATCAGGAAATCCAAAGTCATTGGTGACAGTGAGGTAACGCTTCCTTTTAAGTCCCTAGCCCTCCCTTCCCCTTTTCGTGAGTTTTCCCTGGTTCTGCCTTCTGGCTCTGGGTCTCACTGTCTCCTCAAAGTCTACAGGGGCAAACATCCCACTGATTCCTACATCTCTGAGTTGGGTTTCCAGCTCCACCCAGGTCTGCTCTCTGAGAAGGTAAAGAGTAAAGTTTAAATAACCTCCTGGGGACATCATTTCCTAAGTTGGAGCTAAAGAAGCTCAAGTTAATTCACAAAATGCCACGTGGAAACAATAATAAAGTCACAATTTTAGGATTAGGAGAGGGGCAAATTCTTTATAATTTGCCGTATTAATTCATAATACATTTATCCGAAAAATGCCTAGGAAAACATACATGCTTGAATTTAATGTAAATGAGACACTTAATGGGAGAGATGGAGAAAGGCATTTTATATTAGTTTTTAAAATCAATTTCCATTATTAAATAGAAGCACAGGAAACAAATTAAAAATAGCATAGATCAGAATGTCTTTTTTGTTTTTTGCAAAAAAATAGTATTGCTATTCATAATTACAAGAAATGGATGACAATATTTTAAATGAGTTAACTTGGGCCCACCATGTTCACTTCATGGTGTGAAGAAAACAGCATTTCAATGATTTTTTTTACCTAATTTGTTCTAAATTACAGTAAAGTGCTCTGCAAGAAGCAAGTGCTTGTGTTAATTAACTCTGAGTAAAGAAGGTCACTGGTATACATGGGAATCATTTTGAGATTTTAGTTATGGATTTTCTTCTGCAATTATAATTCTTCATTAGGCATTATAAGCACATGTAGATTTTCAATTTTTTTATCTAGCATTTCAGATTTAGGAATATTTGTTGATTTTTCTCTACAAGATTTAAAATGTAACAATAATGGAATTGACTTAAATGAAACATATGGTTCAACATATTTATAAGTATACCTAAAATATTGGCCATTTGTGTAAGACTAAATACTGTGGCTGAATTTTTTTGTTATTTAAACAATTGTAATTCCAGTATAGTTAACATACTATATGTTATATTAGTGTTATATAGTGTTATATAGTTATATAGTGGTATAGTGATTCAATAATTCTATCCATTACTCAGTGCTCATGATGATAGTGTACTGTTAATCCCCCTCTGGGACCCATAAGTTTGTTCTCTGTATGGCTAAGTAATATTCCAGTGTGTATGTGTGTGTGTGTGTGTGTGTGTGTGTGTGTGTGTGTACCACATCTTTATGCATGCATCTATTGATAGGCACTTGGGTTGTTTCCATAGTTTGGCTATTGTAAATAATGCTGCAATAAACATAGCTGAATTTTAAAAAACCACATACCCTATTGTACTTCAAACTTATAACACAAAGAATGAACAAATCTGAGTTTTCAGTCATTTTATATTCAGTTGTAAACATCAGATGCAAAACTCTAAATGCTATAAATTCTTGTAAATAATCCAAGATATCATGAGTTTTATCAGGTTTTTGAGAACCATTAACAGCTAAGTCAATATTTCTAAAATATATATTACTTTTAAATGTTTATTTCTAAAGTTCAATTATAAAAGTGTTAGGGTTTTTTTAGTGTAAGCCATGAATTTTATGCCTAAGAATTATGAGAGCCATAGTAGGTATTATTTTGTTCATATAACACATGATATATAGATTTTTAACCTGAAATTGTTTACAGAATTTAGTATTTGAATGCTGTGGTATGATGGGCAATGCATATTTACTCACATCTTCCAATTCAGTCTTGTAATAGCTTAGAAGCACTATAAACAAGTTGGCTTTAGCCACAATATAGAGGTAGTAACCTGTGCCATTCTTGTGACTGTCTTTTTTCTGAAGATTCAAAAGTTAGCTATACAGCAGTTTGGTCCACTTTTTCTTCATTGTTAGCCCCAAACTGAAAACTTTTTTCCTAATTCAAAAAAGATGTCAAAGAAAGCTTTTTCATCTAAAATTTCCTATTCGATAGGCATTATTCTCCGTGTTAAGCCTCTTTATCTGACAGAATTAATCAGTGTTCTTTTTTTCTGATTCTGGTCCTCCTGTTACTATTTGTATCACGTCGTATTGCACTTATTATTTACGTATTCCTCTGCCCCTAAGGTCTGATGAGAACAGAGACAATTTTATTCATATTTCCAGTGCCAGAGCCTAAGACCCTCTCTGGGCCACAGTAGGTTCTCAGTAAATGTTTACTGATCAGAATTGCTTAGTGATACGCTGAAGTGCTGCCCATATATATAATAGTGCTTGCCAGGACATGTCAAAGTATGTTGGATCACCTATTTTAGGTTTTTGATTCTTTATATTAGTTAGGGTCAGCAAACTTTTCCTATAAAGGGCCGGATGGTAAATGTAGACTTTGTGGGCCACTCGATCTGTGTCACAACCACTGAACTCTGCTGTGGTAGCCTGGAAGTGATCATACATGGTGTGAAAATGAAGGAGGATGGCTGTGTTCTAATAACTTTATTCACAACAACAGGCATCATTCTGGATTTGGCCTTGCCCGTCTCTGCTATCAATCACTGTTTTGAGAGGTGTAAGAAGAGGGACTGGAGATTCCAACCATGCATTGTAATAAATACTGTATTTCAAGTTTCTTATAAATGTTGACAATGAGAATTATGATGGACATAACGTTTTTGAAATATCTGTCATTAAGACTAAACCATGAGGTTGTAGTGGATAAGGAGGAGTAAGAGAATGAGAAGTCCTTCACTCATTGGTGGAATTTAAGATACAAAAGAGATGAACAGAAGGGAAGGGAAGCAAAAATAATATAAAAATGGAGGGGGACAAACCATAAGAGACTCTTAAATACAGAGAACAAACTGAGGGTTGCTGGAGGGGTTGTGGGTGGGGGGATGGGATAAATGGGTAAGGGGCATTAAGGAACACACTTGTTGGGACGAGCACTGGGTGTTATATATAGGGGATGAATCACTGGAATCTACTCCTGAAATCATTATTGCACTATATGCTAACTAACTTAGACGTAAATTAAAAAAAAATAATAAATTAATTAATTAATTAAATAAAATTTAAAAAGAGAGAGAGAGAGAGAGAGAGAGAATGAGAAGTCCTAAAAAGACCTGGAGTGAGGAAGAGTGTGGAGAAAAGAGAGCAAATGCAAGTAAATGTAGCCCACAGCAAGACATATCTCGGTCCAAAACCTCCAGTAGGAGAGTTATCAGACAGATTGAAGAAAAGATGGAGTTTGCTTGTTTCTTATTTGGGACAGGAGAGAAAGAACGTCAAAGAGTAGCAGTCCTCCAATGTTTGTGTTTGCATACTTCCTAAAAGAATTTTGAAAAAAAGATGTACATCTCTTCCCACATTTCCAAGTTGACATCTAAAAATGTTTTATAAGTAGGATGCAATTTACAGCATATTATAAATAATGGCATTGAAAAGTAAAAATGTCATGACACTCCAAGGGGCTCTCATATCATAGCAGATTTTTCACTTTTTATTTTGAATGATTTTAGGTTTATGGAAAAGTTGCCAATTTAATACAGAGAATTCCTGTATACCATTCATCCAGCTTGCCCTAATGGTACATTTCACATAACCATACTACAATCATCAAAACTAAGACATTAGTACTAGTGTAATACTGTGTTAACTAAACTATACATTTTATTGTAATTTCACATTTCCATGATGTCCATTTTCTGTTCCATGATCAAATCCAGCATTCCACCGTGCACTTAGTTGTCATGTCTCCTTATTTTCCTCCAAGCTGTGATATTTTCTCAGTCTTCCTTTAACTTTTATGACCTGGCACTTTGGAAGTGGTCAGTTATTTTGTAAAATGTTCCTCAATTTGAATTTGTCTGATGTTTTTTATTATTAAATTAAGATTATGCATTATTGAAGAGGGTACCAAGGAAGTCATGTGCCCTTCTGAGGACATCATATTAGGGAGTACTTGATGCTGAAATGGCTAATTACTGCTTATGTTAACCTTGATCACTTGATTAAAGCGGTTTCTGTAGTGTAAAGTTAGTACTTTCCCATTATAATTAGTGACTATCTTGGGGGTAATACTTTAAGGCTATGCAAATTCCTGTTTCTCCGCAAACGGTCACCCACTAATTCTAGCACCCACTGGTGGATCTTGCCTATATAAATTATTACTGTTGTGTTTGTCTAATGGTGATTTTTGTTTCTCTTATTCCTACTACACTTATGAGTTGTATTTCTTCTGAAGAAAAGAATCGTTTTCCCCTTAATTTATTCATTCAGTTGTTTATTTTTATCAATATGGACTTATATTTTATGAGTTACAATCAAATACTATCAATATTTTTATACTCAAATTGTTCTAATGTTAGCCATTGGGAACTCTGTCAGGTTAGTTCCTGTGCCCTTTGGACATGACCTTATCTTTTTGTGAGCATTTTTTTACTTTCTGGGACCACAAGATAATCCACTTTCATCTTGCATTTTTCCTGCCCCAGACCTGGAATCAGCCACTTCTCTGGGGAGCACTAATTCCTTTGACTGAAGATTCCTTAATGATTTGAATTCCATCAGAATCTATTTAAAAATAGAAATACACACAGACGAGCTCTTGGCAGTTAGAGACATTGTTTTGTTTTTCTCCTTAGTCTTATATTTCCATTCCAATCTACCCACAGAATTTTATCCTAATGTAATATGTTTTTAATCTTGAAAAATATTTTACTCATCACCATGTCATATTGGCCTATAGTAAAAAATATAAATTATAAATAAAAAGTATAAATTAAAATTATTTTTAAAATTTCCATGTGAACATAGGTTCTACGTATTATGCATTTTCTTCTATATTGAGCTGTCATGTCAATTTTTATTAGTACACAATTGGTTAGAACAACATAAATATTTACAACAGTTAATAATGAGCCTATATCAAACTAAATATTATAGGTAATATATCTCTTAATGAAATGGATATATCACAATGAAATTAATTATTATTAATTTAAAATTGCTAGAATAACTCAGGGTTTAGCATGAATTCTATTGTTGTTGTTGTTGTTGTTATTGTTGTTGTTATTTTTTAGCTATACATGCTGAGAAACTCTGGTAGAGATTATTGGTGCTCATAGTTGTTGGTTATCCTCTCCTTCTTGAGCACACTGGGAGACCTGTCAGACTTTCTTGCAGTTAGGTGGGACCATGTGACTAGTATGGCCAGTGATATATTAGTGGAAGTGCCATGTATTGCTCAAGGACCCAGAAACTTAACAGTTCTACTGCTTTTTCCTACCATGAAAAAGCCCCATGTTCCAGAGGCAGGAATATGCAGTCTGGATCTCTGAGTTATTGCTTGGATGTGAACTTCCCTGGAGAATCCATGGAACCATAGCAGTCTTTCTATGACCAGAAAATTAATTTTTGAGTTTTGTTTTGAACCATTAACATTAGAGGGTTTACTTGTTTCCATAGCATCCCATAACTTATCTTGACTAATATAAAAACTTTCTTCGTATAAACTTCATATAAGTAGATAGGAATTAAAGGGGGTTTGTTCATTCATAGGCACTGTTGTTTCATCTGATATACCAAGTAAAGTTAGGAAAAATGATATACTGTTAATATCATTATAGGTTTGTCAGTACTATTTTTCTATTAAAATGTTTTTATCTTAATATGTGATTTAATCATGACACTAGAGTTGCAAATTAGATTATTTAGTTAATGAAAAATATTCATCATAAAGCTTAATTGGTGAGGCCAATCTTCATGGTCAAATCCCTGAGCCAAATAAGACAAATAAATATTCAGAAAAAATCTGATTCCATTTTTCAATTCAGTGAGCATGTTTTTTGTTTTGTTTTGTTTGTGTTTTTGTTTTTTAACATTTATTCATCTTTGAGAGACAGAATATGAGCGGGGGAGGGGCAAAGGAAGGGAGACACAGAATCTGAAGCAGGCTCCAGGCTCTGCACTGTCAGCACAGAGCCTGACGCAGGGCTTGAACTCATGAACCATGAGATCATGACCTGAGCTGAAGTCAGACTCAACTGACTGAGCCACCCAGTTGCCCCTAACTAACTTGGATTTAAATTTAAAAGTAAAAAAAAATATATATCTCTACCTTACCTTCACTTAGAAATCTAATACAGAGAAAGCACACATCTTTGTCATAAGCTTTTCATCAGGGTAAAGTAAGATGTCAGGTTCTTATATATATCGACATTCTCTTTGCTTTCACCAGAATTTCTTTCCAGAAATATCTTCTTTGACAATAGTTAGGGGCTGGGTGAGATAAAGTCTTAAACAAAAGTAGTTATCATTCCTGTTGTTCCACTATATAATGCATATTAATTTAGAATATTGCAGCATGGAATTTCTCACTCATCACTTCATCCTTCACAGAAAAATGTATGAACACAGGGAAAGACATGAGGCTCTACACTGGTTTTATAATTCCTTTATTAAAAGAAGCTTCATTGGGGCGCCTGGGTGGCACAGTCGGTTAAGCGTCCGACTTCAGCCAGGTCACGATCTCGCGGTCCGTGAGTTCGAGCCCCGCGTCAGGCTCTGGGCTGATGGCTCGGACCCTGGAGCCTGTTTCCGATTCTGTCTCCCTCTCTCTCTGCCCCTCCCCCGTTCACGCTCTGTCTCTCTCTGTCCCAAAAATAAATAAACGTTGAAAAAAAAATTAAAAAAAAAAAAAAAAAAAGAAGCTTCATTGACTTTAAGTTTTTTTCCCTTTGTTTGGTGCCATGGAGGATTTTCTCCAAGATAAAGCATCATAGCAAGATTTAGAGTGAAAGCCATGTTTTTATTATTATTATTATTATTATTATTATTATTATTTAGGTAGTGATAAGCATTTGTGCATTGTGCAAGAGAAGTAGAAAGGAAGAACCAACATGACACTATGATCTCACAGGTGTTCACATGCAGGTTAGTTCTAAGAAAGAATATATATGAAGGCTAAAGATTCTGGAAACTGAACTCCTTAAAAATATTCAATGTCCCCGCTCATGCTCTGTCACTCTCTGTCTCCTGCAAACCCATTGTTGATATGGATGAGAAGTAAACCTTTGGTGTGTTAAGCCACTGGGGTTTTGGGATTGTTTGCTAGAGCATTTAGCCTCCCCTAATAGAGTAACTGATGGTGCTATATACGTCTCACTACTGTAGATGTGAAGTGGCCTTGTATAACAGCAGTGCTCAGGTAGAGAATTGAATGGGAGTCACAGCCAGTACTCCAGGGACAAGGCAGTGCTGGAGTGAGCCAGGATGTAGCCAAATCTAAGAGAATAGATGGCAGGTTGCACCAACTACAGACTTCATAGCTGATGCCTGCATTGTTCCCAGGAATGGGGCCAGACAACTACCCTCAGTGGACAGAGATAACACACATTTACAATAAGTTATCACTTTCTTCCCCGAGTACTACAATGACACAAATTCTCATATATCCATCACCATTTTGAGGAGGAAAAGGAAACTCCAAAATACTGTTTATCTAAGACCCCATCTAACCCACCCCTGGTAGGAAGTGGAACTTTCAATTGAAGAAGCATTTAAACTCAAAGAAGACTGTTGGAATTGGAAAAGCGTAAGATATGTTTAATTGTAAAATCTAAGATTTCCATTACCCAGAGTCATGGATAACAACTGATTTTTTTGGAGGGGGGCACATTAATTATGTGTGAATGAGTTTGTGACCCTAATGCTTCTTTGCTTTTCATGCCATAGCTATGAAATCTAGTGCAGATTAAAAATAGATGTGGAAAACCTTTTTTTAAGTGCACATATATAAATAAAACATAATATTTCAATACTTTCTATTTCAGTAATGGGAAGGACTGCATGATCTTGTCTATGGGGACAGATTCCCCAGAGATGCAGTTCAATACTAAATAGCAAAGTACAGAGCATTGACAAGAAGTATGGTCTCTTTCTGCAAAACCACTTTATTAATGACATACTTTGTCAAATTGTTACATGTGACTATTCCACTTCAATATAACTCAACTAGAAGTATAATTGATTAGCAGTTTTTACCAATCCCACTGAAAAGAACAGAACTTTAATTTCATTTGACAGATTGTTAAATCGGGCTTTTATACCACCTGGTTAGTTCAAGCCAATTATTCTTATGAGTGATAAATATTCAACCGCCACACAATATAATATCCTTTAAAAAATGAAGTCTTAAAACTTAAAAAAATTATGGAAGTAGATTGTCCTAATGTGTAAGTTACACAGCGGTGACAAAGAGCTGCTTTTGGAAGCTGTATTAATTGTTTCAGGCCACAAGGACTCCATTCTTAGGGTATGCTCGTTAAATTACATTTCTAATGATGATGGTTTTTCACTTAGCAATTCACTCACACTTTCTCCTGGAGCTCCACCTCATGACTAGTGGCTACTAGTTAGTTTCAAGGCAACTGGATGTTATAATTAAAATGCACCTTCAGGGGAGGCCCTGAGATTCCCCCAGTTCCTCTCTGTCACAAGACCTTACTTAATTTTCATAACCACCTGGAATTTTGTACTTATGCATTTCTTTACCGGCTTGCTCTCACTTTTTTCTCAGAAAATAAGTGACATAAAAACAAGAGTTCGCATTAATTTGCTCACCACAATATGTCTAGTTTCTAGAATGGTACTTGGTTCTTAGTAGGAATGCAATAAACATTGATGTAATCAGTAAACTTTTAAATGTTGATTATGAAGGCACTTTTCCATATCATAAATTCATGTAGGAAAGTCAAATATGTGATATTTAATTTACAGTGTTATGCTATTAACCATAATTTATCAACTACACTAACTAGTCCAACACAGAGATGGTTCTTAAGAACCATAATTTACTAAATAGAATACCCCAAATAAACTCATTTATATAACAAAGGTATCTAGATTATGATTGGAGAGTAATTTATTTAGTACTTCTCAATATACCCTATATTGTGGTTCTAATGGGACTGTAATTCAGATCTTCATTTTTTTCCCCTTTAAAATCAAATTATGTTTTATATCTTTCAATTGTTAAGAGAGTTATATATTATTTTAACATTTAGTTTTCAATAAAAACCATGAGTTTTAACAATAGTAAGATTTTGATAAATTCCTTTAAGTTTATCTATATATTTAAACATCAAATGTAGTCATCATTCAGTAATTGAAGATTTTAAGCCACATTATGTGGTTGCTTATGAAAGTGTGCTGCTAACCAAGGTCTTTCCTATTTAAAGACAGGTAATTTTTCTTTTTTAGTTTGAGAACTCAGAATTAATAAAAACAAATATCACTGTAAATATTAGTTTAGAGCCCAGAATGTGTGAGTTTTAAGCTTAGAAATTAGTTTTCTAAATCCTGTGTTAAAATGATTGAATTAAAAAACCAACAAGAAGACTTCTCAGAAGCCTTTAACTTTTTGTCTTGTATAAGGTCTAGAGTTTTGAAATTTGTTTTACTTCCCCCCTCTCTCTTTTAATGGAATGAGTATGGGTAAATGTCTGAATAGATGCCAGATTAGGCTAAAAATTCTTTTAAAGTTTCAGTAAGCCATTCACATTGGTTTGAGAGTCTTGAAGAGGGAGTTATTTTTAATAGTTCTTGTTTTCTGAATAGTAGCCATTGTATAACTTCCCCTTTTTAAGAATAGATCACAGTTTGGGGAAATGAGTAATTCAACACACATCTGATTTGGTTACAGTTCAAAACCAGTAATCACTTTAAGAGTGATTAAATAGTGACACAATTTACATTATAGCGGCATCTGGTCTGTAAGGAAAATGAGGGGAGACTCCCCTTATAGTCTTTTCTTATTATCCTCATGGCTGTGGCATTTTCTGGACTCATTGTTATTGGTCATTCTTCTCAAGATCAGAAATGAGAATGTTTTCTTCCAAATGTACTGTACTAAAGTTGGTTGTAGGATAGTAAGGATTCCCAAACCCTGCAAGTCTCCTGAAGACACCGCTGTTGTGCTTGTACATACAGAAGGAAAGTGCAGAAATTGCCAGAATTACTATCAGTGTCAGTGCTACCGCAAGAGGTACAATGCTGTGACTTGGTCCTGAAAGAAGATGAAAAAAAGGAAGGGTTCAATGACAATGAATTAAGATAGATACTGCCACACAGTTACTTTCTATTTTATTATTTCTAAGAGACATCAAAAAATGTTCAAACCTACCTTTTCTTGAGTGCTCCTTTATTGTGTGAATATCTAAAAACAAATACAAAAAAAACCCACCTGAGATTAAAATTTTCTTTTAATTCAGCAAAATTATGTTATTATTTGTAGCAGAGTTCAACAAACTATGGCTCATGGATCAGATCTGGTGCCTGTTTTTATAAATAATGTTTTATTGGAACTCAGTCACACTCATCCATTTATGTATTGTCTTTGGCGGCTTTCATGCTACAGTGGCAGCGTGACAGAGACTATATGGCCCCCAAAGTCTAAACTATTTATTGTCTGGCCCTTTACAAGAAAATTTTGCTGACCCCTGATTTATTATAATCATTATTATTGCTCACAAACACATACACTGCTCTTTTTTTTAAGCTGAAAATTTTCCATCTAGTCTCAGCACTATGCTACAATAAAAATATGAATAAAATATAGTCCCTGCCTGCAAGGAACTCAGTTTTGTTAAGCTATGAGATGGAGTTTGTCCAGCAATGATAATCTCTTTACCTCCAGGGAAGGATTCTAAACTCAGCACTTTCTCACCTTTGCAATCTTAAGAATCTTGAAAAATGAATAAAAAATAGCTCTTCCACTCAAAAAGTTGGAGGGTTCCCATTTGATGACTTTCTACGGTAAAAATGTATCTCTTTCAAGTAGACTCTGTCTCCAAGTTTGAACGCTGCTATTTTTCCTCTAGGTAAAGATCCAGAGAAATAGGTACAGAATGACCCAGAGAAAGATCAGTAAATGATTTGTGAGTGGAGAAAGTGCCTTGGTGCAGTCCTTCGGCCCATTCATTCTTACACACTTAAAACATTAACATTGTCACCAACAGCAAAACCACATTAACAAAACCTGTTTTGCAATTTAAAAATAATACTATATAATTTTTCATCATACTATTAAAAACATATGTTATATGTGTGTGAAGAAACTTTAGAGTTATTGTTATTTTTTTATTTTTAGCTTTTAATGTTGGTTTATTTTTGAGAGAGAGTGGGCACGTGTGCGAGCAGGGGAGGGGCAGAGAGAGGAAGACACAGAATCCAAAGCAGGCTCCAGGCTCTGAGCTGTCAGCACAGAGCCCAACATGGGACTCTAATTCACTAACGGTGAGATCATGAGCTGAACCAAAATCAGATGCTTAACCAACTGAGCCACCCAGGTGTCCCATGTGAAGATACTTTTTAAAGAGAAGCTGTTAAAAGGATATTTATTCTCAAGATGCATGCAGTAGGCAGATATGGAAAGACCATGTAGAGTCAAAAAACTTGGACTGTGGGCTTCAGTTTGATCAAGTACATTTCTCATCTGTAAAATGGGAATATTGTATCTGCTTCACTGCTTTAAAAATTGCTATGAGGGGGGCGCCTGGGTGGCTCAGTTGGTTGAGCGTCCAACTTCGGCTCAGGTCATGATCTCACGGTTCGTGGGTTCGAGCCCCGCATCAGGCTCTGTGCTGACAGCTCAGAACCTGGAGCCTGTTTCAGATTCTGTGTCTCCCTCTCTCTCTGCCCCTCCCCTGTTCATGCTCTGTCTCCCTCTGTCTCAAAAATAAACATTAAAAAAAATTTTTAAAAAAATTGCTATGAGGGACGAAAGAGGTATCCTATATATTACAGGAAGCTTTAAAGTCTTGTATAGACGCAAGGTGTTTCTGATTTGTTTTTGATACTTAAATGCTATTGATCACTTGGGCACACTACTTATTAGGCTCAGTCCTGTTTTCCACACTATTAGGGCTTGAATGTTGGTGCCGACATCTTCCAGTTTTTTCTCCTTCATTCCCACCCAGTCTCTAATCAGATCACCAAATCCTGATGATTCTCTTTTCCTATTTCTATTCTTCCTCATGTTCCTTGTTCTGTCACTCAAATCACAACTGCCTCCCTTTATATCCAGATGAGTGTGATTCCACTGCAAGTGTCTACAGAGCACATAGGGCTTCCCTGTCAGGTTCACCATGAAGTTCAGCTCTCTAAACTGATACTCTCACAGTATCACAGAGAGATACTCTCTGTGAATGGATCCTACATTATTGTCCAGTTTTATTCTCATCACCACCTAATATGAGCCTTTTGCTCCAATCTGAGCTCATTCTCAATCACTGGCTTTAGTCATGCTGGGACTTTTGTCTAATATGCCTTCCCTCCTCTATTCTCTTCATCTTTTGGGATTCCAAAACCTTATCTCCTCTCTGAAATCTTCATCAGCAGGTTCCTCCTTCTCTGCAACACTGGCATCTAGAAATGTTGTGATTATTATTAAAAACACCTTTCCACTGTTAATGTTCATTGTTAACATCCTGTCTTAGAAATCTCTGTATTATTGGCAACTGACTAGAATTTTCTGGCTTAGATTTCTAAAATTATTATTTCTTTTTATCACCACAAACTATGTAGCTCGCAATGAAGTTAAAATATGACTTTTATAACATATTATGGCTAGCAACAGAGAATCACATCCATTATCCACAAGAATACCTAGGCCTTGATTATATTTCCTGGGACCAAAGATGAATCTTAACATTTCTGAGTAGCAGTTGCCAGAATGGTACTAGCAGTACCAGTAGCAGTTGCTTTTAACATTTCTAGTTCCATTTGTTTGAGGTTAAACTGCTTTTTGCGCATTAGTTGAACAAGGAGGATGACACAGGAAAGTCATAGTCTTTATAATGATTTTTTGTTGATATCAGAGAAAGAAGGAGCTGAAATGTCCTCTGACTTGTTTGATGTAGAACAAGATGATAATGTCAGAATCTGAATATTCCCCGAATACTTGCATTTTCAACGCTTGAAATGCTAAAGAGGTGGGTCAACATTAGTCAGGGTAGAATCAAAATGAAGAATTATCCTCTGACTTTACCCACCTGCTTCCATTTTGCATATAAATCCTTTTTTTTCTTGACATGGAGATAACTGCCACACTCCTTCGGGGACCCTCAGGGCAATACACAGATGGGGTTTGACATGGTCCGTCTCTGGCTTCCGAATGCCCCAGTTCGACTGGTCTGTGGGAGTTCCATCAAACCACTTTATGGTTTCATCTGTAGAAAAATTGTTGACTTACTATGACTTATACGTATGATTATCAAATATACTAAGACTGGAATGAACCATAAAAAGCAGTTCTTGGGGCATCTGGGTGGCTCAGGTGGTTAAGCATCCAACTCTTGATTTCAGTGGAGGTCATGATCTCACAGTTGTGAGATCAAGCCCTGCATTGGGCTCTGCGCTGGGTGTGGAGCCTGCTTAATATCTTCTCTCTCTCCCCTCCCCCATTTACTCGTGCACATGCTCGCTCTCTCTCTCTCTCTCTCTCTCTCTCTCTTTCTGAAAAAAGCAGCTCCTAAATTTAATGAGACTGTCTCTTTATGTGATACATTCGACTCAGTAGGTACAGTCATGAGGTCATTATCAAAAGGTAGGTATTAGTAAAGTTGCTTTGTGAACAGCTCTCTATTTATTTTAGATACATTTTTCTAATTTAGTTCATTTAGAATATCATCTTAAAAAAATTTTTTAGTGTTTATTTATTTTTGAGAGAGAGAGAGACAGAGACAGAGACAGAGAGAGAGAGAGGACAAGCAGGGAAGGGGCAGAGAGAGAAAGGGAGACCAGAATGTGAAGCAGGCTCCAGGCTCTGTGCTGATGCGGGGCCTGAACCCACGAACTGTGAGATCATGACCTGAGCCAAAGTCAGATGCCCAACCAACTGAGCCACCCAGGTGCCCCAAATATCATCTTTTTTTTAACATAATAGTTTGAATTTTGAAATATTCCCTATAATTGTAATCAATTTAAAGACATCATTTGAAGTCCTACCATCTATATCATTGCATAATGACTCTCTTTCTAAAATAATTTTACAATGAATTTCTTTAAGAAGCAAGCCAGTGGGGACTGAGGGGGTGGGGACAGTGGTAGAGTCCTCCAGGTGTAAGCAATAAGAGGAGACGCATTGTCTGAAAAGGATTTAAAACCAACAATAAAAGTACCTAAAAGTGGGTCAGCTTTTTATTACCATAATGGGCTAGAAATTCTAAACAACGTCTGTGATTGAAACACTCCTCCTTGTCAGAGTGAACCCACCCTCCACCTTGGGGCACCACTGTAAGAAGTTCTCCGTACCAATTAAAATATTTTTCTTTATAAGTACTTTCAATAACCACCAATTACATAGAGAAAAGAATACCACGTTCTCATTTGATCACTGACCCTGGTTTTTATGAGAAGCAAATAATTCTAAAAGCACAATTCATCACTGAAACGTTTCTATAACTCTGTTGTGCTTTTATAACATCGAGGAATCTGGGCTATTTTCAAACAAATAGGGTTTTGTTGTCTATAACTAAGTCTGTGAACACAAATTTCTCTCCAAGAACCTTCATGATGTGAGGGTAAGTATAAGATAAACTTGTTTGCTTGTTTTTATGTTTGGTATTCTGGGATTATTTCAAAGGACACAAGGGTATAGAAAAGGGTTAGCAATATTGTCTTTGGAGGAAGTGGCTTTCGGATTACTGTTATTTTTTCACTGCAAATATATCTAAGGAGAGCCTTCTGGTTTGTAGATGTCATTTTCATTAGCCTTGGCCACCATGTATTTATTTATCCTGTCTCCTCTTTACCCAAATCACTTACTGTCACCATCAAAGTGAGCATTCAACCAAACCATCTGGACAGAAGAACCAAAAGCAAAAAGCTCTTCTAGGAGAAATGAATTTTCAGTCTCATCCTTGATTGTTAAAAGATTAGATCCTATAAAAGACACAAACAATAAATAAACAAGTATTTGTGTTTATGGGTAAATTCAATTTTAAAAATGTCTCCTTTACAATAATTTGTAAAACTCAGTCTTTGCAGAGCAAACATTTCTATTGTGAATAAGTGATTTTTGATTAAAAATTTAAAAATTATACTACATTTATTAAAAGAGACAAGCATGTACTTAAGAAGCTAAAGGATAGAATATTAATTTTAGAGAACATTAAAAGTTTATAATTCAGATGCATTCAAAAGGAACATTTTCTGTGAAAGTGTAGTATTCTGAGATATCATATTAGGTTTTCACAGTCTATACCAGACACTGAATTTCATAGGTAGTCCATCCCCAAACAAGCAATTCAAAAGTATTTACTTTTTTTGTTGTTGCTCCTAAAGTCACTAAATAATCAGACAAATGAAGAAAACCACATTGTTTACTGAAACGTCAAGAAGGAATGCATTGAAAGCATTTTACCATCACAAAAGAATTACCTTCCTTTTTGCAAAATTCATGAGCAGCCTCAAAACTCGTACTGTCTAGGACTGTAGAAAAACTGTAGCAATTACTTTTGAATTTTATCCAGGGAATAGATGTTTCTGAGCACAACTCTGGGTGTCCAAATGGTTTTGTTTCTGTGAACAAAAATCAGTTATGATTTTAGGGTGGTGACTGGGTTCATTTATTGGGATAAACATTGCATTAAATTCTATGACAGACTAAGATAAATAGTGTAACGAGATTTTCATGATAATACTCTGAAAGAGTGGGTTTAATATAAATGATCAGAAAACCAAATCCGGTTTGTAGCATTTCTGGCAGAAATAATCTTTACCTACACATAACAGGGTATATTCATGCATAGCTTCTTAGGCTTAGTTTGGGTGCTGCATGGGTGAGGGTGGCTGTCTTTCATGTTTATAATTGGTATCCTAAAGGTTGGAAAAACTGGGGGATGTGATTCATAGAAATGAATGAAGTTGGCAAAAAGCACTTCCAAATGTACAAAATGTGTTCTGTGCAGTGCTGAATATTACAGATTTAGCAAATCCTTACCTGCCAATCAACCTGTGAGAGAAAATAATGCATTTGGTAAAGTAACATAGCATAGCAAAACATAACACATAACTAAGGGAAATATCAGGTAGACTTTTCTTTTTTTTTTTAAAAATTTTCTTTTTCAACGTTTATTTATTTTTGGGACAGAGAGAGACAGAGCATGAACGGGGGAGGGGCAGAGAGAGAGGGAGACACAGAATCGGAAACAGGCTCCAGGCTCTGAGCCATCAGCCCAGAGCCCGACGCGGGGCTCAAACTCACGGACCGTGAGATCGTGACCTGGCTGAAGTCGGACGCTTAACCGACTGCGCCACCCAGGCGCCCCCAGGTAGACTTTTCTTTAGAGGTCACCTCCATGATGAGATCCTAGGTGTATGGCTATGGGCATGTTACCTATCATATTCATACTTTGGTTTCTTTATCAATAAAAAGAGAGCCAATAGGACACCTGGGTGGCTCAGTTGGTTAAGTGTCCGACTCTTGATTTCAGCTCAGGTCATGATCTTACAGTTGTGAGATCAAGTTCTGCACTGGGCTCCACTCTTGCGGTAGAGCCTGCTTCAGATTTTCTCTCTCTGCGCACCCCCCTCTTCCCCTCCCCTACTTGTGCTTTCTTTCTCTCTCTCAAAATAAACATTTTTTTAAAAGTTATAAAAGAGAGTTAAACAACATCATTTTTACATGAGAAGTTTATTTATTTGTTTTTATTTTTCCCTTCTAAGTAATCTCTACACCCAACAAGGGACTCAAACTCATGACCGTGAGGTCTAAAGTCACATGCTCTACCAAATGACCTAGTCAGGTGCTTCTGCGTGAGGAGTTTAAAGGAGCTAATGCCTGATACTTCTTAAGCACTCAATAAATGCAGTGCTATTGAAAAGGGAAGAATAATTTTTATGGTGTTTTAGTAACAGAATTAGCTTTTCCAGTGTATGTGGCTATTATTTACATTATTATCCTGAATTATTTTGATCCAAATTTACATAGTGTGTATGCTGTTTAACTTATAGTATCCAGAATGTAAGCAAATATGTGCACTTTTACTAAATGAGAGATTTTAAAAGACACCAGCTGGTGTTAAAGAACTCTACGTAGCAATCAAGGAAAGGGGGACTTGGTGTAATGGGATGAACATCACATCAAAGAGCAAGGAAGCTTGGCTTCTCTTCCTGATCCTATTGGTGGACATCTGTGAGATCTTCAGTAAGCTATTTCATTCTCTGAGTTTGTTTTCTGTTTAAAATAAAGTTCACCTGGCTCAACTGGGAGAGCCAGGTGAGCTTTAAGAGTAATGAGGTATTATTATCATTGTTATCATATAATATAAATATTATTACTATCATCATCGTCATCATCTCTAGAATTTTATTAGTCTTTGACTTAAACGTGAATTTGCAGTCTGGCCTTCAAGGTCACACATGCTCTTAATGCAGGTTTCTATTCTGATTTCCCACCTCTCCTTACTGGTGCACTGCCATGAAGGCAAATTTCAACACTAGCTTCGCTTTACACCTTTCTTCCTTCCATGTCTTTGTCCAAGCTTTTCTTTTCTTTTCTTTTTTAACATTTACTTATTTTTGACACACACACACACACACACACACACACACACACACACACACAGAGTGAGTGTGAGAGGGGCAGAGAGAGGAGACACAGAATCTGAAGAAGGCTCCATGCTCTGAGCTGTCAGCACAGAGCCCAACGCGGGGCTCTAACTCACGAACCAGGTGGTCAGGTGGTGACCTGAGCCGAAGTCAGATGCTTAACTGACTAAGCTACCCAGATGCCCCTGTCCAAGCTTTTCTGTTCAGACTGCCTCTCCATGTCCAATCATTTTCTCACTACATCCTACCTATTCTTCAAGGCCAGTCAGACAGTTATGTCCTTCAAGAAGTCTTTCGACTTGTCCTCAAGTGGATGTGTTATGTTCTTTTTTCTTGCTAACCCCACAACTACCTCTTTTCCATCATTTGGTAGTTCTGCTTGGTATAACAGTTATTTGTCTGAACATCACCTACCGGACCAGAGGCTTCTTGAGGGCAGATACTTCTTACCCTTACTCAAAGCTCCTGCTTAGCACAGTGCCTTACACACAGTAGGTGCCAGTACATATTTGTTGAGTTGAATAGAATTGAACCTACCAGTAGGTACATGACAAATTGCTCCTTGCAGAAATGACTCGCAGGCTGTGCTACTCCAGCGTCCACTGGTGTCGGCAAAAACACAGTCACCCAAGATGGATGACTCATCGTCTTTCCAAAAAGTGAAGGAGGATTTGGTGCCATCTGACCAGTCAAAATTAAGACCATTCTGTGGAGGGAAATGCAGCCATAATTTCTTTGCTAGCACTGCATCACCCAGTGCTATTTGAGCAGCCCTTACTTCACGCACTGATTTGTATTTCCACATCTAGACTTCTATTTCAGGGGGTCTAGGATAGCTTGTGAATGTGGCCTGACAAAAAGAAATAGCTGTCACAACAGTATCTTTTTTAGTTTTGGGTAATCCTTTGTTCCCTACCACCATAATTTCCAAGTAAGCAATCAGAATGAAGTTGGATTAATATCTTGTTCTTTACACCAAAACCAATTTCAGATTGGTCAAAGATTCATACATATGAATTGGAAACATAAAGGTGCTAGAGAAAACTTGGCTAAATATTTTATACTCTTGGTGCGGGGAATATCTTTTCAAGTCTGATACAAAATCCAGAGGCCATAATGCAAAATTGACTACGTGAAGTTAAATCATTCTGTAATGCACAAATATAATAAACAACCAGAAGACACCATTCTCTCACCTATCCCAATGACAAGGATTAAAATTTTGACAGTGTCCAGTATTGACAAGGATATGAAAAACTACCTGTTATAATAGTTGTTTGCATGTAAATTAGTGTAAACTTTTGGCAGGCAGTATGGCACTATTTCTTAAAATGTAAAGTGTGCTCAGCAATTTAACTTCTAGGAATTTATCCAACTTACACAGGGTTGTTTGTTGTGTATTACTTGTAATTGTGAAAAACTGGGAAGAACCCAAATTTCTATTCACAGGAGCGTGGTATGGTATATCTTTATGTGGTGCTGCAAAGAATGTGTTAGATTTTTATGTGCTGACATGGAAAGGTGTACAAGGCATATTAAACAAAAAACAAGTTAAAGGACAGCACAAGTAGTATAACCTCATTTGTATTTAAAAAACAATATACATATTTACCCATTATGTAAATATGTGTAGGAAATTTTTAAATGATGCATAAGAAATATTTACAGTGATTACCTCTGGGGTACAGAACCAGAGGTTAAGACAGAATAGAGTTTACTTTTTACTACTGCAAGTGTATAATAGTTTTATTTTAAAAAAAAGGAAAACTAAGAAAAAAATCTTACTCTCCAAAATACATCCCTAGAGGGAGAGAAAACCCACGTGTTAAATTCCAAGGTGGTACTGAATTAATTAATAACCACATTTCTAGACAGGAAGCATGATCCATTTTTCTTGATAATTTCTTAAATGCAGATTGCCCAAATGCAGGTGCTTGAGTTTAAGATGTGTTCCACTGCCCACATGAGGCAGTATCTAGAGACACTCAGAAATTTTCAGAGAACCTTTGAAGGGCATTATTTTCCATAGATTAGGCAAGTGGATGTTTGTTCTAAAAAAGGTGTATACCTTTAATTTGTAGTCATAAGCTATTCGTAAGGTTGGTCATAGTTGTTGTATAAACCAATTACTTAAATGTTACATTTGCTATTATTTCTTGGAATTTTTTTTCTCTGTGTTAATTTCAGTGTCCATACCACTAAGGAAGTAGATGTGAAACTTAGTTATGCAGGGATGTTCCAAGAGATTTAAGATACTTACATCTGCAGTGAACAATCCAATCCAGTGGGGATGTCCTAACCGGTTGAGGATAACAGTGAGGAAGGACTGGTGATACTGATCTGTAATGCTGGCCAATTCTGCTCCATGCATTAGGCAGGTTTTTATTGCTGTATACCAAGTCATATTTGCATTAATTATCTTATAAGTTCTGTTTCCATATTCTAAGGTATTGGGGACTGGATACATATCAGATGTATTTACACTGTGTCCAGAGGTATCTAGAACAAGAACAACAACAACAATCATTTTTAGCATCCGGTTGAGAAAGGGAGAGGCAAAGCTTAGCATGGATCCATGTCATAATGATCCATGCTGTGATGAACATCAGTTTTCCTTCCCAGAACTATTTCAAAATGAGGGTAATACCTGAAAGCATAGGTGATGCTAAAGAATGAGAACTTAGGAAGTTTAATGCATGAGTTTCTTTAAAAAAAAAAATACATACATAGAGAAGATTTCTAGAAGATTTCCCATTTTTTACTCCCTTTTTCTCCTTTTTTAAAAATTTAAATTTAGTTAACATAGAGCACAATATTGGTTTCTGGAGTAGAATTCAGTAATTCATCATTTACATACAACACCCAGTGCTCATCATAACAAGGTCCCTCCTTAATACCTTATATAGCTTAATACCTTAATCCATCTAGCCCATCTCCCACCCACATCACTCCATCAACCCTCAGTTTGTTCTCTATCATTAAGAGTCTCTTGTGGTTTATTTCCCTCTCTCCTCTTGTTCCCCTACCCCCACCTTCCATATGTTCATCTGTTCTGTTTCTTAAATTCCACATATAAGTGAAATCATACAGTATTTGTCTTTCTTTGATTGACTTATTTCGCTTAGCATAATACATTCTAGCTCCATCCATGTCATTGCAAATGGCAAGATTTCATTCTTTTTTTTTCCTTTTTTTTTTTTTAATATATGAAATTTATTGTCAAATTGGTTTCCATACAACACCCAGTGCTCATCCCAAAAGATGCCCTCTTTTAGGATGCCCCAGACAGGTTTTATTCCACTAGTTACACCCGGCCCAACACACATTGCTCTGGCAGAACTTAATACTTACTAAGAGAATATTGACATATATTATGGAGTCATATATTGTGTTGCAAACATAATTTTACAAGCATACATTCTCAAATACCACCCTTTTTTAAATAATTTTTTTAATGTTTATTTATTTTTGAGAAACAGACAGAGCATGAGCAGGTGAGGGGCAGAGAGAGAGGGAGACACAGAATATGAAGCAGGCTCCAGACTTTGAGCTGTGAGCACAGAACCCAGTAAGGGGCTTGAACCCACCAACTGTGAGATCATGACCTTAGCCAAAGTCAGTCACTTAACCAACTGAGCCACCCAGGCACCCCCCTTTTTTAAATCAAATACCACCCTTTATTAAACTTGAGATTGTATGATAGTTGCTATCACGTTTAATGTTTACATGTATAAATTCTAAATAGAAACTTAAAAACTACATTAATAAACAGAATACACACATTCTATAAATAGTTTCTATTAATATGTCATCTGTCAGAGTCAAGATGTACAAATTAAAAGGCAAGGTTTTCCCAGACATGATGACTGGTGCCATCTTGTTCATGAGCGACAGGTCATGTGACAGCCAACCCCTTTTTTTACATCCAGGATATTTCCTCTTTAAAATGTGCACTTGCCTTTTTGTTCTGTACTATATCGTGTACTATGATAGGCTAAAGTTAGCAAACCTAAAATAGAAAAACGAGGTAAGAATTTCTGAACTGTCTTATCCAAAGTGGCTGGGATATTTTTCTATTTACTGGTTTTATTACAATTGGGGTTGAAAAGGAACATGGTGAGGTGTGAATAGGTCAGAAGACTTGTGAATCAACCCCAGTCCTGACTATGCATGGCTAAATGACCTTGGAAAAACAAGTAATCTCTCCAAGCCTCAAATTTCTGGTTTTTTTTTTTTTAACGTTTATTTATTTTGGGGACAGAGAGAGACAGAGCATGAACGGGGGAGGGGCAGAGAGAGAGGGAGACACAGAATCGGAAACAGGCTCCAGGCTCTGAGCCATCAGCCCAGAGCCTGATGCGGGGCTCGAACTCACGGACCGCGAGATCGTGACCTGGCTGAAGTCGGACGCTTAACCGACTGCGCCACCCAGGCGCCCCACAAATTTCTGGTCTTTAAGAGATAAGTAAAGCTTTCCTTGGAGGGGTGTGGGTAGAATTTAGAGATAACACACAGAGCACTTACTGGAACACAGTACTTGGAATGTAGTACCCAGAACAAAGCAGGTGCTCAATAAATGTTGGTTCTTTATGCCAAGTAAAAATGGCAAAGTGGGAATTTGACTCTTACCTGAAAATGTTACCTCAATATAATAATAGCACATATTGTAAAACAAAAGTGAAATTAACCTATTTACCAAGTAAATTATGATGGACTACACTTTTATATTTGTTTATTCTTTACTAGAGGTCTATTGGCCACTTGCCAGTCTATATACCAAGTCTAATGTTATTTTTTTTTAAAAAATAATATAATACCATAGTAGATATTTAAAAATGATAACTAGTAAAATTAAGGCAACTAAATATTTTCATATATGTGACCTAAATACCAATTTTACTATTTACCCCCATTATATTACATATCTGTATTTTTACACACATAAAATTCTTCATATGTAATTGATTCCATAAAACTTCAAAACATACGTGGTTTTGAGCAACATGATTTTGCCACTCATTGACCTGAAAAAGAAGGATCTGTTGGAAACCAAGCCCCATATTGGGGGTCTTGATTTTGTTCCTGTCTCCCTTTTATTTAGGTATCTTTATTCTTTCAGGCAGTTAAGAGAGTTTGCGCTCTAAGCCCAATGTAAGCAGCTGTTTATATGGCAAATAAAGAAGTGGAGCAGAATTTGGTCATTTATTGTAGGCTAAGAGAATTTGTGTAGTTGAATAATATTTTTTGGAAATAATAATATAAACAGCTGTCATTTGTTAATATGCTGGCCACTTGCTAAGCATTATATATGCATAGACTTTGTATGTGCATAGAGTGAGATAGTTATTATCCCATTTTACAGATGTGAAGTCACATCTGTAAAAAGATAAGAAACTTCATTGACACTTAATTACAGAGATGGGGAAAGAACCCAGGTGGGGTATGAATTCCAGTGCCTATGCTCCCAACCACCCCTACTTTAGACTATGTCCAAAAGGCCATATACAATGTTAGCCCAAAAAATTTCAAAGAGAGAAAGTGGTAAGAGAGCAGTCCATTTTAAGAAGAGATCAACATCAGTGTCACAGAATAGAATCATTGTATTTAACTGAGTGACCTTGAATATGTAATTTATTTTTTCTAAGCCTCAAGTTTCTCATCTGTAAAATAACACTTTTTACCTACTTCCTAGCATTGTTGGGAGGTTTTTATGCCTTATTGCTTATGAAACCAAGGCACAGGGCCAGGTATATCATAAGTATGCAAATACATGGTGTATTGATATTATTTCTTTCCCTACAAGACTCTTCTCTTCTCATAATACCCTTGCTATAATTGATTATCTTCTTTCAATTCCTGAATATTATTATTTTTCAGTGATAGCTGTGAATTGGGAAATAGCTTCCCTGGGCTATTCTGAGGATGGATAGATACTCAGTGCATTAAAGTGTTCACATACATGCAACACTAAGAGGTATAAATCATATTCCAAGTAAGTATATAAACAATAGGCTGCCCAGAGTTGCACCCAGCTCCAAACACAAACTGTGGTCTTTTAGAGTAGCATCATACAGGGAAACCTTGCACTTGGTGAAAGCACAAGTTGGAGCTATTGTTTTTGTTGTTGCTATTTTTATTTTTATTAGTCAAGGTCACTTACAGTGCATTTGACCTGATCATCAACCCCACTGACTACGTGTAATAGTATGGCTTTTGTATTTCACACCAAAAGTTACTGGGGGTTCTGATCATTAGCTCTAGAGACATGCTACATGTCATATTTAGTCACAGAGGGCATTTTTAGGTTTCCAAGAAAGTAGGAAATATTAGTTTGTTTATTTCTTTATTTAACAACATTTTCTTAAAGCCTTTTTTATTCCCTGAACACACACATAAACTCAGAAGAAAGCAGTAAAGCCACTTAATAGGGCTAAAATGGATGCATAAACTTGGTCATCTCTCAGATGGTCTCTGTAGTCTTTAGAACCCCACTAAAGGCCATAATCCTGGGGTAGGAGAGATTAAATGAGCAAATATATATAAAGCTCAAAAAGTAAGTGCCTGACACTGTTAGCTATGAAAATGACAGTTATACAGTGTGTAAAACAAATATGGAAGAGAAGAGTGGGTCATAGAGATGAAAGGAATAAAAAACCAAATATTTCTTACCCTGCATTTTTTCACAAACAAACCCGTGACCTTCTTTTCCACAGTCTTCAAAATACCATTTTCCAGTGAAATGAAAATTAGGATTACTTGACAGCAAGGCACAGAGAGGAATGTGTTTTGAACTTCAGTGATGTTATGACTTGGAATCTTTAAAAAGACACATATGTTTTCCAAAAAAAAATGGAAACATATAACATTATTATAACACTGAAATTTTTATTAAGGACAATTTAAAAATTCAAGTACTATTATCCCTTTATTTGCATTTAATAAACCTGTTCACAGATCACTTCATAACCTGACAAGTAAATAATTATTGTGATAAGTAATATCATTTATAGAACACATGAAAATGACATAATTACATTATTAAAAATTAATATAATAATAGACTAATAAAATTTATGCCTATAAAGTATAGGAAGTAAAAGAACACTTTACTAAGTATTAAATAGGATCTCTTGCTAAAATTTTTTCTAAAAATTAAATCTGAAAACTTACATTTATATCAAATGGAGACCAGTTAGAATATGCCACAGACTTTCCATTTAGCCATTTTTCATAATTACCATTTTGTAACCCTATCCACACATTAGTGGTCTGGCCAAAAAGATTCATAGTAATGAAAGCTAAAAAATAGAAATACATTATCAAATTTAATACCATATAAACCATTTGGGTAATCATCGAATTCTGTTTGTAGCTATGATTTTATTTAAATGACAGCAAAACTTAATTATGAATCAATTGTAGGAATTTGTTCTTACTAAGGTAATACAGTCTCTTTCACTTTTGTTTCAGTTTAATTGATAGACATTAGCTAGCTAAGCCTGGGATTTCATCGTATCATTAACAAAACTATTTCCAGTGTTCATTCAATGCCTTTCTAAACAAAAGAAGATTTATCAACTCTACTTAAACTGAAGTATACAATTGCCTAAATATCAAATAAAGGTGTACAGGTAAATCTAAAGGGATCTAAAAATTATACCATGCAGTTTTTATAGAGTGTACCTCAGATTATTTCAGCCATTTTGCAATAAAGATCATAAATCTGCCCTATTTTTTCCACTATTACTGGGGAGACAAAAGTCTTCAAAAATCAGCAGTTTATAAGCAATGCAATGTACTAACTTTTACACATGTCATGATATAAACCTTATAGGTCAAACTGAAAATGTATGTGTCATCAGCTATATAATACATATGATGTTGATTTGGAAATGTTAGCCTTTTGGGGGGACATTTTTTTTTTAATTTTTTTAAAAATCTTTTTTCAACGTTTATTTATTTATTTATTTTTTTTTAAATTTTTTTTTTCAACGTTTATTTATTTTGGGGACAGAGAGAGACAGAGCATGAACGGGGGAGGGGCAGAGAGAGAGGGAGACAAAGAATCGGAAACAGGCTCCAGGCTCCAAGCCATCAGCCCAGAGCCCGACGCGGGGCTCGAACTCACGGACCGCGAGATCGTGACCTGGCTGAAGTCGGACGCTTAACCGACTGCGCCACCCAGGCGCCCCCAACGTTTATTTATTTTTGAGACAGAGAGAGACAGAGCATGAATGGGGGAGGGTCAGAGAGAGGGGGAGACACAGAATCCGAAACAGGCTCCAGGCTCTGAGCTGTCAGCACAGAGCCTGACGTGGGGCTCGAACTCATGGACCGCGAGATCATGACCTGAGCCGAAGTCAGCCGCTTAACCGACTGAGCCACCCAGGCGCCCCTGGGGGGACATTTTTAAAGTTTATTTATTTATTTTGAGAGAGAAAAGGCGAGTGGGGGAGGGGGAGAGAGACAGGGGGAGAGAGAATCCCAAGCACTGTTAGCACAGAGCCAGATGCAGGGCTCTATCTTACAAACTGTGAGATCATGACCTGAGCTGAAATCAAGAGTTGGACGCTTAACCAACTGAGCCACTCAGGTGCCCCCATTTTAATAGATATTGAAATAAAAATGGTTATTTTTGCCCAACTGAATATTGAATACTCTACCTTGCTCCACCTCATTTTCAATGGCGACCAGTGTGCCCCCTTCTTCAACACAGAAATCTTGAGCTGATGTCCAGTTCTTCCAATCCCTTGGGTCTTTGGGGATTTTCACCAAAAGGCACTTTAAAAAAAATGTCCAAAAAGCATTCATTTCCATATTTTTCTTAATGAGTTAAAAACCTTCCAAAGACACTGAGGATCAGTCTTTAGAATTCTTTATAATTTTCGTGAGCAGAAATGACTCATTTTTTTTTTCTTTGAGCTGCTCCAAAGATAGGAGAGTAAAACAGAAGACCAGCTTTTAGGGTAAGTCAATATCTTGCATGCATTTGTATCAGGCAGGAACAGAAACAAGGATGTGTTTTGTTCTGTAAGGTATCAGAACGATGTCTTTTGCTCAATGAAAAACAGTATTCCTTTTAAAAAGGAGCCAGCCTGTAGTGTGGTTTTAATTTTTAAAAATCCTGTAGGTAGCAATTAATAGCTTAGTTCAATTTTATTTACAAATACATTTCCTCACTTTAAGTGAGAGGGGAATACTGGGAAATCAAACCACAACAGGGACTTAAATTCACTAATTACTTGAGTTAGCTATGTGGTTTGTAAGTCCACGAGGGAGAGCCAGAAAAGAAAAAAATGAGCCCAGTTGGGAAAGAAGCAAGGGCAGGACCAAAGAAACCTAGGGAGGAGAAATAGATGGGACGGTGGCCAGTACTGTCAATGGGACACAAAAAGAAGGCTATGGGATTTTGCAGTGAGGGCTGATTTTTACTCATGAGAGAATCATGTCTGTGGCATGGCAGGGCTACTCATTATGGAGCGAGAAATGGAACAATAACCACTGCACAGGTCAGGTAGTGTTGAAGACACCACCCATCCGCAACCAAAGCTCAGTGAAATTTAAACATGTTAATAGGGCCAGGTGGAGTCAGGGGGGAGAGAGAGATAGAAAAGAAAGGCTGTAGTGGATCAGGCAATGTTGCAGAGACGTCAGGAGAAACTGTATGCAAAGAATATTCTGTGTTGAATATTCTCTTGTCAATGAACATAGGCAACCCTGGTCATTGATAGGTTAGATCTCAAGATTTCACCACCCAGAAAATCCCAGTTACAAGATAATTCTAGGCAAGTGTGGAAGCCTGCACTTGAGAGAGCATCCTTCCTCATCCCCTTTTGGAATGACATCCTTCCTCATTCTTTAATTTCTATATTTGTCAGTCCCCCATCCTTTCCCATCATCATAAACTCATTAAAAAGCAGAGACTAAATGTTGCTTTTTTTTGAACATCACAACAAAGAAGGTCCCCAATAAATATTTATGGAACATTATGAAAGCCAATAGACCCCAAAATAGTTGTCAAACAACATTCTCAGGCATTCTAGATTTAGTCCAATGGTTCTCAAAGGGCAGCATTCAATAATCTCTGGAGACATTTTTGATTGTCACAGCTTGATGTGGGAGCTTTGCTATTGGAATCGGGTGGGTAGGGTATAAGGATGCTATTAAGCATTCTATAACACACAGGTCAGCCCCTCATAACAAAGAATTATTCAGCCCCAAATGTCAATAGTGCCCAGGTAATTCCTTTCAGAACTTGATCCTAATCGTGTCACTCTTTAGTTTAAAACTATTAGGGATTTTCCAAAAAAAATCAAAATCAAAATCTAAAAACTATAAGGGATTTTCCACTGTTCTTAGGATAAAAACCAGAAATCTGATGTAGCCTGAAGTTGAATTACCAAATAAGAGAGGAAATACATTTTCAATTCTTCTGGTCCTCGTCACCTTGTTTGCTTCACAAAGAAATGGAATTGGCTTTAAAGGATTTTAATTTTATAGCAACTATTCTTTTATCTATTTCCTTTCATTTTGTCTCTTCTCTCTAATTACAAATTCCAAACAGTGGCACACACTAATTATTAGGCAGTCTTATCATTTAATGTGAATTCACCTTGCGTTCAGATAGTCACACTAATGAACCATTCATAAATACCAATGAACCTCATTGGTTTAGTTAGCTCAATAAATCTTTCTAGAAAACACACACACACATGCCCCCATCCCATCCCCCAACTCATCCAACCCCCCACATTTGCCTCAGCCAAGATTTACTAGCTGGAGTATGAGAGTGTAGCCTCCTATTACCACACTTCATTGTTTCAAAAAAAATTACTACCACACTTTGAAATGGTTGTCATTAGTAATTAAAGCAAAGCAGCAAGAAGACGTACAGCACTTTTAAATTGTTTACTTACTAATTTGCAAAATGTGATCAAGGTTAAGGCATCTCTTATTATTACTGTGAATTAAGGATACCCTACTGTAATCCAAATGAGTTTTGAATACAAAATTCTTACCTTAAAATCATTTCCAGTTCAAAACTTGAAAGTGGAATTTATGATCTTTCCCCCAAACTTGGTCCTTTTCCAGTATTCTTACTGACATTGAGTGACAAAATCAGTCATACATTTATATAAGCCTGAAACCTGGGAGTCTCCTCACCTTCCCACCCCAGCCCCTCTTCAATCTACCATTTGGACATCCCATTTCTCAATGTCCTTCCCCCATTCCTACTGCCTCACAGTCTCTGCCTTCACTATCTTACCTTGGATTATTACAATAACTTCCCAACCACTCTTAGAATCTTCATCATCCTTGCCTCTCTCCAGTCTGTCTTTGCCATTGCAGCATGAATGATTCTTTTTCAAAACTCATTCCTGATCATGTCCTTCTTTAGGTAAAACCCTTGAGGCATTTCTCATTGTTCTTAGGATAAAAACCAGAAACTCTTTTTTATTTCACTTTTCACATTCTAGTTCTTTATGCTTCCTTTAGTTTCTTCAATAGATTGCATCCCCTCTCACCACAGGACCTTAGCACATGCTATACTCCCCTGCTTTTAATGCTTCCTGTCCTTCTGACTACGTCAGTCATGTTCTCCTGTTATATACTTTAATAGAACTATGTAAGTCTTCTTCATCATATGTGTCACAGTTATAAATTAGAGGTCTTTTCCTGAGTGATTTACTAATGTTTGTTTCCTCTCTAGTCTGTAAGCTCCAAAAGAGAAGGGATTTTGTTTGTTTTTCCTCACCATAAAATTACCAACATCCAACATAGCTAAGTGAATGAATGAATAAAGTGCTAATAATATTAATAATTAAGAGAGTGTTTTTTTAAAGGAAAAGTTATGTTGTGCATGAAATCAAATTTTGGCTAATTCCAAAGTAGATGGTGCAAAGCAGGCATTAGTACTCGACCCAGATCCCTGGATAAAGATGTGTGAGTGGAAGCATAAGAATTAATCTAATATAAACACAAGCACATGCACACTTAGAATTTTTCCTGCCTATAGCTCTGCTGTGACAAGTATCTTTGATGACTCACTCTTCTGGAAGTAATCCCAGGTCAGGACTCATATATCATCAAACACAGAGAAAATAATTTATAGAACATTAGAAAAGATGCTTAACTTCTGGTATCTCAGTTTTAAAACTCTTAAAGGTGACTTCCTCTTCCTGTAAGCTGCCTGAGGTGATCTTTGAAAATGGTTGACTATTCACTTGACCCAGACAATCTGACAAAATCATGCAAATCAAGAGGCTCAAATATTCATGTTCACTTTAAGAACACACATGAAACTGCCCAGCCCATCAAGGGTATGCATATCTGAAAAGCCACCAAGTATCTGAAAAGTATTTGCAGAAGCAATGTATTCAATTCTGATGCTACAGTTGTGGAGTTGGTAGGTGTGCCCAGGCCAAACAGTGGGGCTGGACACAGGGCCAGTGGCCCAAAAAAGAATTTTTGCTGCACATGCTTAAAAATGCAGAGAGGAATGCTGAACTTAAGGGTTTAGATGTAGATTCTCTTGTCATTGAGCACATCCAGGCGAACAAAGCCCCCAAGATGTGGCATAGAACTTACAGGGCTCATGGATGAACCCGTACATGAGCTCTCCCTGCCACACTGAGATGATCCTTATTGAAAAAGAGCAGATTGTTTGTTTCTAAACCAGAAGAGGAGGTTGCACAAAAGAAAAAGATATCCTAGAAGAAAGTGAAGACACAAAAACTAATGGGCTGGGAGTTAATTCTGCATAAAATAAATGCAAATAAAAGTAAAACAAACAAACAAACAAACAAACCTCTTATAGGTGGATAGTCAACCAACTAGATTTTTTTTCTTAGAGATAACCAATAAAAATGAGCCATAGAAAATTGACAAACAAGAAGCAAAATTTAATGAGATATAACATATCGATGCTCATTCAGAACTGTGAAGTGAGTAATGTCTGTCATTGCTATCTCCCAGTTTTCCTTCTGTAACTTTGTTAATCAGGGAAGCCATCCCCACAGGGCTCTCCTCCTCTCCATTATCAATCCTCCTATTGCCAGCTTTTCTAATGATCTGATAAGCCCACTTATTCCAAGGCGTACATGACAAATGAGGCAATCTCAGAAATAAAGAAAATTAAAAAATAAAGAGTCAAGGCAAAGGAGTGAGACTCCAGTGATTTTAGACATTACTATGCAAAGGAAGGTGTGGTGGGTGGGGACACTTGAGCACCCTGTAACATTACTCTGTAAAAGATCCTTTCTTAGGAAGCCTGCTGTGACAGTATCTTTATTAGTCAATTCCTCTGAATGATTCAAAGACTAAGTCGTGCAGCTCTCCTATTGCTGGGCAAATATTGGCTGTGCATTAGAATAACCAAGGGAACTTTTAAAAAACACTGATGCTTAGATCCAATGCAGATCAATTAAATCAGAATCTTTAGGATGTCACCTGCACCTTGACATTTTTAAAAAGCTAACATGGCAATTCTAAATATTTGATCAGGGCTGTGAACTACTAATCTAACTGTTAGTTATCAATAAAGTTTTTTTTTTTTTAACTTTGAGCTACACAGGGATGTTTTAATTCTGCTCCAATCCTGCTTCAGAAAGCCTTTCTCCTCTCATGTATGTGTTTGTGCTTTACTCACTCCCCTTCTATTCCTTTCAAAGGAAGTATTCACTTACTCTGTTGCCCTGGGTCTGTTCCCCGGTTACTGCTACCATGCCTCTGTACATATATACTCAATATGTTTACACAGGAGAAAACATCGACTAGAGTTAAGCTGTGCAGATAAAGAAGTTTGGGGGGAGGATAATAGCCAAGGGCTGAACCAAAAACAAATATTGAGAGTTTCTAAGAATTATTTCTCTAGTGCCAAGGATTTGATTTGCTGTTAATTTCCTTAAAATACCCTCCTTTGTACATGGGAGAAGTTATGATTAGTAACTGGAACAGTTGTCTGCATGCTTTGGGGTTGCTCACTGTCTGCATCGAAAATGTGACTTTGAGACAAGATATGCATTCCTTTGTGTCTGTCCCATATAGAGCACTCCAGGATGCATCTGTTTTAATAGTTTCAAGGTAGAAAAATTAACTAAAAATGGACCAAAACCTTAAGAGCTAAAACCATAAAGTTCTAGGAAGAAACATAAGAGGTAAATTTTAATGACCTTGGGTTTGGCAAACTATTCTTAGATATGACACCAAAAACATGAGTAAAAAGAGAAATTAGATAAATTGGACTTCATTAAAATTAAAACTGTTGTGCATCAAAAGACATTAGAAAAGACAACCTACAGAATGGGAGAAAATACTTGCAAAACATGTATCTGATAGGGGCTTAATTTCTAGAATATATAAAGAACTCCTACAACTCAACAATAAAAAGACAACCCAAATGAAAACAAAGGACTTGAATAGACATGTTTTCCAAAGGCAATATACAAATGGTCAATAAGCACATGAAAAGACACTCAACATCCTTAGCCATTAGGCAAATGTAAATCAAACCATAATGAGATTAACTCTAGACATGCACTAGGATGCATGCAAAAAAATAGCTAATAACAAGTGTTGTTAAGGATGTGGAGAAATTGCTAGCATACGTTGCTAGCAGGCTTGTAAAATGGTTCAGCCATGTATGTGAAAAACATTTTGCTGGTTCTTCAAAAAGTTAAACACAGAATTAGTACATGATGTAGCAATTCCATTCCTAGGTGTATATCCAAAAGAAGTGAAAACAGGGACTCCAGCAGATACCTGTATGCCAATGGTCATTGAAAATTTATTAATAATAACCAAAACGTGGAAACAACCCAAGTCCATCAACAGATGAATGGCAAAACAAAATGTGGTGTGGAATATTAGTTAGTCATAAAGAGGGATGAAGTTCTGATACACATTATAATATGGATAAACAGTGAAAACATTATTCAAAGAGAAATAAGCCAGAAAAAAAAGGACAAATATTGTATAAATTCACTTACATGAAATATCTAGACAGGCAAATTCATAGAGATAGGAAACAGATTAGAACTTACCATGGCTAGAGGAATGGGGAATTGGGAGTTATTGCTTAATAGTTACAGGGTTTCTGTTTGGGATGATGATAAATTTTAGAAATAAAGGGGATGGCTGAATAACATTGTGAATGTAATTATTGCCACTGAATTGTACATTTAAAATGGTAAAAATGGCATATTTTATTTTAAATATATTTTACCACGGTAGAATAGCTATAAAAAGAACTAAGTGTCAAAGGTTTTAATTAAAGACTTAGTTATACTCAGTGTTCTATTGAATACTTGCTACGTTTCTTATATTGAAATGTATAAATTACTTGTAACTGGTAGATTTTATAGTTTGGGAAAATAGGAATCAGGCAGAAAGTATTAACTATTAAAAATGTACCTCAATACCATATAAAGTTTTAGAAAACCACTATATTTTAGAAGATATCTCAGTGCCACCAGATTGACTGTATCATGGGGCTAAACTGATCTAGTAATTTAAGAATTCTTATATGAAGTGGCAACTGTAGGAAAGAGACAAGACTACTTGACTCGAGGTCAGAAAACCTGAGGTTGATTCTCAACCTGACACTTATTTGCTGTGAACTTCCAGAAAAAGCACACAATGTTACCAGTCTTGGTCTTCTTGTGTATAGGATGGGATAATAATTCTGTGTATTTAAAGAATTGAACAAAATAAGAAATATATCTTTTAAATCAGCCAGCAAAAACTCTTAGCCACAAGGTAGAAGAAACCCAAATGTCATCAGTGGGTGAGTGGAAAAACAAAATGTGGTACATACATAAAATGGAATATTATTGTCTCAAAAAGGAAGGAAATTCTGACACATGCCCTAACATGGCTGAACTTGGAGGACGTTCTGCTTAGTGAAATAACCCACTCACAAAAGATCAAATAACGTACAACTCTACTTATCCTCAGTGTCTGAAGTAGTCAAATTAATAGAAACAGAAAGCAGAATTATGGTTGCCAGGGGCTGGGAGAGGGGAAATGAGGGGTTGTTGTTTATTGGATTTAGGGTTTCAGTTTTACAAGATGAAAAAGGTCAGCAGATTCATTGCACAACAATGTGAATATACTTAACACTACCTCACTAAACACTTAAAAATGGTTAAGATGGTAAATTCTATATTATGTGAATTTTACCACAATTAAAAAAATCAGTGCCAAATATGTAGTAAGTGTTCAACAAATACGTGTAAAATCCCAGTGGCCCCATATCACAAATTAACAGTGAACGGAAGATCATAAAGGAGAGAAGGCTCTGCCAATATAACTGAATATACAGATTGAAAACTGGCTGTCAACAAAGAGCAATTTCATATTAACATATAAAATTATGACACAGTTTGGGTTTTTCCATTATCAAAGAATTAAACTTTTATAATTTGGGATGCATTTTAATTACTTCCACACCTAAGGCCTATAAAGTTATTTTATTATAAAACATAATAGAGTGGAGAAAAATTCTTGGCCTTAATTGGAGGCATTATCAGAAATAATAAATCTGGTTTACAATATCCCCACTGGCAATTTTTTTTTTAAATTTCAATTCTGCACGGAAGCACCAGCTTTATGAGGCTCAAGATGACATTATTAGTGGGTCAATTCACACAGCGGGCAGAGCTCTATGCCAGCTCCAGGCAGGGAAGACACAAAAGAAAGGGAAGATGGAGTCTGTGCCCTCTGGAGTTGACAGCTCATTTGGGGGCAGGGCCCAGTTACACACACTCATATGCATCACGTCTAATGAAACAGTTATACAGCACAATGAAGGATTGTGAGCAAAAACAGTATACAAATGAAGGGTGGTGTCAAGGCTGTTTCTTTATTCCAAGAGATTGCCCCTACCTTGAAAACCTCAAATCTCTTGAAAGCTGTGACAAAAAAATTCCAGGTCCAATGGACAACTCCTGGTTTTTCAAAGCCATACCTACTTTTTAAATTACGTTCTAAAATGTCTACAAGAGAGAAACACAGGCAACTTTTTGAAAATGAGTTTACCTTATAGTTAATATATAGCCATCCTTTGGGACATGTTCCATGTTGTTTTGGGATATCTTTCTCTTTCTCTATGAGCCAAACCTTCTTTCGCTTACAGATGCTAGGCATAGAAACTGAACACTCTTCACTAGCCCAGAGTCCTGGAGGAGTAAATGAGTTAGAGATGACCTGAAATAATGGTGACTCTTTGTAAGCATTCTCTGCGTATCACATTTTTATGACTGCTAATGGTTTATCATAATTTTTTTAATCTAGAAATTGGACTAAACTGCTAACAGAGTTCTCTCGTGGCAAGAGCAAATTGGTCAGGGTGCTAAATCAGTAATTCTAATTTAAGAATGTAGGAATTTCGCAAATGCCAAAAAAAAGAAAAAATGCCCCAACTAACTGAAATATTACAGTTGAAATCACAGAACTGATTAAAGTGCTGAGAATATTTAACTTGGTTAATAGAAGAATGTAGAGTAATATTTTTGTTTTAAAATATTCAATTTCAATATAAAGAGAAACAAGATTCTAAAACAATAGATGATCATTTCTAATTTCTAATTCTTTAGAAAATACACAATGTAGAAAAATTAACTCTGTAACTTCTAAGAAAGAAGCACTTTTCAACACGCACCCTTAAACAAAACAGGCACACATAGACATGCCCTCAGGAAGATACATCCCAAAGTCCTTAGCCTCCTGTAAAATGTATTTTAATTTAGAAGAGCTATATTTTCAGAGTAAAGGTTATAGAATGCATTTCATTAGCATTCAAGTTATAAATCCCAGAATAGGGCAGGGATGCATGTAAATTGCAAAGGCAGGTTTCAGTTTTCTAGTGAGGGATATGAACCAAAAAAAAAAAAAAAAGGCATTTTGAAGGAGGGGCTGGCATGCTATTTTCAATGCAGAGTAGCTGCTAGTCTTCCAGAATCACAAAACTGCCTTTCTGTAGGCTGTTGTGACACCTGCTGGCAAAAGAGAGCTGATTAACAACGTGGTTTTTCCTTTCCTTTCTCTGCAGACACCCTTCCACCAAGGATTGCTTTCCGTGCTTATCCCTCTCCTGCCTTGATGCACAGGTTCACTATGAATCTGTTAAGAGTCAGGAACATAATTACCTTTTATAGGATAGAAAGAGTGGGGTGAATATGAGTGGACAATGAACCCAAATAACATTGTACTGATAAATTAAAAAAAAACCCACCCATCTTAAACATACATGTATTTCTAAATCCAACTTGGAGACAGTTGGTATTCTATGGCAAGAAACAGTTAATGACAGGCATTAAAAAAATACTGAATTCAATGAAAATCTTTCTTAAATGGGAAAGTGGAAGTAAATTTCATAGAGGGTAAAGTTCTGGCCAAATATAAACTGAATATTAAGAAGAGATTTTAAAAATGAGCCCATATTGACATTTTATAGAGAATAGTATTTGTCAGGTATATTTTTGATCAGTGTCAATGGGCCTATTTCTGGTGCCATTTTGGTTCATGAGGAATGACTTACCTGGTTGTAATTCATTTTCAAGAACATGAACACATGGAATTAACTGTAGGGATGACCATCCTTAAACCTTAAGACTGATGAAACGAAACACATTCAACTAAAAAGCAAGTTAGCCAAATAAAACCTTTTCACTGAACTAATGCAATGAAAAGGAGACTTTAAGCCTCCTGAAAACTATCAGTTTGTATTATAAACCCCAAAATGGATGAGTAAAATAACCTGTTAGGGATGAAATGAAGCCACATCTCTGGCTCTGATTATTCATAGATCCTTCTCTTCCCTTGTCCCAGTTTTGGTATGTTACTGGCGTTCCATCTCTCCAGCTGTAGGAAAATGGAAAAATTTAGGGTCTTCTCTTTTTCTGTATGTCCAGTCTCCAAACACCATTCTTGAAGTTCTGGGGTATGGACTAAAGGCATAATGTTTTATTAAATTAAAAAAATACTCATGTCTTTGGTTAGAGAAATGAAAATTTATGAGTTAAAGATAATGTTTGAAGGCTATTCAACACATTGATCACTAAGATCTAGTCCAATCATTCTGCAAATAAAACCTGTCAAACAAAATAAAATGCAAATTGATCTAGGCCCATACCGAAATTCATCATTGGCTCTTTCTTCTTGAAGTCCAATCCACCAATTTATACCATACTTTGATAGCTATTAAAAAAAAAGAAAGAAAGAAAATGTCAGCATTTATTCTACTTGTTTTTCCTTTTCACTATTAAGATTAATGGGGTTGCTGTTAATAGCTTTCTATTCTTTAGTATTTTACCCAATTATCTAAAGAAGAGTACACTAGGCCTAGCATCTTCAGAGAAGCTGAAACTTCATTATCTTAAAATATTCTCTCCTCATTATGAAGGGAAATTGGAATCAAATATTGAAAATCTTTCTTACAACTTTCCCTATGTATTTAAAAGTACATTTTCTAACTTTAATAATAGGGCTTTAAAAAGTAATATTGTAAAGTAAAATAGGACTCCTTTTTTCCCTAAAAATTTAGTGCTTTATCATCTCAGCAGTTTATAGAAGTTTACTGCCTGTGCCATGCTGTTTGAAAACAATCAAGGCACAAAGACATCAATAGTAAAAAAGATTTTGAATTTTTGGCATTAGTCTGATTGTTAAGCTTTTAAACTGAGTCATAGCATGCTCCCCATTTAAATAGACACAATATAGGACAAAGGAATCTGACAGAACTTCCAGTGTTTCGCAATCAGAAAATTATTTCTATATTTTAATGATATTGTACCATTATTTATCAGACAGATCCCAGTACACTAAAGTCTAAAATGAAACCCCATATTCACACATGTGTGCATGGACATGTACATACATTATGGCAAATGTAATACCGGACTGATGACCCTGGAAATTGAAATTCCCTCTTTAACTATAAAAGAGGAAGAGGCAGTAAGAATTTCTCTAAGACTTCTAAATCAATACACTGTATTGTGTATGTGCTCAGTGTGTGTGTGTGTGTGTGTGTGTGTGAAATGTAACTTAATTTTTAAGCTAAAAGCCTGTTAATTTGAAGGCATTGCATATTTAAATTTGTACTTCATTTCTTCTGTAAAAATTGGAGAATACACCTTAAGATATATTTTTTTTCCCACAGAATTTTGGGTCATCATACAACAGAACCTAACAACTCTCTAACATTCTAATTTATAAACAGGTATTTTTACTCCTTGAATAGTGTGGCTGTCTGCTATATCAGCAATTTGAGAGTAATGTAAGATGGAGCAACTATAATTTGGGGTCCCTGAGGTGTTGTTTCATGGACATGTTCTTACATGCTGAATTTAGATTCCTTTTGTCAAGCTTTGGAATGGGTCCATTGAGACTGACTGTGAACTCAGTGGGAGAACCACAACAATTTCATTCAATCTAAAGAGGTCTCACGTGCAACAATAGTGGAAATCACAGGCTGATTGTTCACTGCCCCAATTAGGGACCTCTAAAGAGAAATTATACCTACTGCATCTTAAGTGACATATTTATTACCACTTCAATTACAGCATGGTAATCCTCTATATGGCACACCACAACCTGTTGGGATATGGAATAGAACTGCAAGCAAGAAAGACAAGCTAGAAGCTAGGGTGAAAAATGCATGGTGAAAAATAGATGTTTTAAATTTTAGCTTAGGTATAAATTCACAACAATAGAAGACTTATTAATATTCTTTCCTATAAAGAAACGTGATATGACCACAGATTTCATAACATCAACTATGTTTTGTGACAGCCATTATAGATAGCATCATATGGGAAGAATACTTATAAAAAAATACAGCACCAGCTAATATAATCTACAAAGTAATTAATCTACAATATAATACAAGGAAGAATAGCCTGTCATCTCTTCAAATGTTTCCATCAAAAATACCAAAACCAAGTTATTTTAAGGTTTTAAAACATCATATTTTGGTGGATGACTAATAGACTTGATATATTTTTGTTAGAAGTATTTAGACATGAACTTATAAAAATAAGAGTAAATTTCAATTTTGACATGCCAATATTGCACAACACAGCATAAAATGTTAGCTGAGTGGACTATTTGGCTAGTAGTTCATGTTAAACAATTCCCACAGTGCTATGGCTTTTTACTTTTTTGGCATTAATTTAACCCAACAAGATGGTTCAAAAAAGAAGTACTCAAAAATTCACTCTCATCATGCCTGTGGTATTCCATTATTCAAAGAGAAAATACTGACTAACCACATTTCCAAGATAGAAACACTGTAAAAAAAAATTCTTCAGATTTTAAAAACTGTATCCAGCTTTCTTTTTCAATAGTTCTTTTACTTTCCAATTGTTATTTTTGTTCTTCACATTTCTTTTTTTTTTTTTTTTAATTTTTTTTTCAACGTTTATTTATTTTTGGGACAGAGAGAGACAGAGCATGAACGGGGGAGGGGCAGAGAGAGAGGGAGACACAGAATCGGAAACAGGCTCCAGGCTCTGAGCCATCAGCCCAGAGCCCGACGCGGGGCTCGAACTCACGGACCGCGAGATCGTGACCTGGCTGAAGTTGGACGCTTAACCGACTGTGCCACCCAGGCGCCCCATGTTCTTCACATTTCTAAGTTACTACTCTTTTAGGGAAACTATACAACACATTGTCAAGAACATTGGAATATTAAAATATTGACATTGGAATATTAAAAATATTTAGTATTGTGATTCTTCCTGCACTAATAGGATGAGTGTGCCACAAAAGTGAGTGGTATGACCTCGACATGTTTAGTTCACCATCCTGGAGTAAAGTAGCTTCTGAACTGACTCCTTCTAGTAGGACCTTTGTAGATATGGAGTTTCTCGCTCATGAACTGTAAATGGTCACCATAAATACCACTACTCTCACCACCACCAAAAAGTGCCTAACACAGCCACAATATTATGCAATAATAAGAACTGTTTTGGAAACCTATAGTTTTCTTCTTTTTAAATTGATACCCTTTCCCCTTACCTCTCTTGCCCCTTTTTCAATCTGCACGTTTTATACCATCCAGTAATTTTCTTTTGTGGTGTTAGATCAGTCAGCCGCTCACCCATGATACTGACAGGGCAATTTATAACAACATGGTCTCAGGCTGGGTAACAGTTTTGCCATATAAGATACCATAAGGTTTGTGTGGTTTGAGATCACACTAGATTTAGCCCTCAACTAGTATCATAGAGCTAGGTATGACTTCTCAAACAGCTAAACCGATGGGTTTTATTATTCCCTTCTATGGGAGGTATTAACTCTGCCATCCCCACTGGCTTCCCAAACACTAATAATTGGGAGGTTGAATTAAGGGAAAGGTGAAGATAGAAGACCTGCAGATGTTTCCAGGAGAGCTAAGCTCATTGGAAAGATCAAAGAAGTCTTTCATTGCTCATGTCTGGGACACAGCTGGCACCATCTTTTGGAGAGGGATTTTAGAACTAGCATTTTAATATAATGAAGACATTGTGCACTTATATCCCTCCCATGGTGCTGCTCTGCTGCAAGCAGAGGGTTTTAAAATGACACCGTAAGTCAGATGGCCTGGGTTCACTTTCAGATTCCACCACTCAGCTGCTGTGCAAGTAACCAAGTTACTTCACCTCTTTGGAGTTTCAGCTTCCTCACCTGTAAAATGTACTAATAATAGACTTCCCATAGATAGTCCTTGGAAAGATTAAATGCCATTAAACATTAATACTTAGCACAGTGCCTGACACTGTTACAGTAAGTACTGGCCAAATATCAGTTCCCTTTGAGACATATACTTGGTCATGTCAAAGGATGGATTGGTTTTCAGACATTGACCTGATGTCTTGTTATTGCCACCAGGAATCTGCTGTCTTGTTAAAGAAACAAACATATTTTATGACATCATGTTAATACTTAACATTATGGTATTGGCTTGGGTGTTCCATTTGTGGGAGAGGAAAGGTGGTAAAAATAGTGCACAAAATAGTGGGGAACATCATGTTCTAGCAATTGGTCTATCACTGAGTCTGTGGGACTGTGAGGTTGTCATCGAATATCCCTGTTGTTCAGCTTTTTCCATCACAAATCAGTAGTGGTCTTGACCTACGTACACCTCACAGGCTCCTGTGCATCAAACAGGATTCTATTATAGAAATGGAAAAGCTCCATGAGCTGTAAGGGAAGACATTTCTCTTACAACCCAAGGATGCTTTGAATATAGAGCTTCATTTTAACAATCAACTTACAAACATATGAAAAGATGATAGCTCAACAAAGGATTCCTGGTGATCATGAAATAATGTTAAATTATGGAAAAGAAAAAAAGTCTTTTCCTTACTTTCAAAGATTTCCTAAGGAAAACTGGGAGTGAGGTTTCTCCCCTTAATGTCCCCTTGGTAATTTCTACATATTGCTCCCTTTTCACTTATTATTACTTCCAGTTTTATTTATTTATTTATTTATTTATTTATTTATTTATTTAACGTTTTATTTATTTTTGAGACAGGGAGACACAGAGCATGAACAGGGGAAGGTCAGAGAGAGGGAGACACAGAATCTGAAACATGCTCCAGGCTCTGAGCTGTCAGCACAGAGCCCGACGCGGGGCTCGAACTCACGGACCGCGAGATCACGACCTGAGCCGAAGTTGGCCGCTTAACTGACTGAGCCACCCAGGCGCCCCAAGTTTTTTTTAAAAACAGAGTCTGTATCTCATTTTTGTGTTCTTGACATTATGTCTTTGACAAATATCACAATCCCCGACACTTACCTTAATAAATACTTAATAAGTAATACTTAAAAAATACTTAATAAACACTTACCTTAATAAATGCTTGGTGAAGAAACACAAAGAAAACATATACTATTCCTGGCAGTCTGTTTCATTATTTAACAGGTTTTGGGTGCCTTTCCAATTAGCCTAGCTCCTCAAAGATTGTCTAAGTCTTTGTTTTACATTGAAATGGAAAACCACTCCCTATCGTTTTCTGAATATTGAGTCTTTAGAGTCTTATAAATACTGTACTCTTGTAAGTAAAATTCAGAACTTTAAATCAGCCATGTGCTCTCCCCACCCTCTCCCCAGTATACCATGTCTCTCATTTGTGCTTTATTTTCTCCCATTCCATTTATCTATTTGTCTTTTTCTAAACTATTTTCTAATGCTATGTGCTTATATTGATTATGGTCTTTCTTTTCAGACTAGATTATAAGCTTCACAAGGGCAGGAATTTTGGTCTGTTTTAATCACTGATAGAGCCCAAGTCCTTCAAAGAGTAGACTCCGAATAAATATGTCCAGAATGACTGAATGACCCTCACTAAAACAATAAAGCCCTACTTACTCATACTGATGCTACTAAGAATCAAGAAAAGTGATATGATGAACAACATAGTAAGCCTGTGTTTCCATTATTTTCTCTTAATCCCTATATGAAAAAGAAAAACAATTCTTAAAAAACCTGTGGCTTTTAATGAAACTTAAATAAATGTCTGAAATAAAAAAAAAAATCCTCCCAAAGACCGAAGAAGGGGCTAAGCTCTGAATCTCTCATGGTTAATTATACTGAAATACCGCTCTTATTTTGCTGAGGATAAATTCTTGCTCATGTGCAGAATGAATTGTGAGAAGATCACCACGTAGCCAGCCACAGACAAACTCAAAGGAGGACCATTCTGCAGCATAGGTATGAAAAAGATACTCTGCATCGTGATAAAAGAGCCAGGGTGCATCTGAAAAACAAGACCAAAAAAACAAAAACCAATGCAAATCATGCAAAAACTATTGACTGATATAATGCAGACTTAATAGGATATGTTATGATCGACCCCAAATTTGTAATTCAGTTGCTTAGCATTAAAAACAATGTGTGCATTTACATATACATAAATATTTTTACATACACATAACTCAGCATATAATTTGCTTAATTTCCTTGGTATAGCTAAGAAAACTACATTTGTATTCCAAGGTCTGGGATAAATGCATATTTTAAAGTCACATGTCATGAAAAGAATGTTAAGCTATAATACTAATCTTTAATCATATTTAATGACTTTTATTAATTTGATTATTAGTTACTTTGAGCAAATTAGTTCTGGATTGAAATAAGAAAAGAGAGGCTCGATTGGAGGACTGTAATAATACAGTAATTGTATATGATAGCAGGTAGTTAGAAATTGAAGAACCGCCAGGATAGCTCTTACCGTACTGGTACCAGGGTGGAATCTTGGGTCTCACATCTGCAAAGTGAAAACAAGCCACCTTGAGGGACATTTCTTCACAAGTGCGCCAACTCTGAAGTACTTCAGCTCTAAACACAACATCTTGGACTTTGCTCTTTAAAAGAGCATTTAAAAACCAGGTACTTTTGTGCTGTCTGAAATATGGTTAGTTCTCAAACCTGAAAAGGAGGCTCAAGAGAGGCCTCTGATTAAAGAAGAAAGGATGTGAGCACTTGTCAAGGGCCTACTGTGTGGCACACACTGTGGCGGGTGTTTTCTCTTACTCATTTGACAAGTGATTTGGTTTGCTTGTCATGTCACAGTGACATTTCTTCCAGACTGTACTTGAAAAATATCATATTCCACAATACAGTTGGTTATCTTTGTTTCCCATTAACTAAATTAGCGTACTGCCGTGGTGTCACCTTTTCTCATTCCCCTATGATGCATCCTTTGCTCAACTCATGCAATTTGGTTCATCACGAGGGTTGTTGGTACTGTAGACCAGGATGCTTACATTATAGATTTCTGTAACTCTTCACTTGGAAAAGTGCTATGGATTATTAGAAAGCAAACACATAGTAAATATCTTATTACTATTTTTACCTCTTGGAATCTTGCATATCCATTCACGTTTGGAACCACAGTGCAAGGGCAGCAATGTTTTATTTGCTTTATAAATAGCACAATTTCTTGCATCTTCTCCAAAATAAGTATTGTCTAAAAATGAAGAGACAACCTGCAGCAGATCAAGTTCATTATTTCTTAATGATGATCCCCCACAAAAAGTTTCTCTGTAAATAAATCACAATAGGCTTCTGGAGGAAGCTTAAGAAATGTCTGGATAAGATTGCATTTAGGGGCGCCTGGGTGGCTCAGTCGGTTAAGCGGCCAACTTCAGCTCAGGTCATGATCTTGTGGTCTGTGAGTTCGAGCCCCGTGTCGGCTCTGTGCTGACAGCTCAGAGCCTGGAGCCTGTTTCAGATTCTGTGTCTCCCTCTCTCTGACCCTTCCCCGTTCATGCTCTGTCTCTCTCTGTCTCAAAAATAAATAAACGTTAAAAAAATTTTTTTTTAAAAGATTGCATTTAAAGATTGTCCCACATTTGCAAAGAACAAGCTAACCAAATTAGCATTTTTCCTTAAGGATGCTTTTTTCCTAAAAAGAAGCATGCTATTCCTTTCTCCAGAGAGAACAATCAGGTGCATGCTCCCTTCTGAGGTTGTACTGTTGTCTCACTGGCTGCAATAGGCTTGTTCTGGGACCCTGGGTAAACTTCTGAAAGGCTCTGATCTGTCAGATTTGAGTCCCTTCTGTGATGTAGATTCTTTTGCATGTATGCTAAGCTTTTCGTCTTCAGTCACTAAATTTTTTTTTTAATTTTTTTTTTCAACTTTTTTTTTTTTATTTATTTTTGGGAGAGAGAGAGACAGAGCATGAACGGGGGAGGGGCAGAGAGAGAGGGAGACACAGAATCGGAAACAGGCTCCAGGCTCCGAGCCATCAGCCCAGAGCCTGACGCGGGGCTCAAACTCACGGACCGCGAGATCGTGACCTGGCTGAAGTCGGACGCTTAACCGACTGTGCCACCCAGGCACCCCCGTCAGTCACTAAATTTTAATTCATCACTGACTTTAATTGGGAAACGATCCACACTTTTCCTGAATGATCGTGTATAGGGATATGAAGTAAAGATTCATTCTTCTCAATGATTTAATGGCTACCTGACAGAAGAATGGATGGACCACAAGTAAAACTGGAGCAAAAATTTGGGAAAAAGAGGATGTTTGAAACGTAATACTCCTCTTCAAACATGTACACAATCATACAATAACTCATCTAGCTTACATATATGTAAGCTCAGATTCAGGCAATGGTGTGCATTTGAATATTTGTTTTGTCTAGTAGGGAGTGGTGGTGAGGAACTCAGTGCACTGCTTCATGGCTTTATCTCATTTATTCTGAACCAAATTGTTCCTCGCTATTACTAATAAGACTGCTTTACTAAAACAAAAGGAAGCATTCTCAACCTCTACACGGCACATTTAATTTTTCAAGTGCCACATTGACATTAATCACCCAAGTGTGCCATATGGTGGCTGCCATTTATGTAGCAGGTGGATTCTGCTAAGTTCCTTCCACTCTCTGGGCCTCAGTTTCTTTGACAGCAAAATAGATGGGTGGGGCTGCGTGATCTCTAAGATCTCTTCCTACTCTCTGGTCCCGATATCCTTCTCAGAGAAGCAGCACTGAGGTGAAAATACGTTATATATATATATATATTTAACTAGCATGGCCTTATTATTTTTGTTTCCCACATTGAGTTTTCCACAGATCCTTTCCTTGCCACAGATTTTCTCTAGTGGGGCTAGAGATCTTATTTCTCTATTGATCTTTACTACGTCAAAGTTTGGCTGCTGATATTTTGCCAACTGGGAGACATTATAACATCATAGCTTTGGAGGCAGACAACGTGTGTACAAATCCTGGCTCTCTGAAGCATTATTTTAGGCAAACTATTTAAGCATTCTAATAACCACTGCACTGAATCATCATAAGGGGAAATGAGATCATGCTGCGGCACATTCAACCCAGTGTTTGGAACATAATTCAGGTTCAGTAAATAGCAGCTGCATTAAATGCTCACTGCCGACTCTTGCTAGTAGCCCCATTTCACAGGTGAAACTGAATAACTTGATTTTGCATGGGCCTCAGATGAATCCCATTTCAATCTGGGATACTGCTTCCATTTTTTCCCTATCATCTTGAGGGAAATGTGAGACTTCCTCATTGCGCCTGAAAAAAAATGTAATAGGGAGGAGTTTCTTCTTTCTTTCCTTCACAGAGGATTTTACAAGCATGAGGCTGAATGAAAAGCAAAGTATTATTTTTTCTTTCTGAATAACTTGCTCTGGTTGAGGAGATGGTATTTCTAAGTGTGGCATTTCTGTCCTTTTAGAGATAAACTGAAATGTTTTTTTTTCCATTGTAATCTGGACTTGGGTCCCACATTCATATAATTAGGTACTAAGCCAGAGAGGGAGGGTGGGGTAAAGAAATCCTCATATTATTTTAAACAATGGTTGCTTCTTTCTTGAGACTTCACATGGGAGATAGTCTGGGGACATTTCAGAGATCTTTGATCCCTTTCCAGGATAAGATCCTACAGTTGGCCTCAGATCTATGTGGCTAGTAAAGGTTTCCCAGGACTTTGCAGAAATTACTCTAATGGTACTGAGATCTGGTGCAGTTTTCGATCTGGGTCTGAGTCACAGGAAATATAGTCATTATTTCCAGTTTCTGTTGGCTGGTTTACCAAGGTGTTCCAGGGCCACCTGTTTTGAATTCATTTCCTTTTCTTCAGTTTGGAAAAACTTACAGGAGTCCCATCAGACCACTCCCAGGAGCCAGCATTCAGTGGGTTTCTTTTATTAAATCCAATCCAGAACTGCCTTTCTTCTGTCCTGTGAACAGAAAAACAAAAACTTGGCTCTTCCTATTGAATTCATAACATTATGTAAAAGGTTCAAGAAATATTTTAAAGTAATTATGTGTGTAGGAAACAGCTGATACTACTGGCAGGATGGATCAAGTCAAACAAACATTTATTGAACATTTCCTTTATGCAAAACCTGAGCTATGAAATGAATGTAGAGAAGATTAGCCTGGCTTCCCGTTTCTCTTGGCTTATAGGGTGCGCTCACTGGTGACGTGCGGTTGGGGGAAAAGTCAACCTATATTGAGAACATTGCTTTCTCATGTTCATTAGGAGTGGCAACACCTTTCAATCAAGATAAGAACACACGAAAGCAAGTTGGTAAGAAATTTGGGAGCATCTTTTCCCTAGAGGACTTTTTACTATTTCACTATGTATTTATTACTTTACTATGCTTTGATTTGTTGCTTTTTTTTTTTTTTGGTCAAATGTTCATGTATTCTCTGAAGGTTAATTACCACCACCCCCTTTAATAGAAGGTACACAGTAGATTTTGTTTTTTTATTTTTTTCAGATCCCAACATAAATAATTTCATAGCAAATCAGTCTGAGGCACAGTAGATTAACTTCGGCAGTCACCACTGGGTTAGATGTGGTGAGAAACCCCACAGAGAACCATCTTCCCTCCTATTAGGTGGAGGAAAAATACATCAAACCACAGAGTACTCAATAAATCAACCAATAAATTCTAACTGTACAATAACCCATCTCACTAAGACAATTTTCTGAGAATAATTTGGAGAATTAAAGATTTAAAAGATTCAGAAATCATGACAGATGCTTTATTTTCGTTAGTACAGAGAAGAAAGACTATTCTGAAGCATCCACTTCTCAAATATGAGAGCTACTGTGCCTGAGCAATACAAATGAAAGTAAAATGTGACTTAGAAATCCGAGAGGTCACTGGGGCCTGGCTGGCAACTGCCATGATTACAGTTTACAATTTACAATTTATAAGGTTATGGAGGCAGAGGATGCTGCCTTAAGGTTAAGCCAGGTACCTTAACATCAATGGTCTAGGCTGGGAATTCATATCACTCTCCTGCCTTGAGAACTTTTTGTTCCTTTACTCACAGAGTTCAACATTTTTCCTGATATGTCCTGGCTCTTAGGTAATGAACTGGCATTAATTTTCTCTTCATCCATTTCCTAAAATTGTATGATTTTTAATAATATAATAAATAATAAAATAGAAATAGAAAACCAGTGCCATAAGGAGGAGAATATATGCTAACTATGAGATTTGGTTTATTTGCTCTAAGCAAACATGAAATTTTGTTGAACTCCCTGGCAGTCTGGGCACAAAGTAATATTATATAGCTTTTATGATTAAGTGCTAAAGATTAATAATTTGATAGATGCTTAATATTAAAGTAATTTCAAGTGTGAGAACTTATAGAAATAGAAATGACATAATGATATTTGATCTCACAGCAAATTTGGAAGCAGTTTGCACGTTTGTTTCACATAGCAAACCTCACTATACTCAAGTATGAAAGGATGTTTTGCAAGGGGCTAAAGTCATGAAGCAAAGTTACAACTTAGAAGGATGGAGATAATCCCATATCCCTTGGATCTGTGGCCTCATACCAGACTAACAATCCAATTAAATCCAATTAATCAGGAAGCTTCTTGAACTTTTCTTCAATCTGAGAGAATCTGACTCAGCAGCTCTGGTGTGAGACCAGAGGGTTCTGTATTATAAGGTGTCCCAAGTGAGTGTGATAATCAGCCAAATTTGGGAAGCATGATTTTTAGGTCAGCATTTCCCATAGACACTAGCAGTTCCATGGGATGTTGATAAGTATTCTCAAAAAAAAAAAAAAAAAAAAAAAAAAGAGGGAGATTTGTGGTCAAAGAAAGTGCTTCCTTCTAGAAGCATATGGCAAATTTCCAAGTTTGTGCCTTGTTTTGCAAACATATTTGACTTTTTCCCCCCCAACAGTGCTCTGTGAAACTCACATTGGGAGATGTTGTCAACGACTCCTACCATTAAGGTCATTACTGTTGATGTTGGAGATGAATAATTTGATAGATATTACATATTAATCTTTTTGTGGAATATCCTAAAGGAAACTTATGGGAAGACCAGGATTTTCCTCAAAAAGTTGTTCTGGATTTTTCTCTGTGATTCAAGCAAGTGTTTCATTGAGACTCCAGGTTTCCAGAGCTTAGAGCATGGTACTTGGTGTTAACATTTGTTTTTACTAAATAAATGTGTGGAGCCATGGAGTCAGGCCCCCTTAGACTACAACATTCTCAGGGGTGAGATTTTGTCCATCCTATCTATTGCATGCTCCAGCCAACTATGCATATAAAAGTACCCCCTCCATAGAAGATATTCCAAACATGTATGCTAGTTGACAAGAACATTTTACAGAAAGAGGCCAATGGATAAGAAGGCTCACTAAAAGAGAACATAATGGCTGTCCTCAAATAACCAAAAATAGAGTAGACTTGATCTGTATTGCTCTGGCTTACTAGAAAGTTGATCTTTGAAATCACCCTCCAGTAATGGAACGGGCATTCTCCCAAATAAGAAGCACTCTGAAAGGAATTGTGCAGACAGAAGATGACCACAGGAATACCGCAGAACGAATTTTTGTATTGGGTAGAAAATAGTACAAGCCTTTTACGTTTCTTCAAGTTTAAACTAAATTCATTTTCTAAATCCATGCAGTTCAAGATTCTGTAAACTTGCGAGGTAGGTGCCAACAAGTGAATGCCTGGTTCCTCAAATGTAAAATTGGGAATCAATCAATAGGGCTTTCTTTTTTTTCCAAGCAAAATCTTACATGGACTCTATTATAACAAAATAAATAGAAGAGGAGCTGGTGGGAGCTGCTCTCGTAGGTCAGTGAGCACAGAAGCGGGACTTCTGTCCCTTGTTCCCTTCCCAGTCCTGAGTTCCAGGACTCTTGGGATTCCCAGGCAACAGTTTGAAAATCACGGGGCTAGATAATTACTGAGTTTGGCAGAGAAGCTCTAAAATTCTGATTTGAAGTACACAGAAAAAATTTCAAATATCAAAACAATCATCACTTTGTTCTTTGTTTTATGTAATGAGAACTGGGTGCAATATAAATATAAAACTGTATATGTACGTATTTTTCTTTCACACCTAATGGCTAGTTGCTTTTAGGCTTAAATACTTGAGATTTTAAACAAATATTTGGGATACTCTTCCCTGAGAACTCATAACTGGGAGACAGAATATTTGATTGCATTTTTCAAAATGAACAAGTATTTACCTATTGAATTTTGAATGCAAAAGCTCATTCACAAAATTCTCTTCCTCAATATGGGCAAAGCTTGCAAGATGAGCTCCAAATTCTTCACAAAATGCTTCTGCTTCTCTCCATGTTCTTTTCATCAGGACTTTTTCACTATGAAATACCTGGTTTAGTAAGAAGCAAAGAAAAGTTGACACTATCATGGATAAGGTGAGGTTGCTTAATTCTCGACAAGAAAATAACAGTAATATAATTGTCATTAATCTATATTAAAAGCTTGACCCAGTAGGGGAAAATAACATTTATTGAACTAGAATGTGTCTACTCATCGTAAAACTGTTATCTCATTTTATTCTCACAACAAATTGATGAGAATGATAGAAGGAATCAGCTCAGTTTTATAAAGGAACTCCTTGAGTTCCTTTTTTTTTCTTCTAAATTTCCTGTAACTGGCATATACTTGTCCCTTAATAAATGTTTGTCAAGAGACAATGAGAGTCAGACTAAGAGAGATTACAAATTTCCAGTCACAGAGCTACAAATAGGCAGGACTAGGATTACATCCAGCACTCCTTCCTGCAGGAGCCCATGAATTTCCATCCCACCAGATTGCCTTCTGACAAATTAGAATTGGCTGAAGGATCATGAATCTGGCTGACCCACAGCAAGAAATGAGAAATGAGACCTGGGACCTAGGGCAGGTATATTACTAAGTTCTTTGGGTTTTAGCTGTGCCTAAATTCTCTGCTGTTTCTCAGCTGTCCTTGCAGTAGCAGGAAGAAGTCAGTCAAATGGAGAGTCTGGTCCTGACTTTATTTAAGATCAAGGGTAAGGGCCCAAAAACACAGAACTCCAAATCCTGGGCCTCTGTGCCCTCCTTGTTTTTAATTGCCTGACACTGCTCCCGAGTTTCTGACGCCAGGCAGGCACCCTGCGGCCAGGCTTCGCCAGGCTCTGATTTGCTGAGACCAGAATGAATGGTTTTCCCAGCCCTCTGGGCCACAGCACAGCCTTTCCATCTTTTAAATTATATGTCAAAACTCAGCTCCTCTGGGAACCTTTTCTTGAATCACTTAAAATTCATCAATCCTACCACCATGCCCATCAAACACACCTTTACATTTGTTGTCACGTCAGGGTAATATATGGTAGAAAAAGCACTGAACTGGGATTCCCAAGACCAGGAATTTATTCCAATTCTGTCAACAAATAATTGGGATCTTGGGCAAATCACTTCATCCTGCTGCCTCAGTTTACTCATTTGTAAAGTTTAACTTACTGCTTGTGAGGTCACTGTTACCCAATGAATTCAGTGTAGGATTGTGCATGCGTACATTAAATTGAGTGCACTACCAGATATTTCATGGTAAGAGGATTGTAGGTAGTGATTTATATCTAGGATCTAAAGCTGATTTGCAAAAAGACATTTCTTCACACACTTTTTTTCATACACACAGGTACACACACATATCAAGCATATGTATTAATTTGTTTGATCCTCAGATGTCTGGTAAGCTGCAAAAGCTATTCTCAGCAGCAAAATGATAGTATTCCTTAATAAATACTTTATTCTTTTTCTTACAAACGATATGGAATTGTATCATTTCAATACCCAGTCAGGAGTACATTGCAACAAAAATAACATTGACTGGGGCCTGGATAACAATCTTCGTGAAGAGGCCTTCAGTATCACCAGGGATATGTCAGTCTTTCAACTTAAAATTTTGGAATATAATTGAAAAGATAGAGGCAGCCAACAAATATTAAGTACCTGCTGTGTGCCAGGCACTGCTCGGGAATAAAGGAATTTGAGATACATGGACAAAACTGAAATAATGTTTGTTCCATTCAGAATGTCTAGATACCCTTGGCATCACCTTGAAGCAGCTCGCCAAGCCAGGCTCTGATTCCCAGTCCAAGTAGCAGGGGTGAAAGGGCCATCTCTCTTCCTGCTCTGTTTTCTCCTGATTTCCCACTGGTTGCTTACACAGGGACATCGCCTTAAATTGTCTGCAGTCCTTCACTTCCCAGCGACCAGGTGGATTCCTTCCTCGCATGACAACACAGCCACCACTGTAGCCTAAAAGCAGAAAACAACACTTAAAAAATGTTTATTTATTTTGAGAGACAGAGAGAGAAAGAGAGAGAGAGAGAGAGAGAGAGAGAGAGGGAATGAACGTGAGTTGAGGAGGGATAGAGAGAGAGATCCCAAGCAGGTTCCACACTGTCAGCGCAGAGCCCAATGTGGGGCTCAATCTCATCAGCTGTGAGATCATGACCTGAGCCAAAATCAAGAGTCAGACATTTAACAGACTGAGTCACCCAGGCACCCTGAAAACAGCACTTTTTAATACCAGAATGACTAGAACATTTTGTTCTTGGAATACTGGTCTTTGGAGTGTTGCATAACTGACATCTCATAATGAAGAGACCACATAAGAACAATAAAGATGAGAAAGAATGCCTTACTAACAGGACTATCTTCTCTTCATCTTTGGAGAAAAGAATAGAAGATGAAAAAGTGAGGGAAGAGAGCCTGTGAAGACTGAAATTTGGACATTTTGAGCTCAGATGATAAATGATAGAAAACTAGGCACTGTTTAACCTGGGACTGAAATATCCCCCATAGCCAATCAAATCCCCAATATTTCAATCAAATGCCAACATTCCTCTACTTCCAATTATTGCACTTTTTTTTTAACTGAGCAAAGTTTAGCCCACCATTTACTGAGCACTTACTCTGTACATCATGCTCTCATACCCCATTGTGAAAAACCAACAATGAAAAATGCATAGTGCTTACCCTCTGAGAAATAGATTTGACCAGGAAAATACATAAATGATGGATTCAAGGCAGACTACAAGATACATCACACAAAACCAAACTGCCAACCATGGGAGAGTGGAGAGAATGAGCTAAATCACATATGGAGTAAAACTGGGGGCAGGAATAAAGGCAGACATTAAGGAAAAGGCAAAGACCATCTAGTTCTGGATGAAGTTCTATTCTTTTGTGTATGTTTGAACATTTTGGAAAATTAACCATGTTTTTCCATAGAAACAATTTCTTTGTTGAGTTAAGGTGCCAAGTTTGTTGTTAGTTCTATACAACTCGTAGGATAGCTAAAAAAAATACCCCTCAATTTTCAGTGAATAATAGAAAACAATCCCATTTGAAAAATAGAATAAAAATTGAGTAAGAATGAACCTTTTTTCTTGAAGCCAAAGTGATCATTCATCTATCTAAATCAAATTCAACCACAACAAAATTGTGCATCTATATCTACATACCAGGCTAGTCTGTATATTAGCTACTAGAGAAAGGAGGACAAAACAAAATAAAACAAACAACCCCCAGCCCTTATTTTAGTGTGAGGCATAGACACATTAATTCATTGAACATAATGTGTGAAGTACTATAGTAAGATTTCTGTGGAAGATTTCAGAAGGGGTGATGGAGTATGCCTCGGGATATCAGTAAAGGATTTGCAGCAACTGACATTTTAGCTGTGTTTTGAGGGCTGAAAAGGAGAAAAAGAGTTTTCAAGGGATGCTTGTGGAAAAAAAAGCAAGCAATTAGAGATGGAGCATTTGAGGACTCTGATGACTCTGGACCTAAAGGCACTTTTTAAAATGTAGTTACTTGGGACTATATATGTGTTTTACTTAATTTCCATCACAAAGAATGGCTTCAATTTTTTTTTAAACACATGGTAACTGGACTTATCCTTGTCAGCCATGGGTGGTTATTTTACACTCACAGAAAGACTAAAGAGAGGGTTGAAGAAGAGGGGAAGAGAGAAGAAAGAAGACAGAGGAGGACATACAAGGAGCCTCTCCTAAAGGAATAGAAGAGTTTGTGGAAAAGGAGAAAGAATAAGGGGGTTACAGAACCAGTGTTTGTGTCTTCAGCAATCCTGAGTGTACACACTGTGTTAGACACCAGGCATCATGGCCATCCACAAGAAGCCTACAGTCGTGTGTGTGTGTGTGTGTGTGTGTGTGTGTGTGTGTGTGTGCTGATATGTCAGAGAGACCCACAAAGGTGAAAATGTCCAGTAGTAAACAAGAAAACATGACTAGTATGACCTGTATAGAAGCAAAGAAAGTCAAAAGAGAGTTGGTCTATACAAAAGCCATTAGTCGACTCCATTGGCCAGAACACCTAGGTAGTGTTAAAGATGAATGAAAGATTGGGGGCCACACAAGGGGAAAAGATTATAGCATGCAACTGCAATCTGTCATGAATGGAGCTTTGCAGTCCTGTTCAATGTAATTTTGGAATGCATCTCACAATCTAGCTGGGTCCTGAACAATAGAGGGGATGTTGCATACTCCCCTGTGATGAGATTGTAATGAAATTGAGCTATGGAAATCCACATGAAAGCCTCAAACATAATATGCTAATGGAGTTGCTCTAGTTGAGAGAGCTGGGTACATGCATTCCCTCTCAATTCCATCATCCTTCCCCAGCATCCTTGACTTGGAACCTGAAGTATGGGCTTCTAGTCTCAGCACAAATATTTAGTAACTCAAAATTCAAACAGGTTAATTAATCACACACACAAAAAAACCCTTGTCTGAAATGTGGGGATAAGAATTCCTTTTTTTCCTCAGTGGTTTTCATGAAGATCAAATGGAATAATGTATTTAAAAGCACCCTGAAAGATAGGAAGGGCTAAAACCAGCCCTAAGATGCTGCTTCTATTCTTTTTTGACTGTTTATTACAAAAGCTGGGATTTTGTGGCATGAGTTCTGCCTACACGTTCAAGGAATTTTTAAAAAGCTCGATTCAGCAAATTTAAAATGTAATATACTTTTTTTGTTGTTGGTCTTGCATTTTGCCTTTTTCACATCAGACAATGATTAAATAGCTTTGGTTTTAGATACTATAGATACTCAACTCATCTTCATTAGTAGAGAAGGAGATGTTTGTGAACTACTATGAAGGTGAAAATGCTGTGGGAATGTTACTGGGATTCTAAAGTGGTTAACTTAATGGAACATTTGACCCGAATTTTGGAGTCTCAGCCCCAAAGAAGCAGTAAAGCAGTGTAATAAAGGGAGACTGGGATAAGGGAGATATAAACCGAATTTATAATCCTATATTGTAGGCATGCTTGCAAAAGCCAAATAATAAAGGTAGGGTATGGGTGGGAGTGGAGGGGGTTTTCTCCCAGAGATATTGTTCTCAAATTCAATAACTCATCTCCCATTGGAGAAAAATTATCATTCTGTTTCTCAGTGGTGAATCTCACATTTAAACTGATTCTCCTTATCTGCCTTACCCTCCGTCTATCCCCCTTCACTCTGTCCATGGAACATGAATGAGTGGCTTAGGCGGTTAAGCATCTGACTCTGGCTCAGGTCACATCTCACGGTTTTGTGAGTTAGAGCCCTGCATTGGGCTCTCTGCTGTCAGCACAGAGCCTGCTTCAAATCCTCTGTCCCTCATCTCTCTGCCCCTCCCCTGCTCGCGCACTTTCTCTCTCTCTCTCTCTCTCTCTCTCTCTCTCTCTCTCTCTCTCTCAAATAAATAAACATTAAAAAAAACACGAATAGGATTACTTTGGGTCAATTAAGAAATTCCAACTCACTGCTCTAGCCCCTTCCATTTGACAAAGCTATCTAACCATATAAATTGAACTGAGGTGAGAAAGCCTCCATTTTTCACCTCTCTGGTCAAATATCTGAAAGCAGACAAACAAAATCTATTTGTGGCCTCAGGGTAGGAGGTAACTGTAGCTGGGCCTTCAGAGCCTCTGGACAATTATTTTTCTTTAGTCTGTTTAGTTATTTTCCCATTCCTTGCAATAACCCTTTCCCATCATTTTTTTTTTTTTTACTATGACCAAGTGAGATTTATTCCAGGTGTGCAAACATAATTCCACATTTGAAAACCAATTAATGTAATCCACCATATCAATAGACTAAAAGAAAAAAAATCATATGATCATATGATCTACCCACCTTTCTTCTCTGTCCTTTTCTCCATCTTCATGCAGAAAAGTGATGCAATGGGGGTAGCTTCCGTGTAATGCTGTTAGGTATTTTATATGGTCTTTATTTAACTTCAAAAACTCTGAGATGGATATCATATCAGTATTTACAGTTTGCTAATGGAAAAATTGGGGCACAGAGGTTTGGTAACTTGCCTAAGGCCACACAGTGAGGGGTTTGATGCAGAATTTGAAAACAGATTTAACTAAGTCTACTATGAGACAATGCCAAGGTACAGAATAGGCAGGCATTCAATACATAGCTGTTGAATCAATGATTGAATCTTCCCCTCAATTATGTTCCTCCTTTTCTATAGTCATGTTTCTTTTCTGTGTGTGATCACAGCATTTCCGTAAAGATCTCTGATCCCACTTTTACCTTGTATGACAGTTACTTACATCATTACAAAAAAAATATGAAAATACCCAAAGAGTGCCCAGAAATGAGAATATGTTTGTCCTCACTTCAGAACTCTGGGAAGCGTTAAAATGGATCAGCCTATCTACCTGCTGGACAGACTTTTCTTTGCTATGTGGAGGGCACTTTCAAGAAAAAGAGATCTGATTTACTCTACTGGCATCCCATTTTCTTTGTCACTGGCAGAAGATTTCTATTGACTTGGGACAACTGGGATTAATGTTCTGGAGTTATCCCATTTAGTGTCCCTAAATAAGAAAGTCCCCATCTTTTCCCTTTAATTACTGGTACTAGTTAGTATGTATCAAAACTGGTTTTCCTGTTTTACCTGAATAGTTACTTCTCTTAAAATACCAAGTGCCACAGTCTCCTTGCTGTTGTTGTTTTAGTAAAATAGCAGGAAAGTATCTCTTTATAAAGATATCCCAGATAGGAAGCTACGAAGTAACCCCTAAGGAATCAATGGATCTAGGCATTGATAATTAGCGGCTTCTAACATTGCAAAAAGTGAGAAAAGTGAACATTATGTGCCTTAAGATAGAACACACAACTACTTATGAAATGGTTTTCCAAAAGAAAAGAAAATCTGAATTATATAATGCCTTTGATTCTAACTTCTTAAAAATAAAAATGTCAATTTTATGGAAAATAAAGAGGATAGAGTAACGCATTAAACAACATACGGGGATTCAATCAAAAAGTCCAGACTGTAGGAAACTCTGCAGGACAAACAACCCACTTGCATCAACAAATAAAATTTTTTAAAAATAGGAGGGGCAAAGAAGAAGGAAATGTAGAGATTAAAATAGACTTTAGGGGATCTATCAACCAACTGCAAATGTATAAACCTTTTTGGATCCTGATTCAGACAAACTGTAAAATCTGTTGTATAATATTATGAATCATTTAGAAATGTGAGCATTAACTGAAGACTTATGATATTATGAAATTATAGTTAATTACTTTTAGCTGTAATAATTGTCTTATATTCACGTTTTTAAAAAAGAAGTCTTTATCTTTTAGAGATGATATTGAAATATTTGTGGATGAAACAATATGATGTTTGGGATTTGCTATGACAAAATATTAGAAGTGTTGGGGAGAGTGGGTGAGTATATAGATGAAACAAGATAGATTGTGAGTTGGTAATTGATGACACTGGGTGATGGGTATATGGTGGGTCATTACACTATCTGGTGAACATAATACAATGTTGAAAAAAGTGGCAGAACTGTGATTCCCCCACAGATTGAATATTTTGATGATATGACATAAAGACAGAGTCTTGGCTAAGTTTATAAAAAAACTGCAGGCTTCCTATTCAGTGGTCAATTTATATAGTCAGTCTGGGCTGGATTAAGATTCTGACATGAGGACGAAGTTAATGGATACTTTTGTGACAGGCAGGGAAAAAATGTGATTTAGGATGGCATTTCTGCAAACTGCAATTTAAAAGAAAGAAGGAAACACGGAGGCTTTTATATTGCTATTTTCTTCAAAAAAAGATTTACATTTTCATCTTATTCAGAGACAATTTACTCAATGTCAGTCAGCATGAGCAGCCAAACTGAGCATCATGATATTATTTTTGCTTCAGGGAGAAGAGGAAAAGAGTAGTGCCACTCAAATAAATTATAGTAGAAACTTATGAATGACAAGGAGCTCTGCTTCAGTTCCAGATTTTAGACATCCAAATATGCCCCAAGGAAGGTAACATTAAGAACCAAGATTTTGTCTATTCAAAACGTATTAATTTATTTTGACAGGTATAGACATTCCTAACAAAATTCCGAGGTATATTAGAAATGAAGCCTGAGTTTTTTTTTTTATTTTTCAGTAATAGTGTGACATGGAACTTCACTATTGTCTGCATTTTAATAATATTCACAGATTTGTAGAATAAGAAGGTTGTTTACTGAGTGAATTATGATGTTTCTCGTTTAGAGCCATGCAAGTCACCAGTTTCTATACACATTTCCTAAACTGATGCTTACACACAAAAAATCTGATTTGTCTTAACTTCACCTTGCAGTCATCTTTTTAAAGTATAGTTTTTTTTTAAAGAATAATAAACTATGTATATTAGAGCATTTTGAATTCATAGCAAAACAGTGGAAAGTACTGACTTCCTTTATACCTCCTGCCTCAAATAGGTAAAACCTTCCCCACTATTAACATCTCATACCACAATGGTACATTTGTTAAAGCCTACAGTGACACATCATTACCACCCCAAATCCATGATTTACATTAGGTTTCATTCTTGGTGTTGTACATTCTATGATTTGGACAAGTGTATAATTACATATATACACCATTGTGTATATATAGAATAGTTTCACTGTCCCCCAAATCCTCTGTGCTCGGTCTATCAACCCCTCCCTTCCCCCTTCCCCCTGGAAACCACTTTTTACTAGTAATCTTTTTACTGTGTCATAGTTTTCCCTTTTCCAGAGTGTTCTATGGTTTGAATTACGTAGTTTGTAGACTTTTCAACTGGCCTTTTCCACTTAGTAATATGTATTTAAATTTCTTCCATGTCTTTGAATGGCTTGATAGCTCATTTAGCAGTGAATAATATTCCATTGTCTAGATGTCCCATATTTTGTTTATCCATTCACCTGCTAAAGGACATCTTGATTAATTTTAAGTTTTGGCAAGTATGAATAAAACTTCGATAAAAATCCATGTGTAGATTTTTGCGTGAATATCAGTTTTCAGTTTATGTGGGTAAACACCAAGAAGTGTGATTGTTGAGTTATATGGTGAGAGTATGTTTAGTTTTGTATGAAACTATCAAACTGTCTTTGAAAGTGGGATGCTATTTTGTTTTCCCACCAGCAATGTATGAGTGTCCCCATTGTTTTATATCCTCACCCATGTTTTGGATTTTGGTCATTCTCATAGGTGTGCTGTGGTATCTTGTTGCAATCTATAATTTCCTAATGACATATGATGTTGAACATATTTTCATATGCTTGCTTGCCATCTATATAACTTAATTTAAGATCTTTTGTCCATTTTTAATTCTTGTCCTTCATTTTCTTATTGTTGGGTTTCAAGGATTCTTTGTATATTTTGGATTACAGTCCTTTGTCAGATGTGGTTTTTGCAAATATTTGGTCTTAGTGTGTGGCTTGTCTTCTCATTCTCTTGGCATTGGCTTTCTCAGAGCAGAAGTCTTTAGTTTTAAGGAAGTCCAGCAAATCAACTGTTTCTTTCATGGACTGTGCCTTTGGTGTTATATCTAAAAAGTCATTGTTTTGCCCAAGGTCATCTGGTTTTCTATTATGTTACCCTTTAGGGTATTACAGCTTTGGGACTCACATTTAGCTCTATGTTTTATGTCAGTCAATTTCTGGGCTCTCTTATGTTCAACTGACTTGTCTTTCCACCTTCCCCCCCCCGCCCCCCCCAATACCACACTGTCTTGATTACTCTAGCTTTATAGTAAGTCTTAAAGTCATGTAGTGTCAGTTCTCTGACTTTGTTCTTCCTCATCTATATTGAATTGGCTATTCTTGGTCTGTTGCCTTTCCATATAAACTTCAGAATCAGTTTTTTCAATATCCACAAAATAACTTCCTGGGATTTTGATTGGGATGGTGTTGAATCTATAGGGAAGTTTGTGAAAAACTGATATCTTGATGATACCGAGTTTTTCTATCCATGAACTTGGAATATCTCTCCATTTATTTACTTGTTCTTTGATTTCTTTCATTAAAGTGTATAGTTTTTCTCATATAGATTTTATATATATTCCATTAGATTTATATATGAGTTTTTCATTTTGGGGGTGATAATGTAGATGATAATATGTTTTTAAGTTTAAACTCCATTTGTTCATTTCTGTTATACAGGAAAGCAATTGACTTTTGTTCATTAATCTTTCATATTGCAATCTTGCCATAATCACTTATTAGTTCAAGTGATTTTTTTATTGATTTTTTCTGATTTTCTACATAGACAATCTTATCATCTGTGAACAAAGTTTTAGTTCTTTCTTCCCAATCTGTATTTATTTTATTTTATTTTATTTTATTTTATTTTATTTTATTTTATTTTATTTTATCCTACTACATTGGCTAGGCCTTCTAGTACAATGTTTAAAAGAACTGTTGACAGGGAACATCCTTGCCTTGTTTCTGATTTTAGTGGGAAAACTTTTAGTTTCTCACCATTAATTATGATATCTGTAGGTTTTGTAGATGTTCTTTCTAAAGATGGGCACCTGAGTGGCTCAGTCAGGGAGCATCTGACTTCGGCTCAGGTCATGATCTCACAGTTGGTGAGTTCAAGCTCTGCATCGGGCTCTATGCTGACAGCTCAGAGCCTGGAGTCTGCTTCGGATTCTGTGTCATCCCTCTCAATCTGCTTCCCCCCTCTACTCATGCTCTGTCTCTGTCTCAAAAAATAAATAAATGTTAAAAAAAATTAAATATATAAAGTTGAAGAAGTTCCCCTCTATTCCTAGTTTGCTAACAGTTTTTAAAATAAATAGGTATAGGATTTTGTCAAATATTTTTCTGCATCCATTGATATGATAATGTGACTTTTGTTTTACAGCCTGGTGATGTGATGGATTACACTAATTGATTTTCGAATGTTGAACCAGCCTTGTATAACTGGGATAAGTCCCATTTGGTTGTGGTGTATAATTCTTTTTTACATTGTTGGATTCAATTTATTATTTTATTGAAGATTTTGCTATTTTGTTTGTGAGAGACATTGGTCGTTAGTTTTCTTTTCTTGCAACATCTTTGATTTTGGTATGAGGGTAATGCTGGCCTCAGAATGAGACAGGAAGTATTCCCTCTGCTTCTGTCTTCTGGAAGAAATTGTAGAGAACTGGCATAATTTCTTCTTTATATGTGTGGTAGAATTCACCAGTGAACCAATGTGGACCTGGTGCTTTCTGTTTGGAAAAGTTATGAATTTTGTTTCAATTTCTTTATTAATAGCTGTAGGCCTATTCAGATAGTCTATTTCTTCTTGTGTGTGTTTTGGCTGATTATATCTTTAAAGGAATTGGTCTATTTCATCTAGGTCATCAAATGTGTGGATATAGAGTTGTTCATAATATTCTTTTATTATCCTTTTAATGTCCCTGGCATCTGTAGTGATGCCTCCTCTTTTATTTGTGATGTTAGTAATTTGTGTCTTCTCTCTTTTTTTTATTTTTAATTTAAAAAAATTTTAATGATTATTTATTTTTGAGAGACAGAGCATGAGTGGAGGAAGAGCAGTGAGAGAGGAGACACAGAATCCAAAACAGGTTCCAGGCCCTGAATTGTCAGCACAGAGCCTGGTGTGGGGCTTGAACTCACAAACTGTGAGATCATGACCTGAACCAAAGTCAGACACTTAAATGACTGAGCCACCCAGGTGCCCCATGTCTTCTCTCTTTTTTTAGTGAGCCTGGCTACAAACTTATCAATTTCATTGATCTTTTCAAAGAACCAGGTTTTGGTTTTGTTGATTTTCTTTATGGAGTTCCTGTTTTCAATTTTATTGATTTCTGCTCTAATTATTATTATTTATTTTCTTCTGCTTACTTCGGATTTAATTTTCTCTTCTAATACTTAGATTGCTGGTTTTATTTTTTTTAATATTTATTTATTTTTTAGAGAGAGAGAGAGAGAGAGACAAAGTGTGAGCAGAGAATGAGCAGAGAGAGGGTGACATAGAATCTGAAGCAGGCTCCAGCGTCCCAGCTGTCAGCACAGAGCCTGATGTGGGGCTCGAACTCATGAACCATGAGATCATGACATGAGCTGAAGTCGGACACTCAACCTACTGAGCCACCCAGGCATCCCAGAGATTGCTGATTTTAGATTACCATTTTCATTTAGTTTAAAATGTTTTAAGATTCCTCTTGAGATTTCTTCTTTGACCCACATGTTATTTAGACATGTGTTGTTTAATCTCTAAATATTTTGGGATTTTCCAGCTATCCTTCTGTTATTGGTTTCTAGTTTAATTTCACTGTGGACCAAGAGAAGACATTATATGATTTCTATTCTTTTAAATTTGTTAAGGTGAGTTTTTTGGCCATATGTGGTCTATCTTAGTGAACATTTCATGTGAGCTTGAGAAGAATGTGTAATTTGCTATTGATGGATTAACTAGCCTATAGATATCAATTATATCCTGTTGATTGACAGTACTATCGAGTTCAACTTTGTCCTTACTGATTTTCTGTCTCTTGGATTTGTCCATTTCTTTTCTTTCTTTTTTTTTAAATTTTTTTAAATGTTTATTTATTTTTGAGAGAGAGAGAGAGAGAAGAGAGAGAGAGAGAGGGAATGTGGGCAGGGAAGGGCAGAGAGAGATGGAGACACAGAATCCAAAACAGGCTCCAGGCTCTGAGCTATCAACATAGAGCCTGACACGGGACTCAAACCCATGAGCTGTGAAATCATGACCTGAGCCAAAGTTGACGCTTAACTAACTGATCCACCCAGGCACCCCTGTCCATTTCTGATAGAGGGATGTTACAGTCTCCAACTGTATAATAACGTCATCTATTTCTCTTTGCAATTCTATCAGGGTTTTTTGCTCATGTATTTTGATGCTCTGTTGTTAGGTGCATACACATTAAGGACTGTTATGTCTTTTTAGAGTACTACTCCATTACCATAATGTAATGTCACTTTTTTTAATCCTTGAAAACTTTTCTGGTTCTGAAGTCTGCTCTGTGACATTAATATAGCTATTCCTGTTCTCTTTTGATTAGTATTTGGACAGTATATCTTTGTCCATCCTTTTACTTTCAATTTACCTGTGCCTTTATATTTAAAGTGGGTTTCTTTTTCTTTCTTTCTTTTAAAAAGTGGGTTTCTTGGGGAGCCTGGGTGGCTCAGTTGGTTGAGTGTCTGACTTGGGCTCAGGTCATGATCTCGTGGTCTGTGGGTTCGAGCCCCGCGTTGGGCTCTGTGCTGACAGCTCAGAGCCTGGAGCCTGTTTCAGATTCTGTGTCTCCCTCTTTCTCTGACCCTCCCCTGTTCATGCTCTCTCTCTGTCTCAAAAATAAATAAATGTTAAAAAAATTAAAAAAAAAATAAATAAAAAATAAAAATAAAAATAAAAAGTGGGTTTCTTGTAGTCAACATACAGTTGGGTCTTGTTTTTTGATCTTCTCTGACAATCTCTGTCTTTTAATTGGTATATTTGGTCCTTTGACTAATTATTATCATTATATATTTGATATAAGAAAATTATTTTGATAGTATTATAATAATACCTATCTCTCCTCAGGGAAGAGCCTGAGGCCCCCTAACCCATTTCCTCCAGGAACACATTTAGAGGTATCTTATTGCCTATCATCTCTTAGGGTAGCCCTGATTGAGGCCCGTAAGTAAGAAAGGGACCAAGGCATCCAAATAGGAATTCATGCTGATGTAAAGGTGTGTTGGGTCTAGGCTGGTCACCTAAGAAGGGCCTAAAGCTTGTTCCAAAGGGGCTAGTTCTAGGGTAGTTTGTGGCTGAAGCCACTCGTTTCTCTGGAACTGACTAACCTGGCACAGTTTCACGTTTTGGGATTCAGAGCTGAGCATATGAGGATGAACTAATAGAGCAACTCTGAAATCCTGGCTAAGGATAACAGAAGCCCATGGAGGAGATGGACTAACAAGAGTGTTACCTAAGTAATGGGTCAGCATTCCATGGCAAAGTGGCTGTGACTGTGGACTGATTAGATGTACCTATATGTGCCCATTCACTGTGCTTTGAAGTATATCAGACTAGTCTGGGCTGAGTAAGCCCCTGATATTCTTGGACAATCAAGGGCAGGGGGAGAGGGAGGGGGGAAAGCCTTTAAGGAGGAAGAAACTGGACTTCCTGCTAATAAAGGCATGTGTGGTCTTGAGCAATGAATTTACACCTTGGACCTGTCAAATGTCACATGCGTCATACTTTTAAAAAAGACCAGCCATATTTCACCCCCTGAGAACCTGTGGTAATTGTTGTAATTGATTTAGGCATTAAGAAAACATTAAGGAAGCACCAGAGGAGCTGGATCACGCGGTGGAAGGAATTTTGAGCAAAGGAAACAGGAGGGAGGGGTGATGTTATAATTCTCTCTACTTACGAGGCTGATATGCATTCCAGTGTGTGTACTGCACCGGCTCAGACTTCTGACCCTCTGCTGTCTTCCAAGTGTATTCTCCTGTGCCATTTTGATCTTGAAGAGCTATCCAAAAATAACTGCCCTTCGTTTTTACCACACTACGGATCAAACTGGTAATAAAAGCCTGTTCAAACCTTAAAAACAGAAAAAGGAAATGGTTATAGTAAGTTCCTGGGCAATAAAAAATTGTCATTAAAGCATAATGAGGTGCACAGAATGGCACCAGAATAAGCACTTCTGACGAATTCTTCAGAACATGGAGCAGAGAAATACTCATAGACCCTGAGCATTACTAATACATGCCAAAGGTCACTGCAATGCTCAGAATTAGATGAGTGAGGAGAATTTGAGTCTCAAAGACAAGGCTTAATTCTTTCAAGGAATAGAGTCCAGCTCCAGTTTCAGAGTATATGTGGTAAAGCCCATAAAGTTAGCAATATATTTCTTGGCACAGCAAGTGCCCTGTTTTGTAATTAGGCCACACAGCACATACCTTGCTTTAATGTGCGTGCAGGGGGGAACTGGCAGTGGGGGGAAGAAATGAGTGTCTGCCAACATGGAGTTCACATGTACCGCACCCCCCTCCCCCGCCACACTTGCCTAGTGAGAATGGAACAGAGATTGGAGTAGCAATTTTATGTATCCCAAATCAGTTTGTTCATAAGCACATGGAGTCCGTGGCTTATTCAAATGTGTTCAGATGGGCATGTTCACTGAAGATAGATTTAAAACCCTAGGAACTAATCCAAGGATGTACACCCACCAATATTTTCCCCACACAGCTGAATGAATTAGTGTTCAGTGATTGGTGGCAGTGCTCCTTCCCCAACATGAATGCATCAAAAGCGGAATCTGGAAAATTTGTGTATATGCTTCCACATGAATACCTAATAGAAAAACGTGAGTATTAAAATTTAACTAGCGTTGAAATTTTAAGCTAAGCTTGAAAAATTTATTTTCAATACACATGAAGTTTTGAAGAAACACATTTCAAACAGTGATGACTTTTGGCCAGAACTGCTGAGTCAATGAGAAAGGGAAGGCCTGATGAAATCATCCAGAAAACCTAAAAAGAAAGCAAATTAAACTTTTTCATCCAGTTCTGGAAGTTTTTCATTACCATGCATCTTTAAGTTGCTAAACGAAACAAAAGCAATGGGGTCATTCAAGAGTAGAAAAGCTTCAAGGGAAATGGGGGGAGACGTACAATTTTTAACTGCCTTATAAACATCACTAGCAATATTTAGTAATCTTAGGCATCTATGATACTCATCTTTGCAGGACATATAGATTTTTATTATGCTTTACTATTTTCTGTAGGTGCTCTATTAATAATCTATATAGCACACATCTAAAACTAGAAAAGTTCTTTTTTAACCAGATTGCAGTGGCAGAATTTTATGTGAATGTAAAAAAATGTAAATGTAAAATGTTTTAAATGTAAAAAAACCTCCTTCAAAAGGACCGTACATAAAACTAAACATTGTCTAGATGCTATTGTAATTTTCTTTATGCTTCCAATGGTTCATACTCTCATAATTTAGAATCTGCTTTTCCTTCTCCCCTCGGAGACAGAGGAGCATTGTTATCATGCCCAGCTGGTGCCTTAAACTGCTGTCCTAGGAGGCTAGCATGGCACTGCATCGTTCAGGTTATGGCCCGACTACTATTCACTGTGCTGGTTCTAAACCCAGGGGACATTGCTGGTTCCTCCATGACCTTGTACTATGGCATTTATTGGATAATGGAGAGATATAACATTGTCTGTAAACTTGGCCACTGGTACCATTATTCATGACAACATTTTCCTTTTGTTCCCTGTTGGTTTTGGATTTATTTAGTCCACTCTGATTTGCTATTTTATCACTATGATTGCTTAAAACAATAGAAACCCTGTGTTTTTTAAATTGGCAAGTATCTTTTAAGTAGTTGCATATAATACTCATACATTAGATCCTAAAACCTTCAAATCAGAACTCTAGTTCTCTTGGTACTGTTTAGAAGATAGCATTGTTAATATAGAAATTCAGCAAATATGTCTTTCTTTTAAATTATGTGCTCTAAGAACTTAACTCTGGATCACAGCATGCAGCCATTTGAGTGTCTGTTTCTAACCGATAAAGAAACAAGAGGATATTTTATACTTGTTACCACTCACTATTTGGTTCCAAACACTTAAAAGGGTTGTGAAAACTCTGGCTTACAGTAATAGAGCAGATGATCTTTTAAAGTCTTTTTTGGCCTTGTGTTTAGAATTCTGCATTTGCGAATATTCCAGAGTTTTTTATATCTGGTCTTTTTGCCTGGTTTCACTAGATTATTTAATTCAAATGTTATGACTTAAGAACAAAAAGTACAGATTTTTAGTTTATTATTTGAACCAGGATAACATATTATATCCAAAGAGTTTAGTAAAGTAAATATTGTTGTTTTTTAGAAAAGCAAATGATAAAACACTTTGCGTTTGTGTAACTACTTATAAAATCAAATTTTTAGGGAAATAATTCTTAAAATCAGGAAAAATTTTTTTTTCCAGTCAGCTCCTTAAAAAAGTTAAGAAACCAAATATGCATTTTTCAATGTAAATAAGAAAAATATATCTTGAATTTTCATGAGTTTGTTAACAAATTGTTACTGATGGTGCTAAACATTACATTTTAATTAAAAAATGCAATTTGGGGCGCCTGGGTGGCTCAGTCGGTTGGGCAGCCGACTTCGGCTCAGGTCATGATTTCACAGTCCGTGAGTTCGAGCCCCGTGTCGGGCTCTGTGCTGACAGCTCAGAGCCTGGAGCCTGTTTCAGATTCTGTGTCTCCCTCTCTCTGACCCTCCCCTGTTCATGCTCTGTCTCTCTCTGTCTAAAAAATAAATAAACGTTAAAAAAAAAATTTAAAAAAAATGCAATTTGAAGACAGTAATACATATTTTTGGGATACATACACTGATGATTTTTTTCATTTCAAAATAAATTTTGCATTTCAAAAAATGCATACTTCAAAATTAGATTTTTTAAAAAAGATTTTATTTAATTTGTTTTTTTAATTTTATTTTTTTAATGTACATCCAAGTTAGCTAGCATATAGTGCAACAATGATTTCAGGAGTAGATTCCTTAATGCCCCCAAAAGAGATATTTTATATTTGAGTCTCTGAAAATATTTTTTCATCCATTTAGCCAATGTACTTGAAAAGAAAGATGTTTCTTGTCTATAAGTAATACTATACTTAGCAGACAGCAGTACTTAATGATTATGTTTGTATTACCTAAAACAAGAGATTGAAAAAAGTAATGAACTGGATGTAACTTCACTAGAGAACTTACTACAATTAAAAAAAAAAAAACAGTGGTAGTCTTTATATATAGTGATACAGTTAGGAGGTACAGTTTTTAACTGAGTGATTGCAATGGTATTTCTTCTAATAACATGATTGTTAACATTTTTAATACCATATTCAAATAACTGACTCTATTGCTGAATGAACATAAAAATGATAAATTCCTTCTCTTTCTTTTAAATCAAGAATAGAAATAGAATATCATTGTTTTAAAATGGGAGACATGTATCATGATTATTATTACAAGAAGTTTTTGGTGGCATGCCTCAAGAACTAGAAGTCTTAAGTTTTTGGATATTATTTATTGCAAAAGACAGAAGAGATAGAAAAGATACTTAACGTACACACAAGAAATGCACCTGGAAGAGCAAATTCCAAACTGTTAATGGCAGTTACCTTTGTTAACTGTTAATGGGAGAAGAGTGGGATTGGTTGGAGGGAGAAAGAGTGCAGGTGAGGGGGCACTCTCATTTTTTAGTTTATATTCTTCTGGCTTGCTTGAATTTATACTAGTGAGAAAGTTGGTCTCACAACTTTGATTTCAAAACTTGTTGAAAGTACAGAAATCAAAACAGTGTGGTACTGGCATAAAGACAGACATGTATTGATAGAATAGAGAAAAGAACCCAGAAGTAAACCCTAGATATAGTCCAATGATTTTCCACAAGGGTGCCAAGACCATTCAATGGGAAAAGAACAATCTTTTCAACATTAATGTTGGGAAAACTGCATATCCACATGCAGAAGAATGCAACTGGACTCTTCTTACTTTATACCATTTACAAAAATTAACTGAAAGTGAATCAAAGACCAAACACAAGAGCTAAAATTATAAAACTCTTAGAAGAAAACATAGGGGAAATGTTTCATGACATTGAATGTGGCAATGATTTCTTGGATATGACACCAAAAACACAGGCAACAAAATAAGAATGGATAGACTCTTAAATATGGAGAACAACAGAGGGTTACTGGAGGGGTTGTGGGAGGGGCGATGGGCTAAATGGGTAAAGGGCATTAAGGAATCTAGTCCTGAAATCATTGTTGCACTATATGCTAACTAACTTGGATGTAAATTAAAAAAATAAATTAAAAGAATGGATATATTGGATTTAATCAGAATTAAAAACTTTGTGCATCCAAGGACATCAACAGAGTGAAAAGACACCCCATGGAGTAGGAGAAAGTATTTGCAAAGTATGTATCTGATAAGGGAGTAATATCCAGAATATATAAAGAACTCCTACAACTCAACAACAAAGAATAAACACTCCAATTAAAAAACAGGTAAAGGGGGGGCGCCTGGGTGGCTCAGTCGGTTAAGCTGCCGACTTCGGCTCAGGTCATGATCTCACAGTCTGTGAGTTCGAGCCCCGCGTCGGGCTCTGTGCTGACAGCTCAGAGCCTGGAGCCTGTTTCAGATTCTGTGTCTCCCTCTCTCTGACCCTCCCCTGTTCATGCTCTGTCTCTCTCTGTCTAAAAAATAAATAAACGTTAAAAAAAAAAATTAAAAAAAAAAAACAGGTAAAGGACTTGAATAGACATTTCTCCAAAGAAGATATACAGATGCCAATAAGCACATGAAAAGACACTCAACATTACTAATCATTAGGGAAGTGCAAGTTGAAACCACAATGAGATACCATTTCATACCCATCAGGATGGCTATTATACAAAAACAAAATAACAGATGATGGCTAAGACCTGGAGGAATTGGAACCCTTGTGCACTGCTTGTGGGAATGTAAAATGGTGCTGCTGATATGGAAACCAGTATGTTCCTCAAAAAATTAAAAATAGAATTATCGTATCATCCAGAAATTCCACTTCTGGGTATATGACCCAAAAGAATTGAAAGCAGGGACTCTAAAGATATTTGTACATTCATGTTTATAGCAGCATTATTCACAATAGCTAAAAGGTGGAAGTATCTCATGTCTATTGTATGAATGGGTGAACAAAATGTGACACATACATATTATGGAATATTATTCAGCCTCAAAAAGGAAGGAAATTCTGACACATATTAAAATTCTGACACATCGATTAACCTGGAGGACATTGGACTAAGTGAAATAAGCGAGGCACAATAAGATGACTGCTACGTGATTCCACTTACAAGTTAACTTTAGTCAACCTCATAGACAGAAAGTAGAATGATGGTTCCCCAAAGCTGGGGGCAAGGGGAAATGGGGAGTGGTTATTTAACGGACACAGAATTTCAGTTTGGAAAGATGCAAAAATTTAGGGAGATGGATGGTGGTGATGATTGTGCACTATTAAAACTGTACTTAATGCTGTTGAACTATACACTTAAAAATGGTTATAATGATAAATTTTATGTTTTATCACAATAAAAAATTAACTGCAAATGTATTGAGAGGGTGTGGGGGTTGCAGGAAAATAGCAGAGCTGTAAAATTGCTTGGAAATAATGCAGATTTAAATCTAGCAGAAAATGAGATATTGTAGGATTTCTTACTATTGGTAAAATTCACAAAATTGAATGTAATTTGGATTATTATTATTATTTATTTTTTAATGTTTATTTATTTTTGGAGAGAGAGAGAGAGAGAGAGAGAGAGAGAGAGAGAGACAGAGTGAGAGCAGGGGAGGGGCAGAAAGAGAGGGAAACACAGAATCTGAAGCAGGCTCCAGGCTCTGAGCTGTCAGCACAGGGCCTGATGCAGGGCTCGAACCCACAAACTGCGAGATCATGACCTGAGCCGAAGTTGGACGCTTAACCAACTGAGCCACCCAGGCGCCCCTGGATTATTTTGTACTAAATATTCCATGGCTGATTGATTTAAAATTTAGATACGCATGCATTTAGACAATTATCCATGGTAACTCTGGAACTCAAGATTTATAGTCATGCCCTATCTGGAAGTAAAGTGTCCAGGCCTGAAAATATTTTGTAACAGGAAGAAAATAACATTCTGTTATTCAGAAATAAGGGTCTATTTTTCTTTCCCTCTCTATTCCACAAAGTGTTAAAAAGTCCAATACCAGGAGCAGTTGCCCGATAACAAAAGAAATAAGTAATTTGTAGCAGGTGGTTCTAATTGTGCCCATCGAATCTGTGGCTCAATTGTGCAGAAGAGTGGAAAATCAATTAGCAACTACAAGGTTGGGCACTGGTGAGTGACAGGAGTGTCTTAACTCAAACAAGAAATCAGTAATGGAAGAAAATGATTATCCAGGCTGCTAGTGGACACTTCTGGATTTGAGGAAACTTTCCATCTGCTGCCCAACCTTCTCAGACAAAAGATGCTGTTGAAAAATTTTGTGGTGCATTGTCACTCAAAGAGTAGGGTATAGTGTGAGGCTTTGTTTCTTACCTGATGGAATCTGAATGAATAACAGTTAAGAGCATGGGCCCCTTCCTTTCCTCAACTTGCATGTCCTGTGTTGGAGTCACTGCTTTGGATATAGACATGTTTGCAGGGCCGTGTACATGTGTGGTAACTGTCTAGGAGAGATGCCTCACTGGGGCTAATGGTAGCAATGCAGGATCTTGACTGTTCATTGAGTAGCATTCTGGCACAAAGTCACCTGAGTGGGCCTACAAGGTTGTGGATAGAATGTTGTGGAGTTAGACCATACAGTAGTCAATTAATATTGACTACTGAATATAGTTTATCAAAGAAACAAATTATTTATAACACCTTCTTGTATCTAGTTTTGGGGGAAATGAAACCAAGTAGATTTTTTTCCAGACACTTTATTTGTATGAGATCTCCAGGATTCTTAGAAAATGAAGTATCTGGGGGCCCCTGGCTGGCTCAGTTGGTTGAGCATCCCACTCTTGATTTTGGCTCAGGTCATGATCTTAGGGTTATGGGATGGAGCCCTGCCTTGGGCTCTGTGCACAGAGTATGGAGCCTGCTTAAGATTTAAGATTCTCTCTCTCTCCCTCTGCCCCTCTCCCCTGCTTTTGCGTGCGCTCTCTCTCTCTCAAAAAAAAAAAAAAAAAAAAGGGAAGGGAAGGGAAGGGAAGGAAAGGAAAGGAAAGGAAAAAGGAAAGGAAAGGAAAGGAAAGGAAAAAGGAAAGGAAAGGAAAGGAAAGGAAGCATTTGAACGTTAACAGATTTCTGCCCTACTTGGGTCACTATGGCATTATAGGTTATCTGTAATGTCAGTTTGAATTTATCCATTTAGTGTGTTCTTCCATCTTCTTCACTATGTTTCTATATTCTACCTCTTTAGTTGCTGGCCTGCAAATGGCACCAGGACAATAATAACATGCCTTTTATTTCTTTTGTACAGCATGCCAGTGTTTAATATGGTGCCTCTCACAATATATTTAATAAATAATTTTCTAATAAATGCTTGACTATTGCTTTTTTTGCATTGTCTAGATAGCATTTGAAAAGTAATTAGCACAGTGCCAGGTATGTGACAGGTATTCAATGAATATTACACAAAAAAAAAAGGAAAGAAAGAATAAGACATAAGAAACAGGTGGAACAATTAGACAATTTTCTTTAGTGAAAAACATAATTATGTTATAATTAACAAAAGAGCATAGATAGCTTCACTGATCAGGCTCCTGAATAAAGTCCAGTGTTGGCTCACTTACTGGAGGACCTTTACCCCAAGGTGCTTTTGAAATCTTTTGGGTGGCTGAGCAAGTTGAGGATAAAGGCTTCTTTCTGCCTGCCAGCTATTCTGGGAAGGAGGAAGGTAGAACTAAAAACAACACTGGGATACATCAAGGGTGGTTCTACTGCTGAAGGAAGGGACTCCTGAGCACAAAATGTTTTGCCAGGCAATTTATTTTGAAACTGCTGTCAATCCAGTCATTGTGTGTGTGTGTGTGTGTGTGTGTGTGTGTGTGTGCGCGTGTGTGGGTGTGGGTGTGGGTGTGTGTGTCGGCATGTGCATGCACACACATTCTGTGCATGGTTTGGAGGAAAGACTGGGAAAGAAAATAAGAGGAAACGGGAAATACTAGTGGCTTTGCATGTTGACTTCCTCTGTGGGGAGAGCAGAGAAAGCACATAATTCCTCCTACAGGTTAGACCTATGTGGTAAGAGTCTCTAGGTAAGACTATAGTATCAATTGTCTTGTTTCTGGTCTTCGGTGTATATATATATTTTTTTAATTTTTTTTCCTTTTTTTCAACGTTTTTATTTTATTTTTGGGACAGAGAGAGACAGAGCATGAATGGGGGAGGGGCAGAGAGAGAGGGAGACACAGAATCGGAAACAGGCTCCAGGCTCTGAGCCGCGGGGCTCGAACTCGCGGACCGTGAGATCGTGACCTGAGCCGAAGTCGGCCGCTCAACCAACTGAGCCACCCAGGCGCCCCGGGTGTATATTTTTAAAGGCAATAGCCTCAGTAAAAAAGCAAATGACTAGCTTTGCAGGTATAGTTTCCCAAGCAACCACAGAAGGGTTCTACCTTGTTTCTGTCTTCAGTTTGGAGGAGTCATTTTTCCCAGCCCTCATTGTTCTCCTGGCATTGATAGTGACACTGAGGTCACTTCCGCTGTTGGTACTTTTATTCCCTATTACAAATCTATAGCATATTGCAAATTCTGTGGAGTGTCAAAAGGGCAGTTTCTCTGTTACTATGGAGAAGACACCTGTGAACAGAGAAGTCTATATCTAAACAAATATAGAGCTAAGAAGCAATGGGGAAGTATTTGAAAATACTCCACAGTTTAGCTATACTTACTTTTGTTCTTCAAAATAACCTCACATAACTCACACACATGACATTAAAAACGTAGTTTTTAAATAACATATTTCTTTTCCATTACATGCATTTAGATAAAATCTGTCTGAATATATATTCAAAACTAAATAATTAATAAATCTTTATGGAAAGTAAAAGTCATCTTAAATTTTACTCGGTTACTCAAAAATTGATTTAGGAATAACATTGTGTGATTTAAATTCATCTCAATCAATAGTTTAAATAATTTAATATTCTACTGTACAGTTTAGATTTTGACAAGTTACTGATTATGGCTAGATTTTATCATCCCAGGAGCCCTTCTGTCAAAAAAGTACAGTCATGTCTCTGATAGAAAATTTCTATCTTACCTGTTTGTAATGGTTACAAGTGCAGGAGGACAGTAATAACCACTGGAGGCATGGTCAAAGCTTCGAAGGACAGTGTCAATTTTGTAACAGAATCTACCATGTCTCTCCCATCCCTTCAAAAAGGAAATAGAAAATTAAAGACATAAATGATTTAAACGGCAAAATAGTGTTTTTGTGTATTCTTATTTACTACTTGTACATAACTTCCTTCTCTGACCCACTCAAAACTCAAAACTTGAGTTTCTGTCTTGAAATCTTCGTATTCTACCTGGTAATGCCATTAGCTACAGCCACTTCTATATTTATTTAATTAATTATTAAAACCTGAAAGTTTTAATTAACTTGAAATCTTAAAATCTAAAATGAAATAAAGGAGCACTCACTCAAGATCTCTTTCTCTCTCTCTGTTCAGACTTACAGAGTTTCATACAAATGCTTCCTACAGGATGGTAGAAACCAAGACTGTTGGGTTTGAAGGCAGAAGGCATAGGTTTGAGTACTGGCTCTACTAGTGTGCAACTTTATATAATCTCTACATGTCTTAATTTTCTCCTCTGTAAAATGAAGATAATAATAGTGTCCATGGAGTTGTTCTGAGAATCAAAGGGAGACAATGCAGGCAGAGGCCTTAAATAGAGCCAGGAACTCAATATGAGCAAAGAGGACATATGTATCTAGATAATAGTGTATACATCTTTTCAACTTTGTTTCATATTGCTTATTTCATGTTATCCCACTGAGATTCACTGAGGTTAGAGACCTAGATGAAGTCACAAACTAGTGGACAAGCTGGTCTGGAACCCAATTCTGGTGTAATCCGGGATGGTCTTGGATAGATCATAAGGTTTCCAAATAGAGACTGGCTAAATAAATGTATACAATATATAAATGTATATTATATAAATATATATATTACATATACATTTATATATTATATATACACACATAAATATATATGTATGTATTTATATATGTATATATATACACACATATATATGCATACACATAAATATATACATATATATGTATATTTATGTATGTATATATTTATATGTATATATACAATATGTTGTATGTATATTTTAAATATAAATAATACAAACATATATAAATATATGCATATATATATACAAGAAAAAATATATATTTGTAAAAATTATTCCTAAACCAACTGGCTAGCCTTTGAGACAGAAAGAAAGCAAGCTTTGGCACTTAGACAAAAATGATAAATGTGTAGTTCCATACCTCCGCCCCGAGAGCATTGAAGGGTATCTCTGTTCTTTAAAATCATACAGTACAGGAGACATGTATTCATTAGTCTTCTATATTTTCACTGAGTTATTTTAGTCCCTTTTCTTTCAATATTATAAAATCACATCACTTAAATCTATCTATTTTTATGTATTTGCCAGTTTTAAAATACACTTTATTCTGTGTCTGTGTCATGCCAATACTTGCCAGATTTTGATCAGATATAAAATGACTTCTGCTATATTTCTTAGAAAAGGTCTCTGTCTTGCAGTAAATTAAAGAAAACCTTATTTTAGAACTCAGTTATTTTTTTCAAAACATATTATTAAATGAGGTGTGGATCACAGGAGTTCCACATCCAGCCAGCCACAATGTGCTCTGAACTCACTCCCTGATCTTCTCCCCATAACCTCATCTGTGTGAGTAATTGACAGCTCCAGCCAGAACCCCCGGAACACTCCAGATGGGGTGGGAGGTTAGACTGCTTTTGTATTTGGAAGGACAGGCGGAGGAAGGCTGACAATTTGACCTTTCTAACAACGTATTCCTTCTTCATTAGTAGTTTTCAGATCACAGGCTGCTTAGTAAAACCAAAAAGCTGAGAACTGAACAGACTCTAGGAAAGGGGGTGGGGGATGTGGCATAGTAATAACCAGAAAAACAAAGGCTCCTTACTACAAGCCTTTGTCCACACAATGAGAGTGGGAAGAATAATTGATTGTATCTGTGAATATCTTTTGTACATGAGGTGCCATTTCATTTTAAATGAAATGATGATGATGACAGTACTGAAACAATTGCTCATATTATACAATCCCCAAAAAATGACTCAGAGCGGGGGGTGGGTTTTTTTTTTTTTTGCTTTGAAATTATCAAGAAAATTTTCTTCCTCATGTAGTGCTTTTTACTCCTGTGACTTATTCATTCCATAACTGAAGGCTACAGCCATCACTCATTTTGCCCATTCCCCACCCCCTCTGCTAGACAACCATCAGTTTGTTCTCTGTGTTTATAGGTCTGATTCTGCTTTTTGTTTATTAATTTACTCTTTTAGATTCTACATATAAGTGAAATCATATGGTATTTGTCTTTCTCAGGCTTATTTCACTTAGCATCATACCCTCTAGGTCCATTCATGTTATTGTAAATGGCACGATCTCATCCTTTTTTATGGTTGTATAATGTGTGTGTGTGTGTACAACACATCTTCCTTATCTATTCATCTATTGATAGACACTTAGGTTGCTTCCATATCTTGGCTATTGTAAATAATGTTGCAATAAACATAGAAACATATCCTTTCAAATTAGCATTTTTGCTTTCTTTGGGTAAATATACCAGTATTGGAATTACTGGATCATGTGGTGTTCCTATTTTTAATTTTTGAGGAACCCCCATACTGTCTTCCACAGTGGCTGTACCAATTTACATTCCCACTAAGAGTGCATGGGTTCATGAGGGCTCCTTTTTTTTCCCACATCCCCACGAACACTGGTTATTTCTTGTGTTATTGATATTAGCCATTCTGACAGGTGAAGGTGATACCTCATTGTGGTTTTGATATGCACTTCCCTGATAATGAGTGATGCTACACATCTTTTCATGTATCTGTTGGCCATCTGTATGTCTTTTTTGGAAAAAATGTCTATTCAGGTCCTCTGCCCATTTTAAATCAGATTATTTGGAGGCCTTTTTTTGTTTTTTTTTTGGTGTTTTTTTGGTGTTTACTTGTATACATTCTTTATATATCTTGGATATTAACTCCTTATTGGATGTACCATTTCCAAATATCTTTTCCCACTCAGTAGGTTGCTTTTTTGTTTTTTTGATGTTTTTTTTTTCACTGTGGAAAAGGTTTTTATTTTGATGTAGTCTTAATAGTTTATTTCTGATTTTGTTTCCCTTGCCTTAAAAGACATATCTAGAAAAATGTTTCGACTGCTGATGTCAGAGAAATTACTGCTTTTGTTCTCTTCTACTATTTTTATGATTTCAGGTCTCATATGTAGCTCATTAATCCATTTTAAATTTATTTTTGTGCATGGTGTGAGAAATATTTTATAAGTTGATTTTACACATACAGACTGTTTAGAGAAGTGCAGTGAAGCAGTGGGCTAAAGGAAAGGAAACTTTTGAAACCACATTCACAGATTGATTCATAAAGAACTTAATGAGAGTTTCACCATAAAGTTAGAGAACGGGATCTGAACTCCAGTTTTACTCTGAACCTTAAATACTAGTAATGCTGGCCAGAAAAGGGAAGCTGTGTACAAAAGTTTGAATAGAACATCAGTTCTGTTTTTGCTGTGTAAGGAGTTAATTTCCTTTTCAACACAAATACAACATGTTGAGTTGCTTTGAAAACCACAATAAGACAAATATTTTTTTTCAATATTTCTGGTCAGCTATAGATCAGTGATCAGCTCTAACTTCAAGAACTGTAATCATTAGATAAAATGTTTGGTAGTATGTCAGCTATGGCATAGGTATTGTAGACCTAAAGTAGGAAGAGTAATTCATATGTTTACACTGATTACTGAATAAAATGCAGTTTCTTGGAAAGATGGGTCATTGCCTCATCGAAACATAAATACCTGGATTAGAAGAGAAAATATTTAAGAATTGCATAAAAATCCAGGTTTGGGAAATTTTTGAGATGCATACAAATATCCAATATTTAAATTTAATTGTTTAGTGTGTGTGTGTGTGTGTGTGTGTGTGTGTGTGTGTGTGTGTGAGAAAGAGAGAGAGAGAGAGAGAGAGAGAGAGAGAGACAGGGAATGAATGTGTTGAGAACTTTACTCAAGGATACTGAATGTATTTGAAGAAATTTAAAACATAACCTTCTACCTTTTAATTTTAAACCTGAAGTGTTTGTATTTTTTATTACTTTAAGTACTGAGAATAATTATGTTAAGTACCAAAAATAATTTATTACTTAAAATATTAAAGTATTTTTATTATCTCTTTCCCAACTAATAAATATATTGCAAACATGCACCTCTCACCATTATTGTATTCTATTCAAATATTTAAGTTTAAGATGAGTGAAAAGGAAGTCAGGAGTCTGAGTGAAGAAGTTCACTCTCCATCAAAGGAATGCATTTTTTTTTCACTCTGACAGTCCTCACTGGGAGACTATGAAAACCACCTGTGAGATGGGGCATCACATGACAGTCATTGTTTGTACAGATGGGATAACAGGACCTTTATATTTTTTACTTCAAAAGAAAAGTAGTTTAGGTTGAAGAGGATGGCAAGACAACAATCCTTTGCAGGGCTGTAAACCCTTCATATGCTCCCAGCTGATAACTGCTTGGTTTGTTAAAAGTAGCCCACAGTCAAAAAAAAAAAAAAAAAAAAGGGAGGGAAGGAAAGAAAGAAAAGTGATAGGGAGGGAGGGGAAAGAGAGGGAGGAGGGAGCAAAAGTAGGTATGAGAGGGAGACATTGTTTAAATTGCTGTTGCATAAATTATTCTAGCTATGCATTCAATACACCTAAATGCAATGTTAACAGCACTTACCTTTTGACAGCCTGATTCAGTGTCAGAAAGGACATGGCCTGCTTTCTTACAAACGTAAAAAAGTGTTTCTTCACAATTTTTAACTTTCCAGTGCCCCTCCTAAGGGGAAACATGTTACAAGATGGATGAATTAACTTCATTATTGATGCTGATAGGCAACATCAGTTATTTTCTTTTTTTAAATATAATTTATTGTCAAATTTGTTTCCATACAACACCCAGTGCTCATCCCAACAGGTGCCCTCCTCAATGCCCATCACCCACTTTCCCCTCTCCCCCACCCCCCATCAACCCTCAGTTTGTTCTCAATATTTAGGAGTCTCTTATGGTTTGCCTCCCTCCCTCTCTGTAACTTTTTTCTTCCCCCTTCCACTCCCCCATGGTCTTCTGTTAAGTTTCTCAGTATCCACATCTGAGTGAAAACATATGGTATCTGTCTTTCTCTGCCTGACTTATTTCATTTAGCATAATATCCTCCAGTTCTATCCATGTTGCTGTAAATGGCCAGATTTCATTCTTTCTCATTGCCAAGTAGTATTCCATTGTATATATAAACCACATCTTCTTTTTTTTTTTTTTTCTGAAATTTATTGACAAATTGGTTTCCATACAACACCCAGTGCTCATCCCAAAAGGTGCCCTCCTCAATACCCATCACCCACCCTCTCCTCCCTCCCACCCCCCATCAACCCTCAGTTTGTTCTCAGTTTTTAACAGTCTCTTATGCTTTGGCTCTCTCCCATTCTAACCTCTTTTTTTTTTTTTTCCTTCCCCTCCCCCATGGGTTCCTGTTAAGTTTCTCAGGATCCACATAAGAGTGAGACCATATGGTATCTGTCTTTCTCTGTATGGCTTATTTCACTTAGCATCACACTCTCCAGTTCCATCCACATTGCTACAAAAGGCCATATTTCATTTTTTCTCATTGCCATGTAATATTCCATTGTGTATATAAACCACAATTTCTTTATCCATTCATCAGTTGATGGACATTTAGGCTCTTTCCATAATTTGGCTATTGTTGAGAGTGCTGCTATGAACATTGGGGTACATGTGCCCCTATGCATCAGTGCTCCTGTATCCCTTGGATAAATTCCTAGCAGTGCTATTGCTGGGTCATAGGGTAGGTCTATTTTTAATTTTCTGAGGAACCTCCACACTGCTTTCCAGAGCGGCTGCACCAATTTGCATTCCCACCAACAGTGCAAGAGGGTTCCCGTTTCTCCACATCCTCTCCAGCATCTATAGTCTCCTGATTTGTTCATTTTGGCCACTCTGACTGGCGTGAGGTGATACCTGAGTGTGGTTTTGATTTGTATTTCCCTGATAAGGAGCGACGCTGAACATCTTTTCATGTGCCTGTTGGCCATCCGGATGTCTTCTTTAGAGAAGTGTCTATTCATGTTTTCTGCCCATTTCTTCACTGGGTTATTTGTTTTTCGGGTGTGGAGTTTGGTGAGCTCTTTATAGATTTTGGATACTAGCCCTTTGTCCGATATGTCATTTGCGAATATCTTTTCCCATTCCGTTGGTTGCCTTTTAGTTTTGTTGGTTGTTTCCTTTGCTGTGCAGAAGCTTTTTATCTTCATAAGGTCCCAGTAATTCACTTTTGCTTTTAATTCCCTTGCCTTTGGGGATGTGTCGAGTAAGAGATTGCTACGGCTGAGGTCAGAGAGGTCTTTTCCTGCTTTCTCCTCTAAGGTTTTGATGGTTTCCTGTCTCACATTGAGGTCCTTTATCCATTTTGAGTTTATTTTTGTGAATGGTGTGAGAAAGTGGTCTAGTTTCAACCTTCTGCATGTTGCTGTCCAGTTCTCCCAGCACCATTTGTTAAAGAGGCTGTCTTTTTTCCATTGGATGTTCTTTCCTGCTTTGTCAAAGATGAGTTGGCCATACGTTTGTGGGTCTAGTTCTGGGGTTTCTATTCTATTCCATTGGTCTATGTGTCTGTTTTGGTGCCAATACCATGCTGTCTTGATGATGACAGCTTTGTAGTAGAGGCTAAAGTCTGGGATTGTGATGCCTCCTGCTTTGGTCTTCTTCTTCAAAATTCCTTTGGCTATTCGGGGCCTTTTGTGGTTCCATATGAATTTTAGGATTGCTTGTTCTAGTTTCGAGAAGAATGCTGGTGCAATTTTGATTGGGATTGCATTGAATGTGTAGATAGCTTTGGGTAGTATTGACATTTTGACAATATTTATTTTTCCAATCCATGAGCAGGGAATGTCTTTCCATTTCTTTAAATCTTCTTCAATTTCCTTCAGAAACTTTCTATAGTTTTCAGCATACAGATCCTTTACATCTTTGGTTAGATTTATTCCTAGGTATTTTATGCTTCTTGGTGCAATTGTGAATGGGATCAGTTTCTTTATTTGTCTTTCTGTTGCTTCATTGTTAGTGTATAAGAATGCAACTGATTTCTGTACATTGATTTTGTATCCTGCAACTTTGCTGAATTCCTGTATCAGTTCTAGCAGACTTTTGGTGGAGTCTATCGGATTTTCCATGTATAATATCATGTCATCTGCAAAAAGCGAAAGCTTGACTTCATCTTTGCCAATTTTGATGCCTTTGATTTCCTTTTGTTGTCTGATTGCTGATGCTAGAACTTCCAGCACTATGTTAAACAGCAGCGGTGAGAGTGGGCATCCTTGTCGTGTTCCTGATCTCAGGGAAAAAGCTTTCAGTTTTTCCCCGTTGAGGATGATGTTAGCTGTGGGCTTTTCATAAATGGCTTTTATGATCTTTAAGTATGTTCCTTCTATCCCGAAACCACATCTTCTTTATCCATTCATCAGTTGATGGACATTTAGGCTCTTTCCATAATTTGGCTATTGTTGAAAGTGCTGCTATAAACATTGGGGTACATGTGCCCCTATGCATCAGCACTCCTGTATCCCTTGGGTAAGTGCCTAGTAGCACAATTGCTGGGTCATAGAGTAGATCTATTTTTAATTTTTTGAGGAACCTCCACACTGTTTTCCAGAGCGGCTGCACCAGTTTGCACTCCCACCAACAGTGCAAGAGGGTTCCCGTTTCTCCACATCCTTGCCAGCATCTATACTCTCCTGATTTATTCATTTTAGTCACTCTGACTGGCATGAGGTGGTATCTCAGTGTGGTTTTGATTTGTATTTCCCTGACAAGGAGTAATGTTGAGCATCTTTTCATGTGTCTGTTGGACATCTGGATGTCTTCTTTAGAGAAGTGTCTATTCATGTCTTCTACCCGTTTCTTCACTGGATTGTTTCAGTTATTTAAATAAAAAATATGATTAATAATAAGTGTTTCAGTATGGGGTAATGAGTCAGGACCTTGTGTTGTCACTAGAAGAGTTGATACTTTCTCTACATGAGAGTGGGAGGCCCTGCTCTCTCCAGCATGTGAACAATTACAAGATGCGCAATCCCAGAGCGGTGGATAGGAGGGGAGGGACCATTAATGTTTCTTGATAGTGTGCCAGGCTTAATATTGTGTGATTTTCATGTATAATTTCAACATTTCTGTGAGGTAGGCATTATCATTCCTATTTTAAAGGTTAGGTTTAATACTTTGCGCAAAGTTTTATAGTCAGTAAAACTGGAAACTAGGATTTAATACCAGGCTCAGCCTAGATTTACATTAAGCTGCTCTCAATTTTTATTTTAAAAAGATGGGTTAGAGCAGGGATTCTCAATCTTTACTGTGCACCAGAATTATTTGAAAGGATTACTAAAGTGCAGATGATGGGGCCTCATGATCAGGTCAGGTAGGACACAAGAATTTGCATTTCTGACAAGGTTTCAATTGATTGATGCTGCTGGTCTGGGGACCACACTTTGGAAACTATCCTCGTGACCAAGTGAGACTGCTGCTTCCTTTCTTCAACCACTTCTAAATATTAAGTGGAATGTTTGCTACTTACATATATAAACCTAATGCTGGGGAAATGCCTGGAAACTACCATGAATCACCCTAGATAACACCCTAGATAGATGAACTTTGTGCTCAAGCCATAATGTCCTTCTTTATCACTAAGTTTCCAAAGCCCCACCCCATTTCTTCTTTATATGACAGGTGGATACTTTCACGTCTTCTAGTTCTGCAGATAGCTGCTCTAACAACCTACATTAATAATGAAATACAATAACTGCTAACAGATTAAAATTTTATCCTCCCAAAGGATTTGTTAACACAAATCAGACCTTTAGGCTAAAACCACACAATTCAAATTTTAGGTGGTATCTCAGGCATTCAGGTTTTTAGGGGAATATACATACTGGGTAGGAGGCTGACACCTTCATCTTACAGAGCAGCCCTATAGCCCACCATCATGGAGTCTTCTAGCAAGCCATCCAGTTAAAGGATACTGTTAGGCCTACTGTATTTGCTTAATAACAATTGGATGGATGGATGAATGGAGAAAGTTTCCTAGGCTCTCACATTCAAATTAGGCATCAACCATGCTTAGGTAACTTGTTAATTACAATAATCATATTCATGTTGAGTTCTACTTCATGGGAATGAATGTTACTTTTTATGCATTTACTATTTAAGGAGCCACTAAGCTGCCAGAAAGGAGGACCCAAAGTATCACACTTACAGCAGCATTGTCCTGACACATCCTATAGTATTAATACCTGTTCTTACTCTCTTAAAAATAATTTTTATGTTCAAATGTTGGCTCCTGTTCTGTGAACTTGCTAAGTAAATAACCAATGTCTGTCAAATGTAAAAGGAGAATGTCAGTAGGAAAGGAAGGTCATCTTAATTATCTCAAAACCAATGAACCAATAAAGCGTCAAATATTGTAGAATAAACAGTGATGGCTTTCAGCAGAGTTAGACGCAAGATAAACATTTAGAGAGGTCATTGTTTGTCCCTTTTCAAATGTGACTTGAGAACTACCTTGGCATTTTAATTGTAACTGAGCATATCTATAACAACCTAAAAGAGGAAACAATGAAATGTGCCATCAAAGTAAGTGCTTAGAAATTTTCTATGTTTGGTTGGTGCCATTACTTTGTCCAGCTACTTAAGTAACATTTAATTAACTGCACTTGACATGGTGTCCTCCTGGTGGTAAGAAAGAGTGAGAATGCCTACCAAATCCTAATGACTTAAAACTCAGCCAGTGAGTTTAGTAACTATCTGATCAAAGAGATTAAGTCTACTTTAAACGTATAATAAACCCTTCAAATGACTTTGGATTAAATCAGATGTTTTAGATAAATGAGAGATTAGGGCATAGAAATAAGTGTGATGTTAAGGCCACTGGGACCATTACATTCTTGTGAGGAAAAGAGCAAGATTTTCCATTGATTCACAGTTTTCAATGAGGTTACGCACATTGTAGAAATCCTTTTATGTTAATAGGATAATGGAGCTTAAAAATCATCAGTCTCTAGAGTAATTTCCTGACACCTCAGATCTTCCCCTTACATCTTCACCATGGTGGTCAATGGCACCATCATCCACAAACATGGTGGTTGCTCAAGCCAAAAACCTATTCCTCTCTCACCCCACATCTACTAGCAACAATTCCTATCCTCCAAGGGATCTTTGAATTTCTCTCCTCTCTCTATATTCACTACCCCAATTCAACACTGAAGTAGCCCCCAAACTGGTTTCTCTGCTTCCATTTTCTGTCTTTCTCTAAGCTACTCTCTATGTAGCAGCCACAGTTATTTTTTAAAATCTAAATCGGGGGGCACCTGGGTGGCTCAGTTGGTTGAGCTTCTGACTTTGGCTCAGGTCATGGTTTGTGTGTTTGAGCCACAATAAAATAAAATAAAATAAAATAAAATAAAGTAAAGTAAAGTAAAGTAAAATAAAATAAAATAAAATAAAATAAAATAAAATAAAATAAAATAAAATAAAATAAAATAAAATAAAAAATAAAATAAAATAAAATAAAATAAAATAAAATAAAATAAAATAAAATGTAAATCAAACAATGCCCTTCATCTCCTTGAAGTCCTTTTGTCATTCTATACCAGGACTAAAAGCTTCACATTTTTGCATTCTTCCTGCCCCCTCTCCTAGGATCCCCTCAAGCCACACTGGTCTCCTTTTTGATTATTAAACATGGCAAGCCTTGGCCGGCCTTTGAGCTTTTACACTAGCAGCTGTCCCCTGGCTGGAATGTTCTTCCCCTGCTCCTCCAGAGGTTGTTTTTTTTTTGTTTTTGTTTTTTGTTTTTTGTTTTTTTTTAAGTTCTAGCTTAAACATCACCTCTTTGGAGAGCTTCCCCTGACCATTCTGTATGAAGTAGCAGCCCCAACCCAGGTTGTTCACCATCACATCACCTATCTCCTCAAAGCTATGATCGCAACTATAATTACCATGTTTCTCCTGTGTGTGCATGTTTACTGCCTAGTGTAGAAGCCCCAGGAGGAGTAGGGACTGTGCCTTGGTCTCTGCCACAGCCCAAGTCCCTGATGCAGGTGGCCCTCAATACAAATCCAGCAAAGTGAGCACTAAACAAACAAATCAACTTACAGATTGCTCTGCTGAGACACATAGTTGGCTTCTATTTGGAAGAATTTGGGGCTCAAGTGCGTGCCAATTAGTAAAGGTGACTGAAGAGCCATTGGACCATTCAAAGGAAACTGGAATTTTATTGCTGCTCAAACCAATCCATGTTTCTGATGCATTTTCTGTAAGAGAGAAATGTAAACTACAGGAATCCTATTAATGCAAAGGAGATAATGCACCAGGCCTGTTAGAAATGATTTCTTCTTTATTTTTTCATGTGATAAAACCTTTTAAGTCTCAGTATAAAATATCTACTTAAACCTGTTCCCCCTATACTATCCCATCTGCTTGACTCAGACCTTGTAAGTGGGGCAGAGTATGAGCTAAAGCCAATGCAAGGACAAAGCTTAAAAGCAAGTCAGATTGCTGGGACTCTAATTAGTTCCTGCTACTGTATGAAAAGTACATTTTATCAGTATGGTTTTGCTTTTGCCTAGTTAAAGGAAAAATAGGAAGGTCAATTGGATTAGGAAAAGGACCTTTAAAAGAAAAATCTTTACAATATATTTTTTCTTGACTTTTCTCTCTCTCTCTCTCTCTCTTTTTTTTTTTTTTTTTTTTTTGCCATGGGAAAAAGAGGAGCAGAAACTCTTAGAAGCATTAAAATGGGAGCAATGGGGTTGCCAGAAAAGTAAATAAAGTTTGACAGCCCAGGTAAGGTGAAAAGACCCTATGAGGCTGAGAGAAACGTTCAAGTGCCCCTATTCAGACAGAGGCAGCCACAGGATTCTTTTAATCTCAAATGCAGCAGGTGAGAAAAAGTGACAGAGAGGATTTTTGTTTTTACTTGAAACTAAAACCTAACTTCCAAAAGGTCACCAGTGTAGACTCTGGAGATTTTTTTTTTTCATTAAAAAAAAATCTAACTCAGTGATTTCAATGTTTTTCTGAAGAATTCCATGTCAAATACAAGACACAGGGGGAGGCCTGCTCTGATGCACAGATGGTGGGTGCAGGCCCAGGAGCTCAGAATTCCTGAACCATGGCACACAGCTTGAAAACCACCAAACCTTTCACTGGCTACAGTTATTAAAATCCAATTATTTATCTAAGGAATTCCATTACTACTTAGATCACATGACCATAGCACATGACTGCTATCTAGTGGCCGTAAAGCTAAATTACAGGTTTAAGTTTCATGTTTTTTTTTTTTTTAATGTTTTTGAAACTTCAGATATATATACCATAAATCATCACTTTTACATAGCTTAACTTCTTTTCAACTCCACTAATAAAGATAGTGACTACATTATATTTCATACCTCTTAGTTCAAAGACATGTGGCACTTACCATCTCCAAGGAGGGTTATAAGAAACTCCACCTGTGCTAATGAGGCAATGTTTATTAATGTGCTGTTGTCAGACTGGCAAGAATGCAAAGCTTCCTTCCAGGTCTTTTTTTCTTTCTGAAGTTTATAGCAGTTACGATTATGGGGATTCCAGCCAGGCTCACAGTAGGTAGTGTAATATTTCCAAGCATCTTTTTCTTTTTAAAACAATGAAAAACAATGTCATTTTCCACAATTTTTAACATGTTACTTGTTAGCCTTAATAGAAATTGCCATCAATATATGATTATTTTAAAAATTTGAAAAATAGAGACATATGAAACAATAACATATAAATCATCTACATCTTCAGAGTTGAGAAGGATTCACTATAGGATCTAGATCTAGATTGAATGGATCTCAGTGCTTTATTTTACAGATGAGCTAAGGTACAAAGAGGTAAGGAGACTTGGTGAAGGTCATAAGCCAAAGTGAACTGTCAGGGCTAGATGTAAAATTTAGCAGTCAGAGTTTTGCATTTAGAAAAATTTTTTACACCAAAAATGAGTATTATGACACACAATATAAATGGTATTCTGAAGATTTTATGTACAATATGTAGATATTTATCCTCAGCTGAAAAAAAGCCTGAAATTCTGGTTACTTCCTCCAAAGCAGAGTTGACAAATAGCTTTCACCTTTAGGGTATGTCTGAGTGTCTGTGTTGTCCTTCTGGGTTCATATGGACCCTGGGTTAGACTTACAGAACCGTTCCAGGATGCTTTGGCACTAATAGGGAAGGCAGTGGTATGCATATGAACTTTTGGCTCTCCCTTTCCAGAAGCTTGTCCCCAACCTGGTAATTAGCATTTTTACTTTATTTTATTAACTACAGCCGAGTGCCTCCCTTAAGCACTAATTTAGTTAGATATAGCTCCACTGCTATTTGGGAAATGAGACATTGTTTTAAAATTGCTCTGGGATGCTAAGTGCAAATGATATCTAAATATTTAGATATCATCTACCCCAGTGGTTTTCAACCAAGGGGTCATAGAACCCCTTTTGAAATTAAAACCATAAACTTTGCTCTATGGGTAAGATAAAAAGATAAAAGAGAAATTTCTCTGATTGAAGCAGGGTGGAGCCAAGCAAAGAACCTTCAGATCCCAGAAACAGTTTGAAGACACTGGACTAGGTCATTGAAAGAATTTGTTAAACCTGAAGCAACGGCAAAGAATCCAAACTAATTTAGCTTAATTACCCTCATTTGTGGTCTTTGGGCTTCAATTAGTAGAACCTTAGAGTAAATAAAAGAGAAGAAAAAAAGGATGGCAGGAGGGCATAAGAAAGAAACGAGTAAGAGAGGAAGAGATGGAAGGGAAGGACATAAATAGCGATAGCAATTTCAGCATGTTCTTGACATAATGAAAACTCTACATAAAAAAATGGCACAATGCTTCTCTCCCCCCCCCCCACCATGATTCCACCATTCACTTAGGGTTAGCCACTTAAAGGAAAATGAAAGTTAACGTCTGATTGTAAGGAATAATATTTAAAAATGATAATTCTAGGGGCGCCTGGGTGGCTCAGTTGGTTGAGCGTCCGACATCGGCTCAGGTCACGATCTCGCTCTCAGCGAGTTTGAGCCCCACGTCGGGCTCTGTGCTTCCAACTCAGAGCCTGAAGCCTGTTTCAGATTCTGTGTCTCCCTCTCTCTCTGCCCCTCCCCCACTCATGCTCTGTCTCTCTCTCCCTCTCTCTGCAAAAATAAATAAACATTAAAAAAATTTACAAATAAATAAAAATGATAATTCTCTTTATTTTAAATCTGGAGTTCCTAATTATGCTGGTCATGATTCTTCTAAACATGGTTATGTTTTTATGTCTACTTTCTGAGTTAAGACGTTAACTCCCACAGAAACTAAAAAGAGCCAGGAGACCTTAAAAACAAATAATTGGGCTTTAGGTATTAGATTGTAATTAGGTAGTATTTAAGTCTTAGTTGCACATAAAAGTTTGTATGTTATTTTGAGGAGGATGGTTATAAGAGACTCAGAGTATGGTAGGAGATCAATGAAGTAAAGAATTTTATAAAACTGTGTTCTAATTTATATTTAATTTCTAAGGTAACCATCATTAAAACTCAAAACTAGAATAGAAAAGGAAGCATATCTTGTTTTTCTAATGCAGAACAACTCAATTAAAGAAATTAGAAGAAATTAAAGAAAAAGCAGCAGAAATTGTCTTCTATGCTTAGGTCCTTTGCTTTGGTTTTTAGTAAAAACCTAAATGCATTTGTTAAATTTGTGGTGCCTTTGGAATAACAGATATTATCTGCTTACATATGTTTATTCATGTAACTATAAAACCCAGCCCTAGCTGCTTAAATTGTGAATTACTAGCAAAAATGTAAATGAATTTGAATACATTGAGATGACAAGTAAGCAACTCATAAAGCCAACTTAAAGTAAAATCACTTACCAATCACTTCTTGATCACTGTGGTTTAGATACTTTTTACATATATAAGGCAAGGTGGACCCACAATCCCGACTCTGCCAGGCATTTGGCATCAATGAATTCAATGTTCCACAATGATACTCAACAAATGGCTCAAAACTTATTTCTGAAAATACAGTGTATGTGTGTTTAATGTTAGAGGCAAAAGTGGTTAGTTTAAAATATATTGATGTCATTTTATTTATTCAAGTATGATATATTTGACATATGTAAGTGTGGTGTTTTAGCATCAAGGAGATAGCTCTTCTCTGGCATGTGTGACAAATCCTAGAAGATGCTATATTATATCTATGATTTTGCAGTTGAAGTCCAGACATGACAATGAAATGATTTTTCAAAGATAGCAATAGCTGGTTTTGTTTTAAAGAAATATTTGCAGTTTGTTGCTATTTTTTAAAACAGCTGACTAGAGTCTTGGCTCTAAACCAACCCTCCTGCAACCTTGGAGAAACAGCTTACCTTCTTGACCTCCATTTTCTTGTCTGGAAAAGCTTGCCTTATAGGAATTCAGGCAAGCTTAAAAATGTTTATAAACCACTTTTAAAATAACATGACTTCTATATGTGTGGGACATAGCTGCTGTGTAAGGCTGTGGGATAATGCTACCCATCAAAGGCACATAAAACACTGCAGGTACCTGGGTTCCAGTTCAGATAGTTGAGCGGCGTTCTATCAGACCACTGCCAGCCAGCATTTTCATCCAGTTGATTCAGACCTATCCACATTTCCACCGCTTCACTGCCCAAGTGCTCTAAAATGAAGAGAAAAATAAGAGTTTGAACACGAGGAAACAAACACCCCCCTCCCCACAATGATACACTTCTTTCTTGTTTTCTCATTCCTGAAGGATGTAGTCATAAATGAATTGGAGTCAATGACAGAGAAGGGTTTTAAGTGCTACTAAACCCCACTCTGATGCTTCAGAGTAACAAAGTCAGGCTCTGGCATCTTGAGAAACACCGCATTCTTATAAAGGCTCACTAACAGCAGTTCTTGAGCTGTGAAGGGCTTAATCTAAGCATCCAGAAGTGCTGCCTTTAAACGATCATCAATCCACCCAAGAGTGCATGGTTGCACATCTGAGACCATCTGATTTGCATGAACTCATGCAATTAAGGGTTTTGGATGGGGGAGGGGGAAGTGTCCAGGTAGTCCACTCCAGAAAGCGCCCCTCTGTCTATCCTCTCTTGCTATGTGTTCCTGGTAGCAGCTTTGGCTTGGAGGCTCAGGACTGCAGTTTGCTGAGGTTACCATAGGCTCCAAGTAAGGGGAATAGGAAGAAGTGATGTTAAATCTGTATAATGGGTATATGTGTGTGCACATACAATTTTCTGTATTTTTCAATATTTTTGAAGTATTTCACAGTTAAAAAATTAAACAATGTAAAGAACTTTTTTTTATCAGGATCTAGCAAGGAAGAGAAAACATAATTATTGTTAGTGAATGGAGACGAGTCCTCAAATTTAAGAAGGTATGCCAAAGCAAGCAGCAATGGGGGTGGGGGCGGGACGGCTGTCCAGTGTGAGAGCCAGTAGGAGTTGTGTGACCAAGAGGAGAAGCATAATCCAAGGGACCAAAGTATCCAGGCAGGCTGGAGCCATACAATGTTGCATCTTCAGCTGGGATTGGGAGAAGGCTTTCTGTCAGGCTGCCTCTGTGGTCCCTGCTCCCAACCGCTGTGCCATAGCTCCTCACATTTTAATTTAACCCCATTTTTGTTAGAGATGCTATGTATAAACATGTATATTGGTATGCCTGTGCTGAAAAACATGGTTCAAAATTAGAGAATTAGGGGAAAGTTTTCTTTGGTTTTTCTTTTGTTACCTGAATTAAAAAAATTATTCTAGAATAAAAGAAAATAAAAGAAATAAAAATAAATAAAAGCCAGCCCAAAATGTAGAAGGCGAACCAGGGAGAAGTATGTAATGGAAATTAAGGGATGGATTTTTTTTTTTTAATTTTTTTTTTCAACGTTTATTTTTATTTTTGGGACAGAGAGAGACACAGCATGAACGGGGGAGGGGCAGAGAGAGAGGGAGACACAGAATCGGAAACAGGCTCCAGGCTCTGAGCCATCAGCCCAGAGCCTGACGCGGGGCTCGAACTCACGGACTGCGAGATCATGACCTGGCTGAAGTCGGACGCTTAACCGACTGCGCCACCCAGGTGCCCCGGGATGGATATTTTTGATTGCATAAAAATATTATATAGTTGTTTAAATGATGCTTTTAAAGTATTTAAAATAATTAGAGATTTTATTGACATTGAGAGTAAAATGCAACCTACTAAATTAAAATATTAATAATATTTCTGAATTTGGGGATTATGGCTCCCCAAAAAGAGAATGGATTCACCAAACTGATCATGTACAATGCCTAAAGGAAAGCCACAATAATTTCAAAATGATCTACACAGTGTATATTATAGTTTATGATTGTATTTCAGTTATTTTGCTTTAAAAAAATAAAAGAACTTCCTTTAAAATCCAACAAAATTTATTATAGGATACATTTTAAACAAGTCTCAGAAACTTAGTAAAAGTTGATTTCTCATCAGATCATGGAGGTAAAAAAAATAGAAGAGACAGAGACTCAGTGAAACTGACTAATTTTGTGACACTCTCAAATGTTGCCACTTAATCTTTTAATATATAAAAGGGAGCACTTTTCTCTTTGTCTTATAGTTCATCTGTATCGGAACCCAATATATTTGAACCAGATGCAGGGGACTGAGACTGAGGCCCTGGCAGGTAAGACTTGTGTCAGGAAAACTCATGGTTTATGCTGGTAGTTTCAGAATAATTACTAATTGCATCCCCTTTTATTCTAAAAAGAGTCTCAGTTTGAATGATCAATTGTATGAGCACCCCAAGTATAAACACCAGTGCATTCACATAATAAATGAGTCAGCAGCATCCTCTGTGATTGAACATTTCAGTTACATGGTGGAAAACTGGAAGAACTTAACCCACTTAGGAAAGAGAAAAAATGGGGTTATAATTCTGAGACCCCAGAAACCCCTAAACAGAAACAGCATACCATTCACTGGTCCCACCTTTCCAAACTCCTGCGGCACTTACACAGAGTCTCTTTCTAACGTCATTTTGATTAGTCCTTTCAGTAACACTATCGGATTAAATAGTGGGTATTGTGATGACAGGAGGCGGCATGGAAGATGGATTGACAAGGGAGAGAAATTTTCCCATTTCATATCAGGGCAAATGCCAAGCAGTATTTTCAAATAACCTAATTAAAATATTAAAATATTAATTATTCTTATCTTAGAGGTATTTCAAATACCCTCTGTGCAGTTGTTTTAACAATACGCACAAAAATCATTGGGTAATTTATAATGTGTGTTTAAGGTTACAAGAGCTGTTTATTTAGCTTTACGACTACATCGGCTCACAGTTCTGTAATAATGAACTCAAACCTAAATTCTTTTGGATATTTCTTGGCATTTGTGACAGCCTAGATAATTCCTTATAACTATTAATGTTCACCAGCAATTAGCAAAAAACTAGACTATTCTCATCATTAAAAAAATACCATGGTCAGAACAGGGTTCTGTCTTTATGAATAGACTTCTGTTTTCCTAAACAATCCCCGAAGTCTAATTATAGAATTGTGGTATTTAAATCAAAGTCTCTGACATATCTTACTTCTTTACTCATTATTCAAGTTTGATGAGTAAGTCCAAACCTTCTTATTAGAAATTCTGACAGTCAAGATAGGTAACAAGTATAATTCATAAATGGTATGGAAAATTTTTCTGTAAAAACCATTACAGGCTAATAATGATATTAGAAACTGGTGTTTTCCCTGCAATATGACTCACTGAAATCAGTTTTGATCATAATTTCCCACTTTTGCCTGTCTGTGGGCAAAGGGGGCAAACCTGCCCTGTTCACGCATTTGTTACATTCCTTCTGGAAGGTATTGATGACTTTCAAAAGCTTCATCTTCCACCCAGTGAATCCACTTCCACAAACTTGTAGAGAAATAATTGGGGATCTATGCCCAAAGGTAAGTGCAGGGATGGTTTATAAGAGCAACAAATAAATAAAAACAAAATAAATAATTTTACCTATCTATCACTATCTAATAGTAGGGGGTTAGATAAATATATTCTTGGTAACCTATAATACTAGGTAACCATTAAAAACCATGATACAGACCTATATTTATAGACATGGGCAGATGTTCATTATATGCTGGTGCATGAAACAAGCATATTATCAAACCGTGTGCATAGGTGTTAAATGGTTAACACACATTGAGTGTTTGTTATTTTCTAAGACTTCATCTGCATCATAACGTGTAATCTGTACTGCTAACAAGTAGCATGGCTATTATTTCCATTTGATGGGGGGGATTTGAGGTACAGAGAGGTTAGGTCACTTGTAGGAGGAGCTCTGCTAGTAAGTGGTAGAGGCAGGAGTCAAACTCAAGCATATGGTTCTCTGGTTCCTGCTCCTAACCACCATGAAATAACTGCCTCCTGTATTTATTCAGTACTATTTTCCATAGACACTGTATATGCATGCATGCCTTTACATGTTTTGGGTTTTGTTTTTTTTTTTTTTTTTTTTTTTTAGAAAAACATGATTGCTCCTGGATTATGGAATTATGGGATACTTTTCTATCTTTATACTTGAAATTTGAAGAATATTCTAGGGGTGCCTGGGTAGCTCAATCAGTTAAGCATTCAGTCTTGATTTCAGCTCAGGTCATGATCCCAGGGTCATGACTCCACGCTAAATATGACGCCTGCTTGGGATTCTCTTTCCCTCTGCCCCACTCATGCTCTCTCTCTCTCTCTCTCAAAAAAAAAAAGTTATTCTAGAATAAACATGTACTACATGTGCAATAAAATTTGAAAAAAGGCATCAGAAACTTATGAGTGACTAATTTTGTGATATTTTCAAATGTTTCTAAAATTTTTTTAAAAGCTGTGTGTATACATCTACAAACATATTTAACCTATAAAGGAGAAGTAAGAGGAGAGTTTAGGTGATAGGTAAAACCCAAGATCCAGCCTTTTAGCATAACTCTTTGACATATTATTGTCTTATACTGTTAGTTAATATGTGTGTGCTTTTGCTTTTCCAACTAAATTTAAGTTCTTTGTCATGTAAGAGAAGGCCTATGTACCTGTGCATACTGACTGACAGGTGAGATTTTGTTTAATTAATAAAGGACTTAGGGGCGCTTGGGTGGCTCAGTCGGTTGAGTGTCTGACTTCAGCTCAGGTCATGATCTCACAGTCCGTGGGTTCGAGCCCTGCGTCGGGCTCTGTGCTGACAGCTCAGAGCCTGGAGCCGGCTTTGGATTCTGTGTTTCCCTCTCTCTCTGCCCCTCCCCTGCTCATGCTATGCCTCTCTCCGTCTCAAAAATAAATAAAACATTAAAAAAATTGAAAAAATTAATAAAGGACTTATTCATTAACAGAAGCTGAATAGCTAAGATCTCCAGCAGAGCAGGAATCTGTACGTAAGTTTAGAAGTCTCCCAGATCCACTATTAGAGCTGCAAATTCTCCGGGGTCCCTTGCTGGGGCCTCAATTCCTCTTCTCCAAGGGAGAGAAAATAAAGAATATATGCCCAGGTGCAAATGGAATGTCCCAGCAAACAGGTCACAATTCTGGGTGTGAGTCGGCACCATATTAATAAAAGAAAAAATATTTTTAAGGGACTTTTTATTTTTTCAGAATATATTTTTGCATACCTGGACACAACTGTTAACAAATCATTTTAATTGCATTAATATCAGTGTGCATCATCCCCCTACTTACTCCTTATGAAGTTTTCTTCGTTCTCATCTGCAATACTTAGTAAAGCTCCTCCTTGCATCTGGCATGAAGAATGTGCCTCACTCCAGGAAAGAGAGGAAAGCAGGTTGAATTGGTAGCAAATGTGTGAATTGAGATCCTTCTCCCAGACAGCATCACAACCCACTTCTGCAGATGCTGAAAACAAAGTCCATTACAACATTAACTATAATCCTATTTTATATAAACAACAAGGTATTTTTCTAAAATGAATTTGAATGGAATGATTCCAACTTCAACCTCTAAAACTTCAGTGCCTTATTGATTCTTCATTAGGTCTTTATGATGAAATATGCATTGTTATCCCACTGGCACTTTATGGTTCAACTCTTTCAAGATTTAAGGAAATTCAAGAAATTATCAATAAAGAAGGTCCAATCCCTTCTGGGAAAATAAGAGAAGGCATTTTTAAAAGGAGGAAATAGATGTGAAGTATTTGTGAAAATAACATCTGAGTTCCTTAAAAAGCAGTCATTTAGAGCTTTATACTGAAAGCATTTAAATGTTTATTTGAGACACATGCAAATGTTGTATCAAAAAGCCTTTTCCCCCAAATACCAAAATGCTAGGTGGGATAAAAGAGATACAGAAATATGAGTCTGAAATGAACATAGTTTTTAAATGAACCCTGAGAACAGGAATACTCATACTCAATTTAAGATAAAACTCTTTCAGCCAAAAGAAAGAGAAGTAAAATCCACTTGTGAAACATTGCATAGTATGCTTAAAAGTAAATTTAATGAAGTGTGAAATGCGGATCTGAAATCTAAAGTTTATTGAAATAACAGAAAATAAAGACCTACTTTGGGTGATTTTGCTAAAATTTTAAATCAATCCCCAAGATGAACTAAGCAGCCATAGTGATGACCTGAAATCAAATTCAGCCAAAGAATTTGAAGAAAATGTGAAAATGTAGAAAATGCAAAACATGTTACAGCATGAGTGTAACGGATGGACAGGCAATCTGCTAAAATCTAGAACATTATTTCCCAAAGTGTGATCCACAGAGTAATACAACTTCACAAGCTCTTTAAGAAGAGCTGGGACATAATGCATATATAACCTCCAAGTTCAAAATGTACGATAGCATAGAAAAGGCTCTGAGAAGGTCTGTAGTAAAGAAACAGCTCAATTTTAATTTGGTTATACCTCAAACTTACTTAATAATGAAATCTTTTTTGTTTGTTTCTTTTCTCCATAATACTTAGATGGTTCCCTTGGGAATGTGAAAATTTGTTTTCATGTCTGATTACAATGTGCTTTCCCCAGAACTGAGTTAGTTAAGTAGAAGTTATTAAACCACATATAACTCTAAAGCTGTCTATAGAGTTTTCTGACTGATACATGAATTTATAGAAGGATCCATGATTGAAGGAGGGCAGAAGAGAAAGCTGTCATCAAATAGGGGCAGAAGACAAAGCTATCATCAAGTAAAAATTAAGGAGAGGAGAAGAAAGGAAGGAGGAATATTTCAGTAATCATTCTTCTCTGGTGTCTGAAATTTCCCCATTGAGAATGGGTTTTTAGAGATTGTCTTCAGTTAGAATGTTAGATCATCCCTGAGATGAACAACACAGTAAGTGTTAATAGACATAATAATAGACATAAGCTCAGCCCTGTCCATCTGGTGTTCATCTCTCATGAGGCCATGAGAGAAGGGTACGGGGTGGTGTCTACAGTTTCAATTTGCATAAAAATCATCTAGTAACTTGTACAGAAAATGTAGATTCCTTGTTCTCAGTCCCAGGGATTCTGAATTAGGTCTGAGGTGGGATTCAGGAACCTGCATTTTAAACATATTCCTGATTCTAATCCAGGTGGTTCACAAAGCAAACACCAGCAAATATTGACTTGGAAGAAAAAAATTAAAGCACTTCCCAAGGAGTGCCTGCAGGTCTGAGTAGCCCTTTACTACTAAAAGATAGTAGGTTGTCAGAGGGGAGAGATGTAGGTAGAAGATACCAGAAGGGGAAATTGGGGGAGGATGTCAGGAAGAGAGATCTGGACATAGGGTACCTGCCTCTCATCTCCTGCCATAAGGAAAGATTTGATAATAAATCCTAATTATAAGTCTTCAGGCCACAGCCATATCATGATATGTAAAGGTCTGAAGGACACTTCAATTGATCTCATTCCCATTTTTGCCAAGAGTTGGTCCTGCCCTTTCAATGGACATAGACTGAGCTGTGTAGACACAGCTTTTTGCAGTAACCTGCATCAGTTCCATACATTGCACAGTTGAGATGGAAGGCTTACAGGTGATCCTGTCTCTGCTGCAAATTACACAGCCCAGTTTTGTTAGATTGTCCTTGGTTTGGATTATCTGTGCCAATTCTTATGGTTAATCAAAAGGAAACTTCCAGTCAAATGTTTGCAACAGGTGCCTATATTCTTCTAACAAGTAAGTTCATTTGTCATTGAATTTTTTTATGTTGATTTTTTTTTGAGAGGGAGGAGGGGCAGAGAGAGGGGGGGACAGAGCATCTGAAACAGGCTCTGTGCTGACAGCAGAAAGCCCAATGTAGGGCTCAAACTCATGAACCTTGAACTCATGAACCAGGAGATCATGACCTGAGAGGAAACCAGAGTCGGATGCTTAATTGACTGAGCCACCCAGGTGTCCCTGAAATTTGGTTTTAACTAAAATATTAAGAATTTGTACTTCTGTGCAGTCAGACACAAGTCTTCTCTCTTCTTCTCTAGGTAGACTGTGTGTCACTCCACGGATCTTATTTGAAGGTTGTATGGTAACAAATGGGATGAAAGTGTTACCCTGGGCCTGGGCACTGGGATGTGCTCTCCTGATTTCCCTTCAGGATCGAAGGCCTTATTTCTGCAGCTGTCAGCAGACACATTCCAGTATTAATTAGACCTTTTTCAAGGACTGCCTTTGCAGAAGTCACTTTCCCCAATATCTCCTTTTCCAAAGGCGGCCTGCAAACTATGACTGGTCCGTGCAGGGCTATAGGTCCCTCCTCTCACCTCAACTGGGAGTAATTCCAGCCTGAGAACTTCTCATAGAGTCAGTCTAGGGGTCACCAGGCCTGCATCACAGTTGTGCACAATGCTACTTTCTTCCCTTGCTTTCCACATGTATTGATCCTGAGAACATTCCCCAAGAGACCTGCTGTTCATCTCTGCCTCAGAGACTGCTTCCCAGGAACCCACGTGGCATAGGCTCCCATCTTGGCCTGGAGCATTAACATTTACTTATTCTTATTTTTCTTGCTTCTTCGTAGTCTCTCTTCCCAAGCCACTGAAAATCGCAAGATTGAAGGCTGGTGTCTCAGGTGCATTTAATCATTCTTGAAAAATTCTAAGGGCTGGAATCATATTGTTATTTTTCTTTGCATCTATGGTTGTCTTTATACTGTTTCTTCTGTCACTAAATTATGAGCTCCTTAAGGAAAGCAACTGTGTCCTATATATCTTTGTATCTCCTACTATTTGATGAAAGAGTACAAAATATTTTTGCACCATGTTATAAATAGGTGATTCTCCCCCTCCCCCAAGTATACCTCTCTTCTAATGAACTGAAGTCTATTCATGTCAACGCTGATTTTATTATGGATTTTGACTGGGATGCAGCCATTCCTTTCCTCTGTTAACATGGCTGTTTTTTCTTCCCTAAGGATACAGCCTTGCCATTGTCCCAAGTCAACTGTCTCTTGCCACTTTAAAAAATTTTTGAGTTCTTCAAAAAAATTAATTCGCATATTATTAGAGCAACTCCAAGCTATAAAGTTATTATTTTCTCTCTCTTTTGTTATTATTATTATTATTATTATTTTAAAATATTTATTTACTTTTGAGAGAGAGAGTGCAAGCGGGGGAGGAGCACAGAGAGAGAGAGGGAGACACAGAATCCGAAGCAGGCTCCAGGCTCTGAGCTGTCAGCAAGAGACAAGCTCACAAACTGTGAGATCATGACCTGAGCTGAAGTCGGACACTCAACCAACTGAGCCACCCAGGCGCCCCTAGTCTTTCATTTACTCATCATATAGTTGGTGGATATCTGCTCTCTGCAAAGTGTTGGTAAATCTCATGTAAAAAGAATATCAGACCAAGTCAGGACCTCCTGCTGTACATTCCCAATGCCTTACAGGGCTTCTTGGTAGCCCTGATCACAACTGAAATTAAATGATGTATTTACTTTTTCTCATTAGTTCTCTGTTTTTCCTGATAAAATGTAAGTATCAGGAAAGTAGGTACCATGTTCCATCTTTTTCATGCTATCTCCCAAGCATACCCATCTGCATTTAAAGGGAATTGGGTAGAGGAGAATATACTATCAAAGGAAGCTGAGAAATGGTGGCCACAAAAGAAAGAAGAGAGCTAGTAGATGTGGGTCCTGGAAGCCCAAGAAAAGAGATGGTGTGAATTTTGTTATATGTTGCTAAATCTTGTTGAGGACTGAGTCCATAAGTGAGCATGGAGCCCTGTTCAACAGAGGAGCCCAATCATTTGCCTTCTCTATGCCTGCACCCAACAGGGAAGCACAGAAAAGTCATTCTGATCATTTGATTATCAACCACCCTCAATACTTCCTGGAAGCACTGCTAGTTTTCTCTAGTAAGCTTGCTCTCCAGCAGCCACAATACTCATTTCACACTTTTTCTGTTGTCCAAACTTTTTGTTCCTTCTTCCCCTTCTTCAGAGAGAAAGTCTACAGCCACTGGACCAGTTTCTCCTCATCTTCTCCTATGACCTAATCAATCAAGCTTCTTGGACCTGTACCACCCTCTCCCTCTTAAGAAATTGTCCTTACATCTATGCAAGGCCAGTCTGTCCATCTATGTTCTAGATCCTACTTCCTCTGTCTTCTGAGAGATCATATATACACAGTCAATTGCTTTCACTTTGCTGTATCTTCAACCTCTCTCTGTTAGATCATTTCCACATGTATTCAAAGATGGTCTAGTGTCTCTCATCCTCAAACAATAAGAAACAAAAATACTTCCTCCCTTGACCTCCCCATCCCAGTCATTGCCTTTTCTCCACCGCCATTAGTCAAATCCTTTTATACACACTCTATCTTCAATTACTCATCTCCCATTTACTCATTCAAAAAAATAAGTTTTATTGAGATATACTTGACATGACATATAACTCATTTAAAGTATATAATTCAATGATTTCTAGTATATTCAAAGAATTGTGCAACCATCACCACAATTAGATTTAGAACATTTTCATCACTCAGGACCCATTAGTAGTCACTCTCCATTTCCCCCTCAATCCCTATCCCCACCTTCAGTCCAAGGCTGATCAGACTAATCTTGTCTCTGTCTTTATAGACTGTCACTTATTCTGGACAGTTCATATAAATGGAATTGTATAATATGTGGTCTTTTGTGACTGGCTTCTTTCAGTTAGCATACTGTTCCTAGGAGTTGTCTATGTTGTAGCATGTACCAGCACTTCTTTTTATTGCCCAAAAATATCCCACTGTATGGCTATATTACATGTTATTTATGCCTTGATCAGTTGATGGACATTTGGGTTGTTTCCATTTTTGGGCTTTTATGAATAATGCTGCTATGAGCATCTGTTTATAGATTATTGTATGGGTACATGTTTTCATTTCTCCTAGATACATACCTAGGAGTGGAATTGCAGGATCATGTAACTCGATGTTTAACCTTTTGAAGAACTGACAGACTGTTTTCCAAAGCAGCTGTACCCTTTTACAATTCTACCAGTGGCAGATGAGAGCTTCAGTTTGTATCTTCATCAGCACTTGTTATCTGTCTTTCTGATTGTAGCCATCCTGCTGGTTGTAAAGTGGCATCTCGTCGTGGCTACTGTTTGAATTTCCCTGATGGCTAAAGATGAGCATCTTTTCATGTGCTTATTGGCCATTTGTAAATCTTTTCTGGAGAAAAGTATATTCAGATACTTTACCCATTTTTGAATTGGCTTGTCTTTGATTATTGAATTAATTAGAATTCTTTATATATTCTAGATATAAAGTCCCTTATCAGATATATGATTTGCAAATATTTTCTTCCATTCCATGTGTTGTCTTCTCATGTTCTTGATACTGTCCTTTGAAGCACAATTTTTTTTAATATTGATGAACTCCAATTTATCTATTTTTTTGTTCCTTGAATTCTGATGTCGTATCTAAGAACGCATTGCCATATTCAAGAGCATGAAGCTATGTCCCTATATATTTTTCTAAGAGTTTCTGTTTTATCTTTTCCATTTAAGTCTTTGATCTATTTGGGGTTAATTTTTTTATAAGGTGAGAGAGAAATAGGAGTTCCATTTCATTCTTTTGAATGTGAATATCCAGTTTCCCTTACTATTTGCTGAAAGACTATTCTTTCCCCATTAAATTATCTTGGCATCCTTTTCCAAAGTCAATGAACCATAAATGTGGACTTGCAATTTTATTCCAGTTTTTTAAAGTTTATTTATTTATGTCTTAGTAATCTTTACATCCAGAGTGGGACCCAGACTTACAACCCCAAGATCAAGAGTCGCATGCTCTTCCAAGTGATCCAGTCAGGCACTCCTAGTCAATTTTGACAGTACTACATTGTCTTGATTACTATACCTCTGCATAAGTTTTGAAATTGGGAAGTATAAGTCCTCCAACTTTGTTCTCTTTTTCATTTCATTTTGGTTCTCTTGGATTCTTTGAATTTCCATATGAATTTTAGGATAAATTTTTCACTTTTTACGAAGAAGTCAGCCAGAATTTTAAAGAGATTGAGGTAATACTGCCTTAGCAATATTAAGTCTTTTGGTCCCATGAGCATGGAATATGTTTTCATTTTAGGTCTTCTTGAACTTCTTTCAACTATATTTTGTAGTTTTAAGAGTATAAGTTTTTCACTTCTTTTGTTAAATGTTTCCCAAAGTATTTTATGTATTCTTTTGGATGCTATTATAAATGGAATTGATTTCTTAATTTAATTTCTGGGTTGTTCAATGATACTGTACTGAAATACAATTGATTTTTGTATATTGATCTTCTATCCTATGAATGTGTTTATTACTTGTAATTGTTTTTTTAATGGATTCGTTAGAATTTTATATGTACAAGATCATGTCATCTGCAAATAGAGATAGTTTTAATTCCTCTTTCCAATCTGGATGCCTTTTATTTCATTTTCTTGCCTACTTGCCCTGATTTGAACCTCCAGTACAATGTTGAATAGAGGTGGTGACAGTGGACATTCTCATCTGACTCCTGATCATATGAGGAAAGCATCCAGTATTTCACCATTAATTACATTGTTTGTGGGTTTTTCATAGATGCTCCTATTAGGGTGAGGAAATTCCCTTCTGCTCTTGGTTTTTTAGTGTTTTGTTTTGTTTTGTTTTGTTTTGTTTTGTTTTAATTCCATGAAGGGATGTTAAATTTTGTCAAATATTTTTTTTCTGCATTCATTGAAATAATCATGTGGCTTTTGCCCTTTTTCCTATTGATATGGGTATTATATTAATGGTTTTCAGATTTTAAACCACTTTTGCATTCTTGGGATAAATCATGGTATACAATTCTTTTTGTATGTTGTTGAGTTCTGTTTGCCAGTATTTTGTTGAGGATTTATGCATCTACATTATGAGAAATATTGGTCTGTAGTTTTCTTTCATTATAATGCCTTTGTTTGGTTTCAATATCGAGGTAATACTGGCCTCACAGAATGAATTAGGAAGTGTTCTCTCCTCTTCTGTTTTTCCATTTACTCTCTAACCCACACAGTCTGGCAACTAGGGCACATCTTGTTAAGCCCATCAATGACCTCCATGTTGCCAAGTCCAGCAAACACTTAAGTTTCAGATCTTGTCAAATCAAGCCCGTCAGCCACATTTGGCAAGTTGAGCTTTCTCTCTTGGCAGATATACTCTCTTTTCTTGACTTTACATGCTTGGTTACACTTCTACCTCTTTGGCCGCCTAGTCTCAGTCTCCTTTGCTGGTTCATTCTTCTCTGGTCAAACTGAGTGTTTAGGTCTTAAGACTTGGGCCTGAACCCCTTTCTTTCTATTCTACACATACTCTAGACTATCTAATCCATTACTACAACTCTCAGATATTTAGAGGCCTTTACGTCTAACTGCCTAGTCCACATCTCACATGATTGACTGATACGTAACAAGTTCCAGTCTGAATGCTTGATTGTCTCTTCCAAATCTGTATCTCCATTAACTTAGCTATGCATATCAGAAACCTGGGGTCTTAATTAACATCTCATTTTCTCCCTTATCTCCTTTAAGTCTCTCCTTACCAGTGAGGAGTCCCACCTCCTGGTTAAAAATCTATATATGATTTTTCAGGCCTGACCATAGGCAATTACAAAGGTTTTACCTGGCAGACTTCATGGGGGAAGGATGCACTCCCACATCAGACTTGGTTCATAGCCAGTGCACTGAAGTCTCTGAAGGGAATTTTAGTCAAAGACTCAGGTCCCCTGGCCCATCATGCTCTTCACTTGTTTGCATTCCTAGCCCTGGAACCTTCATTTCTAGGCCTCTTTATCTGCGGCCTTGGGATGATATCCTCTTCATGTACCTCTGCTGAGGTTGGGGGTGGAGGAGGGGGAACTTTCTGAAGACACTTTTACTCACTCTGACTCTCACTCAGTCCTTTTCCACTACTAGCTTTTCTCCCCCCCTTAACCCTTGATCCCAGAGTCCACAAAACTGAGGAAGCTTTTGTTCAGGGCCCTCTGATCCTTTTGACCCTCAACCAGTGTGCCATTTCATAAGGAAAAATGGAACAAGAGGAGTTGGTGCTTCCTCCCACTTTAGGCTCTTGCTTACATCTGACAGTAAGTGATGAAAGGCTTAACTCTTTCATTTTTGGCTTGTTGCTTGAATCAACTACTCAGGCACCCAACAGCTCAGCTCCTTCTCTCCAGCTCAGCTGTGTTCCTGACAATCACATCCTATTCAGTCTATCTCCAAATTAGATCTTCAATACATCTATTCTCCAATCCCCTTTCTGCTACCTAACCCAAGTCACCACTATCCCTGGGTCTCAACTACTGATGTGGCCTTATAACTGATCTCCAGGATTTCTCTCTTACTCCCTTCTAAGCTATTTGCCATAAAGAAGTCAGAATGACCCTTAAAATTTTGTAAATCATTATCACATCACTGCTTAAGATCCTTTTATAGCTTCCATTTATAGTTAGAATTAGGTAACTCTTTACCCCTAGGACACCTTGAATTATCTTGCCTCTGCATGAGTTGACCTCTGCCAACCTCTCCAGAATGTCTTGTTCCTTTCTCCCTTACTCACTGTGCTCTTGCCACATTGCCTTTCCTAGATAGTAGCAGTCACCTCTTTCCCTCCTCAAAGCCTTCAGACACATGGCTAGTGGCATGCTGGGAGTGATGGTGGGGAAGCAGTCACCCTCGACAGGTAACAGTATTTTATCACGCACGTTGTTTAGAATTGTCAGTGCATGTGCACGGTGAGTCAAAAGCAGATTAACCTGTAGTTGGTTTTATTATTTCTTTTCAGTTCTATTCAAACAATATATTCCCTTATTGCCGGTACACCCAGTGCTGACCAGGCCTATAGGCTTCTTTTCAGCTTGCCTCCTTGGTACACTGCTGCACCATGCACCTGTGAATGGATATCTCATCCCCTCACTTTCTATCTTGATAACGCTTACTCATCTCTTGGACTAGAGTTTAAATACAACATACTCAGGAATGCCTTCCTTGACTCACAAATTTAAATTAGATTTCTTACTGATAACAACATTTTGTTAAAGTAGTACTTATCAAAAATTGTAATTATATATTAATTTGGGTATCATTCTCGAATGCGAACTTCATTAGGCACTATGGCTTTCATCTTTCATGTTCATGGCTGTAATCTCAGCAGTGTGCTTGGCACATAGTAGGTGTTCAATACAAATTTGTGGGACTGAATGAATGAATGATTTGTGGAAGTGGAGATCAGGCATGCATTGTCATAGAAGTAAAGGAGAGACAGAGAAAATGAAAGCAAGGTGAAGAGGTATAGACAATTCTTTTGAACTGTCTGTTGGGGAGTGGTGAAAGACATGGGTGTTTTCAGGAGGCATAAGTGGGGATGAAGGTGTCCTACTATTTTTAAGATGTTATTTTAAGACCTGAGCATGTTTGACTGCTAATGAAGAAGGATCCAGTAGAGTGGTGTGCATTGAAATTACTTAGAAGACTTGTTAAAACAGATTGCAGAGCTGCACTTCTAGAATTTCTGATATAGTTGTTTGGGGCTATGGCTGATAATTTGCATTTCTAGCAAGCCTGCAGGGAATGCTGATCCTGCCAGAATGGGGATCACACATTGAGAAACACTTAGATACAGGTTGGAGAAGGATGAATGTGGGGCTCTGGAGTCCAAGGGTGGGGGAGAATTTGCCTTAGGGTAGAAGGAGGAACACCATTGTACAGGATGGAGGAAAAAAGATGGGTGCAGACCCAAGTAGGTTTAAAGGTTAGGGACCAGGAAGTTGTCAAAACTTCCCCTCTGATAGATCCTGTTTTCATTATGAGTAGGAATTCAGGTCATTTCAGGTCAGGAGAATCAGGAAGGAGAATCGGGGGTAGGATAAGACGTTAGAGGAGGACAGAGAGGTTGGTAGTGTCACTGTGGTGAGCAAGTGAGCAGCATGACAAAAGACTATAGCATTGCAACCAGTGTTGAAGGCTTAGGTGAGGTTTGCAGTCATACGTCCGTGTTAGTACCAATCTGCTCTGTTATACCATTGAAGTTAGTGGTAAAAAAAAAAAAAAACTGTATCAGCTGAATAAGGTTCAAGGGCAATCCTCAGCCTATTTCAGAGGTTAGTGTCTTAAAAATATCTCAAGCTAACTAAGCATGACTGTCCAGCTGTATAAAACACACAATTAAGAGGTACTTAGGATGGCAAAGAATTGCCTCTAAACAAACCCAGAGAGATTTCTATATATCTCCTTGTTCCTGAAAATTTATAGTGATAGGTATTTTATTGCATCTTTCACTGCCAGTGTGTTTGTATATGTAGTAATATTAAATTTAAATTTTGCTCACTTACAATCATCTTTTTTTTTTAAAAAAGGAAGCATCATTTTACATTGAGATACTAAAAACTTCCATTAAGAAAGATGATATACAGAAGCACAAATCTTATTCCACTTACTCCTCCCTATTCTATCCACTTGTTGCTCCTGTGGAAAGAGCCATCAGCTTGCTCAGATTTCACCCTCTGACACATCATTTTGAGTTATGTTGGTCACCAGGAACTAAAAGTAACAAGAAAAGAAGAAAACTGGAACTGTAATTGAGCACTTTACAAATATACATGCACTACTGGTTGTGGTAAAGGTCAGGAGAGCTGACTAGCAGGCTGTCAAGCAGAAGCAGAAGCAGCTTCTGCGCTATCGGAAGACTGGGGTGGCACAGGGGGTGAAAAGCCCCAAGCACCACTACACCCAGGCTTCCATCTGGGAAATAATAATTGCATAAGAGACAGAGGATGGTAAAGGGCTTTTCACAGAACCTCAAGAATACAGTGAAATACATGTTAATGCTGTTGGTGTTGGTTCAGGTACTTTTAATAAGGACATCTATGAGAGATAGAAATGGAAAGAGAAGACAATGCAAATGATAGGACATCTGACTCAAGAATCTAAGGAGCATAGGGATTATAAATACATCTACCTACATACAGATATTCAGATTCAGATAGAGAAGGTTAATGACTAAGCAGTTATTAAACAATGAAACACTTTCATGCTGGTTGGTGAATAGCTACCATCCTGAGCTCCCTGAGGGCCCCTTGCTGTGCCAGTCTCTCCTGCATCTTTTCCTTCATCCCACCTCCTCACATTCCAGCAGCTGAGGGGTTAATACCAGCACTGGGCCTTTGGGATTCCTAACCTCCATGCTAAAGTCTCTACTTGGATTGGTCAATAGCACGTAACATATTAGTGGTTAAATGTCTTAATATCACCTATGTATATGGATCTATGTGGCACAGGATTATCTGCATGCTATGAATTGTCTGATGAAGAATTATCTGCAACAGGATCGTTTGGGGTACTTGTCAAAAATGCAGATGCTTACTTCTTGATATGTCTCTGGAGGCAAGGATAATAAAAGCGAAAGTGAACTATTGGGACCTCATGGAGATAAAAAGCTCCTGCAAAGCAAAGGAAATAATCAACAAAGCTAAAAGGCAACCAATGGAATGGAAGATGATATTTGCAAATGACATACTGGATAAAGGGTTAGTATTTAAAATTTATAAAGAACTTAACAAACTCAACACCCAAAAAACAAATAACCCAGTGAAGAAACTAGCAGAAGACATGAATAGAGACTTTTCCAAAGAAAATATCCAGATGACTAACAGACACATGAAAAGATGCTCAACATCACTCATCATCAGGGAAATACAAATCAAAACCACAATGAGATACCACCTCACACCTGTCAGAATGGCTAAAATGGACTATTCAGGAAACAACAAATCTTGGCGAAGATGTGGAGAAAGGGGAACCCTTTTGCACTGTTGGTGGGAGTGCAAACTGGTGCAGCCATTCTGGAAAACAGTATGGAGATTCCTCAAAAGATTAAAAATAGAACTACCCTAGGATCCAGCAATTGCACTACTAGGAATTTATCTAAAGGATACAAAAATGCTGATTCGAAGGGGCACATGCACCCCGATGTTTATAGCAGCAGTATCAACAATAGCCAAATTATGGAAAGAGCCCAAATGTCCATTGACTAATGAATGGATAAAGAAGATGTGGTATTTATATACAATAGAATACTACTCGGTGATGAAAAAGAATGAAATCTTGCCATTTGCAACAGTGTGGATGGAACTAGAGAGTATTATGCTAAGTGAAATAAGCCAGTCAGAGAAAAACAGATGTCATATGGTTTCACTCATATGTGGAATTTAAAACACACAACAGATGAACATAGGGGAAGGGAATGAAAAATATGATAAAAACAGAGAAGGAAGCAAACCATAAGAGACTCTTAAATACAGAGAACAAACTGAGGGTTTCTGGAGGGGAGGTGGACAGGGGGATGGGCTAAATGCATGATGGGCATTAAGGAGGGCAGTTGTTGGGATGAGCACTGAGTGCCACATGTAGGAGATGAATCACTGGGTTCTACTCCTGAAGCCAAGACTACATGGTATGTCAACTAGCTTGAGTTTAAATTTAAAAAATGCAGATCCTTGGATCCCAGACACTGGACTCACTGCATCTCTGAGAGAGGGGCCAGGATATGTATTTGTACCTATGCCATAGGTGATTCTAGAATATCATATCAAATATAGTCTTGCATTTTCCAGCATAGAGCAAATCTGTACTGTATTACATCTACAGGCCAAGTTCTTTGAAGGCAGGGTCCTAAGTCCTAACACTCTTGGTATTCACTGCTATGCCTGGCTTAGTGCTGTTGACAGACAATAAGGAGAAGGGGTCATTGATTCAGAAGTGCATACTGAAAAGATAAGTTATCTTTGATGATGATACATGTTGATGGTGATGGCTAATCATGGTGAGTGCTTACCATGTGCCAGATAGTATAATTGCCTTAGATGCATCATCTAATTGGATCTCAATAACTCTAAAAGGTACTGTTATGATCTCCACTTTATGGTGAAGAAACTGAGACTCAAGATCTCATCGTTGAAAAGGAAAAGGACCCCAGTCTTGGTCTGTCTGACTTCAAAGCCTATATTCTCTTTTATTCACTAAACTATACTGGTTCTTAGATTACAAAACAATTCTACAGATAACTTATAAATCACATTCTTTGGAATTCATCTCTTCAATGTGCTTTTGCTTCAAATTTATTTGTTGCATTTTGTTAAATATACGAAGGAGAGGGGCACGAAGATGAGATAGTAGGAGCAATACTCTGACTTGCAGGAACCAAGGTGAAGGACATTGAATATAGAAAGTAAAAGGTATATGTAAATATTCTTCAGTATTTAGGAGCTATTGGAAAACTTTTAGGTAAATAAAAATAAAATAAGTACTAAATGAGAAAAAGTTGGAACATTGCAGGTGTCAGATTTTGAAGTTCTAGCTAGAAATTGAGTGATAAGGAAAGGGAATCAAGATGAGAACTCATTGTTGAGAAATAATGAGGGCAACAGCGATTTTAGAAAGGTCATCAAGGAGCTAGCTGATGCCTGGACTTGACAATGGGCAAGACAAGCAGTCTGGACATGGAGAAATTAAGCCAGCTTATAAGAGGGGGGTGGACTGAAAGTAGATATAAAGAATGAGTTTTATGCACATTTAGGTTTGTTTTGACGTATTCTGCCCGGAAGCTGGGATTAATGAGCATACGGAGTATTATAATTTCATTCTGGTTAAAGCATCCTTATGCACTGAGCTTAGTGAAGAAAGGCTAATTAACATCTTTTGAACACAGGAGGGAAAAAAAGAGTATACATCAGAATTGTCTTTTCAAGGCAAAACAAACACAAAATCAAAATCTGGATAAATGGAATCAGAGTGCTTATTCAAACTTCAATATTTCAATCCTGGTGCTTGTCTTTAGATACAGATAACTTTCTAATCATGCTTGATTCATTCATGACATATGGAGAAGCCTAGATTTTGTTCTTACTGGGATCTGGGCAAAATCCCCACTTCTCATCTCTTTCATATCGGCTTGTCGTGGCACACCACAGTAAGTTGTCTTCCCGCCCTTCCCGGGTGCATTCATGATGCCACTGATGGTTATACTGGAAGGGAAACATGCACGGTGTTCCATGGGCATTCCCTTTGATTGTATACAAATCTAGGAGAAAGATAAAGACAAAGTCAAATAAGTATTACGTCAGCTTTATCTTTGGAAACTGTCATATGGTGAATACACTTTTTTATCGACTGAAAACCTACAATGGGTGAGGCCCTTGCTATATCACTGAGAACACTCAGGACCTACTGTCTAGTGTATGTAAAAGTACAAGGGTTCAGAGAGCATGCTGATAAGTGGCTTGTTTACATAATTATCTACTTGTTTATTTACTGTGGTGCCCCTGCGACAGTAGCACACGTATTTGTTAATGGATGAGAAGGAAAATTAAATGGAGATTTACTTCTTAACTTAAGAAAAATGTTTATTTTGAGAGAGAGCCAGCGAGAGAGCACATGAGCTAGAGAGGGGCAGGGAGAGAATCCCAAGCAGGCTCAACACTCAGCGCAGAGCCCGACCTGGGGCTCAATCCCACAATAATGAGATCATGACCTGACCCAAAATCGATAGTCAGATGCTCAATCAACTGAGCCGCCCTGAGTTTTACTTTACAATACCTTCCACTCCCCAAATACATCAGAGATCAGCATCTGAACCTCAGGAGTTTTATAGGCATCTATTACTTTTTTTTATTCAATAGATATTTATTGAGCATTTAATGTGCCCAGCACTGGGGATGTACTAATGAGCAAACCTGCAGATGTTCCCTTTCATATGAAGCTTCTGTTCTACTGGGGAGAGACAAAGAGAAAGCAAATACACAAGTAAACACATAATTCCAGGTAGCAGTAAGTGTCATGAAGAAAAACAAAGCAGGGTAGGAAGACAGAATGACTGTGTGTGTGTTTGAAGGGTGGAGGGGCCCTATTTTGGATAGGGTTGTGAGTGAAGACCTCTCTGAGTAAGAACTGGGGGAGGTGAGGGTGCAGGTCTTTGCAGAAGAGTTGTTCTGGTGGGAGGAACAGCAGATACAAAGGGCCTGTAATGAGAACATGTGTGGGGCAAATGGAAAGAGCAAGGAGGTGCAAGAGGAAGTGCAACTGGGGAAGTACTGGAGCGTCAGCTCACAAATGGCCAGCTCTGCCACATTATGGATTTTGGCCTTTACCCTGAGGGTAGTGGGAAGTCACCAAGTGAGTTTTAAATGGGAAAATGACATGATCAGATTTCCATTTTTAAAGACTAACTCAGGGTGCAGGGTAGCAAACAGAACCTACATGGCAAGAGGGGAAAATGGGATGACTAGCTAGGAGACCTCTATTGTAGTCAAGGAGAGAGGAGTGTGAAGAGGTGGCCTGTTGGCTGCCTTCTCAGAGTATTACAACAATCGGGCATCCTTGGCCTTAAGCATGACTCAGCAGGGGCTTTCAATGGTGAGGGGGATAAGGACTGCCTTCGATTAAGTTAACAGGTCCTGGAGTGGAAGGGCCAGCTGTGGAGATTCCCACTCCTTCCCCACAATTGGCAGGGGCTAGACCAAGAGCACCCCCCATCGTTGGCCCTAGAAGTTTGGGCTGTTGAGGAATTACAGGTGTTTCAGGACACATCCCCTTGTTTCAGTCCTCTGAATTCTGCTCAGTCTTCACTTGAGTGCATAGGAATGTGAGTATCTGCCTAAAAAATTAACACAAAGCAAAATATTAAGTTCTTCCTTAGGACTGTAGACTATTCAGAGTGCTGGCCTGCAGCACTTACTTATCGTAGTGAGTCCTGCTAATGGCCTGCTCTTGGCTCTGTCTCTCTTTATTCTTTCCTTGTAGGTACAGGAGAAAGTCCTGCTTTGGATTGTAGGAGTTCCTTGCTCTCCTTCCTAGAGTTGGGGCATCCTTGGCCTTAAGCATGACTCAACAGGACTATGCTCTTGTTAAGGCATAATTCTATAGAGCACCATGAGGTCAGGAGCCACATCTGTCTTGTTAGCTTTTATAAATTAAATGCCCAGCCCGACACCCGAGAAACAGTCACTGCTCAATAAATATGTGATGGATGGATGAATGAATGAGGAAAGCTACAGAACAGAATCTAAGAGACAGGTTTGCAGTTTCAGAATTTATGCCATTTTATGTTTGTTTGTTTTTTTTTCCCGCTTAACATGTCAAGTATTATAGAGCTATGGAGGATGAAAGCCCCCACTCCTGAAACCATTCTTCCCACCACTTGACACTTGCCAATTGTTCCTGACAGTCGTGTGTGGTTTATCTTTCAATGCCTTGTACGTGACCATCACATGGATGCCAGGCAGGCATGAGGAGGCATTGAGGTGCTCCGTAGACATGCTCATACCTGGGGCTGAGTTTGTACAATAATAGAAACCATGGCAGGGGAGGTTCTTCTATTCATCCTGACAAGTCTTTACTTCACAGACTTTATCTTCCACCTTTATTTTCTCTTTGTCTCCTATACTTGTTCTTTCGTCCCCTTTCCATTGAGTTATTTAAGTGTTTTCTCCTCTAAAACCTTTAAATTCTGAGTTTGCTTCATTAGCTGAATTTAGCAAGTTCATTCTAAGATTCCAATAATCCTTTTATGATAAGCAAGTAGCAACTAAAATGTATTTAGCAGAAGTCCCTTGAGGCTCTGGGTGCTGTCATATAATTTACAAATCTTTACTTAGGGATAATCTTTCTAAGTATGTGATTTCATAAGTACTTTCATTTAAATTATTTTTTACCTTTGTGCAGATATTCACAAATGCTTCCACCACCTGATATGTAGGAAATCCACTTATGAAGATATTTCCATGAGGCCACAAGCACGTTGTTGTGATTCACCTGGACCGTGTACTGGAGAGGGCCGGTGATCATGTTCCTGTTACAGCGCCATCTCAAGGAAACGTGAGTGGAATCACACTCATATATGCTTAGCTGCTCTGGATTCGATAAATTCAGACCCAGGCAACCACTGCCTCCTATGTTAAAAAGGCGGTGGTTTGAAACCCACTTCCACAGCATGTGCTTGTTTGCTGGTTTGCAGTTCTCCAGGGTCAGTGCAGATTTGCCTGCTTGAATGCATTTCTTGAGGCTCTCACTCTGGATAACGAATATTCCTTTATCTGAAACAACAAAATAGGAAACGTGGCATGGAACTTTCATTTATCATTAACTAGTGTCATGAGGATCCTGGTGTGCATGTCTAAGATGTTGTATGTGACAATTTACAGCCATTTTGAACAGATCTGAGGTGATGGATGGATCCACCAGAAGGGCTTTATTTGCACAAAACAGAAGCGTTTCTTAGGAAATATAAATGGACTTGTTGGAACTAATGAGAAAGTGATCTAAGACCTCCATGGCCAGTAGCAAAGGCTGCCTATCAATCCACAGGGGAGAGGTACTATGGTGAAGGAACTCACCACAACTGGAGAGAGAGCAAGGATTGGTAATAATACTCAGGGCTAAATGGGAGGGACATTGCATGCCCAGAGGTATGGGGATCTTTTGGTTTTCTTTAGACAAGCGCCTGAATATTAGTAACATGGCAGCCAAATCAAGGGCCACTGAAATGAAAACTTCTACCATCAAATTCCTACAGGCAACCGAAAGGATAGAAGCAAAGTGTTGCTTTGTGTCTTGATACAAGGTGTAAAGCTGGTGGGGAAGAAAAGCTTCTCCAATTTGCTCTCTGTGCTGAGTCCAGGTGGAGTAAAAAAAGTGGGGACATTTGCTGTGGGTGGGGATGGCCTATTCACTATAGAAGACTTGTTAAGTGGTACCAGCAGCAAGTGGATGCCCAAGACCCCCACTCAGGCCCCCCCATCATGTGTATTTTCACATGGGAGGTACTGGAGCACCATGGCAGTGGCAAAACCACACAGGCCACAGGGAGATATGGAGAGAGTAGGCCTTTGTGATGCACCTCTGAACCTCCAACGCCCTGAAGATATTTGGGTGAATTTCCTGTGGAAAAACTGGAAGGGGCCAGCCAGGGAATGGGTATTAGCTACCTGCCTGCCATCTGACTACACCTCATCACTGGCCTGGAAGATACCGGTTATACAATTATGAACTTGTTCTCTCGTAGGTTTTCTGAAGGTAGAAATCACGTCTACTTTCTTCAGTCTAAGCACAGAGTGTACTGAACATGTTTTAGAAGTTGAGTAAATGCCTGACGTTGATTAGATGTGCTAGCAGCTGTACAGGTCTGCCTGTGTAGGCAGGCAGGCCTAGGCTTCCTGAGTTACCCAGCTCAGAATGTCTGGTCAGGCCCAAGAGTTCTTTTATTCTCTCTTCTTGTAGTTTACCTCCTGTCCATTCTTTAAAAATCTGAAGGGACATTATCAATTTCCCTTTAAAATGACTGATTCAGGGCAAGTCGTGTCCTATGGCAGGGGTATAGAAGTGACAGGCAGAGGCCTTCTAGGGATTTGGAACAGCATGGAACGGGCTTCCTTGTGCATGGGGACAAGGGGAAAGTTCTTTTGTTTTTTCCTAAGTTACTTAGGCTGAGAATTGATTTACAGTAACCAAAATCACTTAAGACATTGTTAAAAAAAAAGATTGTCAATGTATTAATGAAAGCTATACCTCATTTAATAATTGATAACCTTACTTATAAGCGTATATTTGAGGAGTTGAATTAGTTGTCAGAAAATTGCTTTGATCATCATATATCAGAGCAAAAGAGAAGGGAGTGTGTGTTTGGGTGGGGGAAGAGAATGAATGGTTTTAGGGAGATTTCATTTAGATCAGGAAATTTGTTTTCCTAATGAAGACCATGTCTGTATGGTTATTAGTAATAGTCATTCAAGATCAAATCTGCCCCTTGCCAATGTGATGTAGACTCTGATAATTAACCTTCTCTCCAACTCTTCTTTTCACCTTTTCACGCCTGGGTAGAACGTTAACCTTAATTTCTGTTGTAATCTCCTAATTACTTTCTAGCTAGCTCAGAGTTTCATTAATTTTTTACTAAAGGAAAGTCATTTTACTATAACTGTTCTGTAGTTTAGCTTCTATCTCATTTACTTGTTCAAATATATCCACCTACTTACTGGCTAGACCTCAGCTCTCTGGGCCTCAGTTTATACACCTAAGATGGGTAGACAGCCTACCTGGCGAGTGGTTGAGGGCTCTCGAATCAGGCAGATCAGTCTGGAACTTTGGGCAAGTTTTTTAATCTCAGTAAGCCTCACCTTTCCTTTTTGAACTGGGAGCATGTGTGATACTGATCTCATAGGGATGTTAAGGGCATTCCATTAAGTAACCCATGCAAAGCACATCACACACCACTTTGGCATGGGAAGACTTCAGCAAGTTGTTAGTATTGTTATTGTTACTCTTATCCCTCTGGCTTCCTGATTCTTGGTCTGCAAATGCAACTGCAGATCTGGTTGAACACTGAAGAGTGCTAATATGGGCATCCCCAAAGACTTCTATCATTAGCAGAAAAATGCATTTTACTCTAGCTTCTGTAGCACACAGTGTGTGTAGATTTTTTAGTGTTAAATGATCCTGAGATCACCTTTTATGGAGGAAAAATACTCTTCAAAATCAAGATAACAAAATATTTTTCTTGTTTGTTCAAATATACGTGCAATCATGAATTAAGAGTCTCCATCTGTTCATCTTCCAAACTAGTATCTACCTGTAAAGTCTATACTGCAGTTCTCTTATAAGAAAGAGAAAAACACATAATGTTGACAAGCAGTGTATGGATAGGCAAATGGATGGTCTTTAAGTCAACATGGACATTATATATTACTAACATTTTGGATGAATAAATATTTTTAAATGTTCAAATTATTAAGTGTTAAGAGAAAAGGAGTGGTGTAATCAAACTTCTGTAGTTACACTAGTGATCATAAAAATACCTTCCTGAAGCAGAAGATATTAGACACACCTCATCCCATGCTGTTCACTTTTGGAGTGTTATTATGTTTTCATGCCCAGCTGCCTTTAGAATGTAGCTTTGGAAAAGTTCCTCAGAATGTATCATAAACAAGTAGCTCTGGCTTACCAATAACAATAAATATGCCATCTCCAAAAGAATACTATGCCACACTAAGCTAAAAAATGACCCAATCCCATTTTCCCATTAAACTATAATAGAATCTGGTCCTGGCACCATTAATCTCCATAAATTCACTGAAGAGAAAACAATTGCCTTCAAATAAACTCTGAGGAGACCCAATACGGGTATCAATATTATGATCATTATTATATGCATATATAGGCTGTCTGTAACAAACACATAATGTGAAAAAAAGCCACCAATCCTTAGCGTCTATAGTCAGGTTTTAAAAAGTATGAAAATCAAATGTGGGAGGAATCAAGATTGATTATATATGTCAAGGACATCAGTTCTGCTTGAACACTGATTAAGTGATTAATGAAGTACTGCCAGAATTACTAAATCTCTTTGCAGTAAAATGTTATTATACTTCCCTTCATAATTATAAGTTTAAGAGGGGAAAAAGGATTGATTTACTAGAAGTAACTTACAAGCTAATATTCATTCTTTTTTATTCCATGGAATAAAATCCATGGAAGACAGTTCTACTTTCTACTTCTGGGTTCCTCTGAGGAGATCATTTTAGACCCACCCTTTGCCCCACAGGATAACATGTACTTTTCGAAGGAATGGGAGGAGAATGCTTCCTTGATCAAATGTGGAATTTAAGTTCAAGGTAATCCTTTTTTGACTGCATATAGAAAATTACTTCATTCCACAAGCATTCATTGGGTGCTAGCCATGTGGTAGGCACTGTGTAGGGTACTAGAGATAGAGAAATTATTTGCCTAAGTATCTGTCCCTTAAAAGTATACCTATTTCTTCTGAAATCATGAGAATACTCCTAGTTAATGAAAAGAAGGAGGTTCCATCAGTGCCAAAGAAAACATTGTAACCACATTTAAGATAGCCCTGGGGCACCTAGATGGCTCAGTCAATTGAGCATCTGACTCTTGATTTCAGTTCAGGTCATGATCCCAGGGTCGTGGGATAGAGCTCTGTGTTGGGCTCCCCGCTGAGTGTGGAGCCTGCTAAAGATTCCCTCTGTCTCTCCCTCTGCCCCTCTCTCCCATTCGTGCTCTCTCTCTCTCTCAAATTAAAAAAAAAAAAAAAATAGCCCTTTAAAGCAAGTGGTGAAAAATAAGAACAAGAAAATAGCCCAGAATTCAGAATACTTGACTGGATCCTCAACTATTGTCATGTGTAAGGTGGGCATGACTCCTCAGGAGTGGGGAGAGTGTGTGTGTTTGCACACACTTGCCCCTTTTCCAGGGAGGAGACTGAGAACAACACCGGAAGGAATGAGGCCTTTTGGAGGAGACTAAATTTTCTTATTTTATTTTATTTTATTTTATTTTATTTTATTTTAATTTTTGAGAGAGACAGAGCATGAGTGAGGGAGGGGCAGAGAGAGACACACACATACAGAATCTGAAGCAGGCTCCAGGCTCTGAGCTGTCAGCACAGAGCCCCATATGGGGCTCAAACCCACGAATGTGAGATCATGACCTGAGCTGAATTCGGACACTCAACCGACTGAGCCACTCAGCTCCCCCTGGAGGAGACTGACTTTATCCATAAACCCAGAATCATGAACTTTAAGGCTGGCTGGGACTGCAAGGGTTATTTAATCAAATCATTCTTTTACATTTTTTTCCAAATGTATTTTGTCTTAGAGGTTTAATATCCATATGCAGAGTGAGGACCATATAGGTCTAGGTCTAGCTTTATTTACATACATTAATTTATAACCTATAAAGTAGAAAATAAACTGCTGCAGATTGTTGCCAAACAATTTGAGGTAGAAGACTTAAAGTTTCAAACAAACATTTTTTTCAGTCCCTAGTATGGTATGTGTTAGGAAGCCTGCAGAAAAAAGGGTATAAATGTCATAGTGTTTGCCCTCAAGGAGTTGCTGTAATCCCTGGGAGTACATCATGAAATATATGGAAAGAACTATAACAATGTCAAGATATATTCTGACATCAGAGGTATAGAGAAGCACAATGACATGGAAGCCAGAGCTAGAAAGGATAGGTTTGGCCTATCAGAGAAATCTCTTTCAATCTCTCTCTCTCTCTCTCTCTCTCTCTCTCTCTCTCTCTCCCCCTCTCCCTCTCTCTATCTCTCTCAATTTCTCTCTCTCTGTGTCTCTCTCTCTGTCTCTCTGTCTCTGTCTCTGTCTCTGTCTCTCTCTCTCTCTCTCACACACACACACACACACACACACACACGCATTTTCATTCACCAGTCATTTATTAGGGACGTAACATTTGTCACACACGGAGGTACCTTGGTGAACTGGCCAGACATGGTAACCTGTTCTCACTGCAGAGACAGAAAGTTCCAAATAGTGGAGGAGGTCTATAGATGCACAGCTGGTTAAGTGGGACAAAGGGGCACAGAGCGAATGTCACCAAAGTTCAGAAGTGATAAAAATAATCAGCTCTAGGGTGATCAGAGCCTACCTATGTAAAAGACTTTGGTGGTTATAGAATATAAAGTTGGAAGGAGGTGGTTTGGGGTCATTTTATGAAGAACTTGAATTTTATTCAAAAATTTGTTTTTTATTCTTCATATGAGAGGGAGCATTGGGAATAATAGAAAGCATGACTGAGGCTGTGGTGTAGATGAATTAGCATGGTGAATCATTCAGCAAAAACACTTATTGAGCATTTACTGTGTACCCAGCCTTGTTTCAGGTGCTAAGAATATAGGTGTGAGGCAAATGTCCAAATTCCTGGCCTGGAGGAATTCTCCTGTAGGTGGGATGAGACAGTCCATGAATGGAACCAGTGCACAATCTGGGGACTTTTGCTATGATCCAGCAAGGGGACCGAGGTGTCAATTCAGCTGGTTGTGGCGAGAAAGGAAAGGAGGGAGTAGTGAGACTCCAGTCACTATAAAACTAATTCAAGGAGGGAAGAAATGACAACATTTGGCAATTGATGGAATGGGAGGATTCTGGAAAAGGTAGTTGCAATGACTTGTTTTCTAGCTCAGGTGTTCAGGTGGCTGGCAGAGGCCTGCCAGTTTCTATGACACTATGAGGTTGGAGTCTACAGCCTGGGGCTACTATTATAATCTGATCTGTCTGTTTGAACGGTGCTGATTGAGGGTACCTGTAGGACATTTCTCTTGAGGCCCCCCACTTCATTTTCAGCACCCCTTCCCGTGACCTCCACCCGCCTTGTGGTGCCCCTTTGGCTTTAGGCAGCTCTTAGAAATGGCTGAAGGTTTGAAGTAGTACGTGAATAAGATAAGGTTTGAAGTGTTAAGACTTCGTGAGGTCTCTGTACTTTTCACACAAAAACACTTGAAACAAACAATAAAACAACAATTCCTAAAATGAAGCTCTTTTTCTGGTGGATTTTAGGCAAGCAAAGGGCTTTCTGGTATTCAATAAAGTCCACCATGAAAGTTGGTTTCAATGCTCCTCCATGTCAAGGGAACTGGAAGGAAAAGTTCACATACATGGTTCACATCAAGTGCAATGCTGACAACTAGCTATTGGGAAGCCACAGCTTGCCAAATGCAATCCAGTTTCAATCTCCCACCCCATTTCCTTGGGTTTAAAGCTCTTCTGCTGTATCCACCCACACAGCTGGTGCCGGGCTCATGCACTCCCTGCCCTGTATCATCTCTTGAATCTGTTTAGTCCCTTTCTGTTCTGACAGTACAGCAGCCCCCCTCCTCCCTTATCTTCCATTTTGTTTTCCGCAGTTTCAATTTACCCAAGCTCAACCGTGCCCAGGCAACAGATGATCCTCCTTCTGAGGTATCAACAGAAGGTCACAGGTAGCCTAACACTGTGTTGTAATCCCCACGACATTCACCTCATTTCATCTCATCACACAGGTTATTTTATCATCTCACATCATCACAAGAAGGGTAAGTACAGTACAATGAGGTATTTTGAGAGAGAAACCACATTCACATAACTTTTATTATAGTTTCTTATAATTGTTTTATTTTATTATTATTGTGGTTAATCTCTTACTGTGCCTAATTTATAAATTAAATTTTATCATAAATATGTATAGGGAAAACCATAATATATATAGGGTTTGGTACTATCTGCAGTTTCAGGCATCCATTGTGGGTCTCGGAATGTATCCCCCGTGAATAAGAGGGGGCCTATTCTATTTCAGTTTGGACATGGAAGGGATCCAGAAGGTAGTGGGGAGGGCATTTCTCCCCTGTAACCAATCTGAAGGTAAGCATCTTCTCTCTTGAGATGTATTGACCTTTTCCAGCTACACAAATATGGGTTTGTCCTGTCCAGTGAACAATGGATTCAGATCTGATTATGTTCCTTACTTAGATTACTCTGTAGCACGAAAGGATGTGGTAAGCAGCTGAATCCAGTCCTGTTCATGGCTGAATGGTGCAGAAAATCTGGATTCTTAATATGACTTTGCAAACCAATAAGCAAGGAATTTCTGATGCTTGCAGCATGTGCATTGTACTTGAAAAAAGAGTCCCAGAGAACAAAGTTAAAGGTGTGTCTGCCCTTCTTGGCTCTCTCTGCATGCACATTGCATTTTAGCCCAAATCATCTGAGATTTGGTGTTTGTCTCTTAATCTGACAGCACCTAACAAAGCCTGTAGCCACCTCTCAATTGCCTTCTATTAATCAACCAAAAGGTAAAATGTATTTTAAAATATCGCCTTATCCTGTCTCGGAACTTCTGTCTCTTTCTCTGCCCTAGCACTGTCCTTGATTTTTAGTGTTCTTTATTTCTCCTGCAGCTTCTGAACCTGGATAATCACCACCTCCACAGGCCCATGGGATCCCACTTCCTAAATCTTTTTACTTGTCCTCTCCCCCTTTCTCTCTAATCTTCCCAAATCACCACTTCCCGTTCCATGGGGCACATAATACTCTTTCTCACATGCGGGAAACATGAAACTCTGCTAATCAGCTCCTCTGGCTTGGCTCCAGTTTTGTGGGGATTCAAATTGCCTGTTACCAACCCCTGTGTGAAGTGGATTAACCCTTTTAGATTGTCTTTGCCACTCCCTGCTTCCCCTGGTTCCCTCCTGCCCCTTCCTCTAACTGTAGCTGACCCTTACAGAAAAATCTTATCTCTTCTGAAGTTTTTTGCTGTATCTCTCTGTATGTTACCAATGAGTTTTTCAATTGAATTGAAAACATTTTTTTTCTTTTTAGCTTTTAGTCTATTCCTCCATCATTTTGTCTTTAACTCAAAAGTACCTAACAGACATTGCTGGTATAAAAATCCTTATTCACAGCAGCTCTGTTATCATCTTATATACGGTGTTGAAAATATACCACCTCAGTAACTGGGGAGCCTCACTACAAAGAGCAAGTTAAGGCAAGACACAGTAAGAACATAGTTAAACTTTCCTCAAAAAATCCTGCATTTTGGGGCACCTGGGTGGCTCAGTCGGTTAAGCATCCGACTTTGGCTCAGGTCATGATCTCCCGGTTTGTGAGTTTGAGCCCCACGTCGGGCTCTGTGCTGACAGCTCAGAGCCTGGAACCTGCTTCAGATTCTGTGTCTCCCCCTCTCTCTGACCCTTCCCATGCTCATGCTCTGTTTCTCTTGGTCTCTCAATAATAAATACATGTTAAAAAAAAAAAAAAAAAGACCTGCATGTTGAAGCCCTGGGGATATGATTCAAAGACTAGGTCATCAGAACAAACAGAAACAGAAAACAACTCCACCAACAATCAAAACAACCCTGGAAATGATGTGGCATTACTGAATCAGAAGAATTTCCATCTTAGGTGCTTTAAGAATACACCCATTTAGGGAAAAAAAAATACATTTACTTAACTGGGAGACAGAAACTAACACAAAAACAAAAGCAACTTTTAATGGTAGATATACTGTTAGTCCCTGTACTGGTTTGCTAGGGCTGTGATAACAAAGTACCACAAACTGAGTGACTTAATAGAAATTTATTGGCTCATAGATTTGGAGGCTAGAAGTAAAAAATCAAAGTGTCAGCAGGAATGGCTCCCTCTGAGTCTGTGAGAGAAGGATCTGGTCCAAGCTCCCTCTGTCTTATAGATGGGTGTCTTCTCCCTGTGCCTCTTCATATCATCTACTCTCTGGGCATATTTCTGTGTCCCAATTTCCCCCTTCTTATGAGGTTACCAGTCATATTAAATTAGGGTCTACTCTAATCACCTCATTTTAACTTAATTACCTCCGTAAAGGCCCTGTCTGCAAATAATGTCTCATTCTGAGGTAATGGGGGTTAGGACTTCAACATACAAATTTTCAAAATATACAATTAAAACCATAGTAGTCCCCATGCTTCTGATTCAGGCTGACTACCTACTTTGCAGGGCCAAGAGTAAAATAACAATGTGGGGCCTTGCCTGGGGCAAGGAAGTCAAGTCAATCTCCACTTCCCATGAGTTCAGGAGGGATTGCAACATCTGTGCCAGAAAGTGCTGGAATCACACTCAGTCCTTGGACTGGGAATAGATGACAGGCTCCCCACTCAGTCCTCGCCGGATGTTGTCAGCCCAGTGGGGACAGCTGCTGCCTTGCCCTTCCCTGAGATGATACTGGCTGTTCACTACCAATCCCTGGGCCTCCTGTCACCCAAACACAATCTGGTTGGCACAGTGGGTGGAGGGTAGGAGTGTGCAGGCAGCTTAGAACCCATCCAGGGGATCTAGGGAGGTGACACAGGTGGAACTGAGCCTAAGCTGAGGCTTCTAGCTTCTGGCTCATGGTCTACTGTCCTATGAGACTTCAGGCCCAAAGCACAAATTCAAATGTTAAAATTATTAAGAATTCCAAGACCCAAAGCCACAGAACATTGAACTCCAAGTATGTTGCCCTGCTGAACATGGGGCTCTGTGTCTTCACTGGCTACTTGCCTATGAAGCCCACCCTGTTCTTACTTGAACAACGCTGACACCATGGGGGAAAGACTTTGGCAAACTACAGAGCATTTCTTTTAGGGTAGAACTGCTTGAAGCTAAAGTGCCATCTGTACAATGGGTGTAATAACAGCACTGGCTTCATAGGATCCTGATAAGGATTACCGCAGTCACTATGATCACTTTCTAAATGCTAAGAAAAGCAAAGCAAATCTTGACGTTGAGCATGGATAGTGCCAAATAAGACAATGGTGTCAGTTAGATAACCACTTTGAATTTCCTCTTTATGTTTTCATAATTAAAAGGAAGTTCTCAAGAACAGAATGCCAAAAGCCAGAAATAGTAAAACATTTTTACTAGCGTATTTCTTGTTTTGTGTGTGTGTGTGTGTGTGTGTGTGTGTGTGTGTGTGTGTTTAGTTTATTACCTGGGAGGCTGAATATGTTTTTAGGTGAATCATTTACTTTTTTTTTCCTAATTAAGTTTTCATTTAAATTCTAGTTAGTTAACATACTGTGTAATATTAGTTTCTGGTGTACAATTTAGTGATTCGATACTTATATTCAACACCCAGTGCTCATCACGACATGGGCCCTGCTGAATCCTCATCACCTACTTCACCCATACCCCCACCCGCCTCCTCTCTAGTAACCATCAGTTTGTACTCTATAATTAAGAATCTGTTTCTTGCCTCTCTCTCTCTTTCTCCCTGTGCTTATTTGTTTTGTTCCTTAAATTCTACATATGAATGAAATCATACAGTATTTGTCTTTCTCTGACTCACTTATTTCGTTTTGCATGCTAACATATTTCTTTGGAACTGTGGTAGACTGGAAAGTATCATAAATTTAAAAATCACGTAGCCACACATGAAAGCAGAAACTTCTTGTTTGTTTTGTTTAGCTCTGTATCACGACTGAATTTACAGAAATTTTAATAATATTCCTCCATTTTTCTTGAATAGCTTTATAAAATATTTTTTCCTAAATGACTTAATACAGTATTTATAAGGCATTCATTCTTTTGTTTCTTTTATGAACTGTATGTCCTTTCACTCTGAATAATTAAAGAAATATAATTTATGTTCCTAGCTTTGTATTGGAACATCTCCTAAAAGGCTTTCAAAGATAATTTCTTCTTCTTTTTTTTTAATGGTTATTTATTATTTCTGAAAGAGAGAGAGAGAGCATACACAAGGGAGGGGCAGAAAGAGAGGGAGAGACCGACTCCCAAGCAGGCTCCACTCTGTCAGCATAGAGCCTGACTCAGGGTTCAAACTCACAAACTGTGAGATCATGACCTGAGCAAAAATCAAGAGTCAAGTCGGACACTTAAACTGACTGAGCCACCCAGGTGCCTCAAGGATAATTTCTAAAAGAAAATGGAGGCAAGCATCTATAAATGTCTCAACTATATTACTTTGATAGATCATATGAAGATTCATTGCATAGGGATGAGTTTAGAAGAGGCAAAACAAAGGAATCATTTCTTCAGAAAACTGGATATAAATAAGCAAATTGTTAGATAAAAGAAGGGGAAATGAGGAGATATCTGAGCTCTCTACAACTCAACTGTTCTGGTCATTGGCTTGGAACTTGCATTGTGTGATATCAGTTACTGTGAAACCAAGAATGGGAAGAGGTTGTTAGAAGCTTACTGAGAAAAAGTAAAGCACCAGGAAAACTGGAAGTCTATGCTGACTCTCAAAGACTAGTAAGGAAAACAGCCAGTCAGAGAAGCTAGAATGAGAAAAGTATGAAATGGAAAAGATTCTGAGAGAAGACAGTGAAGATGGGTAAACAGAGTCAGAGGATTGGAGTGACTGATGGCTGGGAAGGACAGCTAAACCAGTATCTGATCAAGCTTTTATGTAAATTCCAAATCTCCAGATTAGGAGAATGGCTCATTGCCCAGGGGTGTAGGAATTGCCTAGAACATTTGCCCAGAATAGTTGGGTAATAGTAAGGGTAATAGTAAGGGTATTAGTACCTACCTCACTATGGTGAAGGTTCAGTGTGTTAATGTATGTAAAATAGCACACAGTAGTCACTCTCCAAATGTAAGATACTATTAGGAGTTGTCAAGGGGGCCATTGTTACTTTTGTATCAGAAATTAAAGCTATGGGGGAAATCTCAGGGTCACAGTGTCTCCCCACTGCTGTCTCTAGGTGGTGGCTCTTCTCATCATCCTCTTTCAGAAGCCTCTCTCACATGGCACTCCATCTTCCCTTCCTCAACACCAGGGTGCACCCCCTGAATCTCTTCCTTGCATTTGCTATGACTTTGATGCCAGTGGGCTCCCCATTGTCCTCTCCACCTCAATGCTTTTAATTTCCATACAGATGCTCCAACACTCTGACCCAGTGTTTTCTCCACAGATCATGGCTCATTAATGGGTCACGATATCAACGTAGTGTGTCATAACCCACATTACAAAATGAAATGGAATGGAACTGAGTAGATGAGTAGCAGCATGTTGTATTAGGTAATGGTATTTTTTTTAAATTAAACTTTTGTTTCAGACACATATGTCTGTCCTGCCATGGATGCTGGGTTCCTCAACTTCCTCTGCTCCAAGAACTTTCTCTCACCTGTTCTCCACTTTAGCGACTGCTCCTACAACCACACCATGGACCTGGTCATACCAAGAAAGGATCCATCTCCAAAACTTGTTATTCCCATTGTATAACCACTGCCCCTCCTATTCTTCCATTTCTCTCGTGTCTTTTGCTAAGCTTATGAATTTTATTTTTCTTCCTTTTTAGCCTGTATTTCTTGAATCCAAACTTTTTCATCCTCAGCATTCTTGCTGCCACTGGCTTAGCTCAGGTCATCAATGTCTTCCTTCATGGGCAATCACTTTAACCTCTCAGATGGTGTCTCTGCTACCCTCCAGAATTACCCTCTTCAAGTCCCAAACTGACCATGTCATTCCTAAACGTAAAAGTGCGACCTGATTCCCTTTGTCCAGACTCATGAGGCTCTTCTCAGCAGAAAATTTACTCAACCAACTCACCCAACCAGAATTTATTTTCTTTCAGCAGAGTGCCTCTAACCAAACTCTTCATTTCCTCATCTCTTGCATGCATCCAAATACAGATATGTCACAGCTTCTTGTCCTGCTACACCCCTATTCTGGGGATCTGCTCTATCCACAGCCCTTGAAGGGCAGATCCCTGTGTGCATCTCACACCACTATCACATCCTACTAGCCATGGGAAGGCCTCTAATTCAAGAGCAGAACACAGGGACTGGCCAGCATGTTTTGATGAATGTGGCCAGATTCCTCTCCTAGAAAACTAGGCAATTCTTCCAAAAAAGCTGTGGGAGCTATACGTGAAAGGTCCTGCAGGTTGAAGCAGAAGAAAACAGTCCACAGAAAGAGAACCAAACAGGACAAACAGCTCCTGAGAGAGAAACAGAGAAAGTAGTTGCTTCATTTCAGTGGTCAGTTCTCAGTTGCCAGAGGCCTGAGCCTCACACTTGCCTGAGTGACCTTCAGTGGGCCCTTTTTCCTCCATCCAAAAAAGCCCAAGAAAGAACTTTTAGCTTACTGCCTTTGCACACATTCTGTACTTTTCTCCAGAATGCTCTATCTCCTTTTTCCCATGTGGCAACTACCTACTTATCCTTTAGGAAAATAAATGCCCTGTTGTGAGTCTGCAGCTCCTCAAGCCAGTCCTTTCGCTGTATCCCTTTAGAATTTTGCTCCTTCCTTATTATTTTAACATCTACTGCACTGTTTTATAATTGTTTGTGTTTCTGTATCTGTCTCTGGACTCTCAGCCTCTTGGGAACATATCCTACTCATATTTTTATCTCCCCAGTCTGGAGGTGAGTAGCAGATTCCATTGGTTCCCTACCCACACCGCCTACCCTGACATTGCTCCATGCAGGCCAAAGACCAGGAGATTAGTCCCCCAGGAAGGACCTTCCATTAGTAAGGAGTGGAAGGTGGAGGAGAAATACCTCGGTTTCCTTCCCCTCACTGGGTCCACTGCATTCTCCACAGTCACTCAGAAGGGCTCCTGTGAAATCGAGCCCCAGTTGCCTATAATGGTTTTCTTCCCTTCCCTGTCTCACTTCCTCACTCCTTCATCATGTCTTCTACAATCACCTCCCAAATAAACTACTTACATTGAGATAAATACATGCTTCAGGGATTGCTTCCAGGTGAACCCAAACCAGGAAGGGAGATAAAGCATACAGCGCTTGACAAATAGTGAATGAGCAGGTGAAGCCTTTAGCACCTTACCCCTCTTCCTGTTAGCACAGGATTTCAAGAGTTGACCCTACCCCTTTATCCCAGTTCCCATCCTTCTTCCAAATAGGCCCCATGGTCATGAACTTTGACCTCAGGCTCAACAGCACCCCCACTTGCCCTGGTCACTGGTCATTTGGAATAGCCTACCCTGACCGTCCTCAAGGACTAACACAGCTGTGGGCCCCCTCCAGTCCTTGGGAAGATAAGTGCTGCCAACGAAACTCTCCTATTATTAGGTTGGTTGGGGCCATTTCACATAATTTTCAGCTCTCGACATAGCTTTAAAATTCTTTTATTGCCCCCATTCATTTCCTTTAGCAACCTCTACAGAGACTATGTCTACCTTTCCCCAGAGTGCCTACTCCCTTCTTCATTCTCCCACCTGCCCTCCCAGTATTGGGGGTACTTGAGTGAATGAAGTTACCAAGTCACAGCACTTACTAGAAGAGCTCAGATTCTAGAACCACAGTGAAGCCCCTGTTACAGCCAACACAGACATGCCAAGTACAGTGCCATGTGCAGGGCAGTATATAATTGTTAAAGGACTATCAACCTGTCAAAGTAGTCTGGATTGGCCAGAGGATGATGGTGTTGTGGTGATATTGAAAGCAAAGGAAAACACTTGAGTGAGTACTATTATTACCTCCATTTTTATATATGAGGAAACTGAGGCACAGAGAGGTTAAGTAATTTGCCCAAGGTGACAATGGTACAGACAGGATTTGGACCCATACCGTTTGGCATAGAGACCATGAACTTAACTATTATATGACACTATATCTACTGATTTTTGAACACAAAATTCTTGATAAATGATTGAAAAGTCAATACAATAGCCTCCCAAGGCTGAGATGCTTATAATACATATCAGATCAACCAGTAATACATATTAAACAACTCAGATGAAAAAGTACTACATGTTCAATCTGCCTTGCATTATTACATACCCCTTATTAGTGAATATAAAACTGAAATGCATGCATATTTCTCCTGGCTGCTTTGTGGATACCAATCATAGCTAGAAGTAGTCAGTGTGGTTGGTGCACGTGTGGAACACAACAGTAAACTGAGGCACCTCCAAAACAAGATTTAAAAATGGTGTAAAAGCTTCCACATCTGAAAAATGGAAAGCTGGAGTAGACAATGTCTCAGGTCCCTTCCAATGCTAAAATTTTGTTTTTCCATCTTTGTATAAACAGGAAACACTTGATTTCAAACCGATCCCGATTATACTTGAAATGTCACTGATGTGGGGGATTGAAGTCAGGGAGGGGAGCCTGTGCAAAGTTTGGTACATTCATTGCCACACAGTCTCCAAGACCCACATTCCATGAACACCAGTAGCAGTGTTTTCATATCTGAAGAATCTCTCTGCCAACTATGTCAAAGGCCTTCAGATATGCAAACTGTCACTTGGAGTGTCCAGGAGGTAGCAGATAGTTTTAACTTAAGAGTGTCCTTGACCACTAAAAAGAAGGCGCTGATTAGAAACTATCTCAGGCCAGGATTTGGGTCTGCTACATATAGTAGGGATTAGCTCATTATGCTAACGCTGGCTCAGAGGATCACCAGTGCATTTTCTCTGTGTGGCTTGGGTCCAGCTTCTGTCTTATGGGCTACTGCCCTGTTCTAGATACCTATCACTAGGCACATTTTAAACGTAAAGTAATAAGCACTGTATAGTAAACTCTTCGTGGAGATGGGTCATACCTGGGGTCAGATGTACATCCACAGGACCATTTCTTTTGAACTTCCCAAGAGGGTTAAGAGGTCTCTGATCTTTGGCTATTTTAGAATAACAATTACTCAATCTGTCTCAGATAAAGCCTTGTGGGAGTACGAGAGAATACACAGGTGAGATTATCTCAAAAATGTATGCAAAGTATGTTGAGAAAGAAAAAAAACAAAAACAAAAAACACAGGCATTGACCACACCTTGTTTTATCTCCTTTCCAAACTTATTGCCAAAGGCAGAGAGGATGGAGGCTGTCTGGAGGCTTCTCCTGGTTTATTTATCGCCCTGCCTGCCTCCTTTCACACAGGGGCTTCCACTTTTGGACGCTAGCTTCCCTCTGCCTCAGAAGCACCCATGCAGTTATTCTCCAGAGTAGGCCTCCTGCAGGACAACCTCTCCTCATGACTCTCTACACATCTTTTATGAGTCGTATGTGTATTAGGTGCTGAATAAATGTTTGGTGAATTGATCCAGTGTGCACTTGTGCTGGCGGGGCGGTGGGGGGGTGGTGACTTTGAAGGAACTCTGGCTCACTGGCACACCAAATGCCTTACAAACTATCTCATTTAATCCTTGGTGGTCCTCTGGATATCACAGACCCCGTTTCTCTGATGAGAGGAACTGAGAAGCCAAGAGGGTCATTTGCTCAGCTTACACGGTCCATGGGGGCTACAGAGGCTCCACTTCCCCATTTGGTCTGCAAGGTATTAATAGAAAAGACTTTAGTATTCTTTTCCCCAGACGCAGAGGGGTAGAGGCCTTGGCTTAGGGCCACTGGGCAAGTGGTGGCACACATCCAGAAAGCTTGCTTTGGGAGGGGATGAAATGAGACATCTTTCTGCCATCATTTATCTGAGAGGTGATCCTTCCAAATAAACAACTCTCGGAGACTACATTTTGAAACATCTGCTACCCCTCTGTGCCCGGCCTGTCCCGGGCCAGAGCGGAGTCAAGTTTTGCCTGAGAGCCCAGGCCAGGCCCCTCGCCTCGCCGCCCGCTAACGCCAGGAGGATGCGGGGGCTAGAGGAGGGGGGTGTGGGGCGGCGAGAGTAGGGTGCAAAGCCCGTCCGGCTGCAGGACTGGCCCATCCACACGGCTTTCTCGGGACTACCGAGACGCGGCTACCGTGTAAATCCGGCCGCCTTAGCTCCTTAGCAGCTCACGCCTCCCTGCCCCCAGCTTCACCCCTCCCTCCTCTGCCTTAACCACCCCACCCCCCGATGTGCCGATCTGGTCCCACCGGCTCTGGGGACACTCACCCTGCCACTCGAGGACCGGGTCGGGGGTAAGTGCCGTCGCCGCGCCCTCGGTGAAGCTCCGTGGCGCCCCCAGCAGAAGCAGCAGCGGCAGCGACCGTAGCAACAGCATCCCTAACCACTGGACTCGCCGGGCGCCCGGGGTGACGGTCGCGGCGGCCAGCTCCACAGCGGGAGCGCAGGGATGCGGCGCTGGGGGCGGGACCGCAACCCCCACCCCCCAAGTGCTCCACCCCTCCGGGGGCCTCGCTGCCCCTGCGTCCCGGCGACCCAGTCCGTCGCCCTGCCGCGATCGTATGCGGGAGCTCGGGGCTCTGGGCCGGAGACAGGGAAGTTGAGGAGGTTTTCCCCGCCCTACCCACTCGGGCTAGGGCAAGGAGGATGAAGAGGAGGTGGACCATCTGCCCATCCCAGAAATTCCTGCCTTTGGGGTGGGGAGAGAGGAGGGGTGAGGCTACCCCGTGCACGCTCCTCCTGCTTCCAGCAGCCTCTCTCTTTCCTGGGGGAGGCCGAATAGGAGTTGGGGGTGAGCAGTTGAGAATCCCTTGGACAGGAAGTCTGACATCTGGGTTTGCAAACCTCCCGGATTCTGGTAAACACCACGGGTTTGGCAGCTAGCAGCTTAGAATAAATCGAGCTGTGCTGTGAACCCAGGCGCTTTGGGAGCACGCTGGACCTCCTCTCCTCTGGAATGTTAACCATTGGAGGTCTCTGGGGTGCGCCCGGCTCTTCCCTCCAAGTACCCCAAGGTTCTTCCATTGTTGAGCTCCTTTCCTTTATAAAATGCCACCCCCCACTTTCCTTCTCCTTGGATCCCCTAGCCCAGCAAAATAGCTGGGTTATCCCACTTTATAGCTGAGAAAAACCGTCGGGAAAGGCAAAATTATTTGCTCTAGGTCACCCCTTAATCTAGCTAAATTAGTAAGTAGGAAAAGCCTAGAATGTAGTTCTTCTAACTGTAGTCTTTCAAATAACCAGCAGAACACTAGAAACATTTAATATCCGTGAGAACAAGCTAATGTAAGATGGTTCCTAAATAGGACCTTGACCTTCCTCATTAAAAAATAAGAAGGGGAGGGGGGGTGGGAGGGAGCTTAAAAAAAAAAAAAAAAAAAAAGGAAGGTGGTGGGATCTTGGAGGTCCTTTCTCACCTGTCTATTGACAAAGACCAAACCAATATTTCTGAGTAACGGTGTCTGCTATAGACTGAATTGTATCCCCCTCCCCCAGTTCATATGTTGAAGCCCCACATCTCAATGCGATTGTATTTGGAGATAGGGCTTTTAAGAGTTAATTAAGTTTAATGAGGTCTTAAGGGTGGGGTCCTAGATAGGATCAGTGGTCTTAGAAGAAGAGGGAGCCATCTCTCCACCTGTAGTGACATAGGAAAGGCCACTTGAGGACACAGCAAGAATGTAACCATGTGCAAGCCAGGAAGAGAATCCTCATCAAAAAATGAAATTTTGGACCTTGATCTTGGACTCTCTAGCCTCCAGAACTGTGAGAAATAAGTATCTCTTGTTTAAACCACCCAGTCTATGATGCAACTTTTGTTCTTGTGGCACAACTAGACTAATAAACTGTTTTAGCCTGGTTCCCCAGAAAGCAGAACCTGGGATGAGATCCCTGGCAGGAAATGGGATTAAAGAGCAGAGTGAAATAGGGAACTGCAGTAGCAAAATGTGTTCAGTCCTGCAGGAACCTCAGAAGGTCTCCAATCTGTTTGTCCTGGGGAAAAGAAGAAAGCATTTATCTGTAGGCTCACCATTCCCTCTGGTTGTGGTGATTCTGGGGTTATTAATTCCCCTGCACAATTCCTTGGCAGTGGTGAGCTTTAAGCACAGTCCTATGCTGAGGCATCTAAGAGGCCCAGGGGCGGGCAGCAGCAGGTGCATGGCATGGCTAGAGGTGAGGCGCTGTCAGGTTGCCCCACAAGGAACCTGGAGGAAGCCTAGGCGGGGCTGGCTGCTGCAGAGGCAGTTGGGGTGAGGTGAGGCTGAGAGAATGTGAGAGGTTCCAATGTGTGTACTGAGTCAATAGCATATCATTATATGTAAAAGTTAGCATCTCTGCCTGAAAACATGCAGAAAAGGGATGCTTTCAGCATACTGACTATAGAGACTTTTATCATGAAGTATTTTTTCTGTGGCCTCAGGACTACATTGTGTGCTATGGGAATATCTCCAAAGTAGATGATTCAGGCCTGAGTGGGCTGGCATCTCCTGCAGCAGTCAAGTGCAATCCACATGCATAATCAGGTATCAAAGTGCAACACCGATGTCAATCTTTGGTGAAGGGCAGTGCAGGGAGATTAAACAGAAGAGAGACCAGGAGGAGCTAGAGCGATTGTACAGGGTTTGATGTATTCACATAGGGTGGAGCAAGAGGCTGTGCCAGGACTGAAAGAAGTAGTGAGAGAACATACAAAGGTTTGAGTGAGAAATGCTTGCATTAGCAACAGTGAGTAGGTGGGCCTGGGTGGAGCAAAGGGCAGCTCCCGGGGCACCGTGGCAAATGAGGTCAGTCACTGGGACATTGGGCTACCCCCCACTGGCTGTGGGATCCAGGTGAGAGAGTGACCCGCCATGGGCTTCATTTATACTCTCTGTGTGATGAAAAAAGGAGAAAGCCTTCCCTGACCAAACGCAGACAATATTCCAAAGTAGCAGAGCTATGAATGGGAGCAGGATACAGAGAGGAAATAAGCCATATTTCATCTAAGGGCAATTAGTGTAATGAAGAATGGTGATGACAGCTTCCTGGCCTACCAACACCACATTTCCTATTCAACAATTAGAAGACTCAGAAAAGAGCTAGTTTTTCATCTCTTCCTGAAGTATTGTGGCTTTGAGGTGGAAATCTGTGGCAAAGAGCTTTTTAGCCTTGAGAAAAGTATTCTTTCCCATAGTCAAGTCTTGCGTGTGGTTTAGATCTATGAGGCAGGGTAATGTAATGGTTAAAAGGTGCTCTGCCACTTACCAGAAGGTTACTTAGCCTTCTTTAGCTTCAGTTTTCTTCTGTGTACAATGCAGATGGTCATGTTTGCCTCATGGTGTTGCTGTATTTAATGAGCTAAGTATGTACAGTGCTTAGCACAGAGTCTGGCATCCTGAGAATGTTCGTTTGTGGGAGAGGCAGTCCTGTTGTAATGATATAAAATCCTGTGTCCTGACCCCAGCTAGGAATGGGGTGGCTGGAGCTCTGTGCCTGCAGGCCTTTGTACATCTTCCCATTGCTCAATTTATCATTTAGAATTAGAATTAGTTACTTGAGGGGCACTGGGTGGCTCAGTCAGTTAAGCATCTGACTTTAGCTCAAGCCATGATCTACCGGTTCGTGGGTTCAAGCCCCATGTTGGACTCTGTGCTGACAGCTTGGAGCCTGGAGCCTGCTTCGGATTCTGTGTCTCCCTCTCTCTCTGGCCCTCCTCCACCCACACTCTGTCTCCTCTCTCTCAAAAATAAACAAACTTTAAAATTTTTTTTTAAAAAGAAAGAATTAGTTATTTGATTATATCTCTCACTTGAATGTGAGTTCCTTGGGGGGTTGACTATATTTTCCTTCTCTGTGAATCTGCAGGGCAGCACATGTCCTGGCATTTAGTAAGTTCTCAAAAAGTTTTCACTGAATGAGTGAATGAATGAAGGGAAGTAGGAATGAGATTGAAAGGAATATAGCTTTTGGAGTCATTTGAAACTCAAGAAAAATATTAGAACTTGAATTGTGTTGAATGAAAACATGGGAGAAGATTCAGGGATTTAAAACTCACTTAATGTTTGGGTTACAGTGAAAGTCAAAATTAAAAAATATTTTTTGAACACGGCAAATCATATATCTTATAAAGAACTTGTATCTAGAACATATAGAGAGCTGTCACCCTCAATAACAAGGGAACAAACAACTTAAATAACAAATAGGCAAAAGCTTTAAACAGACACTGCACCCAAGAAGATATACAGACAGTAAATAAATATATGAAATGATTTTCAAGACCATTAGGCATTAGGGAAATGAAAATATATACCACAATGCTGTACTACTATACCTATTAGAGTGGTGAAAGTTAAAAAGGCTGACCATACTAAGTGTCAGCAAGGATAATGAGAAACTGGAACTCTTACACACTGCTGATAGGACTGTAAAATGGTGCAGTCACTTTGGAAAATAGTTTGGCAGTCTTAAAAAATGCATAACTACTTAGTTTCCTAGAGCTACCATAACAAATTGCCACAATTAGATGGCTTAAAACAGCAGGCATTATTCTCTCCCAGTTTTTTAGGCTCAAAGTCCAAAATCAAGGTATTGGCAAGGTTGGTTGTTTCTTGGGTATGAAGGAGCATTACTTCCAGGCCTCTTTCCTAGCCTCTGGTGGTTGCTGACAACCCTTGGCATTCTTGGCTTATAGCTGCATCAGTGTAAAGTCTACGTCCATTGTCCCATTGCTTTCTTTCCTGTGTATCTCTCTGTGTCTTTGTATGGACTTCTTATAAGGACATCCATCATTGGATTTATAAAATTCTGGAAAATACAAACTGATCTGTGGTGGCAAAAAGCAGATTAGTGATTGTCTGGAGATGGGAATGGAAATAGGGGGTTAGTGAGAGATATTTAGCTGAGCTAAAAGGGAATGGACAAGTATTCTAGACAGAAGGAATAGAGGTAAGAGTGGACATAAAGTATTTGAGAAAATTGTGGAGCAGAGGGATTGGGTATGGAGATGGGAGGTTCTGGAAGCATTGGGGCTAAATAGGAAAGCTGGGGCTAGGTCCAAAGTCATGTTAAAAACCTTTATGCTAAAGCCAACAGGAAGCTATTAAGGGGTTTCACTGTGACCAGATTCACGTGTTATATTTTGGAGAGAACATCCCTGCTATAGAATGGAGAATGGATTGGACATGAGTGTGCTTTATAAGGATGAGGAGGCTGCTGCAGGAGTCTGGATAAAGAGATGGCTCTTGTCTGGACTAGAAAGGAGATAGTGGAAGATTGAGAGAAGTGAACACATGTTGCAAGATGTTTAAGAGGAAGAATCATAGAGACCAGGTGTACTGGGGAGAAAGAGGAATTATCAAGAATGATGTCCCAATTCTGGCATGACCAATCTGCTGGCTCAATCCAGTGAGAAACCAATTTGGGGAAGGAGTAGGATTTCAATTTGCAATATGTTGAGAGGCTTATGGGAAATCCAGGTGGAAATGTCCAGGGGGCAGTTGCAAATATGTGTATTAAAGTCAGGAATAGGATGGGAACATAGATTTAGAGGTTATCTGTGGTTGATAATTAAAGCCATGGGCATAGATATGATTGTTGGAGATTGGGATAGAAGTGGAGATGCCAGAAAAGAATCACAGGGAACAAGAACATTTAATTTAAGGATCAGCTACAGAAGCAGACTGAGAAGGACTTAGGTGTCTAGAAGCTGGGGAGGAGTATTTCACTGAGAGAACCATCAACAGCTTCATGTGCTCTGGATAGGTCAGAGGATGCAAGGACAGAAAAGTCCACCTGATTTACATATAAGGAGGTAAGTTATGACCCTGGGGAGAGTGCTTCTAGTGGTTGAAGCTAGAAGACACATTAGTGGTTTGGGGATCCCTAGGAACAGAGACACCAAGTATAGACAATTCTTTCAAGCAGTTTGTGGTTGTTGGGTGAAGGAGAGATAACTGCATGGACTATGGATACATGCTTGGTGATGAGGGCAAATGCGGTTGTTATTGTTGTTATTATTATGTTGGTTTTTAGGTGAGAGACTTGAGCATGTCTGAATGCTAGTGGGAGGGATCCAGTAGAGAGGGAGAAGTCAAAGATACCTACTGTTGGAAAAACAGTGAGGTCCCTGAGAAGGCAGAAGTTTCCAGAACAAAAAGTAAAAGGATTCACTTTAGAAAGTAAGGCAATGCCTCCCATCATAGCGGAAATTGGTTGTAGACACAGGTTAAGTTGTAGACACAGGTTAAGTCTGAAGTCTGAAAGCTGAGGGTAGAGAGTTCTCTCATCTGCTAGGTTCTAGTTTCTCCGTGGTGTAGTAGGGGAATTCATCTGTGAGAATGAGGAGAGAGCTCAAGTCAGAGAAAGGAGGTGGGGGTAGTTCTGGTGTCCACAGAGAGAGCTGGTGTGGAAAGATATCTGGAAATCGGGGCATCGCCAAGGACCTAGATGTGGCCAAGGACCATGAATTTATAGCGGACCATGTATTTTTGTAACAATGCTCAGTAGCCTAGGTACATGCAGAGAGAAGGTGGGCCCTGGGCTTCATCTAGAGTGATGCTACTCAATTAGGATGTTAAATACAAGGGAGTTGAAGACATTGGCAAGAGAAAGGTTGATGATGCTGGTGGGGTCACACAGGACTCGGCTTCATGATGGGCAAGCAGAGGTATGCAGGAGCAATTCTGGGGCTAGACTGTTAGTTTCGGATTCTGGCTTTGATGAACTCTACGTGCCTAGTGACCTCATCTGCACAATTGGCATAAAAAGAGTACCATATCATTGACTTATCAAGAGATTAAATGAGTTAATACCTGAAAAGTGCTTAGAACAATGACTGTCACAGAGTACCCAGCAAAGTCATTTTTATTATTAATTACTGTTACTCGAAACGAATAAAAGATATTTTTGGGCCAAGAATGAGTATTAATTCAGTTTCTTGCTGGGTGGAGAGAAGAGCCATATTCTTGTCCTTCTTTCTTCTTAGTAGCTGTCCTTTCTGGCGTGTTTTCTACGTGCCAGGTTTTGCTTGGGGTGTCGTAGTTGAGAGGTCACATTGCCTGTGTGGAAATCTGCTCTGTGACTATGCCAAGTCATTGTGCCTCACCCAGCCTCTGTGTCTTTTCTGTAAAATAAGGTCATAAGAGTGTCCACTCCATAACCTAATATGTGGAAAGCACCCATAATCTAGCAAGTAATGAATCCTCATAAAATGTAACTACAATTATTAGATAATACCCACAACAGTTACATCACAAGGTAGCCATTATTATGGTCATTATATACAGATGAGGACACTGAGAGAGTTTAAGTGACTTATTGTTAAAGCCCTACCCTGAGCTACTCATTAACTTCATGTGAGACCCTATCTCATTAAGAGGAAACCATACTGTGGATGAAAGGGAATATCGGTTTATATAAGGCAGAAGTTTTCTAACCTTATTTAATATATATTTTTAGCAGCTTTCCCCGAGTTATTTATTAAAGTCTTCTGGATGTGTCCAAAATATCACTTTATGTTGTGATTTAGCAGCAGCATGGTATTTTAACTAATAACATGCGCAGTGGCTGGAGTACTAAGGGGGGAAAATAAGTGAAAATTCACTGGGCTAAGGGCCAATTTCAGGAGTGAGTTAATGAACTAGTTTTTCACCTTAGTCCAGGCAACAATTTGTATCAATTTAATTCAATTAACGGCTTTCCCAGTGTGTGGTATTTAGCCAGAAAGGAAGTTCCACTCGTGTGGAAGTTTCCACTGAGTGTCTGTCTCCATGGGGTCTGCACAGGGTGTCTGAAATCTGCCCTATCAGTGCATAGCCTGGTTTCTGCATGCTCATGCTTTCCTTCTGCCTCCAGCATGTAACCTTGGAGAGGATGTGCAGAGAAAGCAGGCAAAGGGATGTACATTTGTAGAAACAGGAGGAGAACCCTCTAGAAAGAATGTTCACGAGCAGCACATGTTTTCTGCAACCTAGCTTGTCCAGGAGTGCTCAGCTCTCATGGTGGTCAGGGCCACCTAGAGAGTTGTTGTTGTTTTAAAATTGTTAACATTTTAAATTTATTTTTGAGAGATAGAGAGACAGAGCACGAGCAGGGGAGGGGCAGAGAGAAAGGGAGACAGAATCCGAAGTAGGCTCCAGGCTCTGAGCTGTCAGCACAGAGCCTGAAGCGGGGCTTGAACTCACGAACTGGGAGATCATGACCTGAGCCAAAGTACGATACTTAACCAACTGAGCCACCCAGGTGCCCCTAGAGTTTTTAAAAACCAATATGCAGGCCCCATCCCCAGAGATTCTGATACAAGTGGTCTGCGGTGGGACCACAACATCTATTTTGTTTGTTTGTTTGTTTGTTTGTTTGTTTTTAAGTTCCCAAGTTTTTGTATTGTGCAGCTAGGGTAGAGAACTTCTGGGTTTATGTTCTAAACTGCTGTTGGGTTCTGAATGGAGGAGGGCAGGAGGTAACGTTTGGGATACAAAAAGGAAGCAAAATCTATAATAAACTTCTCAGCTGGGGGAGAAGAGGCTGGTTTTTAAGGTAAAATTTCCAATTGTAATCAAAGGAAGGGTGGAGCAAGGCATGAGGAAGCTTTAGCAGATATGGCCTGGCTGTCATGTGAGAATGGGGAATTTTACTTCCTGACCCTAGGAGCTCCCATTTGGGAACCAGAACTACTGAAGGACTTTCTCAAAGCCTTGAAGCTCTGGTTGTCACCCTGTGGGCTATAACTTTCCTAGAACTTTGGCAGAAAGGCTGGCGAGTGATCAATGTTTATTTAACATCTATCAATCATTTTCTGGCAATTTAGATATTCTGAAATGTATATAAGATAGTTTTTGTCATCACCAATGCTCCTTTTAAACAAAGGTAATAACAAAAAGAGGGTTGCTGCACCTTTTAATTTTATCCAAAGACTCCCCAGATAAATCCAGGCAGAGTCTGTGAGTGTGTTCTCATCCTGAAGGAGTAGGTAAGGGGAGAAGGAGGGAGCTAGAGAGCAGGGTGGAACTGATGGGTTAAAAATCCTTCTTCCATTATTTCTTGGTTGTGTTACTTTGGTCAAATTACATAATCTTGCTGAGTTTCGTCTCTAAATGTGGAACAATAAAAACCTACCTTACAGGATTTTTATGAGAATGTGAGCCAAGTGCCAGGCACAACAGGGCCTCCGGAAGTATAGCCACAGCAGGCATTCTGAGGTGGGGAAAATGATCCTAATGGATCAGGGACAAAGAAGTCTCTGGTATGTTCATACTTGCCCTATCATGTACACGCGTAGGGTTGGAGATCGTCAAATTTTATTTCTAAGCCAATTTAAAATGCTAAACCTCAGGGTAGAAAAGACAAGATCATTGGGATTAGACAGGATATAGTCACGGGGCTATGAAAATAAACTTGTTGACAAAGGTCTTCACCTACCCTTTTTAGGTTTAATTGCTTAAATATTAGACTTTAGTGCAACTTTCAAAGAAGAAAGCCTGAAAAGCTCAGTGAATAGAACACTAGGAAATTGGAAAATCTGATCTTGCTAGTTCTTCTAGGAGTCATCCAAAGCATGCTACTTGACTTTTCCATAGCTTAACTACTTTTCTAGCTTGAAACAGGAATCATAGTGTTGTTAAATGTATGGATTTTTGTAACCAGGAAAGATATGGATGGTTAAATGACCAGGAATCCATGATATACCTTAATTTTTTCCTGCATTTATTTATAAATCAACATATAGTTTTATTCTTGCATAATGGGTGTATTGGCATTCTGTTACTTGAAAAGAGCAATTTATTAATACAAGGCCAGAAACCTAACTAAGACTGATGGGTTAAATAACATTTTAAATACATTCCTAGTGAATACCCCAGTTATAAAATTATAAAAGACCTTTGCTGTACTTTCATTGAAATAAAATTGAAAAACAATAAACTGCATAAATTTAAAATGTGCAATTTGAGAATTTTTGACATATCTGTATATCCATGAAACCGTTGTTATAATCAAGGTAGTAAACATATCTATAATCCCTACAAATTTCACTGTGTTCCTTGGTAAACCTTCTTTGCCATCCTTCCTCATCCCAGACCCCAATCAGCTACTGCTCTGCTTTCTGTCATTATAGATTAGTTTGAAATTCCCAGCATTTATATAAATGAAATTGTATAATGTATGCTCTTTTCTTGTCTGGCTTCTTTCACTCAGAATAATTATTTTGAAATACTGCCGTGTGGTTGCATGCATTAACAGTTCATTTTAAAAAATGCTGAGTAATTTTCCATTGCATAGCTATACGATAATCTGTTTATCCATTTACCTGTTGATGGAGTTTGGGTTGTTTCCAATTTTATGCTATTGTAAATAAAATTGCTATGAACATTTGTGTACAAATCCCTGTGTGGGCAAATCTTTTCATTTTTCTTGGGTAAATATCTCTAAGTAGAATAACTGGATGATATTGTAGTTATATGTTTCACTTTTAAAGAAACTACCAAATTGTTTTCTAAAGTGGTTGTACCACTTGACATTCCCACCAGTCATATGTGAGAATTTCAGTTCCTCCAGATCTCATTATGGTTGGAATTGAATTCTCTCCCTCAAAGATCCCCCAAAGATCTCAAAGTTCTAACCCTCAGTACTTGTGAATGTGACCTTATTTGGAAATAAGGTATTTGCAGACAATCAAATTAAGATGAGGTTATCATGACTGGTACCTTTATGAAAAGTGGACATTGGGACACAGAGACAGACACACAGACAGGGAAAACATATGAAAAAGAGGACAGAGACTGAAGTGATACATCTATAAGCCAAAGAATGCCAAAGATTGCCAGCAAATCACCACAACTCAGGAGAGAAGCATGGAAGAGATTCTCCCTTTCAGCCCTCAGAAGGAGCCAATCAACCCTTCTGACACTGATTTTGGACTCTTAGTTTTCAGAACTGTGAGACATTAAATTACTGTTGTTCAAGCCACCTACTTTATGGTACTTTGTTCTGGGAGCCCTAGGAAACTAATATATTGGCCAACACTTGGTGGGGTCAGTCTTTTAAACTTTAGTCATTCTTTTTTTTTTTTTTTTTTTAAATTTTTTTTTTCAACGTTTATTTATTTTTTGGGACAGAGAGAGACAGAGCATGAACGGGGGAGGGGCAGAGAGAGAGGGAGATACAGAATCGGAAACAGGCTCCAGGCTCTGAGCCATCAGCCCAGAGCCTGACGCGGGGCTCGAACTCCCGGACCTCAAGATCGTGACCTGGCTGAAGTCGGACGCTTAACCAGCTGCGCCACCCAGGCGCCCCTAAACTTTAGTCATTCTAATAGTGTATAGTGGTATTCTATTGTGGTTTAAATGTGCATTTTTCATACAGCATGGTGGCTATAATTAATAAGTATATATATTATATACTTGAAATTTCCTAAGAGTAGATCTTAAGTATTTTTATCAAAGGAAAAAAAAGAAAAGAAAAAAAATGCAACTATAAGGTGTTGGCTGTGTGAATTAATTTGATTATGCAAGTCATTTCACAATATATATGTATATAAAAACATCATTTTGTGTACTTAAAATAGATATAATTTCATCAATTATACTTCACCAAAAAAAGAAAAATAAATAAATTTACTTTTCTCTAATGACTAATGGTATTGAAAATCGTCATATACTTGTCTGATATCCATATATCTTCTTTGGTGAAGTATCTGTTTAAATCTTTTGTTCATTTAAAACAATTGACTGTTTTGGGGCACCTGGGTGGCTCAGTTGGTTGAGCATCTGACTATTGATCTCGGTTCAGGTCATGATCTCATAGTTCATAAGTTCAAGACCTACATCAGGCTCTGTGCTGATGGTGTGGAGCCTGCTTTGGATTCTGTCTGCTCTCTGCCCATCTCCCACTTGTGCGCACACTCTCTCTCTCTCTGTCTCTTAAAAAAATAAACTTTTTAAACATTTTTAAAAATTAAAACTGTTCTATTATTACTGAGTTTTGAGAGTTCTTTATATATTCTGTATACAAATTTCTTATCAGATATATAATTTGCAAATTTACTCTCCCAGTCTGTAGCTTATTTTTTCATTGTGTTAATACTGTCTTTTAAGAGCAGAAGTTTTAGATTTTGGTGAAGTCTACTTTATCAATTTGTTCTTTTATGGATTATGCTTTTGAAATCTAGAAATCTTTCCCTAACTCAGGGTTACAATGATAGTCTATGTTTTCTTCTAAATGCTTCATATTTTAAGATTTTACTTTTAGGTCTGTGGTTCATTTTGAGTTAATATTTGTTTAAACTGGGAGGTTCATTTTTTTAATGTGTGAATAATCAATTTTTCCAGCACATTTATTGAACAGATTATCCTTTCTCCACTAAATTGCCTTTGCACCTTGGTCAAAAATGAGTTTTCTACATTATGTCTATTTGTAGACTTTCTCTTTTGTTCCATTTAATTATTTGTTTATATCTACACCAGTACCTCCACACTGTGTTAATTATGGTAGTGTTATAAGTATTGAAATCAGGTATTTTAACCTTCCAATTTTGTCCTTCTTTTTCAAAGTTATTTTGAGTACTCTCGACACTTTGCATTCTTGTTTGAATTTTGAAAATAGATTTTTAACTTCTCCAAAAATCCTGCTGGGATTTTAACTGAGATTGCATTGAATCTATAAGTCAATTTGGGGAGAATAGACATCATAATAACACAGAGTCTTATGACTCATGAACAATCAATATTCATTTATTTAGATCTTTAATTTTTCTCAGCAATGTTTTATAGCTTTTAATGTAAAGTTCTTTTACATCTTTCATCAGATTCATCCCTAAATGTTTCATATTTTTGATGCTGTTGTAAATAGCATTTAAAATTATTTTTCAATCTGTAATTGTTTTTTGCCAGTATATAAAATTACAATTGGTTTTGTATATTGATCTTGTATCCTGCAACCTTGCTAAGCTCATTTATTGGCTCTACTAACTTTTCATACATTTCATAGATTTTTCTGCATAGATAATGATGTCATTTGTGAATAAAGACATACACCAAAAGTATATGTTTAATAGAAATGTTATGAGTGGAAAGCATTCAGTCTTTTACCATTAAGTTTCATGTTAACTATAGGGGTTTTGTAGGTGTCTTTTATCAGCTTAAGGAGGATCTCTTCTATTTTCAATTTGATGAAAGGTTTTATCAGAAAGGGGTGTTGCATTTAGTCAAACATTTTTTCTGCATTTATGAGGTGATCATGATTTTCTTTGTAGTTTGTTTATGTGGTGGATAACTTCATTGATTTTTGTATATTAAATGAAATCTGCATTACTGGGATAAACCCCATTTAGCTATGATGTATTTTCCTTTTATGCATTGGATTTGATTTGCTAATGTTTTGTTTAAAAAATTTGCCATCTATGTTTTCATGAGGGATTTTGGTCTTTAGTTTTCTTGTAATGTCTTTTGTTTTGTTAGCTTAATGCTGGCCTCAAACATTGCATTGGGAAGTATGCCTTTTTCACTTTTCTGCAAGAGTTTATGTAGAATTTGTAGGTATTATTTCTTCATTAAGCATTTGATAGAAGTTATCTCTGAAGCGATCTGGGCCTGGGGTTTTCTTTGTGGGAAGGTTTTTCACTATGCTTCAGTTTCTTTTGCAGATATAGGAAAATTCAGATTACCTATTTTTTTGAACAATTTCTTTTGTCTTTCCAGGAATTCGTCCATTTCATATAGGTTTTCAAACTTATAGGCATAAAGTTGTTCATAATATTCCCTTATTTATCTATGTAATATCTGTAGACTCTATAGTAATGTCACCTGTCTCATTCCTGATATTGATAACTTGTGTTTTCTATTTTTCTTTTGCTGGTCAGTCTGGCTAAAGGTTTACCTATTGTATTTACCTTAAAGAAAATTTGGGTGTCATTGATCTTCTCTTTTGTTTTTCTGTATTCTTTATCATTGATTTCTACTTTGATCTTTATTATTTATTTCTTCTATTTACTTGGAGGTTTTTTTTTTCTCTTCTTTTTCTGGTGTCTTAAAGTAGAAGCTGAGGTCATTGATTTGTGACTTTTCTTGTTTTCTAACATAGACATTTATTGCTACAAATTTACCCCTATGTACTGCTTTAGTGGCATCTCTCATATTCTGATGTATTGTGCTTTTATTCAGTTTTAAATGTTTTCTGATTTTCATTTTGAGTTCTTCTTTGACCTATGGGTTACTTAGAAGTGTGTTATTTAGTTTCCAAATATTTGGAAATTGACCAGATATCTTTTTGCTATTGATTTCTAATAAAATTCCATTATGGTCAAAGAATATACTCTGTATGACTTGAGGTTTTCTAAATGCATAGGGATTTGTTTTATTGGCCTGGAGCATGGCCTGTTTTGCTAAATATTTCGTATGTCCTTGAAAAGATAATTGCTTTTGCCATTGTTGGGTAGAATGTTCTACAACTGTCAATTAGATAAGCTGGGACTATGTAGGACTCACCTTTTTGTTTTCTGTGTCTCAGGGATGACTGTCCTTTAATGCCTGATGTCCAGTGTCTTGAAAACTATTGTTCTATGTATTTTGTTTGTTTGTGTTGTTGTTACAGGTGGGGGAACAAATTTGGTTCCTATTATTTCATCTTTTTTGGAAGCAGAAATCTCCTATTCATTTTTTAGGGATTTTTTTTAATCACATCTGCATTTTATCTCCAAACTTGCTTTTGATGAGGAAAGGGAAGAAGCATAAGGAACTCTGGAAATTTTTACTGTAACACTTTTTTCAATAGCTCATGACTCTGCTTGGTTTTTCCCAAGGAGTGTTTGTGGTGTGTGTGTTTGTGTGTGTGTGTGTACTGTTAGTACATAAATACATTACATATTTAGCTAGACCACATTTCAGAACCAAAAAGTAAACTTAAAAAACAAATCAAATCTGAGTAGCCAAATTAGATACAAAATCTTAGAAGCATGTTACTGAAGTCTCTGGGCTAAAATGTCTGTGTTTTAGTTGAGAAGAATGCTTCAGACCCACACTCTTACATTATAAATGATTCTAACAATGGGATATAAGGTGTTAATCCAAATGCACAGAAAAGATATTTGACTAGGCATTCTCACTGAGAATCTTGGTTAGCAATCTCTGCACTCCAGCAGCTATCCATTTCCAGGGCAGGGCACACCTGTGTTCGAAGCTTCCTATTCATTTTAGGCAATATAAGAAAAACAGTGACTGGGTCTTTCCTTCACCTTTCTGTTCCTAGACTCCATGATGATCGTTGTTTCCATTAACACTGTCTTTCCTCACACCATACAGTAGAAAATACCATCAAATATCATCTTATGGCTTTTTTACAGAAATCACATGCCAGCCCTATTCTAGTTGTCTCACTTCTATTTGTAGATATTCACATCTTCCTGAATCATTTATTTCATGATAGTCTCTTGGATTATTTTTTACAAGAGGTTAATCATCTCTATTTGTGCTGATTTTTACTAGTTTCATTTTCAGAGCTATTTAATTTTCAACTCTGGGGATGGCACGCTTCCTGTCTATGGGCTGACTAAAGGTATGCCATGGTTAAACTGGATCACCCAGGTGGCATGGCCATACTTTGTACACCATACTACTCCTTCCCATTTGATGAAAATCCTCCTGGATTTTCCCTAGTCCTTTGACTTTAATTGTATTCCCTGAGGGATTGTGTGACTAACCTATGTGAGATGCAGAAAACCTGTGCATCTCTTTTTACTAGATCTTCCTATGTTTTGACTTGCAATTTCTATTCAGGCAAATTCCTGCTTGTTAGTAAGAGCAATTATTTTCAAAAAAGGCTGGGCCCAAATCTGAGCTGGTCTTAGCTTGTTAGCTCAAGTTTCTTAAAAACAAAATCTGAAATCTGTCACTTGTGTGTTTGTTGTTTGCCATAAATAGTTGTGGCCTTATTTCCATTAATATTGTTAATTTTGCCTGGAGGTCCTCATGACCTACATTATTCTTCCACTCCTTCCCCCAGTTTTCTCACCACTTTCCTATTTCTAAGAAAAGCCTGTGATTTGTTTTTGTGGGCTATCCCTCTGGGAGGATGGGTTAGGGAAAGGACTAAGATACATTATTGTGAAATTATTCTTAGAACTGAGTAATGTCCTCTAAGGGCCACAAATGTTAATTTGAGAAATGTTGCTTCAAGTGGCTTTTCTTTCATCTACATCCTTATCAAATATGTCTATCCTTTGAGTGTTAACACTTAACACTTGTGAAATGTTAGCACCCAGAAGGTATGAGTAAGTCTTTTTAACATTTAGACCTAAATTTTGTTGGCTATATTCTTCACTATGGTACCTGGAAGACTTAAAGAACCCTTTCGGAGGTTTAAACACATGTCTGGTATCTGGGAATCTTTAGGGGGCACCTTACATACCCTATGGCAACCTGGTGTTTCCGTGGAACCATGCCTTGGCCCAGAACACTTCACATTCCACTGCCTGAGCGGAGCATCTGCCTCCAGGCCCCACCTGAGGCTCCTGTCACCCACTAAGTTCCCTGCTGCTGCCTATTTCTAGGCTTCTGCTCAACCTACAGCCCTGGCAGGTACCTGCTCAGTTGCTGTCACTCACCTCTACTCGAGAGCCTTAGGCTCTGCCTTCAGAGCCCATATTTCTTTGCCATTTGCAAGCAGCTCCTCTCTTCTGTGTTCCACTCTTTCACAGCACCACAATAGAATGGCCTGGGCCCCAAAAGTTTAACAGGTTTAGACTTCAGTTTCTATAGAATTCTTTTAAGGGCTAAGAAGCTGTTACCACATATACCCAGAAATAGCATTCTCCTCTTATGATTTGACCCTTATTCTGGGTTATTCTTATTCTAACTCATGATATCAGAGGACTTTCTTTGTTATTCTTCTTCATAACTTCATGATTCTTCCTTGAAATTTGTCTTTAGTTTTCCAGTCATATCTAGACCCCAACCTTGGATACTCTGCTCTTTTACTAAGTGGGCAGTTATTGGATGGCAGAACTCAGTTAATGAAAAACAACTACCATTTACTGAACATTTATTAAGCAAATATGTCAAAATTTTAATATGTTATTTCATTTAATTCTCACAAGAACCCTAGAAAATACAGGGAATATATGTACTAAATTTACAACACAGAACCAGGTTGAAGACAGGAGTATCTATCAGATTGTTATCTCTTCCCTATGAACTTCTCAGCAGGTAAAGTTAAGACACAAATATTCACATCCTGTTGGTGCCTAAATCTAAGCCTGGGATATTAAATGGTGGCTTTGTGTGCTAAGAAAGGATAAAAATGATAATGTGTGCTTTCTTGTGTCCATCTGGAACTGAAGTCATTTTCAGATTTTTGAATGAATCATAGAATTCTATTAAAGCATGAATTAGTTATCTCTTAAAATGAATAGATGTGATTAAATCAAACAATGAGTGAACATGATCAAAAAAGCCCCAGAGAAAAACATTTTACATTTTCTTTTCTGCCTCTATGACAGATTCATATATTTTATTATGCTCAGCATTTTAAATCTTATTTATCTTTCTCTTCTCCAATTCCATCTTCTTAATTAAAAAGTTTCAAAAATATGAAACATTTCTTGAAATCAATGTGATAGACATTCAATACACTAACACTCTATAAAATACATGTAACAGCTTAATTTAAATTTTCATGATGTCACTGCAGTGTTTATGCTACTTCTGATCCTGTGCCTCAGTTTCCTCATTTATAAAATAGGAGAAACTAATAATACCATCCCATTGGGTGGTTGTGAGCTCTGAATAAGTTAGCATATATAAAGTCCTTGAACAGTAGGGGTTACTTATTTTTATTAACAGTGCAAACTATTTCATGATAATAAGACACCTCTATTAAAATTGGAAACAATAGATACATCTTAAATAGCAATAGATATAAACAATAAGTAATATATACAAATAAATCTAGTAGATATATCTATTAAAATAAGAAAGAAATACGTGTGTTTGTATTTATGTATGTACTATATGTGTGTGTGTGTATATACACACACACACAAATAAAAATTATTTAATAGGAAGTTGCTTTTTAATACACACACACACCCCTGTATTAGGTATAGCAAAGCCAACTGGATGAAAAAATTAACCTAGTGACTTTTTCCCCAATCAGTTATTGACAAATAAGGGAGTTTCATGATGTACCATCTTTAGATGTTGACCTGAAACAAGATTGGCTGCTATGCAAGGACCATGAATGTAAATACATTTCAGGCTGAAAAAACAAAACTATTTGAGCAGTAAGTTTCCTCATAAAACACATACCTACATATTACAAAGATCAGATTGAAATTTCAAACTGAATTTGAATTTCCATGGGATTTCTGAAGTCTTGAAGTTGATAATGACACCAAAGAGTGTGTTTGGGTCAAATCTGTGCTTTCTGGAGCCCAGTCTCTGGAAGTGACTGGTAGTGCCCAGGGTCTACCTCTGAGACAGGGTTACAAGATGAGAAACTCCTGGGATGCTTGAGCTGCTCTCTCTTTGCTGGTTGTGCAACCAAATACAAGAGAACAGAAGGTGAAGTTCTGATTCACATTTGGATGTCTCCAAGGCACAGGGAGATAGCATATAACCCCACTGTGGTCCACAAACCAGAGAATTAAGGCCTTGGCCCAAGCTGTGGGACTATTTGGCTGCTGCTCACCCTCCTGGCTGCAGAAGCATCATCAAGAACTTCTCTCACTTAGTACCAGAGTATTCAGACCCAACTGACCTATTAAAAGAGCCACTGTGAAGTCCTGAACTTAAATAGCCATGCTTTTTAGTTGCGTTTACTTGAGTCCGTTGCAGTATGATGACATTTAACAGAAGGGAGAATTTCTATTTATCACATGTCATTCAATTCCTCTGAATAGGGAATGTTTTCCCCATTTAGATATTTGTAAAATGAAGATGACACAAAATTGTTTTGAATCCCTAACATTTAAATACATTTACTCTTTTGAGAGGTCAGCCTTCTCCTAGAGTCAAAGAATGTTATTGGCAGGTTTGCTTCTCTAATACTGGGAGTACTTGAAGGACTGGGTGTGGAGAGGTGAAGGAGAGAGCAAATCAGAAGACGCTGGTTTGCTTTGGGGGCTGCCCTTTGCCATTTGGGAGGGTTCACAGAAGCTTTCAGGGCATGGTTGTTACTGATGTTAAAGAATCTTAAAGGAGAAACCTGAACCAGATTAAATCCACATTTGGACTCGCAGCTGACACCCCCACAGAGCTGGGTCTTCCCACTGGGAAGCCCCACAGGTTGCCTTAGTCAGGGCAACAGTAGGCTCACAAGAATGAGTACATTTAAAATGAACAGCCAACCACCTGCAACCCCATATATCTTATTCTCAACACTGCCCAGACCCAGTTGCTGCTCCAGAAACTTTCTCTTCCCTCTTCCCAAACTTCCCAATCTTTCCTGGCTCTCCCTCCAGCCCAGACAGGTAAACTTTTAGTTTCTTTTCTCTCCCCTCCCTGGCTCAGTGCCTTACTGTGCCTTACAGAGCAACTTAGCCTTAGATTTTTCTTTTAAAACTTCTGTTTTCTTTACTACCTAGATTCAGCAACCTCTCTGGACTGGGGAGTTAGGTGCAAGATGGGTTTTACTTTTAAGGGAAATGTGTGAGCTGATGCTGAAGTGACACTTAGCTTAGACCTTGGAGACAGGTGGGGACATGTGCATCTGGGATGTGCATACCCTGATATTGTACATTCATTTGTTTACTATCTTCTCCCTTACTAGAGAGCACAGGAACTGCTTATTTTGTTCATTTCTGTATCTGTAATCATAAGGAAAATGTCAAAAAAAATTTAAAAAGAAAAAAACATCTAGCATATATTAAGCACTCAATAATAATGACTAAATGGGGACATTTGGGTGGCTTAGTCGGTTAAGCTTCCAACTCTTGATTTCAGTTCAGGTCATGATCTCATGATTCATGAGTTTAAGCCCTCCATCAGGCTCTGCACTGACAGTGTAGAACCTGCTTGGGATTCTCTCTTTCTCTCTCTCTCTCTCTCTCTCTCTCTCTCTCTCTCTCCCCTCTTTTTGCCCTTCCCCCACTCTCTATGTCAAAATAAATATACATTAAAAAAATAATACTGACTGAATGAATTTATTGAGCATCCACTATCTTGTAGGTGTTGGAAGAAAACAGGCATTACCACCATGTTACAGCTGGAAAAACTGAGGAGAAAAAGGACTTCCTCAGTGCTATCTAAAATGTGAACAGGTTCCGAGTATAAGTACTTTTGACTTGAATTTCTCTGCCCTTCTATGAGGAAAGAGCCCAAGAATAGGACTTTTTCTAAGCTGGGTCTGTTTGTAAGCATTGGTTTCTCTCTGCTTAACTTTGGAAAATGAGCATGGCCCCATGGAATCCAGCAAATGGATGCCCAGAAAAGCGGCACCATCTGACTGTACTGGTTTGCTAGGGTTGCCATAACAAAGTACCAGGAGTGGAGGGCTCAAACAACAGAGATGCATTTTCTCACAATTCGGGAGGCCAGAAGGCCCGGAGCAAAGTGTTGGCAGGGTTGGTTGCCTTCAAGGCCTTTCTCTTTGGTTTGTGGATGGACTTCTTCTCCCTGTGTCATCACATGGTTGTGCCTTTGTGTGCATCTGTGTCCTAATCTCCTCTTCTTATAAGGACACCAATCATATTGGCCTAGGACCCAATCTAATGACCTCACTTTACCTTAATTACCTTTTTAAAGACCTTATCTCCTAATACAGTTATATTCTGAAGTACCGGGGGGTTAGGACTTCAGTACACAAATTTTAGGAGAGGGACCACAACTCAGCCCATAACACTAATCCTGATTTTACAAAATGTAGGGTAATATCCAAGACTCTTTTTTTAAAAAACCTTATGATGTGGATATCGTAACCATGCAGCAAACTGCAGCCCATTCCTTGCTGTCTCTTGCCATCGGTGACTGCCTCTCTCAGCTCTTCTCCTTGGCCCCAGAATGAGATCAGCAAGGTGGTCAGAGCAGGTCACACAGGGATCCAGAAATCCAAGAAGAGTGTTTTGTGTCAAGTAAATAAAAGGAATTATCATCCATCTAAGGTTCGTTGTTTAAATTACCACGTTTATTTATGTCAACACAAAATACAATACAACAACTTACAAAAAACCATTTATCTTCATGTAATATAACTCTTCAGTGAACAGAAGTACTACTGTTAATGTTTTGACCTTTTAAGGTCCAGCCTTGGGTCAAAACAGTATTTAGAGAAATAGCAGATTCTTCTCTACCTTCCCCAATATACACACAAAGAAAACTCATATTTTCTACAGTCCCATTCCTATAATTATACACAAATATCACGGGTAGAGGTGAATACTACTGTTGGGTCATCACTATTGCAACTTCCTTGTTGCTGTAGGTTTTCCCCAGACCCTGGGCTTCAGTCAGGAACAGAGCGGGTACATCTGTCCTTCAGGTGTCCAAGGTGATTGTTTAGTAATTCTTTGAGTATAGCTGTGTATTCCCCAAGTGTCTGATTAACCTGAGTTACTTAGAAACCAGAAATCCAAGTGATCAAATGTGAATTGAAGAAACTTATCATACATTACCTGTGCCAATTCCGTGGATACATTTGAAGTTTCTATTACAGAATGAACTATTCACCTAGTAAAAGTTTCCACATTACAATTTACTCAAAGGTAATAAACACTGCACAAAAGTACAAGACCTCACCGCTACTCCAGTACTCCAGTCATTTAAATGTTATTTTAGTCTCGGTACATTTTCAAACAAATGATAGTGATCACTTAACTAACAAAATCTTTCCATCATTTCACGGGCAAAAGGGTCTGTCTCATACTGTGGAGAGAAAAAATATCTTGGAGTGGAAGATCTAGATTCTGGACCAGTTCTTTTACTCACTCTCTGAGGCTTAGTTTCCTTATGAACATCAAAAAAGAGGACAATGCTTTGTGAAGCAGTACTAATAGGAAATACTATTCTACAACGTCCATCTCTTCAATCAACCTATGGAACTCAAATTATCCACATCTACTTTGCAAGTAAAATCTTACTTTTTATTTTTTATTTTATTGTTTTTTTATGTTTATTTATTTTTGAGAGAGAGAGAGAGAGAGAGAGAGAGAGCACAACCTGGGGAGGGGCAGCGAGGGGGAGACACAGAATCGGAAGCAGGCTCCAGGCTCTGAGCTGTCAGCACAGAGCCTGACGCAGGGCTTGAACCCATAGATTGCGAGATCATGACCTGAGCCAAAGTCAGATGCTTAACCGACTGAGCCACCCAGATGCTCCATAAATCTTACTTTTTAAAGTAAATATAAGATGTATATTTACCATATGCAACTGAAATGTGCAAGTTAGGTTATGTAAATGGGAACAAATATAGATAGAAAGCCTATTACTCATGAGAGACTGTACTCTTGATGTGTTTGCTTTAAAGCCATTTAAAATTTTGTTCTATTTTTAACCCATGTCCCTTTTGCATTATTGGAGCTCTTTTTGAATAAACTACCTAATCGTTTACAGTAGTTTTTTAACAAGAAATTAAAACTTTCATATGGCATTTCCAGGTGTTAGGTGACTATGAAATTAAAAGGATTGAAAAATATGGGAGAAGTAAGAGTTTGAAAACTTGGGGTCAGGAGGGAACCTGAGTGTAGAAAATTTTCCGGTAATTAAAAATAATCCAAATAATGGACTAGCTATTTTTGTTTTTACCAGTAACTTTCTAATTTATAGATTTCTTCTTCATTTGTAAAACAAATAAAATACTTGTTTGTGTACCTGACTTTTAGATACATGCAAATCCACAGAAATTATTAACACTAATTACATTTGGGGCATCTTTAGAAGAATTGCATCCTCTCAGTTGAAGTAAAAGTCAGCATCTCATTTTTCATAGATTTTTTAAAAGAATCCTCCTTTAGGAAAGGGCAGATTTACTCAAAGTTTAGAATTAATTCGCAAGTGTGATTATTTAATGTGAGCATATGGACTTTGTGACTTTGCTGAGACAAAGACTTCAGGTAGCTATATTCCTGCAACAAATGAGATTCTAATTTCAAACATTTTTCAAATGCAAATCAGGCCCCCATGTGTCATTTTGATGATTTTTTGAGGCATTAATGCAACAGAGTTAGTATTCCTCAATGATCCCCAAAGTCACCCCTTTGCTAAGGATATTTCTCTTCTTGATTATTTTGAACCTGCCAACACAGTCTCTAACCTTCATACAGACAATGACTGATCTCCAAATGACCTATTATTATCTTAAACCAACCTCATTTTAAAGCAACAAAAAAGAAAAATTAAATAGTGCATTAACATTTCATATCAGTGAAGCAGACTTTTTCTGTGCATGAAGTAGTTCTATCCATCTGCGGAAAGATCCATCTTTTGTTTCTCCCTGTGTTTATAGGTTACGTTTTTGAAGGTACTGGTCGAACCTCTATACAGTGGATTGGTTCCCTAAAAAAAAACAACAAAAAAGTTCAAATGAAAGTATGTACATATTATTACATGGTTTTAATATATCTTTAATAATTTCATTGTACATTATAAATGAGAAGAAGAGAGTCAGGCTCAAGCTTGGAAGCCATTTGAATAATTTTGATTAATTCCATAGATTCAATATATTCTTATATAATTTCATATATTATTTTAGCATTTTAAAATTTATACCTCTTCATTTAATTTTTTATTTTTATTCATTTAAAAAAATTTTTTTAATGTTTATTTTTGAGAGGGAGAGAGAGAGAGAGAGAGAGAGAGAGCACGCACACACGCACACAAGAGAGGGAGGGGCAGAGAGGCGAGAGGGAGACACAGAATCCAAAGCAGGCTCCAGGCTCCAAGCTGTCAGCACAGAGCCCGATGTGGGGCTCAAACTCACGGACTGTGAGGTCATGACCTGAGCTGAAGTCAGCCGCCCAACCGACTGAGCCACCCACGCGCCTCCTGTTCATTTAATTTTTTAATATGCAGAACCAGTGCCATATGTGTATCATAAAAATCTGACCCTGTTTGGAAACACACTAATTTATGGATAGAAAACAAGACTTTGACTGTTTTGTTCACTGCTATTTTACCAGAGTTGAAAACAGTGCCTAGCCAACAGCAGGCATTCAGTATTTACTGAACGAATAGAATGAACCATAAGGTGGCCCCAAAAGGAAATAAAAAGTAAAAAATGGGAAAAGTGCACTTGTAGAAGCATGCAAAGACAATGACATAGTATCTGCCTTTAAGAGAGGTGTTGCTGGTGAGAGGCATCACACAAGGGCACAGATAATCTCGCTAACGTGAGATAAAAATTCAGGAAAAACAACTAGCTGCTTGGGAGAAGCAAGGAAAGATCCCTAGGACAGTGAAAACCTGCTCTAGAGAGTGAAAGAATTAGGTAGAATGTGCTTCCAAGAGAATAGCAGTGTGTGAAGCAGAGAGTCGCCAGGGACTGGCATGTAGGACACTGGGCGCATGACGGAGTACAGGTCCCAAGGCAGGTTGGGCAAGATGGCTTTGCCTTTGGGGAAGTGCAGAGGATTTGTGCCAATGTCTGGATAATTCAGTTGTGCTCTTTAGGGTGTAGATGTGTTTCTAGATGCCATCACCAGGACCAGAAGAGGCCAGGCTCTGTAAGTGTTTAAAGAAATACCAAGCTTGATCCTCCAATTTCCCTCCTTTGGTTGAATCGTTCCAGGCAGGCACAAGATGTCTGTGTAAGTTGCAGTTTCTTCTCTCCCACTTTCCAAGGTTGACCACACAGGCTTTGATGTCAGACAGCCTGGTTTCAAACCCAGCTCTACCACATGACCTCAGTTAAGCAATTCTGAGTCTTGGTGTCCTTGTCCACTGGAGGGATTACCAAAGTGCTTACCTCATTCATGAAGTATACTTTAGTATACCTGACACATATTCAGTGCTCAATAAATTCCGCCTCTTATTAGTTCTTATCTCTACCTCTTCTTCATATTTGGAATTTCCTTCTCTTTAAGTTTTGGAGAGGGTTAGAAAGATACTTTCCCCTGGAGCTTTCACATTCAACATTTCCAAGCCCACTTCTGCTTGTGTATGAAGTCTAGGTATCACCTATGACCTTCCAAATTACTAAATCTTATATTTTGGTCTCCTTATCCTATACATTGTAGAGATTGTGGCAAGTTCTAGACATAGATTTCAAAAACAGCTGTATTTGCTTTCCCAGGACATTTCTCTCAGTTCTCAGAAGAACTAAATAAAATTGAAAAACATTCCTGGGCCTTCCACTTGTTGTCCTTGCATTTGCCACAGTGTCTTTATTGTGAGGAGGAATCACACCTGCATCCACTTCTCCCAGAGCCAGTAACCTGACCTCTGACTGAGTAACATGTAACCTTTGTTCATGTGCCTTCAGAAAGAGATGCTATCTCGGCCATAAGCGCAAATAGGAAACAGGCTCCCTGATGGTGGATGATGAATGAAGTCCAGGTCACCATACTTCTCTATTCCTGAAGTCAGCCCGGATGATTCTGAGGATGCTCCTGTCGTTATTTAGTCCTGCTGCCATAAGAACTTGGAATTTGGAGAGTGGAGGACACACTAATATGGTCTTAAGTGCAGTTGGAGTCTCATTTGGAAACAAAAATCATGTATGAATTCTATTCAGTTTTCAAGACTACAAGCTATTAAGTTTAAGCTGGTTACAGAAAAATAAAGAACTCAGTCGAAGAGGAAAAATGGCAAAAATAAGTACAGGTTGGGATGACAAGTCCTGGAGGAAGAGGAAGGCTTAGGGAAGAGGAAAAATACTCTGAAAGAGTAAAGGTCTGTGAGCAGGGCCAGCTTAGATCTTCATAGGACCAGGAACTCTTTCGTGAACCTCATCCCATGCTATGTCAAACATATTAAAATGCACCCACATTCCACACTAAGTATAATTTATTGCACCATAAGGAAAGTGACTTAAGTTACAATGAACTCAATGCATGATGTTATTTTGTAGACATTTAGATGAATGTTCATTTTGATTACAGTGTTCATTCTGTATTTTGAAGCAACTTTATTCAGGGGGTCTCTTGCAAAGCTAGTTGTAGGTCCTGGGCATGATGGCTGAAGCAGACCCCACCATAGTAAGAGGGTAAGGTGGGAGTTGAAAGGTGTAGAAAGAGCAAGTACATATTGCTGGGAGGCAGTTGTGTTTCCTGCCCTCAGCTGACGATCAGAACTCAGGAGAATAAGCTCAAACGAGGTTTTGTTGGTAGAAAAAAGGATGGCAATGTGTAGTACTGCCTCCTCTAGGCCATGCAGATGGTAACTCTGCTACAGGTTTCCAGCCAAGCCACAGCCTTGGGTCTCCATTTCAGGTGGGTCTGAATTCTTTCACTGTTTAGACAAGGTTGGGTTTCCCCCACAACGATCTGGGGTGACCAGGCTGATTTCCCCTGAAATCTGAGGGTGCTAATTTAGGCTGTGGATTCTGTAAATGCAGTGGCATATTTCTGGAGCTTGAAAAAGTGGTAATAAGAAAGCTCTTTGTCATGACCCACAGCTCTCTTAATGATTGCCTAACTGCCAAATGCAGACCTGATTTGCTTAGCACAGTACAAAATCAATCCATGACTGCAAGAAATGTCAGACTGAACATTTTTTGCCTCTAGTTAATGACTTGTCATCCTAGAAAAAAATGTCTAATCAAAGATGAATTTAAATATCCTCCCTTTGTGTTTTCATAAAGAATATGGATGGGGAGGTTATTTTTAAAAGTATAATAAAAGGTAACCTTTCTTTATGGCTATGATGAAATGTTTCAAGAGGCAAGAAACGGAGCTCTTTTTGTCTTGAGCTCTGTCACCTTTAGAGTCCAATGGAGGCCTATGGGTCAGGAGATCCAACCCACCCCTACTGACTCTGGAGGTCCCCTGGGGTTTGAAGACCAGTCAAAATCAGTTCTCAAGAAGAAACAGTTTTTAGATTAAAAGTGGAATCAAACTGAGGACCCCAAAATGGATACACTGAGCAACATTTTTTTTTCCAATAGGATATATTAGTGAAATTTGAATTGAATTATTTGAATTAAACCTCTTTTGCATCCAAGTGAATAATTATTACCCAGTTATTATCTAGTCAAGAACATCAAACATTTGTTATTCAAAGAAACTCAGTTTAACAAGGGAATAATATTTTTCATTTATGATTTTATCTGTTTAATGCATATTTTTGTTCCATTTTAGATGAAGAAACAGTAAAAATCAGCATTTAAATTTCAGTCATGTTCTACACCCTGAGGGAACACAATGCATGTTTTGGGGAAATTAACTGTTAATTAAAATGTTATTTTAAAGATATTAATCATTTGTCAGTGTTCATGCCTTTGTATGAGAACATTAAAATGTGCTGGTTAGTAGATACACATCACATAATTGCCCAAGTGCTTGTTTGTAGAACACCTGCTTATTATTTCTAGGAGGGTCAAGGCTGTGCTTAGAAGAAGGCTGCAGTTAGGATCTCAGCTCCAGCATGGATCAAAAGTTTGGGAAGTCTGGAGTGGACAGACTTCACTGCATTCTGGGGGATACAGACTGGGGGAGAAAAAAAAGGGGTGCTTGGAAGCAGCCCCTGGTTCCCCCCCTGGAGGCACAGAGGGTGGGGGCTTTGGTGAATGGCTTTCATGCTGGCCACTTGTGGAGTGAGTAGACCCAGAGGGTCTGGGAAAGGGGCCGGCCCACACCCCTGAGTCCCCAGGGTCCCTGCTGCCTGTCTGGGCCGGGCCGTGGGTGTGAATGTCGCTCTCTCCCTGCCTCCTTTCCGCTGCCCTCTGGGGGTTTGGATTCAGGATTTGTTCCTAGTGTCCAAGACTTTGATAAGAAACTTACAGAGGCCTATGCTTACCTACAAATCTTGACAGAACAATTAAAGCTTTTTGATGATAAACTTCAAAACTGCAAAGATGATGAACAGAGAAGGAAAATTGAAACTCTTGAAGAAACAACAAATAGCATGGTAAAATCAATTAAACACTGCATTGTGTTGCTGCAGATTGCTAAAAGTACTATTAATCCTGTAGATGCAATATATCAACCTAGTCCCTTGGAACCTGTGATCAAAATAATGCCTACTCAGACTGTCTTACCTTCAGAACCTGCTCAGTTGTGTAAGCCAGGGCAGCATCCATCTTCCCTACCAGTTTGACCTGTATTAGCTACCTTGGGACATCATTAGACTCCAACACCAAATAGTACAGGCAGTGGGCACTCACCACCTAGTAGCAGTTTGACTTCTCCAAGCCATGTCAACTTGTCTCCAAATACTGTCCCTGAGTTCTCTTATTCTAGCAGCAAAGATGAATTCTATGATGCTGATGAATTTCATCAAAGTGGCTCATCCCCAAAGCACTTAATAGATTCCTGTGGATCTGCCTCTGTCTTGACAAACAGCAGCTCAGGAAATAGTCGCAAGCGCCCCAATACCACAGAGTCACTTAATTCTTCCATGTCCAATGGAACAAGCGATGCTGACCTCTTTGATTCACATGAGGATAGAGATGATGAAGGGGAGGCAGGGTCCATGGAAGAGCACAAGAGCGTTGTCAGGCATCTCTTGTCACAGGTTAGGCTTGGAATGGATCTTACTAAGGTAGTTCTTCCAACATTATTCTTGAAAGAAGATCTCTGTTAGAAATGTATGCAGACTTTTTTGCACATCCGGACCTGTTTGTGAGCATTAGTGACCAGAAGGATGCCAGAGATCGAATGGTTCAGGTTGTGAAATGGTACCTCTCAGCTTTTCACGCAGGAAGGAAAGGATTGGTTGCCAAAAAGCCATACAACCCTATTTTGGGTGAAATCTTTCAGTGTCACTGGACATTACCAAATGATACTGAAGAGAACCCAGAGCTAGTTTCAGAAGGACCAGTTCCCTGGGTTTCCAAAAACTGTGACATTCATGGCTGAGCAGGTTTCCCATCATCCACCCATTTCAGCTTTTTATGCTGAGCGTTTTAACAAGAAGATACAATTCAACGCTCATATCTGGACCAAATCAAAATTCCTTGGGATGTCGATTGGGGTGCACAACATAGGGCAGGGCTGTGTCTCATGTCTAGATTATGACGAACATTACATTCTTACATTCCCCAATGGTTATGGAAGGTCTGTCCTCACAGTGCCCTGGGTGGAACTAGGTAGAGAATGCAATATCAATTGTTCCAAAACTGGCTATAGTGCAAATATCGTCTTCCACACTAAATCTTTCTGTGGGGCAAGAAGCACAGAATGACTGCTGAGATTTTGTAGTTCTCCAAATGACAGGAAATCTTTTTGCTCAATTGAAGGGGAACGGAATGGTGTAATGTATGCAAAATATGCAACAGGGGAAAATGCAGTTTTTATAGATACCAACAAGTTGCCTATAATTAAGAAGAAAGTGAGGAAGTTAGAAGATCAGAATGAGTATGAATCCCACTGCCTTTGGAAGGATGTCACTTTCAACTTAAAAATCAGAGACATTGATGCGGCAACTGAAGACAAGCATAGACTTGGAGAAAGACGAAGAGCAGAAGCCCAGGAAAGGAAAGAGAAGGAAATTCAGTGGGAGACAAGGTTATTTCATGAAGATGGAGAATGTTGGGTTTACGATGAACCATTACTGAAAAGTCTTGGTGCTGCAAAGCATTAGGTTGGGAAATGCAATGTTTACACCTGATGACCAGGGCAATAGGCATAATTAAGTACCAATCTTCCTTTGGGAGAACCTATTCACTCCCTTCTTATTGCAGTGGTTCCTATCTCAGGGATACTGGACTTTCTGATGCAGATGAACAATTAAAGCAAGAAAAACTTCCCTTTTTTTCCTTTTCTGTGGCAGTTACAATTGTGACTTCAGTCCTGAGAAAAACTTCAGGTTTTGAAAATAAGATGTCTGCTTTTTCCCCAAACCCATGCTTTGAAAACCATTTATGAATCCCAGTCTTAAACCTTACATACCAGTTTGGCTGTTTCATAGTTCATATAATTCTGGGTTCTACATATATATATGTAACACATATATAAATATATACTTGATGCCAGATTTTTCATAAATACTCCATCTACTATAAATATTGATTCTTCTGAGTTGTTTTAGAAAATTAGTGCAATGTATTAAAATCAAGTGTTAGGAAATGTCATGGCCTCACCTGTAACAACTTTTTTTTTGGATTTGGACTATTAATAGGAATTAGACTATTATTAAATTGTATCTAATGCTGCACTATATTTAATTATATACTCAGTGCTTTCATAAAGTAATTTTTCCAGTTAAAAAAAAAAAAAGTTTGGGAAGTCCCTTAACTTCTCTGAACATCCATTTCCTTACGTTCAAAATGGGATTATCTAGACTACTTCACAGGGTGGTGGTGTTCAACCAACTATGGCTATTTGGGTTTTTTTGTGTCAACTTAATTATATTCTTTTGCCTGATTGCTCTTTTTAAAATTTTTTTTTAATGTTTATTTATTTTTGAGAGAGAGAGAGAGCGCGCGCACAAGTGGGGGAGGGACAAAGCGAGAGGGAGACACAGAATCCAAAGCAGGCTCCAGTCTGTCAGCACAGAGCCTACAGGCAGGGCTCGAACTCACAAACTGTGAGATCATGACCTGAGCCGAAGTTGGACACTTAACCGATTAAGTCACCCAGGCACCCCTGTCTGATTGTCCTTTTGACCATTGTCAGGCATTTGCTTGACAGTTGATGAGAGTTATAAACACCCACGGCTGGGGGATTAGATGAAGTTAACTGCCCTTAACTTTAGCCTCATAATACTATGTTCTAAGTCACCAGACTAATCTAGCAGGTTACATTTTACCTTGTTAGGGACGGATAAATTATATCCTCATTGCAAATCCAAATTTACTCTCCTAAAGCATTTTATTTAATTATGAATAATTCATACATACACAAAAGAGGAAAGCTGTATAACAAACCTCTATAGACTCATCACCCAGATTCAACAATGATCAAGATTTTGCCACGCTTGCTTCACTATTCCCTTCTCTCTTAATGTGAAAAAATTTTTAAGTTTATTTATTTATTTTGAGAGAGAGAGTGAGTGAGAGAGAGACTGAATCCCAAGCAGGCTCCATGCTGTCAGCACAGAGCCTGACAGGGAGTTCGCTCCACAAACTGTGAGATCATGACCTGAGCTGAAATCAAGAGCCAGACGCTCAACCAACAGAGCCACCCAGATGCCCCACTATCCCCTTCTCTCTTTTGGCTGAATTATTTCAGAGTAAACCTAATCTTCATTTCCTTTCACTTCAAAATGTGGATATTTTCTAGCAAAGTTATCATGCCATTATCTTACCTAGTCAAATTAATCATAATTCCTTGCTATCATTCTAATATCCAGTCTATATTGTCCTCCTTCCAGGTGTCCAAGAAATGTATTTTTACAGTCAGACTGTTCAGATCGGGATCGAAACAAGATCCATGCATTGAATATGGTTGTTGTGTCTAAAGGCATTTTTTTTTTATCCATCTTTTTTTTTTAATTTTTTTTTCAACGTTTTATTTATTTTTGGGACAGAGAGAGACAGAGCATGAACGGGGGAGGGGCAGAGAGAGAGAGGGAGACACAGAATCGGAAACAGGCTCCAGGCTCTGAACCATCAGCCCAGAGCCCGACGCGGGGCTCAAACTCACGGACCGCAAGATCGTGACCTGGCTGAAGTCGGACGCTTAACCGACTGCGCCACCCAGGCGCCCCTAAAGGCATTTTTAATAAGAAGATGAAGTAGCTGAATATTTTTGTTGTCCATTGTCCTGCACTGTATCTTAGCATTACTTCAAAATAATTGCATGATATATAAACATGCTTTATCAAGATAAATTTATCCAAAACAGAAATTCCATTTGCTTTAAGAATTGAGGATATCACTATATAATTAGAGGGAAAAAAATGTTAATATCAACTTATTGGGGCAGATGAACACAAAAGAGCATTATGTTTGCCTGTATTTTCTCCAGTGAAATCACTGTTTTTAGAATCAGCAGTGTAAGATAATTGCTAGTAGATAGCTGGCACACCATTAGAAATAGAAAGATGAAATTAAAACCATGAAATTGTTTCTATGGCCCTCTAGAAATGTAATTATCTCTCCTGTGGAAAAGAAACACAGAAAATTGGAGTCCTGTTTTGTGTTTGTCTACTGTGAAGGGGAGACACATAAATTATATCTATTGAGTATACGTACTTAAAGGTTGACACTTTTTAGGTATTTTTCAGGTAGCTGTTTAAAATTTGTTATTGAGAAGAACTACCTGAATGATATTTAAAAGGTCTTCTCGGGGCGCCTGGGTGGCGCAGTCGGTTAAGCGTCCGACTTCAGCCAGGTCACGATCTCGCGGTCCGTGAGTTCGAGCCCCGCGTCGGGCTCTGGGCTGATGGCTCAGAGCCTGGAGCCTGTTTCCGATTCTGTGTCTCCCTCTCTCTCTGCCCCTCCCCTGTTCATGCTCTGTCTCTCTCTGTCCCAAAAATAAATAAACGTTGAAAAAAAAATTTTAAAAAAATAAAAGGTCTTCTCAACTTGACATTGTAACCTATTATAAGTAATGAGTATTTCTATGGAAATTGGCATGAACTGTAATACTACTCACGAACATTATTCTGTTGGCTGTAACACAACTGATCTATGGAAGTGTTTAGATACAGCACCTATGCTTTATCAAGAGGGGCCTGAATGATCCTCCTGGTGGCAATGATTAAATGTATCTCCTTTATGTCCCTAAACAGTATATAAGGAGTTTCAAGAGACTCTTCAGAGTGGGGGAAATTCCTACTGCACTGAGAGACAAATGTATGCTATGAGCGTTATTTGGGTCCCAAATAGCTATCTGGGTTCCTTTGTCCTCAACAAATCAAAGCTGTTAGGGACATGGTGAGAAGGGTAGGGAAAGAACCAATGAAATCACTCTCTTTTAGAGCAGAAGAAAGCTGACACCCATCTCTTCCATGAGTCACTTTCTCCTGGAGACAAGGGATAGCCCCCAAGTGTTTACATACTGTTTGCCACTTGGCCTTTGACCGTTCTGCTTCAAATTTGGCAACTTCTTTACGATCATGAAATGACACCAACAGCTTCCAAATGCACAGGAGGACAACCCCAATGAGAAGAATAGCCAGTGAAACCCCCAACATGATCATGGGAATGTTTGGGGGCTTTGGACAGTCTGTGGAAACAAAGAAAATTATATTAAGAATATTTGGTATAATCTTGTGAGGCAGAGAAAAGATTTCTCATTAAAATATCCAACTATATTTTTTCTCCAGTAGAGGGAAAATTGTAACAAGTTTTGTTTTGATGAATTAAAAAAAAAATGAGTTACTTGTTGAAAGATAGCCCTATTCCTATGAAGTAGAACAAAAGATAAAGTTTTGTTATTTAAAGCAAATGGATATATACTTGAATGGCTGACTCAAAAAGAGTTAGAATCCAAGAATGAGGTTCATACACACAGAACATGTAAAGGACCATGAAAAAGACTATAGTTTAATTCCTAAAAATGGTCTCTTCTGGATACATGATAGAATAGAAATGAAATGTGTATGTGTGCACACATTCACACACAAACACATGATATTGCTTTTTTATGGATTTCCTTGAAACATAAACTGTCTAGGAGATTATATTCAGAATTATATAAAACCCACCCCCTGAGAAGTTTACTACTAGCCGCTGCTTCTTTTTTTAATCGAAGACAATGATGGCTATTTGTTTTATTTTAATACTAATGTAGTGCTCTGGTGTCCTAGAAAGTTCCTGAACTGGGGTCAGGGGAGATGGTTTCAATTCCCATCTGATGTAGCTCTCTGAAATCCATCAAGTCCATCGATCTCTCTGAGTTCCAGGACCTTCATCCATCAAACAAAGGTGTAGGACTTCAGTGTTCCCTTAACTTCCCTGAGGATAAGGTTGAGCTCAGTTGCTTATGCTTATTAAACCCACAGCTTCCAGTGGGGCGCCCGGGTGGCTCAGTTGGTTAAAAGTCTGACTTCAGCTCAGGTTATGATCTCAGAGTTGGTGGGCTGGAGCCCCGCTTCGGACTCTGTGCTGACAGCTCAGAACCTGGAGCCTGCTTCGGGTTCTGTGTCTCCCTCTCTCTCTGCCCCTCCCTGGCTCACCCTCTGTGTCTCTCTGTTTCTCAAAAATAAATAAAAATGTTTAAAAGTTTTATAATAAATAAATAAATAAATAAATAAATAAATAAATAAATAAATCCACTGCTTCCTAGAGCCCAGAGATTCTGATTCAGTGGGTCTTAGATGGAGCCACAGACTTTTTATTATTAGCAGTATCCCAAGTGATTCTTATCTTCAGGGAAGTTTGGGAAACTAAAGTTTCTGTATAGTCCTTTCAACTTGAACATTCTATGAAATGTTATTTTGACTCTATTGATGATATTAATATAATTTCACAATTACACAGTGCCTTCCCTCATTGACAGCAGAATGACTAATAATTCTTGCAATATGCCTGAGAGATGATACATTTCTTAATGAAACATTATAATTAAGCTCTCCCCTTGCTTTCACGAGGAAAAAAATCCCACATAAAAATTATCATTAAATATCTGCCTCCCTCTGCAAGAAGTGAGGCAAATCTGTGGTATCTGGGGAGGAAATGAATCATGCTTAGTTTAGCCTAACTCTTATTGCTTTTAGATATTTAATCAGGAGAGTTATACACATGGGATGAGTGATGCTGCTTTCAAGGTAAGGATCTATAACTGATCTGAATTTGAGCAGGACTAATGACCCCACAACAGCATGATGCTTGGCCTCAGACACTTTTGTTCTTTGGACAAAAAAAACCATGTAAGGAGATTATGCAGAAATAAGTAAAGGAGCTAATGAAATAGCGACTCCAGTATGAAGATCTAAAGACTGTTTCTAGCACAGCAGACGAACCATGGCTGCTTCTAAAAGGTTAGCAACACTCCTGCAAAGAAAGTGGGAGGCGTGTGTCAGTGAGAATATACACTAGCTGAATCTTTGACAATGAAATGTTTGGGATGGGGCATCATAGCATGTTCTTGCCGAAAGCAAGATGAAGCTTACTAGGACCCTGCCACCAGAATGTGAATTAGGAGGGCTCTCCAGTAGAGAATAAATAAAGGAGGAACAGGCACAGCCTGGCAGAGACAATTTTTTAAGAACTTAGAGTCATTATACATTTATACATTGAGAATACATTATACCTTGAGAAATTATACATTGCTCAAGAAAAGATTTCGGCCCAAGTACCAGGACAGGTATCACACAATAGAAATCTCCATTGTATATTTTCTCTTTAGTTTTTTCCTGAAATGCTCAGACTGAAGACATATTTCTAGGTGGGAAAAGAGGGCCATCTCCACCACGATGTGCAGTATTGCCTGTCGAGTCCTGGCCACTGCCACCTAATTTTAAGGTCCAAACTTTTAGCTCTGTCACATGCAGCTAACCGAGCATGGAAACATGACTTTTATGAATTAGGTGGTGTGGTAAGTACACAATACACGCTGATTGTGAAGACTTAGTTTGGAAAAAAATAAAGCATGTCAATAGTTTGGGTATTGCTAAATGACAATATTTCGGATAGACTGGATTAAATAAAACATGTGATTGAAATTCATTGCACCAGATTTTGACTCTTTGGTGCAGTTACTAGAAAATTTTAAATTACATGTGTGGTTTGCATGACCTTTCTATTGATGCTGATGTAACATATTTTTTGGGAGTCAGTATTTATTATGATTGTACAGCCAGTGGGAGGCAGTATCGCACAGGAGTTAGGAGCCTGGGCTCTAAGCCAGCCTGCCAGAATTCCCCAACCAGCACTGGTACTTAATTGCTGCAAGACCTAACACATTTTTAAACTTTTCTGCTTCAATTTCCTTATCTGTAAAATGGAAATAATAGCAATACTTGCTTTATATGGTTGTTATATGAGGGGGCTAAAAGAATTAATGCATGTAAAACATATAGAACAATACCTGGCATAAGGCATTAGTATGGGCTCAGTAAATGAGAGCTATTACTGTTATTGTTATTCCTATTCTTAAAAATGCAAATACATTCTTCCTCCTTTTCTATTCTCGAGACTTCAAGGACCTGGATCCTCCATGTTGGAACCTGTGGGTGTAAAATCCACATCCACATCCCTGCCAGGAAGGCTCCTGAATATCATTTCTTTTTTTTTTTCTTTTTTTTTTTTGCATATTTATTTATTTTTGAAGGAGAGAGAGACAGAGCATGAGCATGAGCATGAGCAGGGCAGGGGCAGAGAGAGAGGGGAGACACAGAATCCGAAGCAGGTTCCAGGCTCTGAGCTGTCAGAGCCCCGATGTGGGCTCGAACTCACAGACCTCAAGAACATGACGTGCCGAAGTCGGACGCTTAACCGACTGAGCCACCCGGGTGTCCCTCAAATGTCATTTCTTGACTGGCTCTTATCCTCTGAAAGTTTTTCCAGATGGAAGAAAAAAGATGAGCAAAGCTGTCCCTACATCCACACACACCCTGATACTGACTGTTCACTTGGTTTCTATTTAAATCTGTAGGACTGTGGGAATCCTTAGCATCCACTTCCTCCTTTCTATCCTTGCCTCCGATCCCCCGCCATGGGATTCTCTGGTCTTATAGCTGTGAGAAGGGCCTGCAGATTCCAGGGCAGACTCTGCCCTCAGGGCCCCTGGAAGCTCGGGGCCTACCTAGGAACATGAATCTTGCCAAGGAGAAGCATCTTTGCAGCTGTCAGGTGACTTCTGTTAAGCCTCAGGGAGGTAATTTTCCCCTCACTTTTTGCTACTACAAAAGCATAGGGAGAATAAAAAGCCTTAATAAAAAGTCATCAGGGAGTCTGAGTGCTTTCAGAAGGACGTCATGTTTATGTGCCACTCAGATTGTGTGGAAGCACACACACAGACACACACACACACACAAACCCAATGGTTCAGTAATGAGGGGGCATTTGTCAGCCAAAGGCATGTTTCTCTCTCTCTCTCTCTGTCTCTCTCTCTCTCTCTCTCTCCCTCCCACTCACACACACACACACACACACTCAAAATAAAAATCAAACCTACCAGATACAAAAGCCCCTGAATTAAAGACAATTCTGGAAGTTCATTTTTGTTGCTTAAAACTCGTTTTTCCAATGGAATCAATATTATATTTCACGAGAACTTGCTAAAGCCACTGCCATGGTTACAAGTAGAGGGTTGGGGGGATGTAATTCACGAATCTGGCTTTATAAAACACATAATGAGGAGCCAGGTTTTTTGTACTAAGTAATTCTTCTTTGTGCAGCAGGATTCACCTTAAATTTCATTAACTAATGGCCTCTACAAAGCATTTTATATATGCATTTCAAAGAAGTTGATTCATAGGAGATTTTCAAGAGCAAGTCTCCAGGTGCACTCTGCCCACCTGAGCTTCAAGGCCAAGGTCACAATCATACTCTTGTATCTTGTATTGTGCTGACTTCTGCCTCCCCTTGACCCCTAATACTATACTGTGATATTTTTCTAATCATGTTTTCTTGGTTGGTTTATAGTATCTTGAACTTACTTTTTGGTTACATTGGTATTGCTTTCGTTTTTACACACTTTAGTGATGGCAGTTTGATATCCTTGGTTTCAAATTTAGGAGTTACTACTTTGTTGACACACTGATAAGCAAGCACACACAACAAAATACATCTGCCTGCTAGCCTTCCCTTGCTGCTGTTGTCTGGGGCAGAACTTAGGCTCCACGCTTTTGGGGGTAGGAGGAGGAAGAGGTTGCTGACGAGAGCTGGAGCGATCTGATTTAATGCAGGTGTCATTTCTGCCAGAAAGATTTAGGAACACGTCATTAATTGAAGACAGAAAAGGTGAGGCACTTGTGAATATCTAAGAATGCAGGCAGGGAGGTCTGGAAGCCATCTGTAGCAGAGTAGTGTTAAAATGCAGAGTCCTGGGACACACATCGCACCTGCTGACTCAGGATGCAGGCAGTTTAGCAAGCTCCCCAGGTGAGTCTGATACTCACTAAAATTTAAAACTTCTGGACAAAAGTATCTTTTCCACTATTTTCTACCCAATATAAACTTCTCTCTGAGATTTTCGAGATTTTTACTTGAGAGCTTCCCAGGTCCTAAGCAAACTCCATGAGCTGGTGTCTTGAAAACCTAAGAAGCTAAGGACCCTGACTTCCTTTGTGGATCACTTTCTTCTTCATTTGATGTTTCATGTCTTTTCTGACTCAATGACCCATTGTTATAGGTTATGAATTGGCACATGTTTTATATGCATTATTCCATTTAATCTTTGAGTCAACCCTTAGAAGATGGTACTATTATTTTTCCCATTTTACAGATGAGGAGACTCAGAGGCAAGTATCTTCCAGAATGTCAAGCAGCTATTAAGTGGTTAGAGCAGGATTTGAACCAAGGTTTGCCTGATGCAAATCTTATCCTTTTAGAGTATTATGCTCCTCCCTGTTAGCCTTTCTTAAAGATATACCTTTTGCTTACATTGCATTCAGTCAGTCCATCTTTCTACAAACCCTCAGCCAGCTTTTGGGGAGATGATGGTTGGTACAAATGCACTCATCATGTTTTGTGGTCTAAGTAACAGACATTGGACCATATCAAACCTCTCAACAGGTATATTTCAATCCCTGGGAAAGTAGAAGCACTCCATCAAAATTCTGGAAGTGCCTTTCGTGGAAAGCTACCCCAAGTGTCTTTCTGGTTGTTTCCTCCTCCCCCACGTAGTATCACTTACCATTGACAATAGAAGGCATGCCACCCACCTTTCTCATTGATGCTGTGAATGATGGTTTTCCCTTCATTGTCTGTAGTTATTAGGAATGTAATAAGACATTCATTTTCTCCTTGCAGAGAACAGGGAACAGAACTATCCTTTGAAAAATCTGCAGATAAAGGAGTCATTCATTAGATTAAATGAGATTCCAAAAGAGATTATTTTTAAAGCAAAGTGGCATTGAGTTTTAATATGCAAATAGGAATTTTTGACATTGCAGAATAGGAATCAAAAGGACATAGGATTTTTCCCACCACTGAGGTTTTAGTTTCTACTCATGTTCCAGAAGAACAGTTCCAGGTGTGGTCAATCAGTACTGACCATCAAATGCACTTATCAAACTAATGGGAGCAGGATTTCAATAGAGTGAAAGTACTTGAAGGCAGGTATGCCTAGATGTTTGGGAATAGAATGGCCTTGATTGTGGCATTGAGAGGGCTGTATGTTCCTCTTGGCTGCGAGCATCTGGGAGGAAGCCTAGATTACATTTCAGAAAAAGACTGCACAGCCCAAACTGATACTGATACTTCTAAGGGGGCCTTTCCCACAGTCAAGTTGATGGTCATGTATTGTCACAACAGTAAATATACATTAATATCAGGAAATGGCCATTGAAGTCTTATGTGCTCAGGGACTAGTAGGATGAAAGTAAACCCCAGATTAAAAGGAACCCAGTTGACAGTTTGCCTACTATTCAGTATAACCCCCTTTCTTAGTTTAAAAAACAAACGTAATCCAGTTTTCTTCAAATCTTTTTCAAATAAACTCTTATTGAGCTTATTCAAGAGGCAGAAAATGAATGTCATACAGAAACTGAAAATATAGTAAAATGGTCAATCCAAGATGTTAGTACCATTTATCAGAAGTTTTAGAGGTTTGGTATCTATGCCAAAATTATGTAGCATTTTCCAAATTAAAAAAAAAATCTTGCTTAAAATTCTCCTATCTTCTAAGTTGGAGACTTTGTAATGATATTGTTTTTGATATAAATGATACAAACACTTTTTTCAGAAACCTGTAAATGGAACAAATGTTTTCTTTTAACCTAAAATTTTGACATATGATCCAATATTAGTGTATGATGACACAGTGAGTCAGAATATTGAAACTGGGACAGTCTCAGATAACCTTAGACATACTCTTGCTAGATCTATAACTTTTCCCATTAGCTTAAACATGAGCTTTAACAAAACAGAATCTACATGTGTTCCTCTGATTCTAACCAAGTAAACAATATGCTATTTTTTGTTCAACAATGCTGTAGCCACAGAAAGGAAGATATTAAGTTGGTTTTGCATTTAATTTATAAGATAAAAACCTCACGTCAGGGTCTATAAGAAGAATGCTCATATTATCTAGGAAAAAAAGGAATGAGTAAAACATTTACCATTATTAATAAGATTTCAGATGATAAATTTAAGTGAAAAAATTGCTTTTGAATCCATTAGAAGCATCTATTTACATAAGAATATTAAGAAGTCGAATTATAAATCATTCTCATCTGGTCATTCCCAAATGTTTATGATCATGTAAATCACCTGGGATTTATTTATTGCATTTATTTCATGCAATAACACTGCATATATAATTCATGTTTTGGTCATTTTTAGATAACCTTTACCACATGTCCTCCTACCAAACCACTCCAATTAACTAGAATTCATGAAGTCTTGGAGAATATGCTTTTTCTTGTTAGAGTGTTTTTTCTCCCCTTCCTCCCCTCCACCATGACTGTGCACAACCACTCTTCCTCCCAAGTTTACTTAACGGAACATTTTATTCTAAGGTAGAAAATATGTGGATAGCTTATAATACTCCTTTCAGTAATATTAATCTCGCTCTTTTATTTTCTTTTAAATAGCTACACTGAAGCACAGGGAGGCTTAATTTACTTCACTAGGATTATTTAAGTTTTTAATGGAACTGTTAATATGACCTTTGCGTCATGACTCCCTTCTTGCTTTAATTACTTCACCACTCCTTTTCATGACTGTTATGACTAGATTTAGCCAGTTTTGTAGTGTTTGGGTATTAAAATGGCATTATTGAATGTGCAATGAAAGAGTCCAGCTTGGGCTGAAGATTTGCATAATTAGCTGCTAAGGTTTTCTTTTGTTGTTCATTAAGAAATGGACCTTTCTTTTTTACTCTCCTTTATAAGTGCCAGCAGTGCTGCTCCAGAATAATACAATGAAAATAAGGTCTCGGGCAGTCCATGAAATTATACTTAGAAAAGGAAGAAATGTGAGAATGGGGGTGAGGAGGCCAGCATCCGGGAAGGTCCAGGAAGGATATAGAAATATAAACCATCTGTACCACTGAATTAAGACACCTATGTGTTTAGGACCTGTGCTTTGGGGCTGGGTCAGTAGTTCTCAGAGAAACAAGTTTCCCAAGGAAAAAGAAAAGGGTTCTGTGGTCAAACAAGTTTGGGAATCCTTCCTTACTCCAATTCCTTCTATGCCTCTCCTGAAAATTCACAATGCGTATTTAATATAATGTGCATAATTTTTCAGGAGTCGCAAAATAAACAAAAAGCTTAGCTCCCCATTTCCAAAATTTATATGACCGTGGATGCTATTTTCCATTCAACACTTTTAGAATTAGTGTTCTCATGGAACACACTTTGAGTAATAATGCTCTGAGTACATGAATGTTGGGGTAGATTAAAAAGGGTCTTTCACTAAAATGGAATGAGTAAAGTTAAGCCACATGTCTTTAGAAATGCTCACACAAGTACCACAGCAGAGCTGAGGAACGATGTATTTGGATTATAAAGTTTTGCTCTTCTACTTTACTCTCCATATCCTTGTCGGGAAAAGGTGGGGCTGAGAGAAGACCCTATGTGAGAGCAAATACATGATGATAATTTCAAGGTGATGTGATCAATGACATAACTGCATACGTTGAAATAGTACTCATAAAAGTCTCATTAGAAAAGTGACATTTAAATTTTTATTTTTGTTTTTTATTTTAGAGAGAGAGCACACAAGCAGGGGAGGGGTAAAGGGGGAGAGAGAGAGAGAGAGAGAGAGACAGGGAGAGAGAATCATAAGCAGGCTCCACACTCAGTGCAAAGCCTGACATGGGGCTTGATCCCACGACCCTGGGATCATGACCTGAGCCAAAATCTAGAATTGGACACTCAACAGACTGAGCCACCCAGGCACCCCAGAAAAGTAACTTTTTAATTCACAGGCTGACAAATATGTTTTTTCTCTTAAATTCAACAAGGTTAGTGCCTTAAAAGGTATTAGAAATCCAGTTAAGGGGCGCCTGGGTGGCGCAGTCGGTTAAGTGTCCGACTTCAGCCAGGTCACGATCTCATGGTCCGTGAGTTCGAGCCCCGCGTCGGGCTCTGGGCTGATGGCTCAGAGCCTGGAGCCTGTTTCTGATTCTGTGTCTCCCTCTCTCTCTGCCCCTCCCCCGTTCATGCTCTATCTCTCTCTGTCCCAAAAATAAATAAACGTTGAAAAAAAAAATTTTTAAAAAATAGAAATCCAGTTAATATTTTCAGTTTCTGAGTTACAAATAATTGTATTCCCCTATTTTGAAGATAATTTATCTAATTACACAAAAAGAATAATGCAAATATTTTAAATGCCACTTGAGGCCCAGTGTTCCTCTGAAATCCAAGAATTTATGATAATTACTTGAAAACTGTGTATTTAAATATAGCAACTCTGTTCATGACTTACATGTTTCCAAGGTTTATTCCTTTTTTCTCCTTAGCACATTAGATTTCCCATGCTGCTGGTGAATGGTGTTCTAGTAATTTGCAGGACATTTTTCTGCAATTTTTAGCCATTTCTTAGAAACACTTGCTAAATATCTCAACTGTTTGCTGTGAAATGAAGCCCGGGGATATGCTTTGACTTTGAACTAGTTACTAATGTGGACGGTCCACAAATGTTACTTTCCTCAGTGCTTTTACTGCATCCTGCTTTCAGTATTAGTGTAAGGTACACACCATCTTGTCCAATTTATGGCTATTCGGCATATTTATCTTTAGTCACCAGAAAAGAACAGAAGAGGAGTTTTATGAGCACTAATCATGCTCCTCCGTGCAGGCATATTCAACTGTGCACAGTCAGAAATCTCAATTTTGAAACAATGTAGGTAATTTTCAAAACAATAAATGCCACTAACTTATTCCTCTTTGGAAATGAATTAATTTCTTTATTTCTGTCTCTTCAAGATATGTATCCTAGAGTGTCATAAATTGTCTTGATTATTGCACTTCGCCTGAGATACATCTTGGGCACTGCTCTCATGTGTGTAGGGCAGTGAGTGGTTCTGCCTGAGCAAGATGGGAATGCAGAGAGCTTGGGATGATGGAAAAACTAATCCCCCTAGATTGGCCCTTCAGGAGGAGTCAGGCATCTTCTTTACAAATTATTTGTTTAAATGGCCTTGCCAGCTAAAATACAACCTATTTAAGTATTTGAGATGACATTTTGCCTTTAAAAAGAATCTTATTTTAAATAATTAAATTTTAAAATGACAGGTGAAAGCAAGAGCAGAATTTGCTTAGCAGTTAAAGATAACAGGCCCTTCTTGTTTTGGGGGAGTGAGGCAACAGGGAATTAAGGGTGGCCATGTAACACTCATGTTCAGAAAGCACAGAGAAGGGGTGGAGGAATAAACGGCTACTAACCAGAAACTGCCTTGTGCCTGAGGCTTGCTCTCAGGAAACCCATATCATACTTTGCCTTGTCCTGTCTTCAAATAGGGCAATCAGATGATAGAGGATGATTTCAGGTTAAGAGATTAACATTTAGCTGTTTTTCAAATTTTCTTCTTTTCTAATTAAAAACATAGCATTCTGGAATTCTCTGCAGTTGTTTTTTGTGAAGCAGAGGTGAACTTGCCAACAGAGCTGAAGCCAGATCGAATAGCTATGACTTTAAATTGCTTGTATCCCAAGCCATCATGTTTTTAGCCTTACGGAATGCATTTACTCTTAAATCCTAATGCTTCTGGGGCGCCTCGGTGGCTCAGTCGGTTAAGCATCTGACTCTCGGTTTTGGCTCAGGTCATGATCTCACAGTTCGTGAGTTCCAGCCCCGTGTCAGGCTCTGCGCTGACAGTGCAGAGCCTCCTTGGGATGCTCTCTCTCCCTCTCTCTGCCTCTCCTGCTGTCTCTCAAAAAATAAATAAACTTAAAACAACAACAACAACAACAACAAAACTAGTGTTGAACTAATGCCCTGGTTCAAATGAGATTGAGTTACTGAAAAGCGCTTCACGGCGTTTCTGTCTTTCAAAACCTATGTTAAGAAAAAGAAAGCAACTGGAGACAAGTACAACCTTCTGCTTCATTGATGGTCGCACCAACTAGTTTGCATTTGTCAGCACATTCTTCTCGGGCCTGGCCATCGGCAGACAGGTGACATTCAATGCAGCTCCTGTGAACATTATTCAGTAGAGTTTATCAGTTCATGTTGTTGGAAAACAGATATGTAGCTGGGTTATTGCTTTAATGGTTTAATGCTGTTACTATGGCTCATGACGTAGGAGTGTCTCATAAAGGATGTTGCTTTTTGTTACTTTCAGAAAGATATTTGAGTGATGTTCAAGAGGAAACGGCTTTATTCTGATTCCACTTAGTAATCAGTGTTTCCTGAACCAGGCTTGACAGTAGCTGTTATCATCATTTATCTCTAATAATTGTTTCTGATTGGTTAAGTAGCAAACAAACAAACAAACAAACAAAAAACCCAATAATAAGACACACTTATTTTGGTGTTTGATTTAGGGTTTTGTTTTGTTTGTTTTTTTTTTTTTTTTTTTGGTGGTTGTTGTTCATTTTACATTTTCCTGGGAAAGGTTTATGCTGTTAAAATATGATTCATGACTAAACAAAGTTTTAATTTCTTAACAGAAACCATCTGTTTTGAGAAGAATTCTAAGAATTCATACATGTCATGAAAGGCTATTTCAAAGATTCACTTGTCTGTAGCTATTTTGAATGAGTCTAAGCCTTATAGGCATATTTTCAAAAGCTGGGGTTACAGCTTGGGTCCCCATTAATGTGGGCTTTTTAATAAACGAACTCTACTTACAGAAAAGTGTATTTTCAAGAACATAGCCCAGGAATTAAGCTTCTCTAATGATGTCTCCACAGCAGAGTAAAACTCAGACTCTGAATTAATGTTGTGCTAAAAATCACTTTATAACCAGATTCTGTATGGAGTAATCCAAAACAGCCAAAGTACTCTTACTATGGGCACTCATCATCCTGCCTCTCTCTCTTCCCCAGGCCATGCAAATGTATGCTCTTGGAAGTACTGGAAACATTCCCCACAGCCTTGCCACCAGTGTTTCCCTCAGTATCAGCTGAAACTGCAGTGCCCTAGGCAAGCCTTCCCTGACTCCTGCCAGTTAGTTCTCTTACAGTGCAAACCTCTGAATTCCTTTATAGGAAGGGCTAAGAAGCAGCAGTTTACGTGGGGGTGGGGAGAGAAGTCTTGTCTGGAAATTGCCTTTGCATTGCAAGTATATTGCATTTATCTAGGTTATATATTTACTTAGAGTGGCTTTGCAGGGGTCTGCTGGACATTGTGGAAACCCTTAAAACCTCTACCGTTTGTATGTCTCATTGATGTCTGCCCAAGCTAGGGTGGTAGGCCTGCCATATAGTGCCACAGTCCCCTCTATATCCCTTATTGTAACTGTCAGCTCAGATATCATTATAATTACTTTAAAAAATGTCTGTCTTTCCCACTAGATTCTTAGCACCTGGTATGGCAGGAACTATAACTGTTTCAGTCATCATTATGTGCCCTTGGTGAACAGTAGGTACTTAATATCTATTTGATAAACGAATGTATGAATGAATAAATGGAAGAATGGACACATCTCAAAGCTAATATAAACACTCAAAGCTAACATAAACACCAAGGAGATTACCTGATCCCTCAAATTCAAACTACCTGGTTTGTTAATTTCACATTCTATAAACCAGATTTAAATTAAATCATGTTTACAGAGAAGGTGAAGCAGATAAATAACGGGAGAAACATCCTGAAAGGACGTTTTACATTTAATTCCGTTCAACTAAGTCTAACTATGTCCCCACACATCTCTTGGCATATGTCCAGGCACAGTGACAGAGAAGTTTTGACACCTGAACGGTGAGGAGTCACTGAGTGAATATTGATTTGCTTACTTAGTTTACACTGGAAATGCAAATGTTACCATGTTGGGTACTGAGTTAACGAAACTATGAACTGCTTAAGCAGTGTTCACTGTATAATAAATTATATTCTGCAGTGTCATCACACAGCCCATTTGGAGACTTGCTTTGTTTGACCTATAAATGTTGCCCCTGCTACCCATGAAGAAGTTAGCTAGCAACCAAAGGAATAGATTTTTTTTTTTACTGGAAAACAAAAACATGTTGTTGTTGTTGTTGTTGTTCATCTGGTATAAAAGAAAATACAAAACACAATAGCTGTGTAGAATGACAACCAGAGGGAGGTGCCAAAAGGCACGAGAGGTAAAGCAGAGGGAAGAAATGGAAAGCCAAGATCCTCTTTCTGCCTTTTTGCCTCCACGAGTCTATAGATAGGAATGAATCAGGAAGGTCAAGCTTTAAACTTCTAGATAAGAAAGAAGCTTGTCTGTTTTCCCTGAAAAGGTACTGAATGTGGATGTCCTCAGTCTACCTCCAGGGTATTCCTTCTGTGTGGCTGGTATTGTAAGTGAAAGGCCACCTGATGTTATCAGTGTGGGACATCAGCTCAGCTTCCCCAGGCTTGTTTCTAGCAGGAATGTGAGTGACACTGTGGTCCTGGATAAGCAGGACAAAGAAAGAGTCAAGTCGGACACTGACGTTCCAGGTTGACGATCACAGGGGCCCTGTGGGTCTGTGTATTTGGGCGGATGCTCGGAGAACAAACCCACCAAAAGCAATATGAGGTCCGAGTAAAGAGACCAAGGGAAGTTGAGACATTACCGTTTGGAGTTACAGGGATCGCCACAGGTAGGACAACGTTCACAGGTGGGTCCAGAGGCCCCCGGGTTCGTGCAAACACACTTGCCACAGATGCAGTCCCCTCGCCCGCTGCAGAGCACCCCGTCCTCCGAGACGCAGGAGTCGGTGCTGGTGGTGCAGTTACAGTATTCGCCCGCCCAGCCCGTCCTGCACACGCACTCGCCACAGTCACAGTCGCCGTTATCTGTAAAACAAACACCCGGTGATGCTTAGGGCCCACGCCACTTCTGATTCTGGGACCATCTTTTCTCTTTGCCTTTATTTATTTATTTGTTTTTTTTTTTTTTCATTTTTTTTTCAACGTTTATTTATTTTTGGGACAGAGAGAGACAGAGCATGAACGGGGGAGGGGCAGAGAGAGAGGGAGACACAGAATCGGAAACAGGCTCCAGGCTCTGAGCCATCATCAGTCCAGAGCCCGACGCGGGGCTCGAACTCCTGGACCGCGAGATCGTGACCTGGCTGAAGTCGGACGCTTAACCGACTGCGCCACCCAGGCGCCCCTGTTTTTCATTTTTTAATGTCTATTTTTGAGAGACAGAGAGACAGAGCGTGATCAGGGGAGGGGCAGAGAGAGAGGGAGACACAGAATCCAAGACAGGCTCCAGGCTCTGAGCTGTCAGCACAGAGCCCGATCCAGGGCCCGAACCCATGAACCGTGAGATCATGACTTGAACGTAAGTCGGCCACTTAACAGGCTAAGCCACTCAGGTGCCCCTTCTCTTTGCCTTTAAACACCATTAGAAAGACTGAAGAAGAAGAATGAGAAGAAAGTTGAGTGGGGGTGGGAGGGGAAGCAGTGAGCATAGATATATTTTATGGAACAAATTTTGCTAAGTATGTATATTTATTGATCTGGTCTCTTAACTGAAGACTGATTTGATTACCTGATGTTATATCAAACAGAACTTAGAGCCAGATGAAATGAGATAATCCAGAAGCCTATAACAGCAACTTGTGGGGGGGGGGGGTGTGATTATGTGTGTGTGTGTGTGTGTGTGTGTGTTTAAATTGTTTTTACAATTTTTTCCTTTTAATTATGGTACCATAAGATAGAGATGCAGCACAGACCTGGGTAATACCCACCTCTACATCATTCAAGCTGAGTGATCATAAAAGCCTCATCTATCAAATAGAGGGAATAAAATCTTACAGCGGTGTGGTCAGATGAGATAATGTGTAAATCTTCTACTTCACATTCACCAATTAGATGTCCTGCAGGCATACAGTGAGTGCTCAACAAATTCATTTGTTTAAGAAACTTTAATTGAGCATATATCATATGCCAAAGATTGCATTAGGCACGAAGATACAAAATTAAATAAGGTCACTAAGCTTATAGGCTAGTGTTGGAGACAGGCAAATAAATACCACCAGTAATAAATACAATGCAGTGTGATAAGTGTTATGTACACAGAAGGAGAGTTTCCAAATTGGACCAGAGATTTGGAGACCTCTCCAGAAGAGGTGATGCTTGAGCTGAATTTGGAAGATACAGATAAAAGGTAGAAGATGTTTATATGCATTTTAAGCAGACAAAAAAGCATAGGTAAAAGACAGAAGTGTGTAATCATGGGATCGGCTTTTTTTTTTTTTAAGTTTTATTTATTTATTGACAGAGACAGAGACAGTGCAAGGGGGGCAGGGGCAGAGAGAAAGGGAGAAAGAGAATCCTAAGCAGGCTCTGAGCTGCTAGCCCAGAGCCTGATTCAGGGCTTGAACTCATGAAACTGTGAGATCATGACCTGGGCTGAAACCAGTAGTGGGACGCTTAACCAACTGAGCCACCCAGGTGACCCTTGTGTGACCTGCATGATACCCAGAGTAGTTTCATATAGACAGAGCCAATGGTGCACAGGAGCTGTGGCAGGAGGGGAGGTTGGAGGAGGCAGGGGTTGGAAAGATCCATGGAAAGTCAGAAATCACATCACATCACAGAAATCACATGAAAAGCTTTATGGACTAAAGTAAGACCTGTTATCCTGACAATTATGGAATTTTTTTTTAAATTTTTTTTCAACGTTTATTTATTTTTGGGACAGAGAGACAGAGCATGAATGGGGGAGGGGCAGAGAGAGAGAGGGAGACACAGAATCGGAAACAGGCTCCAGGCTCTGAGCCATCAGCCCAGAGCCCGACGCGGGGCTCGAACTCACGGACTGCAAGATCGTGACCTGGCTGAAGTCGGACGCTTAACCGACTGCGCCACCCAGGCGCCCCATTATTATGGAATTTTAAGTAGAGGAGAGACTGAACAAATAGATATGTGTCTGGTAATATCCTGGCATTAGAGAGGGTCAGACGAGAGATAGGAAAACCACTCGGGAAGGTGTTGCAGCAGTAGAGGCGAGAAGACATGAGGCCCTAAGAGTGCCAGTGGGGATGGAGAGGAAAGGGGATACAGTTCAGGGGTTGGAATAGTGCAAGGGCATAGTGTACTTGCTGCCAGGGTGGAGGGAGAAGGGAAGAGAGAGAGGGATGGAATCTTCCCCAGGTAACCAGACTGGGCTGCTCAGTGAACGGTGCACCTTTTTACTGACCTGGAATGGAGGCTGCCAGCTCATGCTCGCTGCCTTATCCGTGGTGCCTGGCACAGAGTAGTGCTTAATTGTTGAATGAATACATTGTTCTGAAGCAGCAGAAGAAGAGCATCTTTGGGTGGGGAAGATGATGAGTTCATTTTTGGCTCTGTTGAGTTTGAGGGGCCTGTGGGACATTCTAATAGACAGATATATGTATCTATGTATCTATATCTATAGAGAGAGTTTTGAGGTTTGGATCCATCAGAGACAGGTGGCAATTAAAGCTGTTGTGGATCAGGTAGAGAAAGCAGATAGAGCGAAAAAAGCCCTAGAGAGCATCAGCATTTAAAATGTGATCAGAAAAAAGGATCTTACCAGGTCGACTGAGAGGTAGGAGATCAATGAGAGCAAAGCTGCAGAAACCCAGGGCAGAGCAAAGCTGCTTGAAGGAGGAGACACATGGGAACTTGCAGCAGACATGTCTCATCTAAATTATCCTCTAAACTACAATTGCTTTTTGTTCCTTCCTCAGCAAAAGGGGAAACTTATTCTCAAAATAGGGATAGATTTCTATATTGAAGTTTATTCCAGAAAATTAATATGATTTATAAATATTGTCAAATGAAATGTGCATTTCCTTTGCGAATGCCCAAGTGTATCACTGCATGTAAGAATTACTTGGCAGAGGGGCGCCTGGGTGGCTTGGTTGGTTAAGCGTCTGACCCTTGATTTTGGCTCAGGTCATGATCTCATGGTTCATGAGTTCAAGTCCCACGTTGGGCTTCTCGCTGACTGTGTGGAGCCTGCTTAGGATTCTCTCTCTCTCTCCCCCTTTCTCTCTCTCTCTCTCTCTCTCTCTCTCTCAAAATAAATAAATAAACTTTACAAAAAGAGAATTATTTAGCAGAAATTTAGAAAACTCTTCCAAGAGCTTCTGTCAGAATTTAGAAACCTTTCTGTGGGCTTTCCAGAACCATCCACCATATCGTTGCTAGTTGATATTCACAAGCAACCAATTATCTAAAGTACCTGCTCATATATCCACAACCACAAAAACAACAACAAGACCCACACAATGGCTTCATGCAGAGGCAAGATGATAAACAAAGATAAAAAAAATGGTCAGGCTCTTTTCAGAGGGATAGATCTTTCTGGAATGCCATTGACTGATAATTGTAAGTGCATAATGGCAGGAAGTATTTTCTGTAATGCCTTTTGCCTGTTAGTTTCCCGTCTCTTAGAATCAAAATACAAAGGACTAATGGAATTTGGGCAAGGGAATAAATCAATGGAGTACTTATAGGTGGATGAAAGAAAGTATACGAAGAAGAAACTTGTGGTAATAGCCCTTCAGAGAAGTGGCACATTGCAGGGCGAATTAGTTGTAAAATCAGAGAGATCTGCACGAGAAGTGAATCGTTAGCACACTCTGGCCTCTGTTACAAACGACAGTAACCACAGAGCCAGTCACAGTTTTCATCCCTGTGCGAAATGCGATGCCAGGCACCTAGTAGGTGCTCCACAACTATTTGTTGAATTTGAATAATAGTACTTGCTTTTATTACACCTTTTTAAAGAGAAAGTTACTAATGATCTAGTAACATCCTTTGCGATGTTGCTACAAACAAAATAGCTTCTGAGAAACAGTAATGATTGAGAATTGTAAAGTATCCCCAAATATGAAGGAACCTGGCATTGGTGAAGTTTTCTTAGTCCAACTGCAGAAATAATTGCATTTTCTAGACAGAACTTCTCTAGCAATCACTGTATCTGATACAAAGAGAGGCCCTACTGCCAGACCTCTCAAACTACGAGGCACAGATCAAGTCCACTCTTTTTAAAGAGTTCAATTCCGTGTGCATACGTGGTACCAAATGCAGTAGAAGACCATTAAGAAACGGTAAGAACTGTGTTGCTAAGCACAGTTCAGCACTGCTCTGCAATTCTTTGATTTAAGATTTAAAGGGTGAAATATAGGTAGGGGTACTATTGCTATCATATCATATTAGGCTGCACATAGAATTTTGTTGAAAGGTAATTTCAAATGTTTTGAGAACATATTTTATTCAAAGAGTTTTATGAGAGATGCAATCTGGGAATCTGTGGAGCATATTCTGTTCAAGACATGGTGACAGCCTCAGGCTTCAGGCTGTCTCCTGCCTGCAATCTAGTGAGAAGAGAACTGATATGGGTTTGGAAACACACCCATTAAATAAGGAAATAGACCTCTGAATGAAAGGGGAGAGAAAAGTGTCTCAGTCTGGACAGGCCCTAAATTTTTCGCTCTCTGGGGAGAAGAAAGAAGGCGGCCTCGGAGGAACTTGTTGGTAGCAAGAGCCACCGCAAAGAAATGAAATGGAGGTACGCTTCTAAAGGCATCACACGGTTTTTTCAAAGAGCCTGGAATTCTTTGAGGCTGCTCTTCTCAGGCCTTTTTTTTCCCGAGAATCAGTCTCTTTTATATGTTCCCGACACTGTGGTTTGAAAACATAACTTGCTTAGTTTTCTTTAAAGATAATGGCTTTCTGTTTTGAAAAGCTGCCTGTTCACACACTGTGAAAAAGGGAGACATTGGGAGCTTCAATTCAGCAGTTAGTTAATATTCCAGTTGTAACACAAATTTATATCATTTTAAAGAATATGAACACACTTGTAATTCTTATGCAGATAGATTATACTTAAATATATGGATATATATCAGAATGACTTTATAATAGTTATTCTTAAACTACTCTTAGACTAGGTCTTAAACTGTAGCAATTTTCCATGTGCAAAGGATTGTTAAAACATACACTTTTCTGCTATTTAAAAATTTTCTTTTTTTTTAAAAATTTTTTAAATGTTTATTTATTTTTTTTTTAATTTTTTTTTCAACATTTATTTATTTTTGGGAAAGAAAGAGACAGAGCATGAATGGGGGAGGGGCAGAGAGAGAGGGAGACACAGAATCGGAAACAGGCTCCAGGCTCTGAGCCATCAGCCCAGAGCCCGACGCGGGGCTCGAACTCACGGACCACGAGATCGTGACTTGGCTGAAGTCGGATGCTTAACCGACTGCGCCACCCAGGCGCCCCAATGTTTACTTATTTTTGACAGACAGAGAGACAGAGCATGAGCAGGGGAGGGTCAGAGATAGAGGGAGACACAGAATCTGAAACAGGCTCCAGGCTCCGAGCTGTCAGCACAGAGCCCGACACGGGGCTCGAACTCACGGACCGTGAGATCATGACCTGAGCTGAAGTCGGATGCTTAACCGACCGAGCCATCCAGGTGCCCCCAACATTTTCTTGATCTTAAAAATTTTCCAAGCAATTTCTCATTTTTACCCTTTCCATAGCGTTCTTCACACATGTCCTTATTCATCTTTATTATACCCGGTGCCTAATCTAGTATCTGTCACATAAAAGGTGTTCAATAAATATGTGTGGAATGAATGAAGGCCCTGAAAGTTCATTTAGTATTTCTGTGTCCCTTGTCCTTGGCAATATGCTCCTTAAGCAGCCTTGCTTTTTATTTTTCCAAAGAGTTGGTTAAGAGGTGCCTAGGTGGCTCGGTTGTTAAGTGTCTGACTCTTGATTTTGGCTCAGGTCATGATCTCATGGTTCATTTGTGAGTTTGAGCCCCGGCATCAGGCTCTGAGCTGATGGCTCAGAGCCCGCTTGGGATTCCCTCTCTCTGCCCCTCCTTCCCATGTTCTCTTTCTCTCTCTCAAAAATAAATAAACGTTAAAAAAAATTTTTTTAACGTTTATTTATTTTTGAGACAGAGAGAGACAGAGCATGAACGGGGGAGGGTCAGAGAGAGGGAGACACAGAATCTGCAACAGGCTCCAGGCTCTGAGCTGTCAGCACAGAGCCCGACGTGGGGCTCTAACTCACGGATCGTGAGATCATGACCTGAGCCGAAGTCAGACAGTGAACCGACTGAGCCACCCAGGCGCCCCCCCCCCCTTTTTTTTTTTTAAGAAGAGATGGGTAAGATATCTGGAAACCTGATCCAGGAAAGTCTGGAAGATAATAGAATTCAGATTACATGCAATTTTGTGAAGTCTGGATAATAACCAAAGAACCTTCTTTTGCCTACTTATTCTTAGGGAAACAACAATAGAGATGTAAATTGAATTGGCAGGCATCTCACCCCAAGAGAATGTAAGAGCCAGAAAAACTACAAGAGAAGATCAGTTACCTTACGTCTAGAGATTAACACATTCACTTGATCAGCAAATACTTATTGAGCACCTACTATGCCCAGGCAACTGTGGAAGGTTCAAAGGATGCAAGGCCCCTCCTCGATACTTGCACAGCCACAGTGTGAGGTGGACTTAGACGCCGCCTACCTCCGCAGAGCAGCCCTTTGTGTCTCACGCAGGAGAAGTCGTCACACTGGCAGTAGGGCCCATAAATGTTTCCGTAGGGAGACAAGTGGCAGATGCACTGCCCACAGTAGCAGTCGCCTCTTCCACTGCAGGAGGGGTGATCCGGGGCCTCCTTGCAGGAGTCTGTGCTCAGCGTGTCCTCCCCGCACTCACAGCGAGGCCCCATGTGGCCAGGGTTGCAGGCACACACCCCACACTGGAAGGACCCGTTCCCATTGTGGCATTTGGAGCTGTTCACTTCCACTTCTTTCTGACAATTGCAGTTGCATTCCGGACTGACAAGTATTTCTAGGGTGTCCCCCAGCCCCACGGGCTTTACGATAATGTGCCTGTTTCTTCTCTCGCAGTTTGGTATACTCACGGTCACATTGAATGAAGCCTGGAAAAGAAAACTCTAATTATCTTCTTGTAGCCTCCCAAAATGCATGGGAGGAAACAGAGCTGCATGGGGATTGGCTCTTCCAAAAGCATTTCTTACGAAATTTTTGAAAATTCCTTTTGAAAGTCTTGAAAGGAAAAAAATTCAGCTTCAGTGCAATAAGGTAACTTCTGACTTACCTGAATATTTTTTTTCAGACAACCTATTAACCCTCTACTTACTGTGTCTCCCACCTTCATGTGAGAGCATTTCTTTTGGTGTGGGAAGAGGGCACCGTTGTTACAGATCGCTGTGAAAGACAGGTTGAGTCCCTCCGTGTCTCCTAACACTTCCAGTTCCACCTCAGACCGGAGTTCCTTTGGTGAGGACGCAAAGAGTTAAAGTCACAACCACAAAATACAACCAGAAGAATCCATGAATCATGTTCATTAAGCTCCAATGAATAAAATTAAATTGAGTCTAGAAGAAATTCACTATACCATCAATCAAACAACAAAGCCAGCAAGATTCACATGCACACACGCACACACGCACATACACACACAGGCACGCACACACGCACACACACAAGTACATGTCATATTTTATTGAATCTAAGATGGCATCGATTATAAAACACACCATTATTTTATGACAATGATATTATGACAAAATATCTCAAGATCGCTCTGTGCAACATCTAAATCAATCGTATCAGTCTATCATTTCTTTGAAAATTATTGTACACATTCTGAAGGATTTGGCAAATTCTCCAGCCCTCAGTTGCACTGCCTGGCATATAAAAGCCTTTTTTATTTTTTTGCTTGCATCTCAGTAACAAAATATAGTAGCTTCCTTTACTTGTAAGTATCATCATTTCTTAGGTCACAGAAAGCAGCTGGTTGTTGCTTTGCACGGAATACAGAATTATAGTCATTCCTTCAACAATGAATGTTTGCTTCACTGATATCAAATTGATACCCTGCTGCTCTGTTTTGGTACATTTCTGCATACACAATAACTTTTCATTTCAGTATCAAATCATAGTGCAAACTTTTTGAAGGTATTTTAAAATGGCAATTACATTCAACACCTGTACTACCTACCAATGGTGAACTTAATGAATTCAGGTGACAACTGCATGTACAGTTACAGCCGATTTCATACGTTTGCAGTTGACAGCATTTGTAAGACACCATTAATCATAAAACACATCCCAATTTTAGAGATGTGAAAATGTGGGAGAAACTGTTCCTTAAAATCAATATTGGAATTTATCAAGTACCTATTGTACATTATCAGTGGGGAGTCAGGTCTGGGGGATGAGTGTAAAATGGGATTTGTGCCCTCAAGATGATTACCATTTTGCTGAAAAAAACCAGATGGAACAAGTAAAGCAGTTAATGTCCAAGTCAACTGATGTATCACTAAGGTAAAAAAAATTGCATAACACAGATGTGGGTTTGGGACAGTTCAGAAAAGAGAGTGGTCACTGAAGGCTGGAAGTATAGAAGTCCTTAATGGCTATGTTGGATGTAGATGTGTGGAGAGGATGACAGTGGTATTTCAGGTGAGGGGACCAGAAAAGAGAAAGTTCAGGGCCAAGAGTGGTGTGGAACGCAGACAAGTGGGGCTCAGACGAAGCCCCAACTCCTACTGTTCTGGGAGACACCAGACAACAAATAGCCTTGAGGTTTGGAGAGATGAGTTAAAACCCATGGGAAACATTCCCTATAGCTTTGAAGCAGGGACCCATTCTACTGAAAATACAGCTGCAGGGAAGTTCTCTGGAAGGTGTGTGCAGGACAGACTCACGGTCTATCAGACTTACAGACTTACAGACGTGGTAGGAAGACAGGAGTCAAGAAAGCTGGGATGTTGTTGCGTTCACCCCGGCCTGAGGCATGAAGATCAGGAACCGGGAGTGGTTGGTATATATGATGACGTAGATGGAAGAAAGAAAGACTAGATAGGAAGCATATGGGTTATGGCAGAAGGGAGATAAAGGCAAGGTTTTACTGGAGGAAGAATGTCAGGGAAGGAGAAGAAAGAGCTATTTGTTATGAGGAAAGCTAGTGTTATTATGTAGACTTTATTCTTCTTTCTTTTGCAAAATAAAAAGTCTCTAGAGAACAAAACAGAACTTTTAAAAATAAAAAAAATAAAAATAAGTTGTAAAACATTATGAATTAAGTAATACTTCAGTTCATCTAAGAAAACTTGAGTCCCTATGCTGAATTTTATTTATTTATTTTTTTTTTAAATTTTTTTTCAACGTTTATTTATTTGTGGGACAGAGAGAGACAGAGCATGAACGGGGGAGGGGCAGAGAGAGAGGGAGACACAGAATCGGAAACAGGCTCCAGGCTCTGAGCCATCAGCCCAGAGCCTGACGCGGGGCTCGAACTCCCGGACCGCGAGATCGTGACCTGGCTGAAGTCGGACGCTTAACCGACTGCGCTACCCAGGCGCCCCTCTATGCTGAATTTTAAAAGCATTTTCAGCCTCAAATTTTCCTTAAGTATAATTTTGCCAACTGCATAGCAATATGACCCGCCTTCCTCCAAATTCTAAGTCACTGACTATAAATTCTCAGTCATTCTTCTTCTTCTTCCCTTTTTTTTATATTTGCCCCATACCAACACACCTTCAGTAGATGGACATAAGGCTGACTTTTCAGAATATGGTCTTCATCAGAGATTGAAGTGTCATTTCTTAGTCTTAAAGATTATGTCTTTTCTTTTTTTTTTAAGTTTTTTTAAAATGTTTATTTTTAAGAGAGGAAGAGAGACACAGAGCATGAGTGGGGGAGGGGCAGAGAGAGAGGGAGACACAGAATCCGAAGCAGGCTCCAGGCTCTGAGCTGTCAGCACACGGTCTGATGCAGGGCTTGAACTCACAGACCGTGAGATCATGATCTGAGTCAAAGTTGGACAACCAACCGACTGAGCCACCCAGGCACCCCTTAAAGATTATTTCTATCATGTCTTAAGATTTCAAATTCTGCCAATTTAGCATTAAAATGTACTCTTTTAATCTGTTTCATTTCAAATAGTTATATTATAACTTTATTCACCCAGAAAGTATTTACTGATTGTCCAATATGTGCTAGATACTGTTCTAAGTGCTTGGGAGGCAAAAAGCACTAAAATAGCTGACCTTTTGTGGTTTACATTCAGAAAGGAAACAGAATAATACATAAAACTATGCAGCATGCTAGAAGGTGATAAATGCTATGAAAAAAAGTTAGGGTGGGATAATGAAGATTAAGAGAGTGTCTGCAATTCTTTAAAAAAGTAGTTACAGTAGGAAGTAAGGTGACATTTCAAGGAAGTGCAGAGTTAAATAGCATGCAGGCGTATGTCAAAAGAGTGTTCCAGGACCAGGGTACAGTTGGTGCAAAGGCCCTGAGCAGGAGCATGTCTTAGGACTTGCTTGCTCTGGAAATAGAACAGCAAGGAGGCCAGAGTTGCTGTACTGGAGCAGAGACAGTTGGTGTAATAGGAGGTGAAGTCACAGAGGTAAAGGAGTGGAGGAGAACAGATCTGGTAGGGTCCTAGGAGGCAGTTTTAAAGAATTTGGCATTTACTCTATGTAAAATGAGAACATAATTAGGGTTATCTATAGAAGAGTGATATGACCTGACTTAATATTTTTAAAGGAAAATTCAGGTTATGTTTTGTTTTGTTTTATTTTGTTTTCTTGAAAACAGAGTGTAGGAAACCAAAGGTAGAAATGAGAAATAGCATTTAGGAGGCTTTTACAGTCATTCATGTGAGTGAAGATGGTTGGTCCGACAAGGATGAGGGCAGTGAAGGTAGTGTCTGGATCAAATTCTAAATAATTTTGAAGATAGAGCCAGCAAGGTTTTCTGATGGATTAAAAGTGCAAGGTAAGAGAAAGAAGGGAGTCAAGGATCATTTCAAGCTTTTTAGCCCTCGCAACATGAAGGATGGAATTACCATCAATTGAGAAGGAGAAAACTGTTGGTGAAGTAGGTTTAGGAGAGTCCAGGTTACCCTCCTGAATTGCCAACTAACGTATCAACTGACTCGTGGACGTCTCCACTTGGATGTCTCCTAGAGAAGTACAGCGTGGTTGCTGGGTGGCATTGAGGAACCACTTCAAGTACGTGATCATGAATTTAAAGAGAGACCAGTTAGCATGATTGTATGTTTTTCCCTTTCCTGTTCAGTTGTGCAGGGTGAATGGACAGTTGGGTTTAACCAGGACCATGATTGGCTAAGCGACCTCAGTGGAGCCGTAAGGGGTAGGGGAGCTGAGGGTATGTCTACAGAGTGATGGTGATGGTGGAATTTAAGCTTGGGGCCCAGGCAAAAGAGGACATCAAGGAGATGAGGAACTACAAAGAGAGGGTAGAGTCACTTGAGGTAAAGAGAGAGAGAGAGAGAGAGAGAGAGAGAGAGAGAAGGTAAGGTTAATTAGTTGGAGATCCTGATGGGTTGGAAGAAATACAAAGGGAACTCGCCGGGGTGAGCTGAAAAGGTTGGAAGTGGTGAGCAGGGAATGGGTTACATGAAGCTGAGATTATAGAGAGTCTATTGGCAATGACAAGCTTTAAGGTATGACAAGAGAGGGGGACTAGATCATTTTAGAAGCAGAGTTCAAGAAACAGAGGGCAGGGTACGAGAAGGAATATATGTATAGTTAGACTGAAATCTCAAGAGTTAAGGCAAGAGTAATGTTAGAGACAGTGGCACAGTGAGTCAGGAGCAAAAGAGGTGAGGGATATGACCTGCAAGTCTGTTCTGTAGATTTGAAATTAGGAGCAGTGGGTGATATGATCTGACCAAAATAAGGGAGATCTTAGCATTGATATAATTGGAATATCACATTGCAGAATTCACCAGGAATATTTTAATGTGAATTTCCCAAAGAAAGGATATAAATATTTATTTGTATATTTTCATCCTATCATTCATTTACTGAGCATCTATTATGAACCAGGCAAAACAAACCAAACCAAGTCATTTTCCTTCTGGAGCCTAAATGCTAGGGCGCCTGGGTGGCTCAGTCGGTTGAGCATCCAACTTCTGCTCAGGTCATGATCTCACAGCTCATGAGTTCGAGTCCCATGTTGGGCTCTGTGCTGACAGCTCAGAGCCTGGAGCCTGCTTTGGATTCTGTGTCTTCTTCTCTCTCTGCCCCTCCCCCATTTACACTCTCTCTCTCTCTCTCTCTCTCTCAAAAATAAATAGACATTAAAAAAAAATTAAATGCTAGTAGAAAAACTTACCCTTGAGAGCACTGATATTTCAGTAGCCTCTATTAGGTGGTTAAAGAAGGCAGAAAATTAGTGAATGATGGTCAGATGAATACACATCTGGTGTTTAAGGGTTTTCATGTCAATATGGCACTGTAAAATACTGAGCTGCAGTTTGTAGTCACTAGTTATAAACACAAATTGTGTAGCTCTACCCCACTGGAAGTTAGTCAGAAGTGCTTTATCTTTTCTCTCAATCTATTCTCTTTCCTTTCTCTCTTTTTATAGACTAGAAAGAAATCCAGTCAATGGATTCTCATATTTTAATGTCTTTGTCGAATACATTTTAAAATAACAGAATAGAAAAATAATTTGAACTAGTGCCAAAATCTATTACATACTTGATTCAGTGAATCATGAAGTTACAGTAACAACTCTGGAGCAAGATTATATAGTGTAAGAATTATAAACACTTGTTTATATTTTTGAAACAGTAAAATGAGATTCACTTCAAATGTTTGATGCCTTGATTCAACTACCCTGTAAGTTATGTGAGCAATTTGGGACCACAAGGTGAGACAGAACCCCTGGCAGCACGGAAGGGGCTGGTCAAACAAGAGGGAGAAATGTTTTTGACGTTTATAATTTTCTCATTTGCGTAATTCCTTTGAAGATGTTAGTGGCCAACACTTTTGAGAAAATGGAGTGTGTTCTAATGCATGGAGGAGTGCTATGTGATTTTATCAGATTCTACACATTAAAACTTTAATTACTGCATAAGAGAGAGGAAGGTTTTCATAGTATTTTGTTGACAAGCTTTCCTATCTGGAAGAATTTCAAGCCTGAGCTAATGTGGTAGTTAAATTTTGATGTGAGCCAAGAAAACTGAAGTTTCTGAGGATGTAAGTTAAAAAAGCAAAAAACAAAAAATACCTCATCCTGTAATTTTGATGGACACATCTGTTGAGCTGACAAAGGGTTCAATCCCACGACCCTGGGATCATGACCTGAGCCAAAATCAAGAGTCAGATGCTCAACTGATTGAGCCACCCAGGTGCCCCATCATTTCTGTCCTAATTTAAATCTTCATTTCCATCTATGTGTGTGTGTGTGTGTGTGTGTGTGTGTGTCTGTGTGTGCACGTGTGTATGTATGTTTTTTCTATGTAAGTAGAGGCAAAAAAGGGGAATGATACTTAGGAACCAAAATAAAAAAGAGTTGGTAACTGGCCATCTACCAATGATTAATTGAATTATGAAATGGGGACAAAGCAAGAGAACATAGAAACTCCATAGCTATGTATTTTATTTTAAGGGAGGAATGCTTACCTGACGTACTATTTTCCAAAGTCCAGGCAAAAAAAAAATGTATATTTTTGTATATATATATACATATGTGTACATATGTGTGTGTGTATATATATATATATATATATATATATATATGGGGAGAGAGAGAGAGAGAGAGAGAGATCTGTCTATATCTTTCTACATATATATCCATAAAAATGAAAAATTCCTTGGTTCTCAAAAGTAGAGAATCCACAAAGTGGTGTTCCTGATACGCTTTTGTCTTTTTTCTTTTCCTTGAGTAATGAGGTGGTCTCATTAAGCCTGTGGAGTTAGTTCTTCACATAGTTCAGTTACTCATTTTAAACTAATTTTTTTTTCAGGTAGAGAAAAGGGGAGCTTAATTATAGGACTTGTGGAGTCTTTTCAATAGAATTAAAGTTTTGCAAGTGACAGTGCTGCTATTGGTTATTATTATAAAAATAACCTTAACTTTATGATCAGGTTATGATTTCTCTACCTTCTGCCTCACTTTTCAGGAAGGATATCTGCAAATAATGTGAACAAAATTTATATTTTGGCTGCACGTTAAGGCAGAGAGATTTTCTTTGGATAAGTACTCTTTCTACTAACAAATCAGAATGCACTTAACTGCCTAAAACACACCTGAGTTTTTGAATACCAAAACTGAATGAAAAAAATAAAAAAAAATAGGAAAGTAAAAAGAGCCAACTGTAAAATATCATACTTCATAAGCTGAGATGATCAGCTGGAGAATGTTTCCAGAGTCCTTCTGAAGTAGCCCTACCGTAGCTCCAGGAATGAGTTTTGCATAATTCTGTAAACAAAAAAGAATAAATCAATCTGTTCACTGTGATCAAGAAACACTACCTGTGGGTTTCAACCTGCTGGTTGAGATCACTTCTATTTAACTGGCCAGGGGAAACAGGATCCTGGTGATAAATGAGTGTTTCTCCTGAAACTGTAGTCCTGCCTGATGCTGCTTCCTGCATGCAAGTGGGAACTAGACTGCCATTGGGGATATCAAGTGTCTGTGGTTGCCTTCGTCTAGAGCTGTGATTTATGTCACAACTGGAGTCAAGTCTCAAATAATAATAGCACTTATATACCATCTTCCATTTGCAGAACATCCTTTGTCCAAAATATTACGAGCATACTACCAGGAGTTTTCTTCTCTTTTTGTAATGTTATGGAAACTTTCTCTGCCATCAGGTGCTCTCCAAGTCATTCAGCCCAAGGGTCTTAATTGTCAATTGTTTGGTGGAGAAAAGGAGTGAGTTATGTGGATGCTTGTTGTTAACCCCCTTTCCTAGCAGTAACGAGCACTTTTTTAGGGATGTCACCATGGTGCTGGGGTTGACCGGAACTGAGTCCCCACTCATCATGACTGACTCAGTCAAAACCTATCTCTAAACCATCTGCATTCTGCACTTACATCCTTCTCTGAGATGTCATTCCCACCTGAGGAGAACTCACAACATTAGTTTATTCAGACTCTAATATCAATCATGACCAGGGAAATGAGGCATTGCAAGGAAGGGAATTTTCCAGACTGCTGAAAATTACCCCTCCCTTAAGTTTTATGTTTTAATACTTATTTTCAAATGAAAAGTTTCCTGAAGTGTATGGTGCACATATCTGTCTTCCTAAGAAAGATTCCCAAGCACACCTGGACTTTTTTCTTGAAGAAACAGCCGTACTTATCAATATGAGTTATAGGTCTATAATCAAAGACTTCTAAAATCCATGGATAGATCACACTCATACCAAGTGGACCCCAACTGCTATGCTTTTTGCTTCTTTTATTTGTTTTTAAATAGTTTCTATCTTCTCCTTGTTAAGCTGTAAGGTATCACTCACCTACCAATTTTCTCATTTATTCATTTACTGTTGCATTCAACAACGTCTATTAAGCAGGCTTAATATGCTGTGCTATGTCAGGAAGAGACAATCACTCTTTTTGTCAGCTGTGGTCTTCTGAGTTGCTGTGTGTTGTGAAATCAGATGACTGAATTTATTAAAAGTGTATGTAGAAATAGAAAGTAAGTTTTGACTGAAGGATTTAGGGCACCTCCTCTTTGTTCAAACATAATGCTATTCTGTCTTATTCCAAAGAAGATTTAAGTAGCTTAAAACATGTACAAAAATAAGTGAAAATTAGTAATAATTATTGATTATAATCGTGATACTATATCAATGGATCAGATCGAGGCGAGCCAAGGGGAGGAACAAATGAAGCAGGGGTGACTTTAGTACACCAACATGTTCTAGGAGGTACTTGCTAGAGGTGGGTACCTGGTTTAAGTTCAGGGTTTCTACACCTCCAGGATGGAAAAATGGATGCTGCTTTTAATTGGTGGGTTCTGTAATATTCCACTTCTTTCCATGTTCTTGATTGTGTTTAAGTTTGAAGTTGATGGAAATCTGAATTCTTAAAAGTGACAGTTGTGATTCTGCCTTGACCCTGAGTTTTATTATCAAAGGGGTCATGGACAGTAAACCAGGGAGGAACATTCCTCCTATTACCCAGTGCCCCACGTCACTGCCTATTGAAGGTGGGCCCCACTCTGTTTCCCTGAGTCAGGTAGAACTTGTCAAATATGAGAAAGGCACCGGTTCATTGACTTACCTTTTCAAATAAACACATGTCAAAAGGGCTGTGAAGCATGAGACCTGTGGTTAACAGCGAATACCTAAATAGGAACTTGAATTTCACTCAAGTGGAGCTGGAATGTGTGTAAATTTGACTGGTCCCAAAAGAGAAGGCAAAGGAAAACTTTAAAGCTTGACAAAGAAAGGTTTAGATCTTTTCAAAAAAGAATTTCAAGGCTCTTAGCTTTGCATACAACTGCTAGCCTTGAAAAATGTCCTGGTTTCTCCAAGGCCAAGGTATAAAGGGTACTGTCCACAAGCACTAGTTCAAGTGGCCTCTAGATTTGGGGTTAATTCTTGGTTAACACAGCCAAATCCATCTACTTCCCAAAGCATAATTATGATCCTGCATGTGGTATGACGTTTGGTGTTTGGCTATTAGGACAAGTGGTTTAACATTAATTGCATTTGCTGATTGCTACCAGAGTGAGGGTATAAAGGAGTTGGCAGCTAGAGGCAGCACCCTGTGATAACACTGACAATTGTGTAGAGGAAAACTAGTAATTAATTTCTGGATGCTGATTCCTCCCAAAAGCATTGCAAATAATTAACTAAAAACATGGACAATTTGGCTTCCTGATCTAACACTGTAAAAAATTATACTTTAAATCTTGTAGTATTATGATTACTGTAAATATCGTGTGTCAAACGTCTTTCTTTCATTAAAGCCCTAAAGTGCTATTATAAATTGTTCTTATTAAACATGTTTAATGTTAGAAAAAGGATGATTTTGCATGCCTGGATGTGATAAATTATAGCGCTGTGACTGTAAAGGATAACTCTTGGATATAAGAAATGGTGAACTCTAAAAACACGATGTTTCATGAGCTAATTAGAAATGCCAGCTTCTTGGGCTTGAATTTCTTGGGCTTCAATTCCCTGTTATCTGCCCATGGGTTATCCTAATTATGGACTTTCTCCCTCTCCCACCACCATGCCACCCAGGAGTTCCTGAGGTTGCTTTTCTCATTCATGTTTGCAAAGTTGGCTTTTTCTGATTGCCTTAGTTTTCCTAACTTCCTTCATCAAACCCTATTTATTTGCTCACTGTGCCCCCACAGTGATTTCTTATTTGTCCCATGGTCTGTTTTTGCTCCTTAGAAATCTCCAGCTTGTCAAGGATGGAGGCTAAGAAGTGGATAGGGGGTGATTTAGTGGGCAGGCAACAAAAGATACAGAGGAAAATTCTTAAATTCACACATGTGCACCTGGGCTCCTCTCGGGGAGTGTCTCCAAGGTCAGTGCTTCTCAGTGTCTGGCTGCTAGAACCAGCTGTCCCATGCATACCCCTACACACCTGCCACCCCAGCTATCCATGGTCAGACTACTGGTTGGCTCTTTCTTCAAAGACACTCAGACTAAGGACCTTGGCAGATACTTGGCTGCCTTTGGTGCTAGAAGGGACATTACTGATGTGATCTTCATTCTTGCGTTGACTGACCTTCCTGCTGGGTTCACTCATCTCCAGGTTTAGGTTCTGGGACATAGTTTAGTATTAACTGTATCCTAGTGGACATCTTGATTGGGTTTCTGCCTTGGATGATTACTCTCCTGGACCCTTCTGTCCTACTACTGTGACATTCCTGCTGTGGTCTCAAAGATTCTTCACCACCTGAGACTCATAAGCCACCATTTTATATAGACCACACTACTCATGCCCCTCATCAGAGGTAGGAAGCTAGACTTGCCATATATCTGCTAGCAGCATTTTAATAAAAAATCTGTAAGACCAAATTCTTCTCTCTTTAGGCTCTATGCTTGCTTAACTCTTTCTGTGAAGCCTCATTGATATGGAGGGACTTTATGCTCAGCACTGATCGTTTTCAATATTATATTATTAATCAACATCAGTATTTATGGCCTTAAATGATACTTACTGAATGTTTTTTGTTTGCTAAAATACATTTAGTAAAAGTTTGGCTTATATAGATTGAGAACCTATGATGTTATAGAATGTGTCCACAAATATTTTCTCTAATATCTCACTGTATATACATAGTCATTACCTAGTATATCTTCAATTAGTAGCTTCTATTCATCCATTTTCTCTCTCAGAAAATTTAACGGCAGTATAACACACATGTACAGCATACGAGTAATAAGTATACAATTCAATGGGTATTTTAAATGTAAACAAGCAGGTGTAACCACCCCAAGATCAAGAGGTAGAGAGTAATCAGCCCCCTGAATCCTCCCTTGCACTGCTTCTCAGTCATTCCCCTCCCTTAGAAGCCTAACTACTATTCTGACTTTTATTACTATAGAAGTCAGGAGAGATATCTTCATTGCCTTAAGGGTAACAAAAATGTCTTAAGTAGGACACAAAAGCACTATCTATAAAAAGGAAAAGATTGATAAATAGGACTTAAACTTAAGAATTTCCACTGTGAAAAGATGCCTTTACGAGAGTAAAAGGGAGTCACTGAGTGGGAGAAAATACATGTAATACATGCATCTGATCTGGCACCAGAATATCCAAACAACTCCTACACATCCACAAGGAAAAGACGTTTGGAAAAAAAAAAATGGATATGCAAGTGGCCGAAGAGTACGGCAAATTCTTCACCATCATTAATCATTAGAGAAACAGAAATTGAAATCAAAAAGAGATGCCAGCGTGCGTCTGCTAGGAGGGCTACGATTTAAAAAACTGATGATGCTCTCAACTACTTGCCGGGGGAGTCTACACTGGTACAACTACTTGGCAGAACTGGCAGTAGCTGCTAATGCTGAACATGAGCTCATCCAATGACCCAGCCATTCCACTCCTGGGTGTAACCACCAACAGAGATGAACCCGCAACGTATGACTGCTCTGAGACAAACAAATGCACAGAGAGGCATTCATTCTTACTGTCAAGAGGGTGCTTCTGGTCATCAAGATGTCACTTAAATTGGAGAAAGTACAGATAATTCTTGAAGGGTCTCAGATCATTCAGGGATTTGGCCACAAGGGGGAATCAGTTCTTACCCAGATTCTTTCGACCTGGGGACAGACCCAGGGGAGGTGTAGACTGGCAAACTCCCCAGCACTCACAGCATGGTCTGTCTCTTCTGAATCTCCCTCCATCCCCAGGCACTGGTCTCAGGACCAGGTCTTCATGAGCCGCATTCACCAATTCTGGGAGCCACACAATGGGACAGAGAGGTCCTCACATGCCCCCGACTTCCCTGTGCACCTCCTGCCTTTTGACACCTGCATCCTCAGAAACCCAAGGCTCCTAGAACATCTGCTGTGGGGACTCTGGGACAGCCTTGGGAGAGTGACAGGAATGGATGAGGAAGGGACCACCTTGCTCTCTAGCGGAAGCAAAAAGAAATGAAGAAAAAGTTGTGGTTGTAATCACTTTCAAATGGAAAGGCTACATCTTGAAAAAATGTAGCAAGTAGCAAAAGCATAGAAGCAAAAAAAAAATTTTTTTTTTTTTTGTCCTGGGGGACTGTATTGTGCTGTTTATCTGGTCAAAAGAAAACAGCTCTTTGCTGATGATGCCTTGCTTTTGTTGAGCACTGTGCTTCTTCCAAGTTGGGGGGAGTGGGGGCCGGTAAGGGTTTGCTGAAATAAGTCCTTCTTCTGAAGGCAATCAGAAGGCTTTCTTCCCGTGAGGTCTTTCATTCTTGTGGGGTTTTATACTGCTGGTTCTCATGTTCATTATCGGTAAATGCAGGGCTCCCGGTATTATGCAAAAGTTTACCCCCAGGCTTGACTGTGTTTCTAGGACACCCAAGATTCCAAAAAGAATATGTAATTGTTTCTGGCACAAGGTAGCCTGAATGTCTGTCTCTGGGTTGCATGATATCTGCTTTGCCTTCAGGCTTTCAATTGTCAGCATTCCACAGGCAGGCAGGCAGCAAAGGGAGTGTGCTAATTAGATCAGGTGCTTGATCTTGAAGTCTGCACCAGCAATGACTAGGTAGTCGCTTCGGAACTTTTGAGCACTACCTGTCTTTCTTCCAGTCTGCCCTGGAATGTAATTATCTTGTCAGCCAAGAAGCAGCAGCACACAGCTGAACAAGTGCTCGGCAGCAGTGACAGAGTGATAAGGGAAGACGAATGGACCCACCGTGCATGACTGTTCTGAGACAAACAAATGCACAGAGAGGCATTGGAGAATGGAGACTTAGAGAACAAAGAGGCTACACCGAGTATTTGTTGCTGAGGATACTTCACATGGTCCCTTAATAAGATTACCCTGCATTTTGAGAGGGATTGTAGACCTTTGTTGGCAAATGCAAGTCCCAAAGCTTTAGAAAGCTCTTTTAAAATGGGCAGCTGTGTTGGCTTCAGTAGCAGCTTATGTGCTTTGCAGACCAACCGGCAGGTAATAAAACATTGAAAGATGACTAGTAGGAACACGAGGAAGGGGACCAAAAAATAGAAAGCAGGTGTAGATACAAGGGCTGCTAAAGAGGTATCAGCAGCCCTTGCTGCTAGAAGGGTGTTGGGTGGACCAGTAGCAGCAGCAGCATCTGGAAGCATCTGGAGAAATGCAAAATCTCACTTTAATTTTTTGAGGACCCTCCATTTGGTTTTCCATAGTGGCTGAAGCAATTTACGCTTCCACCAACAGTGCGGGAGGATTCTCTTTGCTCCACATCCTTGCCAACACTTGTCAGTTCTTATCTGTTTGATGATAGCCATTGTGAAAGGTGTGAGGTGATATCTCATTGTGGTTTTGATTTGCATTTTTCTGATGATTAGTGGTGTTGTGTATCCTTTCCTGTGCCTATTGGTCATCTGCCTATCTTCTCTGGAAAAATGTCTATTCAAGTCCTCTGCCCATTTTTGAAAAAGTGTTTATGTTTATTTTTTGTTTGTTTTGCTATTAAATTCTTTACATATTGTATACTCTTGTATGAATTCTTCATATATTTTGGATATTAACTATCGGATATATCTATTGGATATATCTATTACATATATCCAATGTAACTATTGGATATTAATTATTTGGATGTATCACCTCACACTTTGTAGAATGGCTATCATCAAAAAGACAAGAACTAACAAGTGTTGGTGAGGAGACATATATAGATATAGATATAGATATAGATATAGATATAGATATAGATATACATATATATATATATATACACATACATACATATATATATGATGGAATATTACTTGGCCATAAAAAAAAATCTTGCCATTTGCAGCAATATGGATGGACCTTGAGAGCATTATGCTAAGTGAAATAAGTTAAGCAAAGAAAGACAAATACCATATGATTTGATCAAATAAAAATAAAACAAAACAAACAAAAATGCCAAGCTGATAGATTCAGAGAACACATTGGTAGTTGCAAGAGAAGAGAAGGGATGGTGGGGGAATGAAATGGGTAAGGGGAGTCAAAAAGTACAAACTTCCAGTTATAAAATAAATATTTCATGGGGAAGTAATGCACAGCATGACAACTATGGTTAATAATACTATATTGCATGTTTTGGAAACTGCTAACACAGTAAATCTTGAAAGTTCTCATCACAAGAAAAAAATTTTGAAATTATGTATGGTGATGGATGTTAACTAAATTTATCTTAGTGATCATTTTGCAATGTATACAAATATTGAAATATACAACTGAAACTAATGTAATGTTCCAAATCAATTATATCTCAATTAAAAAAAATTTTTTTTTAAGTTTTTATTTATTTTTGAGAAAGAGAGAGACAGACCATGAGCAGGTGAGGGGCAGAGAGAGAGGGAGACACAGAATCTGAGGCAGACTCCAGGCTCTGAGCTGTCAGCACAGAGCCAGATGCGAGGCTTGAACTCAGGGACTGTGAGATCATGACCTGAGCCGAAGTCAGATGCTCAACCAACTGAGCCACCCAGGTGCCCCAATTATATCTCAAATTTTTTTTAAAAAAGAAGAAATGCAAAACCTCAGACCCCATCCTAGACCTGAATCAGAGTTGGTATTTGTTTGTTTGTTTGTTCTTTGAGACAGAGAGAGAGAGAGAAAGAGAGCACGCACGCAGGGGAGGGGCAGAGAGACAGGGAGAGTAAGAATCCCGAGCAGGCTCCATGCTGTCAGCATGGAGCCTGATGTAGGGCTAGACCTCAAGAACTGTGAGATCATGTCCTGAGCTGAAACCAAGAAATTGGATGCTTAACCAACTGAGCCACCCAGGCGCCCCAGAGTTGGTGTTTTAATAAGCTCCCTGAGTGATTGGACACACCAGAGGAACTTAAAAACAAAACAAAACACTAATGCCTGGGCCTCAGCCTTAGAGATACTGAATTAATCAGATCAGGGTGTGGCCTGGGTACTGGGTTTTTTAGAAAGCTCCCTGTGTGATTTTAATGAACATCAATGTTTAAGAATGGCAGATATAGAATAGTCTGTCTATACCATTCCTGTTGTCAAGCAGATGCTTCCAGGAAGGGCTATGGTAATTTGGAAAATAAAGTTTTTATTTATTTAGTTAGTTAGTTAGTTAGTTGGTTAGTTGTTATGTTTTTAAACCTGTACACCCATAATTTGTAAGGGATCCTCAGTTGGTCATACACCTGTGACATCCATTCTCTACTCAAGAACAAAAGTGGTGTTTTTGAATGCCTGATGCCCATGGAATAATAACATGCTTACTTCCCTAGGCCTTCAAGACTGAAGTATCTAGTGTTAGCCTATGTTATCTACTCCATCCTCTTCTATCCTAGCTCATATCAGTCTGACTAGCCTTTCTTCCGTTTCTCGAACAAATTGAGTGCTGGGTCCTTTGCTGCCTCAGGGCCTTTGCACATGCCTTCTCCTCTTGAAAACTCCTCAACCTTTTGGTTGCTGCTTTATAATCACCTTTTTTTTTTTAATTTTTTTTTCAACGTTTATTTATTTTTGGGACAGAGAGAGACAGAGCATGAACGGGGGAGGGGCAGAGAGAGAGGGAGACACAGAATCGGAAACAGGCTCCAGGCTCCGAGCCGTCAGCCCAGAGCCTGACGCGGGGCTCGAACTCACGGACCGCGAGATCGTGACCTGGCTGAAGTCAGACGCTTAACCGACTGCGCCACCCAGGCGCCCCTATAATCACCTTTTGAAAGGGGTCTTCCCTGAAGATCCTATAGAAGTAAAGTCTCACCCTCTCCTCTTTCATTTTTCTCCATTGCTACACACTACTCTTTTCCATTTTTTAGTAATATTTTCAAAATTTTAGTCCCAAATATTGCACTGGAACATACTAATACTAACAAAATTATATATTACTTATTTGTAATTCAAATTGGATGCCCTGTATTTTTATGTGCTAAATCTGGCAATCTTACAGAAAAAGTATGTGAATTTCTGAATAAATAAATAAAGTGTACCCAAACTGTTCAGGCTCAATAAAATGTTCTACTTCGAGAATTTTCTGTTTATTTATTGAAGATTCAATACCATAAAGGCAACAAAATATTAAACTAGGTTATGATTAATAGTAACCCCTTTGTAGCATGTTTTTGGCTCTTTCAGGTAATTAAGCATAATATTAAAATGCATAACCCTCCCAAACTTCTCTGTGTCCAGGGACTGTCAGTTTAACTTATCCATTGTGCCTTGATGCCCTATGTAATCTGTAAAAGGCTATGGTGGAGAATGCTTGGTTGTGGCTACACACCTGTGTGGTGATCCGTGTCAAAGGGAGCTTCCTTTAAGCATTGCTGGAATTTGGGCCAGCTGCACAGACATGGACGGAGTGGCCAACTGTAAGCATAGGAAAGGTTTCAGGGGATAAATGTGTAGCTGAGTTTAGTGAGAGTCCCTGAATTCTGTAAGGCTCTGAGAAAGCATAGAGTAGAGCAACTGCATAGCTTTAAGCACTTTGTGGTATGGAGAGGCACCTTTGAAGAAACTGAATTTGTTCACAGATATTGGAGTCCTCACCCAAAGGGCACTTTCAAGGGATAAGAAAAGGGATACTGGAAATAATTTGTTGGTCCTTGTTAAGGCCATCACATGAATGCATAAAAAAGTAACTAAGTATCATTTGAATATGTAAACAACGTAACCTTGTAGTTAATGTAAAAATATAGTAATTGTGGATGTTCTGGGGCTGCTGGTGGGAGGGGAGCAGGTTTGTTTTTATTTTAAAGCAGACACCCTCTATGTATGGCAACCACAGATTTGGAATGTTTTAGAAGACGTTGATTTCATCTAATGTGATTCTTGTCAATAAAAGTGATTGTTTGACATATAACTAAAAGCAATTTAATTTTCATGCCTTTATAAGGCTATAAATGTACAAACTCATTCAAAAAATCTGAACCTACTTAATATGTACCGTATGATGCCAATTATGTTAAAATATGTAAAGGAATGCAAAAAAAGAGAAGACTTATTTTAAAATGTCAAGAATGGTTAGCTGTGTCTGAATGGTGAGTTTATGAGTGATCTTTATTTTCTGCTTTGTGCTTTTCTGGATGCACCTCCCCCACCTCTTTGGGTCAAATAACATGTATTAATTTTGTCGTCAGAAAAAGAGTAATTTAAAGTACGTGGTGGGTTTTGTTTGTTTGTTTGGTTGGTTGGTTTTGGCCATACTCCCACACTGTTGGTAGGAGAGTAGCTGATACGGCCACTTTGGAAAGCTCGGACACACCCGGGAGAGTTGAAGATGCCATTTCTTGTGACCCCGAGACTTCAATTCTAGACACGCATCCTCCATAGAGAACACATGTACAAGCATGAGCATGGGTGTGACATTTGCCATGCTTTACCAACTGGGCGTGATCCATGCTCCCAGCTACAGAATGAACACACTACAGGTTGTACCCTCGATGGATTGTCCATGGCAGTGGAACAGAGTACAGTAGAGTTATATGCATCTCTGCAGACAAGCCTCAAAAACGTAACATTGAGCACCACAATATGAATGTACTTAATGTCACAGAACTGCGTATTTAAACATGGTTAGAATGGCAAATTTAGCTTAGGTGTGTTTTACCCTCACAACCCATCCCCAAACATAACATGGAGTCAAAAAGAAAATTGTCAAAGTAATACGTACAGCATGAAGTTAAACTTGTAAGCCAAGATTATGTAATTGTTTATGGATCCATATATATTTTAATGGTACAAAAAATAAACATGAGAATGATAAACACTAAGTTCAGGGCATTGGTTACTTCTATGGAGGAAAAGAGGGGAGTGGCATCAGAGTTGCACAGGTATACAGCAGGCAACTGTATCTAGAATGTCTTACGTCTTTAAAAAATCTGAAGCAAATATGGCGGCAAAATGTTAAGATTTGAGAAGGCTGGACAGTAGATGCGTGGGTGTCATTATATGACTATATTTTTCTGTGTACTTGAACTGTATCATCATAAAAACCTACAGTCTTTGTTAGACCACGTGTCCCCTTTGTCTCTTAGGCTGGAACTGCAGATGGTGATTCCCATAGACAGTAGCTGCTGTTTAAAGGATGTGTTGACCAATGGCATGATGCTCCCTGACTGTGTGGCCTGTTTTTACCACTCAGAATCCAACAGTCTCTCTTTTTTTCAAGTCCACCCATTTTTAAATTGCTCTATTTGTCTAAATTAACAGCAACAGTAAAGGGCCCTAGATGAAGTGTGCACTGATTTTAAAGGACTCTGCCATTTTTAAGAATTCCACCTATTCATCTGTTCATCTGTCAGGCAGCTCGGCTCCACCCTTAGGCTCTCTGCTTTTACAGCTCAGTGACTTTCAAAGTTGGTGACTTTGTTTAAAAGGCGGCTTCTTTGGTGGTCTAGTAGTTAGGGACTGGCATGTCCTTTCACTATAGCAGCCCTTTAGTGTCCTTATAGTGTCCTTATAGTGTCACTATAGCAGCCCTATAGCAGTCCTTATAGTGTCCTTTCACTGTATAGCAGTATACAGTGTTACTTAACTCAGTGATTGAGGCTATAGATTCAAAATGCCTTGGTTCGAATCCCAGCCTACACAGGCAACTTGCTTTATTTTGAGTTCTTTTATTATTTACTTTAATTTATTTGGTCCAATTTTTATTTTTTTATTCTATTTGGGTTTATTTGGGGTCCATAAAATGGAGATTAAATGATAAAATGAGTTAAAATATTTAACCCCAAGCTGCCACCTAATACACCCTCAGCAAACCTTCCCTATGATTCTCATAGTCATAGTTACAGAACATCTTGGCTCTCAGTTTTCCACCACTATAAAGTGAAGGTCTTAGCTCAACACTATCATACTGTTAGTATCAAAGCTAGTTTTATGATGGCTAATTAGTTTACTGCCCATTCTAACAAAGATGGTGAGTAGAAAAAAGTGAAAACATTGACAGACATGCAAACTCTGACCCCTCATCAAAACTGTGCCTTGGATAGGGGCACTTGTACCCCAATGTTTATAGCAGCACTTTCAACAATAGCCAAATTGTGGAAAGAGCCTAAATGTCCATCAACTGATGAATGGCTAAATAAATTGTGGTTTATGTACACAATAGAATACTACATGGCAATGAGAAAGAATGAAATATGGCCTTTTGTAGCAACATGGGTGGAGCTGGATAGTATTATGCTAAGTGAAATAAGCCATACAGAGAAAAACAGATACCATATGGTTTCATTCTTATGTGGATCCCGAGAAACTTAACAGAAACCCATGGGGGAGGGGAAGGAAAAAAAAAAAAAAAGAGGTTAGAGTGGGAGACAGCCAAAGCATAAGAGACTCTTAAAAACTGAGAACAAACTGAGGGTTGATGTGGGGCTGGGAGGGAGGGGAGGATGGGTGATGGGTATTGAAGAGGGCATCTTTTGGGATGAGCACTGGGTGTTGTATGGAAACCAATTTGACAATAAATTTCATATATTAAAAAAAAAAACAAAGAAACCTTTGCCTTGGGGTGCCTTTCCAGAACATAACCTCTAAAATGCCCTCATCCTGTTCTTTAGGCAAATTATTGGTCTACAAGTCTACTAATTCTCTGTGAGACTTCTTAAGGTAGGCACTGTGTCTTATCCTTCTCTGTACTCACAAATGAAGGGAGGTTCTAATGAAATGTTTGATGAGTGAATGAATGAATGAATGCATGCATGCATTCAATAGCATCTTGGTTCTTATTGATATGCTAGATATCCTGGGTGTTGTGTAAATCTTGAAATATTTAAGCCTTGTATTGAAATTCCATTTTGTATTCGTTCATGGGCTGGCCCAATAGCACATCTCATTAAAACCCTACTTTAAATCTGAATCTTCTCTTTCCTATTTTTTTTTTTTTACCTTTGTGTTTATTTACTGGATTATGAGTCTTTGAGTTCTTTAGAAGAAAAGTACTATGTGTAAACTAAGGGTAACTACTGATGACTTTTCATGGTTATAATTTATTAATTAGTCTGGAAAATGCTTCTAACAACTTTGTGCTGATAATCTGAGGACATGAGTTTTATTTCCAAATCTTCCCTCTCTAAGAGCTATTTTTATTAATGAGGAAAGTATAGGCTGGCTCTCCTCAGTCTTATTCCCAGATATCATCAATTGAAGAGAAATAAAAATCCTTTTCCATTACACTTGAATTAAGAGCAATTTGTTAACTGTATGGGGATTTCTCATAATTCAGAAGTTCTCTTTTTATTCCTAGATGATTTTATATTCACTAAAAGCATAAATTTGGAATACTTCATTACAAGATGGGGTTGATAGGATAAAGAACAATTTTTTTCATACATGCTTAAAAATTAGCTATATTATGGCTAGCTGAACTTTGTGCATAGATCATTGGAATTCATGGTGATTTTTCCCTTCTTCAGGTTCAGAGTCATTGACTACTAAGGCTGGAGGTCATCCAGTTCAGTCCTTTTATTTTGTCAAAACTGAGGCAAGAGAAAAAGGGATTTTCATCAGAGCAAAATCGTTTTGATCTTTTCCAATAGTGAACATTATAAAACAAAACAATAATAGAACAGGATATCACAGAGCAAAAGGGCTCAATTTTTGCTTTATCTCCCTCTTTAATTCTCTGCCTCCTTTCAACTCTCTTGCTGCAGTGAAAAGCTCAAAAGATAAGCAAAAAAGGAAAGAAGGGGTGATATAAAAACTGGGTTATTGATCTTAAAAAATTGAAACTTGCGTATGATGGGTATATTCACAAGCCACACAAGCTCTTAGCATGTTGTGGCTATACTTTATGCTGGTTCTTAGATAACAATGACCAGCAAATAGGGGTAACTGCTCAGCGGTTTTCCTTTTGTGGCTTAGCGAGAAGGCTCTTGAACTTATCCAACAGGTTGGTCCCAGGAGTGATGGCAGTGTTCCTTTCCCCTGGTGCCATCTGGGTCCAAGGGCGAAGAGATGGCTGCAAATGACTGTAGCTCTGGTCAGGCACCACATGCTCTTATACATGGGTTCCCTCAACTTCCACAGGTATTTGTCACACAAAATTCCAAATTACTATTTAGAAACTTTGACCCAAATTGACTAAAGATGAAAATCTATTGTGTATCGAGAAATAGCCTAAACAGAAAGATGAGCAAAACCCACCATTCTCCTCAAAGAGGTGATAATTGAGGGCTTTTCACTTCCAGAGGGAAGGGCCCTTTTGTGGTATTAAAACCTGCATGGGTGGGGCTCTTGGGTGGCTCAGTCCCTTAAGCAGCAGACTTCTGCTCAGGTCCTATCTCACAGTTCCTGGGTTCCAGCCCTGTTTCATGCTCTGTGCGAATGGCTCAGAGACTGGAGCCTGCTTCAGATTCTTTGTCTCCCTCTCTCTCTTCCTCTCTCCTGCTTGGACTCTGTCTCTCTCAAAAAACAAACAAACAAGCAAACAAACAAAACCCTGCATGGGTGTCCTGTCCCTATACTTTAGATATATCACTCTGTCCTATTAACAATAGGGACATCAATCAGCAGTCATAAATGTTAGCAACTAAACTGGACGTGTCTATTACTAATACGTCTTGTTTGCTTTCTAATGTTTCAACATTTCATTGTAAATACTAGGTTATATATTAATTATCATTATCGACTTAACAAAACTCATCTTTTCCAGCCAGATGTGAACATTTTGAAAGATTAGAATATCTTAAAGTCTTGTAAATAATTCCAGGTGATTAATAACATGATTTGACAATGTAGTTAAGAATGCTAATTTAATTGCTTTTTATATCAATATCTCACTAGGAAGGAGAGACTAGTCAAATTAGACAATTGGGCTTTAGTAGCCTGATACTATCTTAATGTAAATTAAGAGTAAACATTTGAAAACAATAGAGGAGCTAAAAAAATTTTTTTTAAGCTTGGGTAATTGAATCCTGATTCAAAATGGTATTTACCACTAGAATGTAATATGCTACCTACTGCTCAGTCTATTATCTATCATCTTTTGAACCCTATAATTGGACAAACAGGCAACTATTCATAATAATAAGTTTGTTCAAAATCATCCTTTTGCTGGAGTCTGGGGTGCACTCTGCAGTCATATTGAACTGAAGGCAAAACTGCTTACTTTATCCTTTCCATTGTTTGTTCTTCTTTGTTACCACAAAGCACAGCAACGCTGCACATCTGGACCATCCGGAGCATCTTCCCAAAATTACAAAACAAAACCTATAATTTTTTTCCTGCATTCCATGAATGGGCAACATAAATCATATTTGCTACAAGATGGGCCACCATTGAATCGGAGCCATCCTGTGCCCAGAGTGTATGCACATAGCTATGCTTAACAGAGAACTGGGGTACGCAAATTGCCTTTTGGAATTTCCATTAGATCTAACCACGTATTTATCCTATCACTGGTTTTATTTTTCAGTGATTCTTTAGTAGTTATATCCCTTCTATCACAGCTGTCCAAACATCAGGTTGTGCAGGGCTCCACCTCACATTGGGCTCCTTCTAAGAGATTTAAATGGAAAGGCAACACAAGCCATTATTGGTTTATTTTCAGTTTTCATTATCAATAAAACAAGAGATCAGCATTTTCATGCTGTGTGAAGCCTTCAGGGAAGTGCAATGTCGCTGTCATTATTTTTAGGCCAGACTGCCGCCTGCCCCGACTAATGCAGATGGGATGATGAATCCATCAAAATAGAGATAAAATGATGAAAGAAAGCATCAGAGTCGGAGAGTGGGCTTCTGCCCTGGTCTGCTGCATGGCTCCCTGACAATGTCCCTTTGAATTTAGTGGAGCCTGGATGGTAAAGACCACAGATCATGACAGAACATAAATTCGCCTCATAATGAGATTAGGAGGCAGGCAAAATAAATGTCCTGCTGTTAAATGAGAGCCAGGCTCTAATCTGGTGTTTTCCTTGGAAATGATCATTTCCTTTGCAACAGGGGAACCGTCGGCCCAACTAACTTAAATCTGACAGATTCTGTTTTGCCACGTGGTTATTTTTCATCTTCTTCTGTCTTTTGGTAGCAGTTTTGAGGAGGCGTGTAAATGAGTTGTGAGTCTTAAAGACTATTACCGAAGTGAGTTATGGACGACTATGTTCATGATCATCAGTTGTATTTCTCTGACTCGCCTTTTAAGAAAAGTTCTGTGCAACTCCCCTTCCCCCTTCTAAACAGGACCAGGCTGTGGAGGAGGTGTTGTGACCCCCAGGGTCCTCTCGCTCTACCCTTAAGGATCAAAGGCAGAATAGACTCACTATTGTATTTGGGGTACTTTTTTTTTTTAATCTTAACCGCAACTCTACTACTTAAAACCACTGGAAACAAGTATCACATACTAAAGAGCCTTAAAAAAATGCCCAGATCAGGTGAACCCACATGGTCTCTGAGTAGAACAAAGGCCTTGAGTATGCAGCTTGATTGCAAAGCATTTTTTTGGTTTTCAGCAGAAGGCAATCTCACCTGGAGTACAATACCCTCCTCTCATTAAAAATGCAAGATAGGATCTCCTCCTGGATCCTTTCTATAGAACCTGATGCAAGTTCATGGGCTGCACTGTCCTTAGCAGTGAGTGGCATTTAATCAAAGCCTTCTGTGAAATAATGTCAGAGTTTCCCAAGCCCTGTAAAGTCACCAAGAGAGTTAAGAGGTCCTTTAAAAAGGAATGGGAGATTGGACTCTGAACTTAGGAGTATTTAAAGCGTCTGCATAGAAGAAGGCACAGACAATTTAATGTACACCTAGTTTCTCTACATTTTCTCAGGTCCAGGCTAGAGATTCCTTACTTCTCTGTGAAACTGCCCAATAGGAATAAGTCATTTGCTAGCATCTTGATACATGGTATTCTGACATATTGTTTTTTAGGCTGGAATAAACCCACAGAAATCTTTTGTGTTTACATATGCATTTTACAGTGTATGCAGTGGTTTACAAAGACTAGTGCATCTAATGAAACAGTTTCCTTTCTGCGTCTGGTGTTTCCATCCAAACACTTAAACTGCAAACCCAGCTACTGTGAGGGAGAAAATATATTTGTGGCCCAATTTAACAAGCTTTTCTCTTTTACCTTTCTTACTTCTCAATGGTTTGAATTGTATCGCTACTTGTATATTTTCTATGCCTTGATTTGTAGATGTCTGAAAGTTTCAAGTCAATTCTGCTCCCTTGCTCTGTTAACTCCCTCCTTGTCACATGAAACAGTCCAAGGGAAAACAGACTTTCTGTTAAGTAGGTGCTCCCATATTCCCTGGTGCTCTCTTACAACTCACCTTGTCATTCCTTAATTCTTTCTTCCCTGCCCCACCAGATCTCTCCCCCACTCTCCACGGCACCCCTGGATTTGTAATTTAAATTGCAAACAGTAACTTTACCAAGTGTCCAGCATATCTGTCACATGTTAATGATTTTCTGATAACAACCCATGCATTGAACTCTGAGTTCATGCTAAAGTTCCACGTCCAATACTTTCCCTGAAGGAATTCCCCAAATTATGTTTGCTTACCTCATATAAATGAACTTGTTCTTGGGTTACAGCAAAGATTAATAACACGTTATTTTGCACCAGTTTATCAATGAGTTGTCCAATTGTTGGATATTCCTAAAATTGACATATAGATTTTAAATGTCATCTTAACACAAGAGTGTAAAATAAAGAAGGGAGTATTTCTTTCAAAGATATCATACTGAGTTTGGCATTTCAGTTTGGTTCTAAGTAAACAAATACACAATTAGCATCAGTCACTCAATTGGTTTAATAATTGTTTCCTAAATCTTGCAAATCGAATTAATTCCAGAGAGTCAGTGCCTGGCAATGTGGTATATTATGCTCAGTCACTCCTAAGGAGAGCACTTGGAATTTACTTAAAGAATTATAGTGTGTCATATTTTCAAGGGTAGAGACACGGTTCTTCTAAGCGCTGCTTGCCAACAGGCTCAAGCTGTAGAGAATGTTAGAGCTGGGGGAGGAGCGGTAGACATGACGGATGTGACTGCGGTGACTCAGGTAGCTCGGACACTCCTACTGGAATTGGATGAGGCGGGAGGAAGGGACAGCCTGCTGAGAAATGACACACTAGGGTTCCTACGTCCATCTGATTTGAGACGTTCCTGCACCAGTTTTGGATTTGGTTTTACTGATTTTTTGATGTCACTAATCAATTTTAGGGGATCCTGCGACATTTTTACAGGACAACTAAAAGCACATTGTATTTCTTTTTCATTGACACATTCATGCCCAAGTGATACGAGCTCTTTAAAAAACCAGAAAGGCATAAATGATCAAATTTGAACATGGCCTCTACTTTCCAAGGTTCAAAAACGTGCAGCACACTTGGCTGTTGTACGAATCCAAACGTGGATAATGTACAAACAGGAAACTCAAATGAAAGAGTAGCCTGCAAACAGTGAGGCTAAGATGATGTTGATCATGAAGGCAGCCAAAGCAGAGCAACACTGACAAGTAAGCCCTCTCGTACACTGATGTGTTGTGTTCACATATTCTCAGCACTCTGGGACTAATTCTGCCTGATATCTTCTTTAGGCACAAGATTCAAATTCCAGGAAAACTACAGTTTTGTCTAAAATACTCTGGTAAATGATCCAGCTGCGTATCTGGCTGTGTAAAATGGGCTTGCCATCCGATTTGGATTTTTATTAGTAGATATCCAGATAACATAAATCTTCCGGGGTCTGACATTTTCAGTGTCCCCTGCTTTTCAATAGCCCAAACACCAAAAATCCCTGACCTTCAAGCCTAAATTCCTCCATCGCTGGGCCTTCCTATCTCCACATTCTCACACTTTCTACTGATGTGCATGTTTTGCAAGGATCACACTGTGAAGCCCTTCATAGATGGGCAAATGTGGTTTTCTATTTGGCCTAAATCAGTTGGTTTAATTTCCACAGTTATATTGTAAGTTCCTCAAGGCCAGGGGCCGTGTCCTATTATTCTGTGGCCCTTGGAGCCTGACTCAGCACTGAGTACACAGGAAGTGTTCAAAGGACCCAGGGAACTATGCTGTAGGCAGACATGGAAATAATCCACAACTTCTGTGCATTTGCACCAACTCACTGAGCAAAAGTAAACTGAACTTTTATTAGATGGGAAGGTCATACCAAGCAACAAGTAGTGCTTGCTTCTAAGATCCTGTTTTTTCAGAGATGTCTATTAATGGGGCATTTGAATAATTGCAAGAAAAAGTAATAAAAAAGAGATCCATGCCTCACAGTTTCTTGGCCCTCAAAGGCTAAAACACAAAAATGTGGCTACTCTCATGGATATTATAATGTGGAAAGGCAACTTACATCATAAAAAAATATATAAGTTTGAGGACTACTATGGGTCAATAGGGGGAAACACTCACGTTGAAATTTAGAAATTTAAGTCAAGGAATAGTAGCAGGTAATTTATGAATCATTTGGTTTTTTTTAAACTAATATATATTATATATATTATAAATATAATATATTTTATCTCATTGAATAATAAATAAATATTATATATTTATATAATATATATTATCTCATTGAATTCTTTTTTTCAGGAATAGTTTTTCCAATCTGATATTAGAATTCTAGGTTCTTTCCCTCTCTCTCTCTCTCTCTCTCTCCCTCTCCCTTATATATATTTCTATAGCACTGCCATTTTAAGAAGTCACTTGAATTCTCTGTACCATATTTTCCCAAGTGTTAAGTAGGGATAATGTGATTTTCCCAGGTTGCTGCTTCATAATTCAATTTTATTTCATACATAGTCAACACCCATTTTGTTCCAGGCACTGTGCTGTCAGGAAATAGAGATAATACACCAGTCCTGGCCCCGAGGAACACATATTAAAGACTGACAAATATGAGCAAACACATTTGTGCATGGAGATGGGTAAGGAGACATCTACGTACTAAGAGTGAGGGGAAGGATGATCATTTCGGGGCCAGCAGAGGGCAAAGAGCACTCTCTGGGAGCAGTCATAATTAAGTCGGGTTTTAAAAGATAATTAAGAGTCTCTCAGCAACCTATGAGGGAAGAGCATTCCAGACAGAGGGAAGAACATGTCCTTGAGAGCCTCATGGTCCAAACAAGGAAAGCAGTTAGATACATAGGGTTCTGGTGAGGATCAAATATGATCATATATGTCAAAGAGCTCTGAAAATTTTACCTTGTTTTACAAAAGTCAAGAGCTTTTTTTTCTTTGAATGTTACCAGCATTTTTTAAATCACAAAAATAAGCCAAATGTGAATAAGCACCAGCCAAGCAGTACTTGACTAGTTGTTCCCCATGGAACATTATGGTGCACAAAAGCATGGCATTATTTAGGGGGCATGACTCTGGGACCACCATTCACTGAAATTCCTAGGTGATTGTTATTTTGGCCTAAGACCCCCTTTCTGGGGCTGTCGTTGAGAGCAGACCCAGACTTCTCACATATCCCCACCATCCACCTGTGCTCCTGTCGGAAGCTCTAAGGGCAATTTGTTAATCTCAAATCAGAAAATGTATGGTTTGCACCAAATGTGGGTTATTCTGCTGGGTACTGCAGCAATTGTTGCTTCATTTGCCTACTTGAAGCCCTGAAAACAGTGAAGAATGCAGGTTACACACCAAAACAGTTGACATGGAGTATTCATTTTTGTTGTCCAAGTGACAGAGCCCATCGTTAGGAATGACGATGCCTGCCAGTTTGCTGTCCATTCCAAAATGAGAATCAGCATCACTCACAAAGACCAGGAGATGGAGGGAGTCATTCCGCCAGCCAATTTTTTCCTACAGTGAGAAAGAAATATTTGGGTTGTACGGGATAGAGGCAGGCATTTATTGAGAGTGGATCAATTATGATTGGACACATTAAGATCATAAAAACTATAATCCTAATCCATCTATTTTGGCCCTTTTCATCTCTTATGAGTTGATACTATTAATGAATTAAAAATATGAAACTCTATGGCATTTGATTTTTCTTGGATAACACTTTTCGATGATTTATGCTTCAGAAAAAACAGTTCCACTATAATCACTATCCAGTTGATCTTGACTTTTATATAGTTAATTATTTTTACTGTCCAGCTTTCAATTTACCAGAAAAATGAGGAGAGGGAATGAGGGAGGTCATAGATCATTCCAAACCCAAGTCTAAGCAAAACTAGTAAGAATGCAATACACAGTGGACTTAAAGTATGCCTGTTTTATTAAAATGTCACCCAACGTTTAGGCACATTTTTCTTTTTCTACTGATACCATCCAAAAATTATAAATGTAACACAAATAAAAGAATTTTTTTTCAAAATCAATCCCCAGCATACGGCTTTTTAAGATGATTTGTTGTCTGTTTCTTAGCAGAGCTCCCCCCTTTAATTGATATTATTCCAGGAACTAGTGGGACAAAAGCTCATACTGGCAGCACCATCCCACCTGGCCCCTTTTCCCTTTTTCCCTTAATACCTTGGCTCCTCCACCTTCCAGAACCTTCAGCCCTGTTTCTTGGTATTTTCCAGGAAGAGCTGTCATCTGGACAGCGGAATCATTCCCTTGGATACCTGTCTGATTGTCAAGGAGGGGCAATGCCCCTGCATTGCTGTAGGGACAGTGTAGCTGGTACTTATTTTGTTGGCTCAAAACAATAGATATCTAATCTTATGTAGAACTTTATACTGATTAGGGCATTTTTATTTTTCATTAATTTCTGCCTGTGATTTTTATTTTTACCATGGTTTATTCAAGAACAAATCTGATCTTGATCTTTGAAAATTGATCATACCTCACTATTGTTTTAACCAGTTTTTCCCAACACTACTATAATTTTATTAGATTATTTGAATATCAGGCGTAAAGAAAGTGTCCATTTCAACATTAATAAATTACAAATTTTTGGAAATTTTTTGTTTTAAGAAACACAGAAATATGGCAGTTAAGGGAAAGATGGCTAAGCTTTTCAGAATAGATTTGCTAATAAGAGATGCAATTTAGGTTACCCCTCAGCATACCTTACACACAGCAGCTTGCATAATTGCATCAAATCCACCTTCTGGTGTATCAATATTAGCAGAAATTTTCTGATTCTTCACAATTTCATTGAATCTTTCAGCATCATTTGTTAATGGCAGAATGTGCTTGAATCCAAATGTAGGTAAGCAGAAGTATGGAATACTACTGCAAAAGTAAGATGTGAAAATGTTCTTGATGAAATATGATACAGCACACAATTAATGGATCTAGCAGCCTAGCAACTTCATCTTATATCAAGATGAATTTTCCTCAAGTACCTGACTCTGAAACTTGATTATGAATTTCCCCGTTAAGGTTGTTCATGATCTCCCACCTACCCCTTCCAAACTGACCCTATTAGCTCGCACTTAGAGCTTACTGTGTATTTTACTCTGATTCAAGCTCAGATAACAGATAATCAGGTCAGACTCCCCACTCGTGTGTGTGTGTGTGTGTGTGTATGTGTGTGTGTGTGTGTAATCACTACCTTCCAGTGCTTCTCAACCAAAATCTACCATTAAGCTTCGTGATGACAACAATTCCTTTGTATTCTGCTAGCTTAAGCTATTATCAAGTATGAGTCACCCTATAGCAAGACTGAGACATACCTGTCTTCTTTCTTCTCTGCTCCTTCCTGTACTCCCAACCCTACCTGCCAAGGGCCCAAAAGTCAGCGCAGGACTCTTGGTTCTCTAGCTTGATTCTGTTATGACTGAACAGATTGTTGCGTACCTGGCTAGGAATAAGACTACCACTTAAAATAGTTGACACATGGGAGAAATGCCATGTTAAGAGGAGATCTGAGCCAAAGATATTGCAGTTGAACAGAAAAAGTTGATCATGAACTCAGCCACATCTTATTCTAAAAACCAGTTAGTAAGACCTTGGACAAATTACTCAACCCTTATGAGATTTGGGTTTTCATTTGTAAAATGGAGATAATAGTATACAGCAGAGGCTTTCAAAGGATGGTCCTTGAACCAGCAGCATGAGCATCACGTGGGAACTTGTTATAAATGCAAAATCTGGGATCCTATTCCAGACCTACTGAGTGAGATATGTGAGGAGTGGGCTCAGTGATGCATTCATATCTTCCTGACGCATTCTGATGCTTGAGAAACACTTGTATAGAAGTATGGAAACAGAAGAGAGTAGTCCACAGTGAGGTTGTGCTATGCTACCTGGGGAGAGCTGGTTGATTCTTGTGAGAATAGTTTTTTGGTTCAGTAGCCAAAACTTTGTGTGTCACTGGCACACAAAGAACTGGAGCATCCTTCAGGGTCAGGGTCCTGTTCACCAAGTTCATCTGCCTGAGTCAGTCTTCGTTATTCACAGAATCCATATCTGCGAATTCACCTACTTACTAAAATTTACTTGTAACCCCCAAATCAATACTTTTAGTACTTTCTGAGTCATTTATATACACACGCAGAAGGGAAAAAAATTTGAGTCACCTGATTCACATGTTCCCAGCTGAGGTCAAACAAGGCTCTGTGTTCTTACTTCACCTCTCATACTGTAAACAAGTGTCCTTTTTGTCATCTATTTGGTTTCCTTTACCTTCTTTTTTTTTCATTTGTGTGCTTTTTGTTGATGATTTTTCTGTTTAGAATGGTCCTGCAGAGTAGTGCTGAAGTGTTGTGTAGTGTTCCTAAGTGCAAGAAGGCTGTGATGTGCCTTATAGAGAAAATATGTGTGTTAGATAAGTTTGTTCTGGCATGAGTTATAGTGTTGTTGGTTGTGAGTGCAAAGCTAATGAATCAACAATATATATTAAATAAGGTGTCTTTAAACAGAAAGACACAGAAAATAAAGTTATGTATTGATCAGTTGGAAGAAAAAAAAAAGTCCAGAGGCTTGCATGAGCCTAATCCTGTATTTTTTCTAGGAGCAATGATTTAGCATTAGCTAAGTAAGTATTTGAGGATACTTTATAGAGCAAGACTCCCATGAGTAATGAGAATCAACTATACAAATCAGAATGATTGTGGATGCACTCACACTGAGAGATGGGGCTCTGCTGGGACCAAAATGCTAGTATCTGCAAAGGTAGCAATTTTTTTTTTCCCTGTCAGTAGACTTTAATGGAAAGCAGATCATAATCCAATATGTCCTCATGCTTTAGAACAAGGGGAGTTGGATGACCCCAGCAGTCTGAGATGTCCTAAGACAGCCATCTCCAGAATGGATGCTCTTGGTCATATCTGGCTCCTCCCTCACCTGTGGTTGGCTTCCTCAGCTAACAAAGTTTAGGACGTTCTGATAGTCAACGGGACTAGAAACTCTGGAAGGGTCTTGGTTAAGGTTCTTGGGTGCATGTGGCCCATACTTGCCTCTGGAACCGCTCTTTCTTCACATTCCCTAACCTCCCATGAGCAAACCTACAGGCCTGTTCATTCTTTCAGCTCTGTCGAGATACCTGGTCTGGTGGGCCCAGGAAGCCAGCCTACAGTTTACAGGGAACTTTCTGATTTTCTTTCTGACTCATTATATTTCACTTTAATTCTCAGAAGGCAATCGTTTTCTCTTATTTTCAATATCTTGCATCAGCTTTCATTGAAGCTCTGAAGTGCTGACCACAGATAGTATCTACTTAGTAAGATTGTTGTAAGGCTTGAATGAGCTAAACTCTGCAAAGAACACAGCACAATGAGCTTTTTGGTTAAGTGCTTGCTAAACCTTAATGTCATTTTTTTTACCTAAATCACTTTTACACAAAGTCTAGCACAGACTTGACAACAGATCACAGATTTGGCCAATGGCATCTCAAGAATTGTATGTTTTTTACTGATCAAATATTAATACAGGTTCACTGAAGAAAATTTGAGTTAATATAAAAGTATAAAGAAGAAAATGAAAACATAAATGTTATGAGATATATCACAGTTTATTTGATAATCTATTAATAAAATTTTGTTTCATAAATCTTTCCATAATTAGATAATGTTGTGATCCTTTCACATACACCTTTGCAGGCTATGCTGTATCTCTGCTGAGAATTGACTCCAGAGAAATTGCTGGGTTACTTTTCAATCCATACTAGCAAATGTCTTTCCAAAAAGTTTGTATCAGTTACATCGTTATAAACAAAACAAAACAAAGCAAAACAAAACAAAAATATACCAGTTGATTAGTTAAAAATGGCATCTTAATTTAAGGTTTAATTTCTATTTTATTGCTACTAAGACTGAGCACTTGTTCATATTTATGGACAGTTTGTATTTCTTCTTTTGCCAATTGCCAGCTTATATCCTTTGCTCATTTTCTTATTGGGGTATTTTTTTTATTTTCTAACTAAATTTTAAGAACCATTTCCCTTAAAAATATTAACCTTTTGCCTTTGTGGTTTGTATTTTAATTTTGTGTATGCTGTTTTTGGATATATACCTTAAAACTTTATGTAGTCATGTTTGTTTTCAACCTTCAAATATGAGATGTATTTTAAAGAGTTATATGAGGAAGATGTTTAATTTTTTTTTTCAAATCATTACCTATGAAATGACAATAATTTATCATTTGTTCCAATTGCTCCAATAGCATTTAACGTAGGTGTGTGCTGAAAGAAAATGCATTTGATTTAGAATAAAAAGACTGAGAGGTGATCTATCGTTGGGCAAGTTACTTCACACTGCTGGGCCTCAGTATCTTCATCTGTAAAATGAGACTGGTGTACCTACTTGATGAAGTTCTTGTGGAGGTTACACGAGATAAAAAGTATGCAAATATGTGAGGTGCACCACTGTCCCTATGAACTAAGTATTCTTGAAAATTGTTAGTTTAACCTTTTATTTGGGGCTGCTTGCTCACACTGTACAAAAGTGACATTTGAACATCTTCTGAAAGCAAAGAAACTAGCATTCCTATCTTTTTGTAAGAAATGTACATCTTTGTTGGTAAGAATTGCTAGGCAGATCTTACTAGAATGCATGCTTTTGGAAAATGGAATGAAATTCTAGTTTAATTCAGTAAACACACATGTGCGCTGGGAGACCGAGGTAGCTAAAGCAAAGCAGAATGTCAGGCTTGGGTCATGCCAGGAAATTTTGATTAGAGACTCCCCCTGTTTTGGTCAGAGTCTTTCCTCTAACGAATGCTCATATTGGGCTGTTATTTTCTTGGCATAGCAATTGAAGGAAGTAGGTACTCATTACCAAATAATTTTATTTTGAGTCCCTAGATAACAATAGATTTTCATTTAAAACGAAGAATAAGGGCACCTGGCCGGCTAAGTTGGTTAAGCATCTGACTTAATTTCGGCTCAGGTCGTTATCTCACAGTTGGTGAGATCAAGTCCTGCATCCGTCTCTGTGCTGACAGCAGCAAGCCTGCTTGAGATTCTCTCTCTCCCTCTCTCTGCTCTCCCCCCTGCCCCCCGCTTGTGCTCTCTCTCTTTCAAAATAAATAAATTAAAAAAATAAACTGCAGAATTATTGTGAAACACAATATACAAAAATACTATCTACATTTTTTGTTAGACTTTTAAATAAATGTACACAAACTAAGATTACAATGATACATACCAAATAGCTAACACCGTCATTTTGAGTGGAATTAGAAATAATTTCCATTTTCCTCTTTTTGTCTGTATTCTCACATGGGCTAGTTATTGCCTTTGCAATAAGAAACTGTTCTGTACACTCATATGTGTTTGTGTGTGTGTACATGTAAGAAATCTAAGCATTTCATGGTTCTACTTCCTCTTTTGCAAAACTATAATGAATACCTCATTGTTGGCATCATATTAAAAAAACCCACAAAACAAAACATAGCACATGTGGAATGATGTTAAAAAAGAAATCTCTCAATATGTTTGATAGAGGGAGAAAATTTGACCTTTGTGCTATTAAATATTTTAAAATGCATATTACAACCTATCTACAAATATGAAAATGGGGAAAATACATTTTTGTTAGTGTATCTTAAACAATAGCATAAGGAAAACTTCTTTAAAAACTGTAAGCCACTTGAGCATTCTTTACATGGTGTAATAAAATTTTTTAGTGACCCTATATCCAAGGAAGATAAAGAAAGAAACTACTCCTAAAAGCATTAGAGATTAGATTAAACAGGTTTTAAAAGTGTGGTGCACAGACCCACATAGGTCCCTGAGACATTTTCAGAGAGGCCATCGGGTCGAACCATTTTCTGATAATAATAAAAGATGTTATTTGTCTTTTTCACTGTGTTGACATTTGCACTGATGCTGCAAAAGCAGTGGTGAGTAAAACAGCTGGTGCTGGAGATCAAGGCAACGGCTCAAACCTGGCTAGTAGTGGTTCTTATGATTTTTATTGGCAAGCATTTATCATCATAATAAAGTTGCTAGTTTTACTTGGCTATCTTTGATAAAGCAGTAAAAGTTATTCATTTTATTAAGTCTACACCCTTGAACACGTGTTTTTATTTTTTTTTATATTTATTTATTTATTTATTTTTTAATTTTAACATTTATTTATTTTTGAGACAGAGAGAGAGCATGAACAGGGGAGGGTCAGAGAAAGAGGGAGACACAGAATCTGAAACAGGTTCCAGGCTCTGAGCTGTCAGCACAGAGCCGGACACGGGGCTCAAACCCACGGACCGCGAGATCATGACCTGAGTCAAAGTCGGACGCTCAACCGACTGAGCCACACAGGCGCCCCTGAACACGTGTTTTTAAAAAAATATATTTCTGAGGCGCCTGCCTGGCTCAGTTTGTAGAGCATGCGACTCTTGATCTAGGGGTCATCAGTTTGAGTCCCACGTTACGTATGGAGCCTACTTAAAAAATAAAAAAAAATAATAAATAATAAAGTGTTTCTGTATAACCACATGGGACATATGCATACAACATTTCTGCAGCACACGGAAGCACGATGTTCACAGTGACAAAAAACTTCTGCAGTTGTTTGAACTCAACTGGCCCTTTTTTTATAGAAGATTTTTACCTGAAAGAATGTGTGCCAGCCAAACTATTATTCCAACTTGGGTATGTGGCAGATATGTTCTTAAACATGAGGAAAACCTGTCCTTCAAGGAAAACAGCTGTCAGTATTTGTTGCCAATGATAAAATTTGAGGTAACGAGAAAATTAGAATTCTGGAAAATTTTAATCTGCTACCCATGAGATAAATAGCTTCTCAGGACTTGAAGACTTCTCTGATGAGATTTGTGGTGATATTAACAAATATGACTTTTTTCAATACTGTGTTAGGAAACTTGGAAGATCTACATAATCCACTGAAAAAATATTTTCCAAATTACTGAAGTATATTACAAAATCACATACATGGGTAAAACAGCCATTCAAAGTGCAAGACAGAACAATGGCTTTACGCAAAGTTCGTTGATATTGTTTCAGACTCCACTTGAAACTAACTTTTACCTCTTGTCCAGTTTGAATGTAGTATCAAAGAAGAATGTCCACAGACATTGTAAAAAGCTGTTAAATGCTTCTCTCTTTTCCGACTATAAATCTATGTGAGATTTGACTTTCTTCATGGAATTCAACCAAAACAAAATATTGCAACAGATTAAATGCTGAAGAAGACATGAGAATCCAGTTGTTTTCTATCAAACCAGATATTTTAAGAGGTTTGTAAAAATGTAAAACGGTGCCACTCTTCTTGCTGATTTTTGTCTTGTTATGAAAAATATAAATTTTTTTATAAAGATGTGATTTTATAATAATGTACGGCATGTTTCTTATTGGAATAATGAAATGAATCAATAAATAATCATTTAAAAAATTTCTCAGTTTTATTTTCTAAGATGCTGAATTTTGATAGATACAACCCACATAACTAAAGCTTTATAGGGTCTTAATTTTTGAAAATATAAGAAAGTCCTGAGGTCTAAAATTGTGAGGACTCTACTTAAAAATAACTAGAAATACTAAGTATGGATGAGAGAAAGAAAATTAATACTTGTTTTGAATGTTTGTTATATTCTGACCTCATTCAATTGTCATGATTACCCTAGGACATGAATATTATTATCCTCATTTATATGGGAAGAGACCTACTAAAAGAGAGTAAGTTGTTTGTCCAAGGTTAGGATTTAAACCCAGGTCTGAAGAACTCCTTACTCTTTCCTCTTATTGCCTTCCTACCAAAGAACATTTTATTCCATAATTATGAGGTTTGGATTGATCAAAGGATGACTATTATGTTTGGTATTTGAGTTCTTGGTGAGTATATGTTTGGGGGTGGTATCTGGACAGAGAAACTGGGAGAATTAGGGATGTGAAAGGCAAGGAAAAAATATAATACTGCAGGAAATAACTCATTATTTATAATTTTAAATAATGGCAAATTTTGCAAACAAGAATAAAAGAAACACCTTTGGAAAATATTGACTTTTCAAGAGATCAAATGGATGATTCTCCTTTGGGACTCCATTCACCACAGCTTGTGCAATGCTCTGCTCTCCCCCTAACTTCACTCTGTTGATGTTGGTAGTAACTACCACTTCCGGAGAACTTCAAGGTCAAGACCAGTACCAAATGCTTCATTACCTCACCCAGTCTTTACAACCACTCTGTGTGATCAGTATGGTTAATACAAACTGAAGCTTTAAGGGTGAAAATGTTCGCTTAAGTTGATGTTACTAGTGAGTAGACAAATCTGAACCTAATGCAGGGCTGATGGCAAAGCCCATGCTTTTAATGACCATGCTAATACTGTGTGCCTGCTTCTCAAAGAATTTCAGCTTTTTGAGGACTGAGTGTAAGTCTTTTTCTTCCAGATATCTCCATGCCTGGCACAAGGCTTGTTATGTAGTTGGAGCAGAGTAAATTTTTGTTGAATGAATTAATGAATAAATGAATGCATGAATGAAATGCAGTCAGAGCTATAAAAAGCCAAACTGCTTCCTTTTTTCTAGGAACCTGATTAAGGACAGGGTCTTATTGTTAGATGATGGGTTGCCAACTTAGCTGAGCCATTGGTTTGTTAATTTTAATTGTTTTCTCTGGTAACAGTCCTTACTCATTGGTTCCCATGGTCATTATTGTACTTGATGTTACTACCTCTTATCTGGCCTGTGACAGAAAGAATGATTTTGACTAAGCCCCTGGGGCAGAGGTTGGACTTTGTAATCCTAGATGAAACTGCACTACTAGACTTTCTACCAAAGCTTAACATACCAGAGATCTAAATAAATACAAATTAAAAATAAATAAATAAATACACATTTTAAGCAAATACAACATTCTCTATTAAATATATATATATATATATATATATATATATATATGAGGGCCAGAGCATCAGAAATGCTTTGGGAGGCTGTTAGAACCAAGTTCACTTCCCTTCACAAGTGAATCAAACAATTGATAATAGTAATCATACCTTACTATTTAATATGCAGCATAAATCTATTCTCTAGAAAGCTTTTTGTTGAGTCTTGCCAGAACTGCTATTCTTCTCTACTACCAGAAATCTGGCTTCATTTGGGGTAGCAATACACTTCCTTTGCAACTAGCCATGGCTATGTAACAAGTCCTGGCCAATGAGATGAAAGTATAAGGAATTGGGGAAAATTTGTGGCAAGACTCCTTAAATCAAGGAAATAAAATTCATCATCCATTTATGATTTTTTAAAAATTTACCAAATAAGGAATAGAAAAGAACTTTCTTGATCTGATAAAAGGAATAAAAACAAAACAAAACAAAACAAAACAAAACAAAAAACAGTAGCTGATAATATAACCAATAGTGAAACATTGAAGATTCCCTCCTAAGATCACAAGCAAGTTAAGTAACATCATTCTCCACTTCTATTTAAAATCGTATTAATGACCCTAAGCAGTACAACAAGACAAGAAACAGAAAGAGGAGGCATAAGTATTGGAAGAGGAAGAGGTTGTTATAAATGACACAATCATGTACATAAAAAATTCTAAGAAATCTATAAAAAACTAAACTGGAACCAATAAGAAAAATTTATCAAGGCTGCAGAATGCAATGTGAATATGCAAAATAATTCCATTTCTATATGTTATCAACAAACAAGTAGAAAATACCTTTAGCAACAGAATTTAAAAAAAAAAAACAAACAACCCTAGGAATAAATCAAAAAAAGGATGTATAGGATATCTACCCTGAAAATGACAAACCATTGCTGAAAGAAAGTAAACAAGACCTAAATGAATGAAAATATATGTCATATGCAATGATTGGAACATTCAGTATTTTTAAGATGTCCATTCTCCATAAATTGACTTATCATTTCAATGCAATTCCAATCAAAATCTCAGCATATTTTCTGAAGAAATCTACAATGTGATTCTAAAATTTCTGTGGAAATGCAAAGGATCTAGAATAGCAAAACAAAAGAGGAACAAAGTTGGAGAATTTATGCTCCTGATTTTAAGACTGTTTATAAAGTTGTAGTAATAAAGACTGTAAGGCATTGGTGGTTACATGGGTGTATTCAATGGATCAGGGGAACAGAATGGAGTGTCCAGAATTACATTCATACATATATAGTCAATTACTTATTAACAAAGATATAAAGGTAATTCAATGGGGAAAGGAAAGTCTTGCTTAACAAATAGTGCTGGAGCAATTGGGTATTTGCATGAAAACAAAAGATGAACCTAAGCCTTTTCCGCATTCTAAATACAAAAACCAATTTGAGGTCATAGACCTAAATGCAAAAGCTTCAACCGTAAAGTTTCTAGAAGAAAAATAGGAAGAATATTTGGGATATTTGCTAAGGTAAAGATTTTTTTTAGGACAAAAAAACACACTAGCCACAAATTTAAAAATTGAAAAATGGAACTCCCACAAAATTAGAAACTTTTGCTTGACCAAAGGCATTGCTAGAAAAATAAAAATACAACCCACAAACAGGGAAGAAATATTTGTGAAACATATATTTGACAAAGAACTTTTATCCAGGATATACAAGGAAATTATATAACATAATATTCAAAAGAATCTAATTTTTAAAAATGGGCAAAAAACTTGAAAAAATACTTCACAAAATAAGATATGAGAATGGAAGGAAAACCATGAAAAGATGCTCAACATCATTTGTTATTAGGGGAATGCAAATCAAAACTACAATAATATACATAGCTATCAGAATGGCTAAAACTGGAAAGACTGACAGTACTAAGTGTTATCAAGGATTTTGAATGATTGGAACACACTGCTGATGGAAATGCAAAATGGCAAATCTACTTTGGAAAACAATCTGATAGTTTATTTAAAAATTAAAACTACACTTATCATACAATTTAGTAACTCCAATTCTAGGTATCTATCCAAGAGAAATAAAAACATACATACACACAAAGATTTAGTAGCAAGTGATCATGGCAGCATTTTTCATGATAGGCAAAAAATGGGAAACAATCCAAATATCCATCAATGAAAGAATGAATAAACAAAGTGTAGTAAATCCATACAACGGACTATTACTTAAAACTGAAAGGAACAAGCTACTGATCAACATAAAATCATGGATGAGTCTCAGAAACATTATATTGAATAAAAGAAGCCAGAAACAAAAGGTGTATACTATATTATTTCATTTATATGAAATCCAGCAATAGGCAAAACCAATCTAAATTATGGAAATCAGAAAGCAGTTACCTCTAGGCGAATAGAACCGACTATAATGTGGCACAAAGAAACTTTCTGAGGTGATGGAAATGTTCTACATCATGTTTTATGTGGTAATTACATTGGTATATTCAATTGTCAAAACTCATCAAACTGAACATTTCTGATGTATGGCATCTTGGTGCGTGTCAATGATACCTCGAAATAAAAGGTGGGGAGAAAGGCAGTGCCTTTTATTGATCTGCCCCTCTTTTCCTCTTTCTTTACTGCCTGGAATGAAGAAGTAATGAGTTGCATCCCTGAAAACTCCTTGGGCCTTGAAGATAAAATCCAAGAGTCAATGATGGGAGAGCAAAAAGCAGATAAGGCCCAGATCCCTGATGTGTGGAACTGCCATACCAGCCTTGAATTGCCTTTTTCTAGACTCCCTTCATGTGAAAAAGAAAACAAAAACCAAAAACCTTCCCTTTTTAAGCTACTATCTCTGGTGCTTGCAACCAAACACAATTCCTAACAGCTACAATCAGTGATGAGTTCCTTTCATGGTCAAATTATCTTTGTCTATGTCAGATTCTAGTTGGGAACCACACTGAAAAGTTTTTAAATGATATTATAAAGGTGCTTGTCTTTTAGAGATTGATGCCTTGGGTGTATAAAAGTATTAAAAGTCAATATACTTTTGGAAAGCCGTTGCATATATACTGGATTCATAGTAGTAAGGGGCTTGGTTTTAGACCAACCCAGATTTTGGTACAGATCACTGATTAGTCATGTGGCCTTGGGAAAATTACTAACCTCTCAGAGCCTCTGTTACTTCCTCTGAGTAGAAGGATGATAAAACCTGCTTTGAACTGCTGTTATTATGAAGATTGAATGAGGTCATGTGTGTGCAACCTGTAGCACAGTGTCTGGCACACAGCAAATGGTAGCTCTTTTTAATGGAAGGATGTTGAATCATTTGATTTTGAACGTGTCATTGACCGTACACGTATGCCATCACAAAGCAACTTTCCCTTGACCATCACCTGGATAACACCTGGTTTTAATAGCTGACAGTAGCAGGTTACAATAGAGTCCATAATGCTTATTTTCCTACTGAATTGGGTAGCAGAGAAGGCTGGAAATAATAGGAGAAAGCCAAGCGATAAGAGAAATCCACATTTCCCAAAGTATGTCAGAGGGAACTGTATAAATTGTTATTTTGGCAGAAATCATGGTCATGGAGAAAAATACTCTGAGAAAGTATGGGTTACTGTCAAACAGCCTCAGAAAGAGGCGGCCTTTGGGAATAGAAGGTCTCTGAGAGGTTGTAGATGGACACAGGCCATTGAAACCTATAGTGAAAGAGTCACTTCCCCTGTCTGCAGAACACAAAGCCAAATTTGCCACTCCTGAAAAAAGATTCTACACAGGAAGACAGATGTGAGGATGCTGAGAGAACCCAAGGCCAGAACCAGGTATTAAGATGAGGTCACCTTGGTTCCAAAATGCCCGGACAACTGAGAGAGCTGCCAAGATCCAACCTGGCAGGAGGGAAATGCCAGGGAGTTAGCAAGCTCCTGGCAAGTGCCACTCAGAGCAGGGCCATCTCTACAGAAAATCAGTGTTCAAAGATGCCAGAGAATCATTTACTTACCTGCAAGGGTTGGCGATTTCTTCTGGTGTTGTTTTCATAAAAGGGGAGACGGGTTTTTCCACAAAAGAGCCGAAGCCCAGTCTAAAGTTGCTGGTTAATTTAGACATCTCCTTGGAAAGCAGGGAGCCCAGCTCTTTGATTGTGTTGAGGTCATCATCCATGGAGGCTGAGAGGTCCATGAGGTAATACAAGTCCACTGGGTAGTCCTCTGTCTGGCGGACTTGCACTTGCAGGGTCTGTTCACTACCTGCAAAGCCCATGTAAGAAAAGAAAATCCTTAAAAATACATTGAGACTGGGGCACCTGGGTGGCTCAGTCGGTTGGGCGTCCGACCTCAGCTGGGGTCATGATCTCACGGTCCGTGAGTTCAAGCCCCACATCAGGGTCTGTGCTGATAGCTCAGAGCCTGGAGACTGCTTTGGATTCTATGTACCCCCCCCCACCCCCCTGTGTACTCTCCCTCCCACAGTCGTGCTCTGTCTCACTCTGTCTCTCAAAAATAAATAAATGTTTAGATGAAAAATACATTGAGACTTACTTGTGAATAGCCATTTACTGGGCCAACTGGCTACTTCATACCAATAAGAACTTGCTGAAGATACTGAGGATTTCATAAACTACCTGGTCAAGTTCACAAGTGAATGAGCCCATGAAAAATCTTTCAGCAGTGAGTTTAGAGCTACTAAAGGAGGTAAAAGTTAGGATATTTTATATCTCCTTGGGAGAACTAGCATCCATTTAGATGGAAGATAAGCTGAATTTTTTGTATGTGGTTTTAGCAAGGGAGAAGAAAATAAAGAGGTGTTTAAAGCTACATTACAGTTCTTGAAGAAATGTGAGGTAGGCCCTAACAACATTTGAGCAATTCAAATGCTTACTATTAGATAAGCTTATTTTAGTGATGCATTTGGAGTGTGAGTGACCAATGTGAATGAAGAAGAGTATTAGGCCAGAGATTCTCTATTTCCTTAAGAATGGGAACTCTGACTCATAATAATCATGATATGTAACATGGTACCAGATCTATTAGCTTAATAATGGTATTACCATATGTGACGGTAGATTTATTTACATGAGCCAATGCTCGTGTAAATCACAACATACCTGGTCTCAATTTAAGAGTCAAGCTTTGAGGTGCAATCTGAACAATGTCAGAACTATTTTTCTGTCTGCCTACACTGAGAGGCTTATTTATAAGTATTTCTATTTGGGAGACAGGGTTTTCGATGAAGGTTAGTTGACATCCTTTAGCTAAAAGAGTTGCTGGGGTATCACACCTTTCTCCAATTCCATATGGATGGGTAAAATTCTAAAACAAGAAAAAAAAAACAATAAAGAGAAAAATAAGACAAATCTCCGTTTCTTTATAAGACAAAAATTTTTTTGCTTGTTTTGCTAGTTAGGCAGCTTGCCATACTCAGTGTATCATATCCCCATGTGCCTAATGTTAATTGTAGGCCTAAAATTAAGTTATAGCAGAATAACCAGAGAATTCTGCCGGTGAAATTCTGAGTAAAATTGGATTCTCCTTTTAATTATACCAGTTGAATTCCCCTACCAGTTGTTTATTTGTTTGTGTTGCTATTTTGTTCTTAATGCTCACTTCTTTAAAGCTCTGTGCCATGACCACCAGATCCTTGAAACAGTTGGTTGATAAAGTTAATATCATTCCATGAAAATATCTGCTTGGATTGACCTGTAGGCTCCTGGACTGTCTTAGCTCTCCGTGTGTCTGTTATCAAATCTGATGACAAAGAAAGCCTTTCCTGTGGGTTCTGAAAGGGCAAAGATTGTGACATCTCCCCATCTAGCTCTCTGTTCTGGCTTAACTTGTGGATACATTCATTACCCCTCTATTGAGTCCTTACTTCACTAAAGTTGGCCTCTTGGGGACTGTAAACTCAATGTCTGAAAGTATTCCAGTTCAAGGTCTTTTGGAACTTTTCTCCAAGATTTGGAAGTGGAGAAGGGAAGCAAAGAGAATATGGTGTAAAAGACTACTTTTTTGTGTAGGACTCAGGAGTTTCCCAGGCCCCTTCTGATCCACTTGGTAACAGGAGGCAGTGAGATGATGTTTCCAGGCTAGAAACAACCTTGCAACATTGACCCAGATGGAGTTGAGAGATAATTACCTGTCTTACCCCACAGCACAGCTGCTCTAGAGCTACTGAAGTTCTAGGCAACGTCAAATTTGAGGCTCATGGACTGTCATGCTTGGAAAGAAGCAAACCAAGGCTCATAGGGTTTTCCTCATCTCTTAGAATTCTAAGCCACTCTAGCTATTTCACCAACTAGAAAGGTTACATTTCTTCTGAAATTGATTTTTTAGAATTCATTATGTGTCAGTGAAGCCTGGTACATATTTGAGGCACAATATCAACACAATATCGCTGCCACCACCTGTAACCACAGTGTTGGCCAAAGTGTCAGAGGTGGTGTTAACCATAGAACCTATTTTTTTTTCCAATCTACTCTAAACAGAAGCCTTGTGTACTGTTTGCTTCAGTTGTCTCAACTGATGTAACTACTTCTCCTGTTAGAGTGTGTTCAGAATACTCTGCCTTTGAAAATTGACAATAATGTGACTAACAAGTGTCACGCACAAGTAAAGCTATTCAGGAGTGACTTAAGAAACCCCCTCTAATGAGTGCTAAAATAATACATTTAAATAAAAATCTACAGGTAGGCGTATTGTTAGACTGATTTGTTGTTGTGGGTCTCTGGCATGAAATTAACACCATCTTCTTCAGAGAGTCAACATAAAAAAATGTGGGTTTTCCTCTTTGTATATTCTCAAAACTGCTTTTGATATATGAGTTTACAAAAAGCATAACTCCCTCACATGTGTATGTATGTCCCATCAGTCAGAACAGTAGTGGGGGAGTGAGCTGGGTTTGTGCTCTGTGTCTGTGAGGCTTTCCTCCATGGTATACACTCAACTTGGAATTTGAGATTTAGTAATTATAGCCTACTCCTGAGCCAGGCACTCAGGTTTGTTCCCCTTTGAGCATACTACTCAGTTCTTGCTGAACTTGGCGTTTGTATGCTTTGATTTGTGTTCAGATTCTTTTTGTGAGATTCAGTAGAGAATTGTTTTAAATCCAGGAAGAGTTAAGACAGCTCAGGAATCATTTACAGATGGCTCTAAGGTGTCACAGGAGGCAGTGACTTAGGATTCCTTGTTACATGTGCCCCCACCCCCTTATACTACTTTTACATAGTTTTCCGTTTGATCAGATAAGGAATGTCTGTTTCGGGCTTTGTCATCAGTGTGGTACAGAGTCACCAAGCTCATGAAAGCTTAATTTTTAAAAGAACTGGATACTGTCTGAATACTAAAATTTGCCCCAAACCTGGAAGACATCTCTTAGAACACAGCGGGGGCTCCGAATGGATCCTTAGACAGAGTGCAACCATGCTATTGAAGTTAAATGTATGTTTAACTTTAGAAAATATCCTCTCCGTGATCTCTGATTACTCAGAGCCTTGGCATTTGACATGTAACCGGTTAGAAGCGACTTTAAAATAAGAGGAGGGATCAGGTTAATAAAAGATCCCGAGTTAGGTATTTTTCACAATGATTTGACATTCACTACTTCCGCAAATTGTTTCTGAGAGTAATCACGTGAATGACACTGTGATCTACTAATGCTTACATTTTTCTTTCCTGATTTGTTTCGCTCCTATACCCCACAGAAAGCAGAAAACTATCAGAATAATCATCGAAGGAATCCGCAGGAAGTATAACTGCAGTTTTTATAAACACGATGAGGTCATTTGTTTTACCTCCTGAGAACACCAGGCACACTGAGGTCCAATGAGTAAGCAGTCTTCACAGGTTTCTGCACCTCCCATAGCACAGCCACCTGTGTTTAAACCCAGCAAGACACAAGGGATTCAGCACACTTTCGGTCACTCCACTTACGAGAAAGAAGTATGGCTCTTAAAATACATGAATGAAACAACATCAAAGTCAATTTTAGTCTTCAAAGATCAGTCCTTGAAATTTTGGCAGCTCGTTAAAAAGTTCATATTTTACATCCGTCACATTGAGAACACTTATGTCTTTTTAGCCGAAATGATCATTCTTTTTTTTCTTGAAATATAAAACTATCTCAGCTTTCACAAACTTAGAATCATTCAATTTATTAGCCTCATTCCTATCATCCACTTTAATTTTTAGAAATTATTTGCAACCATTAAAAAATGCTTCTCTCTTAAATGTGTTATTTTTTTATTCTTAAAATAAGGTCTTCTTTTTCAAGATTATTACTCTTAAGCGGAAGACCTTGTACAATAGAATAGCTGGAAAAGTTACCAAGATGGTTGTCACGAAGGTATTAAGGAGCCCTATTGTGTAGAAAAGCTGTTTAATTCTCCTCATTAAGATGCCCACGCAACCTTTGTATTTATTTACCTGAAGCCTAGAGCATTTGCTGTGGGAACAGCCCTGCCTCCGCCTGTAATTTGTTAGTGTTCCTTCAATGGCAACGAGCAAACGAACAGATCAAATAAAAAATGACTTCAGATCTAGTTTCTGAACCAAATGACAGGTTTGTCAAGCATACCGTGAAAGCAATATATCGGAGAGCTTAGGTCTTACCTTGTACGTGATCGTTCCTTCCTAGAAATAGAAAGAACAGGCAAAGCAGTTCAATCCCCATTCGTTTCAGTTCTCGCTGTGCAGACAGATTAAAAAATGAATTACCTTCAACATTACAAGACCAAAGCTGAACATCGTTAAAGTCTTTCTTTTCTTGAGGTGTAAAATTTTAAATACTACTTACGCTGCTTTGAAAAGAAACTTGAGATGTAAATTTAAAAGTTTTCATTAAGACTGAAATGAAAACAGGCTACCTGGACAGGTAAAGAAGGAAAGCTGTGTTTAAAAGCAACTTCAACATGATTTACTTCCTTGTTCTCCTTATAAGGAAGGCAGGTGTACGTACAATCACCAAGAAGGTGGGGAAATTCATTCAGTAGAAATTTTTGTATAAATTCTCTTAGTCTCTCTGCACCCTAGAGAAAGTTAATATCTTTAGTGAAATAGTAATCAATGAAATGTCAAAAGAGCAATGGAACTAGAATCTAAAGTTTTTCCTAAAATAGTTTTAATTTAATGGCAACAGTAAAGGTGATACATAAAATACAAGGCTATAACTTCTATGTAAGAAGGGTTTTAAAAATAAGCTAAAAGCAGATACCTGAGATTTTTGTATTCCATTGTTAAATCCTTTGCAGAAAATTGAAATGAACTCTGAAAAATAAAATTCATTTTACAGTCAAACTAGAAGGCAGACTAGGGAAAGCAAAACACTGCTCCTTTGTTTTTCATATTGGATGAAAGATATTTTTTCATGAGTATAGAATTCTTTTTTTTAAGTTTATTTATTTTGAAAGAGAGAGGGCACAAGTAGGGGATTGGCAGAGAGAGAAGAGAGAGAGGGAATCCCAAGCAGGCTCCATGCTGTCAGCACAGGGCCTGACGCGGGGCTCAAACACAAACTGTGAGATCATGACCTGAGCTGGTATCAACAGCCAGACACTTAAACAACTGAACCACCCAGGAGCCCCCTCAGCATAGAATTCTCAATTAAAAAGTGTTATTGGAAATAAATATAATATATGAAAATGAAATTAGACCCAGAGTAGATAATTTCACAACAACAGCAATGGACACAGGAATGGTGGTGCCTAGGATTCAGCATCCCTTTGGATAGGGACCAACGGCTCTTCTTTCTGTCCCAGGCTCTAACTCGCCACTTAGCCCATAGCAGGTATTTACTTGTTAAAAGAAAGAGTGACCAGTTTAAAATATATACAATCTATGGCTAAATTCATGTGGTTGATTGCCTATTTTCCCAATGTATTCAGGAGAGTGTTTGGGGATTTGTAAAAACTGAAAACCGGTAAGAATCAAATATTCGCTTTGTTACTCTCTAAACTCTCTGACCTTGGACAGGCTTCTTTGTGGCTGGGCCTATGTCCTGGGAGATTATCCTTTAAAGGTGTATTTCTAGACAAGCATGAGAATTCTGTGGAGAGAGGAAAAGCTAATTATAGACTGCTCAGGTTCTTCTTGGAAGGCTGTGTTCAATTTTGAACTCCATCATACACAAGAACATGAAAGAACATGGCAAGAATCCTGTAGAGAGAAACTAGAATTATTAAAAAGCTGAAAGATATACCTTTTGGGAGAAAAATACAGTTGTACAAAATCAGTCGATTTATAAAAGCTTGAAGAAGAAATATTTGAGGAACAAAATATCTGTGTCCTTGATATTGTCTCCATATTTGTACTTAGTATTAACAGTCATTCATTCATTCATTCATTCCTTCAGCAAATATTTATTGAACATCTACTCTGTGCCAGATATTGTTCTAGAAGCAGAGGATATGTCAGTGAACAAAAGCAAGTTCTTGACTCATGAAGCATATAGTCTAAGCTGCTTCTTAAAATCAGGCAATAATGAAGTTGAATAAAAATTACAAAGCTGGGTAAAAGGAAAGAGGGGTAGAGAGGGTATGTTATTTTATTTAGGATAATCAGGGAAGAGTTTTCTGCTCAGCTGACATCTGACAGAGCCCTAACTGACTTCGGCAACCAAATCCAAATGCCTTGAGACAGCCTTGTGCTCAGCATTGTCAAAGACAGTGAGAACAAAAACGGACAAGAAGCGTAGGAAATGAGGTCAGATTTAGAGGCAGAGGCCAGAGTGCATGTAGTCTCGACCTTGAACTTTATTCTAAATGTGTTTGCAAGGTCATTGGAAGGTCGAAAGCAGAATAATATTATTTGATTTGCATTTAAAAAGAATTACTCTGGCTGCCATGGAGGTCATAATGTATGGGGGAAGATTAGAAGGCAAGAGGCTGATTAGAAATTTATGGCAATTGTTGAGGACAGAGACAAAATGATTGAAACTAGGGTGTTGATGATATAGGAGGACAGTGGTAGGCGGATACAGGTTATAATTTGAAAATAGAATAAGGCTTATGGAATATTGGTGTGCATATGGAAGAGAGATTTTTGGCCTGAGCAACTGAATATATAATACTCTTTCCTAAGAATGGTTACCCTGGGTAAAGATCAGGCTTCACATGATGGAGGATGGAACTAAAAAATACGTTATGCTTGAGACCTCTAGAAGATAACCAAGTGAAGATGCCACATAGGCAGCTTGGTATCTGAGTCTGGGAGTGGGGGTGGTTTTGAAGTGTGAACTGTAAATTTGAGACCATCAACATGGATTTAAGCTGAATTAGATCCCAAGCAAGGGAAGGTAGATAAGGAAGAGCTCTGAGAACTAAACCCTGGGGCCTGCAAATAGCTAGGGGTCTGGAGCAGAAGGATCCAGTAAAGGAAGCTGCTATCTAAAAAATACTCCTCTAGCTAAACAGGAACTTCTTTCCTGGAAGACCATTCTCCAAGTATCTCCCACATTTGTGTATATCTTGCAAGCAGAGGCACTGACTGCTTTTGTTCTAGATTATCTTTTCAAGGGTGTTTGCAAAGTGAATAGCCTTTGAAGGTAGAGATACTGTCTGTCTGTGGGACAAAGAGCAAATTGCTTCCAGCTTTGGAAGACAGAGATGAGTCACCCTCAGAATAGGAGCAAGCATGCTTATTGCCCATTATAAAGGATTCGGTTTCCCTAAGCTTGGGGCTCCTCTCTTGTAACACAGGCATTCACATGAGCAGGTGCCACTTCTTCCCCTTTGTGTCACCTCCTGGGAATTGGCCTTGGGGCACGGGTAAAAAGAAAGTGCTGTTCCTCTGGCCATTGCTATTGCTGTGAATAACATTGTCCATTATCTCTGACCTTGGCACCTCATGTGTCTGTCAGCACCCATGGATCTGTGATAAGCTAACTTGTTAGCTTGCAAGGAAAATCTCAAGTCCTTCACAGTTCTTGACAATTTTCTACTTGAAATCCACCTTTTCCTATAGACTAAACATGCAATTGTCAAATCTCATTTTTAAAAAACAAATTTTAACGTTTTTTGAGAGAGAGAGAGACAGAGACAGAGACAGAGTATGAGAGGAGGAGGAGCAGAGAGAGGGAGACAGAATCTGAAGCAGGCTTCAGGCTTTGAGCTGTCAGCACAGAGCCCGATGCAGGCTCAAACTCATGGACCGCAAGATCATGACCTGAACCAGTTGAACCCTTAACCGACTGAACCACCCAGGTGCCCCTGTCAAATCTCATTTTGAAAGATAATCTTACACCCCAAAAGACTGCCTAAAATACCTTAGACTGACCAGTGCCACCCCAGTCATTGAGCTGTCTGTGTACCCACTGACCTCCCTGGCAACCACCATCAGGTACTTTGGACGAGCTGGGATCAAGGATACCTGCACAACCCTGGATGTGACCACTCCCTAGAAAGTTTTCTCTAAGGATCTAGCCACCACCAAAAATCTACCTCTCCCAGCCTGTCTTGCAGTTAAGAGAATTCCAGTGACTAACTCATGCAAATGGAATATGAGTGAGAGTGGCTTACACCAGGTCCAGGCCATCTTCATGCCCCTCTGCCAACTGGATGCGGGCAGCCGCAGCAAGGTCCTGGGGAAATTCCAGACACTGAGTTCCACCCTGTGCTTAAATTGAGGACCCTGTACCATCCCATGTATAGACTTCCATCCCAGTTCTTAAAGTCATAATTGCACTGCTTTATCTATCCTGTCTCTGATTGCAACCCCTCAATGTTAATTCCCTCCCCTACTTCCAAGCCTTTGCACATTCCTTTGTGCTGCGTGGAGGCCCCTGCCTTCATCTCATTCTTCTCACTGGCTACCTCAGCTCGCTGCCTGGTCTCAGCGCAGACATCAGTACCCACAGGAGGACCTTCATGGTCTCTCCAGACCTCTGTGTGCAGACTCTCTCTAGGACAGCCCTGTTCACTCTGCTTGTAATTGCCTAATACTTGCCTCTCGTGCCCACTAGGCTGGGAGCTCCTTTAAGGCACTTGCTTATTCAACACGTATTTATTGAATTCTTCCTCCATATCAGGCAGGGACTGTGTCTTAATCTTTATATTCCCAGCAAACAGCATAATGCCTAGTACTTTGTAGGTAGTCAGTTAATATTTATCAAGTAAATGAATGAATTTTATATCTTCATTGTCAAGAATTTCACCTGTTATAAAGCAGGTACTCTATGGATATTGAGTAAATTGATAAGTAAATGAATGAATGCTTTTTGGAAACTGCATAATATAATTAGGAGAGGGAAAAGGTGTCCCCTGCTTGGGTGGTGATGAAAGTTGACAGAAAGCTTAAAAGGCAGGGTGGAAAAAATACTTTAGAGAAAATATAAAGCAGAACAATACTACAAGAAAACATCCATCCACTCTGTTTTCACCTGGGCACCACTCTAGATAATTTGTAACAGGCTATAAGGCATGGAGAAAACATTCTTGCTTCCTGAAGGTGTGGTGCCTGGTGCCTTCTCCTGGAAAGTACCTGCCCTCTGTACCCCTCTAGATGGAAGTGGCCCTCATTGTTCCATGAACTAACCAGCACCCCATGAGGTATCCTAAATGAAAACATTGTCCCCTTAGCCAAGCCACTCAGATTAATTACTTCTGCTCCTTTATATATGGAATTTGAACTAGAAAGCACAGACTAAAAAATCAAGGATTTGGCACTGAGGCTGAAGCTGAAGCTAGCAGGGAGAAGATATCTGGTTAGAGGGAAAATGATGCTTCAGGAGTGAATCAATGTCTAGAGGAACTGGCAGCTACAAGAAGGTAAAAGAGGAAGAAGCCCGAGGTAGAGGAAAGCCATAATGAGCAGAAGATGAAGTGGTGGGTTGAGAGTATCAGAGTGAAAGCAGCAGAGAAGGGCCCCTGTACCACATGAAGAGGACACTAGAGTCAGGTCTGCAAACTCACTCTGTCAAGGAGGAAGCATGGCACAGGCTGAGAATTGCTATGGATCCCACATGCCCGTCCAGATCAAATGTCTCTGAGGCTTGGTCTTCCTGGGTTTCACAAGATCCTGTCTCTTTTAGGGCACTGTGTATTCTTACAACCAATTCCCATCACTTGTAGGGTGTCCAAGGAGTCTGTATATTCTTTAAAATCAAGAGATCCTGTCACATCATGTAAAATTTGGACAGAATTATACTGTCCTGATTGCTCAGAGTCCTGCCTGGGGCTCTCACTCTGAGGGTCTGACCTTCTTCAAAGGATCTGAGCCAGGGGGGGCAGGGGAAGTAACACAGCTCAGCTCTTACACTCTGCCCTTCAACTAGCCTTTCCTTCTGAGATTCAGAAATGGGCTGAGTTCAGCAGAGCCCTAACTTCAGGAAGCCATGTGAACCCATCTGACTCACTATAATTGGCTTGGGTCTCTCCAGACGCAGCCAGTCATCCATATTAGAGAATGACAATCTAGGGCTCAGGTGGGCCAGCCTCCAGGCACCTCAAAACACTCTTGAGTAAGCCTGGGTGGCATCCAATTCAAACTCCGGGGACCTTAGTGAGGACTGCTAGCTCTTGGGATGTACTACCTGTTTTATTTCAAGTACCAGTGACAAGTCCACCTGTAGTTGTCTTTCTAAGAAAATGTTTCACAGTGAGTAGAAGACAGGAGAAAGAAGACAGTGGAAATGGATGCTTTGTCTTAGGGTCTGACCCTGATGCATTTATATATGTGACACACTGCAGGGTAGGCCTTCTGCGGCACGCTATGGCTGACTTGTGGATGTGTGTAATTCAGGGAGTGCAGAATCTGGAAGTGGATACGTTTGTCTCATATTCAAGACTTTCAGAAAAATTCTTTTAAAGAAGGATATGGAGGGGCGCCTGGGTGGCGCAGTCAGTTAAGCGTCCGACTTCAGCCAGGTCACGATCTCGCGGTCCGTGAGTTCGAGCCCCGCGTCGGGCTCTGGGCTGATGGCTCAGAGCCTGGAGCCTGTTTCCAATTCTGTGTCTCCCTCTCTCTCTGCCCCTCCCCCGTTCATGCTCTCTCTCTCTGTCCCAAAAAATAAATAAGTGTTGAAAAAAAAAAAAAGTTTAAAGAAGGATATGGAATAGTTTCCTGTCATCTTAGTGAATAATGCCCACGGTATATTAAGTGCTAGTGAAATTTTTTGTGGCCTAGGTCTTACATTCTAGTGTGGAGTTTACTTTTTCTCTTGTGGTAAAATATACATAACATAAAATTTATCACTGTAACCATTCTTAACTGTATAATTCATTGGCATTAACTACGTTCACATTGTTGTGACTTTCACCAGTATCCATCTCCAGAATTTTTATCATCCCAAACCAAAACTTTGTACCCACTAAACAATAACTTGCTGTGTCCTTGGCCCCCGTCAACCACAATTCATTCTTTCTATCTCTATGAATTAGACTATTCTAGGGAACTCACATAAGTAGTATCATACAATAAAGTCTCTTGGGGTGCCTGGGTGGCTCAGTCGGTTAAGCGGCCGACTTGGGCTCAGGTCATGATCTCGCGCGGTCCGTGAGTTCGAGTCCCGCATCAGGCTCTGTGCTGACAGCTCAGAGCCTGGAGCCTGCTTCAGATTCTGTGTCTCCCTCTCTCTGACCCTCCCCCATTCATGCTCTGTCTCTCTCTGTCTCAAAAATAAATAAACGTTAAAAAAAAATTTTTAAAGTCTCTTATATGTGACTTATTTCACTTAGCATAATGTTGGCTCATCCACATTGTAGATGCTTTAGAATATCATTCCTTTTTCAGAAATAGTATTCCACTGTGTGGATAAAGCACATTTTGTTTATCTCCTCGTCTGTCCGTGGCCATTTGAGTTGCTTCCACCTTTTGGCTATTGTGAATAATCCTGCTATGAACATAGGCTCTGTTTGAGTCTGGAGCTTCCTTTGTAAAGTCTACATGACACCCATGATGGGAGGAAGTCGGGTGCAGTGGGAAGAATTTACATTTTTTGTGTAGAGACCTGGGTTCAAACAGCAGCCCTGCCAGGTCCTACTGTATATCCTTGGGGATTGATCTCTGAGCACTTTAGTTTCCAGTCTGTGAAATAGTGAGAATATCCACTTTTCAAGATTATGGTGAAGATTCAATTATACCATTCTGGGATAAATCTGTATTGTGAAGGGCCCAAACATTATATGATTTGGGGTGCCGTCTTCAAGAAAAGGAATTCGGGGCACCTGGGTGGCTCAGTCGGCTGAGCGTCCGACTTCGGCTCAGGTCACGATCTCGCAGTCCGTGAGTTCGAGCCCCGCGTCGGGCTCTGGGCAGATGGCTCAGAGCCTGAGCATGCTTCCGATTCTGTGTCTCCTTCTCTCTCTGCCCCTCCCCCATTCATGCTCTGTCTCTCTCTGTCTCAAAAATAAATAAAAACGTTTAAAAAAAATTAAAAAAAAAAAGAAAAGGAATGCAAAATTGGAAATAAATTAGGTACGGAAGTGTCTATCTAGTTAAAATGAGCAAGAAAGCAAGAAAGGAAGGAAGGAAGAAAAGGAAAGAAAGAAAGAAAGAAAGAAAGAAAGAAAGAAAGAAAGAAAGAAAAGAAAAGAAGCCAAAAAAAACCCATGATAAACTATGCAAGACTTGGAGAATCCACTCCCTTCCTTCATGATATCTCCTTAGGCAGTTCACCAGAAATGCTTCCTCATGGTAATCTGGCTTCCCTGTCCGCACTTGGAGCCACCTGCAGCCCCCAGCTACTCCCAGACACCTGTACAACGTGGCACCTAGACTGAGCCTTCATTCCTTTCATGCCAAAACTTCCTCTGATTTCACTCAGGATTCATGTTTACTGTAGTTAGCTTTATTGAGTTCTTCCCATTTGCCAGGCACTGTTAAACATTTTGTTAATATTGCCTTATTTCATTCTCACAGTTCCCCTATGAAGTAGGGACTATTTCATTTCCATTTACCAAATGAGGAAACTGAGGCATGAGAAGCTCTGTAACCTGCCCAGTGTCACTGACCTGCTCAGGCAGCAGAGCCCTGGAGACAGAACGCTCCCTCCAACCTGAGCTTAGCGTCAGTAGGGAAACTGCCTCCTGATAGATAAAAGATGTTCATAGAATTGTCAAGCAGCTGTCAGCAAGAAATTAAATCCTCCAAGGAATCTTTAAGCATGTCTGCCTCTCAATCTCCAGACTCTGTCTCCAGCTCTAGCTCTGTATCCAGCTGTCTTCCTTTTGGTTTGGTTTGTTGTTCATCTTGTGGGTCATTCACCACCAAAAATGAGACAGAAATGTGGTCCTGGATCACACAATCATGTTTTTATTCCTCCTCTGATTGAAGTCTGCTACAAAATCACTTAAAAACAAATGAAACAAAGCATGCTGCCCGGCCCTTCAGGGGAAGGAGACACCACTTGGGAGCCAGGCCTGGCATCGAGTCCAGAAGAGGGAGGTCACAGGCATGTCCTGTGGCCAGGAAATGACTCAGTATTAACTCCTCCTGGTCTTCCACATGCAGTCACCCTCCACCCAATTTTGGAGTTCAGTACTCAGTCACACTTAGTTAAAAGAAGATAGTTCTTACTTGGCAAATCTGATGTAGACCTTACATGTTAGGCCTGCTTGAGAAGCGTATTCACTTCAGGTTTGGGAAATTATTTTGAATTCGAAAAGAACTAGCTCCTTCTGTACTTTAGTTTGTGGAAAAAATTCCAAAGACAAGATTTTTCATGAAATATCAGTGAATCTGAGTTTATTCTGACTTGACTCAGAACTAGACTCTCTCTTTGTGCCCCTGTTTTCCTATCTATGAAGTGAACGGTATGCCATGGTAAGACGTCCATTGCAAAGTGATTTACTCATTCACAGCTTGCAAAACCATTAAATATTTTTTCTTTTCTTTTTATTTATTTATTTATTTTTTATTTATTTATTTTTTTTTAATTTTTTTTTTTCAACGTTTATTTATTTATTTGGGACAGAGAGAGACAGAGCATGAACGGGCAAGGGGCAGAGAGAGAGGGAGACACAGAATCGGAAACAGGCTCCAGGCTCTGAGCCATCAGCCCAGAGCCTGACGCGGGGCTCGAACTCACGGACTGCAAGATCGTGACCTGGCTGAAGTCGGACGCTTAACCGACTGCGCCACCCAGGCGCCCCTCTTTTCTTTTTAAAAGATAATTCAAGTGGTCTATCCAGAGGTTAGGATTCCTTGGTTTTAAGCAAATTTTTTTTTTTTTTTCTGATGAGCACCATCACTTATATATGGGGCTGCAATGGGCAGCAGCATTACTGGTAAAAACTGGTTCTGATTTATTCATTCATTTATTCATTCATTCATTCATTTACTAACTCATTCAGCAGATACCTGTTGAGATCCTACTATGTCCCAAGCACTGTTCTGGGAATACAACATTGATTAAAACTGACAAAGTCTCTCCCTTATGGAGCTTACATTCCTCGAAGAGATGGACAATAAACCCACAAACAAATAAAGATGCCAGGCAGTGACACATGCTAAGAAAAGTAAAGGATAGTAAGAGGTCAGAAAATGGCCAAGGTGGGGTAGCCAGAAAAGCTTCTGATAAGGTGGCGTTAAACAATACCCTGGAAGTCAAGGAGGGAGACGCATGGCTCGCTGGAGGAAGATCAAGTATAAGGTTTTAGGCAGCACTATTGGGGAATAGACAAGGTGGCTGGTGAAATTAGGTTGGACAGAGTGAATGACCATGAGGAGGTAATAGGGGACAGGCCAGAGAGGCAAGGGGAAGTAGGGAGCTCATTAGGAGAGTCTTGTTGGCCATGGGCAGGACTCTGGATTTGTATTCTAAGAGAGAAAGAAAATTTTTATGGGGTTTTGGTGGGACATGATGTAGCTAATGTTTTAATGTTTTGAAGGGATCACTCTGATCAGACAAAGATGGAAGCAGGGAGACCTATCAGAGGCTATTTTAGTAGTTGTGACCAGAGATGTTGAAAGCTCAGACAAGGAAGGTAGAAAGAAGTGGTTAGATTCTGGACATACTTCCAAAATAGAAAGGATTTACAAATGGACCTTGTGTAGGGAAGGAGAGAAATCAAGGGCTCAAGGAAGACACCAAGAATAACGGAGGTCTCCACTTGATAACCCCACCATCACCAACAGGTTTTTCCAGACATGTCATAGAGACATTGGATAATGTCAGCCCACAGTAAGAGTCATGGTCAGTTCTAGTTGGCTCTGATAACCTGTGGAGTCACGTGGAATCATAACTGTGCAAAACGTGTTCTTGGCAGAACAGGCAGGGTCAGAACTATGCAGGCAGGTGCTCCATGGTGAGACTGTCAACATACTTGTGTTGTTAATATTCTTTTAGTCCACTGAAAGTCTGATTAGTTGATGTCTCTGTTCTTGAATTCTTCATGACTTGGCATTTGGAGAGCAAAAGAAAACCTGGAAAATCCCCATGGCCCCACAGTCCTCTCTAGCTGCACAGGTAGATGATTGAGGTGACTTTCAATACCAAGAGTCTGCCCTAACAGATTTTTAAAAATGCATTTCTCATTAGGCCACTGTGAGAGGGCAGGTGAGCTGGGCATTTTTAATTAAAACAAGATCTTTCAAAGTGGAAGGATTTCACACTTTTTTCCTTAAAGATGCAATTTAGGGGCACCTAGGTGGCTCAGTTAGTTAAGCATCCAACTCTTGGTTTCGGCTCAGGTCATGATCTCACAGTTGCTGAGTTTGAGTCCTGCATCAGGCTTTGTGCTGACAGTGAGTGTGGAGCCTGTTTGGGATTCTCTCTCTCTCTCTCTCTCTCTGCCCCACCCCTGCTCATGCTCTCTATCTCAAAATAAATAAATTAACTTAAAAAAAAGATGCAATCTATTAGCTGCAACAATAGAGATGGTTTTTACTTATTATTATTATTATTATTATTAAAGTAGGCTTCACGTCCAGTGCAGAGCCCAATGCAAGGCTTGAACTCAAGACCCTGAGTTGACATCAAGAGTCAGACACTTGGGGCACCTGCATGGCTCAGTCAGGTAAGTGTCCAACTCTTGGTTTTGGCTCAGTTCATGATGTCACAGTTTCATGAGGTCAAGCCCCGCATCGGGCTTTGTGCTGGCAGCATGGAGCCTGCTTGGGATTCTCTCTCTCCCTCTCTCTGCCCCTCCCCCACTCACACTGTCTCTTTATCTCTCAAATAAAACATAACTTAAAAAAAAAAATCTGGTACTTAACCAACTGAGCCACTCAGGCACCCCAAGGTTTTGTTTTTGTTTTTGTTTTAATGTTTTTGTTTTTTTTTTTTGAGAGGGAGACAGAGATAGAATTCTAGTGGGTTAGGGGCAGAGAGAGAGGGAGACGGAATCCAAAGCAGGCTCCAGGCTCTGAGCTGTCAGCACAGAGCCCGACTCAGGGCTCGAACTCCTGAGCTGTGAGATCATGACCCGAGCCTAAGTCGGATGCCCAACCAACTGAACCACCCAGGCGCCCCAAGGTTTTTATTTTCTAAAAAACTGGGAGAAATGATCACCAGCAATTACATTTAAGGAATATCTTTGAGGAGTTCTATAGAAGGTTTATTACTTCCAACTGCCATTTTACAGACTGTTCTGTTGTTGCTGATACCCACTCACTGAATTCTACCAGTAAGTTTAATACCCAATAAATTATTCTAACAATTATTCAAAAATCTTGTTAGCCTGGTGATGTCTCAATAATTGGAAGGGGAGAAAGAAGAAAAGCAAAATTCAGCTGGCATGTATTAAAGATGGTAAGGCGGATTTTTATACAGCAGAAACAATGTATCTAAATGTTGTTGGGCTTGATTGCTTTCAGACAAAATGTGCCTCCAAGGAGCTGTCAGATGTGAGGGACTTGGAGGAAGTGTGAAAACTGCCTGCCTGTCCTACAGCCTGTTGTCTCAGAGCTCCTCTGGGTGCAGCTGTACTGGCAGAGTCCCTTCTCTAGGCCAGGTAGCCCAAGAGCGTGTACCAGGGTTTCAGCTGATGCCTAGTGCAGTGGAGGGCTCAACAGTAGTTTCAACATTTTTTTAGGTGGTGAATAATTTTCTTCATATCAAGGAGTTCAAAGTGTTAAAATTCCAACCAAAACACATATAGTGAAAGTTTTTGATAGAAGAAAATTTGTGTTCGTTGCGTATGTTTGGGGAGAGTTTGCTTTTCTGTTTTTTGTTTCTTGGTTTTTTTGGCAAATATTCCTATACATTGATAGAATTAGGATATCTGGAGCATCAATAGCTCAAATGCATGGAAAATGCAGTTGTTGGCTCTGGTCTCATCCAGACCTTGGTGGATTATTGGATATTTGTTGCACAGTGTAAATTAATTTTGAAATGGTTTGGGGTCTAAACTTTAGGCAATCAAGGATTAGGAAGACAGGATTTAAATGTTAGGTCAACCAATAGAATGATTTATTTTGTTGTGTGTCACTGGAGGAAGAACACTGAATAAAGTATGACTTTAGATCATAATGTATCAATATTGTCTCCTGAAGTCTGTTCTCAAGAGAGCTGTTAATCCTTGCCGTTATGAGGAAATGCTCCTATAGTTTAGTTAATACAGATGATCAAATTGCCCATATCAGAAATCACAATGCTCATTAACCTATTAAACACTTTAAGAAGCCCCACAGTGAAGAAAATAGCTTACCTTTGTTTAACAATTAAACAAACAATTAAACAACAAATATTTGCTTAAGGAAAGTCTTTTTTCTTCATGTATTTATTAGCATCCCTAGATCCATTTCCGTCTAATAGTTTCAGAAGAAGAATAGAGATATTGAAAGTTTTATGAATATTTACCTAGGCTACTGTCAAGGAGATCCAGAATCAAATTTAAAAATTGTAGCCAGATTTCCCAAGAAAATCCAGGTCTGAATTTGTTTCCTGTTGTATTTTGAAGGCATTATCTAATTCAAAGATCTTTCAAGATGGGTTTTCCTGAAAAAAAATTCTCTTTCTCAGAGAAGTCCAAAGGGCAAGTCCATTTAGATGATAGTTCAGATAAGGGACTTGGGATAGTGCTGACTCAAATCTCTAAACTCAAACCCAGGCCTTGACCTTGGTTATTTAAAAAGCCCAGATATCATTGGGCTTTTTGTACTGAACGACTTAGTCTTGTCTCCCTTGTGAGACACTGCACGTTACTTCCCTATGACACAGAGGACCCCACTGATGCTTGTGTCCGCCCTTTGCTTATTTCTTGTTAGTACAGCAGCCCGTCCTCAAACTCTCATTGGTGTACCCATCAGCCTGTCTTGACTGCAGGTCTAGAAGAGTTCTTTGGGTAGGAAGCATCGCTTTCAGGCAAGAGATTGTGCAACATTTTGTTGTTGTTGTTGTTGTTGTTGTTGTTGTTCCTGTTGTTTTTTTCTGTCTCAGGCCCTTAGGATGTAAGGTTTCAGGCAAGGTCGGAAAGATCTGCTTAGATCTGGATGTCCCTCCTTGATATCATCATTCTGCTAACAAGACTCATTTCTAACAGTGGTCACTTGTGTGTCATTCTTTAACAATAAAAATGTTGTTCCTTCATTGAGATAAGAGCCTAAGTGAATATATAAGAAATGAGTTATTTGTCTATGTTGTGAGGTGTCAAAATAGCAAAAGAGGAGTCACTGTAATTCACTCTGCTTAATTTTACAAGAAAAGGGTAAAATGGGATATGGGTGCTTTTAAAACATGGAAGCCAATAACTTATTATTTTTTTTTAACACATAAGGACCATGTTTCAAAGCTTATATTTGCAAGTATTTTTTTTCTTGTTCTCAGATAAGCAAGCTGGATTATTCATTTGAACTACATGTGGATAGTAGGAAGGTTGTCAGAAATCAGTTTGAAAATCCAAAAACCAAGAAATACTGAGATATAAGAAAGAGAATGTTCACTGATTTTATGTGGCTGAATCTAGCTTTGGAGTGAGACAAAACTAAAGTTACAATAACATTTTCAGACAACCCCACTCTAACAATATAGCATCATCTTACTTTAGAAAGAAATCATTTAACCTGTTCCATGGAACATGAAAAACAAATTACCTTGGTCTTGATAGTAATCTTAAAACAACAATAGCAAACAATCGCCCTTACAATGTACCAGGCACCGTTCTAAATCTTTTTTCACACTGTTAGGTAAGGTACTAATATTCTACCCTTTTAAAAAACAATATTTAGGGGCACCTGGGTGGCTCAGTCAGTTAAATGTCCAACTTCGGCTTAGGTCATGATCTCACATGAGTGAGATCTTGCCATGAGTTTGAGCCCTGCATTGGGCTCTGTGCTGACAGGTCAGAGCCTGGAGCCTGATTCGGATTCTAGGTCTCCCTCTCTCTCTGCCCCTCCCCCACTGTGCTCTATCTCTCTCTTTCTCTCTCTCTCAAAAATAAACATTAAAAAATTAAAAATGAAAATAAACAATAATTTAATTTGATATTTTAGAACAGTTTTAGATTAATTAGTACAGAGGGTTCCCATAGGCCTCACACCCAGGCATCTCTATTATTCCCTATCAGTACATCTTAGATTAGTATGGTATATTTGTTACAGTAATAAACCCATATTGATACATTATTATCATCTAAAGTCCATACTTTATTGAGATTTCCTCAGGTTTTACTTAATGTCCTTTTTTTTATTCAAGAATCCAATACAGGAAACCACATTACACCTGTTGTCATATTTCCTTAGGCTCCTCTTGAATCCTCCCCATTATACAAAAGAAAAAACAACCAAACCAAAAACAAACGCTGCACAGAGAGAAGTTAAATAACTTGCCCGTGGTCTCATAGTTACTAAGTGGAAAAGTTGGCCTCAAATCCAAGCAGTCTGATTCCGGCATGGGATTCACCTTTGTACTGAATTATTGTTGCTCTAATAGTATTATTTCAACTTGAATTACTTACATGACGTGTCTGGTCAGGCAGCAGAGTGGTGAATGTACCTGACCCAGGTCCTACTTAGTGTTCTCTTCGGTCTGAATCATCTCCTCTTCTTATAAGGACAATTATAATTGGATTTAGGGCCCACCCAAATAGTCCAGGATGATCGTCTCAAGATCCTTAATTTCTCTGCAAATCTCTTTTCTAAACAAGATCACATTCACAGGTTCTGGGTAGACATATCTTCTGCTACCGCCACATTCAACCCACTACAGGGGCTAATAATGCGCACAGGGCTGTTGTGAGGTACTTGATACATGGTAGGCATACTTTAAAAATAATAGCCATTTTATCATTCTTTTATACAGCATGAGGCCCCGGATACAAAAGTGTTAAGTTGGGTAAATGTCTCAACTGAAATAAATGCATTCATCTGTATCTAGTTTACAACTATTATTAACCTTAACGATTGCTTTATATTATGGTTGTCGTAGTTCCTAACACTCGGTCCTGCCAGGAACTTCACAAGGTTGTGTGAATTGAGCCTTCTTTCTTTACTAGGTGGTAGGGGTGGGGGACACCCTCAATCAACACTTTCAGCTAATGACTTTTGTCAGAAACACAAAAGGACTTCAGGCTTACAAATAATTTCCTCATCAAGAGTATTATGACCCAGAGTCTTGATGAATGAATTTCCTGTCTGTTGCCCATGCTGATGGATATGCAGCAGAAAAAAACAGCTGGGCAGCCTCAGCTGCTTCTCTGCCCTTTGGCTACCCTCTGTGGTCACTAGATGTGGCAGCCCCATTTCCTGATCTGGATCTTTATTTCAGGGATGGAGTTAGGGCTCACTGCTGAGTTTTCAACACCCATCCCACTTCACCCCCACTCCTCTGCATTGCTGTTCCACCCCTCCCCGTGCTGTCTCTTGCAGTCACTTCCCTCTGAGTTGGCTTCTGTGAAATTCCTTCTGCATTGGTCAGAGCCACAGAGTCTCAGAATGTTAGGGCAGAAAGGACCTTTAGACAGCCAAATCCACCAAATCCAATCTCCCTCTATTGTTCCCCCAACGCTGTCTTTATATAGTCAGTCAATGCACTGAACATCTACTCTGGGTGACACGTGATGCTAGGTGCTAGTTATAGTGAGCCAGCTCAATGGAAAGCTTCCCAGAATGACAGCGGGTCACCTCCATGCTGCCTGAGTAGGTGTCCATATGATCTCTGATACCTTATGTTTTACTTAGAAGCAATCCTTTAATATACATGTTCTTAACCTGAGGTCTACCTACTAACAGAACTTGGGGAGGAGGGTCTGTGGCCTTGGAATGGGAAAATAATTATACCAATCTCAGATTAAAATGAAACATTTCCTTCCATTATAAATGCAGAAAACAAACCACTGTCATATTAGCAGTCCCCGTTAACTCTCACCAGGAGAAATTGCACATATTTTTCCTATCACTTTATATTCGTGGCAGATATTTCAAAATGTTGTCAACACTTATCATTGTGTCAAAATCATAGTAGTCATTAGACCTGCCTCTGGGCGTTGTTATTTAAAGTGTTAATAAAGAAGTACGTGTGTTACTGTAACATAAATTTGTTTTTCAGTACTTTGATAGCCATGTTTCAATCTAATTGGCTATATTTTAGGAATTTTAAAACATTTTCCCTGCAAAGGGATCCGTAGGCTTCATTAGATTGCCAAAGGGGTCCACGGCATACAAAAAAGGTTCAGAACCCGTAAGTGAGGAAAGGCAATAATAGGCATGCAAGCTAAAAAGACTCTAGACCTTCCAAAACCCACTGAAATTTTCTTCATCTTTTTATCCCTGTAATGAGACTGAGACATCAGATATACAGATGTAGGCCACCTAACTGTTCCTGGATCACTCACATGTACAAGTTGGCCCTGTGCAAGGTAGAATGAGCATGACTTGGGGTTTCCAAAATAAGATCTAGTACTGGGGAGGAATGTGGTCAGGTTTTGACTACACTGATGTTCTTTAGGCCAATGCTTCCAAATTTCTCTGAATCCCGAAGTTAAGAAAGACTCTGAGTGTTGAGAAGGACCAGAGAGGATTCCCAGCGATGAATCCAGAGTTAAAAAGTTCTTAAAGAAAGGTTTAGGCAAATAATACATTGAGTTAGGCGTAGCTCATAAATTCAACTTTTATTCAACCTATACTTCTTTTAACCCTCATTTAGGTATGCTATCACTGAATTACCTACAGTGATTCTCATTTGTATTTCCACATACCAGTTGGTGAATTAACATTTTCAATTTAAGCTACTGTACATAGCTCTGTCTCGGTGGCCCATATTTCCATTTGGGGAGTAGTGCCATCTTTGTTCATTGAAGTTCAGGCAAACTGAGTATTTTGTTAAATAAATTGATTTCATTTTATTTTTTTTTCCAAATAATTGTATGTAAAAAAAGTTGTTGATAATATTTATAAGAAGAAGAAATATCATAAGCCTGGAAGCCATTCGGTTGAAAGCAACACACATTTAGCCTCACATGGATGCTCACTGACTGTGAATTTACTTATGAAAGAAAAGAGCAAACTGAAGGGAGAAAAAAAAAACATACACACATTAGAAGCATACCACTGAAGACTATGTAAAGTGAGAAAAGGATGGGGGGTATAAAGATTTTTAACTCCCTGGGAACAGACTCTCCACTCCTTCCGTCACAAAGAAGTATTTGATTAACTTTTGTATCCTCAACTTCCACGTGTGTTTTTAGGAAACATGACTATCTGCTTCTGGACAAGGAACTTAAAAAAAAAAAAATCTATATTTTTCTTATCCAACTCTCCACCCTGCCCACCCACAAACAACAGCAAGGGTTCTTACGTCAATAACAAGATTTCCACCACCCTCTGAAACCTGCCAGGCCCCTCCATGCCAGAATTCTCAGTTGAAAAGTAGGTGACTGAAGAGGTCTTTAATCCACTTTAAGTGGTCTTTAAGTGGTCTTTCCTCTCCCAATCTTTCTTCCACCACTCACATATTATGCATTGGCTAAAACATAACTTTTAAAACTTCAACCATCTTTGGTGATTCTCCATAACCTATAGAATAAAACCCAAAAACCAGCATTCAGAGCCTTCCATAACTTTGCACCAATCTATTGTTATAACTTATACTACATGACTCTCCTATGATAACTAATGCTTCTGGGGGAGAAAAAAAAGGTTTTCCTGATTTCCCCAAAATCCATTTTTACCAGTTTCTGCTGACACCCTTATCCTTGTTGGAAATGTCTGCACCCACTCACCGTGTCTCACCTTCTGTGCATCCTTAATTGCCAAGCTCAAGTCCAATCTCTTTCCTGATACTTTGGCCAAAATATCTGTCCTGCACAAATTTCGGTAGTCCTAAATATATCATCCACTTAGGATTTATTAGGAACTATGTTGAACTGGAGACTTTTCTAAGTAAATTGTACTTTAATCTTTTTTAAATGAGAACTGGCACAATTTCAAACACATAGTAGGCATTCAATAAACCCTGGCTTTGTCATTTACTAATTGTTTGATCCCTTAACTTGTGTTACTTAACACTTGGTCTTCTCATTGGTAAAAAAAGAATAATTGCTACCCTTCAAGGTTGTTGTTAGAATTAGAGATAATATATGTCAAGGGCCTTGCATAACACATAATATAATGAGGCATCCCAACCCTAAAATAGATAATCATCTAGTTGAAGAAATAGATATAAATTGAAAGAGACAAACTGATGTAGAGGGAAAAAAGTAACAAGGAGCTAGGAGACTTAATTCCCCTCTCCATTTAGCCTCTCAGCAAACTAGTGACTTTTCTGTTCATTCTTTTCCTAAGTCTCAATTTCCTCACACCTAAATTTAGGGGAGGTGGTGTGTGTAGAGTAGAAAATCTCCAATGCCTTTACTGACAGCAATTTACAATGATTCCAGAAGCAGGAAATAAAAACAGCATAGAGCTATAATTCTGAATTTTGAGCAGTGTAAAAAGTGGAGAGCAGTTATTCAGGACATCATTTTTGAAGATGAGATTTGAGACAACTCTTAAAGAAATTGGAGTACATAAACTTGTTGGAAAAGAGAGAGTAAGGCAGGCATAAGAAACACGAAGAAGATTAATATCACAAGCAAAATCTTGGAGTAGTTGTGTAGAAAAGCATCGGCTCCCTGGCTGGATCTGTTCTTGGGGCTGTGATGCAGTTGGACATTAAAGAGAAGATCATTTGATGGAAACCTTGAGCACTAAGCTGCAGAATTTATATTTGAACTGCTTGGCAATAGGGAGCTGCTGCAGGTTCTGAGCAAGGGAGTGACAAGAAGATAATAGCATTTAAGAAATAGCATAATGGCAACCACTTCACTGTGGATGTAATATGGAGACACTAGAAGCAGGAAGACTCAGGGGCACCTGGATGGCTCAGTCGGTTAAGTGTCCGACTTCAGCTCAGGTTATGATCAGGTAATGATCTCGCGGTTTCTGAGTCGGAGTCCTGCCTTGGGCTCTGTGCTGACAGTTCAGAGCCTGAAACCTGCTTGGGATTCTGTGTGTCCATCTCTCTCTCCCTCTCTCACTCATGCTCTGTCACTCTCTCTCTCTCTCAAAAATAAATAAGCACTAAAAAAGCAGCAGTAGCAGCAGCAGAAGAAGAAGAAGAAGAAGCAGGGAGACCCAAAAAGGGTCTGTGGGAATACTTCTATTGGGACCAGATTAGATTAGGATTAATATTCCCCTGAGATTTAATAATCCAGGTTATGAGGTGATTGGATCCTTGGCTAAGATAGTATAGTAGATTGTTTTATTGATCAAAATATTCATTTTGTACATTCATGGCCACTGATGTCAAGCTTGGCCATATGACTTTCAGTGGCCCCAATTTAATGAATATCATATATATCCCTTCCTACTGGACTCAGAAGCCATGTGGTCTTCTTTGGCAAAGAAATATGAGTGGAAATGATACATGCTACTTCTAAGCAGAAACTTTAAGAGCCATGCAAGGTCCCACTAGCTTCTCTTTTCCATCTGCCATCAAACTAGTAGTATTCCTCAGAGGAGCTGCTTCATAAGCCTACATCCTCGAGTGAAAAGAGAGTGATGTATAGCTGCCCTTGACCCAGAGCCAACATGTAATGTGTAAGAAATAAACATTGCCAATGTAACCCCTTGAGATTTTGGAGTTATTTGTTAATGCAGCTTATTTTAGCCTTAGCTGACTGATACAGCTGATAACTGTCAGAGAAGACTCTATTAAAGAGAATGAAGAGGGAGAAGGAAGTTGCTAATTTAATGAAGAAGAGAACAGCACTTCATGAGCTCAGGGCAGCACTTTGTGAGCTCAGAGCATTAGGCTGTTACCTCAGCTGTGATAAGGAGCTTATTAAAGGTTTAGAGGTAGGTGAGAAGCAAAGGGATAGTAATCCTGTTCCTGACCTTCTGAATTAGAGCTGACATTAGGGCATCCAAAGGGATCCTTAGGTGTCAGACCTAGCTGGACTTCCTTCCCACTCCTCACTTTTCTAATGTGACCCAGGTGTGACCCTGGTGTGCTAGATCCAATGGAAGGTAGCATTTCTGGGACTCCCAGATCAGATTGTTGAGTGTGCTAATGTTAGTCATAGGAATTGAGTCTTTACAGGCAATAGACTCTAATGAGGTCAAGGCAGTCAGTAGGAATGACCACTGGACTCAGAACAGTGATTTAGGTGGTCTGGAGGTGGGAGAAAAGAATTATTGAATCAGAGCAAGAGGTGAAGGGGATCTGATGTAGTGCAGGGCCCTGGGAATGAAGAGGGATTGACATTTTAGAGGTCAGATTTGCATGACTTATTTATAGACTTCCTACTATTTGTGCCACTTTTGTCCTTTATATTACACCTGAAATCAGTGATCTTTCCAAAAAGGAATCCAGAAATTAATCTCTGGCCTCACAATCAACCCACCACAGAGCCTGCCTTATCTTCCATCTAATTGCCAAGCCCATTTACCTGTCATAATAATGATGATGATGAGAATGTTGATGTTATTTAGTACCTACTGTGTGCCTGGCACTGTGCTAAGCATTTTATATGATTTTTTTTTTCGTTTAATCCTAACTATGACTGGGCCATTGGTTAAGTTACTGTCTCAGCTCCAGACTCAGCCCTCTCTACCCAGCTTTGTGTTGCCGATGCTGGGTGCCTACAAGCCCCACTTGTGCTTCGGCAGCTGCTTCACATCAGGCCCTGCCAACGAGGCCAACAGAGGGAAGCTGTAAGGCTGGGGGCAGGAGAAGGAGCCGTGGCTTCTTGTCTGCTTCCTGTTCCAGTGTCTTCCCAGCGACGCCTCCGCACCCTGGCAGTGGAGCTCATTCCAGTAGCATAGTTGAATTGATTTTTTGTTTGCTCTTTTTGCAGAACCAGCCTCATCATGCCAACCCGGAGACCAGTAGTGCCAGCCCAGCGGTGTCCCTGCCCATAGGTCTGAGTCTCAGCCTTGCAGAAACCCTCCTTAGGTGTCTAAGGTTGCTTTTTTCATGTTTGTTTGTTTGTTTGTTTTGGGAGGGAGAGAGAGAAAGAGAGAGAGAGGGAGAGAGAGGGAGCATGCAAGCAGGGGGTGGGGGCAAAGAGAGAGGGAGAGAGAGAATCCTAAGCAGGCTCTGCACTGACAGACGTGGAGCTCAATCCCACGAACCATGAGATTATGTCCTGAGCCGAAATCAAGAGTCGGATGCTGAACCAACTGAGCCTCCCAGACCCCCCTGTATTTAATTCTTTCTGTTCAGATAAGGTGTGTCATTTCTGTCTCCTGCTGGGACCCTGACTGGTACAGTGAAGTAAATATTGTTATTTCCTTTTCATGAATAAGGTAACTGATGCATAGTATTAAGAGAGACTAGGTAACTTGCCCAAAGTCACACTGATAATAATTGGAGTCAAGTCAGGGGTCATAGCTCCTTCCAACTCCCTGGTCATGGATGTTCTCATGTCTGCTTCATCTGGGTCTCATTATCTTGCTCCCTTTCATGGCCTTCTTTCCTTTGTGTCTTGGGGTATGCCATCACTTAGCAGACTGCAGTTCTCCACCCCCCACCCTGTGCGCTGGGTGCAGAGTGGAAGGCCCAGGATGTGGGTGGTGCAGCCTGGCCTGGGGCCAGAGAGATGGCCCAACTAGCTGCTGGTGCCCATTTCTGCCACATCATGAGTTCAGAGCTTGGCATCCTGTGAACCACTTTGTGACCCTCAGCTGACAGCTTTCTCTCCTCAGCTTCTCCTGGAAGCTTCAGGCAGGGAGAATGGAGCATCAGGGTGTGGATAGCCTGGTGGCTTGGAGAAAAAGCAAGCCTGGTGGGGGCAAGAAGATGGGATCTGCTGGGAACTCCCCAGTGTTTGGCCTGTTTTCTTGGGAAGGAAGAAAAGCTTTAAATCTTGGTCCTCTATGAATAAAAGCCATTCTGGGGTAATATGGTTTTGCTTAGTGCCATAGCTGGAATGTCCTTCTCTTCACAGAGCTAACAAAACAACACAAACAGTCCATCCTGTTGAGTACCGGCTTCCAGCCCTGGAAGCCTTCTGCAGGGAGAAGTGGTGGCCTGAGCTGTGGCTGAGACTGGACCTGGAGGAATGGGAGGAGGGAGGGTGGGCTCAGCCCAGCTGCCCCCTGCCCGCTTCCAGGAAGCCCGGCATAAACCCTCCTCTCTGGCCCCTCAGCACAGCCTGCAAGAGAGGGAAAGTGCCAGTGTTCACTCCAGGCCTCCTCGGGCAGGCCCCACACGCCTCCCTTCTATGCCACCTGGCTCTGGCCAAGATGATCAGGCCAACATCTGGAAGGCAGTTGGGATGATCTGAGAGCCAAGCAGGACACTTATGCCACTCACAGTGTCCTTGCTCTGATTTCGTGGATTGAGAGAGGCTGGGAGAATCATCTGCAAACTACCAAGAACTCTGAGAAGGGCCTGATGGCTCATTGTGATCCTGATGGTGATGAGCATTATGGATTGAACAAACTAAAGTTTACTGATTGCCTACAGTGTGCCCGGCCCTGGAATGAAGGTGTTAACTTAATTCGGGTAACCTGGGTAAGCACGGTCCGCATGGCGGACATCGTACATTTGTCTATTTATTATGACAATTTTCTGGGAGATGGCAATAGTGTCTCGAGGGAGGGGCCTCACCTATCTTGGGTAAAGACCCCATGCGGGCACTTTTAGTCTACTTGGTCACCCCTTTCCTCATGCACATACCCCGCTACGGATTGCTGTCTGCATCTCTGGTGTCTATAATGTATCACAAATGCACAAGAGCTTTCTTCTTTCCTCTTGGAGAGGGAAACGCCGGAGGAGCGAATGAAGTGAGGAGGGTGGGAAGACTGGCGTGCTCTTTACTCTTCGTCCAGTTTGGAGGACTCGGGCCACAGGGCAGAATGCCGCAGCACATAGAACTGCTCAAGAAATGTCCATGTGGGGAGGTGTGGGCAGCGAACTGCCTTGGGGCCCAGTGACAAGATGCTGGGAAGGGGGGCCCTTCTCTCTAGGTGGCACCCGGCTCTCTTCTGGCCCCTGAGAACTGCAGGCCTTGGGACCAGGCAGTGGCTGCACCCCCAGCAGAAGACCCCAACCACCCCAAGAATAGGTGGTGGCAGAGAGGCTCTCTGCAGCTTCGTGAGTGAGGAGCATAGACAAGCGGGCACCGGGGATGCCAGGTGCTAGCTGTAGATTGAGACTCCCCCTCTGCTCTTCACAAGCACAGCTACGAAGGATCCAGACTTCGGAGACAACCACCAAGAAACAGCTGGCAGACCCGTGGGGGAGGCTGAGATCCTGCTGTTCCCCACTCACCAAATATGTAGGGAGTATTAAAGAAAATGTGGTTGGTTACTTTACCCAGTGTGGCCAGGGTGATCCTCTCTAAGGAGCCTGACACAGGAAAGGGGGACGTTTTAGGAGGAGGGAACCAGTTCCAAGGCTTGGAAGGGGGAGGTTTGGAGATGCTCTCTGTGTGCCAGAAACCACGAGCCATCCAGTGGGGCTGGAACCACCGGTGCGGGGACAGTGGTAGAGCCGAGAGAGCTAGCAAGGGAGCCAGAACCCTGGAGGTCTCAGAGAGCCTTTGGGTTTTCCTGTCAATGAGATGGGAGCCATGAGAGGGTCCTGAGCAGAGGAATTACGTGGTTTGGGGGATGTAGATATGTCTCCTAAATCAGCAGCCATTTGAAATTTGCACATAGCAACTTTGATGGGGGTACGATTGTTATCCTTGTCCTAAAAGCAGGGAAGCTTCACTTAGAGAATTCAAGGCACCTACCTAAGTTTAGCCAGTGAGGAACAGGAGCTGGAATTTAGCCCCCGCAGAATGAGCCATGCTTTTGATCATTACCGCCTCTCCATTGCTGAAAACCTCCTCATTTGTGAAAACCTTTCCCGTGTAGGCTCGTAGTAGATGTGAAGGTACTCTCTGTGCCTGCCAAGAACTTCCTGACCTCCCGGGGATTTACTTCACTCTGCAATCATTCTTCCCACTCTCTGGAACACCCACCTGTCGGGGCTCTCCGGAGGATGGTAATACTTTGGGGTTAAGGATCTTATCTCAATTTATGGGGAGACCCCCAGGGATCCAGAGATCTAGTCCCATTAAGCCTGCACATTTATTTAATTAAAAACAAGCCCAAATGCTGAGGCTTGGGAGATTGCCTGCCTGGTAATACAAATCTATAAATCCCACTTCCTGCTGCTTCCAGGTTGACTGTACATACCCCGAAAATTCAGCTTCACTGGAAATGTTTTGACCATTCTGCTTCTGGCTCAACGGGTAGCAATAAATAAAAATGAAAAGTGGTGGGAGAAAAACTGGATTAAATTTATTTAAAGCTTAGCATGGCTCAGCTCAGGGAAAATGGTTAAGGACTTCTGGCTTGTTCCTGTCATGTCTGACTTGGTCCTTTAATTCCTAACTTCGGGCCCTCAGGGTCTGGATTACCATATCCTGCCTCTGTGATGACTCACCTTCAGCTCTCAAGGTGATGGGCACAGATGAATCACCATCATTCCAGAAGCAACGGTTGATGGAAAGAGCCGCAGTTTTGCTATCTAAATATACAACTGGGGCAGTTGTATATTCCCAGCCCAAAGTAAGCACCAAGCCCAGACAAGAGCTACCCAGGAGGTCCTCATGGGCCAAGGGAACAGGATATCTGAGACTGAGGGTCTTCTTGGGAACCTGGATGTATAGCTGTAATATGTCATATGAAATTGAAATCAGGGTCTTGGGGCTGCCTGAATTCTCTAAAAGGGTGGGCTATCATTTAAGGATGGATATGTGCTCTAAAGGATACATTCCACTCCTGGTAATAATAGCTGTAGTGATGCAACAGTAGGGAGTATGGTATACCAAACAACCCCCAGATGCTGCGATCCCAAGGCCTTCTGAGCTGTCCCGAAAATCCCTGGGAGATTCATTTGTGAAGTCAACTCTGAGAGAAGCAGACTCTCAGAGCTGTTGGTGATACTGCCTGGATTTCATGTGGGACAATGTGACCAGTTGGTCTACTTTGTGGCCCTGGTGAGGCTAAGGAGGGGTAAATAAGGTGGAGCTGTGAGCTCCTTACTCCACTGCAGCAGACGCCTGCCTAGTCTGTGAACACTACCATCTTCTTTAGGCACAACGACCAGCTTCCCCCGCAACCCCACAATGACCTAGGGCTTTGTTTTATTACCATTCAGAGGTTCCTGGTCTCCCCCATGACGACAAAGCCCATTGTTTGTTTGTTTGTTAATCATTTATTTATTTATTTATTTATACATATATTTATTTATTTGGGGGGGGAGGGGCAGAGAGAGAGAGAGAAAATCCCAAGCAGACTCTATGCTGTCAGTGCAGAGCCCAATGTGTGGCTTGAACTCACGAACCATGAGATCATGACCTGAGTTGGATCAAGAGTTGGATGCTTTACTAACTGAGCTACCCAGGCACCCTAAAGCCCATTTCTTTTAAGTCAGCCTTTAAGTCTCCATCCTGTGCACTCATGAACTGTGTTCTAGTTGCTTAGTGAGGCCTTCGCAGTGTTCACCACCGTGGCTGTAGACTGTAATGTTTTGTCACTCTGTTAACATAGCACACAAACACATGTGGGCACACAAACCCTGAGACCCTACACACACATGCACACACAGAGCTTTCCAGCAAACAGAATGAAACCAAACACGTGAATCTTTTCTAGAGTGGGGCAGCTAGATCACCACAAATAGTAGAATTGTTTTGTCAGCTTCTTGTTTCACTTTGAATTCAGCTCTACGTAAGCAGAATTGTTTTACATTTTACCGGAAGTGTCAGTGGGAAGGGAACTGATTCTCTGCATGTCCTTTGGAATGTGCCTCCTTTACCCTCCACTCTGGGGTTTTTGCAATAGATACTAAGTACGTATCTATTTAAATACAATAAATAAAGTTAATAAAATAAAATAGTTAAATTTTAACTATAAAAAAGTTAAATTTCTTGCTGGTGATATGGAAGACAATTACATACGTTTATATTCAACTCCCAAGTAGACAACTTTATGAACCCAACCTGAATTGAACCATTTTGCTATAGGTCCTTTAACAATCTTGGGGCCCATTTCTGTTGAACTTACAGTGTCATTGCAGGGAAGAAAACTATTTTCCATATTTTGTAAACTTATGCAGAACGCAACCCTAAGGCAGAAGCAATTACAATTAGCTCCTGTTAATTAATTATACCTATTTAAGCACAGAAGCCGACCAGCCGGTGGGCTTGGAGAGCCATCCCAGCAGCCCACAGAGGCCTGGGTGCCACAACAGGGCGCTTGTTCTGCCCATTATTGCCTTTGGCTCCCTCTTGGCATTGGTACTTAATTGCCTCCCGACTGAGTAGGTCTGAACCTGTTTACCAAGCCTCCTTGGCAAGGATGTAACCAAATGTCCCCAGGCCTCACCAGCCTGTGGGGGCCAATTAGATCATATTTTCACTCAAATTTTGCTAGCTGACTGCTCCACCTGCTAGCCCTCCATGCCTCCCCTTTCTCAAAGTCTCTTTACTTATTTGGGGTAAGTCCATAGGACGGATCAGGTATGCTCAGAAAAATTTTGCAGCTCTTGGGAGTACATGGTTTGTCGGTCATTTGAAACCACCAACTCTGCTGGGTTCCCTGAATGTGAACATGTCTGCACAGGGCCCCAGTCTCTGACTCAGCCCCACCTGGCACAGGGTGCCAAGCTGCTGGCTGGGGCCTCTGTGAGCTTTTGGGTGCTGAGGCCATGCAGAGCTCCCCAGTGGCCTGGGGATTTATTCAATGCACTGGGACTTGGGTGCTGCTCAAAGTCCCTGGTGAATATGCTCCTTATGACACTGCCCCTGCTCAAGGTCTGTCTTCAGTGCCCTGAAGCTGCCCCCTTGCCAGGCCCCTGCCCTGTGTGCACAGCTCCCGAGGGCTCTTTGCCTCTCCTCCCCATGCTGTGGGCACACGCTGCACTCCCTGCAGAGGAAGGGAAAACACCCTCACCCACCCAGTACCATTGTTTATATTCTGAGTCCGAAGGCTGCTCTGCTCTTCCTCAAAGACCCGTAATTCTTTCCTGCACATAGCACTTCGGTTTCTGACTCTGGCCTTTCTGCCCTAAGGGCTCAAACCCTGCAGGGCCTCTCTCCACCATCTTGAACAGTGCCCCCTCCAGGTCTCCCTTAGGGTCCATTCCCATTCATTAAAATCTACCTTGATCTTGGGGCACCTGGGTGGCTCAGTCAGCTACGCCTCTGACTCTTGGTTTTGGCTCAGGTCCTGATCTCGTGGTTTCGTGAGTTCGAGCCCCTCATTGGGCTCCGTGCTGGCAGTGCGGAGCCTGCTTGGGATTCTCTTTCTCCCTCTCTCTCTGCCCCTCCCCCACTCATGCTATCTCTGTCTCTCTCAAAATAAATAAACTTTAAAAAATCTTCCTTGATCTTTCAGCTGAAAAAGATGATGCAGATCAACCGGGCAAAAAAATGCTTGGAAACTGTTGGTGGGTCCTGGCCTCATGAGTCAGATCTGTGCTTGGGCTTAGCTGGCTCTGCTACAAGGAAAGCGTTGAGCCTCCAACACACATATTCCTTTTTCTGGTATTAGACAGAAATCAACTTATGGCTTCTGGGCAGCAAGGTCCTTTGATTCCTTTTCCTTAATTTCTTCGTAGCTTTCCACAAGGATAGTATGCAATAATGTGTTGATGGTTATACTTAAACAGAAACTGACCAAGTTGTTGTAAGGTAAGGTGAAAACCTTGCACACTGTGGATGCTCAATGGATGCCATTACTGAATGGCTGTTGACCATGACATTTAGCTCAAAATATATTTAACAGCACCCACTGTTTGGCAGGCTCTGTCCTAGACACTGAAGATACAGAGTGAATAAAAGAGAGGTAGCCTAGTAGGGAAAGATGAATGCTAAATAAATTAATTAAAAATAATAATAAAATGTTAGACTGGGATACATTGCAGAGCATTGATTGGGGATGAGATGGTAGGGTGACAAGGTGGCTCCTTTGGAGAGGGATACCAAGGAAGTCCCCCCTGGTGAGGTGAATACAAGTTGAGATTAGAACAAAGAAGACACATCCATGTGAAGATCCGAGGAAAGAGGGTTGCAGGCAGAGAAACAGCACAGGCAAGAGGTGGGGCATGCTCCATGAGCCTTGATGATAGGAAGAATACAGGACATCCAGGGAAAGAGAGGGTGCTGCCAGAAGAGGTCAGTCGGTCACCGTGAGAGACCTAGGTGGTAGAGGGCTGTGCAGGGCAGGAGAGACATTTGGTTTTTGCTTTGAGCAGAATGGGAAGCAATTAGAGTTTGAACCAGGGTAGCCACATAATCTGATTTAGGTTCTAAAAAGAGAATAGAGGTTGCCGTGGGAGGAAAGAACTTTAGAGGAGCAAGAGATAGCATGCGATCAGGCAGGAGTATGATGTAAGACAGAGGGGAGAGATTGGTAATCAGGTGACTGTGTCACACCCCGGGAGCAGAGACAGATTCAGGGTCTTTGGGAGCAGAGCTAACAGGACTTGCTGATTGGCCATGGAGAGTGAGGAAATGATGGGACTCCAGAAGGAGCCCCTCACCAGTTTGGAATGCAGGTGGTTGTCAAAGTATCTGGAGGGTCACTTATTCTATGTATGAGAGGGAAAAGGGGCATGAGCCCGTCCATCCCTCTCTCTCTCTCTCTCCCTCCCTCCTTCTCCCCTGCCACCCCCACAGATGTGTACAGGTACAGGAGAAACATGGAGAAAATCTGCTAGAGGAACCAATTGGTTCCAGATTTGTTTTAAAAAAGCAGCTTTTAAAAGCAAACCATAACTAATTTCATAGGCTAGAAAGTCAAATAACTCAAAAATAGCTCAAGGCAGGTAGAGTGGATTGAAGTAGCCAATCGTTCTGTTTACCTGATAAAATATCCATGGCAAGCAAGAGGGAGAGTTCAGGAGCTGGGCTGGGCATGGGAACTTGTGATAACAGTCTTCACGTTGGAATTTAATTTGTTTTACTTAAAGGTAAACCTGAGTGCCTATTCACATGAAGACTGCCAGCCCAGTCTGTTCTCCAAGGACCTGAAAACCCAGACCCTGAAGGAACATTCTTCTTTGCCAGCATTCACTGTGTCCCAGTGTTTGCTGACTTCACAAACACATCTCTATGAAAATACGAAAAAAAACCAAAAAACAAACAAACAAACAAACAAACAAAAAACCCAAGAAGGGTAAATGTATGAAATGAGGACCCTCTGGGAGCTCAAGGAAATTTCAGATCCTTCAGCTTTATCACTGTACTTACTTTTTAATTAAAGATAATAACTGCTTCTTATAGGTTTTTACAGACAAATAAAAATGCAATGTCACTTAAGCCTATGATATGATAATCTTTCCCAGAACTGGGAGTATCCGGGACTAGATAGTCATGGCATTTTTTTTTCCCCCAACATCTGACACTTTCTCCTAATTCTCTTAGTCACACATAGTTACTCATTACCTAGAAGGGCATTAAGAGTTTATCCACGGCCACTGTACATTTTGTGCTGCTTTGTTAAACCAGGAAAAATGCAGATGACTGAGTCATTGCTTTCAATTAGTTTTTCAATTTCACCTGGAGCAAAGTTTCTCTATATCCATACCAATTTTATTGCTTTCCACGTTACTCTGATCACATACTTTGTGAGATAATTCAGTCTTTTGCTTGAGGATATTACTAATATGTATTGTAAGTGGGGAGTGGCATTATCAAAGTACTCTTAAACAGATGTAAAAATGGAAATACAGCAAGATTTAGTAACTCATATTCAAGGTCTATAGAGATGTGGCAGAGAGGAAAGGATAATGAGACAATAAAGAACCTTGAAATCATCGCAGAGCTTTGTTACCTCTGGAAGAACTACAGTAATATGATTTTCAAATTTAAAACTTATTTAATTCAACAGGAACTACACACCTATTATAGACCCAGCCCCATTTTACAGAATAAGCACATTCAAGCAGTTAATAAATAAGATGTTTTAAGTACTGCTAACCTGCCTGTCTTCCAGGAACCTTTACCTAATTGGATAAAAATACACACATGAACTAAGTTCATGTTCAAGCTCAATGACAAAACATGGTGGAGTGCAAGATGGGCTAAAATGAGAGGTGCAGATAATACATGCTTGGAAGTTAAAGACATAGAAATGATGCAGCATAGAATCATCAGAATCCCAACCTCAGCCAAATGATCCTTGAAAGACAAACACGACTTAGATGGGAGAGACTAGAGGACAAAACACTCCAGGCAGAGGGAACAGTGTGTACAAAGGCACCTCACTGGGAAGGATTAGTGTGTGTATGTAGGATGGGGGACCCACCTGGTGAGGTGATTTGGTGGAGACACATTGAAAATAACATCTACTAACAGATCATGTCACTTGCTGTGATAAGAAATAACATCCGTCTGGAGGCAATAATGCCTCAATTCACATTGAGTCTATGTGCAGTTGATGAGGAAATTAGTGACAAATAATCTCCCTTATCTATATTTGCATGAGTCAGGCTGGAGCTAGAAAATTGATGATGAAGCATCTCATTAAAGAAGTGGTAAGTCAATTCCTAGAAAGGAGGATGAATTGAGATGGACTAATACTGGAGTTATTTGAGAAAAGAAAGGGAAGAATCACTGGTAACAAATTTACCTACCAGCCCTATGCATTCATTTCCTCCATTGAAGAAATTGAACCTCAAAGGAATTAGTTCTTCATTTTTGGAATTAAAAAATAACCTCAATGATCAAGAGATTCCTTTGGCTCAGAGGGTTCAATGGACTTAAAACCAGAATGGCAACTTTAGAGATTGTCCAATTCTAAATTTTCCGGGACCATTAATTTGCTGCATGTGTGATCCTGGATATAATTATAAAGCCCCAATTTCTTCATCTTTGAAAAAGACACCAAAGTGTCTCAGAAAGTGAAAGGTAAGAGAATGAGTCTTGGGGCACCTGGGTGGCTCAGTCAGTTAAGCTTCTGACTTCGGCTCAGTTCAATGTCTCACAGCTCCTGGGTTCAAGCCCCACGTCAGGCTCTGAGCCTGGAATTTGTTTCGGATTCTGTGTCTCCCTCTCTCTCTCTCTGCCCCTCCCCCACCCACTTGTGCTCTCTCTCTCAAAAATAAATGAATTTTAAAAAATTGTAATGAAAAAGAGGGTCTTATTCTCCCTTTCTTGCTTTGGCTCTCTACGTAGAATAATGCTGTAAATATAATCCAGCTTCTCTTCAGAACCATAGTTGGCTCTGCCACTTGCTACCTGTGTGACTTTGCACAAGATATTTAATTTCTATAAGCCTCAATTTCCTCCTTTTAAAATCTGCACAATAATACCACCTGATAGAGATATTGTAAAGATTAAGGCAACGTGCAAAGTTTCTAGCACAGAGGCCAGCCTTCGATAAAATACACCTATTGTTCTTTTTGTTCAACCTGCATAGTTATTTATAGTTCGCAAAACATTTTCATAAATTTTACAAAAAGCTTTTAAGGTGGTTACAATTATTGCCAGCTTTAGAGATGAGAAAACTGGAGCTAAAAAATACTAAGTCCAGAGACACCCAGTGTTAGGAGACCAGTTGCAATACCGTTTCAATGGTCTTTACCCTCTGCTCTAGTTATCTTTTTTAGTGAGACACACAAACTAAAAGAAAACAAATTGTGCTTGCATTTCATACAATGCATCGTGAGGCCTTGATCCATGTGGTTCCCTTTTGAATTCCACTAGGTAGCTAGCAAGAGCTCTAGGTGACACTGGCAAGTGTTCCCTATGGGAACCATGACCTCACGGGACTGTTGAGTACTTGGGATGTGGCTGGAATGAATGGCGAAGCAATACACCTATAAAACACCTGCTGGATTTCAGAGACTTAGTGTGAAAAATATGTAAAATATCTCATTAATAACCTTCGAGTTGATTACATGATGCAATGGAAATATTTGAGATATGTTCGATTAAGAATTTCACCTATTTCTTTTTTTTTTTATTTTATTTTTTAAAATTTACATCCAAGTTAGTTAGCATATAGTGCAACAATGATTTCAGTAGTAGATTCCTTAATGCCCCTTACTCATTGAGCCCATCCCCCTTCCCACACCCCTTCCGGTAACCCTCTGTTTGTTTTCCATATTTATGAGTCTCTTCTGTTTTGTCCCCCTCCCTGTTTTTATATTATTTTTGTTCCCTTCCCTTATGTTCATGTGTTTTGTCTCTTAAAGTCCTCATATGAGTGAAGTCATATGATTTTTGTCTTTCTCTAATTTCGCTTAGCATGATACCCTCTGGTTCCATCCATGTAGTTGCAAATGGCAAGATTTCATTCTTTTTAATTGTTGAGTAATACTCCATTGTGTGTGTGTGTATATATATGTATATATATATATATATATATATATATATGTATATATATATATATATACCACATATCTTCTTTATCCATTCATCCATCAGTGGACATTTGGGCTCTTTCCATACGTTGGCTATTGTTGATAGTGCTGCTATAAACATTGGGGTGCATGTGTCCCTTCGAAACGGCACACTTGTATCCCTTGGATAAATACCTAGTAGTGCAATGGCTGGGTCATAGGATAGTTCTATTTTTAATTTTTTGAGGAACCTCCATACTGTTTTCCAGACTGGCTGCACCAGCTTGCATTCCCACCACCTATTTCTTTTTACTTCTTTCGAATGTGGCTCCTAGAAAATTTTCAGTTGCATAAGTGACTCTTATTTATGGCTTGCATGATATTTCCATTGTACAGAGCTACTCTACCTACCCCCTGCCCTTCCACTGGTGTTCCCTGGCCTCTCAGCCTCTCAGTGGACTCTGAGATCCTCCTCTCTGGAGAGCAGTGATCTGCTGACCTACTTCATGCCAGGGTGCTCAGGATCTCTCTCTCTGCAGAAAATCTATTTTCAGGAAAGGTACTGAAAATGGAAGTTAATGCAGCTTGGATTGAGAGAGATATTAGAGTGAGGGTCAAAATTTCAAGTGCCTAGAAGGATCAGGTGAATACCATAAAGGAGACTAGGTATGGATAGCAATAGGGAGTCATGGGGACTATGGCAAACTGAAGCTCACCTGCTTGATCCAAAGGGGACAGACACCACCCAGCTCTAGCTAATTATTGCCATATTAGAATTTGAGCCCAATTTGGCCAGATCTTTTGATTTTTCAAGAGCTACCAGAACTCTACATTCTTATGTGATGTCTTCTGAGTTTCAAGAATTTTCAATGACATAAAAGCTTTTAATTATTATAAAGGGCCTATAAGTCTGCCTTAGGGCTTTATTTGGCCCACTTGGCCTCAGTTTGTATCTTTTTATTTAGCTATAAGTAAGGCCCACCTGATGAGATGTGTGGCAAATTGGATAGGTAATGCTTATGACATTGGCTTTGCCTCTTGATATTTGTAGAGCTGGAAGAGTCTTCTCCCTTTATAAATGAGATACTGAGGCTGAGAGAGGACAAGTGGCTTATCCACAGTCTCACTGTCACCTGTTCAGAATAAGAATATCAGGTTACTGATTCTTTGTCCACTGATCCTTTAAAACAACAGACAATGTCTTCTGTCTGCCCCAAGGGTTGCCTCTGAGAAAGAATCTTGATGAGCTGAAACACTGCCAGGTGTGTAAGCAAGTCTTAAAGCAGAAGATGCTGTACCCATACTGGTCTCTGTTGGCTAGGGGAATAGCACCAATGGGTAATACCCTTTGTGAGCCTCGCTCACACATCATAGCTTTTACTCTCCAGGATACACACTAATTGTTTACCCAGAGTGAATTGAATCCCCAGACAATCCCGGTGGAGAAAAATAATCACAACGCTGAATAATCCTGCTATTTATGGGCAAGGATACGCTCTAGACACCTGAGTCAGGCCCCGCAGGGAGAAAAGTTCTTGATTCTGCAATTGACACAGAAAGATCTCCATCAAGGTCATACTTGAAATGTCTTTGCCCTCTTCCTGATTCTAAAGTGTGAACGACCTAAATTGACCGGTAGGAAAAATGTGGATATAAACTTAGCATTCCCTCAAACCAGCATTTGTTCTTTCTGGCCTCTCCTTTTGCAAATACATTTTACAGCACTTAAGACTTAAACCGCCTGCTTGTGTTATTGATAATGGTTCCAAAACAAATATCAGAGTCTGAATAATTTCAACTCTTCTTGCTTAAAACCTGGTACTTTCCCGAGTGAGGTAGAAGGATCAAGCTTTTCCAAATGATCCAGGTTATGATAACATTGCAGAGTTAACTTTTTGGAAATTTATAATACCATGGTTTCTAGGGTTTTCAAGTCTTAAGAGCAATTTCATTTCTACTCTGCTGTTTGTTCCAGTCAACAGTCTAATGAAATTGGAAGAGCAGATTTATTGTCCACCTTTTAGAGATGAGGAAACAGAGTCCTAGGGGACTGACTCCATGACTCACCTACATAATGACAGCACCTGGTCCTCATAGACGTTTCTTTCTATTATAAACTGAAGCAGTGAGGATGTAAGAATTCCTTAGCTCCCATTTCTAAGAAGAGTGAAACCCCATCACAACACAGTAATTTATTACCTTGCCTTAGATATTCTGTGGACAAAAAGGAAGTGTAAACCTTCATATTCACATTGATCCTATGTTCTAACCTAAGGCATAAAGATTATTTATGACATTAATTTAAAAATCAAATCAAACAAGCAAGAACGAGCAAACAAATAATTCCAAGAGTATTGAATTTGCCACAATTCCTGATATCCCTGAATGACATGGGGACATTTTCTCTTTCTTTATGGGTATCTAGACAAGAGACCACCTTCTTCCAAATAGGTGGTCTTGACAGGCTCTTTCTCGTTGACTTCTTTTCTATTTTAAGGAAGACAAGGGTATAGAGAGAGGACAGTGTTTGATAAAGGGGTACATAGCCAGCAAAAGGGAAGGTGAAATGGCAAAGACCAAAGAAAAGTTGGGAGAGGGGAAGAATGGAGGATGTAAACTGAAATCCAGATTGAAATCCAGACTTTCAGCTTCCCTTGAGGAGTTCAAAGATCCTTTTCAACATCTTCAAGTGCTTTTCTCAAGCATGGTCTCCGAAGATACATAACAACACCCTTTGTAATTCAATTTATATTTTGTTATTTGATATTAGTAATCCAACAGTATTCTAGTTTTTCATCTTGAACTTATAGTATGTCAATTGCATTATTCTTTTTTTTTATTTTTAATTTTTTTGAGAGAGAGAGAGAGAGAGAGAGAGTGTGTGCATAAACGGGGGAGGGGCAGAGAGAGAGGGAGACACAGAATCCGAAGCAGGCTCTAGGCTCCAAGCTGTCAGCAAAGAGCCCGACGTGGGGCTCAAACTCACGAACTGTGAGATCATGACCTGAGCTGAAGCCGGCTGCCTTACCAACTGAGCCACTCAGGCACCCCTCAGTTGGATTATTCTTAAATGAGCTTTTTAGCCCAGTCTGAGAAGCTCTCCCCTTTATCATGCAGATTCTATAAGACAACATGTTCTAAGTTCCATCATTTGAATTAAAAATGAGTTGTAATGGTGCAATCTGTCAGTTGGGGGCTGTCTATAAGTACAATGACACCACGGGAATGAGTGGTAGATATAGGTTATGCATCTTAGAGTTGCTTCAAGAAACTGGAAAAGACAACTAGCACACAATGTTTTACCAAATACACTCATCACTGCACCCCAGTGCTTAGCTCAGTACTGGCCAGTGGGAGTTTCAGGGTAAATATTTGTCAAAAGAAGTCTCACATCTTCATGTGAACTAACATATGCCTCCTTTAGCATATGTTTTTGTATTTTTACCAAATCAAGGGATAGAGTAATTATTTTCAGATAACCACATGGCCCACAATAAATGTGCTTTGCTGCTTTAAAAACTATATGTAACAAGTCTTCTGCACTGTTATTTAACTGGTCCTAAGTCCTGTGATAGTTCCCACTCAAGGAAACAGTCCATCATTCATTCCAAAATTTTCTGTGAAGGATCCAGTGTGCCAAGCTGTATTGTAGGCCTTGGGGAGAGGAAATAGACAGAAACCCCTGCTCTCATAGAGCTTATGTCCTGAAGATGAGGACAAAGACAATAAACACTATTTAAAAAGTAAAACGTACAGTTCATTAGGTAGTTAACAGGGCTAAGGAAGAAAGAGAACAAAACAGGGAAGGGAACTAGCAATTGTCAAGAAGGTGGAGTAGCTACAGAAACCCTCACTGGGAGGCGGCATTTGAGTGAAGACCCAAAGGCAGTGAAGGATCCACCACATGGATATCTGAAGTGGAGCATTTAAGGCAGAAAAAGCAACAAGTGCACAGAGCCTGAGTGAGGCAGGAGCATTTCTGATGTGCTCAAGGAACATGGCGGAGGCCAGTGAGGCTGGCAGGGTGAGAGGGAAATTGTTCTTGATAAAGCCCAGGAGGTAACATCTAATACAGGTCTTACGTGGAGAGAAGGAAAAGGCATCTATTCCAAATCTGATACTGTTCTCCCATCAAGTAGAAACTCCTTTTTAGCTTTTCTCATCTCCATGCAGACCACCCATCTGGAGAAAATCATCCCCCAACACAAATCCCAAAGATGGCCATCTCTTTGACTTAGATTATGCTTTTTCTTACTGGTTGCACACAATATAAGGCATCCTTGGACTTCATCAACTCTGCTCCATTTCCATCCCCCTTATCACAGCCTAAGACCACAGGGTCTTTTCTCTGGGTTAGTGGTTAAGCCCTGGGCTCTTGTTCTGCCTCCAGGGTCTATAGCTTGTTACCATCCTGCACACCTGGCCCAGCCACTTCCCTAATACTAAGAGTTCTGAGGGTCCTATGGGATCTCTGGGACAGGCAAGAGAAAGAAGGAGATGATGGTTGGGTCTCTGGACTCTCACTCCCACTTCGGCCAGAGCTTCCCTGGTTTATCAGAATTAAGTATGATGCCTCTATGTGAAATTTCCTTCTTCTTCTCAAATTGGAAAACCACTCACCTAAAACAACAGCTCATATCATGTTGTTCTGTCACTCTCTTGCTCCAAAACCTTCAACACTACTTTGCCAATAAAATAAAGCCCAAGCTCCCACTATGCCCCGAATAAAATACAAAGTACATGAGGCATAGTGCAGCCTGGCCTCTCATGGCCTCTCTGACTTCCTTCCCTGCTGTCTCCTCGTCATGCAGCCCATTCCAGCTGCTCCTGAGGCTGGCTCCAGAACCCTCCATGTATACCCGCCACCTCAGACTTCAGGCTGAACTTTCCTTCTGCTGGGGACATAATTCTTCTGCATGTTTGCTTGGCCAACTCCTCATTTCATTCAGGAACTCAGTCAGGTGTCATTCCCTTTTAGTCACCCTCGGCCACCTCATCTAAAATAGCAACCCATTTACTCTCTATTTTCCCAACCCTGCTTTATTTTGCTTTACGTCATCTATTACTACCTGATGTATTACATGTTTGCTTGTTTACTGTTTCTGTCTATGCCCAGAACTGCAAGCTATATGAGACTAGGAACTTTGGGGGTGCCTGGGTGGCTAGGTTGGTTAAGCATCCAACTTCGGCTCAGGTCATGATCTCATAGGTCATGATCTCATGGTTCATGAGTTCGAGCCCCACATCGGGCTCTGTGCTGTCAGCATTAAGCCCACTTCTGATCCTCTGTATCCCCCCTCTCTTTCTCTCTCTCTCAAAAATAAGAAACACTATGGGGCGCCTGGGTGGCACAGTCGGTTAAGCATCTGACTTCAGCCAGGTCACGATCTCGTGGTCTGTGAGTTCGAGCCCCGCGTCAGGCTCTGGGCTGATGGCTCGGAGCCTGGAGCCTGTTTCCGATTCTGTGTCTCCCTCTCTCTCTGCCCCTCCCCCGTTCATGCTCTGTCTCTCTCTGTCCCAAAAATAAATAAAAAAACGTTGAAAAAAAAAATTAAAAAAAAAATAAGAAACACTAAAAAAAAAAAAAAAAAGAATCAGAGCTTCATTTTGTCACTGTCTTATCCTTAAGCATTTAGTATAGTGCCTGGCCCATAGTAGGTACTCACTAAATATTTGTTGCAGAATGAATGCATGAAGCATGTAAGCATGGCCTTCAAGGCTTTTCACAGTCATTTGGCCAATACTCTCCAGCCCGAACTTATGGCTCTCCCTGCCCTGTCCCCACCCTACCCCCAACCAAACTTAGTGTTGACCTGACCCCAGCCAGTATTGTTTCATTTTTGTTCAAGGGGCCCCTACGCCTGAAATGTCTTTCCTGTCATCTTCACCTGACATAATATGCAATTTTCAAGACTAGCCTTTCCCCAGAACCCTGCCTGGAACATGTTTCCCTCCCTGGTCCCTAGAACTCTTTATTCTCTGGTCTTCCCATAGAATCGCTCTCCCTGCCTGCCTGCCTCCATTTGTGAGCATACTGGCACTCCTGGCTATGCAGGGCATTCTGGGTCTAGGACAGTGTGTAGGGGTGTATATGTGCTCAATAAAAAAAATTGATTTCAGAGCTAGGAGAAAGCACTGAGTGGTGGCTAACAGCCTTCTTGTCCTCCTTGCTTTTATTTTTACTTGGACTGAGCTGCAGTCTGCCTTATCTTTGGGTGCTAACTCACAGCAATGTAACTTTTGTCTCTCCTGGATAGGTTTTGTCTTCCCAGCCTGACTTTTTCTAGTGCTTCTATTCTCCACTGTGCCCACCAGCACATTTCGTACATCCCTGCCTTCAATGCTTATAGCTACAGAGGCTCGTCGACTTGTATCCAAATTAGTTTTCACCTGATCCTAAGCCAGCACGTCCCAAAGGGTGTCCTGGTGACACCAGTTCTGGGAGGAGTGGAGGGGGAAAGACTTCCACCTGGAGTATGTTCAACATGTTAAATGTTCTGTGAAGTCTTGCAGTAAAAATACCTAGGTAGCATCATTAAGCCAAAGAATCACATATTTCTTTAATTAGTGAACTATTTTTTTTCCCACAAAGCACCTATTAATGCCTTGAAAAATTATAATTCTGCAGTGCATAATTGTATGATGTTATCCTGGATGATGTAAGTGTGCAAGAGTATTTGTGAGATAAATTAAGGAATAAACAAACAGCAGATGGTGTTGCAACTCATGCACGTGCATAAAAGGAATGATAATCAGTAGCATAATAACACAGTATAACAGCCTATGTCGATGGTCCTTGCATACCTGGCACCACTCTAGAATAATCCTCACAAAAACTCCTACGAGGAAAGCGCTATCACCATCAGACCCATTTTACAGATGGGGAGATAAGACGCAGAGAGGTTAAGGGACCTACTAAGTCACACAGCTATTAAGTGGCAGATGAGGGCTACAAGACTAGGGGTCTGTCTCCATGGGCCCTGCTTTAAGTCACCCCACTCTAGTCAGGCATGGCACATGGGCCTCTCTATAATGCGGGTTTATATGAAACTTTTCTAAGAGGAGGAGAGGAGGACTCGTTTTGTACCTACTGTGCATCAAGCACTTTATCCTCATCTCGTTTAATGTTCTCAGTAACCTTATGAAGGAGGAATTATGATTGACATCTCCAATCACCTGGTTACTGAGCTGTTCATCTCCCCACTGCCTTTCCGTTCCCGATGGTGCTCAAAAATGGCACCAGGACCTAATGTGCTCTCCTAACCACTTGTTAGGTCTTCCTTATGGCAACTCCTTTACATAAATTCCTTCCAGAAGCCTGGGGATGGGCTGAAGGAGAAGGTCTCTCCTGGGAATGGGTTGTAAGCTGAGGAAACAGCCTTGTATATTTGGAGAAAAGGTAGCAGCATCTACCAAGGGCACCCATACATCCAGGTAGCTTTTCTTTCCTTTCACTAACAAGCCTGTCGGGCCAGAAATAAAAGCATAAAAGGGTCTGTTGGCCAATACAGGTGAGATCTGTGGATGATCAAAGGCTCAGTGAGGGAGAGAGGAGGGCTTGCTGGCTGCTACAGCTGCACTCTGAGAAAGGGGCCCACTGAACACTGGTTCACATCTTTCTCAGAGCTGCAGTAAGTGTCCCACACCCCAAACCACACATATCGGCATCGAATGAAGTGTGGTACAAGGATGAAGTGAGCACCATTTTTCTCTCTCCAAAGGATAACGATGGCAGAGTCCAGATTAATCAAGCCAAGTCTGAGAGGAAAGTATCTCTGGGTCTGTGTCCTCAGCACCGAGGCCACTGGAGTGGAACCCAAGTGGAACCCAAGTGGCCAGTGCAAAAAATAATTAGACAGGAGCATGACTAATCTGGGCATTTGCATCCCTCAGGTGAGCCCCTCAAGAGCAAGTGGAACAGGGACACCTGGGCTTCACTCTTGGCTGATGAAACCTCATCCAAATTAGTTAGATATTTTTCAGCCAAATAAATGTTAAGTTTATTGAGATTCTTGGGTAAATAACTGACCGGGAAGATAGAGGAGACACTTGCAGGCAAGAGTAAGATGATTGTGGGAACCTGGAAAATTCTACCGCAGGTTGCCAGGTGGGTAGCTCCGACGTCCTTAGCTCTGGAGCTCCACGACTCCTGAGTGAGCCCCTCAGGGCAAACCATGGGGGGGATTCAGTCTCATTTAGGAAGAGATCTGAAGCTGTGGATGCCTCTCAGCTAAACTGGGCAAGCCCCCACCCACAGCTTCCTGAAGTAAAGGAAACCCACGTGGCATGGTGCTGGAGATGTTCTAGGTCCACCACAAACAGCTGTGCCTTGCAAAACCCTGGGGGGCAGTCTTTAAATCCTATTCCCTGTGGATTCCTATACTGATTAAGACCATCTTAGGGCAGATGGCAGTCAAAAGTCCAAAGGAAGGTGACATTTCTTCTTATTCATAAAAGAGTCTTTTGTGGACTCACTCGGGACAGCCTGAACCCTGAGCTGCTCACAGGTTCTGAGTCTTGCCTTCTCTTCCTGCTACTTCCTCCTCCAGTGAGGAGGAAAGGTGTGGTCATGTTCTTGGTCAGGGAGAGAGCCCTGTGACAGGAAGGGCCTATTCCTGGTTAGGAAGGGATCTGGCTTGTATGAAGACTAACAGACCTCCGACTGCCTTCTCTTTGAATCTTCTGGTTTGTTTCATTTTCACACTGCTTTCTCTTATATCTTTTCAACAGAGACTTACAAACATCAGGATAGCATATTCCTTTAAAAGCTAATTTAAAAGGTGCCACTTTTAAATCTGCAAAGAGTAAAGGTTTTTCCTGCTCTTTCCCAGCAGCTGTGCTCCTGGGCCAACGTGTTTAAGGTGCAGTAACAGAACCCAAAGCCAGCCTTTCCCTGAAGCTGGGCTGAGGAAAAATCCCCAGGGCTCCTGGAAAGGAAGTGAGGTCATGGTGAGGTCATCCCACCACATCACGAAGGGGAATTCTTGAGAATCGGTACCTTCGGGGGAAGAAAGAGTTTTCAACCTTAAGGTTGCCAATATCCAGAAAAACCACCCTGAACATCTCTCTCTCTCTTTACCCCAAGCTTTTGTCTTTTCTTTTCCTTCTTTTCTTCTTCTTCTTCTCCTTTTTTTTTTTTTTTTTTCCCCTCTGCACTGTGAAGCCTGGATGCCCCAGATGCCTGGGCAAAATGTTTTATTCCTTCTTGGCTCTGTGCCGTTCCTGGCTGTCCCTGCCCCAGGCCAAGGCAGCTGCAGGTGACTCAGTGTCTGAGTCTAGTTCCTGCAGATTCTAGGCTGAGTTTGTTTCTTTAGGAAAACTCCAGCACTGCCCTCGACTTGCCTTAAATCAAAGCTTTCTTTGAGATCCGGGACTGCCTCTTTCTACCATTATTCCTAGCGCTTAGCACAATGCCTGGCACTCAGAAAATATTTGTTGAGTGAACTGAATAAATAAATGAATGAATGAAAAAATGAATGAATGAATGGTGTGTTTTACATGGATTCATGTATATGATGTGTATCAGTCAGGGTTCTCCAGAGAAATGGAACGAATAAGAGATATTTTATATAGATATATATTTTAAGGAATTGACTTATACAATTGTGGGGGCTGACAAATCCAAAATCCATAGGACAGGCCAGCAGCCTGGAAACTCAAGAGGCAAGAGTTGATGCTGCAGTCTTCTTCTTCTTTTTGAGGGAAAGAGAGAAAGAAAGAGCGAGCACACGTGTGTGCACGCACATGTCAGGGAGGGACAAAGAGAGAAAGAGAAAGAATCTTAAGCAGGTTCCATGCCCAGCATGGAGCCCGACACCACAGTCTCATGACTGTGAGATCATGACTTGAGCTGAAATCAAGAGTCAGACGCTTAAACAACTGAGCCAGCCAGGTGCCCCAATACTGCAGTCTATAGTCAGAATATCGTCTTCAGGAAACCCCAGATTTTGCTCTTAGGGACTTCAACTGACTGGATGAGGCCCACCCACATTATTATTATTATTATTATTATTAACATTGATTTATCTTTGAGAGAGAGAGAAAGACAGACTTTGAGTGGGGGAGGGGCAAAGAGAGAGGGAGACACAGAGTCCAAAGCAGGCTCCGGGCTCTGAGCTGTCAGCACAGAGCCCCATGCAGGGCTCGAACTCACAAGCTGTGATATCATGACCTGAGCCGAAGTCAGATGCTTAACTGACTGAGCCGCCCGGGCACCCCGCCTACCCATATTATTAAGAATAATCTCTTTAATTTAAAGTCAACTGATTGTAGATGATAATCACATCTACCAAATACCTCCACAGCAACGCCTAGATTAATGTTTGATTAAAAACTGGGTGGCATAGCGTAACCAAGCAACACAAAAAACTAACCATCGTATCTTGTGTCAAGTTATGTCCATAGAAACAATTACTATCACCACCACAGAAACCTGTCACCGAACAAATACTAATCAATAAAAACCCAGGAAAATAGAGTTAAAAACCTGTACCCCAGTTCCAGAGAGGTGCTGGCAGCCCCAAGGTGCTTAAAACACATTCAGTGCCCTCAAGGCGATAACTTGCCAGTAGGAGAGAGAGTCCGGTAGGCAGATAGTTACAAACAAGTAATAAATGTTACAACCAAGATGTAGCTAAAACTTGCTTACTGATATTTAGAATTGGTAACCTCTAAGTGGTCAGAATGACTGGTAACCTGAGAGAGGGTCTCATGTCTGCCAAACTAATATTACAACCTTAGCTGCCCCACAGGGAGAGTTTCAAATACCTTAAATAAATGGGCTGTGAAATGGCCACGGGGTCTTAATGCCAGCAAATGTCAAAACACCCAAGGCAATCTGGGTATTTGGGGAGCGTCCTGCCAGGCAGCCACCCTCGTTTTGCTGCCCACAGCTTTTCCTGAATGCCAATCACATACCCCTGGCCCTGCTCAGTTTTGGAATAAATTCCCCAAGAAATTAATTGATGTCTGGGAGGGCAGGTGTGAAAGGTGACTCTGTCTGCTGCCTCACCTATGGCAAATGAGGCCCCGAGCTGACTTTAGCAACTGTTGCATTTCTGGAAGAGCTGCTCTGCATCCCGTTTCCCTCTCCTCAGTGTTGGAGCAGATGAAAGGCATCTCTTTACTTAACAGTGCTGATGACTTTTATAATGTGCATGTTCTTTTTTCCCAACAATATCTGTTGTCAAAGTAAAGGCTGGGCTCAATATGTTTAGCTGCAAATGCATTGCTAACACCAAGATGGGGTTGTCTGATTTACCTCCTGTCCCCTGCATGGAAACAGTAAGATCATACAGTTAAGTGCCAGTACATTCTCAGGCCAGTCCATGTGGTCAAATCCAATGGCAAGACTCCCAAATGGAGGCGGCCCTGTGTTAAATCTGCCACTGAGTCTTGCAGAAGCACAGAGGCAGGACAGGAGTGGATCTCACGGGTACAGAAAAAGTAGCAGCGATCCTACAATGTCATGTTAAGGTGTCAGTATCTGGCAGGTCAGAAAAGTATTCAAAGACTGCAACCTAAAGTATAGGAAGAGTCTGAGAGGAAAGCCTCAGCCCTCACTTGGTTCTCTCTGGAGGGTGGGATGGGAAGGGGCACGGAGGAGCCCTCGTTTTTTACTTTGTACACTTTCATGTTGCTTGAATTGGATACAAAGGATAATATATGACTTTTGCATTAAAACATTAAAAGCTAAAGTTGTTGTTGTTGTTGTTGTTGTTTAAATAGAATTGATTGTTTCACCCTGACACAACAGCAGCAGCAGGGGTGGCAATGCAATGCTAGAGTCTACCAACTGACCCTGACAGGGAATACCCTTGACCTCACTAAACACACGTTATGTAAGAGCAGATTCTCCATGACTTTGATCTTATATTGCTCGATGTGGATTTTAAAGGCACTACCTATCCAGGGCAATCCATTCAGAATAGTGCCAGCCCCCGGGGGGGTCCTGGGTAAGGAAGCCCCAGGGCCCTGCCTGAGCCTGAGGGGTGGCGGATGGAGTGGTCATCCAAGTGTGTATTTGCCAACCCAGACGGAGCTTGGGACTGACACGCAGTTTAATTATCATGCGGAGCTGCTGCTGGAGGCGGCTGGAGGGAGCTGGCATCTGCTTTTGCAGAGCACAATTTCTGCAAATAATTAACCACCAGAACTCTTGATTCTCTCTAATTAATGAAGAGGAAGGCTGGAATCTTCAAAGTCCACGGATGTCATGCTGCCATTGTGTCAGGATTGATCTCCTTTGTTCTAAACCGAAGAGCATGCCTCTGCTGCCTCTCCTAATTCTTTATAAATTGAATTTTTCTATTACTAGTTGTGACAGCTAAGTAACATGACTTCAGAAATTCACCCGCAGTTCATGCCAGTATTAGAAGCCTGAATAATAATAATTTTTTAAAAAGAATCATAATGGAACAAGCTTTCTGTCTCTGACCGAGAATTAATCATAGTGAGGAGACACCTCCTGAAAGGAGGGTCGTTAATTAGCTCTAATGGATCTCGCTGGGTGGAGTCTGAATTACTGGGAAACTGCAAACAGGAAAAGAGGAGATTCTTCCCTTTCTCTGTTCATCTCTATGTGAGTCTGGGCTGGAAGATGGTGGGATTTTGTTTCCAGAGGGACAGGGAGTCATGAGGGAGACTCAGATGAGTTCAGTTCAGTGGGGGATACAGTTAGCCTGGAAGCCTGCCAACTCTGAACATCTTTGAGGAAAAGCGGTGGAGGTGGTTATTTTCAGTGCAAAGGGTCTATCTCTGTGACCTAGACTAAGCATATAATGAAACCATACAGAACGGGATCCTATTTAAGTATGTCAGATCACTCTCCTCCAAAGACTCCAAGGATCCCATTTCCCTAAAGAAAAACAAAGCTTATACATCAGCCTACAGAGTCCTACATACCTGCTCACTATTCCTCTATGACCTCATTTCCTCTACTTTCTTTCTTACCCACTCTGTCGTAAGCATACTGTCTTCCTTGCTGCTCTACTCACACTCCGCTCATGCTCCTACCTCAGGACCTTTGCACTGGCCATTCTCTCTGTCTATAGCACCGCTTTCCATACTCATTTGTCTCCCATCTCTTCCTTTAAGACTTTACTGAACTCTCACCAGTTAATGAGGCCAACATTGACCACCTCGTGTAAAATGAACCCTCTTACTCCCAGCACTGCCTATTCTTCTTGCCCTGCTATATGTTTCTCTCCTACCTCCTAAGATACCATGTAATTTCCTTATTTACTGTATTTGTTGTTGAATATTTGCCTCCTCCACCTCCCCCTAAAATATAAGCTCCACAAGATCAGGGATTGTTGTCTGTTTTGCTCATTGATGTATTACCAGCACCTAGAACTGTGCCAGCTCAATAACTATTTGCACAGTGAGTGAATCAGTCATCACACTTCACAATGCTTGCTAGTATGTGTGAAGCCTGCATGTGCCCATCCAAAATGATTGCTCAAACATCTTATAAAGGCTGGGTTATGAGCTGTTCCTTTTTCCTTCTTAAGTGTGGAGATGAAGTGCTGTTGTTTCTTCTGGTTGCCAAATGTTAATAATTCAAGCATAGCCGTGTGATCAGAGTTAAATATTACTTGAGCTGTTTCTTTTTTTCCCAGTGACTTCTGATAGAGAACACTAGTGTGGGACTGGCCAAGAATGATGCTTTTAAAAAAGGGGGTTGACTTTTGTCCCCAGGGTCTGTGTTCTTCCTCTTTAAGTCCATAGAGAGTCCTCTCTAAGACTTTAGAGACATGGTGCAGCAGAAGTCATGGCAGGGTGAAATGTGTCCGTGGTGTAATTTCACAGTGACCCTATGGGAGGAGGCATTCATAGGCACTCAAAGAAGAGGCATATCTGCTGAGGATATGGGGTCAGGGCCAGAGCAGAGAGCTGTAGGCAGGGAGCAGCAGTGAATTTTACATCTGTGGATTGTTGCCCTATCTATGGATTATTTCCAAATGCCCTTGCACCCTTCCCACTCATGCTTCCCAACAATGGGGCTATAATAGATTCCTGCTCTTAGATTCTTTCCATTAAAGAATATCTGCTGAGTCCTGCTTGTATCTGGAACTTACTGAGGATTAGGTAAATCTGGAGGAGTTGCAGGGTAGACTGATCGGGGAAGTGGATAGATCCAACCTTCCATGCTCTACTTAATTTATGCCTATCAATCCAGTCCTTAGTTCAGAGGGGCTGATGTCAGAAGAAAACATGTGTGCATTCAGTTAACAAGCCACCTGGTACTAGGCTAGGTGTTGAGTCGTGAAACATAGGTTGTAACCCTGATTCTGCAGCTGCTGGTTGAGTGACTTTGGCCATTCATCATCCTGTACCATGGTTTCTAATTGGGCCTTCTTAATACTTTACAAAATTCTTTCTCATGTATTGCTCTGAATAACTCTTTTTTTAATTTTAGGGATAAAGAAGGAAAGGCCCAGAAGGGTCATTGCATTTGCCAAGGTCACACTGTTATTAAGAGGTAGGAGTAAAAAAATCTTAAAATAGTACTGCCATATGATCCAGCAATCCCACTTCTGGGTATTTATCCAAAGGAAATGAAAATAGAATATCAAAAAGACACCGGCACTCCCATGTTCATTGTAGCACTATTCACGATAGCTGAGATGTGGAAACAACCTGTCTATCAAAAGATGAATGGATAAAGAAGACGTGAGATACATATACACACACAATAGAATATTATTCAACCATGAGGAAAAGGAAAATCCTGCCATTGACAACAACATAGATGAACCTTGAGGACATTATGCTAAGTGAGATACATCAGACAGAGAAAAGCAAGTGCAGAATGGTTATCATTCAAATGTGGAATCTTTAGAAACAACAAAAGTCAAAGTCATAGAAACAGAGCATAGAAAAGTAGTTACCAGGAGTTGGAAGCTTTTGGAAATAGGGAGAGGTAGAAAGAAAGAAAGAAAGAAAGAAAGAAAGAAAGAAAAAGAAAGAAAGAAAGAAAGGGAGGAAGGAAGGAAGGAATGAGGAATAAGAAAAGCAAAGAAAAGACGTAGGACCAGGACCTAAGCTCTCGCTGAAAATCCATAATGCCCTTCAGGTCAGAACAACATGCACCCTGTTTTCCTCTTGGAGCTACAAATGAAACTTCTTATGAGTAAAAAGGGATTTTACCAATCCAAAATGGATTATTATTAATGTAGCCTCCCAATTTAGAGGATGTTCAGAGGTCAGAGCTGAGAACCCGGAACTACTGTTTTTTTTTTAGATATTTAAATTCTAATTCCAAGGCTGACATTTAGAGCATCTCTTCAAAGCCAAGTTTGGCACAGTGCTCTGGTTCTAAATAGCAAAATTGACCTTCCCTCTTAGACTCATATTCTAAATTATTCTGAAGATTCTTCCTCCTAGACTGCTCCTGACAACCAACCTGAAGCAACCTCCAGGACACTCTCGCTGATTTACAACTGCAATCTTGCTAAAAGGAATGGAAAAAAGCCAGGGCGAGTTTCTGTTAGACAGAATGACTGGCATGAAATACTAACATCGCTACAACTTGGCTTACAACAGATTGGCTGACTGAGTGACGGCCCTCCCTTTCTTACTTCACCGAAACAGGTCATTTGTTAGGAAACTAAGGGAGCCTTGTTCCTCAGCCTCCACCCGCAAAAGATGAAGGGAGAAGGCTGCTAACCATGTTCCTTAGAGTGTGCCTGCATGTGGTGCTCAAACGTCAACACTGGGCCAGCAAGCCTTTTCTTGTGACGTTCCATGTCAGTGGTTTGTCTTTGATGAGTGTCTGTGACTGCTGTGTGCAGAGCCCTTCTGTTTCCTGTCTTTATAGAAGGAATAAAGACTGGGCAGGATTCAAGCAGTAAGCTCCAGCTGTCCCTGCTTAACATACAATGATTAGATGTGAATCGGCCATTTGGGTTTGACAAAATATTTATCTAAATGAGGGAGGGGTCTTTTTCCCTAATCCTTGTTTTCTCCCGGAAACTTGACCCCATGCTATCAATTAGTCAATCAAATACTTGACCACTCCCCTTATCTCATTTTACACAAAGCAAAGGGTGCAGCAAGAAGTAAAACCTCACAAATTATTAAAGACCTAGCTTGGAAATTATGGTGAATATTTATTCATCAAGAGTGGAAAACTCAAATGACTACAGGAGCCAGGTGGACAACATGAAGGAATGAGTGAATAAAGCTGTTTCATAATAGCATCTTAAGGTATTTTTTTGACACAGATACATTTTTCTTATATGTTTAATTAACAAGGATATTCTTTTCTTGATGAAGTCACAGCCCTATTCATCCATATTTAGTTTTTACCTTTTTCTTAAAGAGATGAAGGTATCTTCTTCAACTCTTCTATAAGACAATAGGGTATGTGCCAATTCAAATGGCAACCAACAGCGGAGTCCAGTGTTAAGAGACAGTTGGAAATGCTACATGCAGTGGTGGGGCTGTGTCTAGTCACAGAGCCTGGGGAGTTATCAGCAGAGAGCAGCTTCTTACTAAGTACAACGTTGCCTTACTGCTGAGTTAAGATGGGGGCCCAGAATATATCTTCAAATTCTTCTAAGACACCATTCTTCCCTCAACAGGTCATGGAGTATGTCGCCATAGATTTCTTTAAGATTGTCTTGTCCTTCTGTTTCCCCCAAATGGATGGGAGGCTCCTCCTGGAGGCTGAGGTTTCCCCCTTTCGGCCCCTCATAAGAGTGGTCTGAGCTCTTTGTACATGGCTGCTGGGCAATGGCTAACTCCATGTCATCACTGGGCTCCTCATGACAGAGAACACACTCCTTGTGCTGTGGATTATGCACAGTCATGCACCAATGCATGAGTTTTGATTCTCCAGAAAAGCAAAGGGATCTCCAAAGTGACATCTAGACTTCATTCAGGTAATTTGGAAAAAGCCTCTGTAGTAGATTGCAAAATGGCCATAAATACCTTTCTTGTGTGCTGACCGCTTTGCCACTCCTCCCATCAGGAAGTCTAGTTGATGCTGGGTTTGACTATGTAACTTGCTTTGACCGTTGAAATATTAGCAAACATAATATAGGTAAAGACTTGAAATACAGGTAAAGACTTGCTTACCAGCTCCTACTGCACTGGATCCATGACAGCAGCATAAAAACAAGCTCAAAACCCCAGTAGACTATCTGTTAATCACTGGTCATGTGAGTGAGGCTCATCCTAGACCAACCATCTGGCCCAGATGAGACTTGAAGAAGAACCAAACAGCTGAGCCCAGCCCAGCCCAAATTTCCAATATCCAGAAATGTGAACTAACAAATGATCCTTATTTAAAAAAAGAAAATGTGCCTTGCTTTCTAATCCAACTGAAGAACAGATTCTGCCCACTGCCATCAATTCACTCCATGCTGAGGTAATGATAACTACACAGCTACATGAGGAAAGTATTTGTGAGATCACAGAGTCTCCATGCAACAATACCATACCAGTTCCCTCCTCCTACATGCCAAGTCAGCCCTCTGACTATTCCAATGCCTCTGATAACAAGAGTGACACTTGAAGGCAGCCGCTTTCGTTTTAAGTCCGTTTTGACTCTTAGAAATGTCTTCTTTACATTGATCCAAAGTGTCTCTCCTGGGACTTCAACCCATTGGTTCTGGCTGCAGCACAAGGCAAGCAGCACAAGTCTATCTCTATATATGAAAGTTCTTCACATTCTTGAAGATAATGACTGCAGCATACCTAAGACCACATGACCTAAACTTCTCTTGTTCCCTCGACAACCTTTTATAGGACATGATTCCAAGTTTCTTGACCACCCTATTTGCTGTGCTCCACATGGGCCCCAGTGTGTGTTCCCCATGTGGTGCCCCAAACCAAACATGGCTCTCTGCTGTGGTCTGACCCCAACACAGTAAAACAGATGTGACTCACTTCCTCACCACAGATGGCACCTGGATTTTCAGGTGGCCTAAGATCACGTTGATTGGAGCAGGCCCATAATGAACTCTGTTGACTAAAAATCCTAAGAATTTTCATTCAGACTGCTGCAAAATTATGTCTTTCACATCCTAGAATTAGATTTAGGCCACAGCCCCAATATTCAATATTTAACAGCTTCTGTGGTTTTAAAATATATTCACAAAGTTTGTGAATACTCCTCCGTTCAAGGTGTGAAGCCTAATTCCCCTCCTTGTGTACAGGTGGAGCCAATGACTTGTTTCTAATAAATAGAATAAAGTGGAAGTGATGGTGTGTGAGTTTAAAAACTAGGTCCAAAAGGCATTGTGACTTTCTTCTTCTCTCAGCTTGTTCTTTCTGGAGGAAGTCTGCACCATGTCCTGAGGATGTGCATGCAGCCTATAGACAGGTTTTACTTGGTGAGGAACTGAAGTCCCCTGCCCACAGCCATGCAAGTGAGCCAGATTCAAAGAAGATCCTCCACCCCAATCAAGCCTTCAGATCACTGCAGCCCTGACCCACATTCTGACTGAAATTATAGGAGAAACCCTGAGCCAGAAACACCCAGCTAAGACACATCTGGATTTGTGAACTAAAGAAACTATAGGATGATAAATAGTTGTTGCTTTAAGCCACTTAATTTTGGTGTGATTTGCTATGTAGCAAGAGATAATGAATATATCTTGATTCTGTGGTTGGATAGCTTTCTTACCCATCCATGCTGTTCACACAAGGAGTAAGCATGCCTTTTCCATGTGTATCAAAACCTCCAATTGATACAAGTTATAGGTATGACAGAGCCCTTGGAGATACCACTAGAAGCCTCTTTAAGATCAGCACTCTACACAACATCCTTAGATATGGTACTTTAGCCAGTTCTTAATACACCCTGATGTAAGACAGAGACAACACCAGGCTTTGGTGGGAAGACTTGAATAGAACCTTGATGAATTATAAGAATTCAGACCGGTCAGAGGGACGGCAGGTGTGAACTTACTCAGTGCACACAGACAGATTTCCTATATATAAGTCATATTCAAGGGTCAATAGAGAAATAGCTAGACTGCAAGCTCTTGAGGAGAAGGGCAGTGTTTGTCTTGTTTACTGACCGTATCTCAGGTCTGGGACATGAAGAAAGGCTCAGTAACTTTTTAAAAAATGAGATAATAATAAAATGGAGAGCTTTATAGATGAAGAGTAAAAGAAGGTTAGATATGGAGACTCGTCTGATATGAGAAGAACTTCATGGTCAAAACACTTTTCTAGGAGCCAACTTTTCAGCAGTGAAGATCAGCGTCTGCTTGAGCTTTGAGCAGAACTTAAGCAGTATTGACACTTGGTGTGACAAGGAGGTACAGAAAAGATTGTGGGTCATGAACTGTGACTCCCAAACGTGACCTTGGGTAGGTAGAGATTAGTTCAACCTTGGCAGTCTCTTGAAGAAATATTTGTCTTGGAGAAAACTTCATGAGGGGAAATGATTCACCTAGAAAGGCAAAGGTAAGAACCATGCTGGTAATTGACCTTGAAGTGAAGGTTACCAAGTTAAGCCTAGATGTAAGCTGAGAATTTGAATGGATGAGCAGAGCATACAGGGATGTAAGTAAGAGAAGAGACAGCCTCGAGGCATACAATATGTATGAAACATCCATGGTGTCTGTCTCAATTTTATTTTATTTTTAATTTTTTTTGTTTATTTATTTTTGAGAGTGAGAGAGACAGAGTGTGAGCAGGCAAGAGACAGAGAGAGAGGGAGATACAGAATCCAAAGCAGGCTCCAGGTTCTGAGCTGTCAGCACAGAACTCGACGCGAGGCTTGAACCCACGGACCACAAAATCATGACCTGAGCCGAAGTTGGACGCTTAACCAACTGAGCCATCCAGGTGCCCCATTTCAATTTTAACAGCTCCTTTGGTTCCAAAGTCTTCCAGAATTGGACTGCGCTTATTGGGTGGCATGCCCCTGCCCCAGAACATCCTTGCTCCTGACTCTTTTCCTTTGACCTAATTCTCTGGTCCCCAGTATTTTTCTAGTTCATCTCTTGGCAAAAGCATGAGCTTTCCTGAAGTTCAGATATGGGTCCTTAGAGTACAACCCAGCATAAGACCTGGTAAATCGAGTTCTGTTTAGCAAAGGGCATAGGTTAAAAAAAAAAAAAAAAAAAAAGGACTTGAATTAAAATACACTTTCTTGGATGTGACTGGCTGATTTCTTTGTGAGATTTATTAATACAACAAAATTTACTTATTGCTTTAAGTATCGCTATAGATATTGAGAACACAAAAATCAATAATATAAGATTCTTACATTAAGAACCTCACAGCCTAGTGGGAGAGTCTAAAATCTGTGTGTGCGTGCGCACGCGCACTTCCTAGTGATACAAGAACTAACAGTCAACAATCGTCTATGGAGCATGATAGATGGAAGGACTAACTACACATGTGTATGTATTTGAGCCATGGGGCAAGTTTGGGAAGAGTGTCAGGGAAATCCCCATCAAAAGGATGATGCTCAAACTGAATCTTGATGGAAGAAATATAGAAGATCACTAGGTAGATAAGATTGCTAGACAGATCTGGAGACATGGGCGAGCATGGAGGGTTTGAGGGAGCAGGTATATTGATATGATGAAGGAAGAGATAGGAAGATGGCCTGAAGGGAATGATAAGAGATGAGCCTGGAAAAGTAGTCTGGAAAATGCCAGTCTAGAGAGTTTGGGATTTATCCTGTAGCCGATGAGGAACCAAGGAAGGGTTTTAAACAGAAGAGTTATGTATTCTGATGTAATTTTGAAATATAACTGTTGGTGGAATGTTGGTGAATTGGAGGCAGGAGATTGGCTGGGAGGTTATTACTTCAATCTAGGCAAAAGTGGATGAAATGTAATGGCAGTGGACATGGAAGAGGAGAGATCTATAGGGATCTGAATGGACAAGGCCTGGCAGAGATTAGAGGCTGGTAGATGACAGTAGAGAAGAAGGAAGCTAAATAAGCCTGAGGGTTTCCTGCTCAGGCACTTGGTTGAAGTAATTTGATGTACCCCTGGTGAGCTTTGTGTTGTTAAACAAAGATCAGTAAAGATCAGTTTTAATATTATACTTTGACATACCTGTGAACCCCCCGTGGGGGTCTGAAAACAGGTAGAATATTGTAAAGGTGCAAAGAGGCCAGTGTATAAAGCAGATTATGGTTCAGAACGGTTAAGTATGAAAGTAACTGCCAGCAGCATGAAGGGCAATCAAGGGCCTTCTTGTGGAAATTCCGACTCAGAATAGCTCTCTGGGTTAGACTGGCTGGACTGGCAAAGCCCATGCACTCCAGCAACGTATGGGTGCCATCGCTGTAGCAGGCTTGGGAGATCCCCAGATGACCTTGGCCTATAGTTAGCTCTCACAGTCAGCTGTGGCTGGTTTCCAAAGTAGCAGCAACGGCAGCTGACAGCTTTGGAAGTGTATTTTCTTCTCTGTTAAAGAAAAAGTGCCCATTAGCAATACATTTCCCAAGAAGCTACTCTTCCTGGTTTGACTGAGGGCTTCTGTGGTAGAAAATATGCCAGTGTTTCCAGAAGGCTATTTAAAAAAAAAATTAATCACTTTTCTCTTGAGACAAAATACCTTGAACCTCTTGGGTAACTTAGAAGAATCAAAACGTAAGTTCTATCCTTGGAAAACATGTCAAACGCCTTCTTGAATGCCTTAGTTCATTAGAGAAGCTTTTCCCCTTTTGCCTATCACAGTAAAAGTGAATCAGAATGTAAGGTTTCAAAGGCAGAGAAGGAATCTAAAGCCTAACAGATTAAAGTCAATGCTTACTTTGGGGAGCTGAAGTTGGAATACAAGAATCTAAGTTTGAGACTCTTCGATAAAAAATTCTTGCAATCACTTAGTGTTCATGTCAAACATCTGGTGGCAACTTTGCTTTAGTGTATGGTAACTGGGGAAAATATTGAGAGATTGCAGTAACGTTTTTTGTGTGTGAATTGAGCCTTAATTCATGTATTTCATCCAGAAAACACTAGAGGGAGTAAGTCAGATAGAGGAAAAAGGCTACCTCGGAAGGAACAGCAGTGTAGAGGAGGCTGAGGAGGAAAGCATTTCTGCATTTCCCTAAGGCACAGAATTTCACTTAGGTAGACACTAATCTTTACATTGTGACCAAGTGACTTTATATTTGAATGCCGGTGCTAAAAAACTTTAATTATGATCTGCTGAGCCTGTTCAGAATCCAAAACAGTCAAGGAAAACCATTACTCTCTGACTAGAATCTGTATCCTGTCCATTTTAGGCATTTTGAGAGTGAATATGATAGAACTCTGTGAGTCTTTAATTTTAGAGGACACCTTCTTTGGATGAATAACCTTTCACAGATATTGAATTTTTTTTATAGCACTGGTAGTAATACTCCCAGTGCTCGAAGTGAATAGTAATGATACCAGGCATTTTCAGACACTTGTAGGAATAAAATGAGCTCTTTGTAAATATCCTCGATGGGAAGCCTTCCCCTCTTCATTTTTTCCATAGTTTTCATGAATTAGGTCTACCTTAAAACATCATTTTACGATCTAGTAACACTGAGGTTAACTGGCCCAATGTCATGCACATGTCAATGAGAACTGATAATGATTCTTCTTGTTTAAATTCCCAGTTCCTCAGTTCCTTTGTGACGCTTTGAAAATGCCAAAAGACCTAGTGAAGGCTAGAGTCAAATCGCCTACTTAAAAAAAAAAACAACTGACAATCACTATAATCAGAAACAATATCTTAAAAAGCTGTTTAAGAGACTATTCAACTGAATTTTAAATATTTTCCTGAATGATGAACTAATAATTCCATGAAATACTGTCCTTAACAACCATAGCAGATTTTTGAAGAAGAGTTGTTAAAAGCATGTGTGAAGTCAGATGTAAGAAAAATCACAATAAAGCATGCTAAATTAATGAGGATCTTCCCTCCTACAAACCATGGGGGTCAGCCTCACCTGGATGTTAATATCCAAAGAGAAGTAACATTATGAACTTCCTAAGGCAGAGGCTGTCGGAAAGGATCAATTACACTGACAAGGAAAACTCAGCTCCCAAGTTTGGGTTTGCGTTTGTTAGTCATGCATTATACTACTTACCTCTCAGGGCAGACCTTTAATTTCAGAAAGTGCTGAGATGCATTACTGCACCCGTTATCAAGTCTTTGGCAGAAATACCATTTATCCTTGTTGTGGTAATGAACAGATTTATAACATTCTGGTGTCACCATTCCTGAAAAAGCACGTTCATTTGAATATTTCTTCCACAAACATAGTGAAATATTTCATGAAGGCACATTGGTGTAGACTACTATGGAGAGATATTGCTGGTGAATGACAGAATGTCTGGTTGATTTACATGAAACCCCAAGTGCTCGTATGAGAAGAGGTTAGGTTTAGATTGACGAGCAAATGTGTAACCAGACTTCTGGCTGACAAATGGCAGAACTATGCCAGCGCATTAGCTGCTCTGGAGAGAGACCAAAAGTAAGGCAGGGGGATCAAGTTCGTTCCATAAAGGACATTCAAACCTAATGGATGGCAGGAGGGCTGGGGCAGGAAGCGCTTGCAGATTTTAATGCCCCAAAATAGTAGTGGGCAAGTTTAGAGTTGAACTGGCATCCAAGCCAATGATCAAACTCTTATCAAACTTTTCTGTATCATGTGTGTTGTTTATATTTACATTTCTTCAGAAGGATCCTGGTGTTTTCAAGTTAAGTCTATTTTATTGGCAGCTCTGGCTTAAAGTCACTAGCCTCTAAAAATGGCTTGTTTGGATAAACTAGAAAAAGAAAATAAAAACTGATGAGATTAGTATTAAAAATGGTGCCAAACAGTAAATGATCCAGATTGGATTGGATTTGTTCCAGTCGTGCACAGCTGAGACGAGACATCCATACAGCTTTTGAGAAGAAGGGTGAAGTGTTTGGACCACACTCTTCTTCTGAGGCTGAGGCCAACAGTGTAGGGCTTTGGGTCTACCTTCAAGGAAGTCCTGTGATAGTAACGAGAGATGCTGTCCATTGAGCTGCTGTGGCATGCAGCTCAAGCACTTGAGATGCATTACCTCACTTAATTCTTACCAGCACACTGTGGAGTGGGTGTATGGTCCTGCTTTAGAGATTTGTTGACTTGTCCAAGGTCACACACGAGTGACAGGATTGAAACTCCAGTCTGACTCCAAAGCAATTTCCATCGGGCAATTTCTAAAGCATTGCCTCTTGAGCATCTGACCAACAGTCCTGGAGGAGGTCTGGTGGCTTTTAAGCCATGTGGTATTTGAGTACGATGGAAGCAAGAGCTGCAGAGAGCCAGAAGACCCGGGTCTGAATCCTGACTCTACCACTTACTTGGTGTTTGAGCTCAGAAAAATTCCCTACGTCTCTGAACTGTCTCCTTGTCTATAAAGAATGTGTGTCTTGCGTGTGTGCTGGATTATTAGAAGACTTTTAAGCCGCTTTTCGTTTCTAACCTTCTATGATACCATGGAGCATTCAAGGGGCTTTTAATTCCCCATATTTGAGGTGCACATTCAGTCTTTTGCTTACTTAGTAAACTCATATGTGGGGAAACACTTCGATTTGGAATTCAAGAACTGACTTAATTTCTGCCATAGAGATATTACTCTTTCTCTGTAAAATTCATTTCCTCTGTGGGTAGTCCCAGTGCTGACTACCTTCTATTTCCTGGGTGGACCTACTCCACTGTGTGCAGAGTGTAGTGCTCTGTTCACAGTAAACCATAGACAGAAAGGCCTCTAGAAATACAAAATGGTATTTCGTAATATTATCGCAAAGAATACCACTAAAGTTGGCATTCATCTGAAGGCAATAAATGTGCTTCGAGTAGGTTAGAGAACCAAATGTCCAAGTATTCCCCTCCTTATGTGTAATTCACTGTAATACGCTGACAAGTTTTCTCTGAAAACTGCTGTCTACCATTAAACTGTGTCCTCTATTGCTTGTTTGGCTTGTACCCATTCTGTTGGTGAAAATGTATACTTTGGCTTTCCTGCCATGGGCATTCATCTCCCGCTACTCCCCCGCTCTGCTCAGCATTCTTGAGGATCAAGTGACATGGGCTGGGCTGTGTGTGGGGAGCAACATTGGAAAATTCCTTTGATGTTGTGCCTTGTGATACTCAATGGCTAAATCCAAGCTTTTGCTATTTGACCAAATGCCAACTGGACTAGTTCCTGAATGAATATCTATGATCTTACAGATAGCTGGATGGAAAAATAAGAAGAAACCACTGGAAAAAATATTTCAAGACTATTTTACAGGGCTAATTAAGGCAAAGCTTTGATTAATTGGAAAGTGAGTTGAGCAGAGCGTTAATTAATGAAGAGCTAAGGTGTAACATTAAAAAAATTCATTTAATATATCCTGAGTGTCATCTATGTATAAGGAATGCAAAGAGGGTCAAAAGGTCATATAATCCCTCTGTCTGAAGCACCTTCTGGCTTTCTTCTAGCCATTACTGTTGAAAATTTTGTTCTTTTTCCTTCTGGTCCTTTTTAATGCTTATGTTTTTTGTTACAATGATGTGATCATACAGAATATATACTTTGAATCCATTTTTATTCACTTAACATTGTAAGAATTTAATCTAAGCATCATCTAAACTGTAATGGTGTGCTTAAACATTCCTTTATTTGGTTAAAATTTAAGTTGTTTCCACTTGTTTTCCATGATAGGAAATGCTATAAAAAAATCTTTACACAAAGAGAATGCCCCTCATTATTATTGTTAATTTTGTGTTTCTTATGACAAACTCTCATGTGGAATTATTGGATCAAAGAAGACAGTTTTAAGTACTCATTTAAATATTTCATTTAAATACTCAATGCAGAGGCACCTGGGTGGCTCAGTTGGCTAAGCCTTGGATGCTGGATTTCAGCTCAGGTCATGATCTCGCAGTTTGTGGGTTTGAGCCCTGCATCGGGCTCTGCACCGATGGTGTGGAGCTTGGTTGGGATTTTCTCTCTCTCCCTCTCTCTCTGCCGCCCGGCCCCCCACATTCTCTCTCACTCTCTCCTTTTCTCCCTTCCACTCAAAATAAATGAATAAACTTTAAAAATAAATACTCAATGCAATATGCATTGCAGTTGCTTCCAACATATACTTGCACAACCGTTGTTTGACTATAAATTTCTCCCTACTATCTCTATCATTATTGGGCTCTTGATTGTTTACGTTTGCCTAAAACAGGCAAAATACTTTTGAATCAAAAAAACAAATTTAATGCTCATTATCTATGCAATTCACACAATAACCTTGCAAAGGTTTACAGATGAATAGCTACGGGGAAAGATTAAGTGACTCTCTCAAGACCGTACAACTATTATCTGAGCTGGGACTTGATCTTGTTCCTTGAGCCCAGGCCCACGTGCTGCCCTCTTCCACAGCTGCCCCTAAAATCAGGAAGCTTTAGGCAAATGAGCCTCCAAGATAAGCCTGGAGAGGCTCCATGATTGGTATGTATCAAGATGGAAATGAGCAGGACTGTCCAAATGGCTTTGTTCCTTTAAAAACCAAACACTTCCTCAAACTGAGTGAATTTTTGGTTAATTTACACATGCTGTTTCACCTTCCCACATGCACATTAAAAAGATTTTTTTTTTTTAAAGGAATGTTATTTAATAGTGCCTGAGTGTTGGAGTGTTTTAACTAAACTCAGATATACATGAGTAACTTCAGTGGAAGTTGTTCATGCATATCTGAAGCAGAATGTGGACTTTTGACTTTAGCCTATTAAACACAAGGAAATGCATCGTTAAAATTCCACTCTTGGCTCTCCAGCCAAGATGAGAATTGCCCCGGCCACAAAACATGACAGACAGGTCTGCCACGAGGCCCCAAAATTTGTTAGCATTACAGAATAGGGTAGGCAAACCCAGTAAATCAAGGCCTCACCTTCATTTCTCAAAAAGCCAAATGAATGAAAGTGTGTGCTTCATTCCTTACAGTGATAAGTTGGGTTTTGCTGGCATGTAAATGTGGAGTAAAGGGGCAGAGTGCAAGTGTGGAGGAAATGACAGATGCCCCCCAGTCAGAAGGTGTTTGGATGCCTCAGGTACCCATTTGGAAGGTCATAATGGAGAAATGATTTGGAACCATGTGGCCTTCCTGTTCTTTGCAGGGGTGAAGAGAAGGCAAACCCAGTTTGCAGGTCACAGTCCTGTACGATAGCAATGTCTGTCAGTCCTGGCTCCGCTGAGTGTGGCTTGGGCAGAGCAGTTTGTGCGTCTTTCCAGCTGGAGGTTCTTGAGATTTAGAAGGTCCCCTGTAAGCTGAGCAGGAGGTTAAATAACCGGGTTTAACAAAACTCAGAGACAGCTTCATTTTACCTAGATTACAAATCCTGTTCATCTCTAATCGGACTACTATTTAATGGACATTAAGAACAAAACAACAAATCACCAATATTTATTTCACAAAGATATGACCCTGACCGTGGATAGCAGAAAGGATGCCTTGTTAACATCACCCAACAACTCCGTTTAGATAATTGCAAAGAGGTCTGGATTTTCCAAGCGTTCGGACAATTTCCTCTAGAAGCTTCTATAGGGAGCTGAAAGTGCTTTGGTGCATCCTTCTGTCTGAGAAGGTGATTTGGATCCACTGTGCTTTAAGGGGAGAAGCTGGAAGCAGCAGGATGGAATTGTAGAGATGTGGACAAGGGAACGTCTCTCCAGGTCACTCGTTTTGTAACCAGATTATAGTTTTCACCAGTGAGGAATCCTGAAAAACAATAACAGAAAACAGCTTGGAAGCAGCTTTGATTTCAAAATTTCTCAGTGATGTCTCCACTCCACCAACGTATTTTCATAGCCTTTTGCCTGAAAGGCCAGGCAATAAATATGCATAACATTCAGAGCTCTGCCTGGAGCTGGGTTCTTGTTTTGCTGGAAGGCATAGAGAGAAAGACACACTGAGCAGATTACCAGGGGCATTTTCCCCTTTCTAGTGAAATGGCTATTCTCTCTGATGCTACTAGAGTGTTTTCTGTCACCTCCAAACACTACACACTGTGACAACACTGATCTCCAAGGCCCGTACCGTCTGTGACACTCTGTGTAAGATGCAGGCAGAGTTGGACCAGACGCTGAACCCCTCCCGCCCAGCCCTGGCCAGGAGGTGGAGCTGGGGAGGGGCTGGCCCTCAGTTTGCCTGTTGTTTTTGGAAGCTTTCATTTAGGTTTTTACTACTGGGTGGTCCCCTGGGCCTCCCACTACATTCCGAATATTTCCAAAACTTTCTGAGAGGTGGTGGTTCAACCGAATGAGCATACTGTCCTCACTCACGTGGAAAGCTGTAGGCGCAGGCTTCCTTCTGTCACACATTCTTTCACGTTTTCCCTCTTTATTTTCTTTAAAGTCAGTTTGAACAAAATAGAATTGTGACTCTGAAGTTCTAAGATTCTGGGTACAGTGGTATATATGCTGTTGTTGTTGCTGTTGTTGTGTTGTTGCTTTTCCAGCCCCTTATGTTTCGATGCTCAGTGATCTCCACGCTTTTTGGATGGCTCGCCAGAATAAGTAAAAGATTTTAAGGAGATACTCCCAATACTTGTTATTTGTTCATATATACATGTACTATTGAACTAATATATTCTGTTCATTAAAATCATACAAAGACAAACATTAAAAAAAAGGCGGCGGGGGGCGGCGCCTGGGTGGCTCAGTCGGTTGGGCATCTGGCTTAAGCTCAGGTCATGATCTCACACTTCGTGAGTTTGAGCCCCGCATGGGGCTCTGTGCTGACAGTTGAGAGCCCGGAGCCTGCTTTGGATTCTGTGTTTCCCTTTCTCTCTGCCCCTCCCCTACTCATGCTCTCTCTGTGTCTCAAAAATAAATAAAAACATTAAAAAAAATAAATAAAAATAAAAACACACAAAGACAACATTTTGAAAGGTAAAACAATATTCTTTTATTTTCTCCCTGGCACACACACAAAAAAAACTTTTTACTTTTACTATGCTATTAATGTCATATGCTCATTTTATATTTACATGTGCCTGAACTGAGTATGCTTCGCTTGAAAAGCTTGCTTTACCACTTTGTGATAGGATTCAGAAGTTTAATTCTGAGGGCAGTTTATGTTAATATTTGGTCTTAGTGATTATTGTGGCTAAAAACAATTCTACAAAGATAATGGGAGAAGTGCACTATTGTCTCTAATTACTCTATCCTGACTCATGTTTCAGCCACATCTACCAGCTAATGCAAAGGTTCTGTTGAAAGTTCACTAATAAGTTTCCATCTTCCTTGGCATCAGTCATTTGCTCTTGTAATCCAATCAAAAGTGCTTCCCATTGGCCAAAGCCAGAGCAAGTCAGAAGGCAAGGGAGACTAGTTAATGCACATTTTCATAGATGGATACATGATAGATAGATAGACTCAAAGCTCTCTGAAATTATTCATTTGAAAGATTTTTTTTTTTATTTTAACATTTATTTATTTTTGAGACAGAGACAGAGCATGAACGGGGGCGGGGCAGAGAGAGAGGGAGACACAGAATGGGAAGCAGGGTCCAGGCTCTGAGCCATCAGCCCAGAGCCCGATACGGGGCTCAAACTCACGGACCGCGAGATCGTGACCTGAGCCGAAGTCAGACGCTTAACCGACTGAGCCACCCAGGCGCCCCTCATTTGAAAGATTTTTAAATAATTTAGAAAAATCCCACTTCCCAGTTTTAAAAATGTGTACATATCAGAATTTTTTTTTTTAACAGAGAAAGCATTGTTTTCAGAAGCAAACATATACAATGATGGAAGCTATTCTAAATGTCCATTTGCAAAGTGTTCTCTCCAAGGCATGAATTTTTCAAGCAGTCACTTTCTCACTCACCAGTACAATGTCAACATTACCTTGGTTGCACAGATTTGGTGTCTTTATTTTTTGCAAGGCTCACTGCTGGTTGCACAGCAAGACCAAGGAGCCTTTACTTCCTTCCCCGAAGCCTGGGGTCTGGGGACAGAACAATAACCCATGCCCAGGGAGAAAATTGTTTCTGGGAATGGAGCATGGTCTGTATCTGTGATTTTGGTAGAGGGACTGCATGAGTTTGTTCAGAATGCCCTAACAAAGTACTGTGACTGGGTGGCTTAAACAACAGAAATTAATTTTCTTGAAATTCTAGAGGCTAAAAGTCCAAGGTCAAGGGGCTGGTAAGGTTGGTTTCTTCTGAAGCCACTCTTGGCTTGTAAATGACTCTCTTCCCCTGGGGTCTTTGCATAGCCTTCCTTTTATGCATGTGTCCGTGTTCAAATTTCCTCTTCTTATGATGACACCAGTCATGTTGGATTAGGGCCTACCCGATGACCTCATTTTAACTTAATCACCTCTTTAAAAGCCCTGCCTCCAAATACAGTCAGTCACGTGCTGATGTACTGGGGACATATAATTCAACATATGAATTATGGGGTGGGGACACAATTCAATCCATGATAGGGACATGCCAATCCGTGGCCCACAGGGAGGAAGCCTGGGCAATAAGCCTCATTGGATCTTCCCTCCAGCCCACCAGTTCTCTGCATGTACTTTGCACTGGCCAAATTCAGGTGGAAGCCAGAGGACAGGGAGCCTGCTTGATGCTGTACCCAAAGGTCAGTGTCCTAGGACATGCAGAGTTAAAAAGAGTAAAAAACAGAGAATACCCAGCTCACAAAATCACGGTGCTGAGCTTAGAAAACAGAAATGTCATTGGCCTATAGGGTTACCACTAATTTAACATAGAAGGAAAGAAGTAATGGTCAGAGAAGCCAGGGTACTCAGCTTTGGGGATTGCACTGAGATGCTAGCTTCAGAGAACTGCTCTTACTAGGTAGCTTGGCTTTGCGGAAACAGTTTGAATGTCTTGCATAGCGCTTGCCCTGGTGAGAATCAGAAAAAGACATCCGCTGTGGGCAAATTAGAGAAAAGTGGTTTCCGTGGGCTGAGCAGTCCTTTCAATGCCCAGCTTTGGGGATCCTCATTGGTCCTCCTCAGCCAAACACACCCTGCATGACTCTGTGCAGTGACCGTTATCACAGGCTCAGTGTCATGGTCAACATGTCCTCAGTCCCCTTCTTCCAGACCCTTACCACGGACACCTGGAAGGATACCTGTTGATTTGTGGCTGCTTCAAACTGGCAGCCGCTCTAGTGCCACGTGGAAAAAAATCATTAAACTATGGCAAAATTCACATCGATCACTGGCTGTTTTATGAAATCCATCAAGCCCTTTTTGCTGGCAGTTTCTGGCTGATCTGAACTGATCTTTTGGTGGTTCTCCCACCTAAAGGGAGTAATTAGTGTTCTTTTAGACAATTGTTCCTTGTGAGCACCTCTTGGTAACCCCATTTTAAGAGTTTGGGATGACTGACAAACATGAGGTCTGAGTATAAGCACTGGAGTTTAATCTATCCATCAGACAGACAGGCTGCAGCTCACGGTGAGAACAACTCTGGGGGGAGCACATTCACATAGTCACTGCAGATTTGTATGGTTGTTCTGACAATTTTCTGGCAGGTGGCAGCATAGAGTTCTAAAAATGGTACACACAGAGTTCTAAGAGAGGGTACTTCCTGTGTCCCCAGTTGCTATAAACTTGCTGTCTGGGTAAGTGACCGGTTGGGTGCCCTGTGTGCGAGGGACTCTGTTAGGCATGGGAGTGGGTCTGGGGAAAGGGAAGGACCCAAGGAAGACTAAGACATGGTCCCAACTTCTCCATAGAGTGAAGAGGAGGACAGAAGGGTATCCTCTCAAGAGCTTCAGCTTCAGAATAATGTCCAGATGTACCGCCTTCTCTGTCCCACCCTCTCAAGTTCTGACAGTAAATGAGGAGTGGAAGGTCCAGAGGGAGAACTTCTGCATCCCTCCCAGGTGGTGGCGACATTAGGCTATTGCCTGGGTTCTTTGGGCTCAAAGGGTTGAGCCTGTGAGAGACCCCTGACAGCCATGGCCAGGCTGGGAGTGGAGAACTACTGGAGCTGAAGGGTGAGAGCTGGTAGGACTGGGTGGGTGTTAGTTGCGGGAGGGGGAGAGGGGCGTGCGGGGCAGGCCAGGAGCAGCCTGGTTGGTCCCGCAGCAGCTGTGGGCATCTGTGGAAACCACCAGAACAAAACCCGGGCACCAGAGCACCCTAACAATAAACTGCAGCTTGCTTGGCAAAGCCGAAGCAAAGCCCTTCTTTTTAGGAGAAAGGAGGGGAACTCTTTTTCAGTGTTCTCAGTGGGAAGCCATTTATACTAGTTATGCACTTGCCCCAGCACTACCCCTTTCCCATGGAGACTGGGCCCCCTTGGCTGTGGTTACTCACCCCGACTGCTGATCTTTGCCAACACTCACCCTCTTACCTCTGGGCTCTTACGACTGCTTCCCCGCCCCCCCCCCCCCCCCTTAAATCTTAAGTAGAGGTATTCTTTGTGAGAAAGACAGTTATTTCACATAATCTTAGGGTCTGTGATTACCACCTTGAAAATACTTGGACATTATCTTATAAAGTCAAAGCTAGGCATACCTCATGGTACAGCAGTCCCCTTCCTGATATACCCTGCAGAAATACGTGTGCACATGTATGAAGTGACACGTACAAGCCTTTTTGATCATTCTTGTTCACACTAGCCAAAAATTGGAGACAGCTCCCATGTTTATCAGAAATGGAATGGACACATTTCGATATGTTTATACAATTTTTACCACCATACAGTGGTACAAATAAACGCATTACCTACCGCTATGCAAAAACACACGATTAAATCTTACAGACATGATATTGAGTGAAAGAAGCAAGACACAACAAAATATTTACATTTTTTAAATGTTTACTTATTTATGAGAGAGAGACAGAGAGCAAGCAGGGGAGGGGCAGAGATAATGGAAACACAGAATCCGAAGCAGGCTCCAGGCTGTCAGCACAGAGCCCAACGTGGGGCTCGAACTCAAGAGGCATGAGATCATGAACTGAACTGAAGCGGGACGCTCAGCCCACTGAGCCACACAGGCACCCCGATGCAACAAAACATTTAGTGCACAATTCCATTTATATGAAGTTCAAATGTAGGCAAAACTAAACTGTGGGTTTTCAGGACACATATTTTGGTGGTAAAATCATAAAGAAAAGCAAGGCATGGAATCCTCTACTGTCTATATAGTGTGACCCGCTGAGTGGAAGGAGGGGTTCATTGTGAAGAGGCATCATTGGGGATGTCTAGGCAGGCGGCCATGTTCTACTTCTCATGGGCCGAAGTCATAGGGAGCCCATTCTGCAATGAAAATTCGAGCTGTATATTTGTGTTTTATGCACTTTTCTAAGCTTATCGCACAATTAAAAAAAAAAGTGAAAAAGAAAGTAACTCTTTATTGCCTAGTTATTCTCATGAAGATTAAGTACCGGGTTGAATCTTGAAGGATAAATAAGAATTATCCACGTGGAGAAGACTCAGACAAGAAGGGGTAAAGGTCCAAAGTATAGAACTTTTCTGAGATTTTAAAGTTCAAGTGGAGGTGTGGTTGGAGGTGGAAGCGAGGTCTTGGGGAGCCAGGTGTTTAGACGTGGTGGGCTGGTAGAGGGGTTTGAAGCAAGGGAATGGAATTTCAAGTAGAGGAGGGCTAGTAACAGGGACAAATGCAACAAAGAGGTCATTCAGATAAAGACTGAGGCGTGTTTGACTTGGGAAAGGAGGTCCCTGGCCTCCGGGTGGGAATTGTGCAGTGGGGCCTGGCAGTGGACAACAGACTGGAGTGGGAGGAGGGTGGGAGGGGAGGTGGGGGAGTGGAGACAGATGTGTTTGGCAGCCCTGACCAATGCTGCAGGGAAGGCCAACAGATGAGGAGGTTTAGATTGGGGAACTCACTATTTCTCCATGACCATAAAAGGATGTAGCTCTTTGGTTCCCCAAGTCTGGAAGGCATTTATTTCAGACTTCAGAATTCACTCATGGGAAATGAGATGGTCGAACGGGTGAGGAAGCATCGCCCTGCTCTGTGAGGTTGGACTACATTCACTTAGGAGGCGCTGGAAAAATCCCTGGGAGTCTCAGGAGACTGTTGCGCCTGAGTTTCTACAGGATGTTGGATTTGTGGCCTCAGAGATGGAAACGTCTCTGTTCCCTTAATTTAATGCACACCGGAGTAGGTGGCTGAGAGCTTGCAAGAGACCAGTCTGTCTGCCAGGCCCTCGAGGGACAGCTTCAGGAAAATGGTGTCAGTCAACAGTTTCTCTTCTTTTCTCTCCCGCACTCAAACCATCTTGTATGCGTTTTCCTTCTTGTCTCCCTTTCTAAGCCTCTCTTTCCTGCTTCCATTCCTTCTCTTCTTTCAGACATCCTCTCCTTCTGTCTCCTTTCTGGATTTTCCACTTCCACACCATTCCTGCACTTCAAGTCTCTGCTTCAAACCTTTTGCCACATTCCATCTGACAATGAGAGGTAAGCAGACTTCATGGGGCCAATTTATGGCATCACAGAAGGCCCCCTTCTTTTGGGGGAGCACCTGCCCCGTTATGGCAGAGAGACTCCTGCCCCTTGACATACAGTTCCTGTCTCCTCCTGGGCAGAGTTGGAAGATGACCAACTTCCTCACCACCCCCAGACTCCCACACAAAGCCTGAGCAGGGGAGCAAGGCTGAGGCATTGGCACAGCCAAGATGGTGATGTCGGAGCTGGGAGGCAGGTTATACACAGGGGAACTGACCAAATGAGTAAATATACCAAGTAAATATATCGGGATCCAGGTTACTTGCTGTCAGAGAAGAGAATTACAAACATGGGAAGGGAAAATAAACCCGGAGGTGTTGGATTGGAACTGGAGGTATAAACGTGTGAACACGTTTTTCAAAATATATGGATAATGTAGAAAACACGGATGTGAGTGTGGGCATGTGGACACCTCCCCCCACATATACATTCCCTAACCCCATTCGCTGACAGGGCTTGGGAACAGTGATATATCAGTAACAGAGTGCACCAGGTCCTCAAATCTTACCTTCCAACGACCATTCTCAACTAAAAGGAACCAAGACTCTTTGGAGAAATGGCCGAAGCCAGAACTGGGACAGGAAAAGCACAAGAGGAGCTTGGGACATCTACTGGTACTGGGGAGCAAGGAAACGCTTAAAAAATAATGGGGACATGTTTTGAAAAAAACACAGAAGCTGGCATGCACAGGGTCCCACTGACCAAATTAGGGACAATTTGAGCATTAAAACAAATAATGATTGTAACAGATTAGAACCCAGCGGATTCAATAGGAAACCCTGAGTCCATCCTCATGTAAATAAGTAAATGAATAAATTCAAAGTTTGAGGAAGTCCAGGATATTTACATGGTTGCAAAGCATCTCCCCACGAAATACTTATTAACGGCCAAGTGAGAAGGAATAACTTTACAGTGGAGATGCCAGGCAGAAACCACCTTAATTAAGTGGTCAAAGGGAACATTGTTGGTAATGAGAAAAATGGAAATCCTGCACCCCCCCAAAGGGATTCGGGTGGGGAGAACACAGCCTCACTTTGGTGATACTCCTGCCAAAGGTGCAGGACCACGTGGAAACTTCAACCAACCTGAGGACAATCTGCAGAATAACCGGCACATAATCTTCAATTGTGTCAAAGTTGTGGAAGTCAAATAAAGACTGAGATGCTATTTCAGACTGAAGGAGACTAAAAACACAGCAAGTAAATGCAACGTATGATTTTGAACCAGACCTTTTTATTATGAAGAACAATGGTGCTCTCATTGGCATTCCTGTCCTTATTTTGGTGGTTGTATTGTTGTCACCTAGGAGAATGTCCTCGTTTGTAGAGGATAACGGAGCACTGGGCTGGTAATTTGCTCTCAGACAAACCAGGCCAAAAAAAACTCCTTTGTAGTGTACTTGCCACTTTTGTTTCAAAATTAAAAAATAAAATGGCACAACCATGTTGGCGGAAAAAGAAAGATATGTTATAGGGTGAACACAAAATTCCCATTAGTTGAGGAAGAAAACATGAAAATTTTTGTGTTTATCAGGGGTCGTGCAGGGCTGTGCCTCAACATCCTTGGAGTCCCCTATGCTCTCTCCTCAGCTCTCAGGGGTCGTTTGACAGAAAAAGCGAGATGTATTATTGTTGACAGTCATTGGAGAGCTGAAGTATTAGGTAATGGCAAGTGTCATGATTCTCCTTCCCAAGTCACAGGCCTTGCCAGAGGACTTGAGCCCAGCGACTTGAGCTGTAGCTGCTGCTTCACGGGAAGTGGAAGAGAACGGACCATGTGTTGGCTATCACTGGAAGTGCTCAGTTAGTGGTAGGACAACTTGTGGCTTACATCTCTTTTTCCATCTGAGGGGCTGAACTTGGACGTGAAAGGAGCATCTGGAATGTTTGTGCTGTTGCAAGACATTTTGTCCTTCAGGATCAGGGCAGAAGGAGGGATGAAGTATGTAAGAACATTTGAGAAGAGACTTAACTGAGAACACTTATTACAAGTTTACAGTCTTCCAGAGTCACTTTCATGGAGTGGGGCTTTGAAGTGCTGTCCTTGGCTTCCATTAAGGAGCTATCTGAAACAGCTTTGGGAAAGTGTCCTAGTATTGGCAGATACTTCCCAGTATCTCCTGCAGAGATATGGTGGATACTTCCCAGTATCTCCTGCAGAGGTCTCTATACAAAGGTAATAAATACTATCTTTTCCCAGAGGATTTGGTAGGCTTTGCTACCTTTGACAAGAGTAGATGTACTTTCTCCCTTTTCACCTTGGCTGCTAGGAAACTCAAAATTATTGAGGTTCAACTATAGGGATAGTGGAGGCCTTTTGGCTTGCAGAGTTACATTCTGTTCTCTCCTTCTCTCTTCGCTGTTAATCTCCCAAGCCCTGATTTTTAAATGTGTTTTATTGTATTTCCTATAAGCTGCTTTAAACTATTGTAAATTAAAGGTGTGTAAACCAAATAAAGGGACAGAAGGATCACTGGAAGAGTAAAAGTTGAAGGAAACAGAAAATTTCCTCTGTAAGACAGAACTAAACATTAAGAAGAAAATTACACAGCAAGAATGCAAGAAGTTCCTTTGGTATTTCTTAAGAAAAGAAGAGGTAAGAGGGCCAGGAACAATATTCACGGTCTCCAGCATGTGTCAAAGCGCAGCGTTTGACAAGCGGGTACAATGGGATGCCTGCCTAGACTTCTGAGAAGAAAGTAATAAATATAAGAGTTCTCAAGATATTGTGGTGGGGTAGGGAGGCGGGTCAGAAAACCACGCAGGTGTTTGCAAATCCACAATCTGGCCTGTGCAGAACATCTGACAGAGGGTGAACAAAGTCAAAGTGATGCTATTTAAAAAGTATCCTACACCCTGCTTGATTAAAACAAATCAAACCAACACTTTCTTTTCCTACATTCCAATATTTTCAGAGCAGGAGTGACAAAGAACATCAACTCTTTGGACATCTGCTCCAAGTCTCATTCTGGCACTAGCAGACCTATTGAAGACTTCATTTGTCTGCCTGACAATTTCATCTCTCAGAAGGCACAGGAGCTGATGACGGAAATGGCTGCTTTGGCGTGAATTCTGATCAGTAAAAACGGAAACGGTTGGTAATGTGGAAATGACAAGAGTATCAGGAGAGAGTGTTTATGTCGTCTTGGCCCCTCCCAGAACTCCCAAAGCTCTTGATTTAGGTCATGCTTTTGTTACTTCTCCTTGCTAGATTGTCATTCATATGCTTGTGTCTCCTCGCAAGACTGTCCCTGGAGGACCAGGACCACATCATGTCATCTTTATGTTTTCTGATGTCTGCTGCAGTATCTTTTTTTTTTTTTTTTTAATATATGAAATTTATTGTCACATTGGTTTCCATGCAACACCACCCTCCAAAAACTCCCTTGTGCTGTCCCTTTATAATCACATCTTCCTCTCCCTCCTTAATTCCTGGCAATCACTCTCATGTCTGTCAATACACTTTTGTCTTTTCAAGAGTGGAAATGACTGACTTAACTCTGCAGCATCTCAGTTGGCAGGACTAAGAGTGATAGGTAGAAATTACAAAGATGCAATTTGACTTCGTTATAAGCTAGTTTGGGATCTGTTCCAAAAACATACGTGATGCCAGGTAAGGTGGGAAGTGCCCTGTCACTGGAGGTATTCAAGCAGAGAAATTGGATTTAGGGATACTAGATGGTGGAAGATATCTGCAGCCTCATTTATGATCCGAATCTTGTGTAAAAGAGCATTGGAATAACCTAGATCAAATCTCAGCCTCTCAGAATCACATTTAAAATGAAATGAATAATAGCATTGAAGTTTTTATTTAATCCAAAGCCACCTGTTTTCAATTCTGAGCAGCCCAGAGACCTGCCAGTGCTTTCTCGTGCCTCCAAGTCATGAGGTCTGGCAAGGCTTTTGGCTTTCTCCTCTGCCCCCAGCTTCCTTGAGCCTTAAAGTCACATTTGTTACTCCCCGGGTCTGAGCAACAATGCTCTTGGTGAGGAGAGGGCTCTGCCAGCAGCAGGCAACAGTGGTTATCTTTGTGTCTGTTCTTAAAATTACTCTCCGATTCAGAGCCCGGTTACTCCCAGCAGCCTGTGCCTGGAGCTTCAGAATACCCTACCCACCCCCCTTAGTTGCCCTCTAAGGCGCTACACTGTGTCTGTGCATGCAGGTCTCCCAAAGGAGAGCTCACAGCTGAAGGTGAAGAACAACATAACCCTCCCTCTAGTGGCTCAAACTAAAACACTCTGGCCCTACAAAGGTCCAGAGCGAGACGCTCTGGAGCCACCTCGCAGGGCTGAAATTCCACTGCTTCTCAGAGTTTATCCTGAACAAAGGGATAGGCACAGAGCAGCGCCTCTCAGCTGTGCCAAGAGCTGCCTGCTGGGACCCGTGGGCACCCATCTCCCAGACCCACTCCCCGCTGCCATCTGGCACGGGCCCCGGGTGGGAGCCATGTTCCGTGATGGAGGGGTGGTTGTCTCATCACGTTGCTATCTGAGGGAAGAAACTGCCCGACTTTTCTTAACCCCTGAGCTCCGAGTTTTCTCCCTCCTCACCTATGTGACATCTTCTGAAGCTTTGTGTGTAGGGAAGGGACCTTTACTCAAGGTAGCTAGAGCTTTTCCTTTTTGGCTACTCGAGTGGAATGAAGGCATGAGTCAGATCTGAACTTTGAGTCCCACTCAGGCTGGGAAACACTGCATTTCTACTAGTGAATTTTTAATCAGTGTTTGTGAAATGCAAGAGGTGGAATTCAGGCTCCTGTGAATTTACCTAGTGTCACTGGCCAACTTTACCCCAGCCAGTTATAGAGAGGGATATACATGCATCCCAGGGAGCAACTGTCAGCTCGTCTGCTCTCCCTTCCAACCCAAAAGTTCCATCTCAGAGGATGGGCCCAGCCCACCTCAAAGGTGAAATCCTGGCTCCCGAGGATGACCGGAGCAGCCACGACCTTTTAGCTGGGCACCACAGTTCCCCTATATATGAGGGATGGCTCTTTTGAAAGCACCATCACTCTGGTGACAGAAAGGGTGCTCCTGAAAAAGTGTTTACCAGTTTCCTTAAAAAAAAAAAAATTGTTTTTAATGCTTATTTATTTTTGAGAGAGAGAGCAAGAGCGTGCACGAGTGGGGGAGGGGCAGAGAGAGAGAGGGAGACACAGAATCTGAAGCAGAGCTCTGAGCCATCAGCACAGAGCCCAACACAGGGCTCAAACCCACAAACTGTGAGATCATGACCTGAGCTAAAGTTGGATGCTTAACCCACTGAGCTACCCAGGCACCCTCAGTTTCCTTTTAAAGGCAGCCATTGGATGTCTCAGGACTCCAGTGACATAAAGCCTTCCTAAAAGAACAAACAAAAATAAAGTTAACAAAACCTAAGATGCTTAGCAGCCCAAATAGCAGATCTTTCCTGCCTTTGGTCACTGGTCACATGAGGAAGCATTGGGACAGTGTGAGGCTGGGAAAGAAAGACCATGCAGCTTACAGTCCTAGCAGCCTGTGTTCATCCTGGCGAGGCCACACTTCCTCCTGCCCTGACCTCCTTCTCGCTCAAGCACTCATTATCATCAAAGGGCCATATTTCCTTTTCTGAAAGAGCCATTCTGTACCAGGGTTTTCTTGGCTCTGGCAAGTTATGCGGTCTAAACTCCACTTACGTACTTCACACCCCACATGGCCCCACGGCAGGGAGGTGTACTGAGATGGGGGGTGTGGGTTCTTATTGCCTACTTCTCTCATCACCGAGCCATTGGGTAGCAGAAAAAGAATACTGTAGGACTACACCAGAACATTTAATCTGCCTTGGGTAAAGGACTCAATTTCCTGTTCCGAGTATTTCCCATAAAGCACCTTACTTAGTGTGGCAGAGAAGAGTTCTCTCTCCCCCATGAATGCTGAACAAGAGCTTCTTAGCCAACTGAGGTCACTGAAGGAGGCCCATGGTCATCAAGGCACGGACAAGATCACCCTGAAATCCTTACCCATGTGCTTGCTTAACACGACAGGGCAGTTTTTATTCTGTTCTGGGCAATGACAAATAAGCACCACAGTCAAAGGGTAGCGGTAGGAAAGAGGGAGACGGGTCTGGCTTTCTGGCCTTTTAGAACAGACCAAAGGTGGACTTTGGCTGAGAAGGACTGTGGTCAGCTGATGGCTCATGTCTCCAGTTCCTATCAAAAAAGAAGGAGGTGGCAAGGTTTTCCCACTTCTTTCCAAGGACATGTATTTTGAGTACATACCGAATCTGAAGTAATTTTCAACTCACTTTCAGACCAACTTACTGAGCTGAAGAAAGAGATCAGAAGTGAAATGCATGAAATTCTAATCTACAATGAACCAATTAAAAAAAAAAAATTGACAGGAAAAATAAAATTTCAGATGTTTTTTATTCAAAGGTTTTCAAAAGAAATAAAACAGAAAAAGCTAACAATCTGATCAAATGTACAGTTCAAAAATGTCTTTTGGCGTTTAACAACAAGTCCTAGGAAAGAAAACTACAGAGTTATCTTGAACCGGACAAATAAGTTACCACTGGCAAGTTTGTGGCACTAGTAAAACAAAAATAAAAAATTAACTCTCTTGATCATATAGATATCTCTATGAAAATCTTTTTTTTTTCAATCTGTACAAAAGGTCTTTCTTCATAAATTAATTTTTTTTATAATTTAATGGCTGTCTACTATGTGATGTTTAACTGATTTTTTTTTTATTTTTATTTTTTTATGTACAGAGGTTATGTTTCCCAAATCTTACCCAGACGAGTATGGCACTTAGTTCAGACATATCTAGCAGCAGATTTCCCCTCCCCTCTAACCGAGCTATCAAATTTCTGTCTTAACTAATGCAAAAATATCAAGTAGTGAGAGACCCAGGTTTATAAATGTATTAGGTACAAGGAGGGTGCTGCGTTCAGTCTGGACTTTCACAAAGCAGTAATATTCCAGGGAGCATAGAACCAATTAATACCACAACTTTAAAAAAGGAAACAAAAACAAAAACAAAACACATTTCTCTTAGGACTATGTAATTTTCACTAGAATCTACACTTCTCAGAGCAGCAAGGACTTTTGAAACTATGAAATGTCACTGACATCTATAATCAAATACAAGCATAAAATTTAAGAACTAAAAAATACTCGAAAGAAATAACTGCTCAGCCCTAGCTCCTGAGCTAGGAGGATTTGGTCTGTGGAAACAGGGAGGGCCAGCAACCTGTCCCAGCACAAAAGAAAATAGACTCTGAGGTAGATAACTGATCACACACCGTTGACCAGACAAGTACACAGTTTTGGAAGACAATTTACCGTTGCTTTTCAAACGTATGCAATCGTCTCACTAAAAGAGCTTTAAGAACAGTGAATCACCTTAGATGTACTAAAGTAGAAATAACCGTGTATTTATGAATCAGGAATTTCATAGTTTCAAAATTGTTTTCTCTTTACACTGAATACTTGTAGTGATGATGTAAAGTGTGGCACTGCTTGGATCCAAATCTTCCTTCATGCTTTTTTTTTTTTTGTTTGGGTGTGTCCATACATCAGTTAAAATTATAAAACCTAAATGCAAAGGTACAAAAAAGGCACATTCTCCTAACCGCAAACTGGTCCGGCAAAAATAAAGAGCACAGAAGATATGACGCTGAGACAAGGTGGAGCAACTGGTTACTGGCTCTTCGGTCTTTGGTGAAGTTACCTTTAAAAGTGCCAAGTAATTTTTATTTCTCAAATTTATGTAATAGAGAGAGCGAGTAGCCAATCGTTTTGCTTCTATTCATATCTCAGCTTAGGTTTGAAGATAAAATCCTTACTTTTAGCTTTTGCCATTTAGTTGCAATAGCAACGTTTTTCGCTTTGCCAGATCTCAGGCAGAATTCTCATTCTAAAGCACTATCATTAGTATAAAGGAAGGACAAAACATTCGGTGACTCCCCGCCCCCGCCCCCCCACCCCCAGCCCCAACGCTACCTACACTAAATCTAGAACATCGAGTTAGGTTTTTTTTTTTTCCTGAAAAAAGGCAAAAAAGACTTTACATTGCATCATACAGCAGATATCCTAAATCAGTCAAACTATCAGAGGAAACTGTTGGCATACAGCCTTACAAACAATTTACCCTATTAAAAGTTCCCCAGTCAGAAAATGTGTTTCACACAAAACATTTTTTCCCTTCTTGCATTTCACTACCTTACACATCATGTGAAAAATCATTAAAAACACCTACTACATATTTAAAAAAGCCAAAATTTCAGCAACTTTTATTGACTACCTTTTAAAAGCCCTATGCTGCTGTTTTACAAGGCATAATAGACCAGCTCATTTGGTCAAAGCGTTCTACATCATTAGTTTGAACTAACTTTTACTGAAACAGCTACAGCATCAAAGGAGTTAAGGCAAATTGGAATTCATAGAAAAGGAGAAGACACTTCACACTACGTTGAAAGTAAAACGGAAAAGCTAAGAAGAGAGACGCGGAGGGCAACACTGAGTACAGGGACACTCACACGGCAAGCACAGAACGCCATGGGGGAGGTCGGACTACTTAAACTTCAGAGCCCATTTCATACAGCTGAAGAAAACGCAAATTCAACACAAAAATGGACAAAACCACAAAAATCTGGTCATGCACTTGGATAAGTCTTCATGGTCTTTGTGCATACCCAGAAAATTGAAGTTTTCTTTTTCTTTTCTTTTTTTTCTTACTTTTTTTTTCCTTTTTTTTTTTTCTTTTTTGCATCATAACATTTGATAAAAATCTTTCGTTTTGTTTTTTTTTTTTGTTTTTTTGTTTTTTTTGTTTTTTTTTTACTAAAATAAACCTGTTCGGGGGAACAGCTACTAGATGAATTTAAGGGTTTTATGCACCTTATAGAACTTATAGCAAAAATAGTTTTAGTTGATTTCATTATAAATAACGTTTTCAAGAACCTGTGCAAAACTGTCAATAATTTCCTAAAGCACAATTGATCAGAAAAATCCATGATTGTTCAGCCTTCACACCCTTCTTCATGTAAGAACACCCTTCTGTACATCTGGAAGAGAAAAATAAAAGATAAATGCTTTTGTGCATTTGGTATAATACGGCACCTCCTTCTTGTTTTAACGGTGTAGGTGTTTGAGGAAGGCAAGGTGGTGGGCATCTCTGGTGGCAGACCAATAAATGCTGGAACCGAGGGTCGTTCCGATGCCTTGACTCTACCTGTCAAACCTGGGACCTGCACCAGTTCTGGTGCACTTGCACCAGAACAAACAGAGACCCAAGTGTCTTAAGTTCCACACAGCTATTTTATTACGATCTACATGACCAAGTAAAAAGTTTTGAGACTTGTGGTCCAGGTGAGAGCTGGGAATGCAATCCTCCCATCTAAAGATACTAACATTAAATTCACGGTCAAGATATTGCTAATCTTATAATGCTAGATGAGGCAAAATCTCGTTATTTCCTTCAGTTTGTGAGGAGTAAAGCAATATAAATTTGGGTACATGTACTATAGGTCAAATTTGATACCTGGTGTTCTGACAGGTTACAGATTTTTAGGGTGGGGAGGGGTAAGGAGGGTGAGAGAGTAACTATACACTTGACTTCAATACAAGGCACTATTCTTTTTGGACAGAACTGGAAATTGCACAAAATCACTGATTTAACATTTCAGTAACACTGGATTCCTTGGCCATGATTAAGGCAGTGTGACCAAATCTGAGCTATGCTAAGTATCACTATGATAAAAGAATCATAGACTTTTTCCTTGATGTGAGCCCTACAGTTACAAAGATGTTGCCTTCATACCTCACAGTTACTTATTAGGTTGAAAGGTGTATGGTGAATGGTCATTAGACGTCTCGACAGCCACCTGCTGCTGACCAGTTGCTTCCTACGAGAAAGCAGAACAGGTGACACATGAGCAATGGCATCCAAGCTCTGCTACTCAGGTCTGAGCTCCACATCTTAAAAAGCAAGCACTCATTAAAAGTGATTTTCTTCATATTACGTAGGGTTTTCAAGGTTAATTATTTTCCTAAGGAGTTAACATGTCTGACAGACCCAAAGAACCTCCCACCCCAACATTTATGAGTTGTCTTTTCATATCAAGCTACAACTTATCAAACAAATATCCCTTGAAGCCAAATGTGACTTGGAATTCAGTATTTTCAGATTTTAGAATCTGAAAAACGGTAGGCACATGCTGTATATCACAGAACATATCCAGTGGGGTCTAGGGCTGCACCTCATAACCAAACAGATGAACAGGTCTACACTGAAGGATATAAATATGCCCAGTAAGTGCGCTAGGATTCTTGCTTTCCATAAATTCGGGTTCAGTCTTGCCACAGGTCAGGTTTTTGCTGAAGTGGATGCAAAGAGAATTTTTACTTTCAGATTTTATTGTGTTTCAAAATTGCAGATAAAGGACTGTGGGTTCTGTAACTGTGGCTGTCAATATGTACACAAATTTAAATCAATCAGAGGAGAACAAAACAAAGCAAGAATGCCCCAAATGATCCAAACACAGGCCTAGGGGTGTTTCTGCAACTGGAACTTGTGGGATCTGCCTAGTGGGTACGGCTGATTGGGTTGACAAATTTCCTTGGAATTTTAAGGGTACTGTGCAGAAAAATGCTATGTTTTGTTCAATCGTCATTCAAGTGTCAGTCTTCTTCCATGATCATTATCATATCGGTATCTTCTATAATAAAAACTAAGAGTTATTTAGCTATACTAACAGCCTCTATTAAAAAAAAGGTATGGTTTGTTCCTCATCCCTATTATGATTCTAAAACATCTGAAATACCTTACTTGCAATTGACTACTTCTTGTAGTTATTATTGACAATCTTTGGTACTAGGATTACAATCTTTAGCTTTATCTTTTTTTTTTTTTTAACATTTTAAATTTATTTTTGAGAATCAGAGAGAGGCAGTGCACAAGCAGGGGAGGGGCAGACAGAGAAGGAGACACAGAATACAAAGCAGGCTCCAGACTCTGAGCTGTCAGCACAGAACCCGATGCGGGGCTCGAACTCACGAACTGTAAGATCATGACCCGAGCCGAAGTCAGATGCTTAACCGACTGAGCCACCCAGGCACCCCTTCAGCTTTATCTTAATTTGCCTGTAAGTATCACTTTACAGGACACAAGATAGATTCCTGAAGGGTATGAAATGTGCTACAACCTTGGGAAAATATTTCTGGGAGTTTTGGGGTGTGTGTGGCCTGGATGTTGCTACACTCATCGGTATGCATAGAATTATCTTTCACAGTTGAAAATAATCCTAGCTATACACGCCCTCTAAACTCAATTCTTTATGCAAATATTTGACTTCTGATGGATCTTTGAGTCCTATGTAATTTACCCATTTCTTTTTTTTTTTTTTAAATTGTTTTGAATGTTTATTTTTGAGATAGACAGAGAGTGAGTGGGCAGAGAGAGAGGGAGACACAGAATCTGAAGCAGACTCCAGGCTGAGCTGTCAGCACAGAGCCCGACGCGGGGCTTGAACCCACGAACCACGAGATTGTGACCTGAGCTGAAGTTGGACGCTCAACCGATTGAACCCCCAGGCGCCCCTAATTTACCCGCTTCTAAAGCTACTCATTGCCAGAATGGCCACTGGAGGGTCTGTACCAACCTCAACGGGAACCGCCGTTGTCTGCACATGTGTATACTGTGGCAAATAAGCTCCTTGCATAGCTGATGTCGCAGGCATGTACTGAAAAGGAGAATACGGTCAGGATGGGAAATGAGAAGCCATGCAAAATTCTGAGTGCTTGGGAAATTTTGAGATGGGATGTCAAGTATTTGAAACTCTCAAAGAAGAAATTTAAACAAGCCACCACAAAGTTTAATTAGTAAGTATGTTGTATGGAAGGCAAAGTGAATGTTTTCTACTTTCTGAATTTGTCAAACTAAAATTCCCACCTGTCTTTGGATTTCCTAACAAAGAAATACATACATGAAGATCACTAGGGCTTCTCATTCTCAATAATTCAATATCACTAATGTACAATTTTAGAAGATCTCATCTCAAACGACCTCATTACTTTCCAGCAGCCCCTGAACTAGTATCTATAGAGTTATTTCCATAGGTGGAGACCTAAGGAGTAAATGATGTGTTGAGTTTTTATCAGGTCACCGCAGAACAGGAAATGGACCCTTGGTTTCCTGATGCCGACAATCATCCTTTTCCAAAGGCCGCAAATTCTTGTTGATCTCAATGTGTACGAACCTGGCTGAGCCTTCACAAGAAGCTGCTGCTGGTTTTGAATGTAAGCAAGGAAAACATACCTCCCTTTGTTCTTTTCTGCCACCATCGATATGGTCTGAATTAAAAGGCTTTGGCCATCTTACCGTGTAAATGCTATGTTGATATATATCAACCCCGAAAGTTCATCTGGTACCAGTGCAACCTCAGTACCCAACTAGGTCCCCTGGACTTCGGAGAAGTAAGTCAATACTAAGACTCTAATACAGGGCCTCCAAATTTCATAAAAGAAGTGAGGAACAATCTCCTGCCTTATCACCAAGTACCACCTTCATCTTTTGCTTCATGAGACCAGGTCTGCAGTATGAATGAATGACACCAGTGATTAGGGCTATATGTGGTCAAGTGTGGTTGCCAGATTCTGGTAAAGGAGAGCTACCCAAAGGACAGACATTCAGTTCATCAATTAATCATGTGGAAGGCAATGTTGGGGGGCGGTGAGAAGGGCTTGGACATAACCTTTGATGTCACAGAGCCTGTAATTGATAGATAAGACACAGGCTGCATTAATTTACCCCCCTCCCTTTGCTGAGACATAGGATATTAATTTGCCACCTACTGTTCCGGTGCTGCCTAGTGACAGATGACTCATCTGCTGGGCCAGAGGGCTGATCATAGATGCAGGCTGTAGTGACATGGTGTGCTCCATTGAGGGAGTTAACACGGCCCCCTGGGGAGTCGGGAGACAAGAACAGTGTAAGATAAACTCAAGGAGGGAATGAAGATTCTGTCATTCCTTTTGCAAAGGAAATGCCCTAGTCTGTTGAGATGTGAAGCAAAAATAACCTCTCACACTTGCAAATGGTTTCCTTAACAATTGCCTAAAAGTCTTCTAGCTAATGCTTCCTAAAACTTTCTTAAGAGCATTCATTTCACTGAAATCACTGCATTGAACATCTTCCCCTTTCCTTTTGCTCAGCTGTAAAGCAGGCCAGTCCAGCAGGAGGAGCTGTAGTAGGAAATGCAAACTATTTTTGGCTGGATAAGGCTACAAAAATGCTTCCTTAATTTTTTAAAAACTAAATGACAGCTGATGTTCTATGCAGCCACAAAAGAGCACACATATCATACGGTGTCTTTGTGTGAAAATGTTCTGGACAGTCACTTGACTCAACATCAGGCTGTTAGGATCAAGATCACATTCTTCATTCACTCTGTTTCTCAGAACTTTCAGCTACAATTTGGCACCAAGGGAGGGAAGCAGATCCAGATATGATTAATACTCCAATTTCAGGTTCTTTGCTTTCATTTGAAAAAATTCTGGGCATTAAACATAAAATTAAATACGATTAAATGGGGTGGGGTGGTGGAGAACAAAAAAAGTATCGCCCATAACCCAGCCTCTCCCTAATACACAATAAACAATTTCATATCCTAGGTTTTTGCTTTGAATGTAACATTCTATTATAAATATTTACCTAACTTAGTGCATAGCCATCATTATCATCATTTTTAATTTTTTTTTTAATGTTTGTTTATTTTTGAGACAGAAAGAGACAGAGCATGAGCAGAGGAGAGTAGAGAGAGAGACAGACACAGAATCCGAAGCAGGCTCCAGGCTCTGAGCTGTCAGCACAGACTGAACTCACAAGCTGTGAGATCATGACCTGAGCCTAAGTCGGACACCCAACCGACTGAGCCACCCAGGTGCCCCTATCATCATTTTTAATGATTGCATAATGATACACTGATTATCTAAACCGAAATGCAGCTAAATCCATTTCTGCATTTTCTCTAATTTATCCTATGTGATATTCTTATGGATTACATCATTCCTCTCACTTCTGCAATCACCCAATTACCTGAGAATGCAGTTATTCTGACACATCCTACCAATATTAATGTCATGTTTTTGGTATCATTGCAACTGATCTACCCCTTCAACAAATACACTGTTATTTATTGATAATTAGAGCACAAATAAGGCAGAGACTGGTATGTGGGCACTTTAATTCTGGTTGCAGTCTAAACTGGGTAGGGAAAGGCAGATAGGAACCTTCTGCACACACTACCACTGTCTCCTCTAAGATGTTAAACTAAGATATGTGTAGGCTTTGTCTCCAAAAGTTGCCCAAAAAAGATATAGATGTGTGTCAGAAACTGTTTGTTGTTAATGCATGTCATAGAAAATTTCTTTTTAAATTTTTGGTGTGCATCACCAAAAAGTATGTGGGAACATGGAAATGATTCAGAAGCCCAGAATATGCTGAAGGAATTTCCTGCCCCCTTTTCTCATTCATCGGTAGGAGCTACTGTCCAGGACTGTGCACACAGAGACAAATATGTGTGCGTGTTTATACAGACACACACACGTGTCATCGGAGAGCTCATCTCCTGTGTTATCAGCGAAACTTGTTTTCTCTACTTCTTCAAAGTCATCTCAGCAACTTCCGACTTAGAACATGTCCTTGGATTACTGTTTCATACACATGGTCTCATATTGCATGCTATCCTTCAGAAGCTGTCCTGAGAGAAATTCCTACCTCCTCTTATGGCCAACAATGGTTTGCTTTTCCTAAACAACAGATCTGTTATTATCTTACAAGTACCATGAATTGTTCTGCTTATCAGAATTCCCATTTTGCCTTAGTGACTAAAAGCAGAGGGCCAAATTTGTAGCCTTCTTATGATGAGCATATAGGCCACTGTGTTGGGTGCTGTTAGCTTTTTTTGGTGATTCTGTTCTCCACTTTTATTTTTCAACGGTTATTTACTTATTTTTTTAATTTTTATTTATTTTGGGGGACGAGGAAGAGAAAGAGAGAGAGAGAGAGAAAGAGAGAGAGAGATGATCCCAATTAGGCTCCATGAAACATCTGTCAGGGCAGAGCCCAATGCGGTGCTCGATCTCACAAACTGTGAGATCATGACCTGAGGTGAAATCAGCAGTCGGACATTTAACCCAGTGAGCTACCCAGGTGCCCCCATTTTTCAACTTTTAAAAGGCATGTTTTAATTCAACAAACTGGATTTTATGTATTTTTGAAAAACACATAAATACACTTAGTGTAACTCAATTAAAAAATGTAATATGCACATAAATATAACAAATGCTCACGCCACTGAAGAAATCACATTTATCAAAGAAAGTGTTACTGTTTCAGTATTTATAATTTCTACACAGGCTAAAGTAACACTGATAAAAATCTCTAGCTTAATTTGTAACGCTTTATACCTGCATTAAACAGAATGCAATTTAAAAAAAACGTGAACTGCTTCATCCCAACTACTGTTAAAAACAGTAATTTTAAAACTTCAAAATTTTAAAATTCAATTGGGTGGTCCTCTACAGAACTGGTATAAAGAAGAAAATGGTACCCTGCTTCAAATATGATACATTTTAAGTTCTTACCATTGCAAATTTAATTTGATGTCAAGTACCAACTTGTTTTAAGACAAGGGCGAGTGGACGCTTTATACTGAACTTGTACCTTCGCATATGCCATGCTTAACATATCCCAAATCCCATACCATCTTCGGCAAAAGGTTTTAACCCAGAGAATGGGTTTCTAAATGTTGCAAACCACAAGGCCATGAAGGTGAAAAACTTACAGGGTGCTGTAGGATATATGGTTGAGGTTGCATCCAAGAAGGACTTTGCACCTGGAAAAGGGAGGATTTTGAAAGAAACATTGATTTTCATTGGAATGCTAGCGACTTCTCTAGAGATCTTTAAATCATGTTAAAATCTACAGGAGGAAAATAAGGAAGCAATACTATCAATGATTAAAAAGATCAAGGCAGTTAGAGTTCTTGGCAAACTGGTCACTCTGAATAGGATGAAATGATTATTTAAAACCAAGTTCCACGTGCCCATTCAAGAAGTATTAACTGAGTACCAGGCATCAAAGAGAAAAAGGCAAAGAAGATATGGGCCCCACCCTTAAGCAATTTATTGTCTAAGCAAGGAGATAAACAAGTAAACAACTCAAATCGTGAAAGTGTTAAGACCTAGGCACTTTAGGAATGCAGATGAATGAGAATTAATTCCAGCACATCTCATTACAAACTAATCCTTAAAGTATGTGCTTATTTAAAAAGAATAACGAAATTCAATCCCTCTTTGATACCAGGACATTAGGTTTCAGGAATCTTGTCTGGTGGTCAACAATTTCTAGTTAGTGTGGAAAATAAAAATCTGAAAATCAGATTTAGGAAATTAAACTCCAGTAACTACATCTTGACATGTACAGTCAAAAGGGCACTTGCACAGTAGACCCTCTGGGTTGAGGAATAAGCCATGAGAGTCAGGTTCCATGGCAGGAAAGAAAGCCTGTGCAGTCTGCCACTCCAGAGAAAAAAATATCAGTCCATTTCTTGATGCCCAGAGCATTACAGAGGCTACACAACTGTTAAAAAATTAAGTTTCAGTCTCTAATTCTTAGCAACAAAACCCTCCTGTATCTTATCCCCTACTGTTAACTTCAAAGGTTCTATAGAGAGGATATGGGGGAAAGTCATGGGGGGAAGAATGTATTGTGATTTACCTTGATAGCAGAGCCCCGATACTTGTTTTCTCTGGTTTCCTTTGCCACCTAAGGCAGACCAAAGTTAAGTGCTTCTGCCTTGTTAACATTTCAGTTATCTGGACTGCAGTCTTTCCCCACTGGGGTACTACTGGTGGTTTCTTGCAGATGCCAATTTCTCAAATCCAATTGTATAAGCATATGGTGGTTTAGTGGAGAAAGGCCCACTCCAACACGAGTGCGAGGCCTTCACTGAATAAATTGTGGGGAGGAGAGCAGCTCCCTGTAGCCCCCAATTGGGGCAAGATGCTCTCATTTTTGTATGCTTTCAGTGGTCCTAATAATCTAACAGCTTACAGCATTATGGGGTTAGGGAGCTATAACACCTAATCCAATTTTCTTTCTGAAGCAGCAAACGAGCTCCTGTCAATTTCTATTCCTCAATTTTCCCTAACTATAAAATGGGAATAATAATCTATGTTCTTTGAATTCTTCACCATTGGTTCTCCCCTCCTTTGGGTCATGGCTCCCTCTGAAAACCTGATGAAAGAAATAGAACTCTGTCTCCCGCCCACCGCCCACCCCCCAACCCCGCCAACTAACTGCATACACACAAGCAACATTTTGCAGACAATTTAAGGGAATCTCAGACTACTTGAAGCTCATCTGCTGACCCCACTGTGTCCCTGAATTTATGGGGTTAAGAACCTCAGTTTTACAGGTTACAGCACTAAGTGGCAAATGGAATGAAATTCCAGATGCATCTTAGGGAAACACAGAATGCCCAGGAGAAGAAATCAGGCCTTTGAAATGAAATGCTGTTTCCACAGTCAGGTCTCCTAATTTCTTTTTTCTATTCTATGAAACAATTCTGTGGCCGTAATGCTCACTGCCTTACAGTAAAGAGGGAAAAAGGTGGTAGGGACATGCATTAGTAGCTGAAATAGTTATAGCAGCACAATTCAAATCAATATGCACAATCATTTATCCGAGAATAAGCTTACTTGTCCCTAGTTTTAATGATCTACATAAATGGCAGAGGTTTCCAAGTTCGGATTTTTAAAAAGAACTACCTTTCATTAGGGAATTGTTAATTAGGGAAAACACATTAGAGCAGATCTCACTGATGCTTCTAGAGTAAGGGAAAATAGAAAAATTTTATGTCCAAAATAATGAAAGAGGCATGAAATCAGCAAATACCATGCCCAGCAGATTGAAGGACTAGCCCAAGTAACATTGAAAACCCAGACAGATAAAAGAAAAAATGAGTGAGAACTCAGGAAAAGGCAGAAAGAAGACCTAAAAGCAGAGGGAAGCTACGAATGCTCCATTAAAACTTCAGTTTCAGTGCACTTAACCACTTCTCTTTATTATTCGAAGCTACTTTTATGTTTTCAGACAGAACCACCTTAATGATACTGCTTATGTTGACCAATCCATTATTTTAAAAAGTATAATGAATATACTCTCATCAGCCCGCTAATCCTGTATATGTATTAACGATGATGATGATAATCACGGCTAACATGTAGTGACTGCTCATGATACACCAGGTACTGTGCTGAGCTCTTTACATTATTTAGTCCTCACACCAAGCCTATGAGAAAGAAACTATTATTATCCCCATTTTAAAGATGAGGAAACTGAGGCTTACAGAAATTAAATAACACAGTTATTAGATATTGTAGTTCCCTAACCCCAGAAATCAGGGCTACAACATCTAATTCAATTGTTTTAAAAAAAAAAAACAAACAAACAAGAATACACAAAAGTTTAGTCACACAGGATCTCAACAGTCAACAAAAGAGAGAACTATATTCCCACGTGTCTGTATTGAACTGTTGTTATGTTTCTGTCTGGACCAAGGCGGTAACCCTGTTAGAGGTACTCTGCTACAGGAGGAGAAATGAACACCACCGGGTTCGTGGTGAATAGGAGGTAACCCTGCAATAAAACCGAATCACAGAACAAGGTACTTCATGAGATCTCGGTGCTAAGTTGGGAATTTAAGATAAAGCCTCCTCAAAATAACCTGTTTAAACAGGGAGTCACCTCCTTTTTTCTTTTTTTGCTGCAAATCTCATTGCATTGCTCATTTAATGCTACCTGATGGAGACACATCTTTACTCATTAGCATGTTCACTTGCTCTTTTCTTAGTTCCTGCTGAGGAATAAACAAAGGCAACGGTGCATACCTATTCTGTATTTTACCTAACGTCAACGTTTTTTAAGTTTCAACTTCTGGGACACGTGGTGTCCAACAGCAAAGCCCGCTGTGGAGGAAGTATGTGGGTTCATCCCAATTCTAAAATGCTATGATTTCAAGGACTGACAGCTGATAACCATTTTCTCTTGTTTTATATTCTCTTACATAAAAGTAAGTCTCTCTGTCAAATAAAAAGCAGCTTATTCTAAATTGGCTATCCAAGCTGCATAACATTGGACTTAAATTTCATTATAAGTGTTTAAAATTTTAAGACACATAAAAACGCAGCAGTGATTCACAGCCGGCAAGTTGTCATACTCTTGATGAATCCTAAAGGTACAAACCTGGTAGGCAGATACAGGAGATGCAATATAGGGTGTGAGAGAAGTTTGAGTGATCATTCGGTTTGTAGCAATACTGTATGGTGAAGGATAAAATCTAGAACAAACACAAAAGCCTTTATTAAGTAATCCTTTAAAAAGAATAATTCCCGGAACAAATGTCTGATATCTTCCACCTTCACATTTTCCCTCAAGCCATTATGCATTGATCTTAATGACATACCCGTTTTGTATAGCAGCTGTGGTTGGGTCATACGTAAGTGTCATTCCAGCCTATGGGAAAGGAAAAAAAAAAAAAAAAAAGAATCATTCACCGCATGGGCAAGGTTTACAAATTCCATTTCTTAGGTCATGGCAACATAAAATAGAGATAGTTTACTAGCATTTGATAAAAGTGAGAGTTTCCTTTAGGCAAACATAAACTCAATATGAGCATTCAGCTCTACACCCGCACAGTCTCGTTTGGTAGTTATTAGTTGCATGCAGTTATTGAAACATGGCGTCTCTCCAGCACAGTGGCTATATCTCAAGTGCTCAAATAGCCACATGTGGCTCGTGGTTATCACTGGACAGTGAAGACTCTAAACATTTCTCTGAGTCTGAGTCTCTGAAGACTCTAACATTTCTACTGGATGGCACCTCCTTAGACATTCTTGAACTAGTAGGTTACTTAAAAAAAATTCATTGAAAATAAATATGGAGAAATGGACATCCAATATTTTTATTGTCTTTTTTTTTTTTTAAAGAACATTACTCAAAAGAATTAGGCAAAAAATTCAACAACAAATACACTGTTTGTTTTAATAATGTTACTTAGGATAATTTCTGAGTAATTATAAATGTAAACCTTGAAGAGACCATGACGTTAAAAAAATACCAAACAGTTGTTCCATTTCTTCGAAGCAATTTAAAATTTTCTTTTACTTGATATGCAGCTAACTGGGAACCATTAACTGCACCCACCATCTATCTGTCCATCTGGAGAGTCATCACTCTCTTAGCACCATTTTCACTGGGAAGAGTTTTAATGGGACATCATCTGCATCATAAAGCCTGAATGCTGGCACCTATTTCAGAAGTACAGCGGCCAAGTCAAGAAGGCTCTCATGATTACACACCCACACTGAAGTCTCAAGAAGGGACTTACAAGTCTCACCTCTCCTTCTCTATGCCATGGTCTTCCATTAGGGATGTATTTGTTTGGGTTCTGCCTCTTCTTCTGTCCTCCATCCGCAAACTTACACAATAAAGGTTCTGTGGGAGCTGAATGGGGACAAAAACCAGAAAACAAAATTGTATGTGTGTGCATGACAAAATGTAGTTCAACTTTTTTTCTTTAAAATTTTTTTGAATGTTTATTTATTTTTGAGAGAGCGAGAGAGACAGCATGAGCAGAGGAGGGGCAAAGAGAGAGAGGGAGACACAGAATCTGAAGCAGGCTCCAGGCTCTGAGCTGTCAGCACAGAGCCTGATGTGGGGTTTGAACCCACAAACCATGAGATCATGACCTGAGCCAAAGTCGACGCTTAACCGACTTAGCTACTCAGGCGCCCCCATTTTTACCCCTTCAATAGAAGCTGTGGCAGGTGCCATAAGGGAATTGATAGAACACTTTAAGCCAAAGGTTTACGCAGACCCTTATACGATTATCCGCTGGTGAAAAAGATAGTAAAGAAAATATATTAGTTATTATTTTCAAACCACAGAGTGATGAACACATTTATTCTAAGGAACCAAAGGAATCTTTTCATTCACTTTTATACTTGTTTACGTGCAGACCCACTTGTTTTCAATTCTGTTGATGTATCTCCAAATGCAAATAACATTGTATCACCTCCCCCACCCCCAAATTAAAAATGCTCCCTTAGCATCTCATCATTCATTCTTCAGAGAGGCCTTCAATTCCCCCAGGAGAAAACAAGTTCCCCTTTATACTATAGCTCATATTATATTTTTAAAACAATTTAAAATTTTTATTTGTATTTTTATACCTAGCATTTATAACAACTTGGAATTGTGGTGATTTGTTTGGTGTCTGTTTCCCCCTCTGGAATGTAAGCCCCGTGGGGAGTGGTGACACTTATTTCTTCATCACTGTATCCCCAGTGCCCAAGTATCTGTCATGTTGTAGGCATACATGGCACCTTGGTTGAACCAATGGATGAATAAAAACAGGTCTCATATGTTTATTTGTGAAGTACAGCCTTGAAGACAGCTGTTGTAAGAAACGCAAAAACACCTACCCAAGCTATTTAAAGTTTTTTTTCTGTTCCTTTAATCATCCCTCTTGGGGTTGCTTTACTGTATATCCACATCATAGAATGATCCAAAGAACAACTCAAGAAATGAACGCAGAAAAGCAAAAGATTCAGAAACTATCACACAGGGATAAGTATTCATTAGCTTAAAAGAAAAAAAAGGTGGGGGGGGGGAGGGGACGGCATAGTAGTCTACCCATGACTTTTCATTTTCTTTGCTTTTCCACAATGAAAATAGTAGTATATTCCTGAAAGTTGTGCATATTTCAATATGTTTCTGGTTAATGTAATAAAGGCAATCATACCTTCCTGTCTGGTTCTCACATTCTGTCCTTTGTCTACTACAGAACTCTGATTACTACTTTCAAGTTCTGTCTCAAAGTTAAATAACCAGGAAGAGAAAAATATTACTTATGGAAAATTTACTCCTTTCTCCTTTGCCTCTTATTATCCTAATTCATTTCTTATTTTATATCACTATTACCCACCCACTAATGACAGGGTGGAAGCAAGAGTGCCTCTCAACACTTCTCTGCCAAAAAAACAAAACACAACAAAAAACCCAACTGTAATTCCTTCTCAGTGAGGGATCTAGGCTGTCATCTGGTATGGCTTCCTCCTCTCCCTGGTGTGAACCAGTCCAGAGGGACAGGCTGGAATGTGAGCTCACTTCTGAAAGGCAGCTGTACTACGGGAACCAGAAGTTGAGAACAACACTGTGAGGTGTTTGGGGAGAATACCAGGGAATCTTGGCCCTACCACTGTTTACCTTCTGACTCCACCCCCAGGCCTCAGGCTTTCCTGAACAGGGAACTTCCATTTAAGACAAATGGGCGTGAAGAAAGACAGACTGGGGCCAAATCCTAGACTGCAGATGAATTACTCTGTCTTTTCAAAAAAATGTACTGACTTTTGGAAATTTCTATACCCACCAACAATCTCAGAAGGTAAAGTAAGTGGATACAAAGGAACAAGAGGGCTTTCTCATAGGTGATGATGTTTTTAATTCTATAACCACGTGTTTGGCAACAGGTGGAAACGAGGGCCAGGAGAACACTGCTTTCGAGTAGAAGGAAGGGATAAAGGGCAAACCTGCCTGAAAGTTAGGATTTTCCTTCTGCCACACGTGGGGATGTCTCACCTTGAAGTCTAAGGACAAACAGCTCAGGAGCACAATCTCATTCTTAACAGATCTAAAAGTCCTTCTGGCATCGAATGTTTCCTCCAACGATGTTTCAGAATTTTTACTCCCCATAATCTTGTAGGGCAAGTGAGCAGAATAAACTCTGCAGTGCTAGCCCTTTGTGGGACTTCACTTTGAAGACACCCTTTTATCTAGAGGCATTATAAAGACCAGCTAGCTCCTAGACAGAGATTTAAGAGTTTTCCAAAAAAGATTTTAACTTGGCACACTGAGTAATGCAAATGGACCATTTTCCTTCATGAGCATCATTTCTTCCAGAGAAAGAAGGCAACCAAGTTGGACACATTCTAGAAACTCACTCTGGGCTGCCTAAGTAGGCAGGTGTGAACAAAAGTATTTAGGCAGCAATCCCTGGGAGCACCAAAGCTCTACATTTGCTCAAAGGCCAAGTGTCCCTATCTGTGGTAAGATGCTGTCAATACATTTTCATTCTTCTAGACTATGCTCTGCCAAAAAAAAAAAGAAAAAAAAAAAAAAAGCAATCTCATGCAACAATAAAGCCTGCTAAAAACATCTAATGATGCGGTAAAAGTCGATGAGGTAAACATCAGGTAAGCAATGACACGTTTGCAAATATATCATTCAAAATGAAACGGAATAGGATGTAGTTGAATCTTTCAACAACGAATTATGTTTACTACATGATGTGGTGATGTCATTAGGATATTTTTCTCCCTCCAAAAGCAAAAAGGTAAGTAGTTTAAACAGTTTGATACTGGCAGGTATCCCATATTGTTGGAAAGCAAATTTCTTATTTTAAAGAATTGCAACCAGCAGAAATGACAGATTTTTTTTTTTTTTTTAAACATAGTTGTTGGCTCCCTGTTTTAGGGAAATGGGAGTGCCCCAGGATTCCATGTGAGGCAAAATAAAATTCTAACAGCTTCTTTCCTCTGTTAAAAATTCTCTTTGGTCTGTTTAGCAGTTGGAACTTATTATTGAGTGCCTACTATGTGTAAGGTATAGTGTTAAGAATGAGGAATACAATTGTGGCTAAAATAGGGTCTTATCTCACACAGCTCTGGCAATCTAATGGGAACGAGAGTGCAGAGTCTTATGAAAACCCATTTAGCCATTAATGGGACAGAATATTGTTTTGAGAGATGTCCGTTTTTTAATAAAAATGCCACCCAGAAGCGAGATACTTCTGATACTGAAATGGCTGTTATTTCTTTTACAGTGGCTGCTTCATGTACCTGGGTGACATTATGAAAAGCAGGTTATCCCTCTGCGTTCTTGATATCTTATATATTACATGAATTGTACCGTGTGCTCCAGGAAAGCAACTATGTGAAGATTTCTTTAAGATATTTATGTTAGCATGAAGCTGAGCAAGGGTTAGAAGATTTCAGTTAGATTTCTGAATTGAAAGCAAACAAATACACCCAGATCTGTGTCATGGCTCACTTATTTTTAAGTGTGTGGGAGACTGTTGCAAAATGAGATATCCTTATTTGATTAGCATATCCTGTGTCTTACTTCAAGCCAGACCAGAAGTCTCTAGCATTTGTGTTTTGAAGCCTAATACACAGTTTCCAGGTTGAATACTGAGAGATGCCATGGGATGTCAGATTGTTCTACACATCAGATCCTTCCGGTGGCCTGCTTGGCTGTTCTTTTCAGAAGGGAGATACTGAGGAGGACTGACATGCAGAAAAGGAAGTGCCATGAATACTAGCAATATGACCACGATTAACAGGTAGATTTGGGCATATTACCTCAAAAATATTCATATGTAACAGTCACCCCATATCTTTTACATGGTCAATTTTCTAGATTAGCAATATTTTATCCTATTATGCAAAACAGTAATTGGTAAGAGTCCTAACAAATGATTTGTGACCTAAGATATATTCCTGTATTAAAGTGATATAAAAATTCTATTAAATTAGCCATACTCGATTGATTTTTGCCAAATATGCAGAGAATTCTTAGCCGAATTTAATTAACCACCATATTTTGGGTTTGTAAAGGGTGCGCCTCAAAGGGTGTGAGAGAAGGTCAAATTCTCTTACTATCCAAGACAGAAAAGTTACTTATTTATCAGAACCAACAGGAACATGTAATTCCAAAAGCTTGACCATTGTAGTATATAACCTTCCAGAGATGATGCCACAAACGCAAACACTTACCTGATATTTTCTGGCACCTCTTCAGAGCCATCTAAAGTGACTGCATCGTAGGATTCTCCAATGCGCCCTCCACAGGGCCTTGTGAGCTGGGATGACCTTTTATGAATACCTGATTTTGTGGCACTAATAATCTGGTCCCATCGTAAGGGACAATGAGCTCTATGGGTGATGCCCTTGCTGATTCACTGCCCATCTCTACCAAACAGTTTGCTTACCTATCTTCTGAAGCTCAAACTCTGTAACTATTTAGGCTAAAATGTCTTCCCTTGACATCCACACTAAAAATCACTTCTGGTATGCCTGCTTTGACTAACCACTGTGGCTCATAATTTGACCTCCTAGAAGTCTTCCTCACCTATCCTAATTCAGTGGCTCAGAGAATTAGAGTTGTCTGTCGTTTGTAACAGAGTGGACCTTTTCCTCACTGTGTTCTAACAGCTGGAGAAACTGCTACTTCCAAACTCCCATTTTTCTAGTTAAGCAGTATTTATCCTAATCAACATTCTGTAAAACGTGAACTGCCCTCGATGGAAGTTTTTCCATCGGTTGTGGAAAACCAGCCCACTCAGCAACTGTAATTAGCTTTCTTTCTGATAACATTGCCTACTTTCAAAATTCCTCAACTAGCAACACGCAAGGAACTATCTGGGGCTCTTCCTTTAAAAATTTCGACGTAGGGATCTAATACATATTATCCATTTTTTGTGTGCACATCATCACTTCCTGCCTAGCTTCCTCTTTGTTTCTAACCAAATCCTGCTGTCCTGTCTAAGCACCGCACAGAGCCACAGCCTCTCTCCGTAGATGCATGTCCTCCTACGCCTATTTTGTTAGGTTCTCTCCCACATTCCTGACTCCTGTAGAGTGGTTCCTTCTCCCACTCAGCTTTACCTATCAGTAAAATAATGATTTAACAACATAAAAGTCAGGTTAAATAAAAAATAAAAATGTAATCCTTCCACATCACTCCAAGTTAAATATTTTACTATTCTATATTTACTGCTTTTCGCAGTCTAAACTTTTCATATTTGCAACGGTCTTTTTCTGCTACCGTTTTCATTGTGGACCTTTCCCTGTCTTATTATGGAACCTTTTTTTTTTTTTTTAAGTGGCTACATAAGGTTCATTTTGAAATGGGTTTATGTACAGTTTCTTTGTTGTTGTAACTAACACTATATGAACATCTGTGTGTGTATCTTATTTCTCTCTTTAACCGCATTAATGCCGACTGCTAAAATGGTGGTCAGGTTGTATGGTAACACTGACTCCAGACTAGTCTCCCTGGTTTGAATTTTGGCTTTGCCATTTGTCACTTAGTGACTCCGGGCAAGTTATTCCATGTCTGAGGTTTCATACTCTGTGGAATGGGGATAGTAATTGTACTTATTTCAGAGGATTGTTACGATTAACATACAAAATGCTCAGAACAGCTCAATGCACAGTAGCTATTGTTATCATACTATGACGACAGGAGGAAGTCAAATGTTTGAATTATGACTCTTCCTCTCGCCTTTGAATTATTAAAACAAGTTCTCAGGAGAGGGACTTCTGGTTTATTAATGTTAGAAACATTTTTAGAGACTGGCCTGTTTTCCGTGGGCTTTGATTTTTGTGAGATTTTAACAAGCTGGCCAGGGGTTGCCGCCTTGGCTTCACATACAATGAAGAAATGTTCAAGTTGGAGTTAAGGATGAAGTTACTGGCAAATGCCTTTCAGAAAACTGTTTCACAGTAACACTTACACTTCCCACCCAAGGTCCTTATGCTTTAATAAAATTTTACTCTGCTATTTATTGTTCCTCCCTGGCAGAACCTGATAGCGAAAAGGTATAAAACTGATCTGAGGGATCTGCTGTAGGCTGGGTATGATCGATGGAGCCCCATCACTGGCCTGGCATGGCACGCCAAGCATCTGAGGCTGAAACAGTGGCACATTTCCAGTTGAGATCCCTTGTTACTTTTTAAAAGCTAGACTTCCCCTCCACAGTAGAGAATGAGTTTGCGTTTGGAGCTGTAAGACAGCCCTCTCCCCATGGGCCACCCAGGAGTATTCTAGCAGTTTCATGGCAGTGATTGTTCTTCCTAAGAGCACAGCCCTTGGAGCGGCTGTCTTGACAATACACATATTTAGACTCTGCTCTATGTACACACTGGGTAAGGGAGACAGGAAGACATCGCAATCCCAGGGGTGTGATCACATTGTCCTAAAGCTACTACAAGGAGCATCACACATGTCTTCAAGGGTTTCTTTTGTCCAGAGCTGTCAACATTTTCTGTTTTTACAGAGTAACAATAGCTTAAGACAAACATTCAAGGAACAAAATAGGCAATAAAAACCCATGAAAGATTTCTAGCCTTTTCGTTAGAGTCGTAATTTTTCCTCTAAACATTACCTTTCTGCCTCCTGGCATAGGACAATGCCCAAATAATATCACCTATAGACAGAGACTTATGAAATGTGGGTAAGAGCAGTTCTCAAGCCCTGCTGGGCATATACCCAGTCTGAAAAGTCAGAATAACACAGAAACAGATGTAAAACAAGCTGAGGTCTTTGGACAGACCTGGCCAGCAGTTATGCACTTCACTGGAGCCCTTCCATGACAGACGAAGCTTCGGGCTGTGGCAGAATGATGCCAGCACAATACCGAGAATATAATGACTCACATATCCAGGGCTAGACACATTTTTCTCTTTTAAAATTCTTCGCCCTTAGCACACAGGAACGTATTCAGACTCCGATAACATCATGGAGAGGTCCAGAAAGAAAGATGAGTAATCACACTGCATCCTGCAGCAATGAACATATATGTGGACTTTGTCCGTGTGTGTGTGTGTGTGTGTGTGTGTGTGTGTGTGTGTGTATGTGTAGGCAAAAACAGAAGGCACGGAGCAAGCATTCTAGGACAGTTCCAGCTAACATGCCAATGTGCATTCATTAGTCTTCTCAGAGACTGTACTCTCTTCCAGGCAGGTACAGGAAGAGCATTTTTTAGACAAAACCCTGAATCATGACCATGAGTGACAGTGTTGTTGCCTGGGGCATGTCTCCTAATCTGAACATCTGGTATAACTAACGAAAACTCCCCATCCCTTGTTTCTAACATTCACTGTGTGGGAAACCACCACCATATGATTTCCCCGTAACAGAATTTTTATCAAGTAAATATTAAGTTATTTCAAACCTCTGTGAAATTCACCTGGATTGTCTGACAAAGCAGTCATTGGTTCTTTAACCCTGGTTTGGAACCTTCCACGCAAATCTGATGTACTGCAAACCAGCTAGCACTCAAAACCAAGATAGAAATCAAGACAAATCCAAATAAAAGGACAATGCTTCAACATTTTCAGGGGAAAACAAGAGGCTGGATGGGGAAGGATAGAGGGGATGGCCTTATGAGTAATTTTTTTCCAACACAAACTATTACGTATATTTAAGAAAGTTTGCTGGAAGATAAAGCCTCTTTGGAAATATGGTAACATCAGGGCCACCTGGGTGGCTCAGTCAGTTAAGCGACTGACTCTAGGTTTTCGGTCAGGTCACCATCTCATGGTTCTGTGAGTTTGAGCCCCGCATCAGGCTCTGCACTGACAGTGTGGAGTCCTCTTGGGATTCTCTCTCTCTCAAGATAAATAAATAAACTTAAAAAACAAAATATATGGTAACATCAGGCACCAAAGCACAAGATTTTTAAGAAGCAATTTCAGAAAATAGATTGCACTGAAAATCCTGATGTGGATTTTCACAGAGCTATAAACACGTACTACATTATGCACATGCCCCCAGGACAGGGTGGAATATGTCTGGCACGGGGAATTCAGCCACATCACTCTGGTATGAAAAGAGCTGGCAGAAGGGTGGGTGGCACGTGATAAGTGACAATTTATGTGCAGATCTGACCTCCTGCTTAGCCACTTAGAGACTTTCTTAAGACCGCTACAGTTGAGTTCACTGTTCAGTTTGTTAATTTTCATAGTGTCTTTTGGGGAATGCATCTAACGTGGGTTTCTTTTCTGTACTTGCTTGGCTCCAATGTCACAGGCAAATTGCCAGTTGTGCAAGAATCTGAGTACTCTGACAGAAACCATCCTGGGTAATTCTGCTTATGCCGGCTCAACAACTTGCATCACTGATTAAACCATCCTCTGACTGTATTTATGAGACGTTATGTCTGCCTAGCAATGAGCCTACATTATTTAGACATTAAAGTGGAGGCTCATTCAATTTACCCTTGCCTGACAATATTTTTGTTTTTCATCTGGCTCTACTGAAAATAATATATGCATTCCTTGGAGAAACCCATGGTATGCAGTAGCCATTTAGGCAATTTGAGAGAGCAGTATCTAATAAACAGACTGGTAGTGAAAGATAATTTTCGTATTATGTGTACCAAAAAAGGGGAAAAATCCAGAGAAGTTCAAAAGTGCTTCAAATTCTGTTGTGGCTCTCAAATCCACTTGGGACTTGTTTTGGGGAAAAGTTGAGTTGACTGGAACTATCCTTCCAAGGCCCACATTATACATTTCAAACTCCTGCCTAAAGGCAGTTCAAACTCGTTTACATGCAAAGAAGTATTCAGAGAAACCCTCAAAATAGCCATGATTACTGTGATGAGCGAGCCCTACGTGAAAAAATGCTCTTGGAAACCACTTGGTAACCTCTGCTGTTATAGGGCGATGCACAGGCTTTCTGTGCCTAGCACAACATTAAAAATAAAACAGCCCCTGCTGCCAAAGAACTTGCAGTCTAGTTGGGAACTAATACATAGAAAAAAATCAGGAAACGTTAGAAAATGGCACAAAATCAAGTTCTGATTCAGAACAGAGAGAGTGACTTGACTGCACCCCCCCCCCCCCCCCCCCGGTGATTCTCTGGAAGCAGAAGGAATCTGTTTATTACCCCCCAGGTGACACCTGGCACAACTTAGAAGAAACTATTCTCTACTAGTTGCAAAGGTACAGAGACTCCTACAATCATTTACATGTGGTTTGGAAATCAAGGTCTTTTTTTCCTTGAATAGGTATGACCAATAGTCTTTAAACCCACTTCAAAGAAAACAGTTTAAATCATACAACCATGAAGTCCAATCTCGATCTGTGACACCCTGAGATCTACTTCATTCAGGAAACTGGTAGATCTTATCTCGTCTCAGACTCACACAATAGCAAAACAGTAGTGTGCAGGGGTATTCTTCCTTCTTGAACTTTCTTTGTTGTACGTAAAAATGAGCTGAGAAAGTAAAGTGGTCACTGGTGGGTGGATGAGCAGCCCTTCAGAGGGACTAAGAGTGTGGGGTCCTGACACTGATGACATGGGGAAGTGAGGAGAACACCAGGAGTCGGCTGTGCACACGTGGTAACCTCAGAAGGCCCCGCGGGGTAGGCTTTACAGAAAGCTCCCATGTATTAAATTTCTCTCATCTTTACTTGGCTGGAGGGTAAAGACATTGCTTTTTATTTTCTTTCAACTCAAGTGCTGTTGATGGAAAACAAAACGAACTTAAAAAACAAAAAGGAAGCTCCTTCACAAGGTTGAGTTCCCTGAATAGTGTATTCCAGGTCTTTTTATTGCACGCTCCAAACTTGTGCCCTCAGGCACTTCAAGTTCACATGCAGCCCTGCAAACTGTGTGCTGTCGGGTTTTAGCATGCCAAGATGAAGTGCAGTCTGTGGTATCATATGTACTTACAAATAGGTTCTTCCACGAAGTGAGACTTAACTAGATACGGAGAATTAAAGTAAATCTCTAATCACCACTACCAGCCACCCAGTGAAGCATGGAATACTGGGGCTACAGCAGAATAAATACTCAACACCAGTTACACATGCACAACCTAGTGTATGGGGCAAAATGGAAACCTCTTCCAGTTGGTGGTCGGCCATTAGCACACGAGCATGTGAACATGTAGTATTGTCTTCGTGAACAGTACAGTGAAATTGATACAAAACCAACAAACATATGGCTCATGTACTGTGCCGGGATGAAAACAGAAAGATGAGAAAAGTTTCTGCCTTCAAGGAGCTTCTGGTTTAGTCAACTGACACATTTAAACATATTAAGGGGACACAGAGGACAACCCAACTGAACAGGGGAGGCTCTCACACGAGGAGGCAAGATTTGAACACAGGCCTGAAGGGTGAGGGTTGGAGAGCCAGGTTAAAGGGAACTGGAGGGAACTAACTTGGAGACCATATGAGAGAAAGCAGAGAGGAACAGGGCAGCATGGCATGTTTGGAATACATCTGCAGTTTGGCCTGGGAGGACGGTACATGGTAAGGCAGAGAACAGAGAGAGGGCTCAAGAAGTAGGCAAGAGCCCTTTCACCTCTGGCCTTCAATGAATGACATTCTAAGAGCCTGGAAGGGAGAAGGGGGCTTTTCGCCATTAAAATGACACAGAGGCCTGTATTTTATCAAACTCGCTGGCCGCAGGCAGGGAGGGTATCTGGGAAAGGAAAGGCTAGCTATCAGGCAGGCAATTAGAAGCCTGCTGTAATGGCCTTGGTGACAGAGAAGGGGTTAAACTAGGCTGAGGTGGGAGGGATGGAGGGGAGAGGGTAGGTTCTAGAAGTTATCAAGAGAAAAAAAAGTAAGGACTTGAATGGCTTTGTACGTGAGAGATGACGGATGGTGAGGAAGGCAGAGCCCAAGGTGACTCGACCCTGAGTTTCTGGCTTGAGTGCCTGGCTGGGTACCAGTTCCACTCACTGAGAAATGCCTAACTGAAGAAGAGCAGGATTAGACGGGAAAGGGGGCTTGTTCCTCTTTGGAGACAGTGAATGTGTGGTGACTGAGACCAGGCGGCCTGAAGCTCAGAGGAAAAGCCAGGGTGGGAGATGAGCGGTTCTGAATGTACATACCAGCTGAAACCTTGAGAATGCATGACGTCTATTAGAACTGTGGAATTTGGGGAAATAGCAACAATTAGGGTTTAGATAGAAGAAACAAGCCCACAAAAAGAGAAGGAAGTAACACAAGATGGGAAGAAAACAGAGAGATGGGTGAAAGAGACGTCAAAGGAAGACACGTCAAAGGATGAGTAATGGACAAGTAGCATCAAGTATAGCAGACAGACAGCATCACAAAGATAGAGAAGCTTCCAAATTGGATAGTCAGGAGCTAAGTGTTAAGGGCTGAATTGTGTTCTCATGGCTCCCGCCCCCCAAAAAGGCTGGCATCCTAACCCTTGGTAACTCATAGTGACAGAACAGGACCTTATTTACAAATAGAGTCTTTATGGTTAAAAAGAGTAGGCCCTGATTGAATGACTGGTATCCTTGTAAAAAAGGGGAAATTTGGACATGGAGACAGACATGCACAGGGGGAAGAAGGCATGAAGAAACACAGGGAGAAGATGCTCATCTACCAGCCAAGGATGGAGGGGGGCCCCTCCCTCCCTACCAACACCTTGACCTTGCACTTTCAGCATCCAGAACTGAGACAACACATTTCTACTGTCTAAGCCACCCAGCTTGTGGTACTTTGTCACAGCAGCCCAGCAGACTAATATGGACAGTTTACCATGCAAGACACAAGGGGAAGAAGTCAGGTTGGGGAGGGCTAAGGTATGAATGTAAGGCAGAAATGGGGACTACACTCTTACAAGGTTTATGTGAGAAAAAAGCTAGAGAGGAACACAGTGCTTGGTTTAATTTAGTTTCAAGATCAGAGACACGTGAATGATCTCAAACACAAATGGATAGATTTTTCCGGGAAACTATTTCAAATTTAAAACATATTGGCATAGTTCATAGTTTTGTTCTCTGTACTCTGTTATTTAAAAAAAGGCCTGTTGTAGTAATGGTCACAATTTTTGTTCCTAGTATTATTTGTGCATTTTCTCAACTTCTCTACCAATTAGTCATGCCAGAGATGTTACAAATTGAAAATAAAGGTTTTTGTGTTTTTTTGGAAAAAAAAAAATAAAGGCAAAAGACTTTGAAATTATAAGAGAGGGAGGGGATAACTGGCAGAGCAAGGTCCTGATGGGACGCGATCAAGGCCACAGCTTGGGACCCCCTGTTTTTTGAGACTTCAGGGAAGGAAGGAGTTAAGAATGGGGATGGAGGTGGTCCTTGTTGGGAAGAGGCAGGAAGTTGATGGTGTTTCCACCTGTGGTCTCAATTTTACTCATCAAGTAAGAAGCAAAGTCATCTGCTCAGAGTTGACAGGGGGTTAAGGAAGAACCGAGCAGGCGGGTGGAGACTGCCGCCAGGGAAGGATGAGAAAACTGAATGAGGACCAATGATGCTGGGGGTCTGGTCATGCTGGAGACAATATTTACCTGCCTGGATTTAATAGAGGCAGAGGAGGTGGCCTGTTGTAGAATTAATCCAGGTTTAGCATTCTGCAAAGCAGGTGTGACCAAGGTACGGGTACAAGAGAAGTCACGATACTGTTAAAGAAATGGTTTTAGCACTCAAGAACGGAGATGAGGTTTGGCAGGGATGGAAAAGTGGTAAAGAAAGATCCCTCTGTATTTTGGATCAGGTTTAGTGGGAGCTAGAATGAGAGCGATCTTGGAATGAAAAGCTCCTGAGGTGTGGTATTCTTGGTCATGACAACACAAGGCAGAGCGCTGGGAGGAGGTGGTTAGAATGGACTGGACAGAAGGGCTGTAGGGACTGAGGTCCGGGCTCCATAAGGGGTGCACGGTGACACATGCTGGAACCTTCCACAAGAAAGGCAGGAGCTAAGATGGAAAGCACCTCGGCCCTCAACGGACAGGACTGCAGGACACAAGATTTACTGAGGATGGTAGTGGAAGATGGGGAGTTACAGGATGGCCTGTCTACCAGAGAAGGAGGGGCTTCCACAAGTCAGACCCTCTGTCCTATTGGGATGGCTTCCATTCATATTTAAATACCCAATGTCTGGAAGAGACACATTTTTAAGTCTTATTTGTAGGATCAAAGAAATAAGTTTTAAGAGCTAAATGAGAGTATGTGGTTCTTGATACATCATGTGCTAAAATTATAGATACATTACATAAAAAACTACTGATAAAATTTTAGATAAACAACATACCAGAAACTCCAGGTGGTGTCTTAATGAATTTTCCATTAAAATGACCAATAACGGCTTCGCACTTTTCTGTTGATTCCATCCTATTCATCCATAAAAATAAAACACACGTTTAGAGATCTCTTAGTTGTCATTTGGTTTTGTGCATGTGAGCACTCTTACAGGTTTACTAGATACAAATGAAACCTAGCAAAAATGTGAATAAGAAAAAGTGGGTTTATTCTTTTATCTAATTGTTATATGTGTACTTCTGTCATAAAATGAAAACTGGTCTCCACAGAGTACTTTCTGAATCATAAAAGAAATACATTATACCCAGAGAGTTTAATATCAAGCACATCAAATGTGTCAGTTTTTTCTACTTGTTGGAAAAGTGGCAATCGATACACAATAGTCTTTCTTGGTCATGATATTGAATTAAAACAGAAATGCCAGCTCAAAATACGATTGTATTTATTATTGCTGCCAGAATATTAGTCATTTGATGACCTTTCCTTTTATACAGTCACAAAAGGACAGACTCAAAAGTCATGATAAGAACGACTGAAAATCACAGGACACTCCTTGTATGGTTTTACGTTAGCTTTAGGTTTAAAATTAAGTCAGCAAAGTCAGTTATGTACCTTCTTTGTCACCCTGGCTTCAGAGAATGAGCAGAGGACGGAGCCTAACTTCACAATTTATTCTACATCTGCAGGTGGCTAAAAACATTTGAGAAACATTTCAGGGAAATCACATTATTTTGACTTTTTTTTTTTTTTTTTTTTTAATGGAAGAAACACTGAATAATCTATTCAAAATGCACTACACTCCTGATTACCCAGAGAGTTACATCTTGGTTTTAATGGGTAGTAACAGTTTTAAAAAGCCATAGAATTTAATTGGGTTCCATCTTTGGATACAAAACTGAAACTGCTTGATCTGCTTTCCGAACACCCACAGAGGTAAGGATTTTTAGATGGTGCTGAGCTTTTCACTGTTTCCCTTGGACCTTTGAAGCAATGAAGGGTACACTGGAAATGCAAGTTTTGGTGACTTTCCACCCATAGAAATTTTAGTTTTGTTTTAAATTATCTGGCTGAACAGAAAGAGCTGTTAGCTAAAAACCAGAAGAACCGAGTCCCAGACCAGTGCTTGAAGTCTGGTGAAAATGCAAACATTTCTTCTTTGACTCCATTTTCTTACATGGAAAATAGTAAACAATGCTGTTTGTGTTGATTTCACAGGTCTATGGGAGACATGATGGTCACCAAATAGGATACTGCATATGAAAATAAAATGCCAGCAGATTTTCTTCTAAAATAAAAGTCAACACGTTGAAAGATACAGACGTTATGTGTTCCTGCACAATATGAATAGGTTCCTAAATAATGTAAAATCAGTTTTCGTGCATGGGCTTTCAAATCAGAACTATGTCAAAAATCAAAGCTCCTTCTGTTTAAGATTTTTCTGTTGGAAACCAAATTAACCAATACACTGAAGTATCCTTTCTGGGGAGGAAGGTATGAAAATAAGCTGTAAGGGGCCCCTGGGTGGCTCAGTCGGTTAAGCGTCTGACTCAGGACTTCAGCTCAGGTCACGATCTCAGGTTTGTGAGATTGAGTCCTGCTTCAGACTTCTGCGCTGATAGCGTGGGAGCCTGCTTGCGATTCTCTCTTTCCCCCTCTCTCCTCTGCCTTCCCTGCTCTGCTCCTACTCTCTCTTTCAAAATAAATAAATAAACTTTAAAAAAAAGCTAGAAGTGAAAGCACTTTTAGATATATCTGTAACATATTTCTTAAAAAAAAAAAAACTAATCTGAAGCAAAACTGTAAAATGTTACAACTGGTGTAGCAATTGGTGGTTAGACAGGTGTCCAATCATTGTCTTACTTTCTGAATGTTTGAAATAATCTAATCCATTGACTTTATGATGAATCAAATTTCCATCTAATAAGAAAAAGCCATACCAATTTATTTATGAAATCTAGGAGCCTATGATTGTTACTTTTAAGAAGTTATAGGCATCTGGTCTAATTAATCAAAACATTAAGGACACATATTTTCAAAACTATTGCTCATGTGGTATTTCCTTGCCCTGGGTTACCGAATATTTAGTGTCCTCCGGTTCAAGAATCCTAATGAACTCCCAAAAGATCTGGAAAAACTACCAACCAAAACTTACACATTTAAATTCATGGTAGAGCTGGCTCCCATAACCCTGCCTCTTCTCTTTTTGCTCGACTTTTATTTTGCAGGAAACTCAGCAGAGCTATTGTCACTGACACGATAAAGACAGAGCAGCGTGCTTACCTAGCAAAGCCAACACCACGACTCGTACCACTGGAATCACGTAGTATCCTTGTAGAAATAACTTGTCCAAATGGCTTGAGCATAGTTTCAAGTTCTTGCTCATCCATGGACAGTGGCAAATTAGAAATATATAGGTTAGTAGGATCTTGTTCCTGTTGCTAAAACAGAACAGAGAATTGTCCGTTAATGTCGAACTGAAGTTGAAGTATTTACGTTAACACACTTACTTTTCTTGAGCCACTCTCTCTGCTCAGGTCCTTTTAGAGCGCTACCTAGAGAGAGCATGGGAGCTACAGAACACCCAGGTCACCTTGGACACTTGAAAACAGTGTCTGAAGCTTGGACAATCTGTGCAGGTCGGACATGATTCCACTGCGTCGTTCTTAGCGGATCTGGGGGTGGAATTGCTGGCATGCACTGCGGAGCTGGAGAGGAAGCCCTCATTGAACCACACTCTCAGCTGTTTGCAGCGCTCCCAAAAATAACCAACCTCTCCTCCACTACTATTTTTAGGAGTCCATTTCAGGCACACTATTGCACACAAGGGTAATACTGTGAATAATTCAATCCAGAGACAGATAACGGATTCTGAACCAAGGCGTCTCAAGTCCACTGGGGCTTTATCTCAATCCCCTTCCTCTGCTCCATGGCAGGGTCCTTACTACTTACTTTTGAGTTGTGATCACCAATGGGGAAAGGAGAGCCCATAAATTCACAAAGACAAATAAACTCAAAGACATATAAAATGATAAACTCTAGGCAGAGCAAACTTTAGAATCTGCATAAAGGTGAACTCAAGAGTAAATGGGGGAAGGGAGCTCTGCTAAATCCTTGCTCCTCAAAGAGCGATCCAGGGGCCAGCAGTGATGGGATTACCTGCAAACCTATCAGGAATGCAGAATCTCAGGCGCCCTCCCAGGCCCACAGAATCAGAAGCTGCATTTTAACAGGATTTCCAGGTAATTCATATGCATATGATGTTTAAGGAGCAATAATTAGATCATTTCCCACTCACCTTTCCTTTGCTCAGACAGAATCAGCTGAAACCAAAGATACGCAACTGAATTTTCTGAGAACCAGTAACTACTAGGTATATTTACTAAGAGTCCAGTGTTAAATCATCAGAGAAAAAGCTTATATGACAACTGGAATATTTTCTGATCACGTTAGAATCACTTCTAATCACTTCTGCAGGATCACTTCTGCAATTCTAAGACTGGAATTTTAATTTCATTTTAAATCAGGCTTTCCTTTGATCTTACTAACCAAGTGTATCTTTACACACTGAACTATGCAGGCTTATGAATTTTCTTTAATGAGCACTTTTAGTAGTCATTCATTGATATTTTAGCATTAGGCAACAGAATGTCAAACTCATATTTTAGGTGTCCAAAATGCACAGTGCTTTGAAGCATACACATATTTGAATTGTACAAAAGTCTCTACTTTTAAATTTGTCCTATCATTAATTAAACCTGAAATGAAACCCGTCCTTTTATGTCATCTGGAGTAAAAGTGAACATTGACCTTTCGTGATATACTTACCAGGTAAGATTTAAAATAACAACCTGGTATCCTAGGACATGGCAAATGCTCTGGTATTTCCAAGCATTCAACTTATCAAATCTAGAGAAACCATGGGCAAAAAGTATTGTCCCTATGACCTCCTGGTTCTGACAGTGGGCAGCAACATGGAACCAGACCAGTCCCAAACGTGTGCAGCAGAGGCTCCAGGCCTGGGAGTCCCTGGGGTGTGTCAGTGTGGGTAGATCCAAGAAAAAAAGTGAAATTTTTCAAATGCTCACTAGCAAGCCAAATACTTAACCTCATTAACCCTTCACAGACTGAACAAAATGCTAACTATCTTTGCTTTTAGCTGAAATTAGGATCAGCTCAATGTGGAGTGACTGATTATTTTATGCTGAACAAAACCTATCTTTATATCTTTAAGGTATAAAAATTGGAAAGTGATTTAATAAATAAAAAACACTAACAGATAAAGTGGAAATATAAAGAAAAGCAAAATGGTCTTAGGTATGAAAGTTTTCAAATGCTTCTGCAGTAGGGTGAGAAGTAAAATGTTCTCTCCTTATTTTCATTTCACTCACTACATTTGCCCCATTAATTGCACAGCTCCTGGGTTAGTCATCTCACGTGGGCTCTACCCTCCCAAGTCCCTGAAGATTTCCTGCGGTGCAGAAGGCTCTATTTGTTCCTATGGAAGTCTGGTCCTTAACTGGCCAGTACAGATGGAGTCCTTTCTCTGAGGGTGGGTCCTGATGAGCCCCGTAGCCTCCTACAGCCAAATGATGTGTACAGCACATTTCATGCGTCCCAGACTCGCATAAAATAGCCTTGACTCCAGTCCCGTCTTCCAGCTGCTTATAGTTAAGTAGGAGAGATAGAAACACAAGTAATAAGTGCTATGACAGAGATGGGTACCAATCACAATGGGAGGACGGATGGGGGGAAACATGTCTTGGGAAGACAGTGAAGACTTTCCGGAGGTCATGACATTGAGTTGAGACTTGGGAAACAAACAAGTCGTTGAGGCTGAAATCAGATTGTGAAAGGCTTTCTAAAGAGTTTGATTCTACTTGGTCAGTCACTGCTGTTGAAACTTCCATTTCAGTGCTGCGAACAGCAAGAAGGACTATGTATCCTGAGGAGTCGGCAGGCAGAGGCCAAAGTAACCTTGCCAGAGTGCAAAATTTTTTTGAAGCCTTGTGTTGTATCTTAGAAAAAAAAAAAAAAGTCATGTAAATGTTGCAATCTATTCCCTAACTATTTAGGTTTGTTTTAGTATAGAAACAGTATTTCTGACCTCATACTTTCAAGTACTACTGATACTCTGGGGAGATAAGCTGTGTTTATCCTGTGATTTCATGTACTGGGGTGGGGGAGGGGAAGCAGGAGGAAGGAGGGACTGCCGTCCATGAACTGCAGTTAGAAAGCCACAGTCTGACAAACGGGGAGGTTTCAGAAGCATGGAAACAAGGAAATGATATGATCAAACCTATCTTATGAGAAAAATCTCTGAATCATGCTTAGTCAGATTCAGAATAAAGCTGGGAACCCCCTAATTAAAAAGAATTAAAACCTTCCCTGGGCAAAGATAAGGCCTAAAAAATGTTACGTAAGAAACATATACCACAAATATTGTGGAGACTTCTCTATAAGTTACAATTATAACAATTAAATGACTAACATTTAAGAATGTCCAGAGGATATTTGTCATATGTGAAGTATTTTTAAAAGGGTTAACAATGTAGGTACAAAATACTTTCTAAATCCATGTTTTAAAATATGATTAAAATATGTGTAAAATACTACATTCTTTAAAGTCTTGATTCAACCTGAAAATTCACCAGTGAAGAAAAAAATAAGCACTAAAATCAGAATCCAGAAAGAAACTGAGCTCTTAACCCATTCATTGGTAAATAGTGAGCTAAAAGTAGACTAAACACAAGTGAATATTTCCTATGATTTTAATACATTTGTTTTCAACAGCAACAACTCAATTAGTTTTTTCATTTGGGATCATCTTTAAAGCTAATGTTATTTATTTTTCTTTTCAAATGGTCAACTTATCCTGCAAACATTAGCTACAAAGTTGCAGTAATTAAAAAAAAAAAAAAAAGAAAGAAAGAAAGAAAAGAGAAGAAACTCCAGGCTGGCAGGACTGGCCACAAAAATATCTAATCCCCAAAGTGTCCATGGATCCTAATTACCACACGTTCATAGTGAATGGAATATACAATACTTGCAGTGAGTGGGGAGTGGTTCTTGAATGAGGGTAATTTAGTTTCTTTAAAATCAGTGACAACCATAACTCTGTTTTATTGCATACAATGTTATGTCCCAAAAAACAATTATTCTGTAAATTATGGGTGGCCAAACATAAAGTGGGGCCAACAGGCCTCTTTATATCCATCTTTAGGCATGGAAAAGGTTCAATGGCTTCTCTAACAAGTAGAAAACTAGCTCCCACATTGGCCATGAGAGGGATAAATGGCCACTAATGTTCACTTGAGTAGAAAAGCAGGGCTCAGAGGTCCCGTGTGGTGTAAAGCACTCAGTCATCATCTGAAAGAAATTAACAAAAACCTCCCTGTGCATGTGGAATGGTTCCTAACATGCAAGAAAGGGACTTGGCAGGAAGACCAGACATCTGTTTTCCCTTGTACTGAATAGGTTCACCAACCAGCCGAGAGCTGCTTACAGGCATGTGAATGCAAACTGCCTAAAGCATGGTGGACTCTGTGTGGAAGGGGGATTAAATTCCTGCTCCTCTGCCTATTTACTGGGGGAAAAAAATGTGCTCGCTCACCACCAGGCAAAGAACATATGATGGCCTGCTGACTCCCAGCAGGCCTTAAGAGGTAGTGCTGAAAGGCCTGGAGAAGTCACTCTATTAACAGATATACCAATGTTGATTTGGTTGTTAAGTCTTTTCAGCTTGGTATCTGAAATTTTCTCTTCTCTTTACTGATTCTGAGTCTTCTATTCTAAAAACAAACACATCTGAAACAAAGCCAAGTTTAACAGAAACGGGAATGGCTTTGAGCCTTTGGCAAAAGCTTTTGATAAGTTTCATCAGGGTACTCTATAGACAGAGCTCAATAAATCTAATTTTTAAATGTCCCATTCTTGTCACTATCTGCTCAAGCTAGGAAGAAAGCTTTTCTCTCACTTAGTTGGCTTCTCTGGTCATCAACAAAATAAACATTTAGTATCTACCCTATGCCAGGTACCAAGAAAGGTACTGAAAGTTAAAACATGAATAAGAAACCATTTCTGCTGTTGAATGCTCTCCACTCTCAACTCTGCACTTCAGTTCTGAGTATCTGGGGAGTCCTTTTTCAACCCAGGTACCCAATGTGTCAAACAATATTATATGCTTCCTCACCCTGAACCCCACACCCACCCCCTGACTTCCCTGGAATGCACTTTAATTTTTTCTAATTACATAAGAAATCAAGACTTTAATATGTAACAACATGAATTTTCAAAACCTTATGTAGTATCCTGATTAATTCACTAGCAACAAGTGGATGGCAATGGGTCCCTTATGACTCAACATGGGAGCCAGACCTTAACTTCTTTTAAAAAGCTGTCTCCACAAAAGGTGCATGCCAGGTGCTCCTTTATCCAGACAGCATAAAGGGATGAAGTCAATTCCAGATCTTCAAATCCATGGTGCCATGCTACAGAACAATGGACCCTCTAGCATTTAAAATATCTTTTGTAACTTTAATGATATGATAAAAAATAAATCAGGTCCAGGAAACTCCATCTTTCCACAGAGACCTAAAGAAATTCAGAAATTCATGAAGTGCAGGATGTTGGCACACTGCCAGCATCTCTGAACCTACGTACTGTTCCTTCCCGACAGATGATGTAGAGCGGGATCACTCTTCCCAGCCAATTTACACTACCCAAGTCTCCTAAGGAGGCCTTTGAACAGTGCTCATTATCAATCCACAGGAAAGTGGCATTCAGGTGCACTGTTGACATGTGCCAATCTAGACCCAGTCCAGTTTTGACTAAATGCAGCGTAAAGAGTCCTTCAAAACAGTGGTTATTTCATAGACCACGCTGCTTAATATCACTGGCACTGAAAAGATGCCTAGGTAAGTGCTCTTAGGGTTGCTTTAAAGAAGGCCTTTGCATTTGTAACAGGTTGTTCAATAGCCCTCTTTCTAACTTGGTTTCAGCAGAAGCCACAAAACAACGGTTGGCACTCTGACATTCCAGAGTGAGAAACCAGACCACCTAAAGAGAGCTGCTGAGAACTGGTTTGGGGTGCTTAGCTGACCACCCACCTCCGTCTGGGTACGAGAGATTGGAGAGGCTGAGGATGAACATGTATGTGGAGAGAAATGCTGATGTGTTCTGAGTCTCACCATGTGGGCTGCTTCCCTATCACTGCGAGTCAAGCAAGAGGGGCTTGAACAGACCACTCAGGAGGCTTGATCTGTGTGCCGTGGAGCTTGGTGGATACAATGGATCAATGTCCGACTTAAACCTGAGGAATCTAAAAGGTAAACGGCTGGCTGAAAGGGCATATAAGTGTGGTTAGTAAGTTACCTACTCTCCCACAGACAGTTGCCAAACGCAGATCAGATGAGGGCCACGCAGGGTAGAACTGGCCCAGCGTTGTGTTAAATCCTTCCAAGAAGGCAGCCTTGAAGGGCAAGGAGGTCTCAGCAGAAAGGGGTTGAAGTTAGACTCTTAGATTATCAGGAGCTGAGGCATATATTTACCAGTTTCGAGGAACCACGGGAGAAAGATCAATTAGGGGTGGTGGTGGTGGTGGTGGTGTAAGAGATCTCTGAAAACCTCCCAAAGCATTCCACGAAGGAAAACATTAGCTCTCTGTCTGGCCAGAGAAATTAATACCAGATTATACCACTGTCAGGTCAAGAAACTTTCCCATCCTGTACCACTGTTCCAAGGTGGTGGGGCGGGGGCATAGGGGGCAAGAAATCACAGTTAGTTAGCTGATAGAAGCACAGGAAAAACAAGCTTGGGAAACAGGAGAGAAACTAATCATGCTCCTATCCTGCTGCAGGCTTACAAATTAGGGCAGACCTGAGCTGGAAAAAGGGAGAAGCTTCAATGGGATACTCAAAGTTTCATTAAAAAAAAAAAAAAAAAAAAAAAAGTCCAAACAAGCCAACGAAACCCACCAGGACTGGACATTTAAATTACAGGCATCACACATACAATATCAGTAATGTGTTCTTAAAAATCAGATGTTCAGCATCAAAATGTTAGTTAGGATCCCATTCCACATTATTTCAAATAATAAAAAAATCATAATGTATTACACATGAATCACCACCCTCAATTTCCTAAAATGTCATTACTTATTTTCCTATTTTTCTACAATTTCCTAAAATGTGACTTAAATACATTTGTTACATATGTATGTATATACCCACGTAATAGATGGTTGTATTGGGATATAAACCTTTAATGCATTGCTTCCTGATCACCAAGTAATCAATACAGTTGTTAGCAGACAATTGCAGTTTAAGCTGTGATTTCTTTAGCACCAGTGACAGCCGAGACACCTATCTCTTTTGCCCACTCTCAGCAGTTTTCAAAACCTCTCCATGTGATTCTGCAATTTACAAACTGTATTTAGAACGTAACTTGAGACTCCCTATACAACATCTTATTTAAAATATCGTATTGTTTGGTGTAAGTACATTTAGAAATGGCTGAAAATGTGTCGAAAGATAATTCTATTCCGTGACGTTTGGATATAAAAAAATCAAGAGGCATTCTAACGAAAAAAAATTTATCAGAAAGACCTGGAATGAAAGCAGCAATGGAAGGGACATTTTAAGATAATGAGAGTGGCGGGAAAAGTCATGGGACCTGCCCTGGATATTATCCATGAGAGGATGAAGCAGGAACTTTATAGAACAGAGGAAATAGACAGACTAGAGGGAAAAATAGAGTTGTTTTTTTGACTGTGTCTTCAAAGTCCTGCTTATAAAATGTACGGTTATCCATTGTTTACAGAGGCAGATTAAACATTTTGTAAATCATTATACAACACAGGTACTGCACAATCATAATGAAATATATTTAAAATCCTCATAATCATGATCTTTCAATAATGCCACAGGGAATTAATTACTCTATAGTATAGACAATCTGAAAATCATGATACTTAATATTTATAGATTTGGTTTATTTTTTTTAATGTTTTTTTGTTTTTGAGAGGGGGGAAGCACAAGCTGGGGAGGGGTAGAGAGAGGGAGACACAGAATCTGAAGCAGGCTCCAGGCTCTGAGCTGTCAGCACAGAGCCCGAAGCAGGGCTCGAACTCACGGATCACGAGTTCCTGACCTGAGCCTAAGTCAGATACTTAATCAATCCAGCTACCCAGGTGCCCCTCAGTTTATTTTAACTTCTTACTCTGGAGTTTGAGAAAATCTGAAATATGTCCAACTTATGTCCAAATATTGGGGCGCTTGGGTGGCTCAGTCAGTTAAGTGTCCGACTCTTGATTTTGTGGTTCGTGAGTTTGAGCCCTGTGTCAGGCTCTGTGCTGACAGTGTGGAGCTTGCTTGGGATTCTCTCTCTCCCTCTCTCTCAAAATAAAGAAATAAACAAACATAAAAAAATATATCCAACTCCATTCAAAGCTTTAAAAATATTAAAAGTCAAGGACTACTTTAGAAAGGTGATTCCTTTCAGTAATTCCTGACATCTTTCATGAAGTTGAATCTTTGTGTCAAGGTAAATGTCTATCTTGGTAGGGGCACCTGTGACCTTCAGGAGCCTCAAGGTCTTAGCAGGTAACTTATCTCTTTCCTAGAACGCTTTAACTTCTATAAATCTTTCCTTCTGGAAATGGGAATGTCCCTGAGGGAATGATCACATGCTTCTAGCCAGAAGTAGCAGAGGACAGCACAAAATTACTTTCCTGTGTACTTCAAGAAGCCAGAGAATATAAAATTATCGATCTTTTGAAAAGGATATACAAAATATCAAATTGGTGAGTTTCAGGCTTGAAAATATTTCCCACAGCAATTCAAGGACCACAAATGGAAAAAAAAAATGCATATAATTATATGAATTTCTGAATAAGTGCCCCCTACAGGTACTAAGTATGACATAACCTGAGTTTACATTTGGGCAATAAAAAGACTGGGGCATAAAACTCACTTTAACAATATTCTTCATCTAGAATGCTAAAAGTTCATCAGAAACAACCCTTGAGTAAAGCCACTGTAGAACTAGTAAAGAAGAGATTTCTAACCTATAAATAACCAGTGTCTAAAAATGTCGGACTTGTGTACAGATTCGAAATAGCATTTGTGGCTTCCACCTCACTTAAAGTACTACTGAGGATGTGGGGGCACAGGACAGGTGTTCAGAAGTGACCCAGGCTGTCTGGGATGGAGGGAGGATGTTCGCAGTGACAGGCAAAGCACCAATGCCAGGCTTCGGAACCAAAGCCAGGGACCAGAGCAGCGACGACTGGCTCTCGACTCACCTTTGCCATTTGAGCTTGAACCCCACTAGCCTTCAGGGCAGACACAGCTTTTTGAGCTGCTGCAGGACTGTCGAAGTCGACAAAACCATAGCCTGAAATGCAAAACACACTTCGTTATTAAGCCATTCTTTTGTAATAATGTAAAGAGCAAAAAAAAAAAAGACTCTAGTTGGTTTCCAATGTGGGCAGCAGAAACGAAACCCTGACGTCCTGACAGATGTCTAGCACTGACAGCTGCAAATGCAGCGTCCTTCTCAGGCTGTCTTTCCTTGTAGTCTCTCATGAGCTAGACCAATGTCCCTTCAAAGTAAAAAAGAAAACAAAACAGTTTTCCCTTTTCTCAGGTGTCCTATACTTACTGGAAAAAAAAAAAAAAAAGACATCTAAGTTAACCAACCAAAGTTAAGAAAAGAAAGGGGAGGGAATCAACTTCAGAGAAATAGCATTTCTAACGATTTGGCGAGAAGGATAGAACAATCCTTTGGAACTTAAGACATGACAGGAACAAAAATGTTTATTCCATAGACTAAACTATATTTTTCAAAGAAATTAAGAATACCCATTAAATACCCCAAATATAAAATAATCTAAATTTTAGTACTTGATTAAAAATATGATTACTTGTTTACTTAAAATACACCTCGTGATCCCCCTTCACTTAAAGAAGGGGGTAAAAAATGCCTCCAGATACCCAAAAGAGCTGTTTTAGCAGTTCATGCTCTAAAACCTAAAACTAAACCTCCCCAAAGAGGCTCTGATTTAAAGCTTATTTACCCATAGCTTTAGAAACATTTTTAACAAGCTGGTCAGCTACTCCTTGGCCACAATGTATCAAAAGCAGAAAAAGGGAGGGGGGTGTCAGGCTAAGGGTAGGGCTGCTACAAAAGAAGCATATGGATGGTACTTACCAGTGAAAACTGGCAACAAGTGATAAAAGAGGAAAACTATACAAAGAACAGGACTTACTCAATGTAGAGCAATAGCTCCATGCGTTTCGCACAATCCAGTGAATATCACTGTACTAAAATAGGCAATCTCTGATTTTTCCGTGATCACTCTTAAGTTATTGGCAAAAAGCTAAATTGTATTTAACACACTGTTTAAAAGATCAGGGAAACCAGGCAAAAATACCAACAGAGATTTTATTGGAACTCAAACCTATTACAAAATAAATTTTCAATGAGTAAGAGTATTTTGAAAAAAAAAAAAAAAAAAACAAAAACAAAAAAAACAAAAAACAAAAAACAGTTAGGACGCTGCACAGAAGAAGGGCCAGTCCTATCATTGACGTGTAGATATCGTAAAGACAGTTTAGACCACGAAGTCCTAGTGCCAAAACAGACCAACATACAGATCAACAAGGCCAAATGCAAAGCTTGGAAAAGGTTCAAAGGTCAGTGTGCACTCTTAGTAACAAAAATACTGTCTGGTAACAAAACAAGTTGTAATGAAACAGAGTAAGCCATCAATTATAGAAATAGATGTTTCAGTAGAGATTAGATTAGTTAAAGCTGAAATAAGAAGCAGCTTCCTTCTATTACTTGGAATTGGACTGAAATAAAGCCTAGTTTGATTTAGACAGTGGAGAAATAGCCAGGTTGGAAAGAAAAAGAAGAGTTAGCTCAGGTAAAAGCAGAGAATGCTACTCAATTACCACATCAGAAATTAGGTTAAACATATTCCGAGTGTTATGTAGAAACCTGTAGTTAACGCTAATACGCATCCCTCCGTGGGCACACACAGGCACACACTCTCTCGCCCTTGTACGTATTTTATTACCAAATACAACTTGAGCAGGCCATAAATGAATACCCAACTACAATGAAATGATGTAACTCCTACTCATGGATATTTAAGCGTGTCCTCCGCACAATTCTGCTGTTGCCAATAAATCACAAGAGACAGAGGATCTCAATTTTGATGTAACTGTGGTTGAATTTATTACCAGTCAAGTACTATTAGTATCATTTTATCTGTTATTTTCTTATTAGGAAAAAATCCATAATGGCTGCATGCTAGTTGTTTACATCCTTTTCTAACCACATAGCTGTTTCATAAATATTTGCTTTAAAACAAACGTTAACGGATAGGCATGCAACCACGTGCCCTTTTCCATTTTCTCTATTGTATCACTTTCTAGTAAAATATGAGAGTATGCAAATTTGAACTACAGGTTCTATGGGTTTCATTATAAATATATGTATAAAGATGTTTCTGAAGGTGGGATTCACTAAGTAACACAACACCCTCACACTGGGTCCCCAGGAGGGGTCTCAGCTCTCAGGACCAGGCATGTCCTGCTTCCTGGATTTTCCTCCACACTGTAGTGACTGATCCATGAGAATAGCTATGTTTTCTGTTTTTGCTTTGGCTATTAGGAAACATAGGCAGGCCATTTTTGTAGGAACCTGAGGTTTCCTGCTCTTACCCTTAGTTTCTCACTGGTCACCCATTTTTATTTTGCGTGCATGTGTTCTAGTCCTGTATGTAATTCTGTAAGCATTAATAATTAATCAGTGTCATCATCAATACTTTGTAAGTTGTTTCTTTTTCTTTTTTCTTTTGGTCCTGAATTGCCATATATACCAGTGTTGGCAAGTTTTTAAATACCTTTAGTTGGCTAAAAACGGACAAAAATTGAAATGCAGGAGAGCAACTGATTTGTGAATGTTCACATTTAATAACTAAGGTACATGTTATTCAGAGCAATGTTTCTCCCTTCAGTGTAATTTTCTTTCTTGGATAGTGTCTATAAAATCTGCTTTGTGACCAAAAAAAAATGTTCTGTGACCTCTAAGGTCTCTTAATTTCTAGGTGTAAAATTCTTTGATACAGTCAACCTCAAAAAATTAGTATATAACACAGGAACTTTCCATTTATGTGAATATAATCTCTTAGCCTTATATTTATCCATCTATCCATCCATTCACCTACCTACCTTCTCAAGTTATCAGTGGCTAACATGTTATTTGTCTTTACCATGAGGTATGTTGTGTTATTTCTTCTCATCTGTCCTAAAATTCCTTTTTTTTTCAGGAGCTCTCTCATTCTCACTTCCAGGATTTTATAAACCCATTTTGCTTCCTTGGTCCCCTCACTCCCTATCCACCCCTCACATATGCTGACATCTATCTATTCCTGAGAGTCTGTGTGAGACAAAGAGCCCTAAAAGATTCCTGTCATTGCCCTCACACAAAGCAGTATCTCCTTCGATTCACTTCAAGAGAAGGTCTCTAGGAGATGTGGCGTATAGAAAATCAGTTCCGAATTATTCCTTCTCTTATTCTAAAAGCACCACAACTCTCTCCACTTACCTGTGAACACTTTCCAACTGTTAAGGCTTTGTATTATGAAAATAGTTTACATTTAGCAGGAGTATTTTTTATTTATACCTTTTCTATACCATGTTGAGCATTTTATGGATTTTGGTTTCTAGGGAATAAGTTCTCATTGGAGAAGAGTGCATAATACGTAGGAATTTTCAGTGCAGGGGCGTAGTGAGGAATTCACCCTTCCTTAACTGGGGCAGCTTTGCTAATTTTAAACACACTGATCTGCCATGGAAGATTCTTTTTGGGGGGGTGGGGATGGGAGGAAAGATAGGGTAAAGCCATAAAAGCACTGGTCTACTGCGATTTCTCTCTCAGTTTGAAACAAATGTTTGAGATCAGCTTCCTGTTTTATGCCTGCAAAAACCCATTTTGCTTTATACAACTAAAAGATTTTTTTTTCTGTGTCCTGCTTTCCCAAATCATTTACAAATATGTGAAGTGACGCTAACCTTGGCAACTAAATGTAAACAGTTCAGTCTACAATTTGACTCCCTCTAGTTTAATTCATTTAAAATTATTTATTGAGTACCTCTCTACATAAAGCAATGCTTTATTCCCTGTCCCCAGGCAAAACTGTCTTAATGTGCTATGTTGCTTCAACAGGAGCTTAGATATTGGCCACAATGGCTTCTTTAAATTTAGGAGCTTTGAAGAAGAGTCAAATACAATGAACCACTTCACGTCTAGATTAAAGGAAATGGCTGGCTTCTAAGGCGAGGCCTTACCATAGGGTTCATTTACATTCTTTGCCTTTCTCTGACGGTGCTAAACCACAGCCATCACCACTACTTGAAAAAGTAGGGTCTAATTAATGAGGAGATTTGCCTTCTCTGCCTATTCCTGTCAACCTTATTTCAATTCATGGGGTCAGTAGTTCGACTCAAAGTCAGCTGACTCCATTCTTCCCCTTTCCTAGAAATCACATGCCCATTGTTAAGATGCTGGATCATTAAAAGTCAGAACCGGGGAGCATCAGCACTGCCTACTGTAGACGCCTCCTCTTCCAGCTCATGGAGCTGGATGAGCTCATCCTAATTACATGGAAAACTGAAGGTCAGTGCATCAAATTAATGCAGCAGCATATTTCAAAGGGGGATATGACCTCCCCTCCCTATTACAATTTGGTCAGTGAAAATGGTTCTCTCCTCCCCGCTGCCAATATTGTCAACAGGCATTCAGCACAGAACAATTGGGAGTATTGAAACATGTAATTAAGTACTGCTTAAAACTACTCTATTCTAATTAATAGAGCCAATTTGCACAATATGTAATCTTTTCAGTTCTTTAGTGCAGTCCAATGGTCTTCAGTAAGCAGCTCTAATCTCCTTGGGCTCAGGAAAGAAAAGCTATTTTCTAACTTTACTTCCCTTTTAAAAGTAGCGGCTAAATGCCAACCAGTATCCTGCACATTAGCTCCACTGGTGTCCGATCTGCGATTCTGGCAAACTGCTAACTGCTTAGGGTTTCCAGCCAAAACTCGACCAGGGACAAATGTAAAGGCATATGCTGACATTGTGCAAGACGGGAACTGGGTGACACATAAGACTTGCTTTTCAATAGAATGGAGGTAGTTCTGAAACCAAAGATCAGGTTTAAAATTCCATCATTTTCCTAAAGCTAGGATTTAGTAGATTATCATCCAAGGGAAGATACCTTTGCATTTGTTCGTTGTCTTGTCCAAAATTGCCTTCGTGGAGACTATTTTCCCATATCTAAAAGATAAACAGGAAAAAAAAAAAGGAGAAGTTAAAATCAAGGAACACTTGTCAACATCTAAGTCCAGAGAACACACATACTTTTCAAACATCTGCAAACTTTAAGATACAAAATGTTCTATACTTAGAGGACAGAAAATGAGACTTCTAAACTCTAAACTAAAAAGGGGAATGGCTAGGTCTGCTATTTGAATCTTTGGATTACAGTTGGATGTTGAACTTTGAGGAATCAGAGGTACTTACCTGACAACCTCTGGACCAAAAAAAAAAAAAAAAAAAAAAAAAAGAAAAGAAAAAAAGGAACATGAGTTCTGTAAAAAGTTTCTTCTAGTAACACTATGTGAATACAAAGCCAAATGTAAGGCTACAAAATTACTGAGGTACTATGATCCACAAAGACTTTATAAACTGACAAGAGGGGAAAGCTGCCTGCATTATATCTATTCATTTTGGTTTTGCAGACAGCACTGCATGGCTCCACATCGTCACGTGCACGCATGTCCTTGTTTAACATGCCTGATGGTGTATTTAGTGCAGGTCTTTTTTTTACCTAAGACTTTGATAGCTATTTATATCTATATAAACAAATCTATAAAAATATATAACTAACACATTCATTAATATCTCTTTTAACGGAGCAGTAACAGCTATATAGTATACACGCTAATGTGTGTGTACATGCATGTGTGTGTAAGAAATGAACACTAATGAGGGTTTGTATAAATGTGTTCAAATTCCTTAATGTACAGTAGACACTGGGGGAAGAAGGGAAAAAGTCCTGAATGCACTGCTACTGAAGATGAAATGGCAGCATGGCTTAAATGTATGTACTGATCCTATATCCTTTATAGTGACTAGACCATAATGTAAGGTGCTGCCATCTATCTATGTCTGTCTTCAAAACCCTAAGGGAAAAAAAAAAAAAAAAACGCTTTGAAAAATAATTCTTAAAAATGATTGGGACTCAGATATGCACATAACTTACTTCATGATCTGAAACCTGTGTCCTCATTTATACATGGTCAATTTTCAGATTTTACTTTCCTATGTTTTACTTTTAAAATTTCACGTTTTCTCATGATCTTGAGGACTAAAAAGTCTTAAAAGCTTAGGAAATGAAGCATCTGTGCAGCACCTGAAACCATTCTGGATACTGTAGATTTCTAGTTTATGCATTGAACAAGCTGAAATGTTTTTATCAAGAAGAAACAAATGGCTTGAGCCACCTCTTTCCCTCAGTTAATTTTTACTCTGTGTAATCATGTAATCAAATGATTACTAACTAGGCATGAAAGTAAAGATAATTTAAGGTTCAAAAGACAATTACATCCAAGAGGCATAATGCTGCACAAACACCTTCAATTCCCTGTAGAGACTCTTGAGTATTTATAACAACATTAACACAGGTCACTATGCTTACCAGGAAAAAAAAAAAAAAAAGTAATAATTAAAAAGAATCTGCTAATCAGAAAAAATAGGTGATTTTAGCAACCATTTCTCTACGTAGGTTATTTACATGCTTGATATTTACCAGTGCTCTCTCCTTTGCTCAAGTTTTGGATGAAAAGATTTTTAGACTGCATTCCTGTCTCATACCATTCCAAAAGTACGGAAGAAGAAAGTTAGTACAGCTCCAATTTGGGATAAGGAGATTGAGAGTCACAGAGATTAAGAGACTTTGCTTGAGGTCACGGAGTTCAGGGTCTTTTGTAAACCACACAGAAGAAAGGAAATTTAGGGAAGGTCAGGGGCTGGCCTTCTACCCTTCTGGTCCTGCCCTCCACACTAATGATGGGAAGGAAAGAGAGGAGTGGGAAGTAGGAAAAAAGAAAAGGCTCCCGGTAGCCCTGGAACTCAATCCATGCCACACTCTCTTCGGGTTTCTGTTCTCTCTGGTCTCTTTGCTACTTTGAGGTCACTCCTCACTTCCACATCTATGAAACCCACACCTCTTCTGCTCTGAATTGACTCCCCAGATCTTGTTCTACTTCTCTGGGCACTCTTTCCATTCTTCTTTGCCCATTCAGCCTCTTCTTCTCCCTCCTTAACCAAGTACTGTCATCTCAACCCTTCCTTTGCCTAGGAAATCCATCCAGTGCTATGGGGTTGTTTAACACATCTTCTCTGATGGTGCCTGTCTCCTTTTGGAGTTGTTTGTTGTTGTTGTTGTTTTATCCCCACCCTCCCACCCCCCACCCCCCCCCCCCCCCCGCCGACTTTAGTTTTTGTCTCCTCCGCTTTCAACTTAAATATCTTAGTATGTTATTAATTAAGATACTTTAATATCTCATTCAATGTCACCTAATGCCTGATATTTTCTAAATCCCATCCCCAAAGAACCACAAACACATCTTCCCTGTCTTTTTCATTCAACAGCACTATCTCACTCCCAATCTCCCCTCAAGCTCGAGATCTTACAGACACCATCAACTCAGGCATTCCTGAGTCCAGGCAGTCAGTAACTCTTCTGACTTGTCTCTGATGTGTTTCTAATATTCATCCTTTCCCTTCACTGTGTCTAGACCCAAGCAAAAAACACATAATAGCTCTTACCTTGCCTCCAGCATCTGGTGCTTCCAACCCTGTCTGCTTTTATTTACCTTAAACATCACTTTAAACATGTCTCTCCCATCCATCCCACCATTATCCCATTCTACCCATGCTTCAACTTGAAGAACCTGTTCAAACATTTTCTCTTCCATGAACCCATCCCGAATCTCCTCATCCAAATCCGTTGTGATTTTGTAAGAAACCAGAAAAGGGATTACATGTACTCAATTCCTACTTATGTTCTAGGCACTGTGCCAGGGACTTTGTATGCATGATCTCATTTAATTAACTTTGCAACAATCTTAGGAGGTAGGTGCTATTATTCCCATTTTTGCAAATGGGAAAACGAAAGCTCCTGTAAATTTTAAGCCTAAGATCTCACCTAAAACCCCAAAGCTTAAATGAATTGTGTTTCACTTTTCACTGCAACTTACTCATGAAATAATTTTGAGAAACAAGTTTCCTTTATACACTGAGGGTATGAAAGGAGAGGAACCAAGCAGAAGCCCTCTTTGTATTTTATTTTACCTGCAAAGACCTCTTCTTATCAAGTGGGAGTAGACTTACTTTTCAAGCCAAAGCAGAGCTTCTGTTTGTGTTAAACACAAGAAATAAACATGTGGTTCCTGGCTGAAAGAGGGATGGGAGGGGGGGTGTGAGAGAAGAGATATTTCTAAAATGTATCAGTTTTGCTTTCTACTGCGGTTTTTACCATGATTTGTGGGTTAAGCCTGAAAGACTGTGACTCTCAGGCAGAAAACAGTTTCCACTCAGTCTGTGCTGCTAGTATTCCATATCGTCTCCCGGCACTGCAGTGGATCAGTGGACTGCCCGTATGGAGTTACCTGAGGGGTGCAGCAGGGTTTACCTCTCATAAGCTGTCTTCTTTTGGGGGCTATCCACTCACCTACACTTCCCACAGTGTCAGAGGTACCTCATTAAAATCACCAGGCTGGAACATGTCACACTTGCCATCACTCAGGCCCTGGCTAAGGTAGCTTCTCAGCGGGGGATGAAGTCAGCATGTTGTGGGGAGGGAGTAACGGGACAAGTAGTTCTGATGACAGGTGAAAGGATCTAGAACATGGGGATGAACCGTCTATCAAATGGCACCTCAAGAAACAGGAAAAAGTACAGCAGGGCTTTAGAGCAGTCACCATTTCCCACTACTGGTTCTATCTGCAATAAGGTTTACTAACGTGGGGCCAGGGATGGGGGTGTTATAGATGATTAACATTTCGTCTCATTCTATTGTTGATCATCAGGGCCCAGGTGTAAAAATTCTTAAAGCAACTATTCACCTACCCTTGTTCCAACATGCATTTTGTTTAAAAAAATCATGAATTGGGGCGCCTGGGTGGCTCAGTTGTTTGTGTGCGACTGGTGATTTTGGCTCAGGTCATGATCTCACGGTTTGTGAGTTTGAGCCCCACTTTAGCCTCTGCGCTGACAGCACGGAGCCTGCTTGGGATTCTTTCTTCCCCTCTTTCTGCCCCTTCCCCACTTCCCACTGCAAGTCTGCATGCACTTGCTCCCTCTCAGTAAATAAACTTAAAAAAAAAAAAAAACTCATTAATTAACAGGGACATGTTGGGAAAAACAGGCCTCTTGACTGGCAGAATTCATATTCTGACAACACCAAGGAGAAGAGAGCAAAGCATAGACTTTTATGGGAAAAATGTGAATATGAAGATTCTCTGGGTTTTCACCCGATTCAAAGTAACAAGGCTCAGACCACAGCTCTGGTACCCAAAATATAATATTCTTTGCTAAGAGTAGATAATCCACTCCAGAGGAAGCAAAAGGATAAAGAGTAATTAGGAGATGTGACTACAGAATCATTAGAATTTCAAAGGGAGAGGATAACAAGACTCACATTTCAACCTATTGGCCCAAGTGAACTTGGCTGATAAAACCTTCTGCTGATAATCTACCAACATTTCTTGTGCTTCTATCACAGCTTTAGACATTTCTCCCCCATTTCCTTTTAAATTTCTTTCATCTCAGTAAGTTTCAGTCTGTACTTAGTAAATAAAACTTCATTTTCTCCTCTGCCCCCATCAGTCACTCCTAAGCTCTAACTTTTTATTAATTTACCTTAATTACAACAGAAATGCATACTTGTAATTAGAAGACACAGAAAAGTAGGTTGAAATGTTAGTATCACCAGAAGTCCTGGGTAGGAATGTTAAAGCACATTAGTGCCTATCTTTAGACTTTGTCCAACGTGCGGGCACATATGGAACACACACGTGTGCAACCTGTGTACACACACACACACACACACACACACACACACGTGTGTGCACAAACTCCTGTACTAGGGAACTCATGGCTTTTATCACATTCCAAGTTACAAGCCCAGGCTCTGGAAAGTGGAGTCCAACCCACCCACCACCAACAGATGGCGACAGTGGTTGATAAGTTATTTTAACATTGGTCATTCCAGTTGCAAATTTATTTAAGATACCACAGGGTTATGTGCAGTGTCTGTTTTGAAATATTTTAGGATCATTATTAAACCTGAAAAAGCAATGAGTATGTGAAAAACAGGAAGAAAAAGTATACACTTACAATGTGAACAAAAAATATATTTTGTTTTGACGAAGGTGGAATACTGCTCATGTATAGAAGGTGATTGGCTTTTGTTTATTTTTTAAATTTTTAAAAGTTTTAAGATAGAGACAGAAAGAGAGAGCATGCGAGTGAGCAGGGAGAGGGGCAAAGGGAGAGAGAGGATACCAAGCAGGCTCCGCACTACCAGTGCAGAGCCTGACGTGGGGCTTGGTCTCTTGATCTCAGGATCATAACTTGAGCTGAAATCAAGAGTTGGATGCTGACCCAACTGAGCCACCCAGGCTCCCCATGGTTTTTGTTTGTTTTAATAGCTGAACTGCCAGTGAAGGACAGATTGAGTATGTATCCTGTGAGATTCTGTGCCTGTGCAAAGGACAATAATCAGCAAGAAGGAGGGACAGGGAACTGAAATGACGTATGAGTATACAGCTATCAGTTCAACATCAATACTGGACAATATGATCTAATGAGTTAATTCAGGAGACTAATAAAAGCAACAGCTTACATTTATCCAGCTTTTATTTTATGCCAGGCACTACTCTAAGTGTTTTAAGTCATTTTAATCTTAACAACCACCTTTGGAGTAGGTGAGGGCTTTTTCCCACTTTGTAGATGTGAAACTAGAGAGCAGAACACGGGCCTAGTAAAGGTAGCACAGCCAGGAAGTGGCAAAGATGGAAGACAGGAAGTTTGCTCCAGATAGCCATGCTGACAGATGCATTAACTGGTTACCAACCATGGGCTGTTCCATAGGTTCAAAGCAATTCCCGTCTTGAGTCTGCACGGCTCTAAATGAGTGAGAGGATGAGGGCAGACTCTAACTGCAAAGGTTTCCAGGACAGATGCTGATAACATTCAGAAGGGAGTTACTGCACTTTCTGAGATAAAATAGACAACACTGTTCTGCTTGGAATAAAATGCCCAATAGAGCATATGTATTAGTGGAAAGGAGGCATGACTGGCTTTAAAGCTTAAAAGGAATAATTCATGTATTTACTGGGTAATAATGGATTTGGGACTATAAGCCGTAACTCTTGTCATTTTGGACTTTTGGGGGAGAAGAAAAACAATGCACACACAAACACACCCACACAGAGATCATACTGTATATGCTATTTTCTACCTTGCTCTTTTCGCTGCTTTACTTTTTCAGTGCCCTCCCAGGAAAAGAGAATTTCCTAAAATTTGTTTTAGCTCTTCTAACAATGGGTTGAAAAGAGGAAGGAAAAAAAGTATTAGATAACACTCATTTTGCTAATAGAACAGTTTGTTGGAGAATGAAATAAAAAAAGTAGGAGTTTTCCAGTGAGGATTCAGAATAACATGGATAACAAAGCCATGAATATATATATATATATATATATGTAACATGCATAATATATATATATATATGTATATGTATGTAACATGCATATACATATATGTATACATATATATGTATATATATATATTTCCATGGATATGTTATCCATGTTATTCTGAATCCTCACTATCTTGAATAACTCAACTGGTTATGTTTTCTTTATTTACTTGGTATAGGAAGTGGTAAGCACTTGAAGATGTGACATTTTACATTTAAAAAATTTTTTTTTCAACGTTTATTTATTTTTGGGACAGAGAGAGACAGAGCATGAACGGGGAAGGGGCAGAGAGAGAGGGAGACACAGACTCGGAAACAGGCTCCAGGCTCTGAGCCATCAGCCCAGAGCCCGACGCGGGGCTCGAACTCACGGACCGCGAGATCGTGACCTGGCTGAAGTCGGACGCTTAACCGACTGCGCCACCCAGGCGCCCCGACATTTTACATTTTAAAATTAGGCAACCAATATCAAGCAAATTTTATAAGACTTTACCTTTTTAGCACTGAAGATTTTATTTTAAAGTTTATTTATTTATTTTTGAGAGAGAGTGCAAGTGGTGGGGAGTGGGGGGAGCAAACAGAGAGAGAGGGAGAATCCCAAGCAGGCTCTGCACTGTCAGTGAGGAGCCCAAAGCAAGGCTTGAACTCACAAACTGTGAGATCATGACCTGAATTGAAATCAAGAGTCAGATGCTCAACTGACTGAGCCACCCAGATGCCCCAGCACTGAAGATTTTAAATGTTTCTGCAAGACTCTTCTAAGATCTAAAAATACAAAAGGTATAGAAAGTTATTCTACTTTTCATTTCAGTTGTTTTGCCTTAACGGTCCCTGTTACTTGGGTGTAACAAAGGCTGGGTGTGCCTTTGTGGATAAATGATTTCTGGCACATGGGACAGAACAGAAATCTCCCCCATCTTATGCAGCTGAAATTGGAGCCAGAGTTTGAAGGAGGTAAAATGCTTGGCAAGGGAAAGCTGCTACAGCCCTAAAGGTCAGGAACAAACCTGGTGCTGAAGGTGAACGGAACACAGGAAAGACAAGAACAGTCAAGAAAGGGATCAGACCAAGAAACCAACCCACACAGCATGTCTTTGGCATGCCCTTCACCATATAAGGCCTATGAAGAATATACACAATGCCATTCTTGTCATCAAAGGGGGGGGCACTCTGTTGGGGGAATGTTAGGGAATCTTTAATATTAAAAAAGAACTAAGAGAACTTGAGATGTTGTCTGATGAATGCTAAATCAAGGAGGCATAAAACAAAGGATAAAGGTCAAGTTCATGAAGAAAGACTTTGGGGAAAGCAGAAATTCAATAAACAGAAGAACCTGTCTAATGCAAACCGTGTTGGAGGAGCAAGGGACGCTAAGTGTGCAAAGGTCCTAGAGGGCCTGGAGTTCCAGGAAAAGGAGTCAAGGAACAGGACAAGGCTGGAGGTGTTGCAACTGCACAGTGATATGACGAAAGCAAGAGTTTAGTAAGATTAATGAAAATCTTATGGCTAGGATCAGCAGAGAGATGCCACATTTTATTATTTTTGTTTTTGTTCTTGGTACTCAAGCAATAACACTCACGTTCAAGAAATTAAAATGGAGGGATCAGAGCAGCTAGGAGATGACTGGAAAGGTTCCAAAGGACAGAAAAGTTTTAAGACAGAGGACTTTTGTGAACTAGCCTTAAATGCTTAACTTGACAGCTGAGAAAAATAATCCATGGTGTCTGTGCTATGGAAAGCCGGTGGCTTGTTTCTGTGAATGCAGAGAAGAGGGAGAAAAGGAGCCACTGCAGCTCACTTTTCCACACTGTCCTGGAAAGGACAAAGGGTTCCAGACCCTGTCCCAGACCTAGAGCTTGAGGAGACATGATCTGGCAGAAGCTCTGACTGTCCTTGGGCAGTCTATCCCTCCTCTACTCTGGTTCTGTCATGGCACAGGCGCTGGTGGAGAATAAATTACAGAAGCTCTGGAACAAAGCGTCACATTTTTCAAGAGAAAATATATACACCTGAGGATTTGATTTTTCGTAACACTAACATGTTAACATAAACATGCCCTTCAGGAATACAAATAAAATTGGCTATTTGTACCCAGTTTTTGAGGTTTATAACCTCTTCTGACTAAATTTAGAGCCATGCCTGCTCATCTGCCTTTTCAACATTCCTGGGTGGCACAGCTCATCTATTATAATTGCTACACAAAAGTAACCAGTTCAGTCTGTTTATTGCATATATGGCTTGAACTAAGTAAGTCATAGAGAATGGACATTAAAACTACCTCATTAGAAATGGCTAAGATGCATTTTTGCCATATTCTATGAAAAAATTACACTTCTAAATAAAAGGCACACTATAAAGCATTTGATTTATTACATGGATTTGCTATTGTAGTTTAATATCAAATCTGTTATGATCTGCAATCAAGGTAAAGTAGCTTTAGACTATTTTATGGTCTTTTAAGAGCACACAGCATGCAAAGTGTCATTTACATTATCTTATGACAGAATTTTTGCCACAAGTCACTGTACTACAGCACTTAGGGATGCAGTCACAGACCTACGTTAGCGCTCCCAATACTAATATGTCAGAGGAAAATAATACTCCCTGAAAACGGAAACCAGAATTTTACATGTAAAATAGAGATTATCTATTAGTCTGAAACACTGATTATTGTCTAACTTTTAAAACAAAGACAGCTTGGTTGTAGAAAGTGGTCTTTTATTTCTGAACTGAATTTATGCACTGACAATGACAGAGCATTTTAAAATTTTTTTTTTTTCAACGTTTATTTATTTTTGGGACAGAGAGAGACAGAGCATGAACGGGGGAGGGGCAGAGAGAGAGGGAGACACAGAATCGGAAACAGGCTCCAGGCTCTGAGCCATCAGCCCAGAGCCTGACGCGGGGCTCGAACTCACAGACCGCGAGATCGTGACCTGGCTGAAGTCGGACGCTTAACCGACTGCGCCACCCAGGCGCCCCTGACAGAGCATTTTAAAAACTCTCTTCCTCTCCCATCAAAACCCGGAATGTATTTTCTTTGCTTTGACAATGTCACCTTCATGTTGACTTCACGTTACTGTATCGTAACGAAGACAGTATTATACTAGAAAGTAGACAGATTTGCAGCCAGAGAGGTCTATGCTCAAGGGATCCTTTGGTCAATGACCAGCTCGGGGACTCTGGTGTAGCAGTTGTCTGGCCTCAGTAATCCTACCCATAAAGCAGAATGGTAACATCTAACCTCACAGGACCACTGCTAAGGGGCTGGCACAGTGCTTGACACAGAATACATACTCAATAACTAATAAATGTTGTCCTCTTCTCCCAACACACTCCAAATAATGGCACTTCTAATTCTTACCACTTGATAGCACTAAGCTAGACTACCTCCTTACCTTAATTTCGACATGATCCTGGGTTTGCAAATGTTGAGAAAATGTAGACCTACCACTTTTTATCCTGACTTTTCAGTACAGTCATTTGCATAATGTAGCCA